>NC_054083.1:40988268-42368268 GCF_017562075.2 Anopheles merus
CCGCAACCAGCGGGCGATGTCATTCATCATAGGAAAGGAGAGCGATAAATATTTCTTTTTCTTTTGGTTTGTTTACACACTTTCTAACAAATGATGCACCTCCCCGTTTCATTTTTTTCGCTCTCCTTTTCCCGTAGTTACTGCGTTCTCTACGACACGTGACACACTCACATACCGTGGTAGTGACATGCGGTGGCGAGATAAGTGGTGATACTCCTCTGTTAGGACAGCATTCCTTTTCATTCGTCGGCAAGAATTAGCCGGCTACCACACGCACACGGGCGCATAGTTAACATACCACATTTGCTGGTGCGCGGTCGGCACAACGCAAGTCCAGTGACCCGCAGCAGTGGGTCTCGATATGCCCCATGACAGGTCCACTCCACAAGTAGCCGTTGCCTATCCTGACGTCTCTATCCCAGGTCCCTTTGATTATCGATTTACCCTACATTTCGCCCGAAGGGGCGTTCCCTATCGTTCATCGCAGCTACAACTACAGGTTCCGAGAATCCCTGTGCCAACACTTTCCTATTACGCGATTCAATCTTGCCCAACTAGAGCAACTCTGTTCCTGCTGATTATCCGTTCTGTAATCTATCACCTACTTTTTTGTTTCTTTCTTTCCCTCTTTAGTAACGACGCTAAAGGCAAACCGGTCCCTTAGAGCAACGTCAAACAAGGCGTGCTGGTGCTGCTGCAATAGGTACTTCAAGCGGTTGCATAATTAGAACGTAACAAACGACGATGCTGCCGGGTTTAAGGAAAAGGCACCCTGTAACGCGACAACCCCCCAACACGTTAACGACGCACGGCTCCCTCCTGCATTCCTCGCCCCTTTTGGACATCCAGACCTGCTCTGCAAACGAACCTGATACTCCGCAAAGTTACTGCTGCGGTACGTTTCGCCCCCGTCGCCGTTCTCGAATAACCGGTCCACGCTGGAGGTCATCAGTTTGCCGCTGCTCGGCTTAATGCCTGTCAGATGAAAGCTGGCGAAGCTGGAACGGGACATCGGAAACGATTCGTTCGGCGCTTTCGGATCTGAAAAACAAAAACGGTATCGAAAAAAAAAACGTAACACACGTTGCTTATCATGTTTGGATGATTGAGGGAAGGTGGGGGCACACTGGCCTGCTTCTCGCATTCATCGCAAAACGGCAACTTACTCAAGCAGCTCGACACTGCGTCCAGCGAAGGCAACAGCGAGCGGGTCATGATGTCGGCGGCACTTCGCGGCCGGGTAAATGGCATCACAGAGTGGGGGAACGTTTTCGGCTTGATCGGCGTGATGAGCATGTGCTCGGTCCAGGAGGTTTCGAGCGACGGCTTCTCGAGCCGCTCCACGTCCACGTTCAGCGTTTTCTGCTCGAACGGCACCGAGAACGTGTCGGCCGGTATGCTCTGCAGCCAGCTCAGCAGCGAAAGGTCCGAATCCGTAAATCCTGTGTGGAAGAAACGATTGCTTTAGTCCGATGATTTGCATGGCAAACGACCACTTTGAGACTTCCTGCTCCAAAAAAAAACAAAGGAGTTTTGCTCCCAGAAAGAACGTTCAGCATTTTCCAAAAACTCATCGCTAATGCTTTCCGGTAATTTACTGGGAAATATTCAGGAAGTTCCCGCGCTCATAAATTCTTGCCCGAAAGTAGCACAACCGCCCCGCACCCAACCCAACTCACCTATCGAACCGTCCAGTACGCGCGAGAAATTAATCTTCTGACTCGCCGAATCGGCCGCACCGGTCGCCTTCACCTGACAGTAGTTCACGCACGACTCGTACAGCACACCCTTGATCAGCAGCTGCACCAGCCGATCGTTCTTCGCGCTCAGCATACCCCCCGCTGACCCGAGCTTCTTATCCCCGGGCAGAAACTTCTCCACCAGGGGGAAAATTTCCCGAAAGCACTGTACGCGCGCCTTGCTCGGATTCCAATCCCTGTACTGCATGTGATCGCCCAGCTTCGGCAGCGTCAGCAGCAGGCACAGCCCCGAGTACTCCTCCTTCGACGGGCAGAGCTTCTCCAGCTCGCCCAACACCTGCACCACCTCCTCCACCGCACCCTCCACATTGTTGATGAGCGGTGGGCCGGCGGCAAGCCCGCCCGCCTCCGACTTGATGCACAGCAGCTCAATGTATTTGTGGCGCAGGATGCTGTACTTGAACTGCTTCATGTCGAAGTTTTGCAGCGCCTCGAGCGGCTGGATGAACTCCACCACATCGTCCCACTGGCCGTCCAGGATGAGCTGCCGGAGGAAGAGCACATCGTCCGAGTACTGGCCGTTGATGACGCCCGTTTCCCGCTCGAGCGACAGCTGGGAGATGTGCAGCTCGCGATTGTTCAGAAACTCCAGCGCCAACCGCACGATGTCCTCCTCGCGGAGTGATAGTCTCGCCGGCGACATGATGGCTGCACTCACATTAATAACGGGGAGTGTGTTGGGTTTTGTTCGGTCAGTTGTTCCGGGGCGATGAAGCTTTTGCTGGATGGACGTTCCTCCGTCCCTTTGCGAAAGGGTCGTCCTGCGTTCCTAGTTCCAACTCAAACTCGGTGTGGAATTCTGTGGAAAAAAGCGGAGGAATAGATTAAAATTCAAAATTAATATCAAATTCCAGTCGGTGCAAAGGTTAGAACCTAAAAGGGAATCCACAAATCTACATAAAATCAAGTGACAACCCCACCACAGACATCTCACCAAAGATGAAATTCCTTCCCAGCTACAAACTACCCATTTCTTGACGGGGGTGAGTTTTTGGTGTCTTCGATGGATTAAAGGACATAAACCCCTAGAAACCCTCCACAAAGAAAGAACTTCAACTTGCAAGCAAATACCACTCCCCATTCGAGAACGACCATTCCAAGCAGGATAAAGCTAAGGGAGGTATTTGGAATTCCCCTTTCCGCCTCCCCGAAGATAGCATCACTCCCCGGGTCGTTCATCTCTGTCGGGTTTCGTTCGATTTCAACTGTCGCATTAAGGGTGCAAATTGAAAATGACTTGTAACTGATGTCCCCTTGCACGTGTGTTCTGGCCGTAAGCCACTTCTTCGGAAGCGATTACGTGTGTAATAGTATCCAATGGCAAGGGAACGAACAGCATGCATAAAACATTACACCTTAAGTGATATTGGATTGATAACGGAAAAAAACAAAGTTATGGAGACGAACCCTTTCCTTTCACAGGGTTGCTCTAGCCACTTCAACACCTTTTTTTTCTATTTCCCTAAGCTGTTAATTTTGTTTTACTCCCTCAATTAAAGACGGCACAGTTTCCAAACCAGCGTGGTAGAGCAATGCTTTAATCCGTAGCCGGAAGCCGAAACATTAAATTGACAACCAATAAAACAAAACTAGAGCACTGCCCATTGACCCTCCGTGCTCAGTGCTGCAGGTGCTGCACAGGTCAATTCAGGGCACCGGGACAAGTACGGCCAATGCACCCACGAGAACACAAACCAACCTCTACACCACCTGCAGCAGCAGCAGCAGCAGCATGGAAAGCAAATCAAGGGTGTAGGTTGTACTTCAAAAACAACACATAAAAACGCCCCACTCCCCACTCTGTCCAATCAATGGGGCGGGTGGAATGGGGAATAACTTTCGCTTCAAAGTGGATGAACGCATGTGTCCGTGTGTGTGTGTGTTTGTGGCCTGATCAAGCGATTTGTATCCTCCCTTTCCATCAAGCGCCGTAACATTAATGCTTCATCATTTACGATACGGAGTGAAAAGCGGTCCCCCGTCTATCATCGAATCATCCAGTGGTTGATGGGTCGGGGAGATTGCCCGGGATCTCCGATCTCCGTTTACCATATCCCCGCACACAGCCGGTTGCTAATTTATGCTTTATGAGGGTCAATAAATCTGCAAACACATGCCCGTCGTCCTTCTCTCCCGCTTCGCACAAACCACTGCTTCATGAGGTTCGGAAAAATCCAGATCACACATGTTACTACTACTACACTTCCCTCCCTCTTGTTTCACATTTACGTCCTTCCCCATGTCGTCTATTCTTAATGGTATTCTAGTAAGAAGGGATAACAGGGGAAAGAACTTCATTTTTAATGCATGAACTTCGGTGCGCCGGGGGGCGATGCTTTTCACGTTCTTACGAAAAATTGGGTAATTATTTTATCATTTCCTCAGTAGAGCAAACTTTTGCTGTAATTTATTATCTCTTCTTGCACAGGTGCGCAAAGGCAGACACCACAGTACACAAGAGCCTCCGAAGTACTTTCTTTGCGTACGAACTGACCCATTAATTGATTAATCGCGAACACCACATCTAGATCGCATGTTCGCATGGAACGATTAAACCTTATAACCTTTAGTCTTAAGCACTTCTGGAAGCAACAAGGAAAGCAAATTGAAATCAACCACCAGCTGATGGAACACTTAACTCGACAAGAACTCGTTCGGAATGTATAAAATCCAATCATCGACGAGAAACGCGCCAACCGGGGGAAAGCCAAGAAGCTCCACTTGTGGCCAAATTCGGCAGGGAAGTACACTCTTCCGGCGACGTACCCCAGAACTGATTTCAATTGCAAGAGACGAGTAAAATCACCCAGAAAAGGGCGGACGTTGATCGTGAAGAATTCGATTCAAACCGTCGGAGGCTAGAGCGTCGCTTTTAACGAACCGTGAAATTAAAGTTGATCGCTTCTGCTCCCGCGTGGTTACTACCCCAGGGTCTTGTGATTTTGATTTTTTTTTTTTTTTGGAGCGCATAAACGGCCCCAAAATCATCGTGCCGTATCGGATTCCCCCTCTCTCTCTCTCTGCGAGACGGCGGATTTTGATCAACCGAATAATTCGATTAGCATAAGATCAATCCGCGAGCAGGCGGGATACATCAGAGGCACTTTTCAACACTACCCTTGGGAGCGCAATCGATTTCCGCTGCCAGCTTTGAATGTGATGGACTGGTTGAGCTGCTCATCAAACAGTGATTGATTTATCAGGATTATAAACAAAATAATGTACCCCAATCGCAGCCCTCACAACAAAATGCCATTCAGCAAACAATCTTAATCACATTTTTATCGCCCTAATCGTGCTAATTATTCATAGCACAATACCGTGGACCCGCCCATCATTTTTAGATTAATAATGCTGCTTATCTAATCGGATCTTTTTTCTTTTTTTTTTATTGTTTACGTCGGGTTAAAGAGGTATAGCAAAATTGTAAGAGTTACACCTCGCTGCGGTGGGGGTTTAAATTCACAACATTACACAGCTTTAATCTCAACAGGAAGCACTGCTGACCGGCTACTGCTACTCTTCATACGCTCGCCTAGACACTGCTTTGCAGGTTGTCCACCGTTGGGTGCGAGACAAAAAAAAAACAAACACTCTAATTTATCTGCTGTTTTAAAATGCATGAGCAAAGCGCAGAAAAGGGGATAGTATAAATGCTGAATAAACTTAAAGCACGAATAAAGGTGGACGAGATTGACAGCAGCAGCCGAACAAAGAGAATGCTTTGCAGTGTTAAATAAAGACTGAATAATGCTTACTTTTAGCAAGAAAAACTGACCCAAAAATGCCATTATTTTCCCTCTATTATTACATCATCAACAAGGAAAATTGTCTCCAAAATTCCATTCCAGACCGCACCTTGGATCATAAAGTGCACATTACGTGGGGGGCTGGATTTTTTTTCAATTATCACTGCACTGTCATCGCAATTACTATCATCGACCCATTCGCACACGTTCACACGTTCTTATCTGTCGTCCCAACAGGCAGCATCATTTCCTGTCTCGAAAACGACACGGCCACGTTGAAGAGGACCTGCTCTCATCCATCCTTTCCTCCCCCCCAGTACGCTGTACCGTACGGAATAAAAAGAAGAAAACCCTTTTAAAGTGCATTTCCCCAGACAGTACCAGACGGGAATATCGATTCGTGACGACGGCCGCCCTGCCCTCCAACAGAGCTCGACGGGCACGATATGGTGTGTGTGTGTGTGTAGCAGAGCAGCCGAACTGGGTGTGGAAAAACGCAACCACCCACAGCCACATTCGTTGGAGACGGGAAAAGAAAAGCGCAAAATAAAAAAGAAAACCAAACTCCCCCCCAAACGGATGACCAAAATGTTGCAGATGAGTGGCCGTAGTTGTTTTTTCCAGCCCCAAAAAAGGCTTTAACTGGTTCACTTCCGCGTTTCCGGTTCCTTTTTGGTCCGAGGGTTCGTTGTCCAATGGCGTGTGTCTTTGCCGAGTGTGCGCGTGTGTGTGTGTGTGTGTGTGTTTCTTGCTACGACTTTTCTTCATTTCCATTTTGAGTGCTACCAAGTGGCGATGTGAATGCTGCCACCCTTAAAGTGTGCTCAAGTACTGCCACCTTCACTCTTCCCCTTTCATATATGCCTTTACAGTAACACGCTCATTTGTTGTGTTTCTTCTCTCTCTTTCTGTATTGTGCACCATATATAGAGAGAGAGGGAGAGAGAGCGTGATCGAGTTATGCTGTCAACGCGTTTGTTTCGTTTCATTACTACAGGTACGTCTCGTTGTCGTCGCCCAATCAACAATCAGCGAGCACAGTGGTTCAACTTGACGATTTTGTTTACACGGCAAGCAATTTGGTTTGTTGTGTTGTTTTTTTTTTGCAACGAGGAAAAACGCTTTTCCATGGCACCAACAGTCGCATCTAGTTACGTGCCCCGTTTTCGTCACGTTCGATTGACTACTTCCCTTCCCAGAGTATACTTGTGCAGTCGCAATCGTTCATTCACGCCAAACTGTCCATCGAATCGAATCGAGTCTATCTCCTTCCCGCCCTTCTCTCACTCCATTTAATCGGCCCCGATCGATCAGCACGTTATTTGTTCCACCGACCAGTGGTGATGGAAAATCCGGCACACGGCAGTTCGTGATGTTCGTGGCGTTCGAAAAGAAAAAAAAACTAAAACAAAAGCCACACTCCACAGACACAAAGACACACCGACCCGGCAAGAGGAGGTTTTGCTTGGAATGACTGCCACAAGCGGGAACCCCAGGAGCGACTCTCTTGACTTCTAGAACTCGCATTCTTCTACTTTTGAGACAGCCGGCAAACTGAAATCTAACCCCAATCGACGGTGGCGGAAGATTGGTCCACCCCGCCGGGCGACGGGGCCACATTATTGTATCATGTTTCATTCGATTTTTGCCCATAGCGGTATGTGTGTGTGTGTGTGTGCTGTTGTTGTTTTGTACTAGCGGTTCCTTCTCCCCACCACATCACATCTAAATCACAGCGAGGAAACGAAACGATTAATATAAAAAGCGATACCGAACACACTCGTCGTTACAAGTTTATTGCCATGTTCTATGAGTGTTTTTGTTTTCCTTCGATCGGAGCGTGCATTCAAGGTGAAAAACTATCTTTTCCCGCTGGAGGTCCTACCGCGCGACCATCATCGCCCGCCCGGTTGGTGGTAGAGCTTTTAATGGTTTTCCTTACCGTACAAACTGTGTTAAATAATACATTAATGTCGTGGTGTGTGCCGTGTTTACGGTAGTTTGAAATTAAATGGAGAAATTGTTTTTCGTTTTTTTTTTTCTTCGTTTGGCTACGTTTAGCATAAATAACGCCGATTAAAGTTTTATGTAGATCATTTGTACGATCATTTGGAGGATGTTGGTAGTGCAGCATTAATAGGAATAATGTTAGCATAATCTTTCCTATTAACAGTAACAAAGATAGGAAAGTGTAAAACCAAGAAATCAGCCTCAAATGAATGCCATACGATAAAGGTTAAATTTAACGAGCATAACTATCATAACCAAACACACAAAACAACCACTTCCACGAGTAATATGGTACAGCCGCACAGTATGCAAAGCTAAACAATACATAATTATGCAGCATTAAATTGTATCTTCGGCCTATGATTTCTTACCGAATGAGCAAAAACCGCACTCACCCGCTCCGGCCAGTTCCAATTCGCAGACAGTTTATACTATTTAAAACACACACTCACACACACGCACGACGTAGCCCAGTTTCGCTTTGGTGATTTACTTCGTTACGTTGAACTTGAATGTCTAGGTCTGGGGCATTGGCTGAGCAAGAGAAATGATCATACCCTGTGCTAACCGCTGTGCTGTGCCCCCAGCTGCTACACACTAATGGGCACCTTCGCGACCAATCGCGAAAACAATCCACCGTTCGATCAGCCCGAGCGGTCGAAGAAACGGTCAATTACACGCTTTTGCAGCGCTTCTCTTTTTCTCTCCAGGTCTCTCTATCTCTCTCTCTCTTTCCATCTCTATGTATTGGCCGCTCCAAAGCGTTATTAATTATGCGTTAGTAAACAGTGAACTTCTCCCCCCCATTAAAAGAGTGCGTGTAACGGAAGCAAAACAAAAGCTCACTTTACCGCATTTGCCTACAACTCTGCCAGCAATTTGAGTGGGTACAAAAACGAAACCCTTTCTCTTTGACTTTTGATTTTTTCTTTTCGATTCGGTTGGAATTTTGCATACGCCACCACCACCACACCACCCAGCTGGGCACACCATTGTTCCGATCGTTCCGTATCGATCATGGTCCGATGGGATCCAACTTTCCTTCGATTGGATACGAACTGTTTGCATACTATTATTATTATTATTATTATTATTATTATTATTATTATTATTATTATTATTATTATTAAGGGGTTTCTACTGCCTAGGTGGAAGAGAAGAGAAGAGAGAGGATGAACTAGTTCCCAACCTGATTTGTAACGCATGTTCGCTTCGGTTATTATTGTTTTCACTTTAAAGCTTCTCAGCTTCTGCACTGTTTTGTTGGTGCTCTTTTTGACAATCCCAAGTTCAGGAGTCTTCCACAAGCTTCGTTCTTTTTTGAAGATCTTGAGTGTGATCTGTTCTGTAAGAACTCAACGAGTTCTCAATCAGATATCTATGAGCAGTTCGCGATCACCTTTTATTGCAGTTCTACATTCATTCATTATCTCCAAAATGTCCTCCAAAGAGCATGTCTTCTTGATTGATTCTTGTAAGATACTCAAGAACTCATGATCTCCAAAATGTCCTTCCTAAACAGTTAATAAAAAGTCTGATTTACCGCTGCCCACCTACATCTCATCTCATTAAACATACAAACGGAGAACAATACAAATAAATTCCTCCATTCAAAGGTGACTCTCGAGAGTCACCTTCATTTGAACCCCTGCTCCATAAAAATAGATCAGACAACGGCAGATTGTGTGCCAAATTCTGGTACCTGGCTAACCATTAACCCAACAATCCACCCACCACACCAAAAAGCCACCTTCAATCGATCGTACATTCGGGCCATGCTTACGAAAGGGTGTTTCCTACTCCTCCAGCAAGTCGAACGTTTCCTCCACCTTAGCATAAAACCCGATTGCGACGCACCGAACGAACCAAACCCATCCAGCGCCTCCATCTATGGTGCGACAATCTGGGGGCCCCGGGTACACTGGGTCGTCCAAAGCCCACGCACCCTCACAGACACCCCAGATGCTGCGCGGACAGCGCAACAGAGTTGACGCAAGCTGGAATCTGACGAGTAAGTTTCCTAAGAAACTCAAAGACCCGAAGTAGAGATGCCGATTCTGCAAAAGTGCCGTAAGGATGGACGTGGTCATTTGAAGACAAGAGCCCAAGAATGTACTCTTACCCATACTACTCTTCGTTTGCCCTCCCCACTTGCACACCAGACATTGTAGTTAACGTTTCAAACTTTCTGTCAATTTTGCTAGCTCCGACAGCAAATCGATCATTAGGGGAAGAGAAACACAGCAGTACGGTATTGCACACAATCCGATTTTTGCCGATCTTCCACATCTTTACCCACCCCGCTGTTTGGTCGTCTCACCTCGCTAGAGATGGTAATTAAGCCCACAGACCTCACCGCAACCAACCACTTGTGGGACGAACAGACCGGGGAAGAAAACAACATGTAAAGTAATTAACTTAGAACCACAACACACGCTACCTCTTCTTGGTCCGCTTTGCTTGCGGCGCCCGTGCAAATATGTATCAACGCTCTTTAGGCGGTGCCGTACTGGAATCTAGTTCTTCTTGTTGTTTCGCCCTCTTCTCCCAACGTGATCATCATCAAACGAAATCACTTAAAATGCAGAAAAGGGGCCGCGCGCGCCCGCGTGTGCAAAGGCCGCCAACAGACAGCCGGTTAGAGAGGCGGTGGCAGATTGCATGTGTAAAATCACCTAACTTTGAAACGTTAATGAATGAATAAATCCAAGAATGAGTAAAGCGTGAAGCGTGGCTTGCGCAAAAAAAAACCCGAAAAGAAGCTGCCCACTCAAACAGGAACGCAAAAGAAGAAGGAGGAAGTATAGTGAGCAACACACACACACAAAGCGATCGTTCAACGATCGCCAGTAATAATCTCAGGTTGTTTTCTTATGATGCCTCCCCCGTCTACCCATCTCTATTGCATATGGCTCGCCCTCTGGTTGCATTCTGCTGCTCATAGTTTCAGCTCCATTGGCCCACGGAATGGAACAAAACTCCAGCGGCAACGAGTAGTGCATCCCCCATTCGCGGTGCGGTGGGTTATTGTTTTACTGCATGCAATCATTGGTTGGAGATGCAGTTCTTCGCCATGCAATCGTCTGTGGCCAACGACCAGCACCATTTGCTGCTGCTGCTGCTGCTGCACTGCCAATTATCGGACATCGGTTCACTGGACGGACGCAATCATCAAGCAGCGTGTCGAGAGATCAGGAACTTGGGAGGGCAGATAAGTAAGTTTACCGGCCGGCCGAGTACGGCTGAGTAACGGAGGTAGACTGAGTGGTTTTTTGGTATGTGGCGTATTGCAAATGATAATTTCATCGGAAGCATTATACATTTCTTTGCTTATATTAGCTTGTAATGCTTCTTACAGTTTCAAATCTGAGTATCGTCCACCAAATGGCAACTGAGATACTAAGATGTTGCTAGATACTAAGATCTTGTGAAATCCCCAAAAAGCTAGAAGATCCTGGTGAAATTACATACTTACACACTTTATCATCATTCTATGCATGTTGAACATATCTCTCTTGTTGAAAGATCATAGGAACAAGATCCTATATGTGATAGAATTGAGTTTAAATAACGAGGAATGGAAGAATTCTAGCCAAGGTAATCCAATTCCTGATATAAGCATATAGATCTTTTAGTTTAATTCCAGAGAAGTAGTAGTATAAGAGGAGCATCTTGATGACACAACACTTAGTGCTGATAGTTGTTGAGCCAAAATCTGAACTAATCCTATCTAACCCAAACCAAATACTGATAAAATAACAAAGAATCTTTGAGTATGAGTCCCTATTAAGAAGATCGACAAACAAGATGTCCAGAAAGATATCTCCAAAAAAGAAGGAAGTTGTGTCTCATAACTAAAATGCTTTAAGCCACATGCCTGTAGCCACATTGGAACCAACAACAAAAGCTCTGTTTCTAGCATTTTTTTTTTTATGAAATCTCCCTGAAGAATAGCCGACATCTAGAGGGAATTCACGATGTTTTTCACCCAATCAACAGAAAAGACATAAAAATTAGGTTTAATTAGGAATTGTACCAGATACACAGTCCAGTGTCTCACAGATATCTTATAGCATTTGTAATTATAATCAAACCAATATATCGGTCACCTTATTAAATGTCTTACATCTAGCCTACAAATGGTTATTTCATCCACGAATGACAACCCAAAGACCCACTATTTAAGCTTAACATTTGAAATTCCGATACGTCTGATAAATAATTCGATAAACCTCTGAAACATCTTTGCACCTTCCCTTACAGATATATCCATGTTATCTCCCCCAAACACTGTTGGAAACAGCTCAGCAACAAACCCCTTGCAGATGATAGCCCAAAATTCACACTCGACAGATTCGCGTCCCCAACCATCTTCACCGAGGGGGACGGACAAGGCAAAAAAGCGCAGCTCAGCGATCAATTTTGCACGGCCCGTACACCCACCGGCCCCAATCGCAAATTGCATCCCATTTCACGTCACTTTGCTGGTTAAGCGCATCCGGTGGAAAACTATCTCCAGTGCTCGATTTTTTCCTTCTCCCGATCGTTCGAACGTAACATACGTACGTAGGAATTGCGATATGACAACAACCAAAACAGCAAGACGAGCCAAATATATTATCTTTCTTTCTCTCTCTCTCTATTACATTGTCTTAGGGAGGTTTAGGGAGGAAAAAGCATCTAACATGACGCTGGGTGGTTTGCTGCACGGTAGCAATTCCAGTGCGCAAACCCACACACACTCTGTGGACAATCGCATCAGGACGAATATCTAATCGTCGTCACCCAGCGGGCGACACCGATGTGTGCGCAACTGTAAAATAAGCGACTTACCCACTAATGTGGCTAGACGAGCCTATTAAAGGCACTTTTGGCGTGGCACACAACACAGAAAACGGCGAATAAAAAAACCCTCCCGACTAAGCGGTATCAGTGTTTCTATAAAGTCTGAGCCGCTCATCCGCCGAGTGAAATTGCACCAATTTGCCAATTTCTTTATGGCGGGCTGGTTCCGGCATCGTTCCGCACTCGCGTACTTCACACACTTTTTTTTTGTTCGCTCTCCCATTGCGCTATACGATTCCACCTAACAACCTTTCGCTAATACTTGTGAGCGGCCCGCGGAGCGCACTGTAATCAAACACATTCGCGGTGATTGATGTTTGAAAGGAGTAGCGGCGTGGTTTTCGCAATGAAATAACGTTTGAGAGTAAGAGGACAACAAAATCAAACGTTCAACCTTATGGGCACATCTTAAATTAGCCATGGGTAATAAAACAATTGGCGGGAAACAACATTCCCGGTAGACTGTTTTAAAACAACGGACAAATGATCCACGCCTCTTCACGTTTGCCACTTTTCACACCACACACAGGTCGGTGAAAGATATATTGCAATGACTGAATTCATTCCTAGACTAGCTGATGAAGCATAAACATATTCAGCATCAAAATGTCTGCGAAGCATTGCTTTTAAGCTTTTAAACAAATACTTTTGTGTCAAAACAAACACCAGAGATCGTCTTTTCACGCACCTGTCCCGGGGTAAAGGTAAATCCAACCGGCCGGCGAATGACGAGGCAAATACTCCCCGATCAATCTGGCCTTCTTGCCTCCTTTCGAAGCGATCAATCCACCGCTTCACACAACTCAACCTTCCCCGGACGATGATCATACCACCACCATCAGCTAATTTCCTTTGACCCGCTTTCTTCGATAAGCGATCCCTCCTGTCCATCGTGCTGCTGCTCATCAACTCCGACTAATGAGCAATGAGTGGAAGTGTAGCTCAGCTCTGTTGCTTCTACTGTTCCTACGAGTGTTGCTGTAATCATTCCCATTAGCTGGGAGCCAGTTTTCACCCGCTGATGATGCATGAAATTGACATGCGGGGAAACGCCCGAAGGAGCGTACAAACACACCACACACTCAAGGACTCCTAATTCCAAAGGACCCCAGTAGTGTTGTGCGTACATTCGCCGAGTTCCCCATTATGGGTGAGATTTATGCAGACATTCCATGGGGTGGGACACGTGCTTGCCGGTGGAAAGTGCACCGGTTTTACATCGGTTAAGAAAGGGGAAAGAGAGTCGCTTTTTATTGCCCTCAACGAGAGGGAGCGCTGGGAAGACTGAGACCCTTACAATACAATGTCCGGGTGCAGGTGTTGGACGCTATTGTAGTTGCACGCGTCCAGTGAAGCGTTAATGGCCGTTCTCTCGAAATGGACAGTCTGATTAGGTTGTTTTCCTATTTTGGGAAACACAACTCGTCGAAGGAGAAGGAGAAGGTGGTTCTGGCGTTAAATACCTTCCTAACTGTAACTGTACTGCGTACAGAGATGCATTACGCAGCAAAGAAAGGAATGTGTTGCTTGGCGATTGTGACGATACAATAGATCAAGACAATTAATAACACGGTACATAGATATGGAAGGCTTGGGAGATACTAGACAGTTCTCTATAAGGAGTTGAAGAATCATCAGGCACTCATCAATATTAGACATGAATTACATTCATGAGAGTGACTGGACTGGACATACAAAATCTACAATATCTTCTTAGCTTAACTCTCGTTCAAGTTAAACCAACTCCAAATTAGTGCCAAAGTCACACTCGATAACTTCAACAAAATACACTTCAACGTGTGATTTACGGCCAGATCGAGAAGATGGATAAAGTCAGTGGAGCTTTATAACTCTTCTCCGTCGATCTTTAGCGCTCTCGTCTGATTCTTAAACGTTGCCTTTTAAAATGCACCATTATACCAACTTCCTGTACCTCTTCTCCTCCGGTGCTACCTTCCTTATCATCCCTGTGCAATCTAGCGTTGAAGTTTAGAAGAAATATTACTGCAAAATAGACTCCACACCGTCCAGCCCGTACCCGTTCCATTTACTTCCCGCGCGTGTTATTTTGCCTTCTTCGTGCACCAAACACATTACGCGATAGGGTGCACCAGAAACCAACAAAAACAACACCTTCACACACACACACACACTCGCCACTAAAAGCAATAGCTGTAACAGAGGCATGAAAATTCATTCGTTCTTACAGGCCCGTATTGCAACCATAGCCATATTGCTGCATAAACAATGTCGTTTCGTTTCTCACCTCCTAATCCCGGAGCGTCTCCGGTTCCTCCGGCAAGGGAAGCCGAGCACACAATAGCGGTAAATGCATAATTTGTCCATCATTTATGAAATCATCTCGCTCTCGCACGGCAAACCCTTCCCCTCTCTTAAAACCCAGGTCTGCGTCTGCGTTACATCGCTGCAGCTGTGGAAAGAATCAAAACTCAGCATCTTTCCCTGGTGCCGGCATTAAAGTGGCATTTCATGGTACCGAGCGGGTCCCCATTCCAGACCTGTCACCATTCCTCATCTTCTCTGCAAACACACGCACATACACACGCGCGCAACCACACGCTCCCACCGTTGGCCTTGAGATGCAGTGGGCCCAAAGCGGGAAGTGTGTTTTGCTGGTGTGTCGCGTGTCGGCCAACCCTCCAAACATCGGAACGGCTATGGCCATCCGCGGCACCAGAACTGGGACACGACTCGTTCGTAAAGAACCAGTTCAGTAAAGTGCTCACCAAACAGTGCCAAACATATGTGCGCAACATACACACACACACACAGGCGGCATAAATGTGCATCGGGAATTAAATGCACTCAATCAACGTTCCGGTTGGGCTCAAAGAAATTGTGTAGCAACGTCTTTTATGTGGAACCTCTGTGAGGTTCAACTGGTTTTTCTTTTAGACTTCTTCAATTTCTAATGCGTCCTCCCAGTTCGTGTAAGACCGTATTCGAAGCCGCTTCGTTTCGAGCGATTTTTTAACGTGCGCGCGTGATCTTCACTCTGCCGACATTTCCCAGATCGGCTTTCACGGTTATGGATTATTACTGCCATATCGTTACGAAAAGGGGTAAACGGCTAAACGAGACGAGGCTTTTGGAATCGTGTTTCCATCATTGAGAGCTGCACAATAAAGATCGTTTGTAATAATGATGATGGTGATGATGCTGGTTCACGAACCAATCACATCAATTGGAATAGCCGTTTTAAGAACATTCGAATGGCCATGATTACAAGCTGCGGATTATGTATCCTTTTCTTTTGGGACGGAATGTAAATGCGTTGCTCCTAAGTGGAGTTCCATTCCCATGCCGGAGGATGTGAATCAGCTTCGACATAAATAATTTCCAATCAACAGAAGCCCACTTCTTCTAGAGCTTCTTCACCAAGTTTTTTGAACCAAATTGAATAACATCTCAATCTTGGCATGGATTATTACTGCATCACAATCATGCTCTAATTGGTTTCTCGGCTGTGCTGTCGAATAAAGTCACACCCAAAAACCTTATCCATGATGTTAATCTAGAAGAATTGTGATGCAATACGCCCTCTCCTTCCCATTCCGATTCCGATCCAGACAAGCGTTCTGTTTGTCTGGATTGTGTCTTAGCCCTCCGGCCTTAAGTATGCCATCGCGTCATTGCCAGAATGTTGGTGTGCTGACCTAAAAATACAAACGTACACAAATCCATTAATTCCCGCGTGGATTCCTGCTTCACTCCTGGCGTATACGCAACAGCAGCTTACGCCATGCTGCTGTCATTTACGCTTATTACAAGTATTACCGGCTGCGAGCGCAGACACACACACACACTCGTAAGTAGAAACACCTCGAAGGTCAAGGCAAATTTTTGCACAAAAAGATAAAATCGCTTGGAGTTCCTTCCTATTTCCCTGCCTCTGTGCGAGTTCCAACTGCGAGAAAGAACGGCATTTCGGCACGTGGAATGGAAATGGGCGCAAAAAAAAGCATCAGCGCGTCCGCGTGAGGGTAACTCCCGCTGGAAGCCAGTCCCGGGCGATGTAAAACTGGTTCCGGACCAAGCCGGAGCCGGTTTTTTTGGTTCGGCTTTTTTGAGGTTAAGGCTCCCGGCCGCTTTGGTTGGCGTTTCGATTGACTGCGTTTTGCTGCGGACATCAAAATTGATAGAGGCGGACACCACCACCAGGCCCCAAACCTGAATAAACATCACAGACACATGTCGGTTGGTTTGGCGAAAAAGAGAAAGGCCTCCGGGCGACCCGCAATCGGAGTCTGACTCAACCGTTTTTTTTGTTTCACTTTGAAAATAGTTCTTGATCGATTGCGCTAAAACGATTTAACGGAGAGAGAGAGAGAGATTAAACACAACACACACAGCACAGTTACAAAACGGTCGAGTCGTTGTTGCTTCTCTTTATGTGGGCGAAGGGGCGATCGTAACGAGTAAAACGGTGCAACGTGCCAAAAGTCATTTCCTTCTTTTCCCTTTTCCTTTTTCGGTGCAAAAGAAAATTGATCATTGATCACCAACCCTTGTGTACTTACACACACACACACGCTCTTCTCCCAACTTCGATGGGATTGTTTGTGGCGACCACGTTCCGTCGAGCGGAACGATTGTTTCCTTCAATTTCGGTTTGACTGTAGATCAGCGGCGGCTGTTAGAGAGATGTTGGGATGTTTTGCGATCGATCAAATCTTTTCACTAAACTGCTTCCAGGCGCACACACACACTCTCTCGCGGGTATGAACAGAAAACACTCAATACACGGTTAAAATCTGCAGGCCCATTTTTCGAAATGGACGCGGACAAGCTCAGCCGGCCTACTCTTCAAAATTGCATTTCGTTTTTTTTTCGATGAACAACACACACACTCACTCACACACACACAAGTGCACCAAATTCACTTTTCAGCCTGTTGCTTAGTAGGCCCTGGGACAGCGAGTAAAAAAGGAAATTGGGAATTAAAGGGAGGAAAAAACGGGAGCAACAAGCAATGCAAAAAGGGAAACAGGGGGTGGGGTAATGAATTTCTCAATGGTTGGGGCGGTGGGTGGAAAGCTTCACCGAATCTGTTTTCCAATTGATTATTTTTGCAACCGCCCCCCACCCCTCCCCCCGCCGGGTAAAAGTGGGAGAAACTTGGTGCGATTTTGTTGCACGCTACCACCGTTTAGTGAAAGGGAGCAGCAACCGGAAGAAAAGTTGGAAAAAGGGAAAAAAGAAAAATGTCTTGAAAACTCCCCCTTTGGGCTGGGGGCTTACTTTGAGCGGCTCTGTTCCGTCCCAGCGATCGAAATATGCAACCAATTTGCATACGATTTATGAAATTGGTCTTTCAAAAGATTGGCGGGAAGGTGGAAGGAGTGATGTTTGCAAGACTTTTCCTTTTTTTTCTTCTTCTTCTTTTCTGTGTGGGCATCTTCGTCTTAAAACGATTGTTTCATTCACTGCTCGATTGCAAATGACCTGCTCGGTGTGTGCGTGTGAGTGTACGCGCTTCAAACGCCGCCGCGCAATACAATCGTCGTCGCCTGTGCTTGCGTAAAGCGCGTGTGTCTTGACACTGGCGCTTTTTCACCACCCCCACCCCCCACCCACAACACCCATGACCCTGAGAACGCATCGCCGAATGAATTTTCCCGAACCGCACCACCGTGTCGGAAAATGACATCACTCCGCTGTGTGCCGCTGAAATCTTGCTTCTCGCTTGCGCTATGGCAACGGGTGGTGCGCACTACCACCACCTCTCAATCACGTTGATCCACTGCTCGATTGCAACAGCTGCAATCGGGCAGCAGAGGCCTGTCCGGTCAAGGAGAGTCGGAAGAAGCCGGTGGTCTTATCGAATATCTATGAATCATCAAATAGGGCTGAAGAAGGAACTTTCTTGCAAGAGGGTGGCCATTTTTCCAGGAGGATTTTTCCCCCTTTTACCGACGCAAACTCGTGTGCGTCATATCGGGAGCAGCATTCTTGCTTTTATTTGTACCCTTTCTCTCTCTATCTTTGGGTTTTCTTTTCACTTTAGTCACAACAAAGGGTGATTGGAAATATTTCATTGCACCAAACGCAGGGACAGGACACACACACACACGCGCACAGGGCTTTTCGTTTTCCACACTCCAAACACCAACCAAACACACAAACTGGGGGAGGTTCGTTCCTACGCATTTTCATTCTATTCCACTCTCACTCTGTTCCTCCTGCCGAGGGTGACGCACATACACACACACACATAGCCTACTACTTGTGCATTGAGGAAAACTGTGCCCACATACGACGACGACGACGACGCTCGCACACACAATCACAATCAGTCCGTTGGCAAAGGGTGTCGCCTCCCCTGCCGAGCCAGCCCGAGATGTGACAATCAAAGCCGGTTGTGTTCCCCGTTTTGCTGCAATAAAAGGACCTGGCTGCTTTGTATCGAACGTACATTCCTGCACCGACGTCATCCACGAAGAAGAGATTCTTTTCACCTTCAACACATGTGGTTTTTTTTATCTACTGTTTCTGCCCTTTCTTCGCAAGCAAGTTCTATTGCGTGTCTGCCGGGAGTTGCCGTCTGGGAGTACAGGGCAAACCCATTTGTCTCCACAAACACTTTTTCCTCTTCCTCAACACCAGCGCACTTTTCTTGCCACACCTGTCCACCCCGCCGCCTCGCACCAGCTCGCTCTACACCGGACGCATTAATTATCAAACCAAAATAAACGCGAAAAACGGCTTACATTCACCAAAACAACAAGATACCAGCACAAACAGTTGCTTCGGACTCTTTTCGGAGAGTTTTTTTCAGCTACAATACACGCACAGACACACACACATACACACAGAGACAGCCCAGACGATGGTCGGGCGCACGTCCACCCTCGATGCGTGCTGGAACAATAATAGAGAGAGAAAAAAGCATACACAAGCGCCGTACCTAGCTGACAGCTTCCACTTGACAGCTCCGATCCCGTCGCTTCCCTTCTTTTCCAAAGTTTTTCTCGGCCGCCCTTCACGCCCTTTCACGCAACAACACATCCAAACCCCAAAACAACTTGTAACGCACCCGCAGCGGGAAAGAGATGACTTCGGATAGATAACGCCTTCTTTGTTTCTTTCCCCTCTATTGGTTTTTCCTATGTAGCATTTTCTTATTCGAATTCCCAATCACTGGAAATGTTGGACGAAAGTACGAAAAGAATTATGATAATAATAAGTAAAATAAACATATTTAAAATAAATCATTCTGGAATCATCATATTTTGTATAAATTTCACTGCATACACACATTTCTTGTAGCATTTCGTAGCGTTACCAACCCTGAATCACCCGTTACGCACCTACTCAACCATCCAGCACTGTCCGTCAGCCCAGCTGTCAACGGCCCCCCGTTCCCGAAGTAAACAAACCCGCTGTCAAACGAAAAGCCAGAAAGCTCGCAGCGCGCTGCTAAATTGCACCCAAAACGTAAACAGAGAAATTTCTTGCCCGGGAAAATGTTTCCCACCCTGCTGTATGGCCGCTGTGTGCGCTTGAATTGGAAATCGGTTGTGTTTTTAATGATGTCGCTAATCCTTTCACACATTCGCATCACCCAGTCGTGTGAGTAGTATTGCCCAGTGAACCATTTGCAGCTCAGCCGCTGAACTGTCGTTCTCATTTCTCGTTTCATTTTACCCCACAAAGCAGCCGTTAATTCCAACAATCCTGAGGTTACTGTAAGTATAAAATATTCCTTTTAACTAAACACCCCCAAATAATGCTTATTTTTGCCCTTTTAGCCCACCAAGCTCGAAAAAATCAGCTCCGACACGGACCGATCGGCTGTAACCATCAACTCGAGTGTATGTACATGCAACAAAATCTCTGCTTATTCACTCTGTTCAACAACAAACGCATCCCCTTTTGCAGTCGAAATCATCCTCCGACACTAGCCACTGCCCGAACGATACGCTCTGCACCGATCTGCCCAACTCCTGCCTGCAGTGCACGTACAACCCGCAGTGTGTGTACGGGGCGGAGATTAACGTGACCTGCGTGCCGAAAACGAACGTGCTGTGTCACGCGGACAAGCTGAAGACGGCGGCCCAGAACGAGATCAGGCGCACGATGGTGTGCCGGTACTGCTACCAGACGGAGCGCTGGGAGCACGGCTGCGAGCAGAAGGGTGGCTGCAACTCGATCGACTCGCAGTACAAAACCAACTGCACCGTGCACCCGGAGCTGCTGTGCATGGGCCATCGCACCTTCATGAAGAAGATCCCGTGCAACTGGACGCAGGGCTACCGGTGGTCGACCACACTCATCCTGAGCATCACGATCGGCGGGTTCGGGGCGGACCGGTTCTTCCTCGGCCACTGGCAGGAGGGCATCGGGAAGCTGTTCAGCTTCGGCGGGTTGGGCGTGTGGACGCTGATCGATGTGCTGCTCATCTCGCTGCACTACCTCGGCCCGGCCGATGGTTCACTGTACATCTGAGAGAATAGTAGCAGCAGCAGCGGATGCAACCAGTAGAAGCAATAATTGTGATACATCAGTGGTGTTAGTATTAAACACACACACACACACGCTAAGGAAGGATTAAAATTTTACGATTTTTTTATTGATTTTTTCTGGGTTTTACAAGTTTCGACATTGTTTCCGTGTCTTCTGCTCCAAAACACGCTGCTCTCTTCGCTTCTTCGCAGCTTTACACGTTCCAGACCGAGTGAGTGTCGCGGCCGCGGCTTCGAACAACCCGCACAGAGGCGCGCGCGTGTGGTACACACGGTGGCATCACTTCCCGCCAAGGAAACCAGTTGTTCCCAGTGGGGGGACTAGAGGATACACACCAGCCAGTACACACAAACACCACCTTGCACACGGTCTGCTCCAGGCCGCGGCACGCACGCACGCACGCACGTGGTCCAATGAAACGTAATCGTCATCTTGCGCGATGTTTTATGCATTTTAGAAGATGTTGTTAAATGACGTTCAAAAGAAAATGTTGATGTGTTGTTTAAACACAATCGCCTCTCGGGTTCTTTTCTGTTGTTCCTTTCTCTCTCCTAGCTAGCTTTCGGGGTCTCATTTGATGTTCAATTTGTCTCTCTCTCTCTGTCTCTCTCTCTCTCTACTGAATCTTAGTTCCTCCATGGGTTGTGTTCCTCCACTACCGCGTGCCGTATATGTGTATGCTGTGTCGCTGTTGTTCTCTTTAGAGTTATGTTGTATCAATCGTTCACACTACTGTTTTCATTGCTTAAACATTAATAATAATGCGCTTCTTGCGTTTCATTTCATATTTTAAGAGGATGCGTTGATCCTTATAGCTTGTATGTGTAATTGTTGTTTTGCTTCATCGATTTGGTAGCGCTCGTAATTGTTTCTTTGCATACCGATTTTTTTTAACTCCACCACCTGCGCGTCTCGTTCTAAAAAAAAACAACGAGGTGGATTTTGTTAGCTGTGTTCTTCTACAGTCGCGTTCAACATACTACATTGCATATTGTTTTATATGTTTTACATGCTGTTTTTTTATGAATATTCCATAGTACTTTGCTGTTCTCATGTTATCATTAAATGTCGCCGTTCTTCACTAGATCTTTCTCTTCTTATCTTTCTTGTTGTTGCGGGTACTTGTCGCACACAGGCAAACTGGCCCCTTTTGCCTTCCTTCCTTTGCTTGGCATATTAAAGTCCAATCCTTGTCCATTACTACCTTGTTTCATTTTCCTTCTTGCTTACTTCTTTCTTTTTCTCTCGCTCCTTTTATTACACCTCTAGTACAGGTATTGTTCTTCTATGTATGTGTGTTTTTTTGCTTGGGTTTTCCTTATTTAAGGTTGGATTTTGCTTTCTTATTTATTTCTTCATTATTTTTTGAAATATAGTAGAGTTGTTTTGTTTTGCATTTTGTTGTATGCAGTTTTTCTTGCTTTCCTTGTTCTCTCTCCGTGTTGCTTCGTTTCTTATTTGCTTATGTTGTTTAACTCTTGTTATCGGTTGACTAAATATATGTGTATGTTTTTTCTTAGTTTCATTTCTGTTTCAAATTGATAGTTTAATATAAAGAAGAGGGGGAAAATGCACACACACACACACACTCGCACACTTTCTGATGACAAACCGATGTTTTGTGTTTAACGCTACATACAGAATGCTGCGCGCTGTGTGCCTGCTGTGTGAGAATCTATTGTAATGCAATCGTTTAAATGTGTGTTGCTGATTTTTTTTCCTGTTATTTCAAATTCAAATAATACCACGCTTCTTTTTCGGCTTTTCACACTCGTTTTGCTTTCTAAGAGTGGCAGCAGCTCAAGCAGTGGGTTTTTTCTTCTTTTTAATAGGGTTGCTATACACTGCTTTCAATTTCACTCCTCTTTTCCTCTAATACCAGCACACGCTTACAGACAATAAGATGTGTATTTTGGCTGTATGAATAACTTGCAATCCTTGTTACTTGTGTGTTTTTTCTTACTAAATTTCTTATGTATGCCCATATTCCTCGGTCTTGAACTTTCACACATGCACATAATTCATCAAAATCGAGGAAATAGTATGGTAAAACAGGAAAAACACAAACCTTATCTAGTTTCTAATAAAATTTGCCTCACGCGCTTGGGTTCCCAGTGTACCTGAGGAGAACGAAGAACAGGGCTCCCCTATTTGTTGGTCGTACTGTCCTGCCCTCCCCCGACTGTTCGACTGGCTGTTCCATGCGCCAACGGAACTACTCACGTGTATGCGGGCGCTCGGTTTGTGGCTCGGTTGAATTTGGACCTTAAAAATCCCCGAAACCAGGAGCGCACAGGTACCGCCACCACACAACACGCGATACGATCGAAAGACCCCGCCGCAGCCACGTATGCTGCTGTGTTTAATGCTAAAAATATCCTCTCGCCGTTCCACGACGCACGGGCACACACGCAAGATATGGGGGGGGGGGGGGGGGGGGGTTCGAGCAATGGCTGTCTATTTTCGAACCGAGAACGAGCGCGCGCGCGCGCTCTCATGCTCACGCCGCCTACTGTTCCTTCGTATAGAAATGCCTGATTAGCCACGTTTGTTCGGAGTCTCAATACCAGCCGGGAGACAGTAGCAGCATCAGCAGCTCTATCATCATCATCATCATCTTCCCTCTCGATACACCGTCGAATATGATAGCTGCGTGTGAGACAGCATACAGAGGGGCTATGTGGTATGTAGTGCGCTATTATAATAAAACAAACACTACAAACTGATTTTAAAAGCAATAGAATCCAATTAAACACCTTTTTCTTTGTACGATCTTAAGCTTAAGGTAAGGATGTAGCGCTATCTAAAAATGGTTTCAAAGCCGGGCCCGGATTGCTGGGGGGAAAAGGCAAAGGGGAAATGATTAAAAAAAAGCCGGTCACAACACAATCGGGAGGAAAATCAAAACATCGCACAAACTGGGTGTTGTGGGTTGAGCGGAAGGCAAGACAAGAGGCAAAATGGACAAAATGCAAATCAGCAACCGTTAATGAAAACAATTCCCGGCGCGCTTATCACGCACTGCTCCGGAAGAGAAAATGGCGACAGCCACAACACAACACGTGATCGCACGTGCGTGTGCGCGCGCGCCGCTTGCTTGGATCTTCTTTTTTTTCATCGCCTTCTTGTCCATTCACCACCGATGCGCTTCCGGCTACTCTCCCACAGCCTACTAACTGTCCATTTGCGGATTTTTACCATCTCTGAGGTTCTCGAGTGGTAACGTTCTCTTCCCCTCAGCCCCAGTTTCAGTTACTTCTGTTCTGTGTTGTTTTCCTTACTTCAACTAACGCAATTTCTACACAACCAAAGCCAAACAGCCTCAAACCGAGTGAGTGGTGCAAATGTTTCCAGCACAACTTCTAAGTTTTCTCATTTCATCATTTAGTGCTAATGGTAGTGTGTAATAATTGCTAACCTAACCTTCACACGCCGCACGCACGAGGCTGAAACGATGGTTGGCTGTACACCTAGAATGGGGTTTCTTCTTGCGCCAAGCGGCTCGTTTTTGGTTCCCTTCTCGAGCACATTTTTAGTTGCAATTTTCCATTCCAACCTCGTCACGCTTGATGGGGTGTGCGTGTGTGGTGGTTGGTTGCTGCTAGTTGCCACTCGGCTTTGCTGCTCGCCTCTACCTTTTCCACGTGCACACACTTTTCCTTGCACATACTAGAGAGGGTGTTATGTTATTTTAACTTCAAACCAAACCAACTAACAATATAAAATGGATCAATTGTTATTTGCAACACTCAAACGCACTCGCATCTTTTTTTCTGGTTAATATAGCTCTCTTTTTGCGATTTTACGTTATTACTTGACGGACGCGCACAACACGGACACACACACGTGGTGATGGTAAGTGCATTCCATGCGTACTAGATTATAATTCATGCTTAAATCGTGTTCATGTATGTTCCTGCAATCCCGTCTTGCTGCTCTTCGCAATTGTAGAGCCTTCCTCTTTACCGGCCGTTCAAAATTCCAGGAAGGAACGTATTTCCACATGGGTTAAAAACATTGTATTCCTAAAAAAGCAATCCTAAATTTGTTTAAAAACTCATTTTCAAGCGGCTGAACCAACTGAACCGATTTATGTATGGTTATATGTGTGGTTTTTTTTTAGTATCGAAACAGTTCCCAGTTGCAAGCCGTTGCCATGTGTGCATAATGCAAAATGCAAGCGATATTTACCGTGTTGGTAATATTAAGGAAATAACAACACAAGATTGTTCTCCTTCCACAGTCACACATCACAACAACACCTGAACCGAGTTCCATTTTCTGCACTGGTTTTACGCTGCTTCTAACCCTAACACTGCCATTTTTAACCCGGCATTACTCTTAAGCCTTGATTTTAATCTTCAACTTCTTTTAATATGCCGCATATCGAACGATCGATCATTCCTCGTACGAAGCCGCTGTCTTGATCGGATGGCTTGATATCTTCGTACACAGGGCTCCATCGGTACACACCTGTGCGCTACCACTTTTTGCTTTGCTGGGGAAGGAGATGCTGTTTGCTTACAGGCAGTGTGTTCCGCCATCAGCCAAACACCTACAAACACACACACACGCGCAACGGGTCATGTATCGATCGTCCTCCATCTAGCAAGGATCTTTCGCTATGGAAGGAGACGACGCACGTGTGTGCCCCCTTAAAAAAACACGTGGCGATATTCTTATTGGATTTTAAGCAGGCAGCGGATGATGATGGTCATTTCCTTGACGGGTGGCTTTGCATCCCAGGGATCTTACGAAAGGGTCATTGTTGTACAAAGGAATAGTGAAGATAGACTCTGGGCCCCGAGAAAGAGGTGCTCAAACGAGGGCATTTTTAGTTAAATCTTACTATCCCTGCTCCTAACTCTGTACCTCCGTGCGATGTTTTTAAACCAATTAAACTCTATTTATTACTCATATGTGTTCCGTACTTCCAATTTGGGTCATGGGCTCCCCCGGCGGGTGTGAAAGCCCCCTTCCCATAGTTTAGCCTGTTTACGTTTGGTTGTTTGTAAACGATTATGTGCAATGGTGTCTGTATGGGTGTGTTTGTATGGTTAAAATTATTAAATCTTCTTTTTTTTATTATTTTATATCTCCTTTCGTCTGGTTTTCATCCATTTCTCCGCGTCTTTTGTTTCCTTACTCTTCTGTTTCTGCTTCTGCTTCTACTGTGTCCTACCATGTAGTCCTATCGAACATTCTATTATTCATCATGCACCGAGAGAGCGGGACCACCGAAGGGAGTGGGCGCGCGATTAGATAGTGATGGTCGCTCGCGCACACGCACGCAGTGTCTTAGCTAGCTTGCGCGATGATCGAATCGGAGGAGGCGGCGATTGTGCGGCGGTCGGTCGTATCTTCGAGACCGCCTGCTTCTGTTCTGCTTGCTTCTTTGCTTAACATATTTATGCTCGCTTTGCTCTAACGATGTTCGCTAGTATGCTTCTTCTTCATATGCCTACTAACATACACACACACACACAATACAATAGGCGCGGTAGTGGAACAAGTTCTCAGTTGGAACGCACGGGTTGTTGGTTCTTATGCTGGAGGGGGTGGTGTACTTACGCAATTCTTTTCCATGCTGGGGTGTCGGTGCTGTTTCCTTCAACACCCAAAATTCCTTCCCGTTGACGGGGGATGATTCACGGAGACGGAGAGAGATAGATGTTCCTCGGTGCATGTTGGTTGGCCCGCCCGCACGATGTTTGCGCCGGAATGGTGTACGCGGTGTGCGCGGTGCCTCCGCCCGAGAGCGGCTCTACGCATACAGGATGCGCGCAGGTCTTGGTGATGATTAAGTGATGGGGGGGGTGGAGGAGGTGGGGGGTAAGATGGCCGCCACCTTACGCCGAGCTCTCGGTGGTCGTGTTCTGCACGGCACTGTTGTTGCCACCGGCATCGTTGCGCGGGCGCTGCGGGTTGCGGCCACGGCGCGGGAACCGTCCGCGTCCACCGGAGCCGCGGCCCTGCATGCCACCGCCCCGGCGCGGTGCCATCTGCTCCTGGCCGCCGCCGTTCTGCTGGTAGTCGGCCTGGTAGTCCGGCCGGTAGCCACCGCGGCGCGGTCCGGGCGGGCCGCCCATGCCGCCGCCGCGTCCACCGCTGCGATAGTTGCGGCGGAAGAAGCGACGCGGGCCGCCACCGCCGCGACCACCCTGACCGCGCATGCCCCCATTGTCGTCCATCATGTTCTGGTCCATCTGGCCGTTGTCGCCCATCACCATGTCGCGGCGTGGACCGCGCGGTGCCGGGCGGGAGTAGTACGACTGGGCGTACCCGCCACGTCCACGGGGACGGTAGCGGCGCGGTTGCTGCTGCTGCTGTTGCTGCTGCTTCACGGACTGCTGCTGCTGCTGCTGGGGCTGATGCTGCTGCTGTTGCTGCTGGTGTTGCTGCTGCTGCGGCTGCTGCTGCATCTGGCCGTCACCGTTCTGCTGCTGCCCGTCGCCCTGACCGCCCTCGAGCTGACCGTCCTTGCTGCGGGTTTGGCCCGGCCGGCGCTGGCCCCGCTTCTGCCACCAGTGGCGGAAGCCGCGCCGCTTCTCCGCCGCGTACTGGCTGCCCTTCACCGGCTCGCCCTGCGGCCCGGTCACGTTGGCCGCCTCGTTGCCCTTCTCGCCGATCACCACGTCGAACTCGACCTGCTCGCCGTCGCCGACCGACCGGACCGCCTTCTTTGGGTTGTTGCGCGCGATCGCCGACTGGTGCACGAACACGTCCTCCTGCGTGTCGCCCCGGTTGATGAAACCGTAGCCGCTCTTCACGTTGAACCATTTCACCACGCCGGTCACCTTCGTCGCAATCACCTCCTTCTGGGTCTGGGCGGGTGCGGCGGCGGCAGCGGTAGGGGAGCCTGCAGCGGCGCCCGGCTTCTGACCGGCATCCTGTTCCGGCGGGGAGGCGGGCTGTGACTGTGCCGGCTGGTCACCGGCAACCGTTTGTTGCGGCTGTTGCTGCTGTGCGGCCGGTTGCTGCTGCTGAGGTGCTGGCGCTTGCTGCTGCTGCTGCTGCGGCTGCTGCTGCTCAACGCTGGTCTGCTGCTGCTGGTCAGCCATGTTGCAAAGGAAACGTTCTAGAGCTTACCCCCTTTGCTGCACTGCTGCGTTAATGGCGGCGCGACAATCGACACGAGGGCGACGGATCGGATGGAAAGATGGCCACGCGGAAACTGCGAACCAAAACTTTTCCTGCGAGCTGCCGCAAGGGTGTTACACGCGATGATGGCGGAGATGAAGGTGGAGGTGGTGGTGGTGGTGGTGATGTTCTATAACCTGCACGCACACCGCTGCTCGGGGAAGAATTTTCGCTGGAGACACGGTAATGCTCGGATCTTATGAGCGCGATTCCACTGGGCCTGTGATTTTAACCTGCTGCTGCTGCTGCTGCTGCTACGATGTAGAGTTGAACGCGGTAGTCATACTACGTGGGAGCGAGCGTTTTTTTTTTGGATGGTGAAAATTCCAACGTTTTTCAGTTCGCCATCAAGAAGAGAAGCACATCACATTTCTTTTTTCGGCTGAAACAAGGTTGCTAGATCACGGGATGCGCCCGGCCGTCGGGGGAAAATGCAGCCAAACGTCAGTGCGGCGCATCTGACAGCTGGACAGTGGGACAGTGCCGCAACCGGCAACCACGTGTTTTTATTTGCTTGGGAAAACATTCCAATTGTGTTTCTTTTTCGACCGCTGTCTACATTGTACATGTACTGTTTCTTGTGAAAATACCTAATTACACGCAAATAATAGACATTCTGTTAAATCAGAAGAGATGCTAACTGCATGAGGAATTACCAAAATGAACGAAATCTTCTCGAATGATCTGGCTGAGTCAGGAAACTCGATTGTTTCTACAAGCATCGAAACTAAATTCACAAAAATTACAAACAACACATTTTGCTCATGATAATGGAAAGCCAATCTGCAGTTCGAGAAAAAAAAGTTCAGAAGAATTCATTACATGATATTATGCCGGAATTCGTAACGAGACCATCACCTCTGCACTCCTGTCAACTTGGTGTCTATACATCTTGAAGTTTCTCAGGAAAAGATATCACAATTCTGTGAAGTCGGCTTTCAAAAGTCCCGGTTTCCGTTTAATCTCCTTCGTCGGTTTTTGCTTTCTCCCTTTTTAGTCGGTCAGAGCTATCTACAACGGTAGCACAATGGCATGGACTAGATGAACTCATGTTCCAGATAGAAATCGATCCACATCCGGTCGTGAGAGCCCAATTTTAAACACAACGACGAAATTCAACCAATATTTTCGGACGCATTAAATCCACTTTCCGCTCGGCAGTTCCTTTCATTTCTGGAATCAGTTTTTGTATGATTTTATTTATCTCTCTGTTCTGATCGGTTGCGTATAGTATTAGCGCATGTTTCTTATTCATTTTCCTTTCTCTTTTCTCCGCCGTTCTGTTTATCCGTATTATCTCTGCATTGCTCGCGGAGCGAATTAAGCTATCCCAATGTTTATTCTAATTCCGGCGATCGGTGCAGAGTTTTCGCACTTCCGCCTCACTCGTACTCGTTCTCTCGTGACACCGGGTGAGGGGGTGGTACGTACTACACTTTTCTGTTTTGATTTCAACGCAATGTACAACACACCTTACATGTACAGTAATGCTTCTTCTCTCACTTTTGATCAGCTTTATGCTTCCAGTTACTGCTGCTTGATTTTGTGTATATTTTCCTTTTTATTTTTATTACTCTCTTTCTCTCTTGCATTTCATCCTTCTTAAGGGGGTTCGCTCGTTTTTTTTCTGTACTATTTTACATAGATGCGTTTTGTTCGCGCAGCTCGTTTGCCCTTTCCCTTACATACGCAACACCGCACACGGAGCGGTCCTGGGGCGTTGCATACTTTGATTAGTAGTCAACAGAGAACCCAGGGAAAGTAGGTAGAGAGAGAGAGATAGTACATGCTACGTAGGTTTAGGTAGGTAGGTAAGAGGCTTTCTCGACCTCACGCGGGCGCCCGCATTTTGTTTTCGCCACTAAAGGGATAGAGGGATTATTGTTATAAATTAAACATTACAACATATTACTATTATATATTATCACACAAATGTTTTTCTTCTTCTTCTTCTTCTTCTTCCTCCTTTTGTCCAGTAACCGATTTGCTCTGATCTCGCCGCTAATATGTTTTGTTTTGTGCGGCACACGGTCGCTTCTCTCTGCTTTTGCCCTCGGGCGGCGGCTGTTTCGATTACTTTACTTATTATAATCTTCTGCACACTTCTGCAAGCACTTTCAATCAGAGTGCTGTGTGTGTGTGTATTAGAGCTGCACTTTAGCTGCAATTGTTTGTGGGAAACGCTCACACATTAGACACTTTTTTTCTCATTATGTTGAGGGTGGGTGGTGGTGGTACCTTGCCAAGGTATGTAAAACTAACCGAAATGAATAACAGTTTCCATGTTGTTAATTTTCTTCATCACAGGGGTCTCTCATCCAACTAAATCATAATGCAATAAAATTTTGAAATGGCTCGTTTTTGTTCATTTCTGTTTGCTCTAAATGTACGACTGAAAACGAAGCAGTACAAATGCTGCGCAAAACAATTTGGGGGAAACAATTATAGTACGTTATAACGTTTTAGTACCTAAAAATAGACCCTTTTTGATACCTGTTCATGTTTAGTACAAATAAAAACAACAGCTCATTAAAAAGGAGACGCAAAAATGAAAGCTTAAATAAAGTATACACCTCTCTACTGAGACGCGTTCAAAACTGTTACATATTGATAAAAGCATTTGAAGTAATAAAGCTTGTAATACAATTGTACGATGTTTTCGTTTTTTTTTTACATAAATTACATATTTAAAACCCCCAAAAGGGATTGTAGGCGTTTTTTCCATTCCTCTCTTTCCTTTCCTGCCTGTTGAAACAAAACAAGGAAACATGTTAATAGAAACACAAATCGAATCGAATAGTGGCGCACTTAGCTACCCCTTTTCAGCAGAATTATTCTCAGTCTGTTTCGCCTCGTAACTCGATCAGTTTTGTTCGACGAGCGCATGGGGCTGCCCCCCTGTATGTAAGAAAATCTCCAAACAGAAAACGTACAAAGAGAGGGAAAATGGAAATCGTACAGAGTTGCTTATTCACCATGCCAGAGAAACAATGGCCCCCACAAATGGCCAATGGGCTGAAGGATAATATCAAAATCCAAAGTTTCCCTCTACTTTCTTGCCGGTTTTTCCGTGCGTGGGGAAACGTTACCCGTGTGAACCCCCCTTTTTTTAGCCATCTCTACAATGTGCGCATCAAAAAATCGCCTTGCGAAACCTGTGAGGTGTTTGCCGTTTTTTGCCTTTCTTGGGCTGTAATGGCAAACGTTTACCACTATCGATTGTTTTTTCTTTTCCATTTGCCCTTACACAATCTCTTCTTCCTAGACATTTCTTCTACCAACACTATCTTGTGATGTGGGGGTGACCTTTTTTATCTTCGTCAAATTACTAAAGGGGAGCACAAAAAACGACAAAATATCAAAAATATGTTTTGCTGAGCTGCAAAATCTGGTTTTGTTTTTCTTCTTCTCATTCTTCTGGATTCTTCCCTCTCTTTCATTTGTTTTCATTCTTTTTATCTATGTTTTTCCTTCTTCTTTGTTTTTCTTCGCCGTCTTTTTCGGTGATGTTCAATTGCTTTCCCCCTCCCACTTCTGTTGCTCGGGGGAATTTCTATTCATATGTTTCCCAGAGTCTGTTTGCGTCTGGATTTGCAACCTTGTGGGTACATTGCTTGCTGCCTATCCCTAATGTAGGATATTCCTTTAATAATCATATTCATAAAATATATACTTTGCTTTGTTTGCTTTGTTTGTTTTTGTATCTTTTCTTGTGTTTGTGTGTATGTAATCGATATTCTTCTATTCTAATATTACTGTTGTTACTTTTTTTTCTCCCTTCATACTGCTGCTGTTGCAATTGCTCTCGTGTCGATTTGCTTTTGCGAGTTCTTTTCCCTCTATTTTCCTTTATCGCTTCGATGCTCTCTCTCTCTCTCTCTCTCTCTCTCTCTCTCTCTCTCTCTCTTTCTCTCTCTCTCTTTCTCTCTCTCTCTCTCTCTCGCTTGGAGCATTTCCCATTGTGTAACCATTTTGCGACTAAGATATATTAAGCCATTGGTTTTGCGGTTATCGCCTCCGCGCGAATCTCTATCATTAATCGCATCATTTGCTGATTTTAGCGAGTAAAGTTTGGTATTGTATTATTTTATCTGCTTTTGTATTTTTAAAACGGATGTAGCGCCCTTTTGTTACCGTTCTTCCTTTGTTCCAGTTTTGTTCGTATGTGAGCTTTCGGGCTTACTGAGTGTGTGTGTATGTGGGTGTGTTTCGGGGAATGGTGGCAAGCGCGAAAGATGAACGTGCACACGTGATTTTTCAGGGTAATTTGCTTTAATTTTTTTATTTGCTGCCTTCGCACACTGTTTGTTCACTTCTTGATACCTTGTTCTGCCATAGTTCCGTAGCTGCTGTAGTATGCTATTAACCGTAATAGTTCTGATTGGTTTCCTTTTCTGCTTATTGCATATATCTTAATTTGTGCGATGATGCACATTTTGCTCATTTTTATGCAAATTCAATTTGCTGCATGCAATTAGCTGTTACCGTTGCCGATGTGTGTGTGTGATGTTAGACTTTGTCCATATAAATAAATGAATTGAAAACATTCTTGTTCGGGGGAAAAATAGACAGACCACACTACAAAAATGTTCATACAAAATAAATAATACTCGTAATGATCCCAAATGGGGGGGTTTTCGGGTGCTCACTACTTGCTAGTTCGTGGCTGAATAAAACAGAAAACCGTTGTACCTGGTACAACGCGTACCGTACCGTACCAGAAATGGGGGAAATCCGCAGAACCAACGCTAACAGGCCTATCATATTGCACAACGGTCAAACACACAGGTGCAAAGAACAAAAATGACGACGAAACCTTCATCGACTCGAATGGCGAAAACGATACCAAATTTTCTCCCGCTCGAGTGCTTCCGACGGAATCGATCGAATGTCATGCGAGCAAAATAATAGGCCTGTAAAACACACCCACCGGTCACACCGGCAGAAGATGGAATTGAAAGCGGAAGAGCGGTCCCGACCGCTTAGGAATCCTTCGTCAGCTCCTTTTGGTAAGCGATCGGGCTGACGAGCGCTTTGAGGAAATCGTTCTGCGTTTTCAGTATCTCGTGTATTGTGTTGAGCCACTCGCTGTGCAGCTCCGGTGTCGGTGCCGTGCAGATATAGCTAAGACTGGAACGTTGCGGGTCGATTGAGCAAAGCGAGAACCGATTGCCATTCGTCTGGTCGGAAAGATCCTGTAGCGTCATTTTGTTCACCTGTGGAGAGGGGGGAAGGCGCGCAGGGAGAGACGAAGGTTAATGAGTTGCGTAAAGGAACTGCGTTTAAAGGCGCAGTTTTTAAACCCCCATATAGCCTTACCTGAATATGCGCCTTGTAGATGTAGTTTGGACTGGTGAACTGCGTTTTCTTTCCAACGATCTCGGCAAAGATGATGTTCTGCTCGAACAGAAACACGTGCAGCTCCTTCGGTTTCTGGGAGTTGTACGAATTCTTATCACTACTCGAGGCACCCTCGACACAGTACAGCGGGCCGTGCAGCAGCAGTTTGCCCTGTGTCGTTATTTTACCCTGCAAAAAAACAACCCGCGGAAAGAAAATGGTACAATTCGGTTGCTTACAGGGTTTTCCAGGGGTTCTCAAAGGGTTGTGGGACACTTCCTTGACTCTTTCTAATGAGAAGTGAACTTCATATAACGTAAACTGGACTCTATGGCACCCTTTTTGGACAGGCTCGTTGGAAATTCCTGTTGGATTTGTCCTACAAGGACCCAATTCCCATTACATTAAGTTAATTTCATGTAAGAAAGAGTCAATAAATTGTCCCTCAGCTATGAGAACTGCTGGCAAACCGTTTATATAAAAATAGCGAAAGAGTGTATTGAATACATACCTCAAACTTTTGTAACCGACCAACGTCCATCATATCGTTGGCAGCCTTAGGAACTACTTGCATTATATGCATCGCTTCCTTCAATCCTGGTACTTCCTCGGTGAGACCGGCCCGCAGAGTATGCTTCAGGATATCTTTCAACAGTAACTCGTACTTCATTATTCTTTGGACTGGTTTGATGAGCATATCTCCTAACTGGAAAGCAGGCAAAGGTCAAGGTCAGCCATCTTGAAGCACCATATCGCATAAGCCATATACTTACACATAGTTTATACTTTAATTTTAAGCGTAATTCATCGAAGTAACTCATATGCTCCTGCACGATGTGCTCCGAGACCGGTTTGTTCTGACAGTAGACGACGTACATGTGCAGCTTCCGTTCGCTCCGCTTGATCAGCGGCCCAAGCTCGTACGGGTTCTGTAGACACTTTTGCAACGCTTTGAGAAAATGACTGCAAAAAAGTGAGACAAATGGGAAATGGAGCGTGAGCGACCGGTACGTGTGTGTGTGTGCTAACCGCGAAAATTTCACCCTTGCCAACTTACTCTCTGTGCCACTCGTATATTGCTTCAATGTTGCCAAATACCATCCGCTCTTTGCCACCCTTCAGATCGTCCGGGATCAGTACCGTGCTGGCCGGGTTACGTATCTCCGCTATGTATCTGTGTAAGAGAAACAAATGGAATTATAAAACCTCAAAACCACACCTCACCACACACACACACCCACATACCCATTCACGATCTGCGACAGATCATTCACGTACGCTTCCTCGGTGGTGAGCAGCTCGCGCAGCGCATAGTTTCGCTTCCGCAGTATGTCCTCGATGCCCTGCTCCTCGGTCAGCGTATCGTCGGCCGCCTCGTTCTCCGAGAACTGGGGCGAGATGGCCGGTTTGGCGATCGTGTGCCCACCGTTCAGTGCCATCGTGCCAGAGCTACCGCTCCCATCACCGACCATCAGGCCCATCGCGAGCGCGGCTGCTGCACTGCTGGTGCTGCCGCCGCCGCCACCGTCATTGTCGAGATACTTTAAGCTTTCCACCTTCGCCTTCACGAACTGCTCGATCTCGGCCAGATCGGCGGGCGGCTGCGCACCGACCGGCTCTTCCAGCGACTTGAGCGACATGGCCTTGGTGATTTTGTTCGTCGAGCCGGCGGCAGCATCCTCGGCGGAGGACGGCACCACGGAGGCGCCGCTCAGGGCGGATGCCGTGTCCTGTATCGGTTTCATCGGCGGCGGCAGCTCGATCGCTGTCGCTTCCTCATCCTCCGGCTCTAGCTGGGCGGTGGAGGCGGCCGCCGACGATTCCTGCTCTTCCGGCGGTTTTTCCTGCTGGTTGGGCTGCAAGGAGGGGAGGGAATAAGAGTTAATTACAGAAGATCCTTCTTTGGGCGAGTTGAAACTCGAATAAACTTACCTTAACCTTCTTATCGGAGCCCTTCTTGCTGATGAGCGTCTTCTCCACCGGTGGTAGCTTATCCGATTTGCCGTGCGACAGCTTCCGGAACTGCGTCGGAAGCCATTTTTTCCTGGAAACATTAAAGAAAAAACAAACAAACAATCACTATCAATTCGATGCGTCACCGACCGTTCGAAAGTCATCGAAGCAAGTTTCACAACGTTTCATCCAATTTACAATAGCGGATCGGTTATTTGCAGCAATGATAACAACACAGTCCCCCCCTAGCCGAAGGGGCGATGATAACATGGAAGTATTGAGAGCGTATTTTGTTTGCCTTATCCCTCCCACCCCCCCCCCTTTCCTCTCCTCTCCAATATCAACCTGATCAAGAGACTATGCAGCGTTGTCCAGCTGAGGAACGACGAGCTGAGGCGCGATACAGTGCCGCTGCCAAGCTGGTGTTGCTGCTGCTGTACCGTCGAGCGTTTCTTTTTGTTTCTACCCATCGAAAATGGCTCGGAACTCGATCCTAAACCACACCACCGTTCACCTTGGAGGGTTACCTTATACTGGTTTTTGCTGTTGGTTCCGGTCAAGATTTGACCAAAAAAAAGGAGACCTTATCGAGACCTTTTGACGAATATATGTTGCCGAACCCGTTTGCAATCGCTTATCAGGGCAAGGTTTATCCGTCGTGTGCACTGCTACACACGCTAGCACTGAAGGGGAATAGAGGGGTAGAGAGTATCTCTAGAAACACACCTCGCCGAAAAGACTTTATTTACTTTAAACGCATCGGCTCTCTCTCTCCAAAAAACGCCCTAAGAAAGGGAACGCTTGTGAATGAAAAAATGCGGGTTTTTTCGGCCAAATCAAACAAACACACACCGTCACACTGCACCTCCTTCTTCTCCGCCATTCCTCTTGTACCTGGTCATCCCCGTCGACGGTGGATGTAGCACCAGCGCACCGTTCTCGTTCTCCTGGTACCGGTCTTCCTCGTTTGCACCGTCGTACCCAACGGTCTGGTGGTGCTGCCGTCGCCACTGACCGCCACCGGTGCTATCAGGCGTACAGCAATCGGGCTGCTGGCAGCACGCAAGCTGGAACCAACTTTGCAAGCACAGTGCACACGACATGGCGAACAGGGTGGAGGCGCTGGTTGGCGGATATTAACCCTCCCCAGCCACCCAAACTCGATCTTCGCGCGTTCGGCAATGGGCTCTCGGGCTGGATTAATCCCTGATTACTCATTCAAAGGTCACCACTGCCACCACACCACACACACCACTCCACAAAGATCGGGAACCTTCCAATCCTACCCAAAAAAAAAAGTGGCCCCCAACGTGCGGTTTCTTCTATTTTCTTTTTCTTTTTTTAATGTCGCACCGTCTCGCGCGCTTTCGTCCACCTTCGGGGAAGGAACTTTAATTACTGGGAGGTAACATATAACAACAACAAAATAGAACAACAACAAAAAACCCACCAAACTGTCACCGATTCACACCAGACTGATAAAAAAAAGAACCGAGATCTCTACATAGAGCTAGGAGGCAGTTGGTGTGCGTGCACGTTCGCATCCATCATCATCGCCATCATTGCCGGCTTAACCCCTCTAGGGCAGGCCGTCTCTCTTTTCCCCGTTCAACCAGCGGGAAGCAGTCATCGATAGTGTGGCGTGTTAGGCTTCTAACACACGCTCTCTCAAACATACACACACGCCCAAAGTGGGGTGGCGCGACCACGAAACAAATGGGACAGTGGGGCAAAAAAGGGGTAAAATACATAACCACCCCCTTCAGACCTTAGCACACCGAAACACACACACACACACAGACAGGGTTGCTGAAGAGGCCAAGGGGATGTTATCAGTGAGCATTCCCCACACCCCTTTCCCTATATGGTCGTTGTAGGCTACACCGCGCCCAACCCAGTTCCTGCCGGTGCTTTATCTGTTGCACGATTCGTCACACACCTGTCACCCGCATACCCCACAGGGTGTCTCTATGTGTGTGTGTCACGACAAATGTGTCGCATTTTTGGCGTGTTTCCGCGCGAACCCGTTTCAGTGCCCCAGTTGTACCATTTTTTGGAGGGCAGAGTTTGGCGGCGAATTGAACTGCAGCTTACAGTTTGCCGAATGAAATCACAAGCCTTTTGCTATCAAGAGCCATCTCTCTTTGTCATACCCTCTGTCTCTCTCTCTCTGTGGACACATGAAACACACGCTTCATTGATTTGGCCAATGTTTTACCCGAGTGTGTGTGTGCGCGCTAGACCAAAAACACTTCACACCTATTTGCACACTTCCCGCTCCTTCAGTGTCTTACACGAACTGTGTTCAAATGTTCTTTTCCCACACCCCGTTTTGCTCAGTCCTTCCGCCTTTCCCCCCTGGCCCCATGGGTACGGGGAGTTGTGTAAATATTTACAAAATCAAAATATTTACCACCCACACGCACACGGGACGCTCCTCTTCCGCCTATTGCTCCACCATGACCATTAGAGTACATCCTTCCAAGTTCCAAGCAACCAGAGCCAGAGTGTGCTGAACCGCAAAGGCCAGCCGACCACCCGCCACTTTTATGCAAGAGAGCCCTGGCCAACGCACAAACACACACACACACACGCGCTTGGGAGTGCAACCGTGGTTGGCCGGTGGTTTGCCGTAGGGCACGGTCGGATCGCGTCGGGTTTGATTTCGATTTGATGTTGAGGCGGGCGCGCGCGCTCTCACTTCAAACCGGTACACAACACTTTATCGGTTCCGGCGCCGCAACGGGGTAGGTGGTTCTGTGTTTACCACAAGGCACTTTATCACAAAGTGTTGACATGTGTGTGTCGGTGCCGGTGTCTGTGTACGTCGAACTACTCGTCTGTCTGGCGGGTTTTGATGGAGCAGCGTGCGCGCGCTTCGCATCCTCTTTGGCGGTACTGCTTTCCTTTCGAAATGGGCGACGAAAAAAGGGAATGGGGATTCTACCTTCTACCACCCCCCTTAATCACACACACACGCGAGTAGTGATGGTTTGAGTGCAGCTGGAAGAACAAGCGCCGGGGTGATGTCTCCACGATAAGAGTGACCCCAACTTCCTTCGCACACACGTTTGTTGATTTTCTTCGCCAGTGTGCGCTGCGTGTGTGTTTTCGCTTAAGCAATTGAAAGTTCAATTTATTGCCGCCTTGCAGGGAGGTTGAAGCCAGTTTTTCGCGGTCCAGAAAGTGCAGCAATCAAACGACTTCTTTGCACGTGTTTGGAGAAATACAAAGAGAGAGAGCGTGCGAATGTGTATACAATTGCTCCCGCTGTCAACTTTAAGTGATGGCTTTATTAACTGTCAAAAATACTTCGCCGCTTACATGTGTGCAAGTAGTGCAATAAATCTCGTGCAAAGGGGAAAATGAACCGAAATGGGTTAAGCAGACCCCTCTCCATCCTTGAATCATTTCAATCTCCAACCCTCGCCCCACAAGGGTAAACACTAAACGCTTTTCCGCACCGCCAATTAAGAAGCATAGCCCGTCCACAACCCCACAATTGAAGGGAGAGGGAAGAGTGCATATGAATGAACCGCGCGTTTTTCCCCCAATACTAAAACACGACCCACGGCGGTGCTATAGCAACCGGGATCAACGCTCGGTTTAAAACGGCAATTCATTAATCTCATACACACACGCGCGGAGGGAAAACTCACTTATAAACGCGCTGTAAAGCAAACTAATATTCTAAAACCGTGCTGCGTTCTTCATTGCTGCTGGTTGTGCAATATGCGAACGTCTGTGTTGGGCTCTCTCTCTCTCTATCTGCTTACTACACAATATGCCATCGTCTACCGAGATATCGAGGCCAAGGATCACCTCCTTACACGGGGAAGAGAGAGAGATCAGCGTCTTTTGCTGACGGTCATGCTTGGAAACTATTTCTAAATTATGATATATTTTGCTCCACTCACCGCCCAAAGCACCCCTGGGGAGTCAACCCCCAACTTATGTTAAATGGTTTTTTTTTTCGAGGGGAGGGGGTGGGGGGTGTAAGCCAATATTACGATGACATTTTTCAACCAAACACCCAACACGGTCGATTGCAACTGTACAGACACCCTCCTCCGTTCCAACCGTTCCCATCTGTTTGCCCTTCCAACCCCATACGGTGAGATCTTCTGGTCTTCTTCTCTCAACACCCCACCGATGGCAGGCGAGCTGTCAAGACAAAGATTGACATTTCAGCACTCTTTTGCATGAAAAATCACTCAACAAGTGTAATCAACTCGACACTCGGCATTAGTTTCTAATTGGGTCGGCATTCCAAAATGCTCTTCGGGGGGGAGCAAATATGTTCAATTATGTCGCCCCAAAATTTGGCTCCAAATCCCGGAAAGCCACACACGTGGCTCCTTGCCCCGCGCCCACAACCACGCTCCTTGGAAGGAAGTGGCCATTAACTGAAACACGTTTGGAAAGGGGCCAGAAAAGTCGTTGAAAATGGACAAAAAGCAACCTCCACGACTGGGAGCAGTGTAATAAAAAAAAAGAAGCTGATGGCCATTGGCACGATCAGTCGACCATTTTGCTCTCGCCAAAGCCAGAGACATCCATCTCTTAATTAACTCACAATGCGCCGCAACACAACAAGGCTGTCGATTGTCGGACAACCGATTCGAACGTTGTTAAGGATGTTGATGAAAAGGTGTACTAGAGATACAATAATTGGGGGAAAAAACTTAATTACTTTCATATAAATCACTCACCAGCAATCAATAAGTTACGAATTAGAGGAAGTACTTATTTTGGCATTTAATGTTGCCCTTTTATTCTTTAGCTAATGCTTCTCAGTTACTATCAATTGACTTTTAATCTGTTACACGTAACATTCACTAGTTATTAGTTACTATTCCTAGTATGCTAGTTAGTTACTCGTATTCTTGTTACAATCACCTTTTTGTTTAACTCCAATGTGTATAGCGGAACTTGGGGCAAGTGTGCCACCTTAAACATTTCAAGTTATAACTCACTAAAACGTGTTTTTCAAAAGCCGATTTAAATCTCATAACCATTTTACATCTATTTCCTCACTTATAAATGAGTTTCGCTTGAAAAAAATGCAAACAAAACAGTTTTTGAAGCGTTTTAAAAAGGGTCCAAAAAGACGTTATTTTTTGGGCTATGGGGCAAGAGTGCCACACGTATGGGGCAAGACGGCCACCTGGTTAAAATAACCGTGTTTCTTAGATAATTGGAAATTATTACGTTTGTACCACTAGTGTATGTATTCCTACATGTATTTAGTCCTCAATGAACCCTTTTTGACCACAAACTGTACCACAATATGGTTCGTTACTGTTCTGTTTTTCCGGGGTGGAATCCGCTCACAATAGCGCACCATTCCGCAGCACGCTACAACAATGTTTACATTTTTGACAGCTCGCACCTATGAAAGATGGTGGCACACTTGCCCCAAACAGAGATGGCACACTTGCCCCAAAAGTTGTAACTTTTTTGAAATTGAATTTTTCAGTGACAAAAAGAAAGTTTTTTTCAACTAAACCCACAAAAAAATTCACGTTTTCTCAGCTATACGGTGGTGTAAATATTTTCTCGGTTGATTGTTCGCATGATTTTTGAGAGCTTATTTGGTTGGATTAAAAAATTATAATATTCTGCTCAATTTTGAAACTCAATATAAATCAGTTTAAAACAATGGGAAATATTGATTGGTCTATATGAAATTAGGCTCAGAATACCTAGTCATTGGAAATCAACCAACTGTATACACAATTGATCATTAAACTAAAGTTTTTAAGGAAAAATGCTTGGTGGCACTCTTGCCCCGTATGGCACACTTGCCCCAAATTCCGCTACCAGTTACTTGTAGCAGGTTGTTACTAGAAACTTATTACTTCCAATAATCATCCCATACCACGGGGCGGTTCCGTGGTACAGTCGTCAACTCGAACGACTCAATAACTAGCCCCGTCATGGGTTCAAGCCCAGAATTCAAGGAGTAACTTATCCGGCTGCGTAGTAATGAATTGAGTCTCGGCCCGCATTTCCGCGTAGGACGTTACGCCAAAAAGAGAACTAGCATCCTCGCTTTAGCTTTTCATTTCAATTCCTTCGGATAGCTCTGAAACTAGTTGCTTGAAACTAATTACTAGGTAATAACAAATGTGTAAGCCAGAGATCTAAAAGCAAGCAATCAAGCTTAAGATTTACCAAACGGTTGCATTGGCACAACAAGTTTCGTCTGGAAATACTAAAAATACTAATCCAAAATGCCCAGAACGTATTTGTGTTCACTCTACACAGCATTTGACCAGTGGAAAGTAGTAGTTTGCCGAGACTCCATTCCTTCAACTTTTCACCATTCCATCTTAATCCAAATCCATTCCAGTTACTGGTTATTGTTTATTCATAGAAAAGTAACTGTAGTTTCCTTTCAATACATTATAATTCTACAAATTCCCATCTATATTCTGTACTTGAAGTACACAGCGGCATGATGCCAGAACACCCCCGTGACCGCTAAATAGATATCTCTGCTCCGAATAATTAGTACCAGCAGCCGGTACTTTTCGTTACATAAGTGTGACGCTCTCTGTGATGGCGTTGTTGTGTGCTGCCGTGGGCAGTGCAAAAATCACACTACAATGTCAATTATTTATACACCGAACCATCAGTGTAGCTTGCTGTAACCTGTACGAGGATGATGCTGCATGTGCATAACGAACTTGTTTATCTTGAACAGTACTACCCAAGAACTCACTAAACAGCTTCCAAATTCAAATCAACTCAATTGGTTAAGTCTGTGTGTTTTCCCCCGATCACTGGGGGTTGCCGTAGTGCCGTCCCGAAGGCTATAATCTAGCGAAACTAGGGGGAATTTCAATTATCACACGACAGGCCTGTTTTATATACTCTCCCGCCGATGGGAAGTACCCACACTACCAGGCAGTGGCAGTAACTATCCTACATCGAGAATCCCTTTTATTCCCACCGCACGATAATGTGCCACCAACGTGTTTATGCCAATGTATCGTACCTTCGGAAGGCAAAAAACCACCGTCACAAAACTGCAAAACTGAAAATGCAACACCCCTCTGGCCGCTTACCTGAAGCACACATTCCCTCCACCGGCACATATTTTATCTTTGTACTGATAAAGCAGCGTCATTTTCACTGCTGCACCACCCCACATGATGAGGGAGAGGGGCCGTCGTTTTGTGTATCGATATCACTACGTCACCAGCAGCAGCAGCAGCCGCAGCCACAAACAAGCAAAAACGAATAAACTAGATACACTCTAACCACAACGCAATTCTGGCTAGACACAATTCCGGTTAGAAAACGCAATCACTGAGTTAGTTTATTTCTTGTTGGTCTCTAGTGGTCACTGGACAGGAATGTGTTGCGACGATCTGTCGTCTGTTCGGTAGGGTATATACGACGGACAACTCCCCCAGCTCCAGATTTCACAATATTCGGCGTAGTTTTTCCAAGGACATCATCACAAAAAGTAAACACCGTTCGCCCTCTCCGTCACATTCACTGCGTGTGTGTCACCTTTTTTGGTCAACTTTGAGCTGCTGTTAGTGACGATCGAGAAAGGTGGAAGAAAGATGCTTCTTTGCCCGCCCTTCGAGGCAGACACAATCACAAATCTGTGTTGCCGGGTGTGATGGTGATGATAACCCTCCACTCGTTATCGCTCGCTTTGTGCACTCTGCCGAGAAGGGTTTTAGTTTATTTACCGGTGAAAACACACACTGGCCACTACTAATTAGTTGTACACACAATGGCAACTATAGGACATTCGCAGGCTTTAAAAGATCCTTTTAAAAACTCTGATGAAATTCCTGAAGAACTATTAGGACGCAATCCACCCTCTAAATCCACTTCCACTCGCTAACTCGCTTGTTCTAGCTGCCTCTAGAGACTACCGCACACAACAACCCGTGCATCTGTTCGCATCCATTGCCAAACCGTGACTGTGCCAGCCAGCAGCCGGCCAGTCCAGAGACAGTCAAACACCCCCTCGAGACAATCTTCAAACACGATCGGTTCACACGATCGCCACTCTAACATACGGCGGCGGGGGACGGTGTAGAACATCCACACTCATTCCCGCTCGGTGTCTTGTTTCCTAAGTGCAACAACGGAGAGAGCCGAAGCGCCGTGTGGGTGATCGTGTGTGTGCGGCGAGATCGCATTAACAGCGCGCAACTAAAAAAAAAAAAATAGTCCCAGCGAGGGGGCAGAGTGCTTCCTTGAACATGAATCTGAATGCCAGCAGACGGTGGGAAGAGGGAAAAACGTTCTCTCTTTTTTTCGTTGTTGCCGCTGAATATTCGCTACAGAAATAAGCAATCTACTACAGATCCTGTTTGTTCTGGTGCACTCGCACTGGTGTGCGTCATTGGGCCGAGACACAAGGTGGTAAAAGGGGGGGCAGGGCAAAGCTGTCTTTATAATAATTTGCTATGCATTTTAAACCAAAGCTGGCCCTTATTATTCAGTTCTTGATACGATCAATTAGTCTCTGGTGTGAAAAGGAAAAGCAAAAAAACGCCTAAAATAAAAACGTTGAATATTAACTTCTAATAACATCCTCCTCTTTCTCTCATCTGGCGTCATTACCATCATCATTGAACGCAGTTAATCTCAGTATGTCACACCGCGCACCACTGTTTGCACGGTACATTTACAATGCAAATTAGAGCAGCGCGCTGCTCGGTAAATATCGCTAGCGCCAAAGAGCCGATGAGGAAAGAGCCTTCTCTATCTCTCTCTCCTCCTCTCTGCCTTTTTATAGAAATATCACCGCCGAGCAAAGTAAAATGAGAGGAAAATTAATGTGCGATTTTTCACACCGTACACCTTTCCCTTTCCCGCCCTGCAAACGAAACCCTTGTCACTCGTAGGTGTTTTTTTTACTGCCTCTTGTTGTTCGATTAGCATTTCCTTATCCGGTTCGGTACCCGGGGGTCGATCGGAAACATTGGCCGGGCGGGCACAAATCACACCAAGGGGACCGGGTAATTACCCACGAGTCGGTGACGTCTTTGCTGGCTTGGTGGTGGATTCGTCCCTTCTTCAAGGTGGTTTTGACAAATGGAGGCGCCCAGTCCAAGGATCGAGACGGATAACAACCAACCATTGTACAGGGTGTTGTTTGCTAGGGCCACAGCAACAAAGCAGCTAATCGGGAAGCGGATATAAACAACGGAGGAGAAACTTGGTAGAAGATAATTTTGTCCGGAACAAGCGATGGTCGGTTCGTTTTCTCCGAAGCTTCGATTTCGCATCGAACTCCCAACCTGAGGGATGGGCGGGTGGCGTGTTTTGACAAATGGTTCTCAAGAAACACTATCTTTCGTTCGCCAATCGAACGATAGCATCGCAGCAGGGTTCGGAAATGACTTTTGCACGCTTCTTGCCAGTGGGAAAACGTGGCACCACCGAGGATGCCTCCGGAAAACCCGGAAAAATGAACGGTAATAATTAGTTGGCAGGGAAAATAGCCCGGTCCATTGTGCTAAATTTATAAGGCCTGCAGCAAGATAATTGTACCGGAATTTGTATGAAAACAAAATACAGTGCGTATCATAACTTTATGATCGAGTTTTTTTGTAATTAACTTAAAATGATTAAAATGCAAATTTCTTTGTAATTTAATTCTACTTACTAAAGCGAAATATGAAATGTACAGGAGTTCCGGGTCAATTTCCAATGACAACAACATTTTTCATTGCTTGCGAGATGTTTCTAAATCAACTGTCAAATGTAGCATAACAAAATATAGTTATTCCACATGATTTTCAACTCTCAAGTTCGATTAAGTTTGACAGTTCTTGTTGATGTGTTGAAAATCATATATAAAAACTGAAGTTTTATCGTGCTGCCAATACAATATGTGACAGTTGTAGGAAAGCATCTTGCAGGCGATGAAAATCAATGCGTACATTCGAAAGTAACCAGGAAAACCCCGTATTTTCAACAACTAGTTTTTGATACAGGGTTCCCCACGATTTATTGGTTGGTTCCCATCAATTTTTGGTGAGTTCCCATATTTTTTTGGTGCGTTCTTACAATTTTTTATCCGTTTCCCACAATTGTTTGGTTCAAATGTATTGATATCCAATCGGAAAATACCAATAAATTATGGGAACGAACCAAAAATCTATGGGATACGGTCAAAAAATCGTGGGAACACACCAAACAATCATGGGAACTGACCAATAAATCGTGGCAAACCCTGTAATCCAAATGCTCTGTCGAATCGAACATTTTTTGCCCATTTCCAGAGTTTTACAAGTCATTTTCGAATGTGAACAGCATTATTCGCCGCCTTCAATATGTTTTTCAACATTTGTCGAAAACTTAAACGTTTGCATCATAATAAATTTTCAATTCTTACACGTAATTTTTAACACATCACAAAACACTGTTAAACTCCACCAAGCTTGAGACGTGTTGAAAATCATGCGGAAGAACGAAAACTTAACTGTGATGCAAATACAACATTTGACAGCTGTTGAAAATCATTTCGCATGCAATGAAACATGTTGTTGTCATTGGCACTTGACTCGGAAAACCCTGTATTTCAGCTTCAGTTTCTTCGTTTGCTAACCCCTATCCCGTACACGATGAGCACATCCTGCGCCCTCTTTTCGCTTCTCAGACTCTCACATGTCCCCGTTCCCTTGTTGTGCTCGTGTACCATCTTCATTGTTGGCGTGCATCATCACACATGCACAGCCTGAGGGCGTGCGTCACCACTTGTGTGCGTTCTAGCGGCAATGACGAAGAAAAGTATTACAACCTCATCCCCCAGCTTATTTGCATCTTTGAAGCGATTGTTCGTGTATGTACACGCGGGAAAAACAAGACCGATTTGGTGCATCGATCCTCCCACTCCCGTTGGTTGGTTAACCCCTTTCTCACCCTGCCGCGAACGTGCACGAGTTGAATGAAGCTATAATTAGGTGTACCCTTTATACGTGAAGGCGTGGATACAAGATGAGATGGAGCAATGATACCAACAACCCACAACGATTTCACGTGAATTTCGTCTACGAGCGTGGCGCTTCGCCGCTAGAATAATATTACTCACAACGATGCCTCGCCGCACGCATACGGTTCATCCTCTTGCGGGGTCGGCTTTTCCAGGTAACCTATACCATTAGTTTAGGTACCAAGAAAGAAGAGATGGCGGAGAGAAAGCAAGCAAAGGAAAGTATCATCACAGCGAACCGTGTTGCCGAGATACACCATACTGCAGCAACATACTGCACTCTTGCAAAACGATGTGAGTTGTGTCTTCGCAAGCAAATGCTGCGTACACATTACACACCGTCGTATGACTGGCGGCAATGGAAAAATGGCATTACTCATGTGGCACGGCAACCCTCCGCCATTGCACTATAAAGAGCAGAGTGCACACCTAGAAACGTAAACAAAAAAGATTACTCGTGAATTCCTGGCCCATGTCCGACAAGAGAGAAAAAGTCCAACCCTTGTGTGACAGAGAGCAGGGTAATCGGACCGGGCCAGGGCCAAAACCCACCCAAAGGGATGGATGATGAAGTGGAAAATTGCTGATTTATTACACACCACTACACCACCCACTGGTGATGGTGATGGTGATGATGGTGGTGGTGGGCAGGTTGTCCCCAAAAGGACCGGGGATTAACACGTCGGTCCCACGGCGATGGAGTTCTTAGTTATTTTTACCTATCCTACCATCTTGTTTTGGGGTATGTTTTTTTTCTGTTCTCCGTGATGTCTTCCCACTGATGCGCACTGTCCAAGAGCTTATCTTATGAATTTTGCAAACCCAAAGGTGGGTGGGAAGAAGCGAGGGCCCACTCATTCACCCACTCCCCGGCTAAGGATATTGCAACCGTATTTTGCAAAGTATGGCTTCATTCAACAGCACAACACAAAACTACCAGCAATCACAGCAACTTTACACAGGCAAAAGGTCACGGGTTATACATACAGACACACACGTACGTTCTGCACAAAAAAAAGGTACACAAGGCCCGACCACTCGTAATGAATGAAAAACACCGAGAGCAAATGAGAATCGCATTTGGGGTTTGTTTAGATTTAGAACAGCCTACGGGCCTGGGGAACTCTCTGCTTGTGCACAAAACTTACCCTCTGCTCGTGCTCTTAACTTTCACCTTTTAGCTTTTAGGAGTGAAGAAGAAAGAAGAGAATTGGAGTACGCGTGGGCCGGTCGTCAATGGCATTTATAAATTTTAATTATCATTCTGCCGTTGGAACGCTCCGTCCCACTGGGCTGCTATACCCAAACAGGCACACAAAACAAAAATGGGAAGTGTGCTTTGAGGGGGGGATGAATAAAACATAACCGAGAGAAGAGAGCAAATTATAACCTTCAGTGTTGTAATACGGTCAAGCGCAGGTTCTACAAAAAAAGGGATCTTTCATTCCAAAACCATACACTGCAGGCCGGTGGAGCTGTAGTAGTAGTAGTAGTAGTAGTTCCATCCAAACTCCCCAACGAAAGGTTAACCATTTCTACTTAACCGAATGACTGAGAGTGTGTACGCCCCGAAAGTTTCTGGTCGTCGTCCTGTCCGCACTGGTTTGGGATTTGGGCGGAGGTGCAGATGGTTTTATTAAATTTTAACCTAACCCGAATGCTCCCCCATGCATTCTTCATCTCTTTGTAGCATTTCAAAGTAACCATTTCGGTTTTATTTCTACTGCAAACAACCACACACACAAAAAACGGTCTTCAATCTGCGCAACACTTTGTTGTACGAACTCTTTCGAGGATAATCTTCCTCCATCAGCATTGCCATCATCATCATCATCATCACCATCAACAGAAATATCTGCATCACACCAAACCTGCTTGCGTTGAATCACAACCGAAAGCGCCTAAATGTTTCCCGTGTGCCTTCTTCTTTCGAACAAAGTGATCATTGCTCATTTGTGCACTTAACCGGTGGTGCTCGAGCAATATAAACCGAGACTCAAGCACACAACAGCAGCAGCAATAAGCCTGATTTCCTTGGAGTAACAGTAACAGCAACAACAAACACACACACACCAGAGCATCGGTATGATTTCCAATTGGTGTATCCGGATGCTTTGGAGCCGGAGCAATTGTTGGGTTTTTTCACTTCTCCTCCCCTAGGGGCAATAGCTAACAGCGCTGCACGAGCACGGCTTCTCCGAGAACAAGCAAGTGGCAAGTTAATCAGGCTCAGATTTGCCTCAAACTGTGCTGTTGGTGGGTGGGTGGTGATTTACAAAGCAAAGGCCCCCGCCAAAGCCTACGGGATGATCCACATACGCTGGCCAGTAAAGCTGGATCGCTTTAAGGACACGCCACTGTAATCCCACCGGACCAGTGCCGGGAATGTAGGTACGTCGCGCCTGCCAGACAACGTGTGTGAGAAGGTGGCGTCACTCTTTTTTCATCCTTTTCGACTTTCGTCACATTTTTATGACACTCTTAACGTTTAGCTCGAATCAACAGTCCTTTGGCACGGGGAATTATGTGACTTGCCCTCCCCCACGGTTTATGATGTGAAGACGGCGCAATATGGTAGCTGTTTACACACATACGCACACTTTCACGCCATCGTTACAACGAAACACTTCCCTTTCGTTTACGTTCCAGCACCTGCTTATGGTGTGATGTATGTGACCAACACTACCAGAACAGATGCCCGCTGTCTTTGCCACTGCTCTGTGTTTGTTCGTAAGGATATAAAACACCCCATCCACCAGGCAAAACCTTCACCTCCCTTCATTAAGCATTGGACCGACACACACACACACACTCGGTCATGGTCGGTGCTGGCAAACACGCGCGGAGCACCCACCGGTAGAATGACGACGTTCTTGACCGTTTGTCATAAATAAGGACCATCGCAATGGTACTCCAGCCGCCTGTCTATGTGTCCGAGCGACCACCGAGCGATGCTCATTCATTTCCGAAAAGGACACTCTAGAGCCTCCTACTATTCCGATCGTGTGTTTGTGTGTGTGTGTGTGTATGTGTGGGAACACACCGCACTGGTGCATCAATATTCTGGCAGCGTTTTATCGACCCGTTTCTCTTCGTTTGGCGCACCACACCTTCACGGCTGTGCGTGAAGCGGTTGAAGTATACATAAGACATTCCGGGACACCCCGAGTGCAGGCGCGAGCCATTCCGTCGGCAACCATTAATTTTCATCACGCACCAACAGGCCTCCCGGAACGGGGTGGGGAGAGAAAGGGCAGCATTTACGGTGAGACATCTCACACGGCTTTATTGTCACGCGTTTTAGGCTTGATTTTTACTCGGGAAGCACACAAAGAAATAAACGAAACGGATTGGGCGGGGGCGATATGAATTTGTGCAGGATTACTGAACGCAAACAAATGCCATTTGTCCTGGCGACTCCTGATCCTGGAGAGAGCAGCCATTTATCACCGATGGGGGGGAGGGGGGTCGAAGAGTTTGACACATTGGAGGGCTTTTGCATTGAAGCGTGATGGAAATAAATCCTTCAACTAAAAATGCTTCGATGACCTGCTGATTTGGGTTTTTTGTCGAGGTGGTGTCTTACCAGTAGTCAAAAGATGTTTATATTAGGGTATGCTCTTAGCTCTTCTGTGGTCTTGGTGGCAAATTGTGATTCTGTTTTGACCACTGAAGGAACGCAGTAGTACCCGGAACCTAATCTTTGAGATTTTTTGGTAGTATGAGACAGTCCAGATCCTATTTCAGGGTTTTACATTCATCAGCTCACTCTGTGCCGAAAAGGATGCTTCTTCTTGGTCGGAATGCTCGATGGATGCTTTTATCAGGAAGCTCTTGTATAATGCTCAGACACATACGTTTACAGCGCACCCCTTTCACAGTCCACAGACATCATATTCAATATATGTTTGTACCACTTGACAAGATGCATCAGCCTCCCAGTTCACGGCCAAGGTATGGACTGTACATCATACTCTTGTAAGTATTCTTCATCATTTCCACACCGGACTTTGGACTGGCCAAGAGTGGTAGGGTCTGGGGTCTTTTCCAGACAAGCATACTCTAAAAGTACCAGACATTACTACCAGATTAAACCATGAAATTCTTTACAATTTCGCTTTCTGAAATGACCAAACCAAAGTAAGGGACATTATGTTCCCTTCCCGAAAACGTGTACTCCAATCTAACGCTCCTTACCTTTCCAAACGGTTGCTTTTCAGCATTCCAATTCCACTACCATCTGTAGTGTGTTTGTGTGCAAAACCAACGCAAACAATCAATGAAGTCTTATGGTGGCTTCGTCGTCCACTGCAAACCATAGCATAGCATGTTTAAAAAGGAGGTAAAAAGAACCTGCCTAGAAGCGATTGCGAGACGCATTTCGCAAAGGCTCGAGCACCAACACGGAAGGGGCGCTTCGTACGGCACCATGCCCCCAAAACATCTAACTTCCTTCAAACGTGGCGCGCGTGTTGTGTGACATCCGGTGTGTGGTGTGTACGCGAATCGCGCTTTGTGGCCAAAAGCTGATAACGGATGCAAAGTAAACACGTACACACACACACACACGCAGTTCGGAGAGTCCGGTCGTCAAACACAACGTGTCCGCGCAGCCATCATCCTCAAGCTCGTGTAAACATCGCCATGTGTGACCAAAGGGAAGGAAGGTTCGAACCATCAGAAGAGGACAATCGATTCAATTTTACTCCTCCCTACGAAACAGCACGCGCACGTCTGTGTCTATGAACCGCGAGCTCCCAGGGTAGACGCCGGATACAGTCACGCTTATGGGAAAGTAGTAAGTTTAGCCTCTCCTCCACACGACCTCAGAGTGGATGCGGAGTTGGAACACAAAAAAAACAGGGACGACTCCATCCCCAACACAAAGAAGACTTTGATGAAAAGCAAACTAATACACACACACACACATAGAAGGGGTGGTGGTGCATGTTTTCACTTACCCGCTGAAGCCTTTCCGTTTGTTGACGGGCGACGTATGCTGGTTCGGTAGTATGCAATCACTTTCCTGTGGGACTTCTGGAATGAGAAGAAATCGACAAAAAAAAACAACGTAAGCGATAGTGAGAGATCGGAAACGGTCCTCTGTCAGCTTCAGCTTATGTGAGTATGTGAGATGTGAGTAGCGAGGGAAAAAGGGACCGAAGGGAAAGGATAAATCGCTTCACAAAACTTATATAGTGGCAAAGTTTTCCAATCGTAATGCGTATGGGGATTTTTTGAAAATGCTTTCGAGTGTTTGCGATTTGAATGTGAGTCGGATTGCCGATATGAAAGCTACTAAATAACTGGGTCAATGAGCAACAGGGTGGTTGTTGTAGCCATGCACCACCAGCGCCATCAACAGGCACCAGCATCATCACTAGAGAGCAAGTAGTTTCAAATATGCAATGAAATGGCAGTTATTCTTCACTTGCAGACGCTTGCCAAAAGCACGCCACCAAACATAATAAAACTACATCAATTTTCTTCTTATTTAGTTTCTTCCCATTTTCCACCGCCTTTTGCTGATTCATTTAGAAGCCCGTTACCAATGAAGCCATTAGTAGCGTTTCCCTTGCGAGAGAAAACAGCACCAGCAGCACCGACGAGCAGAAATGCATAAGCGCGCCGCTGCTGTCGGCCTTACGCCAATCCGATATTGTCCCGATTTGATGACGGCTCTATTTTTAAAAAAGTCATTAAAAATTATTGCCTTTCGCAATACAGCCAAGAACCCAGCCTGGATTCATCTCTTCTCCCTTGTCCGCCTGCTAAACGATGCGAGAGAGAGAGAGAGACAGGCAAGAAGCCTTGATGGTCATCTGCCAATATAAACTCACGACTGATGCTGTGCTGTGCTTGTGCAGTTGCATTTTGCATCACAGTTTCGCAGGGATGCCCTCAATTGACACTCCCGCTCCACCACTCCTTTCCACCATTCGAAATTATTACAGAACGAGGAGGGAGAACAGGGTGACTACTACCAACCCCATCGGTCTCTCCGGTCGGTGTCGGTCTCGTTTGAAATCAAATGCAATTTATCATTTCCCATTTCCAGCGAAGAGGAAACGACCGCGAACCTACCTCCCCACCCATTTTCTGTCCACTTCCATTGGCCTTCTCATTGGAAAGCGCATATGTTCCCTCCAGTCTCCCTCCAGGCCCCAATTCTCCAGAGCTTCTTCTGCTGGCAGAGTGACAAAGCAGTCGCGCGACAAACGACTACGACCCTTCTATCCGCTCGTAAACTAAAGAGGAGTGGAGTTGGTGCCTCCAGCTGGGATGGACGTACGAGAGAGGTGGAGAGGTTTGGGTTACACATCGGTGCATCATTTGCGTACTTCCAACAGATGCTGCGTTGTCCAGCGGGGATTAATGCTTCCACAGACCGACCAGATTGAAGCTCCTCGGCCCATGGTGACCTTGCTGTGATCAATTGCTGTGTATAATAGCTACTGACACCTATTCTAGTGGGAGAGACAAACTAGAAAGAGTGTGTATAGACATGCACCACACCACACTCCCACGAATGCGCCATATGGGTAATGCTGGCGAAGGAGGATGCTGCTCGGCACGAAGAAATATATGCGGCGGTCAGTTCCATTTATGGAGCAGATTTAATTTAGAATGACTATTTTAGGATCTAAATATGCTCGGCTCGTGTACAATGGAACGAATGTGCCAGGCAGCAATGGCAAGGCATTGAGGCACCTTGAGCCGGGGGTGGGCACACGCTTATGTATGCAGATACGCACACGTAACAAGTGCCGCACAAAATATAATTAAATTAAATGCATTCCAACAGACTGAAAGGATAATATTAGCAAGAAAAGATATCTGCAGTAGAACAACTATGACATTGAAATATCGTTATAACAACGAGGTCCTCCGTTGTGCCGTCGTCCGTAATGCTATCACTAACCAATTTGCCGCTCTACCAAACAGAGAAACGTTTGAAGATTTACAACCCAAAACGGAAAAGCCATGAAAGTCATGGATAGACGAAAAAAAAACGTAACTCTCTGTTTCGTTTAAACAGTACGACCTCAAGGGCAGACACCGAGTGGTTGTTGGGATAGGCACAGCAGGGTTGTGCTGAGGATCTATTCGACCGAAATAATTAGCATTAGCACAACTGACCTAGTTAACACGGCGGAGGGCAGAAAGATGCGCGCGCGCGCTTGCTCGCTCGTGTGCTTGAGTTTTAGAAAGAACCAAAGGAAGCGAAGAGATGCTATCCCTGGCAGAGATATCGATATCGTACATCCCTCCTCCTCCCCGTGTCCAGCTACTTCTACACACACACACACACACACACACACACACACACACACACACACACACACACACACACACACACACACACACACACACACACACACACAAATACACACACTGATGGCTCCATGCTTCGTACATGCAGGATCAGTCAATTGTGGGCCCGATTCTCAAACCCGATTAGGATCAGGTGCCTTGTCACAGGATCGACTCAGATAAAGATGAGTGAGTTTGTGAAAAAGCCGGGCACATCAAAGGGAACCGACCGGCGACCATATACAAACGCCCTACAAAGGCTCCCAGGGCTCCTCCTGGTTGTTATCCGTGTGTCCTTCATTGGAGGGCGATGTTGTTTCTTTTTTGTCTTTTTGCACGCTACAAATGACGCCACAGCGGCACACGTCCCCCCCCCCTGTCGTTGTTCTATAAATGACGCATCATAATGCGAGCATAGAGCATACACACATATACGCACGGACGCACGCAAAAATGGACAACTTATTTTTGGAGCACACTCTGCGAGGTCTTGGACCGGCGGAGAGTTGAACGTAGTTTTGCACGCGACCCACCCAATTTGCTGTTTTTATTTAACCCCTTCCCACCTTGGCCAATCTTCTCTGGTGCGGGTGTTGAGTAGAACGCGGGACGATGCCAAATCTCTGTGCTACATGGGGTCCCAGTTCCGTCCCGGTTGGGTTGAATGTTTGTGTACGGTATTAGTTGATGACCGTGTCTTGGGACACGCATTGAAAAATAACTCCGTGCACAGAAGTCAAACTTTCGATGAGTTATTCCACATTTTTGTTGGATCGGAGGTGTTGAGGCATCAAGGGAGAAACGGAATTCTTGACGTAGATACGAGTCTATGTTAACAAACCGCACAAACTTGAATTATATTAGCTCAACCTTGGTAGGAATCAACCTATTTTAGCGAAGAGTTCTAAATCATTTCATCTTCTTTATCTATATCTCCAGATTGATGAAGTCATTCTCGCTGTCACATAATAAAATTACAGGCTCATTACAGACGCTCCCCACTTAGATTAGATCTGAACCTAAGACAACCTAGGCTATAATAAGGCCGCGTATTCTTAGCACCTATAAGGTCTCGCATAATAATAGACGCTCGTTGATGAATTACCCACCACACGACGTGTCTCACCGCACATTTCCGTATGAATGCGATGCATTGTAGCGTTGAGGCATCTCCCATCTAATCGAAATTACACCAACGGTCCCTCACATCGTTTTATCCCTCCATTTACGCGACCGCTTTGAAGCACCGGCCGAGTTCAAGGGTGTGCGACACGATTCATTGCTAGAAGAGCATGGCGCCAAACGACGCAAAGTAATGGGGCGGCTTTCATAAAACCAACAAACCCCAATTAGAAGTGTTTCTGCGCATTTCCTCGCTCGAATAGCGCGATATATCGTGTGCAATCGTTTGCAGTCTCTCTAACATCTTAAACATTTCAATCTATAAGACAAAAAAAAAACTCCCCGCCAGCTTACACCAACAACAACCTTTAGTTCAGATTGATCGTCTACTGTTCGGCCGAATACGGCATACGTAACCTCCGAGCAATTAAGCACCGGCCGGTGGGGCCCGCAGGCGCATTGCCATTCCTGGTGACGTTTTCTGTGCAAAGTGCGGGGAGTTCCTTTGCTTTGGTGCGTCGGTGTGTAGCGGCAGACAAAACGGACGCGAATGGTTGTACGCTGCTGCAGCAGCGCTCCAAAAGAAGCTCGCGCCACCCCGAGGGCAATTGCAAATTGGCATGTAATCTCGTTAAATGACTCGCAACACAGTGCCGTGGCGCGGACGCGGCCTGATTGTCACTGGGTGAGGCGCCGTTCCAAATGCTCCTTCACTTCCGAGGACAAATCTAAAACGTTTGCAGCTGGGAAGAAGCAATCTATCAATGTTCGCTCCCCGGGGGAGGTCGCTAAGGGCACACATTGCTGGTTGCATTTGAAGATGAATGCCAGGGGAAGGGATTGACCTTTGCTTTTGCAGTCAATTTAATTAATAAAACAACGACAACATTCAATCAAAGCAAGACTCAATAAAATAATTGCTCCAAAGACAGATCGGTTCGCGACATTCCCCACGTGACGTCAGTATTCCATAAATACACACGCAAAAGATGGGGGAAAAACATTGAAAAGCATTCTAAGCGCACCAAAGGGACAAAAAAATAACCACACCCCGAATGCTGAGCGTCATTTGTTTCCATTCCCCGGCGGTTGCGGAAAATGGTTTATTTTGATAGCGCTTTATTGCCTCCAAAAAAAAAAAAAGAGCTTTCCTCCAAACCGACGCTCTCCCCTACAACATTTCGGGAGAGATACGTGTGCTAATTCAATTAACGGGCCAAAGCGTCCGTTCGAACGATCCCCGGTAGCTAACCTTTAACCCCGGAACGATTCACACACGCCAATTGGTCGTTCGGCGCTCAGGCATCGTTAAATAAACACGCTCATAGCCCCACCACGTTGGTATATTTATGGACTACTGTGCGAAAAAAAAGTGAAAATTGTGGCTGAAGATCCAGCAAAAGCAGTGTGAAAAGTGAAACCACCACCATCATCATCGGCAGCAAAAGCGTCGGTCGGCGTCGTGGTCATCAATCTTAACGTGGGGTCTGTGGTGCAAGATGTTGATTCAACCGCAAGCGTCATTCATTGCACAGCAGTAGACCACCACAGCAGCTCCCACACACACACAAACACCCGAGCTGTCCAGGAGCTGTATAAAAGGAGTCAATTTCCGGTCCATGTGGCGCTTCATCTCACGCACTATTGCTGCTGCTGCCGTGTGTGTTTGTCCTCCCGCGGGATAACACCGGTGGGCGGCAGGAAAAAAGGACACCGAAGAACACCAACACACCCACAGTGTGCCTTGTGGCGACGAAACGACGAACGATAGGAGGAGAAGGAGAAGGATTCGATTGCACCGGAATCGACCGTAATGAAATTGTGTGCGTGAGAGCGGTAAACGTAGCCGCAAAACCATTAAGCCATTACCGGCCAACCCCGTTCGGGTATCGTGACCAATTAATCGAAAGCTTCACTTCCGGAACCAGGCCCACCCCCCGATGCTCATTCACACGATGGGCGGGAAAATGAGTACCGAGAGCGACCACAAAACGTGACCCGGAGAGAACGCAGAAGTCACACGCTTGTACGGGATGCTCCATCGTCAGGATCGGGAACTTCTCCGGTGCTAGTGAGCACGCGGTGTGTGTGTGTATGTCTGTGTGGAAATGATACCAAACTTACCTCCCAGGGTGTCCGTGTCGCGCTGTTTATTGTTCAATTTGCTGTGGGAGGAGGGCAGCGGCTTCAGGACGGTCACCGGCACCAGCCCTTCCTGGCTGTCGGACGCGTTGATCGACAGACGCACCAGGCAGTAGTCGGGCGCGCCCGAACAGTTCATGTCGACGATTTCGACCTGCTGACCTTTGCTGACGCTCAGCTCGGACGTGCCCGGGGCTGCCGTATGGTCCGCTATGACCCATGTCATCTCCGCTAATCCGCCCTGGAGAAAGAAAAAAGAGGAAAAGAAATTGTGTTAGCAGTTATCCGAACATGGGTTGCTGGAAAAGTGAGCTTGTGCTTGGGATAGAGAATGTAATGACGATAAGAGTAGTGTGTACCAGCACTCGGCTGGTCGGTACTACGATGGTTTCCCCTCTACTGCTGTGCAGGAGGAGACATTACAACGAAATAATCGATTGCCTTTGTTTGACCATTGCTATCGATTGTCGGGCTAGCGAGAAGGCGCGCGCGTGTAAATTATGCGAGCATTGCCTTGGCCGGATATAGCGTTCAGGTACTGGTCGACAAATGGGACAGGCAAATGGGGACAGTGATTTTGAAATCTAGAACACAGAAATCGTCTGAAGCTATAGTTTTCATGGGAAAACTAAACTGGATCAATTGTATTGAAGGATTTTGGACAAGTGAGTCAGAAATTATTGACGATTTGGAGGATCCAATAAATGATGTTTAGTTACCATTTAGAAGAGACAATCGATAGTTCTAGCCATAAACGTCTAGAATTTTTATAGAAGCTTTAATCTAAAGATAACCCAAGATCTGATTGATGTGGAAGTTGTATATGCTAAAGTTGTTTAGCCATGTCGATAGATGATGCTAAGAAGTTAAGGTAGGTATACTACCAGCAGTTCCTACAACCAGACCAGAACTACATTCAGGTAATCTACCTAACTTTATGTGCTGTTTGGGATGGAATATGTATGGAATAGCGCACAACCACATCACATAAACTGTTTTGAGTCATAAATCCTGTTCATCTTGAACGCATGGGTTATTATTATCCACTCCACACATGGGTTTATTTGCTGATTGATAGGTCAAGTGCTATATACGTACAAGTTCTAACATAAAATCTCTTACATACGGATATTCTAAGCTTCTCCAATGCCCTCCCAATGGTGTCCTACGAACGAATAGCACTGTTCCACAAGGTTAACAGAATATCGGTCGATTAAAATAGCACCATTTTGCTCACTCCACACAGCGGAAGTACGCCAGGTAGGCACAACAACCTGATCCACATCCATAGTTATAATTGCTAGGAAACCCTCGAAACTCGCCTCCACTTAATTGTGCGCTAGTAGTAGCAGTAGTAATAGTAGTTCCCTCCTTCCATGGAAAGCCTCCGGAAATAAATGTGATACCGCGGCTCGTGCGACGGACGGTTGCTCCGGTCGCGACGTACGCCTAAAGTAATTTATCATATTCATAGCTTTGTCAACATGGGAGCACAAGACGCGCAGAGCGTACAGATGGTGTCCTATACCCGCCCGCAAGCTGTCAAAATTCAAGACTGTCAAGATATTGGGAGTGGATAATAATCTATTGACATAGGTCATAGGCCAAGCGGCACAGGCAAAGGGGCACAGTACCAGTATGCGAGGCAGAGAGCAACATTAAGCTAGGTCCAAACGAATAACGCTATTAATGGTTGCCCTTTTAAAACACACACACACACACAAACAGACAAAAACATCCTTTGGTGCGTAGGATGGCCACCATTCCCGCAACTCCGGAGCTGTCGATCGTTACAGTTGGTCGTAAAACAGCGTAAATGATTCGCTTTCGAGCTTGATCGATAAAAAAAGCGAGTGCTATTCACGTTTATCAATGAAATGATCCTTATTCAGGGAATCACACACAGCACACACACAAACGTGGTAAAAATGAATATTTATTTTAGGCTTCTCGTCTAATGCGATTAAACATCGATTGCCATTGCCGTTTGACGCAATTATTACTTCTCCTTATTATGGCCGTCGCCAGGATACCGGGCACCCTCCCCTCGAACAAACAGTGTGGGAGAGCAAAGCTCATGTTTCCAGTAGTGTATTACTGCCAGTAGATCCTGGAACCATTAGCAAACAACTGTATTTTGCGGAAGGGTGGGGGACGTGAGGGTCAACCGAACTGACGAACAAATAAACGAGAACCCATCACCATACGGTAGAACTACCACCAATCAACAAAAGGCTGCTGATGTATGGTAAATAATGACAGCGTGGGCGATGTCATTCCTGCGCAAATAAACACACATGGGAGAAGGAGTGGATACTTGCCCCCATTTAATTTCTTTAAAAGCGGTTTAATTCCACTTTTTTTTGTTCTTTTCACAGTAAACATTTACATTGGTACAACAGCGAACCCGGTTTGCATTGCCAATTCCCACAAATAGTGGAGTTCGCTGATATGCATTTCCAGTAGGACCAGCAATCATTCATTCATGATGTTCCACGTCCTATGTACGCGATTTTTACGGCATCGATTGACGACAACTCAGTGCTGTTGCGGCATCGTTACCGACTTCCCAAGCATTCGCAAAGAGCCGCACAAACGATTTTGCTCCTAATCCAATCAAAATATTGCACAATGCAGAAGCAAATCGTCCATGAATTTCCAGTGCAATGAAGCGAAAATATTTAGCTTTATTAATTAAGCCACCACGGTGAGGCCACTGGTACAACAGCAAACGTGTGGGTACGTGTAAATGTAATCCTATTAGCTGGATGTAATTCCAGCATTAAACCATAATCGGCACTAAGTAGGACTAAAACCAGCGTTTGGAACGTTGCTAAATACGTAGCAAGCACTGTCAACGGACACAACACAGTTGTGCGAGCGGTACCTGAAGCGATTGCCAACAGTACAACGGCGTACACTTAGCACTGTGTTCCCGTCCTTGCTTCCAACCAAACCATTTGTGCGTTCTTTCCGCCAGTTTCTAACGTTTTGCGAGAAAGAAAAAAGATGCATACACACACACACACACACACACACACAGACATAAAATCCTATGCCTGCAGGTCCTAAACGTAAGCAATGTGTGTACGGCAGATATGTGGAATGTTCTCCGCACAGCTTAGTCGAGAAGAATGTTGTTGCTTCTTATCCCATAAGCACGAGAAAAGTTGGCCAAGTAGATGATGGCGCACACATGGGAGCGAGACAAGAGACGGCAATGCACAATAATATCGCACACATCATCCACACACACATGTTTTGCACATACGACCGCCCCTCCCCCACGTTGAGAGCGACCCCATTAGAACTCAACCCATCCTCGGGGAATACACATACACCTGTGCTTTTTCTTCTCCATCTCCAAACCGACAGGGAAGCTGAAGCGCACCAAATTGAAGCATAAGGCGATACACCCTGCCCCACACGCACATCTGGCTGCATCCTCAAGGTAAGTGGCACACATGTATGCATAACGGCGGCGAAGCTCGTTTGATCAACTAACCAATCTCTTCGTCCTCGTGGCTGGAGGGCAACAACGACAACAACAAAAATGGATGGAAAGTATTACACAGCCGCATCGTCGCAACGGCATGCCCCACCACCGTTAAGATGGAAGAATCTGCGCGATTCTGTGGCAAAATGTGGCAAATCATGTACGTGAGCGGGTCAGGCAGCAACATTTGAAGCAGATTAGTGAGGACCTTTGGAGATTGTATCCTGGTTTATACACACACGCACACACACACTAAAGAAATTGTACACAAACAGCCAAAGGACATTGTAAGATCCGTGTATCGTAATAGCTACACAGTAAAGTTCTTCCTCTCCAGGACATTTGCAACTCAATCACGCTTTTTGACAGATGTCACCGTGTGTGTATGTTGGACGCATTTCCTTTACATACGAGAGGTTGTGTTGTGCCTGTCAAGACGACCAAAAGTTGGCCAAAGTACGGAAGGTAAGGGCAAATGGGTAGAGTTTGCAATCTTTCCTCAATTACCGATTCGATTCTTCAAAAGTTACCCAATATGCTTCTCACGAAGGCGACGTCAAACTTTTTCTGCAAAACGACTGCGAGAGAGTGAAACGAATTTCTTCATCGAGTTCCTTCCTTACCCTCTACACTCACCCCTGAGATGTCTGGGTATTTGATTACTTTGCATATGGAAGGAAAGTTTGGCTTTTGGCAAACGAAAAAAGTGCATCTTCTCTGCATTTATCGATTGAAAAACAAAAAAACTAGGCCAACACACACCCAATAAACAATCCCATTGCAATTCTGTTGCTCAACAACGCTCAACATCTTAACAACAACTAGCAGCAGCAGCAGCGCCACGATGCGATAAACAATAAAGAATAATAAATCCCCATTTGCCGCGGCGTTATCGAGTTCCACCCGCCGGGGAGGTTGCTTTTGCAAAAGAAAGCCCCGAACAAATTGTGTTGTGTAACTATCCTCCTCCTCATCACTGTTCCCCTCTTTCCCATGCGCCGGTACTAATCCTCACTATAATTGATAACGCTCTTCCGTAATCCCCCGGGCGGTGCCGGATCGGTCGGTCGAAATCGTACCAGCGCCTTCCGTTCTAGTGTAGTGTATTGTTTTGTTCTTTTTTTATTTATACATGTTCGGCAGCCCTGAGCCAGGGCTGAGAGCATAATGCGCGAAATGCCGCGCACTTGGCTTGGATTTATATTTGCGCACTTCCCGTTCAGACGACGACACAACACACACAGCCTATCCTCCCTCCCAATAATTCGCGCTTCGTTAGGGCATTGTGGTAGTACCGCCGCCCTCTACCAAATGGGATTCAATTTGCATATGCACTGTACTGTATGAATGTGTACATGTGTGTGTGTGTCAGTGTGTTTTGCAAGCGAGTGCAAAGTTTAATCAATTGTCAACACGTTTTGCTCACGCCAAGGGTTTACCCCCCGCCAGCCGGATGGTGGTATGATATGGTGCTTTTCCCACCTTTTGCCTCCACAACCCCTTACCACACACACACACCCCTCAACAGCATAATGCAATTATTAGATGCATGTTACACGCGAGGGCAAATGCACACGGATTGGGACTCAGCCGGGAGAAGCTATATGGTGTAGAAAATATAAGAGCGATACGCCAACCGGAAGGTTATAATTTGATTGTAATAATTATCAACCACATAATAGGCGTGACCGGCGGCCCACATGAGGTGGTGGGTTGAGTACCGCCCTCTGGTGATTATGGGGGCGCAGTGACAAAATGCTTAGAAGTTAAAGAGCAAACAGACACACACACGTCACCGCCACTTAATCAGGTATGATTTGTTGGTTTGGGAAAGTACTGGATAGCGTATCCCACTCATGGTTGGTATTCCCCGTGTTTGTATGTTGTATCCAGAACCATAAACGGTGGTACTTAAAACACGATCAACGTGTGAAACTGCGCTAAACGAGCTAAACAAAATTGTTTATTAAGCAACAAACAGACTGCACCTTCGTGACGACAAAACAACAAACAGCAACGGCCGCGAATCATCATCTGACATGTCAGTATGTCAAATAATGAGTGTCAACAATGAGTTGCGTTACGTTCGTTAAAATTGGTTCTTCCCATGGGAGATATCTTGGCCGGAAGAGTTGGTTCGCAACATTCGCAAACATCATTGTCACTCAGATACAGCGATTTGTTGCATTCATTAGTGCTGATCGGTATCCAGCTTCGGTTGTATAATAAAAGCAAGAAATAAACGCAGCCTGAGGGGCGTGAGCTCGTGGTGCAGGTAACAGTGCGCGAGCCTGCTAAACAATATGTTGGAAGTTCAAATCTATCATCGGGACTCTAGCAAGAGACGAAAAGCAAACAAAAAAGTAAGACATTTTTGGCTATGTTAGAAAATGGGTGGTATTTCATGCCACAAGTCGTGTAAATTGACTGACCTGACCTGACCGATCGATAATCCATTACCCCGAAAATTAATTTGTCCACCTTTTACTGGTTCGCGTTTCTTGTCAAAACTACTGTGCATGACAGTATGGCATTTCTGTGCAAACGAGAAAGCTTCATTTCTCTGAGATCGAATTTTAACTGACCATTCGCACGCAGAACCATTCTGCTTGGAAACACACCATTCAGAAGTAATAGTATACAGTAGTGGTAACGTACTACAAACCCTCCCCCCCTCCCCCCATCGCTTTCTTACTTTTCGAAAGAATTGAAACGATCCGGGCGAATCGATCGTATGCTGCCGGGCGAGGGCGGCGTGCGACGGGACGCTGCTCTGCCGGAACCAGGGTAGCGAAATTTTTCGCCCACTTTTCTTCGTCGACCCGGTCGACGACAGTCCACCGCCGCCGCCCTTGGCACTGCTGCGGTCAGCCCCATCAATGTCGCCACCTCCGCCGCCCTTGTCCACATTGTTGGATGCTTTCGACATGCTGTAAATGCTTGCTGCTGCTGCTGCTGCAGTTCACCACCAACACCGCACACTAAACACTGGCTGGGACTGTCACACGACACACCACAACAACACGCCACTATTCTTGTTCTATCTGCTGCTGCACCGCGATGCTGCTGCTGCTGCTACTAGTGATGGTGGTGGCTGGGCTGGTAGCTGTACTATCGCTGAGCAAGATGATGTTGACGATAGCTTCTGCCCAACGGTACACACCGAGCGCATTATAGGTGGTGCTGAGCTGCGTTTTATACTTCACAACATTGCCGTGTGGCGTTTTCGTGTTTGGCGAGATGAAGAGAAGATGATAGACTGGCCCCACACTTGCGAATGCAATTCTGCCGGATTTACAACCAACCACTCTCGTCGGACGCTTTTTTTCTCTCTTTTCTTTACAAAACAACAAGCTCGTACACGGGAGCTGACAAACGTAACACGACGGTATAGTAGTAATAACATTCATTCATTGCTAGCTAAATTTTCGCTGTTTCGCAGCATAGAAAAAATACGAAATATATCTTCTTCCTTTCCTTTTTTTGCCGATGTTGCTCTGCTGCTGTAATGCTTTTAGCTGATTGGACGTTTGGTTCAGAACCACTTTCATCAAATCACAAACACACACACACGAAAGTGTAGATATACATATATGCTCATTTGTAGTGAACTTTAACACTTATCACATAAATCAACAAATACTACGGTCGGAGCGCGCGCGTACGGGCATCCCGGCAAGGTTATTAAAAGTGTAACTAATCCTTTTATCTCGCTTCTGGGCTACATCCTTCACACTGCTGATAGACGCACAGAGACACATGGCAAAAACACACACACACCATGAAGTTTAATTAATTACTCTTAAAAGGAATGGGAGAGCGGAGCGCTTGCGACACCTAATGTAGTTTTGCAATGCTTTTCCACTCCATTTTCCCAGCCCAAACACCCAATACTTTAATTAATGATGACCTTGAAGAGTGCTATCACACTCGTAGACACTTTTGGTGGTAAAAAAGGTAAGAATAAAAACACCAAAATGAGCAACCAAAATCCAAATGATTCCTTTGAGGTTTTTAAAAACAGTTTTCACCCCCTTTGGTCAGTAATAAGTTCAACGCTTACGATTTCTCCCATCCTTTTCCCGTCGATTACTGTTTTTATTAATAATGTAAAGGAAAAAAAAAAGAAAAAAAAGCAGCAAAAGGTAAGTACCGAAAGCTTCCAAAGACCAAGCGGCACAGCTTGGCATCTCTGTCGCCGATTTATTGTGGCGGATGGATATTTCTTTGGGACCAAAAATAAACCCGATAAATGCTCACGGTTGGCTGACGACTGTGCGTAAAAAGCCGGAATGTGAAGAGCAAGGGCGCGAGTGAAAGAGAGTGTGAGCAGGCAGTCAGTGAAGGGTTCTCCGGGTTGGACATGGAGTCCGTTGATGGAGTCTCGGCATTCCGACGCCACCGTACGGTTCTCGGCTGTTGCTGCTGCTGCTGCTGTTTGGATCAGCTCCGGAACCATTTTAAATAAAGAAGCAAAGGACACACAGCCACGCACGCACGTGCGTAGAGGCATATTTTTCGTCCCCTAGAATGTTTGTCTTCATTTGTGAGATAGGAAGGACTAAAGGTTGGTGGAAGAATTTCGGTGGCTGATTGAGAGAAAATTCCATTCCGCTCGTCCCCGCTTCGATTGGCTACCTTCCAATGTGTGACAACATTATCATACAAGCTTTTACATGTGTTTTTCTCAGCTTGTTAACATTTTGCTAATCATCCAAAAGAAAAGTACGACACATTTTAGTATGACATACAACATGAGTTTTCGTGTAACCCCCCTGCTGAGAATTATTATCTCAAGAATGCTCACTCACATTTAACAGGTGTCGTTTCTAGTTTCTTCACTAATGCTGACACTGTTTTATCTTCAGTTGTAGCCCACTTGCCCACATTTTAATGTGGGAAGGGGGGAATGGAAAGGTGTGACATGGTTAGACAACAAAGCAAAAAGAAGAAAAACGCCAACTCTCTCACGGACAAACTGCCAAACGAAAGGCGGACCAGAAGAGTGGCCTCGCCATCATCCGACAGTTATGTAACCCGGCTGCTAAAGAAAGAGTCAACCAAACGTTTGAGCATAACCAAGGGACAGCAGCATCCTACATACATCAACACGAAACAATCGCACACACAGGGAGAGAGACACGTACACACGTAAACCTGGGACAGGCACGCAACAGTCAAGTGCCAATCATGGAACGAAGGGGTAGGGATAGGAAGGCGAGACGAGAAATGCTCAGTGCTCGCAGTGGTGACGGATCACTTACAATCCTTCCTCAACTGGCTTCCACTTGTGCTACACACCACAGCACGCTCCCCCTCTCATTTTACCACCGTGGGAGATTTTATTCGACAGCTCCCTGTCAACGACATTCACGTGCCATGGATGGTTGACAAGTATTCTTCTAAATCCTCCCTACATTGTCCGTTTCCTCCCTTAGTCACCACCATCGCCAGAACCAAGAAACCAGATGTGGGTCGACCATATTGGTTTACTGACCTACACACTTCGCGTTTCCCCTCACATTCCCCAAGGCATTTCTTCCTTCACCGGCAACGGTTTCTAAACACCCCATTTCCCGGAGGATGTACTGGGGGACACTACATCACACCTCATGCTTCCATCCCTCAAACCGGTAGGTAATAAAATTTGAAACCATTTTAAAATCAACAATAAGTAACAATTGCAACCGGCACACGGGCACATTGGTTTTTCTCCACGCCGCGGGACATTTCCCGAGCTTCCTTGCTTCCCTGTTCGCTTCCTCCTCCATTTTTCGTTATTTATTCGTGGTTTTATTCCTTCCTGAATAGAAAAAACCTAAAATATGCCCAAATTTTCCACCCAATCCCCCTTCAGTCATTAACACTGGGGGGTTGTGTTTCAGGGGAAGGCGTCAGCATCTTGCACGTTTCTCTCCATACGTATGTATCGCTGCTCACTCTCTCTCTCTCTATGTCTCTTTATCGCTCATTGCCTCCCTCTCTTTCTTGCTCTTATTTTCCTCCCACCGTGGTAGTCCGTTATAATCACAACAATCTAATTTATGACCAACTCAACTCAAGGGTAATGATTTCACTTTCCATCGGGGTCCCGCCGCCGGCCGCTGTGCAGGGCGGGGAATATATGTGCGAATTTTATTTCTTTTTTCTTCCCTTTGGCTTCTTCACAGTGTTTTGTGTACCAACACAGAACCCGGAGATCAGCTTTTATGAGATTTTTAATTTTTATCTACCACCACAGCATCGCGGTCGGGATGGACGTTCGGGTCTTTTTTTTCTTCTTCTTGGAAACCGTGCACCACAACCACAGCATCTTTTTTGCTTTTGCACAGTTTTCGCACATAAACAAGTAGCTGGGAGATTTTCGTTTTGTGAGCTGCCTTTTTGGATCATCGTGAAAAACGATTAAATTCGCTGCATGTGTGAAACATGTTGGATAACGGTAACGGTGGTGTTGTAAAAGAACGGTTCTGGCAGTTTGAACTAAAGCACCTTTTAACTTCATATATCGAGTGCAACCTGACGGTCTAATGATAAGACGCAGCGTGTTCCGTTGTGAACTTATCGTCGGTGCGGTATCAAACCCCATATGGATCAGTGCCCCCTGCAATCGTATCTCACCTTATTATCAATGACTGATAACATTCAAAATGAACATTAATAAGGCAAACTTATGTGTATATGAGGTTGGCGCGCAAGTCCCAAGGACGAAAAGGTCCTTTTACAAGGAAAAAAAATCAATCAAATAAATCAACATTCTATGAATGTGTATATGGAGCCCAAAACCCCACAACATTACCATATCATATGGTATTGGGGGACCGGAAAAAATCATTCATAATTCATTCGACACGCAATGTTGTGCTCTTTTCAATTACAGTAACCGCACACACACATTCGAACACAACAAAATGAACACACTTTCTATCGATCCTCGAATGCTGTTTGCCATTCATTAAAATGACATCCAGTCCTTTTTGGCCTGCTCTTCCGCTCTTCCTCTCTGCCTTCCTCAAGCTTACCCCTTTAATAACATTGCCCGCATGTAGGATGTAGGCTACATCCACAGGCAGACATAAATTGTGCGACCGGCTAGCTCTCCACTGTGCTCTAACGCAGTCAGTGGGCGATAACTTACGGTTGGGGAGGACAAATAATAAACCTACAATGTTCGGTCAAAACTTTTCAATCAACAGCAAAAAGAGCCTCACCAGCAGGAAGAAGAGGAAAAAAAACCCCTTAAACAAGGTGTACATATGTGTGTCTGGGGGTGTTTCTTGGGAAAGGTAGAAGGCAAATGGCAATCTTGTTGCGTGACAGCGTTTGGCACACATTAGCGCAAAAAGGCGACTTGTTGACACTGTGCAACCTTCGGGTCAACGTGTAGCCCACCAGTTGACTCATTTTGATGGATCATAATTATTTCTCACCATGGCACCAGGATCAATGGCTAACAAACGCAAGCAGCAGTGGTTGTGGTTGCATGTTTTTGTGTGTTTTTAGCTTCATTTTAATCCACGTTTTGTCGCACGTCCCGATTTGGGCGTCTACTGATGTTTTAGAAGGGATTAGACATGCACACACACACACAGTGTACTTGGGGACACACTTTACAAGCCTTCTAAATATGGCCGCGACACTGGAAGTTGGCTAGCGATACCTCCATTTAAACCTATCTTTTTCTTCTGCGCCGTATTTGGCGCTTGAAATTCGAACCTTTTTTGGGGTTCGCTCTCTCACTGTCCCCGTCGAGAGGGCCGCCGTTTGTCGGTATCAAACGGGACACCTATCTGACAACAAGTTGCCTCCGGTTGTACCACCACCACACGATGGACCTTCCACAGTATCTCTTGCGTACCATCTGTGCAAACAAACAAGAAACTCCACTTGACGGTATGCTTCAAAGAGAGAGAAAGAGAGAGAGAGAAAGAGAAGGAGAAGGAGAGAAAATGCAGCAAAAGACACAAACATATTCAGGGCAAAGGCAAAGGAGGAAACGGTAACATTTGGTCGTCTGAACCACACACATCGGGACATATTCGGGCGAACTCAACTCACCGGGGGAGTGGTTTGGGTAGGTAGTGTGTGCGCTTGTTGCTGGTTGCGCTGTCAAAATTTTCGCGTAGGAGTGTGTGTCGAGTATTTCGCAGATATTTTTCCACAAAGTCTTCTACACGTGAGCCCCGACATACGAAGTTTGTGTGTGAAATGTGAATGTGAACGAGAGTGAATGTGTGACCTTTTCTGGTCACCCCAACCAAGAGGGGGAACACACACCACACTGCTTACTGCTGGAGCCGAGACTGGGGTTTTGCTTTACATGTGAATTCTATCACCCTTCAAGCATCGCCCCCCTTTGGTCACACTCTGTGCACAAAAACGCATGTTTTGCCACCTTGGAGTTGATTAATTTTGAAAAGAAAAAAAGCCCTGACTTGTCAAACAGGCGGAGCAGTAAGATGGATCAAGACAGATTACGGATAAAAGGCTAAAAAAAGAGAGAAAACAAGACACACACGCAAATACTAAATTAACCCCTACAGGAAGCAAAAAGCAAAAAAAAAAATGCGGTGGTGATAAGAAATATTAAAAAAAAAGTACAAAATTATAAGAAAAAGAGAGAGTGTGTGTGTGTGCGAGAAAGAGCGTACACACGGGAAAACAGCCCACGAGCGAGCAAAAAGCGAGGAGAACGATGGCTCTCGCGGTGAGCAAGCGATCAACCGGGGACAAACGCGGCGAACGATGCGAACTCGCGCGCACGTGAAAATGAGAGTTAAATTACACCCTACGTATGTGTGTGCGTGTGTGTGGGGGGGGGAGTCGGTGGTGATGGTGAAAAGCCGGGAAAATCCTGGCTCGATGGGTTGGGACCCAGAGCATTCAACGCTCAACGTGCACACACACTCAAGTAAATGAAAATCTCGGATCTAAGTGGCAGGAACAGGCATAACACTGCAGCTTCCACCGTGTTCGCGGTGCCGTATGTTACACACCCGGCCCGAGGAAAGCAAATTGGGTAGCCATGGGTACGCGCACCTATCACATGCCACTTGCTCTGAACAGCAAAAAAAAAGCATCACATAATCACCCTGTCGCCCCCACTATGACACCCTTCCCTTTACACGTCCTGTGTTGTGCGGCGCGCGGTTGTTCGCGGTTTGCGATAAAGTGAAATTAAATGGACACAAATATTTGCTTGCTAAAGCGAGAGAGAGGGAGAGAGATAGAGAGTGTGTGATAGAGAGAACGAGAGAGCGAAAGGGCAACCCCATTTCACTTGGCTAGCAGAGTTTGGTGCGCTTCTAGCAGTAGATACACACATTTATCTTATTTCAAACGTCTCATCGCCCCACCAACACAGTCTCACTCAAACACACGACGATCTACACTGCCGTGGGTTCATTTTCACAGCACCGAGCACCGTATCAAAGCAAAAACCCGCCTTACACAACCTACACACACAGACACACAGTTCGGGCTGTGGTTGTGTTTTTCTTTGCTTGTGTAATTTTCTCACCGCACACGGCACCACACCGGGAAGGACACCCGGGTAACGCGTCTTGCAAAACTTGAAACCGAATTCTGCCCAAAAAGCAGCACAAGATTTGAGGCTCGGCCTAAGAATTGTATCACCACACGTTTGCTCTTTTCCTTTGAGGGTTCTCTCCTTCAACGCGAATGCGTCTCAAAGCACAGCCGACCACATACGGTTGCTTTCTGGGGGGTGATGGCGTGTCCGGCCGTGTCCTGTCCAGTGAAACCCATCTGCTGTGTGGTGCGCTCCAATAATGTAAAATTTACATTGTCCACATTTTTGTTCTCGCTCTCACTCACTCTCGCTCTTTGCCGTTATGTCTTCAAGCGTCAAACAACACGACCGTGTGCCGCTGCTAGAGCCATGACCTCCGAGAAAGACAAATTAACGGGAGAGCAGCAGCAGGCACAGCCTGCTTCTGAGCAACACCAACGCTAGTAGTAGGCTAGAGCTCCAAATGCAGGATTGGTAAGCAGCCGTCACACACACGCACACGAGGGCGTCACAGCATCCGCGCCTAAATCCTACACACTGGGACGAAGCGAAAATCTGCTCAACACCTCACCACTCCCTGTGCTGGCGGCCCAAAATTTACACCAAACGGAACCCCCCCTCCCCCCGGGTCCAGGTCGGAGCACTGCAGACAGAGCGCTGAGATTTATGTCCCCCCGCCTTACACATCACGACCTGCATCCCAATTGCGAAGACACTGCGACACGGCGGTGTCACGGAGCGCGTGTCACACTCACAGATTGGTGGTGTGTGTTGGTGTGTCTGTTCGAGCAACACACGACGGGCACGACATTCACCGATGGCAGGTCGCGCGCAAACTGTACGAGCAGCGAAACCCTCGAGACCCTAAAACTACGCACGCGGTTCGTGTGGCGCTCTCGCGCAGTACTCTCATCGTGGTCGTGGACGGCGTAACGGGTACGGGAACTCTCCGAGAGCTGAATCATCTCGTGCAGCTGGAGGAAATGTTGGGTGGGCGATTTTTACTATCAAGTGGCCGCGAGTGTGTTACAAAGAGATGATCCTTTTTTTGTGTGCGTTATGATATGCTCCAGCAGGATAACGCTGCTCCAACGCGTGGGAGCTTCATGTGGGCTTCATAGAGAGTTGTCGTAACAGAGAGAAACATTGCAAAAGAGATAGAGAGAGAGAGAGCTTGTCGGATGATCGCAGGATCTGCAGCATGGGCGTTATGGGGTGGTGACCCGCTTGTCGGAATGCTCAACCAAATCCCCTTCTTCCCCAGCCAGTGCGTCGTTTGGTGCGGCGTGTTCACTGGCGTTAAATGACAAGCGGTTGCTGCGTTACTGTTGCCCGTTCCCCTCTCTTCTCTAGCCAAATGCTAACTTTAACTCTCTTGCTCGATGGTTTTGTCGTGGATGAATGAGATAAAATTTTGGTATTGATAAATGAGAGCGAGAGTGAGAGAAAGAGCTGAGAGTATTCGGCGTGGGGAAGAAATCGCGACCGAAAGAGAGATTCGGTCGTGTCTCCGAGGTTCATTCTTCGCAAGAGTTCATCGCACAGCTAAATCCGTAGGGGAATAGCAGTTGAGATGAACACGTTATGCTACTTGTTTTAAGCATTAAAAGAAAGGTTCATTTTACTGTGAGGCGATAGTAGTAGCATACACTACAATCAGTGACTACACCAGTAATGGGTAAATTCAACAAACATCCCGAATCGCTTCCGAATGACTCCGTCAAAATTGAAAACGGTTCCGTAAGGTAGATGCAAAACTCCAAACTCGGAACCGTCCGGAGCCGTCCAGAGCCGCTAGTTGGAGCCGTAGAAGTCGTCTGGAGTGGTCTGGAGTCGTCTGGAGCCGTCCGGAGCCGTCAGGAGCCATCCGAAGCCGTCGGTTTGATATAGCCGGAATTGGAATCGTAGTAGCAATGTTCAGAAGCAGTTCGGAGCCCGAGACTACACTCAGACAGGCATGTACTAACATGTCATGAATGCTTATTAGATGCTCTAACATCCAACATTTCTTACAAAATTTTACATTCAACCTCTAATTTCTGGCTTCTTTGTCTAAGGAGCTAAGTTCAAAATACCAACAAAGGATAGCTGTAAAGCTTATCATTGTGCTCGAACCGCTCTGCTCCAAAAGTACGCACTTTTCATTCATATGCTTTACCACCACAAAAAAAGAAGCATTAAAGATTATTTTTATCTATGCTCAAGCCTTTCATTCCAAGGAACAGTACACTCGAGTACCTTAGCCTGCTCCGGTATGACGCCCAGCACAGAGATTAGTTTGCTGTTCGCATCATGCTCCAACCCCGATCATCATGGACAGCAGCGAGCACACAATGGTGGATCGGATGCTAAGAACCTAACCTAATCCGCAGTACCGCCGCCTCTTCTTGAAAAAACTGATTTTGTTGAAAGATATCGTGAATTCCACACCATACCGTGGCGCTGCTACAGAGAATATGGGCTACCTCGGAAAGGCAAACAAACCTGCTGACAATGCGAGTACTACACCGCTCCTTTTGTCCTGGCTTTGTGTGAATATGAACGGTTTCTTCTACTAGCCAAGCAGTAGAACCCCACACCTCCACACTCTTCAATGGCTTCGTGGGCTCAAGTGCGCAGCACATTAAAAACTTTAACCACAATCGCCAGCCCATTTGCCCATCCGATATGCGCCCCCGAGGGGGGGGGGGAGATGACGATGATGATGATGCAGATAACAATACTAATACGGAAAGGTTGTTTGACGTGCTAGCTAATCTTATGTATCCGGCAAGCTGTTTGCTTCGTTGCTTGCTCTTTCTAATACGGTTACATCTTGGGAAATGGAGATCTTATCAAATTTAAGCAAATATCGTCGGCGTAAAAGAAGGTGAAACTTCATTCAGATAAGCAATAGGAAGCAAAATTTAAAAACAGGTATAATCCACCACCAGAAAGCCATCGTGAAACGGCAAACATGGTAGTAATCTTCAAACAATTCATCTGACCACAGGCGCGCTCAGGCGATTGCATGCGTGAGAGGTCCAGGAAGTAGTGCGGCATTTGGACTTCCCGAAAAAGCAAACACAGCATCCTTTTCCCACACACAAATACAAATACCGTGTCTGTGTGAGACTCTTCTCCCGAGCGATAGAGAGAGAGAGAGAGAGAGAGAGAGAGAGAGGAGAGAGAGAGAGAGAGAGAGAGAGAGCAAAGCTAAACTTACGTTCGTATCACCACCACAATCCGCGGCACGCTAGTGGTTCTGGTTTAGTGGAGCTAAAGGTGGGCGCATCACCACTGGAAACCCAAACAAACAAAGAGCGTAAGCGCGCGCGCGAGAGAGAGAGAGTGTGTGTGTGTGGATCGGCGAAAGAGAAAGTAAGTGAAAGCACGAAGCCGGCAGCCTCGGAACAGACGAAACAGAGAGAGAGAAAAAGGATTGTTGTGTGAGGCGCGCGATAGCGCGAATGCGTGACACAACAAGCAGCATACGGAACAACACACACAGCACACTATGTCTCACGGGAAACAGAGAGACGGATGCAACCGTGTCGGGAACGTAACTGCCTCTCCAGAGCAAAACAACGAAGAAAAAAAAAGAGTGTCCTTGGATCCAATCTGAGATGATAAAATTATTATGTAATCGGTAGCGAAGAGAGCAAAGGCGGCGGTGTACACACCGATGCTAGCGAGATACCTCCCACAGGTCGGCACGATTTGTTGCTTCAGATTAGAGGCCAACAAGAAGGAAGAAACGGCTCACGGGAGTTAAGCTCTGTTAAGCGATCGCATTTTTCCAATGGAGACGCCTGGTGATTTGTACATTCTTATTTTGTTTTATTGTTATACCAGCTACTTTTGCGTGTGTAACCAATTCCAACGGTCACGTTTCACGGTCAATACAAAAAAAAACGCTAAAACGAATCCAGTGTTGCGTTGCTTCACAGGCCCACCACACCGGCAGCATTAATTCCCAACACGCATCTCTCATCACGCGGAGCAATTAAGTAAAAATCACAAATCCGCCAAACAAAAACCGTGGGACGGGGGAATGCCGCTAAACTCATCCAGCATCACTCTACAGAAACCCCCCCCCCCCCTTCCACGTACGGCATTCGTCCGTGTCTTAACATTGGACTTTTACTTTCGACGCATGCTCATCAAAACGGGCCACTGTGGCGGATGCTGTGCTGTATTGCATATGCTTTTGCTCGCGGTTTGGGGGAGGGGTCCCCCTCTTCCAGCATCCTTTTTCCATATGCTCTCGGCTCTTTTTTCATCACACTGGCCCTCCACACACCATATCCCGGGGGGAGATAGCGAGGAGGAGGAACACGGGACGTTTTGTTTTCCCAACTCATCAACGCAGCAACAAGAGCATAGCACCGTCTCTTTTGGGGTTGTTTTATCCCCTTCCCGGTTACAGATGGAGCGATTTCTGTGCTATCCCCTTTTGTGTACGCTTTTTTAAATCGGTTGCAGTTGTATTTGACAAGGGTGGTTGGCTGCACAGTCCGCTTTTTGTAAAAGGCGGATGGATGATGCCCAAGCAAAACACTTGACTGAGTGTGCAGGATTCATTATAACACCCTTGAAACTCATTACGGAATCCGTGCCGTCGACAGTTGTGTATCACGCTTTGCGCTGCGCTCGAGAGAAGAAGATGTGGCTTTTTTCTCGTGTCTTTCAAAGCACACTTTGGTTGTTTCTCTGTTTCTTTTGCCTTTCGTCTGGTTTGCTACATTTCGGTACATTGATGCCGTATTTATTGTACCGCAGTGTTTGCACATCGGTGTCACCATTTGTGCTGCATCCCGCTGGCCAGACGGAAATGCAGGGATGCAAATTTTAACAACGGAGCAATGGAAACATTTTTGCCCTTCCAACCAGCTCGGAAGTCAGCTTAGCCATCAAACATGGCAGCATCTGTTTAACAATGTAAAGCGCGCTACGGTAAACTAATGAGCTTGACGGAATAAATCATGCCGGGGGGCATTTGGCACTCGCTGTTACTGTCACATTTGCGCAAGACATTTCCTTCGCTGATGGAAACTATTTATAGCAGCAGTATCAAAACGATGAAGAAAGGAGGAAACAACTTCTATAAACCGATACTTATTTCGTGGTGCTTTCCGGACAGCGAGTTTGGGGAAAAAGTTTGCAATTAAGCCACCATCATCATGCTTCTGTGCAAGAGCAGTAACTGGGGCATCCAAACTGCCACAACAATGCACACTAAGTATGCAGCACCGCTGATTTGAGGACGCTCTTCACTTACCTTCTCACTGTCGGTCGTGTTGCCGGACCCGAAGCTTGCCAGCGAGCTGCCGTCCTGATCGTTGTCGTTCAGCGTATCGTCGATGTCCTTCGAGAGCCGCTGGCCCAAGTTCTTGCCGCTGACCTTGGCCGGCGATTTGAGCAGCGAGAACGAAGTGCCGGAGAAGTACGTCTCCTGCATGACCTCGCGCATACGCTTCACCCACAGCTGCTTCGTCTCGAGGCTGTTCGCCTTGAGCACGATGCGATAGTCGGACAGGATCGGGGCCCGTCCGGTCCAGATGGCAAACTTGCACTCGTCCCCTTCGATGTGTTCCGTTACGCCAAAGTCTAAAACGGGGAAACCAAACAAAAAGGAAGACAAGTAAGTAAAGCATCCAATCAATTCCTTTCTATCCGTCGACCTACCGGATGTGAGCAGCTTGTTCTTGTAGATGTACTTCACGGTACCGTTGGTGTCCTTCACCTCCTTCGAGAACAGTATGTACAGCTCGAACAGGAAGACGTGCCGCTCGCGGCCCTTCTTGATCAGTATCTGCTTGGTGTCCCACACGAGGAACGAGTCCTGCAGCACCACGTCGCCGAGGTTGTCGATCGGCATGTCGCACTGCTCCAGCAGCGACAGGTGCATCACGTCGTTCGCCTTCTTCGGCACGTTCAGCATCACCTCCAGCCCGTCCTTGATCTCGCCCCGGCCCTCGTCGCAGCACGACTGCAGATCCTTCAGCAGCAGCTGGTACTTGGTGATGCGCTGCACCGGCTTGATCAGGTACGCCGGCAGCGAATGCTCCAGCTTGTGCTTGCGCTGCACCTCGTCGAAGTAGGTGCCGCCGTGCTGCACCATGTAGTCCATCGACTGCGGCTTGTTCTGGCAGTAGTGCACGTACATGTCGAACTTGGTCGCCCACGTCACGAAGCAGTGGCCGACGTCCTCCGGCATCGTTTCGTACTTTTCCAGCTCGCGCAGAAAGATCTTCTCGTGGAACTGGTAGATGTCCTCGATGTTCGCGAACAGGATGTGCTCGCGGCCGACCAGGTTCGGCGGCACCTGCTGGCCGCTCTTGAGCTCGCGCAGAAACACGCTGATGCACGTCTCCAGATCCTTCACGTACGTGCGCTCGGTCTGCAGCAGCTCCGCCATGATGAACTCCTTCTTGCGCGCCGATTTGCGCTTCTCCTCGTTGATTTCCTTCTGCACGGCGCCGACCGCGCCCGCCCCCGCAGCCGCCGCGTTCAGCTTCGTCTCGAGCGATGGGTCGGAATGGCGATACTCGAGCACGGAGCCGCCCGCGGACCCTGCGGACGTGCCGGTCGAGCTGGTCGAGCAGGGACCGCTGCTGCTGCTGCTGCCATCCCCATTGCTGCCACCGGGCACACCGCCCGCCGGTACGGGCGATGCGCCGCCCACCGCAATCACGCTCGCGTACGATCCCGAGCCCGACGAGATGCCCGAGCTGGAGTTGGCCGAGGAAAGGGAGCGGCCCGCGTTAAGACTACTGTTACTACTATTGTTACTGCTATTGCTACTGCTAAGGTTATTGTCATCCTGTTGCTGTATGATACCAGGTAGGCCTAGAGATTTCTCCAGATTCGAGCGGTAGATCTCCATCCGCTGGCTGAAGTCCTTGTAGCGGTAGTCGACCGTCGCGACCCACTGCTTGATCGAGCTGGCGTGCGCATGGCCCTTCTCCACCAGCGTGTCCGCCAGCTGTATCAGCAGCTTCACCCGCTCGCGCGTCTCCTTCGCCGTGCTCTTGAACTCGTTGTGCTCGCGCAGCAGCAGCTCCGACTCCTCCCGGCTCGAGCACAGCTTGTTCTTGCGCGAGGACAGGTACGCCTCGCCCGTGTCGTGTATCCACTCGATCGCCTGCTTGGCCGACCGCTCGAACAGCACAAACTGCTGGCACTGGTCCAGCCGCTTCTTGCGCTGCGTCCAGTACTCGAGCACCTGCGTTTCCTGCGCGAGCAGCTTCTCGAGGATCGATTTCACCCGCGACTCGCTGTTCACCGTCGTCGGCTTGACGTGATAGAACTGCAGCGAACGGTTCGCGTACTTCAGGAACGTTTCCGCCGTGCGGCGCGCCAACGTGCACGCCTTCAGGAACGCTTCCTTCTGCTCCTGGTGCTTCGAGATCAGCTGCACTATCTGCTGGCCCTTGTCGGTGGAGCCGCCGCCACCGCACCAGTCCTCCTCCCGCCGGTACTCCTTCTCCAGGCTGTCGAGCACGCTGCACACCTGTTCGGCCGTCTTGAAAAAGTTCTGCGACGCCGTCACTAGCTTGTGGCGCTCCTCCGCGCACGTCACCAGCTTCTGCCACTTCTTCGTCACGTCCTCCGCAATGTCCTTGATGCTTTGCGGATCGTAGTGGTTCGCGTTCATCAGCGCATCGGCCCGGTACTTCACCTGCACCGCGGACGTGTGCGTGCGCTCGATCGCCACCTGGAACTGCTCGTGCTCCTTGCGCAGCTGCTCCGCCTCCTGGAAGTTGTTCGGGATGGAAAAGTTGGCCATCAGCATCGCCTCCCCGTTCCGGATCCACGAGATCACTTGGTTCGCGTCGTTCTGGAAGTGGCATAGCTGCATCGACTGCTCGAGCTTGATGCGCTTCGCCTCCGCCATATCTTCCAGGTCGAGCTCGCGATCGTGCAGAAACTCTAGCAAGCATTGGACCCGCGTCTGGGCGGTGTGGTTCGCGTCCGCCATGATCAGCAGCCCGGACGACTCGAACAGCTGCATCAGCTCGTGCCCCTGGTTCATCACCTGGTACGTCGTCGTCTGCATCTGGTTGACCGACTCGTTGTGCAGGCGCAGGAACTGCTCCGTCTTCTGGAAGTCGCGCGACACCTCCGTGTGCTGCAGCTCCTCCGACCACATCTCCAGCTGGGACGACACCTCGAGCGCATCCCGCTCGAAGATGCGCAGCCGCAGGTACAGATCGATTTTCATGCGGCGCGTCTGCCACAGCCCCTCCAGGTCGAGCCGGTTCTTCTGGATGCGATCGAGCGCGTTCTGCACCGCCGTCAGCGACCCGGAGCTGTCCTCCTCCTCGATCGCGCGCAGCTCCTGCAGCAGCGCTTCGCCCTGCGCGATCGCCTGCATGCACGTTTTGAGCGTGTTCTCCTCCTGCTCCTTGCACTGCTCCAGCATACGCTCCGTGCCCTCGAGATGCTCGTTCGCCAGCTCGAGCGACTCCTCGTTCGTCACCTCCGCGTGCAGCTGCTCCTGCCAGGCCGAGATTTCCTTCTCGTTCGAGTAGAACACCACGGCGAGATCGAGCCGCCGGCGCCGCTTCTCGACCCGCTCCGCAAACGACGCCACGTTCGTTTCCAGCTCCTGCGCGACGGAGAAAATCTCCTGCGGCGACACCTCGCCCGACCGGGCCAGCTCTTCCGCCGCCGCCAGCAGCTTCTCCGCGTTGCGGTAGGTGTTTTGTGCGACATTTTCGAAGTGCTCGTGGCTCGTCTGATAGATGCGGGCCTTTTGCAGGCTTTTGCCGATGCCCCTGTTCTTTCGCAGAAACACGTCGCCATGGTTCTGCAGCCAGTCCAGCACCTGCTTCACGTCCTCCTGGAAGAGGCGGAGCGCGAGCTTCTGGTGTAGCCGCAGCTTGCCCGCATGCCACTTGCTCTCCAGCGCCCGGTGGTGGCCGAGTATTTGATGTATCACTGCCAGCACGTGCGAGGCACCCTCGCTGTAGTCGGCCGCCGGATTGCCACCATTGAAATGCGAGTTGTCCTAAAATAAAATAAAAATAGCATCATCGAAGAGCTCCTGAGGCGTGCCTAACCAAACCGAGGTAGACTTACATTTTTCCTAGTGTTCACAATCGGTGGCTGATTGCAAACCTGCACCAGATGGTCGAGCTGGTAGAGCAGCTTTTTGCTGGTCGAGTGCACCTCCGTGTACGCCTGGCACATCGCCTCGTACAGCGACTGGTGCGTCCCGATGGCCGTCTCCAGGCTTTCCACATTCGTCGGCGTCGGTATGGTGGCCTCGCAGGCCGCCGCCCAGCTACTGACGCTCTCCGTGTACTGCTCCGCCTTGTGGTGGAACACGACCGACAGCGTCAGCACGGCCGTCCGCTCGTCCAGCGTGGTGACGAAGTCTTTCCACGTTTTGTCCAACCGGGCCGCCAGTGTGCGGATGTGGGCCGCCGCGTAGTGGTTGCCCTCGTACAGCCGGGCCGCCACGGCCAGTATTCGGTTGATGTTGACGCACACGTTGCGTGACGTTATGGCAAAGCGCTGGTGCTCCTCCTGCAGGTTCTTCGCGATCGCGTAGTTGTGCCCGATCTCGACGTACGTCTCCTGAAACACGTCCCGGTTGTGCAGGATCCAGTCGAACATCTTCTCGCAGTCCTGCTCGAACAGGCGCAGCTGGAAGCACTGGTCGAGCTTCGTTTTGCGGTGCTGCCACAGATTGAGCAGCTGCTGCTGGGCGTTGCGCGTCGTTTCGAGCTGCTGCAGGACCTGTTGGGAATGCCAAAGAGAGAGAGGGAGAAGCACAGTGTAATTAGAAAATATGTACATTAAGGAGAGTGTAATGCGCGTTTGCGACAAATTGGATAGCATTAGGCGGATGGCGAGATGTTGCACTTGTCGCTTTGACCCATATACAACGCCAATTTAAATACAATTAACCCACAGACAGCGAACCCGACCCCGGTTGTGGCGCAGTAGCAGGTAACTTCTACCTGAGTGCTACGCCGGAAGGGAATGGGTAAACAATCCCCTACACAACAGAGACGGAAATAATAGTTTTATGATCGTCTATAAATAGCTCTCGAGGGAAAAGAAGCAACCCGAAACCTGGAGTAAAAGTCTGAAAGACGACGGCACGACAACAAACTTTGTCGCAATTCGATTGACCCAATCCAGGAACGCCGTGCCCCCAATGGTCGCTGTCGCTGTCGTCGTCTTCGTTGATGAGATTAGGAAGACAGGGAGAAGGTTAGCATTCTTCGTTGAAACTCAACCCATTCGCTGTTACACTACGCTCCAAGCAGCAGTGTGATTGCTTTTGCTGCCGTAGCGTTTTGGGCGGCAGGGTTAGGCAACCTTACCAGTTTTAGCAAATTGGATTACACACGCAATAGTGGTTGTGTCGTCGGACCTTGATGCGAGCCTTTTATTGTTGAACCCTCTGGGTATATATAAATAAACCAGAGCAACCTCGTCGCTGCCACTGGAAGCGATTTAACGATGTTTGGTATCAAAAAAAGGGCAAAAAGAAAATAGCATAATGCTGACCTTCTTTATGTAGACAAAAAACGTACGACTAAGTGCAAAACAATATCATTCATTCGCCTTGTTTTGCTGCTTTTTTGCATTCCGTTCCGCAAAATGGACATAACCCAAGAAAAGCCCGATTTGTCTTCCAACGTACCATCAAAACACGAATTTCTCTGTTGTAATGTGATTGCAAAAACAAGCTCACTGCAAAAATCTAGAACATCTCTCCAACCACACACACACACCAAGATCTGCTCGCCGCCTATCGCCTAAGGGGGAGAGAACAGATATGCGAATTTCAAAACAATGCCTCTTCCCATTCTGAAAGCAAAACACACTTTCCGTTCAACGTTTGTGTTATTGAAAAATAACGCTCCCTGAACCTGAACAAGCGCCTCCCAACCTGTCCACAACAAGCACTGTGATAGATATAAAAAAAGAAAAGAAAACACCCTCAGCATCATACCCATCCATTAACTCCCGCTCTCTGTCTCTCCCATCCATCTCGGATGTATTTCTTTGGATTGCTATCATCGGCACAATACTATTTAGCCCGTACGGGATCGTGTTTCGTGAGCCGTCTACCCCCCCGTTTTCGTCCGCTTACTCCGCCCTGTGCCATTCTTCGCTTGATGATGATGATAGAATTTCAGATAAACATCGCGCTCGTACATGAGAAGAAACACAACGGGTGCGAGATAAAAATTAAGCGACGATTAAGAGGCCTTCACACATTCCCGGTGGTCCTAGCACACTTCGCCCTTCCTAACATTTTCCTGCTAACAGGAGATCGTCAGTAGGTTCGTCCGAGCAAACGATGGATTCCGATGGACGGAAGTAGTGGTGAGAGCTCGGAATCGGGCCTAGCCGATTCCGATTCCGTGTTCGGAATCAATTCCGGAGCCGATTCCGGAGTTGACTCCGAGGCCAATTCTGGAGTTGACTCCGGAACCGATTCCGGAGTCGGAAGCAGAGTCGATCTCGGAACCGATTCCAGAGTCAGCTCCGGAGTCGGCCTTAGAATCTATTTCGGGATCGGAATCGGCTCCAGAATCAGAAATGGCTCCATAATCAGAATTGGCTCCAGATTCAGAATTGGCTCCGGAATCTGAATTGGCTCTGAAATCGAAATCGGCCTGGCAATCACAATTTGCCCCGGTAACGGAATCAGGATTGACTCTAGAAATGGAATTAGCTCCCGAAGAAGAATAAGTTTTTTATTAAAATAAGATGTTTCAGAAGCGAAATCAGTCTGGAATCCTCCATCAGAATGGATCGTTTACAAGTAAATTTTGATTCTTTGCGGCTATCAATACGTAACAATATTGTACCCAAACGCCTTTTCTTATGAAGATGCCGAAATGGACTCCATTTCGAAGCCGATTCTGATTTCGGATCCAAATCCGATTCCGGAGCCGATTTCGATTCCGTAACCGATTCCGGAGGCAATTCCGAGTCCGAAGCCAATTCCGAATCCGAAGCCGATTTCGATTCCGGAACCGGTTCGAGTACTAATTCCGGTGCCGATTCCGGGTCCGATTCCGTAATCGATTTCAGAAACTGATTCCGGACCTACTATCCGGATTCCGATTTCATTTTCCCATCACTAGACGGAAGCAACTAAAAGGATGCAAAGGTACACGGAACCACCACCGGCAAGTCCAAAAGACCCTTTTAATTGCAGTGCCAGCAAATTTTTAGCAGGCTAGCAAATACACCTTTCGGCACGTGATGGTGGTGGCCCCGGGAGCACGCGCGTAACAGTTTCTTTTCTTCGATTCGCGCGTCCGCGGAAAGGAAAAGGGTGGAAATGCTCGTGAAAGCACCGTTCCCCACAGTCCACGGAATTGATTAGATAATTTCCACTATTTCTGTGTGTCTGTGTGTGAGAGAGTTTTCTTCACCCCCTTCACTATCCCATTCGGCTCCCCCCGCGAGCAGCATGGTTTGGTGGTTTGTGTTTTGTGCGTTCTTTTCTCTCTCTTTTCGGTGCCAAGCACTAAACGCCAACGCCTTACGCGTATTTCGTAAGTGCAAAGTGTGCGCACATAACAACACGCGTTACTGTCTCTGTTAACTTCGGTGACTGTTGAAGGTGCGGTGAGAGATGTCGATATGGTTGAGAGCCTGCGCTGCCAACACGCTGACTCTGGCTGAATGGCTGTGATTAAATCGGTGAATTAATTGCCATCATTTTTGATGAATAAACAAACGGAAAAAGTGAAACTCTCTCTTTCGCAGCAGCGAACCGAGCTCCCTAATCGGTTGGGGCGCGGATGAAACAAGCGCGCACAGCAGCAGCAGCAGCAGCATCAGGCTTAGCGCAAAACTTTGATTCTTTCGCCCTACGCGGATGGGCAACAGGGCCAACAAACGAGTGCCACCGCTTGCGGGGGCCTAAATCGATCGGACGCCTTCTATCCCCAATTGGGTTGATGACTAGCTTTTCCAACAACCATTTAGCGCCGACGAAGGCTGTCGAGCGGCCGGCAGAATAATTGCAGCGCGCTTCATCTTAATTGCAAAACACGGCGAAACAGCAGAGCCAGATGAGGAAAATCACAACCTTGGCAAGAGGAAAAGGTTGTTTCTTTTTTTTTAATAAAGGGAAAATGACTTTTACTTTCATTCAACAATCACCGAGTGATGGTCAGCGAGTGATTGAGGAAAAGCATGTAACACAAAACTGACAACAAACTGACGGATTTATGCGTACCGAAAGTGAGATTGCCGGAACGGGGGGCATTCAATCGTGCTTGTTTGAAACAGACTTGTTTTCCTAACAATGGTGGCAGCATTTGGGTTTCATTTCTCAATCTGCAACAAACCGGTGTTTGTTCTTCTCAAAGTAACAACCCCATCAGCTCATAACGCAACGATTATTGTTCTCTAATTCACGAAATGAAATGATTTAGCACCGCCTTTGCTTGGATAAATGCCGTCATAGTCCCTCCCTAGCTCAACCACAATCGGTTTAAATTCCCCTCCCAGCGCAACGACCGCGCACAAATACACCGGATATTGCATATCATTGCACCGTGCGTCCGCCACCATCACTCTCCACAATAACTGCATGATGCCGATCGAACTATTGGGAGGATCTTCGATTTCACCGCTGGTTTAACTGCTTCTGTTTAACGTTTACATCGCAGCTACCGATCGCAAACACCCCAACCCCGGGCGCAGCAAGACACGCGCGGCGGCAGATCATCATGCGGCGAATTAGTACTACCCAAACGCATCGGCGGCAACGGACAGAAAATAGAAACATTACACACCAACCACACCACTCGGTCTCGGTCTTCGGCGTGACGGGAGGGAGCTTCCGACGAAACGAGTATTAAACAAAGAGTGAAATAAACGCCACAATACACGCCGAGCAAACGCGATGTTTATGATGGTACAACAGATTTTGGGTGCCTCATTGTTTACACTTTGGTTTTCGGCGAGCGAAACCCCCTTCGGGGCAGTCGACCTCCCCGGTTGTAGCGAACTGCGAAACGCCACCGGTTTTCTCACCCGTGTATCTACGCGCTCGAGAAACCATATGGAAAATGGACACAATGGCACACCGCTGAACCGAACGCACCTCATCAATAGACGTCGGCGCAATAGGAAAGATTGAGCAAAACAACAATAACAACAGAAAAAACGCTCAGACCGGATGGTAATAACGTTTTATGACCGCAACGAACGGCCAGCACTGTGTTAAGAAGCTTCCACAACAAGAGGCGGCTCAAGACTCTTCAAGAGAGAACAAAAGAAGAAATGCAGCAGACCCGCAGGCCGCACGTCTGGGCATTCTTGAAATCTAAATGAACCATCGTCATCATCATCGTTCCCCTCGCGCCAAGCTAATTCCGGCCAGCTAACGTAACGCGGCCAACCGCTATTGCCACAGCCAGCCAGGGCACGGCTGGCCGGGAGCAGAACTTCATTACGCAAATTCGACGCGCTTTGTTGAGCAATTCGACCGAACCGAACGCGTGTCGGCGGCGGCACCGTCGTCCATGGGGCAATGTCGATGGGCGAGGGCATACCGTGAACCAACAAAGTGCCTCCAAACCACCGCTGAGTGAAAGTGAAATTATTACGTACAACTGTTTGGTTACAGACGACCCAAAGGGGTCGATCGCATTCACACCTATCCCTATGACTTTGCGCGGCCGCTTTTCCCGGCGTGGCGTTAACCCGGCGCGTACCCTTCCAAGCAGAACGCTTATGCGTTTGGGGGTGCCAGAAGAGAGTTTGTGAATGAAAACACACACACAAACGCGCGCGCGTGAAATGTAATCCGCTCATGTAGAGCATCATTACTTAGGCCGTGTCTCGGCGCCCTCCACTCCACACCCCGTCCCAGATGGAACGCGCACAGCGCAAAGGCAATAAAATAATTCACCCATAAATGTCTACCAAACCCCCCATTCGGGAGGGAACGATGGATGGATGGATGTGGCGTTGGCAGAGATTAGCTTTTCCTTGTTTTTTGCGCTTATTTTCGGATCGATACCACAACACAGCAAGATCCGATATACGTCCGTGTGCCACTGCCTAGTCTCAGCTCAACACAATTGTTGCTCGTGGTGCCGTGTAACCTCACACGACCCAATTATAGCTACCCTACCGCCACACCACAGAGAGCTTACGATTTTGTGGCCCACTCCCGTAATCTGTTTGGTTTGCTCCTTCCGAAAGCAAAATCGGTACTAATTGGAGCGATAAATGAGTTTCAATCTCAACTAGATTTTCCCCAGGGATACTCCCTCTTTTCGAAGACGAAGACGCAACTAATCTGAACCACCCGATCCCCCCTATATCCCCCCAGTCCCTACGACTCTTCTCGCACCTGATTCATTGCCGACGTGACGTCCGGATTGATGCAGTTGGTGGGCAGCGGGGCCGAATGGCACCCGTCATCGTTCCGGTTCGAGTAGGTGGTCAGCTTGCCGAGCAGCTTCTGCCCCTGCAGGTCCAGGTCCTCGATCGGCAGCTTCAGTATCTTGCGCTTCATCTCGTTGTGCGCATCGATGCTGTGCTTCGCCCCGTTCACGTCCTCCGGGCACTCCGAGTGCGTCAGGTCCTCCTGCAGATCGTCGATCCGGTCGAGGATGTCGCTCGCCTGCCACAGGAAGTCCTCGAACGCGACGCGCAGATCGATCCACACCGCGTGGTCGTAGTGCAGGAAGCCCTCGAAGTCGGACGTCAGCTGGGACGGCTCGACCAGCTTGCCGAGCGACTGGATCGATATCGTCGTCGTCTCGAACTTGTACTTGTTGCTGGCAATCGATGAGCGCTGCTTGTGCCAGAAGTTGTCCGGCTTGATGATGACCGCCTGGTGGATGACGTCCGTGCCGAAGTTCTCCTGCAGCACCTTCAGTATCATCTTGGCGCTTGCCGCCGTATTGCCGTTGCCCCGCATGTCCACGATGATGGTGAAGCCGTGGCTTTTGCTTTCATCGCTGCAGGCCGTGCAGGTGGAAGGCGAAAAAGAGGGGGGGGAGAAGAAAAGAGAAGAATTGTTTAAATAAGGAGATTTGCTAATTAGTATGCGCAAGAAGGCATCGCCTCTCGCGCGTGTGTGTGTGTATGTGTGTGTGGGTAACAGTGTTGCCATTTTTGCACGCGCTCCATCCATCCACCGTTCGCTTAGTGGCCGCCAAATCGTAGCAAAACCGTTTGGAATCGAAGCAAACCACCGGCAAAAGGGTGCGAAAAGGAAATCAATTTTATATCGTTACCGCTCGCAGGCAACGAACGCAAGAACAGGCACAGCCAAAGAAACGGAGGCGATTTAAATACGCACGCAAATATCCGTCCGCGGGGGAAGTGTTAAATTCAATCTGACGTTTCGTTCACTTTTTTAGTGTTCTTCTTTTCCACCAAGATTGTGGTTGTCGGTAAAGTAGTACACAGCACACACACACAGCGGCACAACGGTGTGCCTGTCGAAAAGTGGTGCGAACGGTCTTCTTTCTTGTGCGTTGGTGGGACTGCTTTGACGTGACGGGGACGACTAATTTACAAGTCCGGTCCAGTAGTCGTCGTCGTCGACCGAACGGAAAACGGAAGATTGGCAGCCCAAATTAAAAAAAACAGTAACGAAACAAAACAAGAAGCCGGCACACTAAGGGCAGCACACACACACTCTGAAAGATTATTGGCCGGGTATGAGGAACGGGGAGAACTAGACCGGGTGCTGCTGACGAGATTGTGGTGCTGAAAGTCAAGACAGCAAGCAATGTGTACTGCGATGCACGTTGGTTCAATATTGAATTTCTGCCTTCCGCACCCCTTCAAGAGGGATTCAGAATGCTCTCTCTTGCTCTTTCTTTCTTTAATTTAATCCCAAAACGACGGCAAACCTTCTTTTTGCGCGGAACGCAACGGTGTTGTTGGGAAATATTTTGCAGTGTTTTTCTGCTTCGTTTCAATACACACAGGCCATGCGGCGGAGAAAAGTTGGAAAAGAAAAATTACCTTTCCGCACGCATTCATCCTGCTGTGGGGGGAGGGGTTGGAAAGTGCTGTGTGCTGCTACGTGTAATTGAACGATTTATATTATTTGTACCGACTGTGTTGTTAGAAAATCAAAAATGAACAAATGAAATCAGGAATCGAATTTGAAATGATTTCAGTTACAGAGAAATCTGTATGCGAGAGGGAGAGGGATATAGACCTTCAAGTGATGAAACTTGTTAGATTATCAAAGTAATCATTGATCGTCGGTCTCATTGTACAGTCGTTAACTCGTACGACTTAACAACATGGCCGTCATGGGTTCATGCCCCAACTAGACCGTGCCGCCATACGTGGGACTCTGACTATCCTGCTATGGGGGGGGGGGTAATCAAGGTACTAAAAGCCAACCCCACAAGTGGTACAGGAAGGCCTTGACCGACAATGGTTGTTGAGCCAAAAGAAGAAGAAGAATCATTGATCGGAAGTAATCCATGATTTGAAATTGTTTCTTTAAGATGAACATTTTGACGGTCCCGACATATTCCATGCATTTTGTGTATCTTCAAGAGGAATGTCTCCCTAAGGCAAATGTTCTTCACAAAAATATTGACCAAAGGATGTCATGTGTTTCCCGTGGTTTCTGGGATACTACATAACAACACCTTAATTAGTTTTCCCTTGCTCACCTAAGCTCACGGTCCCTTGAAGATTCATCTCAGAGAGATTTCACAGTAGTCTATAATAAAAATTATTCCTTTCCCATCGTTCAACAAGAGTAATTGCATTTCCCTAAACTCCTTTTAAACTGGATGCAATAGTAATACAGTCGACTCTCTCTTATTTGAGAGGCGATGGGACTGTCGAATAAAAGGGGTTTTCAAATTACAGAATGAAAGGTCCATACAAACTAGAAAGAAACATAGCATTTAGTATGCAGCCTTAACTGTTGTTATAGGAAACTGCGAACAGAATCGCCAATTAGAGCATACATCTTTCAATAACCATGGCAACACCATACATACATAAAAGGGATACAGATTTCAGAGGTTTTCCAAATTAGAGGGACAAAAATGTACTGGAAATGAAGGGACTGTGGAAAATGTTCAAATAAGAGAGGTTTCTCAAATTGGAGAGGTGTCAAATAAAAGAGGGTTCACTGTATCTCAATCTCAATATCTCAATAACATGCCCGTCATTGGTTTAATCACCGACTAACCGACGTGACACTTCGAACAAAATAAGCTTCAAAAGTTGTCTCCTTATTTCAAATTAAAATACGTTAAACACTAGCGCCATCTCTATAATGATTCGCTTACTACACTGACACAGAGAAGAAACTGCTAAACACCCTTTTTTGTTTTTCTTCGCAAATTCCAATGCGTATTGTTTTATGTACTTCTCACATCTTTTGTATTGATTGAGAAACTTATAAAATGATTTTCCTGGGTGTTTTGTCCAATAATTCTCACAAAATCTTGCCTCACACTTCCTTCGCCATTTGTATTTAGAAAAGTTGTTTGCATCGAAGCAGCAGTGAACAGAGCTTACTTTGACAGAAGTGTTCGCCTCACTGGTAAATGACAGTAGCGGAACTTGGGGCAAGTGTGCCACCTTAAGCATTTCAAGTCATAACTAACTAAAACGTGTTTTTCAAAAGCCGATTTAAATCTCATAACCATTTTACATCTATTTCCTCACTTATAAATGAGTTTCGCTTGAAAAAAGTGCAAACAAAACAGTTTTTGAAGCGTTTTAAAAAGGGTCCAAAAAGACGTTGTTTTTTGGGCTATGGGGCAAGAGTGCCACTCGTATGGGGCAAGACGGCCACCTGGTTAAAATAACCGTGTTTCTTAGATAATTGGAAATTATTATGTTTATACCACTAGTATATGTATTCCCACATGTATTTAGTCCTCAATGAACCCTTTTTGACCACCAACTGTACCACAATATGGTTTGTTACTGTTCTGTTTTTCTGGCGTGGAATCCGCTCACAATAGCGCACCATTCCGCAGCACGCTACAACAATGTTTACATTTTTGACAGCTCGTGCCTATGAAAGATAGTGGCACACTTGCCCCAAATAGAGATGGCTCTTTTACCCCAAAAGTTGTAACTTTTTTGAAATGGAATTTTTCAGTGACAAAAAGAAAGTTTTTTTCAACTAACCCCACAAAAATTTCACGTTTTCTCAGCTATACGGTGGTGTAAATATTTTCTCAGTTGATTGTTCGCATGATTTTTGAGAGCTTATTTGGTTGGATTAAAAAATTATAATATTCTGCTCAATTTTGAAACTCAATATAAATCAGTTTAAAACAATGGGAAATATCGATTGGTCTATATGAAATTAGGCTCAGAATACCAAGTCATTGGAAAGCAACCAACTGTATACACAATTGATCATTAAACTAAAGTTTTTAAGGAAAAATGCTTGGTGGCACTCTTGCCCCGTATGGCACACTTGCCCCAAATTCCGCTACTTTCGTGTGGGACACTTTTGTAACACCAGTGTCACGTCGGTTTGTCGGTGGTTTAATTCCAAACATTACTGTTAGCCTGTTCTGGTTTAGAGAGAATGTTAAACCTGCTCAAAATAAGATCTATTTCGGCCATTTTGGGCGAAAATTTTATCTGATTTAGTTTAGATGAACCGAATATGTGACCATGTCTTGTGTTTTTCTTAAATTGGCATATGATCAATCAAAAAACACACATCAAAACCTCGAACAGAATTGCTTGAAAGCTCGAATAAACTTCGATTATACCAGTGAAAGTCCCTTTCAATTGAAAGAAAAATTAATGAAACTACACTTGCAACTTCCTACCATCCAGATGGTAACACATCCGAGACACACGTGTGATCTTCCTGGTATAAGCGCACCAGTAGTACACGTGCCAACCAAGCGATAAATGACCCTACCGTCCCTCATCAGCCGTTGGGGTTCGGGCGGGCGCTCTCGATCTCGAAAATATTTAAAGTGGATCCCGATCATTAGAGAGTAACCCCAATCGATCCCGCCGGCACGGGAAGCAGCAACGCAATAAATGATCTTTCCGTCCAACAAACCATCATGACCGGTGAAGTGAAAGCCCCACCACCTTTCTCACTCCTCTTGTACCAGGAATGTCTTAGAATGATTGAAATCACCCCCTTCAAAGGGGAGTCGTCGTTTGCATACACACGTCCTCTTCCTCTAGGTTCGAGAAAACACACAAAAACCCAAAACAGCCGAGACGACGACCACGTTGCTGCCCGCTGCTGCTGCTGCTGCTGATGATGATGATGATGGGGACGACCCTCGGCTTTTGTTTTGCGTTATTTTTGGACGCGTTTGCGTTCATGTCAAGGCGTACTGGTCGAATTGCCCCCATCGTATTCGGGAAGCGAAAACTCTCACGGATTATTAGGCGACTCTAGGGTCTCGCCATAAAGCGCCTAACCCACTAAAACCAAACCCAGAACCAAACAAACCAAATGGTGCCCTCCGACCGCGGTGATCTCAGAATTGTTGAAAATGTCTCAATTCGACCGGACATCATCAAGAGCTCGGGTAGAAGAAAAAAAGGTTGCTAATGCCCCACATCTCAATGCCTACTACTTGATTGTTGATGTGTCTTTGAGGCAGTAAGTAGCGTTGGAATTTTGGTGCGCCTTCCGAAGCCTTCTCTCTCTCTCTCCCTCACTGGTCTGATGTATCGTTTGCATGGTACAATAAATAATTCAAATTCGTTCAACTTCACCCACGAGGGGAAGGCTACGTGCGGATTGTACGGCCCAGTGCCAAGAATGCTAAAAGGCGAAGTTAAGCATTTGTGGGGCTATGTGTCTCTATATACCGGAGCCGAAAAGTTTTTGAAGCCGGAAAAATGTAGAATCGTTACCGGAGTTCCTCGCAACCCCTTCCCCGAACAAGATACTACAAGTTGCTACTACATCAGCCAATCGAGAATGGAATGGGGGCTTGGTCGATGGCGAGTGCCCCCTTCGACCCGAAAATAGATGACTCAATAAAGTGGAGACTCAATGTCAGACGCGTGGTTCTGGACAGTTGCAGGGAGCTAACAATCAATGGAATGGAATTCCCCGGCCCGCCATTGGGATGTTTTGGGTCATGTGAACTTCCTCACTTTCCAGAAATAGAGGCACAGGAATGTAATTTCGACTGACCGTGTACGGAAGAGCGGATAAATATCCGAAGTAAATAAAAGACTTCAGAAGCATGCCAATAATGTGATGTGAAGAAGTTGCAAAAAAAGCCTAAAAATGTCTATTTAAAATGTTAACAAAGACTCCAATTTTTTTGCAATTACTCCAATTATCGCAAATGCAACAGAAAAATCGCATTCAAAGAGGGTAATGCACAACACTTTTATCGAACAAATTAATCTTCTACTGCTACCGCCAATAATGCATTAGCGAGAGCGGTAAATTAATGAGAACGCGCACCAGCTGCCATAAATAATTCATCATACAATTTGTAAAATCGCCTCCCGCCCTCTCCCTTCTTCGTGTCCCATGTCCAGCCCAACAGGCCATCGATTTTCGAATCGACAGTTTAAATTCTATACCCACACTGCCGCTGACACATAATGTGTGTTACACCGATTGGGAGCTAACTAGCTAACAAATGCGTGGTTGCGGCCACTGCCAACGGGTCAGTAAGCTGTAGCACCAAGGTTGGCAACACATGGAAGTGGGTGGGGTGACTGGGTGTGTGGACTAACTGCATAATTTACCACACACTTTATTGCACACTATCGATCGTTGGGTAGGAGGGAGCAGAGACGGTTGGAATAGGACAGTGCTGTGTGTTTGGTGAAAGAGATTTGCTCGGTGCATAAAGTATTTAAAAGCCCCCCCCCCCCCCCCCCCCCCACACTCAACCGCATCATTTCACCCGATTGGTGGGGCGTTGAGGTGGCGTATGATAATTAGAAGTAATCCACTCCACGCTACGCCATTACGCATTCGCATTTGGTTTAGTAAGTGCATATAATCTGCTTTTGTTTTGAAAGTCACGCCGCCGTGGTGGTGGTGGTGATAGAGTGCTAACAACAGTACGGCGGGCCTTTGTTGGGAAGCAGGATGAATTTAAGCGTACGGTATTGGAGATGCGTCCCATAGTGTGGTTGGTAGGGGCGAAAGATTCACAACGAAGAAGTACTCAGTTCGAATCCAAACTCTGTGGTAGGTGTGTAGGTTTTTCACGGTGTTGATCCAGCGCAATTTTTGACATCGTGGTAGGCCTTGTTGTTGGTTAACAATTCGTTTATAATTGTGGTGTATTTCTTCACCTAAGAGGGATTTACTACATAACACTGGGTGAGAGAAGTGTATGGTACTATAATTAGCCTAGCCCCTTTAAAGAGACTAAAGACTGATTTTAAAGAGAACTTCATACGAGACAAAGCCTCTAAATTAGCCGCAGATATAGTAAAGACTCATACAAATGGCGTTGTTGAGCACAAAGAGACGAAAAAAAAAACAAGTTTCAGTTGATGTTTTTTCAAAATATCTCTACTAAAAAGCTTTCACTCTTCTAGCTTTTTCGCAGCCCTATCATAATCATAAGCGGAAAGTTTTACAGCACCACTTCGCCCAAGTAGGATTATGATGTGATGCCTTTTAGATACGTGAAAATGCATCCAAGCTCTTGGCTGTGCAGCTTCAACTTCCCTAATGAACGATTTATACTGTCTTTATTGTGTTCAGTTTTCCATCAAAACATCACACCGACACACCACGAGAGCTATGCCATCATCATTATGCCATCTCCCCTCGCTCACCAGCCAGAAATATGGTCGTAATTGTCGCGAAAAACCTCATCGTTAGATTTTCTCCTTCCAACAAAGAATAGGCCCCTCCAGAGTGCAAAAGAGCTCCGGGATGCACATTCCCTTCCGTATCCCTGCACCCCCCCCCCCCCCCCCCCACACACACACACACTTCGGACCACCGCTTCCTGGTAAGCTCCCTCGTGGTGTTGCGGTATGCAATGATGATGATTCCGCCTTACTGCATCATTTCCCTCCCCATTTCACCTTTTTTTCCGAAACTGTCGCCCGCAGGTGCAATAAGTACCCTTTTTCCCACTTCAATCCAATTAGATGGCATAGGAGAGAAGAGAAAAAAAAGTACCCCGAAACCTAACGACCGCCTAAAGCCGCGGGTGGGAGTGTTTGTCGTGGAGCGAAATACAAAAGCAACACGAGCGAGCGAGGGTGGTGGTGTTGTTTTGGTTTTTGCGTTGCCAATGTGTTTGTTCGCGGAAAACTCATCCATCCACAGCCATCTATTGTCAAACGAAAGGCGCCCAGGGGGGGGGGGAGACGTTCCAGTGCGCCACCACAGCGGCGGATGGAAAAGGATTTATGCGTACACAGTCGCGCGCACACGTCGAGTGTGCATAACGGAAGTGCACTAGAAAAAGGCAACGAACTATGCCGCGCGTTTGTGTGTGTGTGTGTAAGTGCGGAGAGGGGAGTTCAGGGTTGGGGCGAAGGGGTCACTGCCGGTACCGGGTAAGGTGGTATTCATCATTATTGACGTGAGGCGCCACACCGGTTGCTGGTATCTTCAGTTAGGGGAGGGGTACGTCGTTACCCAACTAACTGCAACTCCGAGTTTACAACATTTTAAAGCTCATTATTTGCACGGCTTATAATTATTATTTGCACAAGCCGGTCTCGTAGTACAGTCGTCAACTCGTACGACTTAACAACATGCCCGTCATGGGTTCAAGCCCCAAATGGACCGTGCCGCCATACGTAGGACTGACTATCCTGCTATGGGGGGAAATCAATAAGTCACTGAAAGCCAACCCCACAATTGGGTTGGCAGGCCTTGACCGGCATCGGTTGTTGAGCCAAAGAAGAAGAAGAAGATTTGCACGGCTTTAGTGGCATGCACTACACCAAACACCACTGCTTGATTTCCATTCACGAACCCTCCTTCTAAACACAATAATGGTTTGGCTTTTGTTATCAATACTCCAATAACGTTAGGGCATCTTAATCAATCTCCCATTCACTAGCTCTTATCATTTGGAAGATTTATTACTCAAGAAATCGTTGGTGGCTGCCACGTCCAATGAAAGTAATGCTGATAATGGAGCCACTGCTTTACAATTAATACATTTGCATACGGGAAACATAGGAGGCATTTTTGATTAGCATTTTTTGGAGCATCCAGCAAGTCATAATTTGAAGTTACACCACAAGAAGGACACATAAGGGCCAATTCTCTGACTAAACCCTTCAACAAAATGTGTCGAAAATGTAAATGTTATGCTGTAAGTATGCGTGTTAGAGCGACTCAATTTGTCGCTCGTTTCGATCAACTCTATTAGAATATGCCAGCATTATTTCGAGTCCTACCAATATTAGAGGCATTACTCGACTTGAAAGAGTACAGACACTCTTCATTAGATTCGCTATTCGGCGCATAGTGGCCCTTTCTCCTTTGCCCCCATGTGCAATTCAACTTTTGGGAATGGATTCTTTAGAAAGGCGACGGCATATTGCTCAGTCTTGCTTCACCGCTGGTTTGATCCTTAACACTATTGATGTTCCTGATTTCCTCTCTACCATTCATTTCTACATTCCTTCTAGATCCCTCCGTTCTTGTACTCGTTCTCCCCACTCGTCGAAGCTTGTACTGTCATAATAAGCCCTTGGTAAACTGCCTCAGACAGTTTCATACTGATTCCGACCATTTTGACTTTACCTCGAAGCCTCCCCTTCTTCCACTTTACCCACTTCCTAGATAGCGCAATTTTTGTTAGGAATTACACTTCACTAATTAGCGGTAAGCAGCATTAAGCCCGTTCATAACGTTCAAATTAATTGAATAAATAATGGCCAACATTAAAAAGATCAGTTGTGTCTTTATGTTGTGTCAATATGTGTAACTCGTCATTGCTTAAAGAACATCTAAAGTCCAATTTCAATCCATTTATTGTTTAGGATTATATTGAAAAAATGTCTAAACTAAAGAATATTCATTTTAACAAGAAGAAAAATAACAAAAAAACAGCAATTTCAAGAAGTTGAGATAATTTCAACGACAAGGAACAGAAGATGTCCCATCTTGAATTAATAATTAAATCCTCATAAAAAAAATGCAACCCTTTTATAATGTGAATTGCACTTCCAAAGGGAAATAGAGTTCACCACCTATTTTACTCGTTCATCATACACCGTTCCAGCACCAAACTCCCGTGGTGATAATAAAAGTTCCTTAGCCCACCGGTGCCGTTGCAACGCGTGCCGTGTCTGGGCGGATCTTTATGAACCTGCAGCACACGTTGCGCCTTTTCTGCTGCAGCAAAAAGCCACACCCCAAGGTAGAGGAAGTCTTCGTAGACGTAGACGGGGGAAAATTATTGTATTGACGGTTCTCGGGCCACACCGCAGCACCGCGTACATGGGAGAATAACGACACCGACGACCACGAGCTTCCCATGCCCACAGTACTATCGCTCCCGTTGTTCAAGTAACTCAGGGTCAGTTGCTTGTACACAACGGACACAACCTCCGCCGGTCAGTCCGTCACCACCAAAAATAACAAACATTTAAATTAATGCAAACGGTGAAACAGTGCTAACGGTGTTCCAAGCGAGTTGCCCCAAAATGTGGGGCTTTAAATGGACCTCACCAAAATATTTTGGTTCCTTTCCCTACTCTGTGCTCCAAACCGGGTCCTCCTTCCAAATGTGTGGCCTAAAATTGCAACCGAAGTAAAACCGTCTCTATCGCAAAAGTTTATAAATACAGACACACACATAAGGGTGGGGGATGTGGTCCATCTGTTCGCCTTACCTAGGTATGTTGATGAAGTAGCTGACGACCCGCTTGATGTCTTCCGGCTTGATCCGCTCGCGCTTGGTCGTGGCCGGGAAGCAGATGATCGGACCGCCGCGATTGTCCCGCCCGCCGGACAGCAGGGCGAACCGTTCGTTCAGCAGCGGCAATATGTCCAGCGCCCTTACCCCATCCATGGCTGCTCAATTGTGGTGTTTGTTGCGCTCTGACCTGGCCTTATCTCTTCCAGAGGCTTTTAATTAATGAGCTCCTTGATCCTCTGTTGCTCCGTCTCCCGGTCCCTCGATGAGTCACCTCGGTCGCGGAAAAATGCAAATAAATGTGTATAGAACGGGGTGTTTATCTGTTGGTGTTTTTCGTTGATCGCTGCTTGTGTTATCACTTTGTGGCGGGGTTTTTGGTCGTGTGTCGTGTGCTACGACAGATTCAATACGAGGTGCCCGGCCCTCGGTATGATTTAACTTCACTGTACACAATATTTATTTACGTTCACTGTACACACACACACTCACTCACATACACACTAACTTCTAATAAGAGTAACTTCTTCCGGTACTCAATAATAATGCTCTCGCGGCACGTGTTTTCACTAATGCGGTTCTATCTGCTCCACTGAACCTTTTGCTTATTTTTGTTTTATTTATTTTTCTTCTTTTTTCGTTCGAAAGATTAGACCCCACAAGACCACTAGATGCACAACGATTCACTATCACTTTCCCGGTCTGCCCGGTCCGCAACGCAGATGATAACGATGGGCACAAGCGTAGCTGCGCACGCCGATGGCGTACGATCGTTTTCTCTGCTGTTTAGACGCGTTTTGATTACCGTGTCGATCGGATTCTGCCGCTGGGATGCACCACCCCTTGCCTTGTCGGTCCGGTGCGCTAGCGACCGGTGAAGCAAAGGAACGGAGGCTGGCGGGTGGTACGATCCATACCATCCTCGTCACCGCGGCCACCAACGATCGATGACGGCCGGGCGGCGGAGGCGGCGGCGGCGACGTCCTCGTCACAGGTGTCAACCACCATCCGCGGCGTCGGTCGACTCGCGCCAAACCACAGACGGCACGCCAATGACGTTGATGCGGCGACGGCGGCGGCTACGGGAACGATGATCTTGCTGCTGTTGCTGCTACGATCGGACGCGCGGGACGATCGCTGCATCTCTCGTATTTGACGCGACGCTCGATCGGTTTCCGGTTACTCCGGGTAGCGGGAGATGAAGCGCGCGCGCACACACACGGGATATCAACGCAGGGTTGCGCAACGGCCTCCTCCTACCGCTCGAACTGTTGTGGAGGAAGTGTGTGTTGCACAGCGGGTTCTTCCTGTGCTGGCCCTTTTTCAAACGTACGATTGCGCTTGCTTATTTCTATATTTGAACCACCCTTTGCTTTTTCACACGATCGCGCACTAGCAGAATACTGGCTTCATTGGCGCGGCACAGACACCACACCTGGCGTGCGTGGGGAGGACTTGCCACCCATTTTTTTTTTGCTTTTTTACTGCCCACTTTTATGTACAAACGGACCACATACACGTTTAACAGACACACGCACACACACACACAAATGCTAAGGTATTCGAAACGATGTTAGGCGCGTGTTGCGTGCACCAAAAAACGGGATTCTAAGAAGCGAAGAAACACACACACACACAATGGTATTCACAATGGCGCAAGGGTCTGTCTCTCTTTCTATACACTGTTACTAGTTATGAGTTTCGTGTTTAATAGAGGGGGTTATTAACACGCCGTAGGAATGGATAAAATAGTGATTGGGACGATTTTCCTAAAATCGATAAGAAAAAAGAGAATTGAAATTAATTTATAAAACAAAACCCGTAATATCAAAGGGGTTTATTTTAAATTACACAACCCATTTTGCTTCTCTCCTTACGCCGGCAGCTTATTTATGGAGCATAATAAGCTGTTCCGCCACTACTTCACTGGCAGCTAATCCCGGGCGTAATCTCGCGCAAATGGATTGATAATCCGCAATGCAATTTGCACTTAAAACATACTCCCCCACCCCCCCACACACACCCAAAACGCCACATTACGTGCGATTGTATTTCCCCCGGTATGTTATCTCCGTGGCAGGGTGATACTGCCAACAACAACAGTGAACACTGATAAATTGAAAATCATAAATCCAAAAGCACAGCATACGCGTGCTTTATCTCGCTTTTCCACCGGCATTTTCATGCACAGTTTATGGTGCGGGCCGGGCTGTTGCGCCCACAACAAAGAAGCATCGTTTGGGGATGGGGTGGGGGGGGGGTGGGATGTGTTAAATCGATGATAATTTTTCGAAATCTTTCACACCCGGCCATATTTGCACGATCTATTTTCCGCTGCCGCACGCAGACAACGAGAGATCTCATCTCGAACAAATCGAAATGTCAAAACCAAAGTAACCGTTGGCAGGACACTCCGGGACAGCTCCTCCTCCTCACCAGATGAACCGCTCTAAAATGAGGGAAAACAAATTATTCGACAGTGGACGGCCGGAAGAAATGAAAGGAAAAAAATCCAATTAGAAAGAACCTTCAAATGTCAACTCTACCGTTGGCCTTCAGGTTCAAATGCTCCGTGAAGAGTGTGTGTGTTGGTGAGCACACCACCTTTGAAGCTTTTACCACATCACACAGCTGTTCTAAGCGTCGATACACTTCCCAGCCTGCACAGACTGCTGACTTCATGAACCGTGGAAAAAAAGGGGAAACGGTGCGCAGCATTTTCCTCGGGAAATTCGGGGGGAGCGTTTCGCAACACCGTCCTCCAAACACCGAACGTGCTCGCTCGCATGAATTTAGTGCAGCTGATGATGAGGTAGCAACCAACATAACTCGCAGCAGACGCACGCTTCGCTGATTAGCGACCACCAGCGAGTCGGGACGGAGGAAAACGGACGGACGGTGCATTACTATTGCTGCTGGCCTGGAGAACAACACTCAGCCAGCTCATCATATCCCAGCAAGCAGCAAGTAGGCTGTAACGTCCTCCTCTCCCCCGGTGCTCATTACTTCATAAAAGCGGCTGCAAGCGGAAATTGTGCATGGGAAGCCCCTCGTTGCTACGTTCTTTAGCCTCTCTTTTTGCAAAATGTTGTGTTCTTCGTTCTTCGTCGTCGCTCTCTTCGTAGCAAGGGGGCAGCAGAGGCAAGCCCACCGCACTACACACACCCGCCGTTTGTTATGCTTTCTTTCCGTTCTTCCGCACAGAGACACACAGGCACACAGGCACATCGGCACCTTTCGCGGTGTGCAATTTCGTGCACATTTTCACCTGCAACGGGGAGCACTTTTCTCTTCAATTCCAATTCCACAATATCAAGGCAGCGAATTTCGATTCTACCTGTCATCGGACGCACACACTGTCACTGTCCGGTTTTCGTTCACCCGGCTGCGGTCCGTTGTCTGCGGTACGCGACGTTCGTCTGTGTGGTTGTTGCTTGGAGAGCCAACCAAAACAAAGCCATCGTCGTGCGGCGCTAGGGCTAGGGCGGCTAGCTGCACACACGCACACACCGGCACACACCGCCGCCGTATTGTGCGCTCTCGTCGGCTGTGTGCGTGTTGCTTGCAGTGTGAGTCTGTGTGTTGTGTTTGCTACCATAAATGTGACAGTACGCGTACCCAACGCAGGAGAAGATGAATAAAGAGAGCTGTCATCTTGTCGATTTCATTTTTCCTACCGTGCGCGCTCTCTCTCTCTCACTCACTCACTCTCTCATACACATGCGTTCACTCTCTTTCGTTCAATCGCCCTCTTCTTCTCTCTTCGTTCCTCACTGCCTACTGGCTTCTGGTGCAGCAGTTTGTTTCCCTTTTTTTGCTTCCTGTTGCCGCCGGGTGGATGCCAATTTCCGGAATGACGGCTACAACACCCCCCCCCCTCTCAGCTCTCCAGTCCCTCCCGATGCAACGAGGCGTGCACTTGCAGCGGCGGGGAGATTGAAGCACGACGATTCACACAGCCTCACACAGCCTTCTTTCTATCGCTCTCTCTCTTCTGCACACTGAACCCTCCCTATCCACCCACCTACCAACCACCACCATTCCTAATCTTGAGCGAAGTTAGTGAAGCGAAAAACACAAGACGAAGGATTCTTCTCCGGCACGAGCTGCTTTGCAACGCCTTTTTTGTGGCCACCGCAACACGGCCAACCCGCCGACGGGTGCCCAGTGGCCGACCACAACACTGCAGAAAGATGTTACTGCTCCATATTGCCCTTGCGGGCCAGCATCCACCACCTTTCTTATACACACATGCGCACACACACACACACAGGTCACGGCATCCATCAACACACTCAACACAGCGAAGCCGCTAAGCGAATGGGAAACACACTGAAAAAACAATTACTCTTCTCGGTTCATTTTCCCGTCACTTGTGTGTGTGAGAGAGTTGTGTCCAACAAAAAAAAAAAAAAAAAAAAAAAACAAATGTATTTTGGCCAATTTCTATTGCTATTTGGCTTCCTACACGTTCTCGGTCACCTCCGTTCGATGGCTGATGTTGCTTGCAACTACCAACACACAACACACAGCGACGACGTTTTCCGTCAAAATAATCGACCGAGAAATCGAACTCTACCCATCTCTTTCTCTCACTCTCTCAGCGACACACAAGCACGCAACACACACACATGCACACGCGAAGTTGCGCTTCCTTTGCAGAACGCGCATATCTTTATGCTCTCGCTCTCTCTCTCTCTCTCTATCTTTCTTCCGCATTTTCTTCTTCGCAGACACAGTCGCGCTCTCTTTCTTTCGCTTCTTCTCGTGCCTTTTCTGCCTTTCTTTCTCTATCGCTGGTACGCATGTGTGTGTCAGTGTGTGCGTTTAATGTCGAAACATTATGCTCGAACAAACAGCACTTCCGACGATGATGGCGAAAATTCGGCCTGATCTGAAGAATGTGGGGCAGAAACTGGAGGAAAAATGGATCTTTACACTCAACAACATGGATTTTTGCTATTTTGATGATTTAAAAAATACCTAAATTCGTTTTTTTGTCGGTGAAAGATCTTTTTTTGGTCCGCAACACAATTATCCTTCCACGCCCCGTCTTCCTTTGCTCATCTACACCCCCACCATACCCCCTGCAAAAAAAACGATTTCTGTGACTTTTGCTGCACATTAAAACACTCTCACAATTTGCAACATACACACACACACACACCACTTCCGATTCGCCATGCTGCGGATACGTTTTGCAGGAAGAGTACATTTGCACCGAAATCGCTGCGAAAGGATAGGAAGCAATCCCTTCCCCCACTCTCCTTTATTCACACGGGAAGGTTCTGTGTAACACACGCGCCTACTGCAACCCTTTCCGCCGTGTCTCCTCTGTTGTTGATGTCAAACGGGACGAAGGACGGAAGGTGGGTTGGAACCCCCCACAAAGGCTGGACATCACCATCGATTACCCCACCCCCGCGCCCAAGCAAACGGTAGCCAACTTTACGCTTTCACCCTTTGTGGCCCAGGGCAAGGAGGCAGACGGCAAACTAAAACGGAGAAGAGAGCACACACACACAACACACGCACGCGGGTTCTGCGGTAGTTGATTTTGGGATGCAATTTTAACGCGACCCGCCAGCCAGTATGCGCGCCCGCCGCCCGACAATGCACGCGGAAACACGCGTATACGCAGGCCACTACAAGCCACGCACGGGACGCGGATGGTTCTTTCTAAAAAAAAACAAACCCGCTTGTAAAAGTGTGTTTGGAAGGGTGGAAAAAAATACACTACACTGCACTTGGGTCGCTGCTGCTGTCGCAGGAGAAAATTTCCGCTTTTCCGCGGAAAAGTTGTTGGACTGACTGACTGACTGACTGCACGGCGAGATGCGCGAGAGCGTGCGAGCGAGTGAGTGAGTGAGAGCCGTTTTCTCCTTGTTGTAGCTGATGGTGGGAGCTTTGTCGGTCATGGCATGTGACGTTGGAGATTGTTTTATACTTTTTTTGCATGAAGTGAAGCCCACTGTGCTTAGGCTGTGACTTTGAACGCGGTTCTACCGGTTCGAATTTTAATTGTTTGGTGGTTGATTGTTGACACTAAAAGTGTAATTGCAGCTGAAAGTAAAATTTTGTGATTTTGGTCGATTTAGAGTTTAATAAATCAAAAAGATTACTCAACAAACATTTTAAGGTTATTTCTTGTTATATTATTTTGATGATTTTGGAGTTTATTTCTAAAACCAACTCGTTAAGAACTCAGAAAAAATACAGAATATAATAACAACTTAAATGTGTGCTTCTCTGTTCATTTTTATCTTCAAATATTGGAACAATTTAGTAACGGATTTACTGGTTCGTTTAGATCGCTTTAAACGGCACACCTTAGCTTGTACACCTTGGTCGAACGCACTGTCAAACACGGTTGTAAATACAAACACCAACTGACCACAAAGGAACGCATAAAAAAATACGTTGTACGCGTCCGAAAGCACCAGTTCTGCTATTCCGTAAATGTTGTTCTATTGCTCATCTCATCAATTACCAAGCTAAATCACAATCCTTGCACACAAAATGGCAAAAGCCCCGGCGAAAGAAGAGTACGAGCTGCAGCACTATAACTTCTCTTTGGAGGAATTAGTGGCTCAAAGTAAACACACCGATCCGTCCTACGGGTCCTACGTCCAAAAGGGTCTCAACCACATTCATCCAATTTTTTCACCTTTCCAACACAGATGCCGAAATGGTACAATCCTTGCAGAGCAAACTGCTGTCCCGCTTTACCGAAAAGCTGATCGAGAAGCGACAGATCCCGCCGGAACCGGCAGAACGATTGCGGGCCAGCTGCAACAAAACGGCGCTCGCCATGTACAGCGACTGCCAGCCCGCGCTGGAGCGATTGAACGCCCTGTTCCGCCAAACCTTCACCATCCCGGACAACGTGCTGCTGCCGACGGATGTGCTGCAGTCGCGCGGCTACACGGAGGAGCTGGTCGGTTCGCTCGAGCAGGAGGTACGGTCGGCCAAGGATGCCGTAATGCAGGGGGCGGTGTTTATCGCCTCGCTCGACGCGGAAATGGAGCTGCATCGGGCGCTGGAACCATGCTACCAGGCGGAGGAGGACGTGGTCGAGCTGCTGAAGGAGCTGCAGGAGGAAGAGATCGACCCGCAGGATGTGTTCGATATGGTGAAACGGATGGAAATAGCCGGCATCGTGGATGGTGCTGACAGCCAAGTGGATAGTTTGGAGTTTCAATAGATTTACACAGTGAGAAAGAGCGCAGTTTAGTGTCAACTTGTTTTTTTTATTACAAAAATAACAGAAACGGATGCTGCTTTGTGATTGTGAATGGCGTTCCCTTAGCAACCCTGCCCAGCAAGTGCATGTTTTTGTGTGAGTCTTTTCCATATGATTTCGTCCACTGCTCTGTATGTAAAGCTTCGAGAGACAGAGAGACAGAGACTGAGGTCACAATGTACGGTTTTCAAAACGAAGAAAAAAAAAGGAGCGTGATAATACAAACTCGGTAACAAAAAGGGGTACGAAAACGTGTTAACAATCCAAAAACCACTCTAGGAGGCAGTGTAAAACCCTATCCCTTTCCCCCGTTCACCCCCCTCCACCCTGCACGGATGATTGCACTTTTGAGACCCTTCCGTCCCCCATTCTGTTTTACAGCCCTGGTGCAACGACGTTCAGGAACTTCATGAACACTTCCACCCCGATGAAGCAGGCCGCATTGGCCGGGAACGCACGCAACATCACCGGCGTCACGCCCTTGTACAGCGCGAGCGGTCCCTCCCGGCGCATCAGCTCCCGGAACACGTCCCGGATGCCGTTCGGGTACGAGCCCTCCGGGGCCGTCTGCAGCCGCGACTTCAGCACGTCGGCCGGCATGCCGATCGCCCAGTTCGCGATGCCCGCCATCCCGCCGGCAAAGATCGTGCCGAGCAGCCCGATCGATGCGTCCTTCTGTTCGCCCGCCTTCGGTGCCAGCGCCCGCTGGATGTACTCGTACGTGAGGAAGTACATGCCCGAGGCGGGCACATCGCGCAGCAGCGTCGCGAACGCGCCCTTGTAGATGCTGCGCATCCCGCCCTCGGCGTACAGCTGCTTCGCGCAGTCCACCATGCCGCTGTACTTCTGCGGCGAATTGCCGCCCTGCTGGATCTGCAGCAGACACTTGATCCGCTCGCCCGGCGCCATCACGGTCGTGGTGAAGATGCCCGAAAACGCACCCGCCGCAAAGAGCTGCGTGTAGTTGAGTTCCTCGTCGGGCGTTTTCTGCTGCAGCCGCTTGCCCAGCCCGAAGCCGAAGAAGCTAACGGCGAAGATCGGCGCCACGCCCGTGATCGGGGCCGACATGCCCTTGTACAGCCCCCGGAAGCCTTCGCGGGCGATCGTCTTCTTGGCGCAGTCGAGCGTGCCCGCGTACAGCGGGGCCTGGCCGGCGGCGGGCAGGGGCATCGTCTGCAGCCGCACCTTGATCGTGTCGAGCGGGTGGCCCGCCAGCACGGTACAGATGCCACCGAACCCGCCGGACAGGAAATACTTGATTGGGCTCTTGTTTTCCGACATTGCGTGGCACTAACACACACTCACACTGCTGTCCTTTCACCTTTCTCGGGTGTGATGTAAACGAACGAACGAACGAACGAACGGGAGGGAAGGCAGGGGGTAAACACAATGAACGGTATTGTGAGGTGGACGGGTTGTAAAGGCCTCGGGAACGAAGGGAAACTGTAACTTAAAAATTGAACGGAAACTAAAAGCACCGGGCACGATTAGAAGCGCGTCGATGATATCGTACTGGCTCGGCGAAAATATCAACCGTGATATCGCGACGACCGACGGATTAATGCGAGTCTCTTCCTATTCGTCCCGGAGTTCAAAGTACGCCAAGATAACCAAAATATTATGACATTTCACTGTGTGGACGTCACACGCGGCCCGCACAGTAGGCGCTGGTGCAGAAAGCCATTGACCAAAACATTTAAATTACGTTTTCCGAGAACGTTAACGGAGGAGCGGGATTTTTTTCGTAAATGTGTTCAGGTTTCGTGGTCTGAGCATGCAGTGGCGGATTAAGGGTGTCGGGGGCCCTAGGCGGTAAGACGAGTTGAGTTCCCCTGTAAATGGTAAGTGGTGTTCGGGGCGGGGGGTGGGGTGGGGTGTAAACTGGCTGTTGGGAGATTGAACGTCGTCGGGGGGCCCTACGATCATCAGTCACAGACTCTGACACAGAGGTTTGCTGGGGGGGGGGGGGGGGGGGTGCAATTGATTCGCCAGCATCCACCCGTCCATCCTTCCGGGGGCCCTTGGCGCTAGTACTCTGTCCATACAGCATACTATAGAATGGTGGCCTACGGGGCCCCTTAATCGGCGGGGCCCCAGGCGACCGCCTAGTCCGCCTACCGTTAGATCCGCCACTGTGAGCATGGCCAACAGCTTGAGACAACTGCAGACAGTGAGCGTGATGCTTTGAACAAATTTTCAAAGATGTTTTAAATCTTCAAGATATCGCGTTTTTGATGAAAAGAGAGTGACAATCTTCTAGATCATCCCGTTTATGGTTCGTTTCATTCGAAGGATCCAATTTAAAGTTACTAAAAATGAACCCTATAATAATACACACTTTTAGTCGCTTTGGTATGTTCAGGTTGCTCATCTTCCAGGAAGCTTGATGTACACTTACCCCGAATTTGCATTTCCAGTTAGAATACTGATGGATCTGTTAAAGATGTTCCATTAGTTTCCTCTATAATTCGCTTCCAACGATCTGCTGATAGACATCTTCTTGATCGGACATGGATCCGGCAGCTTCGAAACGCAAACAGACAACACAATTCTTCTCAACTTCGTTACAGGTGGAATGTCTAGAAGTGAACAGTGAACAGATGCGTGTTAGGGTGCTATTAAACCAGCAAAGGGAGATATTCAATTTCTGCTCATAACATACCCAGAATACTGTTCGGTAACTTACCCTCATTAGGAGCAATCTTATAGAATACCCGATCTCCGACAGATCTCGCTTAACCTGATCCAGCCATCGAGTTCGCTGTGCTCCCCTGCACCTCATGCCGAATTGGGATCTTCTTGGTGAGGCATGAGTCCGGCATCCTCATAACATCCTCCAGTCATCGTATCCTGCCAGAGTATTCGCCACCGTCAAGATGCTCAGTTCGCCGCTCAGCTCAGCAAGCTCGTGGTTCATCCTTCTCCTCCACGCTTCATGCTCGAACACACCGCCAAAGATGGTCTGGAGGAAGCGTCGCTCAAACACGCCCAGAGCGTTTGCATGCTTCTCTCGAATGATACAAGATTCGTGCGGGCTCGAAGTCTTCTGGATCTCAGCAGTCGGTGAAGCCCATAGTAAGCACGATTCCTCTGGACAATGCATTTCCGAATTTCGCTGCTGATGTCGATGTCCGAAGTAACGACCGTCCTGAGATAGCAGAACTCCTTTACTACCTAGAGATTGACACCGTCAACTTGTACACTGTTTCCCAAATGGTCTGAGTCTCCGGCAAGCAGGTACTTCGTCTTCGTCGCATTGATTCTCAATCCAATTCTTGCAGCTTCGCGTTTGAGTCGGGTGAGAGGCGTACTCACACCTTCGCTGTTGTCCTGCCCATGGTGTCGATGTCATCCGCAAAGCCAAGAAATTGGAGAGACCGGCAGAGAATCGCTCCGGGTTTCGAATGACACCTTCAAGGGCGATGTGGAGAGTACGTCACCTTGCCTCATACCCATGTGAAATTTTAACGATTCCGCAGATTAATATCCGTAAAAGATCCATCACAATTTGCGTTGTTATTTCCAATTGCATATGTTCTCAAAAGCATCTGGATGTGAAGAGCCCACTACAGACGCTGATGTTACGACTGTCTACTGTTATCATCTTGAAAATTCCTTTTTGTTTCGGTCCCATTGATTATCAATCCTTCTATCGGCATCGAGCCCGTTATTGAATTTCCTCATGATTTTAGGGACGAAACATTGTATTCAGGATGCTGTTCAAGTTCGTCCAAAGTCTTCACATTGCTTATCTTGAGGTCATCATCGCAAGCAAATTAAACCATCCAGTACACTCCTCTAGATGACGCACTTACTCCTGGATGCAATCTATATTCTTCACTCTTTCCGTAGCTGTGAATTCGGATGCCAAAAGGTGAACTACGAGCCCGCATGAACAATTACAGTCAACAGCTTGCTACTCCTACCATTTATTACCCGAAAATCACACCTTCCATATCAAACAAGCCTACCGACTGCCGCCAGTAGTGCCTTTATCGAATGCACAGCACCTCGTAATCGGTGACGCTTACCTCAGCCCCATCGAACGGCAGGTAGCAGCAACCGTGCGACGGATGCACCTTGCCGGGCGTTTGCGACCCACTGTAGATGGCGCGCCCCATGTACAGCGGCTCCCCGTCCATCGTCTGGCCAATCTTCATGGCCGTTTCCGGCACGGAACCGTTCGAGGAGTACTCCCACACGAACGCACCGTAGCGCAGCACTTCGAAGTCTTCCTTCAGCACCTCCTCGCCGCCGTGGCACACGAACGCCATGTTCTTGGTGGGGATCACCTTGGCCGGCACCATGTCGCCCTCGTGAAAGGCACGCCCCACGTAGATCACCTCACCGTCGCAATCTACGCCGGCGCGGACCATGTTCGGCGGGAACGGTCCATTGACGTTGCAGTGTTGCCAGCAGCCAGCTAAAGAGGGATGATAAAGATAGTGTTTAGACACGGCCATGATAGCGTTACACACGGTTGAATGATAAACGTTAGTTGGTGGGAAGTGATAAAGTAGAGAGGTTAGGATTAAACAAATAATTACATTCAATCGAGCTAAGATCCATGACGCAACAACAGTGTGATTTGTATTAAAAACGAGTAAGGGAGAGAGAGAGACACCCCGATCCAAAGTTAGTGTACCAGAAAGCCCACACCACACGAGTAACTGAGCAACGGTGTAAAGCGGAATGCAATTTATTAACAGGCGCAACTTATCATTTTATCCGCCGATCACCCCGTACCAAAGTCGCTCGATATTAGCCCATAACCCGGTGGCTTACACTCGCTACCTCCCGATAAAGCGGAGCAAGAAGCCCGTGAAGAATTGGAGGACGATGAGCTGGATTTTCGTTGACCATCGAATGCGGACGGCGGTGGTGGTGCCGTCGGTTCGGTTGGGTCATACGATAAGCCTGCCGGATTAGACAAGTAATCGGGATGGAAGCCGTAATGAGGATAACCTGAAGAGTAAAACCGAAAGAGCCGTGTGTCAGCGTGGTACCGCCAAAGGGGGCGAAAACACAGAGGGAAGCCAGGCGCTGCTTTAACATCAATGCAGGGGGGTATATGAGTATGTGCGGGATGTGTTGCACGTACGTTGCACCGACGCATCATCTATATTTATAGCTTTATCTACGAGCCGACTAAGACTGATAACGGATAACGATACGGAAGGGGAAGCACGGATTATCAAACTGAACGTCTGTGGAAAGCTATGTTGAAATGAACCGTTTATCTGTAATCGCTACCACAACGAATGACGGGTAGTTTAATAATTAAAATTGTTTTAGATTCAACAGAAAGATTGAAATATAAATGAAAAAAAAAACACAGAAAGTCTCACTTGAAACTAGAAATGCACTAAAAACCAAAAACCAACTCCTATTGAATTCCAATAGCATCACATCAGAGATTTTGCATTTCCACGTTCTATTTCACGCGTTTACAACACATTGCGCCTCAAGATTGGCCACTTGCGTACGTGATTGCGTATCACCTTTCAAAACCACCGCACAGCGCTAGCGCACATTTTCTACACCAACTTTGTCTACTCGAGCCAACACAAATTTGCCCCTGGAGAAGCACAATCATCTTCACTGTCATACAAGGTAGAAGAAGGTGGTATATGTTGGTGATGTGTTTCTGTTGGCTCAGCTGTCTCCGCTTTCTTACCACCGGGAGAGGAGGCTTTGAGGCAGGAATGGACTCTCACTAGAAGAACCGGCGTAAAGCTGCATTTGCTAAACAAAACCACTCGGATGATATCACTTACCTCCGCTCATGATGATGACGATGATGCGTCGTACGATGGAAAATGAAGCTCCTAAAGACCGCTTGCTTGCTATCTGGATCAACGCCGCCTAGATCGGTTGATGGGCAAATGCACTGTAAAGTGGGGCCCGCTCATTCGACTTCCATTTATTAGCAAGCCTAAAACTGCCTAAGAAGCACTAACCTTGTTGGTGGTAGTGGTGCTGCTACTTGTTGGATGGGTTGGTCATATCATATTTGAGATAAGTTTATCAGCTTTAATTTCTATGTGTTTCTTGTTCCTAGAATCGATGGCACCAACACTCTAGCCAACGGGGTAGTTTTTTTGTTTGTTTGTGTGTATTCTGCATGTCGTATGCACTTTCCGGTTGAAATACAAATTCTGAAACAATGCTGGGTTTTTTTCTGCATATTTTTGAGCCACACATGACACACATGGTGACTCATGTTTGTTCTTCAGCTCCATGTTTGTTTTTGTTCCGTTACAGAAAACAAAAATTCGAGCGCCCTCCCCTCTAATGGAATACAAACAGGTTCTTTCAATACAATCCGCAGAAACAATTTGAACAAACGGAAGACGATATTCCGTACCATCTAGAACAATCGAGCCGAACCTCGTCTATCTATTCGTACCATCTGTTTGCGTGGCCTTTCTACACACACACACGAGTGATAACGAAAGGTAAGGTGATACTACTTCACATCGCTGATAACAACACACCTTTGCACAAAGAAGCCGTTAGAGAATAACGATAAAGGGAAGCGGTGCGACGCTCGACACCTGAAGCCTAGCCTAGCCCCTTCATTTAGCCAACAATCAATGCGCGAAAATAAGCAAATCCGATAACCGATCAATCACGGTGCCTCGGAGGGTAAGATCTATAAGCCCGGGAAAATCTTATCTACTGCTCACAATCTCGCGCCCAACGCCTACTGATTCGGATGTAGAAATTGCAATGAAACTGTTACACAAGCGCGGCTTCATTTGTACCACCACCCCTGTGGCCTTCAGTCAGTCCGTGGTGTAGCTTATTAACTGCCGTGTTAAAAATTAGATTCCAAAATGTGCTGTCCCAGCGTTACCCATTACCTTCCACTTGCGTTTTATCGCTCGCACAGCACTTCATACGTAGGGACGGAAACTTCCGCACCCCCGTACGGGATGTAGATGCAGTTGTGCGAGCAATGCACCTTGCCGATCGTTTGCGATCCCTCGTGGTAGGCGCGGCCAACGTACAGCATCTCCCCATCGGATGTGTGGCCACCGACGACGGCACCGAGCGGTACCTGGCCGGACGAAGCCGTATCCCAGATCAGCTGCTTGTGGACCAGCACCTCCACGTGCTCGACCAGCGTCTCCTGGCCACCGTACGCAACGTACGCGGCGGTCTTGTCCGGAATCACTTTCGCGGGCAGCAGATCCCCGCCATGGTGTGCCCGGCCGACGAAGATCTGCGCACCGTCACTGTCCACACCGCCCGGCACCATGTGGGGTGGGTACGGTCCATGCACGCTGGTCGGGATCCATGTGGTTGCTGAAAGAGAGAAAAGGAGTTAGAGCTTGCGTTTACTAAGAGGCACTAAGAGGTAAAGGGGTTTAATTCTTACCCATTTTTTTTCTGGATTGTTTCGGCCCTGGAGAAGCACTTCGTATGAACAGCGGACGGGCAAGAGCACACAGAGCACAGACACTCACTCAGGGCAGTATCGGTCGATAACGATCGTTAGTCGAAGTGAGAATGATGGAAACATGTTTATATACGGGTGTTTTTATCTCCCAACGGGGGTTGTGCAAACCAATACACACACGTGCCTGACTTCGATGTAAGTGTAGAACAATGTCGTTAAACAAACCTTACCTCTATCGGCTCTGTTGATTGAGTCCTACAGCCTCGAAAGGTGTGCGTGTGTTCCTTACCCACCCTTCGGTAGGTTATCGCCCAAGGAAGCCTACGGTGGAATTGCTTCAGGTGCTGTGTTACCCGGTGTTTGTGTATGTTTTAGTAACATTTCCACCTGATTTTCTGATTCATTAGACTGGTCTCTCTTTTAAGAGCAAGGAAGCTAGGTTATCACCGTATGATCAAGTACACGCAACCAACTAACCAGTTAAGTCCACTTCCTCCGATAACGGTATGTGTGTGTGTGGTTTCGGACGTTTCGGATAGGATCGCAGTGGAATGCAAGTTTCGTCACCGGGTTTCACTTTCAATAAATGTTCATCTTCAGTTTGTTTGTTTTATTACTCTTTGTTTTTATATCTGACCTAGCCAAAGCCTTGGGTCGTGCTGCCGTGTGTGCTTGTGGCCACCACCTGTGACATCTCAGGCCGTTTTATTTTAAATCGGGAGCGTACTGCAGCTTGTCCCTCACCACCAGCACTGATTTATAAATGCGCGTGTGTGTATGAGTGTCTTTTTGTAATGCATTTTCCAGTTTCCCCATCATCTCCCATGCCCCTGGTATATGGATATAGCTTTGTTTTGCTTTGTTTGCTTTTTCTCTTTTGTTTGTGTTTAATGAAGAATACATGTATATATAGAGTGTGAATCGCTTTCCATACGATCCATACGTACCTACACACACACACACGCACACAGGTTCGTTCCTTACGGGCCCGGTTGGTACCCACTTCACCACTCCCCGCGTTCCCGTTACATACGTTTTGCTCCCCATTACAACTGTCCCACCACTTCCTATGTTATCATCACGGTGTGCTACACACTGCTTACATGCACAGAATTAAATGCTTTTTAACTTTTCTTCTTTGCCTTGCATCACCGATTGGGAAGTTGAACTAGAATTTTTGAACGAATCCAATTTTTGAACGGATCGAATAGTTCAAGCCCATCTAACCACTTCTAACTATCGCTCCTTATCTTTGCTGTTCTATGTTTAACCGTTTGCAGATTTTGCATATTGACGGCGAAACAGCTTGTGTGTTTTGTGTATTTTTTTATCATCTCTTTTGTTCTACTTTTCATAACTCCCTTCTTCCATTATTTCCTTCTTGTTTTGGCATACTATACATAATGTATATATTATAAAGCACACTAACTAGACCACCCCGCTTTTTTCTCTACACCAGTACTTTTTTCCCCATTCAGTTAGTTTTTGTTTTATGGTTGTTGTGGTTCTTTTAAAAGTATTTATCCGCTCCTTTCCGTTGCATTTAATTCTCTTTTGCTTATTCGCTCATGAACTCGAAAAGCATCCTGCTTTTTTTTCTATTTTCCACTACACTGTCCATATTTCCTTTGTATATGTTAACAACAATTTTGCCCATGCTGCTGTAGCAGTTGCGAGCGAGGATATTCTTAAGAGGCAAGTGCCGACAGCTAGCACGCACCCTGCGCCTCGCTGCTGCCTGCGCCAGAGGGCCAGAGGGAGTTACAACCACATAAACATCGATTAGATCGCAAAGTTTTGGCCTGATTAGCATGCTGCAAGTTGCACGATACACGGATGGGTCGTGATGGTGATGGATGGGCTGATGAATGAATGGTTTCCTTCACTTAAAGCTTTGCGGATCATTCCCTCCATCGTTGCCACGCGCATTTGCCTACTATTCTTTCTCTATCTCTCTCGCTCTATCGTTGAGAACCATTAATTCCGTATGATTTGTTTAAATGAAAAACACACACTTAAAGAATTATTGACATTTACGCTACGAATTTGGCTTTACCTCTCCGCTATAGTATAGAACAGTAGATTTCAGTATTGATGCCACTTTGACGGAATCGTTTAGAGAACCAGGGGGGAGAATAGCACTCCCTTTACACGTCACTCTTCCCTTTACTGGATAAAGTACAGGTTGTGTGTCAGTAGTGTGTTCTGTAGTGTCACAAAAATGGCAGGATTATTGTACTGTATTTCGGTTTCCTTTCAACTGTTCCACTTCTGTGCTGTACTGTTTTACCCATTATCTTGCCATTTCCTCTGCTTAAGAGATTGTTTTTTTTTTTTGGTTTTACTGTTCCCACTACTACAATTGCTGCCTGCGTTTTGTTCAGTACTGGTTGTGATGGAGCAGTTATGTATGGTGTGTGCTAGGTACGCAGATTAGGTCTATGCTTATTGAATTTTGATTTGAATGCACACGCAGTGGGGTGTTTGCTAAGCGTGAAGTGATTTGCTCAGTTTTTACCTCCAAACCCGGTACCGTTTTTTTTTTCTTGCTCATCTCATTTACAGAGGTGAAGGAAAAATGCCATTACATTTAAAATTAAAACCGATACATGTGCCATTTAGAGCTGCAGACATTAACGAATACAGGTGTATGTTACACTAACGATAATGTTACAAAAAAGAACATGCGCTCGCTCTCTATGTTGGCGTGCACACACACACACACGTACGGCGGCAAACGACACTACCAAGAGGCGCGCACCGAACACCGAAACGAGCTCCTGTGCTCCTCACCCTGGAAGGAGGAGGGAAATTAATCGAACAAGAGCACTACAATGGTGGTTTGCCACCATGAAACACCCTCATATCCCTGCTCAGCATTGGTGCTAGTATGGTCAGGCTTACTGATACTCGTCATCGCTGGACAGTAGCATCGTTTTCTCATTGTAATTCTGACTGATGGTTGACACCTTCTGGGGCACGACACTCGCGCCGGGCATAAACTTCCGCTGGCTGCCAAGCGTCGGTGGGGCAATGTAGCTTCCACCGTGTCCACCGCTACCGTTGCCGCTGGCACCATTGCCATTGTACGAGCCGGTCGTTGCACCGCTACCGACACCGTGTCCCTGCTGACCGTGTCCCGTCAGCTGATGGCTCGGATCGTCCGGATCGTACGAGGACACACGAATACCGCGCGGGTTTTTACCGCCTGCAGGGACAGAGAAGAAGAAAAACAGCACGTTGGATTAGTATTTTACATCACAAGAATGGTTGCAAAAACGAAGCATGTTGTTTTGGATATTATAGAGACAAACATAGCGCATTGAAATAGAGAGAGAGAGAGAGAAAAACATTGCAACATATTGCTGAGAACAGTAAGAAGAAGATATTTTAATTTAACAAACACCCACAAACAAAAGAACAAACTAACCATACTTACCCCGTGGGATCATTTACAATTTCAGGCACAAACTCATGCATATTGTCGCTGGCTCTTCGATCTACTTAGTAGGAAGTCCTATCCTTAATCACTGTCAGAGTTATGTGTAAATTTTCTTTCTTTATGGTCCTCTAAATTTTCGTTCCAATAAACTGATTCGTAATAGTATAACTACATGAAAAAATACGATTTATTATGTAGTTTTGTTGTTGTTATCATGTACGTTCCTTGCTTTTCTCCTATTTCCTATTTCCTTCCGCAATCCAGTACTAAACACTACTTCGCTTCCCTATTCCGCTTCGTGGCAGGCCGTTATTATGTATCCCTAATCCGTCGTCCGTAGTCTTGAGCGATCTCTAATACAGTCACAAGGAAAAATTTAATTTCCAATAAGAAAAAAAAAGTCAAATCGCTATCTGGTTGTTTCGCTGTCACAAGCCATTAAAATAGACTGCTGCCTCCTGCCTGTCTGATTGGGAAATCACATTCGGCTTTTGTTGTTCTGCTTGTTCTACTTCCGGATGATCCCACACGAAGAAGGAACATTCACTTTTTCACAGCATAAAATCTCTATTTCTCTCTGCATTCGAAACAAGTACACAGCATAGTCTAAAAAAAACCGCACAAACGCAACACACACACGCACACAACAACCACAAGGCACCGCGCTACTAAGTTGCTGCTCTATCGCAAAAATAAAGAAAGTGTGATAAACGCTTCTTCTACAGCACAAGCCAACGATACATGCAGGTACTCTCATGGGGCGAGCAGGAGTGGGATGCACAGATTAATAAACATTCAGCAACATTCACACAAGCAGTGTGTCTGTGTGTCCTGTGGGGTATATGCTTTTGTTGTTGTTTGTATTTTATACATTTACTATTTACAGTCATTGAGCAGCAGCGGGAACGAATAAAATATAATACTTTTTTTCTATTTTAGTTGCTGATCAACAACAACCGATTTGCAAATCAAAAGCCGAAATAACGAAGGCACTTGGAAGCTGCATGCAGAGCGTACAAAGCGACGCGTGCATTGCAACACGGGCGGGCGAATGGTTATGTGTATTGCATCCTGCTGCTGTTGTTGTTTGCTGCTGTTGGTGGCACGTATCGTCGGATGTCTGCCGCTGATCGGCTGCTGCTGTAGCCATGAGAGCGCGATCATTGTGGCGTAAAGGTGTAGCGCTTATCCTCTATATTACCCCCATCGATGTTTCTCTGTTTAAGTACTGTCTGTCTACGCTACATGTTGGGCGAATTATCTTTGCTTGTCGCCTTCTTGTCTTGAGCCAAATAGTAGTTAAAAATGAACCGTTATCTGTGTACCATTTTTGGTAAAATATTCAAACTCGATTAAAAATATCATTTTTCGTTATTTAAAAAAACGTACATTCACAAAAAAAGAAGAAGGAACCGTAATAAATGGTGTCTGAAATTTGTGTTCCGCTTAAAGTCACTCGTCAAAGGTACTGGTGTATTGATTTCGTTTTCATCTTCTTCTACGCTTTCCTTTTGTGTGTTTTGTTGTGTTTCCTTTCAGTTTGCTTTTTTTTTGTTTGTAAATAAAAATAATGCTTCTCTTCTCAAGTACAATACAGTAAGTGTGGGATACTTCAAGCAATCCTATCCGTTCACCGATCGTGTGCATAATTTCGTCTCGGAAAAATGTCCGCTTCCGGTTGTCCTTTGTAATTGTATGTACTGTTGCTTACTCTCGCTTTCCCACCGCACTCCCTTTTCTGGCTCGTGTATCACGTATTACTAGATTACTTTAATGTCTAAAGATAAAAAAAGAGTGGATTACGCTTTCCATCATCGACCCTCCTCCCCTCTCTCTGTTGGGAACAAACGATCTAGAGTCTCTCGTAAGGCATCTGCGAAACAACTTCTGAAAAGTGGAAAAAGGGGGGGAAATTTAACAAATTTGCACAACACCATTGTTGCAACATCGATAAGGAGCTCCTTGTCAATAGTGAAATGGTTGATATTCACACGTGTTATTCTCGCTGTTGGGAAAATCCCATCAAAATCGTGTATTGGCGGTGAATTTCATTAGCACACACACACACACTCACACACCAGAAGCAGCGGCGTGCGCACGGCTGAACGTTCGAAATGTTAGTCAGTGCATCGCGATTGCGTGAGCAAAGGGCGAAAGAAAAATAACAGGTGCCACCACTGTGCCAGGACGGACCGTGCACCAAGGAAGGAAGAAACTGTTGGCCACACTCATTGATCATTGCTATGCTAAGATAGTAACACTGTAACACAACATTTAGCCAGTTAAAAGGGATTGCCCGTGTATGGTAGACCGTGCAGGTGATGGTGCTGCTGCTGCTGCTGGCCATTCGGTAGGACGTGCAGTTCTTCCTCGCGCAGCTGGTAATAGTTTTTCAGGTACTGCGGTGCCTGAAATTGCTTCGTATCGCTGCGCTTCCGGTCGATCGGAGATGGGCAGTCTGCAAGTGATTTATTGGAATTATAATTTCCAAACCGTTTTTCGTTTATCTTCACTCTCAGTTTTAACGATATATTCGTGACCGGGCGTGTATTTATAGCGATTTGATTGTACCAGTGCCTAAATGTATCACCAAGCGACTTTGAGGATCTAATACATTCTGTTTTTTATGTGTGTGTTTGTATGGCACCTTAGAAATGTGTGTTGGTATGTGTTTTCTATCGAGCTTTTCAAAAACATCAATTAGCTATTACAGTTTAAAAAACCAAATTCGTATCAAATCAAAGTTGTGGTACGAAATGAGATTGTCATGCATCTGTTTTACATCACATCAACAACAAAGAAAGAACTAGCCATCCATAAAAAAAGCCACATAACAACAATAAAAAAAGCACTAGCAAAAAAGATAAGATGACATGTTGAAAGAGAAATAAAATATAGCAAAAATAATAAAAATAATAAAACAACAGCGATACAACATTCGTGCATTCACAATCAGCGAGCATATAACATGTAACGACAATATATTTTGAACATCGATTGAGCAACTGTAATAAACACAGGCAGCGATTAATGTGCGAAACGCACGCCATACCTGAGCTGTACTGAGTGTACTGTTGATACTGCGGGTGGAAGTTGTGTATCGCGTCGGTCATAATATCTTTCGGGTTCATAGTTTCCTGTGGAGCAAAACAAACCAGTAAGGTGAGTTTGTGAGCTGGGAAAAGTTTCTTTCACAAGCACTGCAACACTCTCAGCACCACATACCTTTAAACTGCTTGAAATTGATTGCATCGTGACGGATCGACCGTGCGCATCGGTCATGCAGCTTTGGGCGTACACCTGCAAAAAGACGGAAACAATACATGAGCATGTGTCGAGCGCGCGCGACGAGTGTGGACTCAAGACTCCTTTTCCTTTCCCGATGCACCTACCTGGTACGGGAAAGCGTACCGCAGCGCGATGGCCGCGAACAGCATTTCGATGCAGATGAAAAAGTTCTGATAGCCGGCGGACACCGTACCGGCGGACGTGGTCGAACCACCCGCATCGACGATCGGCGAAATGACCTCCGCCTTTTCCAGAATGGCCAGTCCCACGCCTAAAATGGATGGAGAAGGAGGAGATTAGTCCTTCTGTCGGTACAGTATACAAAGCCTTTACATCATCCCACATCCCCCCAGCCCTCTTTCGAGAGCCTCTCGGAGGCTCGTGTGCTTTCCCTCCGGGGGCGCGTTCGAGTGTACCGCCACCACTTACCTTGCCAGAAGGACAGGAAGATAACGGATTTGACGGTGCAGAACTTCAGCACGGGATCGAAGGGCGTCAGCAGGTCGCGGGTGGCGAAGTAGAACAGATACAGCCCGTACAGTGCCAGCGAGACCGAGATGTTGTAGATGACGGTGATGTAAATGTAGCCTCCATCAGCACTGCGTTATGAATTGTGTGTGTGTGTGTGGTGGTCGTGGTTTGGGGCAAAACGGGAAAGAGAAAGAAGAAAGAAACCATGAAAATTCAGCCACACTCCATGGGGTGCTCAACGGCGGTGGCAACGCACACAGGATTGCGTTCTCGTTGTTATTTATAGCAAAAAGGAAACCAACTAACTTTCCTTTTGCGCTAGGAAGACTTAATCTAATGTTGAAGCATCGAAAAAAAAAATGGTAGGTAAAGCTCTAATGCGATGCATGTCAATCATACACATTTGTTCGTTATTGATTTACAGGTTTTTCCAGGGGTTCTCATAGTTGTGAGACACTTCCTTGACACTTTCTTATGGGAAATGAACTTCATATGATGGAAAATGGACTCTACGGCACCCTGTTTCACCAGCTCCATTCCTATTGGATTTGTGCAACAAGGGTGCTATAGAGTCCAATTCCCATTACATGAGGTTCATTTACCATAAAGAAAGAATCAATAAAGTGTCCCACAGCTAATGAGAACTCCTGGAAAACCCTGCAAGTACACATTACATAGACGCTACCACCGATTTTAATACCACACATTTTGCACAATATGTAGTAACGGTTACACCTTAAGTATTATTATGAAAATAGCTCAATACCCTTACGTTGCTTCTCGTGCACAGTACATTACATGAGTTCTACGCTGTGTTTACCTAACAAAAGCACGGGACTCAATATGCAAACGCTCAACGTGAGACCTGTGTGCAGTGACCTACTCTTCGCCCGTAAAACTGCACCACCAGTGGTGACCATGAAAGTGTTCTAATCGATAACATTTCTCCATTTGCAGCTCGCTCCTGGCACTTTCCTCTCCCCAAAAAGGTTTACTACACGACCTTCGCCAGTCCTGTGTGGACCAACAACAACCACAACAACAACAACGTACCTCCAATCGCCATCGTGGTAGTGGTTGAACGCCTGCAGGAAGATGATGATGAACGCCATCAGTGGCTTGACCAGGCAGAACTGCAGCGTCGCCTGCTTGCAGAAGCGCAGGAATCCGATCGTGTAGGTTTTGCCCGCCAGGCAGCACGTACCGTACAGGCAGGACGATTTGATCGGCTTGCCGCGGATCTCCGACATAATGTTGCCCTCGCCGCCCAGGTACTCGTAACACAGCGAAAGGAAGTTGTAGATTACGAACGCTGCAAAGAGAATGTGGTAAGTGTGTGTGTATGTGTTGTGGTTTGAAGCAAGGGTTTGGGCACTTTAAATGGAGATGGTGGTACCACCTTACCTTCGTAGCAATCGCGCACGGTGAAGAAGTATACGTAAACGCTTTCCGAGTTGAAGAACAGTAAGCTGACCCAGGAGTACGTGGCATAGATCGGCACGATGAACAGTATTCGGACGATCCATCGCTGTTCCTGTGGGTTCGTGTACCATCGCAGGTGCTGATAGATCTGGGCGGGGGATAGGAATAGATGATTCGTTATTGCTTGATACATATAACACATTATAAAAAAAACACATTTAGTATTATTTTTCAACTATTTAACAATCTACAGTCACCATCGTCTCACCGTTAGCCGAACTTACTTCTGCAGGGGAAAACAACACTAATTTTATTATTGCTTTCCGTGACCACACCTCCCTAAATCCTTATTCCCAACGGTGGCTGCCGCACCCCGAAAAAAGAAACACAACCGATTGGCGCAAACTGACCATCGGGGGGTGACACTTGTTTTGCTGGTGTGCGTTGACCTGCAGTCAAACTTTGCCAAACCAACAGGCGCAAACTCTTCCCTCACTACTAGCGCTTGATTAAACATTCATCACACTGCAAGTGAAACATGCGACCACTAGATGGAAACCGAGCGGAAGCCTGCCGCTTTCTGCGTCAAGAAAAACAAATATTTGTCCACAGTAGGCTGAGATGGTTGCCAGTTGCCGACCGTGCCTAAGATAGGTAGAATGTTGATGCCGCTGCGTGTGTATAAAAATGGACGACACGAAGGAAAATGACATGATTTTCGGTGCGCCACCGTATGCTTCTGTATGCGGGGGGAAAATTCAAGCCCACCTCTCCATTAACGAAACCGGTTGCGGTTCGGGGTTCCCTCTTTGATCCTCAAAGTGTGTCTTGCAAGACACAAATAGCAACACGGGAGAGCGGGCGCTAATCGAGGTGGGATAATGTAATAATATTTTTTGTTACATCCGAATTTTCCACCGTGCTTTTCAGAGGAGTAGCGCGCTTTAAAATAGCGCATTTAGGGTTTTTTTTTTCTTTTCGGAATACAATCTTCCCACTGGCCCCGCGTATGGCTGATGAAAAGCTACCCCTCTCGTTACGGGGGCATTTTATGTGGGAAGAAGCAACGCAACCTTCGGCTCGGCTCTTTGTTGAAGGCTCTTTGTTGATAATACCGGGACGACGACATCGGCATTCTGCGAAGGCAAAAATCGCATCAACCGACCATCATCAGTCTAAAGGGCACACGGTGTTATCCAATGGGCATCTTCTCTCTTTGTCATTTGATGTTTAGTCTTCATTGCAGAGCGCAGAGCGGATGGATTATGGAAGGATGAATGGAAGATGGAGCCGTTATTTGAGGCCTGACCCGCCCTCCTCCCGTTTACTTAATATCCTTAGCGCGTTTGGACGCACAAATTCAAAGGAGGTGACATCCCATCACGGGGGCAGATTTGGATCAAAATATGGTGTTTCACCTTCTGTTTTCACAGTGACCGCGCGAGACACACAACGTATTCTTGTCTTCGTTATCGCATCGTTTTGACGGGAAAGCGTAGACGCAAACCAGACGATGGGGGCTATTACGATAAGAGAGTTTTGGAAACGATTTATCGTTTGGTAACGTTCGTACAAAACATAGTTAGATTTTGCGTTTGAATGCCATTTTGACTGTAGAAATGAGACCCTTCAAAAGGCTCCACCGTGCAGACGACTTCAAAACCGCTCCGGTCAACAAAGCAGAGAAAGCAAATAAATATTGAACTGCAAACACAAACACACACACACAACATTCGTCGTACAGAATCGGAGGCAAGCGAAATGTGTTTACATTGGTAAAAATAGCAGCAAAACACGGTGGCAAACACCCACAGAAAAAAATCGATCAACCGGAAACGCCGCAACGGATGATGAAATGTTCCAGAGCAAAGGGGAAGCAAAGAGGAGCAGTCCTCGAATAGGTTAAGCAAGGAAGCAACAGCAGCCAAGTCAATGGTTGGAAAATGCACTTTTCTGGCCGACAAATGTGGCCGTTTGGAAGAAACCAGCGCTCACAATCTGCATCAACACCAGCTTCTTGCTCGCCGCTTGCGAAAGATGAAAGATTCCGATTAAGTAATCCCGATACATCACCGACACCGTACACACTAGGTGGGGTTTTTCTATATTTTTAGCATCTCCGGAGCGAGTTCTGGATGGAGTTTCAAAAAGATTCACCAACTCCACTCACCTAAAAACACAGTGAGTTGTGAATAGAGGAAGTGAAAAATGTTAATGAATATTTTATCGCTGAATAAATTGCTGCAATACACAAACAAACACACACACACACACACACCACATATTTTGATAATAGCAGCATTTATCAGTCGAGCTTGTGTATAGTTTTTTTTCCATTTTTTCTCTCTATTACATGCAATCTCTCCTCATGGAAATGTGGAAAAATATCCATTTATTTTCCCGCTGCATGTGTGTGGTGGTGCCGATGTGTATAAAGGCAAAGGTGCACGCGATCATCACAAAACACTCTCCTCCCCTTCTTTTCTCCACCGCCACACCAAAACCCCATTGCTCCTAGCGCACTACGTGGTGTCCGCTTCTAAAGGGGAGGTTGTTTGGAAAGTTCAGGCGTTTTTCACTTCCCGAAAATGGAAAACACACACACACTGTGTGTTGTGTAGAACCGTATTAACGGTCACGTACGGTGCTTAATCCTGGAACGATGGACTAAACAAGGGCTACGAAAGAAAGAAAAAAACAGGGAAACAATTTACAACCCGACTGTTGGGAACGTTGGGGCTGCATTGCATGTACTTTCTTTAACCACCGTTTATTGGTAAACGGACGAACCTCCAAGGGTTTGTTTTGCTCTCCCAAATCGACAGGCTTTTTATTTAATATTTAAGGTTTTCTATTAAGGACAACTTTGTTTGTTTTTTTTTGGCTGTTGTCCAACACATAGAAAATGTGTCGTTTTTTTATAGAGTCACACGCTTATCCTTCACTTAATTTGTTCCCTCAAAGGTGTGTCCAAAGGGTTGTCGAATAAAAAAGACACTTTTCCTTTCGCCGGGTAAAACCCCACCAACCAACACCAAACCGAATTTACTCTCTCCCCACTGGGGGGCCAAAGCCAAAGGATAAACATCAATTTCGAACCCTTTCCAAATGCCACACGTGCAAATGCGTTCCCAAAGCGTTCGATATTTGCACGGCAACTTAAATAAATTTACAGGTTTCCATCACGCGCCTTCGAGAAACCTTTCGGGCCTTGAAACCCCAAAAGAAGAAAATGTGGCGTAAAATATTGTACGCTTTCGGTGGAAACCATTTCAAACACGGCTACGGGGTCTTATTTTCCCTGCCCCGATCCCTTTTAACGTCTTTATGCGTGGGTCGTTAGAGCGAATTCATATTTATGTCGCCATAAATCTGACATTCAAATGCATCTTCCTTTTTTTGTTCCTCCCCTTTAAACGAAAAACAGGTTCTTTAAGATACTTTTTAATAAAGAGATATCTTTGCTGGGCTGATTAGCATATCTTTTTGAATAGAAGTTGCAAAAAACTATGTACAATCTTGCCGAAAAAGGACATAGGAGTGGAGCAAAGTGCTTTATGCTTTCCCTGAAAAGGACCACTTGAAATGTTAATGGTAGTAACATGGAAGGAGAGAGCAACAAAAAAGACACAAAACGAAAGTACAATCTACAGTAGAACACAAGAGTGTACAATCGTTCAGAAACACAAATACATGTGTTCATCTCTAAGCTGAATAAAACAACACAACAGTCGGAATATGTGTACTACTGTGTACTAAAAAAAGGGTCCTTGAAGGACACAAAATCGAGCGAAAAAGAAAACTACTACTACTCTCCCGGAAAACATTATGTAAGGGAAAAGGTTGATAGTACAGGGTCCTACTAAAATAGTGTGACCTGAATACGCCACTCTGCACGCGAAGTAATCAGCAGCACGTAATTAGAGGTGAGGGAAATTGCCCACAGCAAACAGCAACGGGGCAATCAAAGTTGGGAGCAATTTTATGTGTTTTAAAGTCGCTTTCATCATGCAGGTTTGTGATTTATAGGTCCAGTAAGAAAAAGTACCATCAAACGATGTGTAATTTCTAGGCCCTCGCCTCATTTTGACAGTCGAAGTTGCGTTTGTGAAGGGTTTCTTTACATTACAGGTCGTATCTAAAGAATTCAATACCCTGAAACGATCCTCGCAGTTACTGATAACGATACATGGATGATGTTATCATTAGTACCCTTATCAAAAGAAAATTTCTTTCTTTACGTTTCAGAGCTGCTAGACCATCCAGTGTGTGGTGAAATGGAATCGAAATTTTCGGTTTTCTAATTATACGAATTTGATCGGAATCATCGCGATGTGTCGTAACACACCATCCTAATAATCACCGACAATTTAAAAGCGTTTACAAAATAGAACGCAATTATATTTAAAAACCAACCCACAATCTCACCCGAATTATAACCGTTTGATGTATTTCGGGCAATAAAAACGATGGAGACCCACTAACTGGGACACTAACCGAAGCATGAAAGTTGGACCCGTTGGCGTCGCACACAAACTGCATGCGACACAACCAACCACTCTCCTCCAAAAAAACACCTCATTGACAGTCATCGATTTGTATACCAGCATTTGACACCACAGAGAGATCCCGTCGAACAATCGTGCGGTGTCACCGCAATAGCACCCACCTACACATGTCAAACTATTTTCCGAACCAGTTATGACTTGGTGGCTAATGAAGCCGTAGAGTACCGATGAATAGAGCCACGGGTGCGCGCGTGTGAACTGCCTCTGACGTGCGGGCTGGAGCCGCGATGGATTCAAGGACGGTAAAACAAATGACGACTTTTCACCTTTATTTAGCGGGACGCTTTAAGGCGAGGAAGCAAACGGTCTCCGAGCGAACTCAAATCGTTCTGGGACTGGGTGTTTGCATGTAAAGTGCCTTGTATGTCGACTATATCAGATATTTGGGTTCTTTTCTCCTCTCTAATCAAAAGATATCAATGCGACTTTCCAACCAGCACTTAAAAACGTGTCAGATTGCACAACATCACAGGTCCCCAGCAGCAGCAGCTCATGACTTTGCTAAATTCGCCAAATCGCAGCAAGCGAAAGTTGCATACGCAAGATAAGCCTCTTTCCGTCCGTCCGAAAGCAATGGGCGTGAAAATGAAAGATGACCAGCAATGATGAGCAACACAGCCATTCATCGAGCGGGGGAAAATACACGCACCTTTTCACACCGTGGGGGGCTGCTCTCTGTCGCCAATTTGACATAACCTACCCAACCCCAAACGGGGCGCAAACACACATCTTGCGCTCATAAAGTGAAAGGACTAGCAGCAGCAGCAGCATTCGATTACTTCATGCAGGGGTGTGGTGACGACGAGAGATTACGTACACCCTGAAAACACACACACACTCGCCGCTCAGTACAACATTGGAAAAGCACTAAAACACAAGGACCCTTTCCAGGGGGAGCCACCGTGCACTGCAAGTGGAAGAGAAATAGCGATTAAGCAATAACCGCAAAATGCAAAACAGTGCTTTCCAACTGTGTCTATGGGTTTGTGTGTTCGTTTTTTTAGGTTATTTCAAACGATACGGTGATATTTTTCATGATTTCCACACACTCACACAACGATGCCTGCCTGGTGTACTACACCTCTTATACATTGTACACTGTTGTACGCAACTGTAACGCTTCGATTCAATTGGCCTCTCTTTAATTGATGGTTTCAAGTCGACCGTACGCCAAGTAGGAAACGAAATGGGCCAAGAATCCTACACCCGGGGTAAGTGAAACCTTCCACAGTAATGTGGGGCTTTAAGCTCGCCGTAAGGCCCTCCAAACACAACCACCTAAAGCAGCGATCGATTTATCGCGTGCTGCCACCGGCCCAGATATATGTACTGTTGTTTTCCTCACCAAAGACAACACACCAGCAGACGGAACACAGAGAGACCGGGGTTTGACATGGCGCACAAAAAAAACATGGGAGTGAGTGTATTCCACGTGCTTCCGTAACTAACTATATCGCGCATTAATGACGCGTAGCCCGCATCTCACCACAACAGGCCGGTGGATGGTGGTAAGCCATAATTCATTCATAATTCAATACTGCTCAAGGGACTGACAGGGAGTCAAACTCTCCCGCAAGGAAGTTGCTCGGTGTCTAATTACCGGCATGAGACTGGTCGTTGCTGCTGCTGCCTTGATTACTGTGGCTCGAGCTGTGGAGGAGCTTTACTACTCGAAAGTTCTTTTGCATCTAGTGATTAGAGATGTGATACTCTTGACGTCGCACCAACTAATTAGTGTTCTTCTAAGCTCCTGGTCGAGAGCTGTCCGCGCGAAATGCTTTTGGAGTTCATTTTGTAGGGTGGGTGTGTTTGATAAACGAGTTATTTTTTTGTTAATGGCGTTTAAATTTCACTTTCATTAGTCATACGATTGACATCGAACCGATGAAAGAGGTAAACGCCAAACCTCCAAATCGATATTATCGATTGCGAAGCGCCACTTCTCTGCTGTACTGCCGTTAAGCGCAGCATATGGCATAGGGTGTAAGTGACGCGGTATATCACACCTCAACACACACACCTCGATGTGACGTGATAGTAGATGATTCACGCACGTGTAAAGGCTTTTCACAGGGAGGCAATTTTGTGGTTAAGCACACAGACACATGTGAGAATCAAAAGGTAAACTTTCCTTCAATTCTGTTCTGATACGGAGCATGAACCCGTCACGGGCATTTTGTTAGGTTTAGAGCTGCAAATAACTTTGGAGCAATATATTACACTATATTCATAGGTTTTAAGAGCCAGTAAGATTTCATTATCTCGATAATATATCCCTATCTTGGTTCAGAAATTCTTATTGGAGTTGAGAGTTCCAGAAGCAAAGATTTTTGAGGATCTGAGACCTTAGGGATATGATATTAGATATCGAACAGTCTTTTATTGAATGTCAGAAGTAACTATCCACTTGAGAACTGGGATCTACAAGTTTGGCAGACATCTAGATATAGGCCTGTGGAGTGATTCAGTTCTCCAGATAACAAGATGTAGGGCCTCACAAGGATTTACAACCCTGATAGACACATTGGATAGTCTGTAAGGTCCACTCACTCAAGCAACAAACTTTGAGAACCATTTGAAGACAAACTATCACACAAACAGTCAACAAGAAGAAAGGATAACTTCGTCGAAATTATCATTTAGCAATGCTATTAAAATAAAAGACGCAGATATTATTCTCCGTACCGTGTTTGTTGCTCATCCTTCTTGCTAAATGTCTCTGCACTATGTCAAACATTGCACTAACGTCTCCAGTGCGTGCCATCTATCATAGACCACAGGACACATAGTCAGTGTTTCATGTAACCAACAAAAAAAAACGTCATCATAGACAAAAAAAACATACCCATCGTCACACAAACAGCCCAAACCAGCTAAAACGACATCAAAAAACGCAATGTGAATTAATCTCCATCTGCATGGGTACAAAACGACAGCCCCTACCTACGTTTCGCCCCTAACTAGCGAAACTAGAACGTCGAAGTGGAAAGTTTTTAGAGGAAAGAATTGTTGTCATTTGACTTTGGCGTTAGCACAACATCACAGGTCCCCAGCAGCAGCAGCTCATGACTTTGCCAAATTCGCCAAATCGCAGCAAGCGAAAGTTGCATACCAAAAACGGTGCGCAAGATAAGCCTCTTTCCGTCCGTCCGAAAGCAATGGGCGTGAAAATGAAAGATGACCAGCAATGATGAGCAACACAGCCATTCATCGAGCGGGGGAAAATACACGCACCTTTTCACACCGTGGGGGGCTGCTCTCTGTCGCCAATTTGACATAACCTACCCAACCCCAAACGGGGCGCAAACACACATCTTGCGCTCATAAAGTGAAAGGACTAGCAGCAGCAGCAGCATTCGATTACTTCATGCAGGGGTGTGGTGACGACGAGAGATTACGTACACCCTGAAAACACACACACCCGCCGCTCAGTACAACATTGGAAAAGCACTAAAACACAAGGACCCTTTCCAGGGGGAGCCACCGTGCACTGCAAGTGGAAGAGAAATAGCGATAACAAAATGTAGGGCCTCACAAGGATTTACAACCCTGATAGACACATTGGATAGTCTGTAAGGTCCACTCACTCAAGCAACAAACTTTGAGAACCATTTGAAGACAAACTATCACACAAACAGTCAACAAGAAGAAAGGATAACTTCGTCGAAATTATCATTTAGCAATGCTATTAAAATAACAGGCGCAGATATTATTCTCCGTACCGTGTTTGTTGCTCATCCTTCTTGCTAAATGTCTCTGCACTATGTCAAACATTGCTCTAATGTCTCCAGTGCGTGGCAACTATCATAGACCACAGGACACATGGTCAGTGTTTCATGTCAACAACAAAAAAAAACGTCATCATAGACAAAAAAAAACATACCCATCGTCACACAAACAGCCCAAACCAGCTAAAACGACATCAAAAAACGTAATGTGAATTAATCTCCATCTGCATGGTTACAAAACGACAGCCCCTACCTACGCTTCGCCCCTAACTAGCGAAACTAGAACGTCGAAGTGGAAAGTTTTTAGAGGAAAGAATTGTTGTCATTTGACTTTGGCGTTAGGTCACCCGAACGAACCTGCAGCACAAAACAAACCGCACGTCCTCTTCACACAACCTCTTCTCTCGTGCTCTCCAAGCCAGCGGCGTATTGTGCCCAGAGTTGTGCTGACAGCGCCAATGAAACGCAACGAATATTCTCCGCAGCCATATAAAAGCACCACACACAAACACGCAGGGGCACGGTGGCGGAGTGCGGTATTTTTGCGGGCCCAAATTCAACCCCCAGAACAGTACCGACCCGCGACTCCCGTCCACACAAAACCGCACCACAAAACCGTTAGCAGCTAGCAACCTTTGTGAGTGGTGAAGCGTGAACAAATTGATTGTTTCTTGATTCAAATTATATCGCAATTTATCGCCGCGCTAGTTAGGAAATGCTGAAAGCCGCAGCTCGGGGGAAGCCTCCGCACACATGCGTGAATAATTATGTTTCGGGTAAGTATGCTTTGGGTGAAGGTGGTGTAGTTTATTCGGTGGTTGTTGGTGAGCACCGAGTTACATCGAGCAAACCGACGAAACAAGTGTTGGTAGGATTGAAAAGTAAGTGCGCGCTGCGTAGCACACCAAAACGGCGAGTTTAGTTCATTTAGATATTGCCAAATTGTTCATTACTATTTCTGCAGGGAAAGCGAACAATTACATTTCCCCCATTCTCCGCCCTTTCCCGGTCGTTAAATCGATGAACCACTGCGGGCAGCGAAATCCAAAACGCAGAGCAGATTGTACATATTCCGGAGCATCGCAAAAGCCTCTCTGCCTAGTAGTCTGTGATCGTTGTGCCCACCAAAGCGTGTAATGATGAACATAATTATGTTCAGCCTTTCGCCTACACGTGCGAACTCACTAAGAAAAATACGGGCGCGAAGGGAAGCCGCTTTTCCCTGTAACAATGAGGCACAAAACAACAGGAGTGGAAAAATGACTGGCAGAAAAATAACCGGCAATGTAATCATTAGATCAAATCACACATTCGCTTCTGATACACTTGTTACACATCCGGCCCCCTCCTTAGGGGGACACACACCGGCTTTTGCAGGTAGCATGGTAGCACGTAGAACACACCTATACACACCTACACATTTACAGCTAAACACAATCGCTTCTACCACTTTTAATGATCGAGCAGTGTGCCGTTGAGCTGTGCGGGGGGGGGGGTTCCAAAGCGCGCGCTGACAAGCGTAACTCGTGGTGCGTGTATGATGAATCATTGTTTTTTTTTTTGCTGTACGGATTTGTCACGCGCCTTACTGAGCTGGAAGTGACGAGGTGTACTGCTGATTAGGAATGCTTTTGTTTACTACCATTTTTAATACACTGGTACACTTCCTTCCTGCTGATTAAGGGGTAAAGCGTCACAGAGAAAATGTTAAGAAATGGACGTTAAATCAAGTGGCCCAATTTCTGTGCTTCAAACATTTTCCCCTTTTTAGTTTTTAAGAGTGGGTTGACTTTTTTGTAGTCTAATTTCTGGGTTAACGTTTTCCAATATAGTGCAATTCATAAATGTAGCATCTGCAACACATAGGCGCTCGGATCTAACATTCATTTCAAACATATGTTTCAAACATTTCGCGACTCCTCTAAGTCGGCCAGGCCATGACCCTGATTGGAACGTCATTTCTATTTCGTCGCTGCGACCTATGTGGTCACGTGCACCAGCGACGACACACATGCTCACTTCTCTGCTGTTGGTGGTGATGGTGTTAGTGAAATGGTGCGAAATGTATGTTGCTCGCGATCGTCGTGGTAAGCGCGATCGTGTCTCCAGTATCAAGACACACGGTGAAGACGGCCAAACAGCACACGCATCTCACGATCGAAACGAACAGCCTACTAGTAGCCAGCTGCTGATATCTGGAAGTTTAGGGTATATGTCACGCACAGAAAAAAACGTATTTTTAGCTTACGCAAACACATACGCGTGTGATGGATGCGCTAAACGGCACGTGCATCGCTGCAGCGATTGAAACTTGGCAAGATTGTTGAACAAGCAACTCAAGATGGAAAGAAAGAGAACGATTGCTTTAAGGACGATGAAGCTATTGGGTGGGGTAAAAGTGGAGCAACGCAACAGACGACATTTATATGGATTCAGAAAGGTCGAACCGTTGGCTGACCTAGCAGCGCAGACGTCAACGCGGTGACACTAACGACATCACGCAACTCCAATACATGGGTTCAATTCTCGAATGAACTGAGTTTTTTTTCTACAGATCAAACATATCAGCTAAAATCACCCTTTCTGCAGAATCAACAGGTGTGTTATTATGCCCCTCGTATGCTTTATGTTTTAAGTGAACCATGTAGCTCAGTATTTACTTCGTCGTAAAAACAAAATAGCTCTCCCAAGCGCATTGCGCTACACCCTCTTCCGGGGGAGAGATTTTTTTTTGCATTGATGCTGTAATCGTTCCTCCGCCCTCCCAGAGATCCCACTGGAAGAACCAACCCATCAGTTAGGCTTGATTGGTTTCTCTCTTTCGTACGGCGCGCCAGTGATGCGTAATAACAGCATTTACATTTCGTGCACTCTCCACCACCTAAAGGTATTGAACCTAACAACAACAACAGCAAAAAAAAGAAGCACAAAGCCGCCTTTTCTTTACGGTCGATCAGGTGGTTGCAGGCCCCTTTCCTTCTTTCATTCCCCAATCGTGAGTCGATATTGGCTCAACTTGCCTTCTCCCTTCCAACTTTTCCACGCGCCCGTGAGGTGCTTGTCCTCACTGAAGTTGCGCCCACAAGAAAAGGGCACCATATTAACTCTGCACAAGCTGTTTACCAAGCATTCTGCTACAACGAAAGCGTTGTTTAAGATGATATTTTGAGCAAAAACCAAAAAAAAACAATACACACACACCATCTTTTTAGCCACGAAGTTAAAAGGGGAGCAAAAATGTAAAGCAAAAGCAATATGCACGAACTTCAGCTTGAAGGTGGCTCCGGCGGCCACAGGAAACGTTCCTTCTTTCTTCGTGTAGTTTCCTTCTCGGTGGTTCATAATCGAAACCGGTTCATAAACACGACCTGCTCTCTCTCTCTCTCTGCTGGAGGACCTGCTTCATTCTCGATAAGTAAAACTCCGAGCGGTGTGGTTCGTCTCCGTACGATCGACTTTAGTTCGCAAGATACAGACGGTGGAGGGTTCGGCTAAAGTTCAAATAGCCTCAGGTCGCGAAATCGTGGGTATCATTCTGTGTGCTCATCTTTTCAGTTTGCGTTCACTTCATAATTGTGCATACTTGCTTGCAGAAAGAATATTATAAGGATTAAGAAGCAATCATGCAAATGATTTAGTGAATATTTTCATCCGCCGCTAAAGTTAATCAGAATTACTTTCGCCCTCGAAACATAAACATATCCAGAAGCTTAGTTTAATGTGCGATACACGTTAAGCGTTGGTTGTGAATAGAATCGAAAAAGGGAGAAATATAACGATTCTCAACGCAGCATTCTGTTCCCACGCCCTCGAACAACAGCCCAAGGAGAATGTCTCGGTTTCAGGGTTAATGTTCCATAAGCTGATGCGGTAAATGCGTTCCAGTGCCCAAGACTGTGTGCATGATGGGATATGATCGGTACGAGGTTATTGCACATTAAAATCAGAACGATTTTAGACAAAAAGGTACATTCAGTTTTAAGTTTAAAGTCGAAGTTCTTCTTGGATTCTCTCCTAATTTATAATTCTAGAGATGTCTAAATCCCCGTCTAAAAGAACCCAGATTGATATGGATGTTATGCACTTTTATCATCTTGAAATTTAAGCGCTTGCATAAAGTACATTCATCTCCAAGACGTTTGTGTCCCTTCTTTTACCCTCTTCAACTATCATGTCGTGTCGTGTGGTATGGACCAGCTCTATTCCAACGCTAATACGATAACCACGAACAATACTGGTTGGTTTGTGTGCAAAGAAAGAAAAGCAGCCAGAAAGAAGCCAAACAGTGTCGCTTAATCACCGCTTATTCAGATGATTTATGAGTGCAAAACGATGCACTTCTATTCACTGCTTGATGTTTCTGGGCAGCTCCTAGGCATCGTCGTCTGGTCGTGACACGAAAGACTGATCGTCGACCATTTTTACGTGCAGCCAGGACAGCACAGCCGATCTCCGGGGGCTAGACAGAGGGGATGGTGGTATGAAGCGAAAGCGTATGTTAACAAGCGCCCATGGATGTCGCCCCTTCTGGGAGATGGTTCAATATGCGCACTGGGAGGAATGGCACAAAAACACAGGCAACAACATGGTTGCTTGGTGCATTATGTTCTTAGTACTTTAATAGAATAGGTTTTTGAGGTTTATCAAATATACCAGTTTGATATGGCAAAATATAGCAAAATTCTTAATTCAAAATATAAATCGTTCTCCTCTTTTCTCAGGCAATTCTCAACAAATAAACCCAACTTGCAGATAATAAATTGGAAAAGACAGATTTAAAGCAATATTTCTTGCGTCATTTGTATGCATTTTGCTCTGCAGATCTTGCTTGCAATACCCCAAACACACCAATGCACCGCAGTGTGTCCCATTGCCAGCAGAGCGGAAGTTGTTATGTGTGAATGCGGAAAATCGGAGAAATAACGTCCCCATCCGAACTACTCTGCCGGCGACAACAGCATATCAGCAGCGAATTTACATATTGGCAAACATAAAGCGCATCTCTGCGGAGAAAAAAAAAGCATGCCCGATTGTACCCCCTTCTGTTTGTATCACGACCATCTTGTTGAATAGCAGACGTTGCAAAACGTAGAGGAAAAACCCGTGTGTGATTTTATTCTTTTTCTCTTCCCTCCGAACAAAATAATACCCTTCTTCTTCTCGGTGGCTTAATAATTGGTGTTGGTGTGCACGAGGATACTTGAATTTTATTGATACTTTTAGAGATTGAATTTTATGTTTTCTGACAAACTTAACTTTATGTAACAAGGTGTGAAAGGTGATTGAAGAAATACGGTCACTCAATCAGCAAAGTGACAAATAAAATTATAATAAAAACTCCCTCTATCTCGCTTTTTCAACTCCAAACGCAATTCAGGCGGTTTCTGTTCATGTGTAGCCAATTATAATTGCATAGAAACCCTTTTCACGCCTTTGTGAGTTTGGCTTTGGCGTTGGCAATCACTGCAGCTGCCAGCAATTCAGCGCAAGACAAACACTCACAAAAAACACAACCAGACACTCACGGACACTTTCCGTCATGATTGATTTGGTTCATTCATTTATTTTGCAAGAGACCTTGACATTTTTCATCATTAAAGCCGTCATTTCTCTCCCTCTCTCACTTCTGTTTGGCTTGAAATTGCCATCCGAAAAACGCTCTCAGCAAAAACAAACAGCAATTGGATTACAAACTCATCGAAAAGCGCTCATTCGTAGCACTATTATTGCCTTTTTGGCGAGATCATATCGATGATTTGTTGATACGAAATAAAACAAAAACTAAATAAGCATCGAAACCAGCTACCGACTCTTATCAACGTCCACCAGCGGGTTACACCACATAACGTTTCGGTCTCGGTAAACAAAACATTAACACATACCACACGGCTTTTTATTGATCCCTTCACTTGATGCCAATAAAAAACCGATACTACCCATCATCCACTAATGGGAAGGGGGTTCAATTAGCAGCTTCGGCTTATTAACCATCTCCTTGAGGGGTGAGGAGCAAGCCCCCGACCTACCCCTTTCAGAGGTGGGTGGATGGGTATTTAGAAAAACTGTTCCACAACCAGATGAAAATTCACTTGCCAATTATCCTCTACCCACACGTGCACACCCGCCGCCTCTGCATTCGAAAGCTTGAAAGAAACCATTTAAATAAATTTCCTCTCTTACGTGAGCATCAGCAGCATCAACAGCAGGTGTAGATAAATCAATGGCCAGGACGACATAACCCTCCTTTGCATCATGGTCGATTTTCTTTTCCGGCAGCGCTTAGTAGCTCGTGCGTTAATTGCTTCTTTTTGAAAAGGACGTTGAATTATTCATTACCCTTTGCCAATGCGTCCGACACTCAGTGTGAGCTTAGTGGCATTGGGGGGGGGGGGGGGAGATAGGTTTGGATTGTACATTAATTTGGCTGAAGATCGAATAATGATGTTTCCACAACATGTTTAGCAGTATACATGGAACATAATCATCAACCTCTACCTAAAAATGAGTTTAAGCGAAACATGAATTTGTAAATGAATAAGCAGTGTGAATATATTCGTCTGCACGTTCTGCGTCTGCGAGCCATTAAAGGATATTTTAAGACTTTGAGCTTAGTTGAGCTTAAAAAGGGCATCATGAATACCTCGCAATTTAGTTATACGGTTTACATTCCAATCCCAATATAAAGTATAATTCAAATTTTCACTCCCTTGTATTTATTAGCCTACACGCAATTACACACAGCTTAGATACAACCATCGCATCTCAGCTCTACTCGTAACGGCACCCGTTTCAACAGACACTAGAGCACGCGATTTTCTCTTACTAAATCAACTGAGCCAGCGATCGTCCTGATTGATTGATCAAATGGGACACAACAACGGCGGAAGATGCTGGCTCTCTCGCCGTTTGCAAACGAGCAACGTCTCAACAGAGTATCGCCGTTTATCGCAACAGTGCAATTGTACTCTTTTTAGCTTAGCTGTACCCGGAGGTGGGCGACGATTAGCGAAAGTGAGGAGCAGATGAGAATGCAACCGGGAAAGTGAGGAGAAGATGCAACTGTTTATTCACAGGGCACAGCAAAGAGAGAGAGAGCACCAGCAGCGGCCCAATTATGCACACCTCGTTAGGGACGCGAGCGAACGCAAAAGACTGGCGGTGGAAGACTTTATCGTACAAATGAGCATTTAATTCCAGATCATGGCAAGATCCACAAACGAAAGCGTCGGTTTGGCAGGGGAAAGAAGGCAACCAAGTCTCCATCACCAATCATCAACTCAAATGAAAAACAAAGGCAAAACGAAGGCACAGCGGTGCGGGAAAAGAAATCATAATCAGTGGGCATCGGGGATGAAGCGAACATGGATATAGAGTGTGTAGTGTCCGCCCATTACCCCATCTTGTAGACGTTTCATCGTCCACCAGCGGACACACATACTCGGTTTGTTGAGCATCGCGACCAAATGGCAGCTTCCAGACAATTGGGCCATCGATTCGAGAAGGAAAAGCGGCGGCAGCCACGGCTTCAAGGTTACGTCTTGCCAATCGGAACACGATCAACCGTGTGTATCGAGAGCGTCGTCGAGAGGACAGTGTTGTTTCGAGGTGACTTTGGGCGCTGCCGCCTGCTATAGCTTTTATGAATGGCCCAATAAACGGTTCGATCATTTGCTGAAAGTGAAAATCTCGTTCCAGTTGAGCTAGATTCGAACTGTTGTCACAGTGCTGCTGGTTAGAGGTGGAAGCTCGGAATCGTAAGTACCGTTTTCGGAATCAATTCCAGAGCCGATTTCGATTCTAGAATATATTCCAATTCCAGAGGCGATTCTAGACTAGATTCCCTGAGCTAACTCCGATTCCGGAATTGGCTCCGGAGTCAGTATTGACCCGTAAATCACAATCAGTTCCAGAATCTGAATCAGTAAATTAACTCCGAAATCAGACTCAGTCCTAGAATAGAAATCAAAAGTTTTAGAAACGAATCAATACCAGTATCTCCGTGACATTGGCTTACAAGTAAATTTGGGGGCCGGTTATCGATACAATCGTAGCTGCATAGGACCTAAACGCTTATTCTCATGTAGATACCGAAATCTAGTTTGATTCCAGAGCCGATTCTGATTGCGGAGCCGACTCCGATTTCAATTCCCAAGCCAAATCTGATTCCGGAGTCAATTCCTAATCCGGAGCGGATTCCGGAAACAGATTCCATAACCATAATTTCATTTTCCCCATCACTAATGCTGAAGTGTTTAAACTTGTGTTTAAATGCATATACTGTACATTTTTCTTATACACTATTCCTTGATTGACGTAAATGTTCATGCATTCATGGGCTAAAATTCATTAAAAAACGTGAAAAAAAATATAATTTTGAATGATTTTGCAAAACAAAAATGTCCCAATGTACGTCATACCATCGATTTCCACTCCCAGGTCGGTTTCTGGTTTGACAGCTGTGGTGGTTTAATCTAATTAGCCCGATAGTCACACTTCCCTTTCCGTGCAAAGCAGCGCATTCGCACGAAAGAGAATCTAACCCACACCATCGTCGGCTTATCGACTCAACGTGTGCATCAAAGGACATCATTCCCCTTTCGCCTCCACTCCTCCACGAACACACACACGCACACAACCCCGTACACATTTTCCTTATCTCCAATAACCCTCCCGCTCAATGGCACGGAGCAGAAAATAAATTAAAACTTTTCCTATTTCCGGAAGCTGACATAGTAAAATAGCCGATCAATTCATGCGGCCTCTAGTCCGCAAAACAGTGGTCTCAAAAATTGATGTCCTTCCCAAACGCTACACGCAGAGGAGACACAAAAGTTTTCGCTTGCGTCTATGAAATCGTACTCTGCCGCAACCGGGGCAAAAGAGATAACAGCACACGCTTGACGGACAGAGTGGCACTACAAGTGGTGGTGCCGTTAAAGCCAAAGTTCCTTCTGCAGCTAATATACTCACAGACACACATACTGCTATGGTAAACGGAACCACAGTCCAGTTTTTTTTTACTTTGTGGGCTGTCTCTTGCCACTTTTCAGTCACGTGTCGGTCATATCTGCCCTTCGTGTGGGGTGGCTAATTTATTAGCTCTTGGAAGTATTGATCAGTGTTTAATTTAAATTTCTCGTTTTATTACTTTGCAAGGCATGGCTCATTTTGCTTTTGCAATTAATAACTTTGTGCTATGAAACACATTCAGTAAATTTCAATCTTCATTAAAATGGCTATATTCATAAAACCAAGAGGTATGTTATAGTGTGCCACAACACAACACAACATCTCAACGATGAATATAAAGATACATTTTGCTCACATTGTGCCCCCATTCATCGCTCCACATACGCTGGGCAGAAATCTTATCGTTGCACCAACAGCATAAAGTGTCGTACAGGTGAACAACTACTCAACGTACCGCGCGAAATAGACAGGATTGTAGGTTGTCACCGCATTAAAGAGGGCACGTGAAAGCAAGGGGGGGGGAAGGAACTGGGATACAATTAGCGGCAAACCTGTCCCAGACATGTCTCGCCCAGCAGTCAAGGACCTGAAAAGAGTCACCAGCAGACTAGGACCAGTCTGAATTGCAAGTGCTACGCGTATATTCGAGGTTATTGTACGAAACTACACAACATACTCCATGCACTCAGCATACATTCAGCATACAGTGAAACGCATAGATGTACAATAGGGACACAAACCCACTTTTTAGGATTTTGACATTATAATGACAACAGACATGGGAGAAGAATACAAAAGAGTCACTGTGCTCTTCCACATTCTTCGTACTGTAAAATTTACATTAAAATTTTACAAAAATATTTCCATTTACATGGATGTAATTTACAGCACAAGCAGAAGCACACACGACGATATAGCAATAAATCGATCGCAATGTTTGCATCGGAATCTGCATGCGGCATATGCGTTCAGTTCGGGCGCATGTTTGAGCTCAGTAGGTATGCTATGCTACCACCACCACCACCAACACACACGCGGGCCATGCTAATGCTACAATAATAGCATCCGAAAACAATGCGGCACACACAGCACACGCCGACACGCACGACCAGGTGCCCGCCGGTCCATGACCGAGCGACCAAAACCGAGGACAACGGCAACGGCAGTGAGGACAAAAAACGGATGAATTTTCGCCATTTCCGCATGTCACGCACGGTGGCTTACGGGTTCGGTCCCGTAGCGGTTCTGTACATGCAGTGCTGTGCTTGACTTTTGCTGGTTGTTGTTTGAGGCATTTGATGCTTGACATAAAACAGTAGAAGCAAGAACGACAACAAAACAAAACAGAAAACAAAACATACAAACAATACAAACACAGTTTTTCGCCTCCGTTTACGGCTTTGTGGGTTCATTGCGGTGCTGCAATTCATTTGAGAAGTTTATTGGCACCACGGCTCAGTAACGGAGAGAAAAAAGATTCTAATGTCAATGGGGAAATATTCATGAGCTGAGATTAGTTTGGCAATTAAAGTTCTTTAAGAACAAAATGACAAAAAGAGACAACTAAATAGAAGATTTAGAACCGAAGAGCAAACGCAAGCTCACCTGCTGGCAAGTGATGAACAGTGCCATCCAGACGCAAATCCCTGCAAAGATCTGGGCCGTCTTGGCCTGCAGGAAGATGCCGTCCCCGACGTGGTTGATGATCGGATCGATCGCCAGCGCCGCCGCCGGGGCTGCCTCCGTGACGCGCACGGCAATGTTCGCCTTGGCCGTGCTGCCGCTGACGGCGGCGACCGTGGCAGCGGTAGCATTGGCCAGCAGCTCACTCGCTGCCGGATGTTCCGTACTCATCGTGGCGCTGGTGCTGCTACTGCTGCTGCGTGCACACGCAAACCCACCGTCGACTGAGATGTGTGTGCTTGTACGCCTGTTGTTCGTTCTTATGTGTGGCACCAATCACGACCGAATCTCTCCACGATGATGTGCTCTGTGCTTCACGGTTCGTTGACGTTGCGCTGGCGGGTGAAGCTGTGCCGGCGCCTCCCAGCCCTATATCCAGCCACTCTCGCCAACTGTACTGTAGTGCAACAATGATCTCTCTCTCCGGTAGCCAATTTTTGCTCGTTCAACTACCCGCGTGCGTACCACCAGCGCAAGTGCGTGGGGAGGTAGTTTTCACAATTTCACGTACAGTTTTCACTGCCACACACACCGCCACTTTCGTCACTATTGATCTCACACCTAGCACCAATTAACATTTACTCATACACTGCTGCACTCACACGAACACTTTTTCTGGTTCATTCGAAAAACGCATATGCACCACTACTTGTGCGAACACTTCCACTAAAAAACAAAACAAAACATTACCAAATTAAAGCACGAGAAAGAGAGGGGGGGGGGGAAGCACACACACGTAGGGGGATTAGAAATCGAAATGAAACAAGCCGAAAAATGGAAATTGTTCAATCTCAACACTTTTTAAAATGCGCCCGCCACACTGGTGGATGATCAATTTCACTTTCTAACGCGCCGAAGATGATTTGCCGCCCCAATTGTAATGGCTTGTAACGTTCAATAAACATAAACCAATGGAGTAAGAAATTATTGCCTGAAGGTTGCTCGTAGCAGCTCGTTTGGGGTGATCGCAATGAATTGAATGAAAGCAATAATAATAACGATCATTTAAATGAATGAAGCTTTGATGAATAAATCTATGCTTTTTAAAAATTTAAGTACTTATGTAAAAAACAATTGATGAAAACGAGTCAAAAGTGCAATGAGCCCTTGCAATACTTAAAAGACAAAAAAGAATCATAAAGCACGCTACTCCATGCTTCCGTTGTCCCCCTACATTACAACGCATTCAATCTCCATCAGTCTGGCTATCCAACCCAACTGGAGGTGTAGTAAGTTGAGTGAAAAATTCAATTTTTCCACCACGCTGCACGACCATCATAAACATTGTAGGATTTGAACAAAAAAAAAAACGTGACGGAGAAGCGCACAAAATGCTGCTGGTGCTGCAGCCGTTAAAATGGAACCGTGATTCCAACATTAAATCCTACGTTCCACCAGTTCCTAGTCGTTGGCATTTAAACTTCAGGCTGCGCCGTTACCAACGGAGGAGTAGTTTGGCTTCTTCTTTTTTCACCACACAACGGCATGCTGGAAATGCCAACACCAAACCTGCAACCTGTTTCTGTTACAGATCGGCAGTAGTAGTAGTAATAGTAGGAGTAGTAGTGCAGCACGTGAAAAGGGCAATCACAGGAGATTTTATTATTTATACGTCAAAACAACCATCACTAGGCAGACGGACGGTTGCCGATTGTCCTGATTCCTTTCGTTTGATTATGGGTTTCTGCAGTTGGGTGATGTTTGTGTTCTTTTGTGAGTGCGTTGTCCCGTCAATTTGTTCAAATCTAAAAAGAAAAAGGAGAGGAATAAAAACATAAATCAGTAAAAATGCAGTACACCATTATTTTAAAGCTGTTTTGTAGGGCATGAATTAACCGAAAACACCGAAAACTGTCTGTCCCTTTTAACGACTGAATCGAATTGTAAATTAACCATTGCCAGAGCATTCGATCATATCGGATCAGTTTCACTTGGCAGCGATCATTTCCACAAGTTAAACTTCATTTTTCAAACCGCTCCACTCTGTATGATATTCTCCTCCAATTCGTTCTCCCTTCATTATTACATCCTACGATAGTGAGTGGGCACATAACAACCAACCTCCTCCCACTTGCCCCCAAAAAAAAAAACCCATCCAACTCTGACGGTCAACATTTTGTAACGGTTAATGTTTTCATCGTGCCCTGTCGTAAGGCCGGATTGTTTGAAATCGAAATGGGCACTCCACCAACCCAGTCAACCGAACTAAACGATCTTGATTAGACACACACACACAAACTAAACGCGTGCTCCAAAAATTTCGCTCCCTTCACTCCGGAATGGTTCGCATACAAGCGCGCACACACCGGAAGATGATGTACCTCGAGAAAAAAAAGAAAAAAACTCCATCATTATCAATGAGGCAAGCTGTCGGAAGCTGTATGCAATGTATTCGGCTTAGAACACGCCGGATAATGATGCCTTAGATCATTATAAAGCCTTGCCAAGTCGCTGCACAGTTTGCGTAATGTTATTTTATGCACTAATTTCTTAGAATTTCGTCCCTTTATTATCAACCATCTTCATAATGTGCTTTACAGCGAGAAAAACCATCCTAAGCACTCCGTTGGCAACGGAGTTTGTACCTCATAGTTCTAAATGTGCTAAAAGCGAAAAGGGGCAAACACACACACACGAGACTAAGGAATAAACGGCATTGGCCCGCTCTTATGGGTCCACAGCCCTTGCTGCTCGTGGCCCGTGGCCTTCAAGGTAAATTACTAAAGTCCGGTTGCTGTGTGCGTACACGGTGGTGTGCCCCCTTTGCACAACATTTATAATCTGCTCCGTTCGTGTCTCGTGGCGCAAGACACGTTTGTTCCATAGCGCAAACAAAACAACACAAAAAGAACGGCCCAAACAACGGCCTGCCACAGCCACGCGGGAACAACGGTGGTGTTTGGGGGGTGGCTCCGTTGGCTGACAACAATTATGGTTGATTGTTATTTTCCGCTGGTTCGCTCTATACGCCCGTGGTACGCGCAGACAGCGCAGGGTCAGCTCTGCACTATTTTTGCCATCTTTCAAGCTCATCTTATGCTTGGGGACGCTTTGCAAAAAAAACAGGGGGAAACATAAATGGCCACCAAAGGATCGACTGTTTTTTTGTTGCCTTTATGATGATGGTAATGCGCAATTTTCCTTCTACCGTGTGGACAGGTTACTCTGCTGTAAAACGGATTGTAAGGGTGTACCACCATGTTATCTGGCCCTCGAGGGACCTGTTCAAACTGGTGTAATTGGTGAACAACTATCTCACGCCATCAATATCGATCGATTCGATGTTGTAATATACGAGCGCACCGTCTTTACAACTTACAAACTAAACCCTTTTTAATGTTATTTGTGCTTGGTTGATAATGAGCCGTTGGAGCAACAGTTGCTTCCCCCCAAAAACCATTCCATCAAATGGGCAATATTTGAACGGTTCGAACACTACACATCCTTCCAAGCAGATACCTGACGAGCACTTTACAGCTATTTTTGCTGATAAGATAACGAAGCAACCAACACCTACTACAGTCACCTTTCTAGGGGATGGTAACGCTTATCAGCATCGAAAGTACACTAAAACACCAACGACCAATACCCGTTGGGAACCTCATTCATGCTGAGCTGGCTCTGAAAAACGCCATCTTTTTTTCTTACAAACCGAGCATAAACACGGACACTAAAACTTTCCATATGCCACGCGTTGTGTTTATTCCGCATTTCGTGAGGTCATCCTCCATTCTGTCGTCAGTGGTCGTCGCATGAACTTTTGCTCAAATTTTCGAAGCACACCCCCAACCCCCCTCTCCCAGTAGGGGATGAGATCTTTCGGCGGAGTCGTTATTTCGTTTGACGATTGGCCTACATCAACGCCAGCAAGAGCAAAAGCGTCTGCGGGAAGGTCGTAACGGAAAAGTGGGATGAATGGTGGCGGTGAGGTAATGTGAGAGACAAGACCGCACACCGTTACATCTTTCCCGACCGAGCAAAGTAGGCCGGTGACGGTCACATACTTTTCTCACACACTTTCCTAAACGAGACGAGCCTTCTCTCGAGCTTCATTTCCAATGGCAGGCAAATGTGGAAATGGTTTTTTTTTTGCGAAGGGAAAACTCGGGCACAGTTTCGTTTTTGCTTCCCCAAAATAGGGGAAAACGGGATGAGCTTATGTGACGTGCGAGTTTGTTTTTTTTTTAACGAAAAGGATTGCTCACAAACGTAGAAGGACTGCCAGCAGGTGTGTGAAAGGAGTGTAGGCTCAAAAAATGCAAAACTCTATACAAAACACACAATCACAACAGTACGCACAATCTGACCTCGAGTGGAATGCTAACATATGGTCGCACGTGCCAAGCTCGCTGCCGTATGTTGCCGTTGTGGGAGGAGCACTATGGTTTCCCGGGCCTTTCTTGTCACACATTCAACTCAATCGTCCTGTCCGGTTGCAGAACGCGATACACGCTAGAGCTAGTTTTGCCACTCTATTCGGGGGTGCTTGTAAGCTCAAAAATTTCACCGTCACCAACACAGGATGACGTAAGTGCGGGCCCCCGCCGCACAGGGTAGAAAGTTTCGCATCCTTTTCTTCTCCTTCTTCTTTGCGATTCTGTAGCAGTTTGTACTTCTCAAACACTCATACACACTTATTTCTTGTGCAGCAGGAGCTTGATTCTACTACGTTCATCCAACTGCTGTAAAGTACATTAAATCGTACACCCTTGTTAAATGCAGTGTCGTGGTAAAGCGTTAGCGCGGTACTTACATGCTTTTAACAATGCGCAACAAAAGTCCTTGCCCCGCGGTCGATCGAAACGCTTTTAATGTAAGCTGCCTCGGGGGTGCATCAGCGCTTGTGACGGAATTTCCTTTGTATATACGGGCAATGGCGACACAGCATCTCCCCACGCTTTTGCCAGCCTGCTGTGATGTTGTGTATGTTATTTTTTCTTTTCTCCTAAACCTTTATCTTCCAGGGTCGACGAAAAGAAGTGTGGCTGTGTTGTTGTTGCCAATTTCCCGTCGCGCACACAAACACACAAACCGCTCCTCTCCGTCACCTTTGATGCTGTTTGCTTACAATCTCTTCCCTTTGCACAAGTTTTTCACTTCCGTATGGTGCCCCTAAACCATGGGGGGGAGTGCTTTTGTTGTTTGAACTTTAGCAACAACCCTCCACTACTACACACACAACGACATAGAAGAACCACACGCACACTCCTGTGTACTGTCAACGCAGCAGCCCATTCGAAATGGTTTCACGGGAACTTTTGTTAGAAGTGGTGGGGATGGTTTGGAGGGGGGGAGGGGGGATGGGAATCCCATCGCTACGTTGGATTACCACCACCTTTCGAAAGCTTATCCGAGCAGAAGAAAATAGCTTTTCCAGCAACCTTCGCAATCATGCAGACACACACGCACAAACATGCAAAAGCATCTTTTTTCAAATGCGAAACATTTTGCACTGGCAAACGACGCAAGAGCGAAGAAAAAAAAACACACACTCAACAAACGCACACACAGTCACAACAGAACACATTCACTTCAGCGCACCACACACAACCTTCAGCAGAATTGGTTCTGCTTTTCGCTGCTGCCAGTGCCTACGCACTTGGGGGATAACACAATGCACAATGTTTTCAGGACCTTTACACCCACACACCCACTCACACAGTAGTTCTAATGGCGCTTACAAACTAACCTTTTGGCTGCGGAAGCGCACGGAGCAGCGTTCAATATTGTGCAAACTTTGCGACACACTCACATAAAATGGAAACACGAATTGGAGCCTGCCACAGCAAACCACCTTCGACGTTCGCTCGGAGAAAATGTTGTGGGGGGTGAACGCGATACCTGTCAAAGCGTGCTCAAGGTGTGTTTCCACTTCACACAAGTGCAGCTGTCAGTGGTGGAATTTCCGTTTAAAAGCTGGCGGAACGGTGGTTTTGGTGCATATTTTTTGTTAATTTACGAAATCTATAATTAATTATTGAATAGGGAAGGTATTTTCACAGGAAATAATAGGTAATTCCATATGAATTTTCCACAATAAAGTATTTTTGTACGTTTTCTTCTCATCATTTCAAACGCGCTCTTTGGGCAGAGTCGAGCAGCACACAGCTGACATTCGAGCAGAGCTGCTCGATCGCTTTGTTGTTGTGTGTTTTCTTCCATCGCGAAGACGATCGCCCTTATCAAAATAATTAAATTACTCATCATTTTCTGGCTGTGCGTAGTGCACTACACTTCCCTCCACCCATCGAAAGCGTGACGTTGTCCTTCCGCAAACCACTCCAAAATGGCTCTAATCAACATCGACGGTGATCCCTGGTATGGAAGAACAAACAAAGGTATACTTGTCGGGTTTCCTTATCGCCTTTCTTTCTTGCCCTGCCAAAAGGCTCACCGAACTGGATGCATGCGAAAATCTGAGCAACGATATACAATCCCAGCTAGCGGCGCGCAATCGTGAAAATCAGCTCTCCCGCCAGTACAGCATCATTTCCGGCACGGTGCGCGTCCGGTTGAAGCAGCTCGGCAGCGAGCTGGACCAGCTGACCCGCAAGCTGGGCCTCATCTCCGGCACGCTCACGGCGGGCGAGGCCGAACGAAGGCAGCGCCGCATAGAGGCGCTACAGTCGAAGCTGATCCAGTTGCAGCGCCAGTTCCAGTACGTTGAGCCGGCGGCCGCCCGGTCCGCGCTGTTCGAAACGAACGGCAGTGGTCGCGGGCGAGGTGTAGTGGCGTTTGCCGACGATGACGATGATGACGATCCGGCACTGATACCGACGAACAGCAACTATAGCGTGGCCGATTTGCGCAACCAGCAGACGCGCATTCTGGAGGATCAAAATGAAGGCCTGGAAGCGCTGTCGCAGGTGATCGCACGGCAAAAGGAGCTGGCGACGAGGATCGGTGGCGAGGTGGATCGTCACAATGGTGAGTGTGTGTGTGTGTTGGGGCGTGTTTAGTTTAAAAAAAGGCAAATAATCCTTTCCTTCCTTCGACAGACATACTGGACGATCTGGCTCAAACGATGGAAACGACCGACGGGCGGATAAATCGAGAAACGCGCCAAATCGGAGCGATCACCACGCAGGACTCAACCTGGGGCTACTGGATCGTGATAGGGTTGCTTTTCGTTGCCATCGTTTTGGTGGGCATTTTCTGAAATTAAGGCAGGCTTGAGGCACAAGCTTGTTGTGTACACATTTATATAACCCTACTTGCAGTTGCGCCGTACCCTTATCTGCGATTTATCTCCGCCTGAGCATCATCACCAAAGTGTAACTCCCAATAACGGTGCGGAGAAATAACGAGCGGGCGTACCGGCAACTGATTACACTCCATATCGCTATGTATTTAAAGCCTAAAAAACTACTATGTATACTACCTTAATAAAGCAAAACTTATTTACAATTTTACGTAAAATCGATTGTGAAATGAAGCAACAGAGAGGGAGATTGGCTTTTATCCTATTTATTGAATAACTTGCTTGCACCATGAGTGGGTAGTACATTAGCCTTTCCCTTTCACAAGGGGGGTAGGCGCGATCGGCAGCGTAAAACACACTCTATTCATGGTTGATGCCACACTAGCCAATTGACCCGCGAGGGGCCACACAGTACAAATACGGTATTTAATTTCGTTCCGACGAAGCGCTTGTTCTGGTTTTTTGGGGATTGGTTTTGTTTTTGTGTCGTCCGATTTGTGAAGTTTTGAATTATACTACAGCTTCTGCTATGCATGTTGCCCGGGGAAGCGGCGTTGGATGGTGTTCGCGGCGAGCAACGGTAAAAGACGACTCCGGAAGGGAATACCGCACAGACGGAAGAAACAAAAAATAGTAACAATTGTCCCCTCCGGGCAGGTGCGGTGGTGTTTAAAGGGATGTGCAGTCGTCGTCTGTTCTTATTTTCCCAGGGATGTGAAGGGTTTAGTGCAGTTCGCAAAGGTGCGGCACGTGGCTCAGATTGCCGACGGCACCGATGGCCAGTTTGCTGGAGGCAACCTTCCTGGCGGCCTAAATATAAAGAAAGAAAGTAAGTGTCATTCGTTCGTGTTTGGGAAACGTTTTGCCCCTCCCGTGTCCCGTGTAAAGCACAGCACTTACAGCTTGAACGTCACCAGTGGTGACGGCATTGACGGCAGCAAGCAGGTCACTCTTCTTGTACACCTGTCCGAGCAGGGCCGACTCCTCGCCCAGCTGATGGAGCAGCGTGCTCTGGTTCTCGGTGTACTCGGCCGCGGCAGCCAGGGCCGACGCCTTACCGCGGGCCACATCCGCGTCGCTCACCGACAGCGACTTTAGTGCCTTCACGCCAGCCTCGACCGCCTTGCCCGCGTCCTTCGCATCGCCCGACAGCACGAACCCGAACATACCGTTGTCCGAGTAGCCGTTGTACAGCGAGCTGCTGTTGACGCCCGCGAGTGCCTTCGTGAGGACACCATTGTTCGTACCGCGCTTGGTAGCGGCACCGACACCGGCAGCGTGCTGCAGCACCCAGAAAGCCATCGCTTCCTTCATCGAGTTCCAGCCGACGGCCTGGGCACCGACGGCGACGGCAGCACGCGAACCGGCTCCCTCACGGCGCACCTCGCCAGTGTTGAAGGCGGACTTGCTCTCACCTCCCGCGCCCGACTCGAGCGCCAGGCTCTGGGCGAACCCGACCAGCATCTGGTGGTCAACGCCGACACCGGCAACGGCCGCCCGGTTGGTGGTGCAGTTGGCCGCAAAGTAGTGCTGCATCGTTTCCGACGAGTGCTTGCCGACCAGATAGTCCGGGCAGAAGACGGAGTTGCCCAGCCCGTCGCGGAAGGCGGCCTTGTGCAGCAGCTCCACCGCCTGCACCTCCACCGGCAGACGGGCCAGCTCGTTGCGGATGATTGGCGTCAGCTCGGCCAGCTCCCAGGGCTTGAACACCTGGCCGGTGGCGGTCGCCTCCAGGTACTTCAAGCCCACCTCCAGCTGATCCTTCGTCACGGCGACGCTGTACGTTACCAGCTCACGGTCGGCCGCGGTCGTTAGGCTACCGCCCGCCTGCTGAATATTGCGCGTAATACCGAAGGCGGTGGCCGTCTTGGTGGAGAGCCCTCCGGCCGCACGCAGGACGTGGGCCGCACCGAGGCAATCGGCAGTTTCGTTGCGCGATCCGGCACTAACAAGGATGAACAACTATCATTAGCCGGAAAGTCTGGAGGACCTCCCTCCCCCCCTCTCCCCTCCCCCGCCATGACACTGGACACTCACCGGAAAACGATGGAAATCCGCGACACGGCAGCGTTCGGGTCGGCCGATGCCACAACCAGCTTGTTGGGCAGGGTGGTCGTCTGCACTTCGGCCGAGCCACGGCTGGCAGCGGCAGCCTGTGCATGGGCGGCAAAGCCACGGGCCTGGAACAAAACGAAACAATCACATCATCACCACCAGAGAGCAATCGACATCGACGACCAAGCAGTCTATGCTTTCGGGACGGAAAACCCCTCCGTATCCGTGGATTATTTCATCACGGCGAACAATTTACGTAACGAGATTTGACACTTCGTCCCTCGCAGGGCGAAGGAAAACGCACGAGAACGTGCAGAAAATTTGCCACCGAGCCACCAGCGTGAGGGTTCTTACCGCTGCCGCACGAAGCATTGGCGTTTTCGACGTAACGGATGCCATTCTGCTGAACCCCGGCTTAGCTTTTCCTCGGCTGGAAGTTAGTTCGGTTGGACTGCTGCTGAACTGCGCGGCCACAGAAAATCCGGATCTTTGTTGGTGCTCTCGTTCGGTCGCCTTTGATTTTTTTCTGCTCTTCTTTGCGGTGGAGAAAAATCAGCGAAACGTCAGAAACGTCACGGCGATTGACGGCGAATGCCAAGGTGTATGGAAATGCCACAGTACATTTATACATTTGAATCAAATCAAGATTCATGGAATCGGTTAGAATGAAGAATTATTTTTGCAGGATTGCATTTTGTTGTGGACATTTTGTAGAAATATAAACGAACAAGCACAGGGCACAGAATAATGTTAATTCTTAAACCCTTTCCACTAAGGCTATCTGGTACATCTTGACTCGCATGTTTCTAACGATTAGGAAATCATCTCCAGCGGCTTAAGCTAAGATTACTGCATGCATGTATGACTGCATCTTCATCCAAGGATATTAGGAGACAGTTCAGAACAAAGGAAAAATTCTACACCCGCATTTAATGCAATCAATTCGTGTTCATCAAAGAAAGGTAATGAGAAAAAAATCTAATTGTAGATACAAATAAATACTTGCATATAAAAACTCAACGAGGACGGTCACGTCAGTATGTTGTTCTGTCGAGTGTCGTACCAAATATCCTATGCCTACCAAACAGCAGATTTTGCCTCAGCAGAGCTTTGCTTCCTGGACATAGTAGGCTATGCCTTCTGACATTATAAAAAGTTCCTAGTTTACCACCAAACGAGCAAGTTGGCTTTTATTTGCTCTCCGTTTGAACTGTAATTAGTGTCCATTTTAGCCGTTGCGAGAAGCTATACAATATCTTTGAACATTCACTAGAAGATTTAAAGGTTTTTTTTTGCTTGGTTGTACCTTCTAACAACACATTTAGAATCGACTGTTGTTAAATATTTCTTCGCAATTTATTTAATTAAGGTATTAAATGATTGATTCATAGTTAATGATTCGGTGTGTAAAAAATCGAAAAATGTTGCTAATGAAAGAAGTTTAGACATAAAGATGCAGAGGAGGAAATGATACGAACATCTGCTTCAAAGTAAATATTGAATTTAAACCACATTCGTACGTATGGATACCATCCTTAAGTGTAATGTTCGAACGTGGAAAACATCCTTTTAAGACCGATTTTTCACTCTACCTACTTACGCTATTTGATTCGATGGCAAAATTATTCATCCTGCATAAAGTTCCACTTTTCCAAAATAAATATATCTTCAAGGTAGCAGCCAGAAACGTATTTACTGCAAGCCATTGTTGTCCACCAGAGCTGATGTCAGCTACTACCCGTTGCTTGAAGCTCACAGAGCTTTGGATATTTTGTAAAGTAATAAAATGAAATGAACGAACGACTCTGTCCTACAAACGGACTAGCCGCTTCTTACTATGAACTATGGCACTGCTTGAACCAGCCGAGACATTGATCTCGCTCGCAGTACATACACCCTTACGGTGTATCTTATGCCGCCGTAGCTCCATTGCCAGACAATCCTCCGGCGTGATAACCGGCTTGAACGGACAATATTTGGCGGTGTGTGCTTTCGTACCGGTGGCTTTGCAGCGCATACATACGAATGTTTGCAACACCGGACAGGTTACGTTGCCGGCCTCATCCTTGCATCGATGGCTCTCGTATACCTCCCGGTCCGCCTTATTGTTGAAACAGAACACACAGTGCTAGTATATCGGGAGGGGGAAAAGGGGGATACAGATCGTTCGCGTATTAGTTTAGGTGCGTTATCATTTAAACAAAGGAATTTCAACTCTACTCAGCATCTGGTCTACAGTGCAATTCTATTAACTACGAGACAGATGAAACAGAGACACACATGGTACACATAGACAGACTGCTATACGAAGGGTTGGCTTACATCCAGCTCGCAGGTACTTTTGTTTCTGCATTTTCGTAGTGGACGGGTTGTTGATTGTTGTTTCGGTTGGTTAGAGATGTCCTGCAGCACCATATTCTTCAGCTCCGTTGCAACATCCACAGCTTCCATTAGTTCGCTTCCGTCCATTTCCGGCGCGTGCTTTGCCTGCAGGTCAGCTTCCTCCTCCAGCTCGCAGGTAGTCCCGTTCGCTTCAAAATCTTCACGAATTTCATCTAACGTCGTATTGCGCCACTTGTTCGCGCTGGCTTCCATGATAAGCGATCTCAGATCAATTTTGTAATGCGATTGACCGATTAACATCGGAATGAAATCGGGATAATTTTTTAAAAATTCTTTTGCAGCCTCATTCATTGGCTCGTCCCAACCGTATGGAGCGAGTATTAGTTTCCACAAATCTTCCGCGGTCTTGTTGTTGGAAGCGTTCTGTTTCGTTACCTCCATCTTGCTTTCTAGAACAAAAGGATCATTTTAAAGGTTAGCGTACTAGCGCATATACACACGCCTCGTAAGACGATATCCGAGCGTTCTAATGCGCGTTCTTACCGGGAATTAGCAATGTTTTACACTAGTAACGCAGGATTGTACTTTTCATTTGTAACGACGCATAAAAATTATAACGACAAAACATCACACAAACAAAATCGATTAAGCGAAAACACATTAAAAAGCTGTCCAAACGCTGCGGATCACCATCAAAAACCCTTTGCTGCACGACCTGCAAACATGTGCGAACTGTTTGTGCGCGAACGGTTTTTTGCACAAAACACGATTGTGTGCGGCTTTTCAAATGACAGATGCGTGCATATGTGTGCGTGAGATGAGCGATGACCACAAGTCGCAGTAGCCGGCGGGACCACCAACCACACACTCTCTGTAAAGTGGTTTTGGTTTTGGGTAAAATTATCATTCCAAGAAGTAGCTTTAAATTGGAGCATTTAAAAAAAATAAAACCAAGAAATTATTTAGAAATATTTTAGATAGCGCAATTCAGCAAACTGTTTAAGTTCAGCTTCAACGACGCTCAAGTGCAGTATCTAGTAAAATTTGGTGATGTTTCAAAACATCAGATGCAGCCAGTGTGGCCAGATTATTTTGGCGGTTTTCGGTAGGCGCATCAAAATATTATCGGTAGTTTTCGGTAGGTTTAGAAGTGATGAAATAATCTTCCCAACGAAAGGTCAGTAGCACGAAAAAATACATCCTTTACCTATTTCAAAGAAATAGTTTAGATTTGGTTCATAGCAGCCACATGAGGCCTTTCTGAGGTTACCCAAGTGCCACAAATCCACTAAACGACCACTAAACGGCTTCTAAACGCCTCAAATTCTCTACCTAAACGGAATATAGAAAGACTTCGTTTAGCAGACGGCAAACGACTCATGCATTCTAAAAATAGCAAAAAAGCTGGTGGCGCCATCTGTTTGTGGGATACCCAACCTGTGGAGCTTCCTCGCTTGGAGGAGAGCTTTCTCATTTCCTCTGTACTGTTGTATGGTTTCGCATTGAAGTTATGCATCGCTAGAACTAGAACGGCGATACGATTGTTTAAATACTAAACTCCAACGGAAACCACCAGTACTGAAGCAAGTGAGATTTGAGTAATGGTCGTTGGTGTTGATACCCACGTATCTGACCTCACGACCATTCATATAGATTTTTGCTCAGAAAGTTAGAAGGCTATATTGGTAATTATAAGATGAAACTTGTCGAAACACATTGCAAGAAAAGGATAGCAATATAATGATGAGTTGTAATACGCCATCTATTGATCAAACCAATGAAGCTGTGAAGCTTTCATTTTTTTCCTATGGATATTCAATTTTCCAGTCGTTTAAGCTTAATCTGTGGCGCTTGGGTATTGCCTGACAGCTATGTTGATTATTCGGATGAATTGGTAACTGTAACGATAACAAAACATAAATTAGATATTGTTTCTAAAAATAGTGCATAATTGACTCTTGAATTGATTCCAACGTATTAAAAAATCGCACGTCTTACATTATCCGTCAAATCCCATATCAAATTCTACCAGCGTGTCCAATATCATCGCATCTCATGAAGTACAGACACGGGCATTGGTCTCTGTTGAACTTCTGATTCTGGTTGCTAGTGATTTCCATATGGAGTTTAATACATTAAGTGATTCGGGAAATGGTTATATGACTTTTTGGTCAGCATTACGAAAAAATCTGTGATTTTCGGTAGGATAAATGAAAAAATCGGTAGTTTTAGGGGGCTCATCTGTGAGCCGTTATGCATATCAAAAATCGATAGGAATACACAAGATCTATTAAGGAGAACAGGTTGATGCAAAGCCCGTTGCTAGGTTGCCATTTTCAGCTCGCTTTTGACAGTTTCATGAAAAAGTGTTTACAAACAAACGGCTAATAGTTAACGCGCAAAAGTGGACGAATTTACTATTAGGAAGGTTATATTGGTTAAATTTCTTGCGGTCAATCACTTCTGGACAATAAAGGAGAAGTAATTGCAGCCTACTCTGTATTCAGAAACATTGATAACCTTTTTCATTGTTTGCCATTCCGTGACCACAAACCACTACCGTTTGCAACGGTCTTGCTGGAAAAACGAAAAGTTTAACATGTTCCAACTGGGTAAAAGAAGTCCTATTTACCTCCAATTAAACACTGAGAGTAAAATGAAACATCCAATCGACATACACTGGTACAATATGCATACCGTCCTTTACTTATAACCCGGCGACGAATGTTAAATGAGATCCTTGGATTGTATCAGACATGTAATATTCTAATTGGATTCTAATTATTCAAAGATTCTAAGAGGAATTGAATGTAAAATGCTGAACAAAACTCTCATTCACTCCATAGCAACGTCCATCGCTAAACATAAACAATGTTCACTTTAACTGTCAAAATTTTCCCATGGCTTTCTGTCAATTTACTCTAAGCGCTTCGACCTGTTCTCTTTCAAGGACCTTGGGAATACAGTAGAACGTCGATTATCCGGGCAGCTCGGGATCGGACCGTTGCCGGTTAATCGATTTGCAGGGATTTCGACCATTATCCCTGCAAATCGATGTCGAACAGAACAGCTGTCAAATTTATGCGCACGGTTAAGCCTCCCGCCGGTTAATTCGCCCCCGGATAATCGACGTTCTACTGTAAATCGGTATTTCTGGTCACTCTGCTCGCGCAGTTGACGTTTTTGTCAAATGATGATGATGTTTTCTAAATTTGCTGCAGAAAGGAGAAAAAAACACACACCAGTAGGGACGGAGAGTTCGGTCGTGCGAGGTTTGCTACAGTTTTCATCGTGCAAAGGTGACGCCAGGAACGGCCCCAGCGCGTGTGTGTGCTTGTGTGAAGAGATTACAGTTGAAGCAGTCCATTAAACGTTTGTTTGTTTTTCGTTTTACACCCTATGATAGTTCCTACGATTCTTTACAGTCTCTGAATCCAGAATCCAACTCGGTAAAGGTGAAGAAAGTTTTAGGATATCAATCTATTGCGAAGTTAGTGCGTGATGAATGGGTGAATATTTAGTCTCTGTCTCTAACCCGAAATGCCGGGGTAAAAGTGCGGTGCTGATAAGTGTTTTTCACCAGCCCAAATCCATTCCGAAAAAGCACGTAATTCCATGGAAGTTCACCCGAACGATGCAAAGAAATAGTTCTTCTGGGTAAAAAGTAAACCCCGTTTTTTCCCGGAACGTGACGACGCCGTTGCATATGTGCAGACAGCTCCCTACTTTCTTTGCCGTGCCTCTGTCTCCCTCTCTCCCTCTCTCTCTCTCTCTCTCTCTCACTGTGTGGGAGGATGGCTGTGTGTGGTTGCATGTTTACTTACGCTCATCTGTGTGTGTTTGTGTGTGTCCCTTCGTATGGATGATAATTGTGCATAGTTGAGTGGGTTTGTTGTGGCTCCAGTTTTGCACCAGATGCACCAGAGTCGCTGTGCGCAGTTTTGTTCAGCTAGCCATAGGCGTGATTCATCATAACATCATCGGGCATCAGCTCGCGCATTCTACACAACCATCACCATTCACCATCATCAACGTCACCATACCGCGCTCGTTTCTGTGTGCGTGCGCGCTCTCTGTCAAATTTGTACGCATTCAATTGACAGTTGTGTTGTTTTTGTGGGACAAAATTAGAAGAACTGGTTGGATTTTGGTTGTTCCTTTTGCCGAGCGGTGCAACGTTGTGAAGAAGCGCTCTGCATTCGGTAACGCAGTGGATTTGAAAAATCATTGCCAGCATTAACCCTTCGCTGTGTTTCTGAAAAAAAGAAACACCCACACGTAGACCCTTTTTTTTTAATCTGCGCAGCCCGCATCTACACAGGAAAATGTGTGCACCATAGGGTGGCAAGCGAGTGTGTGGTGCATTGAATGTGTGTCTGTGTGTGTGTGTTGTGTGGAAAATTGTTCAAAATTAGAGTGCCCGATTGGTCCGGCAACATCCCCTTCCGTTCGTCCAGCAAAAGCAATCCAAGTGAACCATAAATCACTCCGCATAAAACAATTGCCAGCGCTCTAAACACACTGTAGTGACCAAGATCTATTAAGGAGAACAGGTCGATGCAAAGCCCGTTGCTAGGTTGCCATTTTCAGCTCGCTTTTGACAGTTTCATGAAAAAGTGTTTACAAACAAACGGCTAATAGTTAACGCGCAAAAGTGGACGAATTTACTATTAGGAAGGTTATATTGGTTAAATTTCTTGCGGTCAATCACTTCTGGACAATAAAGGAGAAGTAATTGCAGCCTACTCTGTATTCAGAAACATTGATAACCTTTTTCATTGTTTGCCATTCCGTGACCACAAACCACTACCGTTTGCAACGGTCCTGCTGGAAAAACGAAATGTTTAACATGTTCAACTGTGTTAAAGAAGTCCTTTTTACTTTCAATTGAACACTGAGAGTAAAATGAAACATCCAATCGACACATGCTGGTACAATATGCATACCGTCATTTCCCAAGTGCCACAAATCCACTAAACGACCACTAAACGGCTTCTAAACGACTCAAGTTCTCTACCTAAACGGAATATAGAAAGACTTCGTTTAGCAGACGCCAAACGACTCATGCATTCTAAAAATAGCAAAAAAGCTGGTGGCGCTATCTGTTGGTGGGATACCCCAACCAGTTGAGCTTCATCGCTTGGAGGAGAGCTTTCTCATTTCCTCTGTACTGTTGTATGGTTTCGCATTGAAGTTATGCATCGCTAGAACTAGAACGGCGATACGATTGTTTAAATACTAAACTCCAATGGAAACCACCAGTACTGAAGCAAGTGAGATTTGAGTGATGGTCGTTGGTGTTGATACCCATGTATCTGACCACACGACCATTCATATAGATTTTTGCTCGGAAAGTTAGAAGGCTATATAGGTCATAATAAAATGCAACTTGTCGAAATACATTGCAAGAAAAGGATAGCAATATAATGATGAGTTGTAATACGCCATCTATTGATCAAACCAATGAAGCTGTGGAGCTTTCATTTTTTTTCTATGGATATTCAATTTTCCAGTCGTTTAAGCTTAATCTGTGGCGCTTGGGTTACTTATAACCCGGCTACGAATGATAAATGAGATCCTTGGATTGTATCAGTCATGTAATATTCTAATTCTAATTTTAATTCTTCAAATATTCTAACAGGAATTGAATGTAAAATGCTGGACAAAACTCTCATTCACTCCATAGCAACGTCCATCGCTAAACATAAACAATGTTCACTTTAACTGTCAAAATTTTCCCATGGCTTTCTGTCAATTTACTCTAAGCGCTTCGACCTGTTCTCTTTCAAGGACCTTGGTAGTGACAATGGGCTACACACACAAACACACACGCGTTCCCTCACACCAGTGAAAAATGGACCATTGCCGGCCTACTATGATCTCGAACCACTGTCGAATGCACTTTAGCTAATGCGGAGATTGTTCCCTTTTTTGTGTGTTTTCCCTTCGTATGTGCTTGTGCCTGTTTTGTCCATGTGGGTGTGAATGCTGAATGCATCATATTGATCGCTTTTTTTCACCCTCACTCTTTTGGTGCCGTTGCAGGTGACCGGAACCGTGTCCGAGCCCGGGAGCGCTTACCCCGAAGAACGTGTGTGTTCGCATTTATCGATTTGTGTTCCGGGGGTGAAAACCGGAAGAAAACTACCGGTGCACACAAGTGTAAAGGAAGAAGAAGAAGAAAAATAGCAGTAATCCCTTGTGTCTTTGAGTGCGTGTGCGTGTGTGTGTGTATGTGTGCTTGTGGCAGTACAATTGTGTGAGCTGTTTTCCCCCCTTTGGTGCAAAGGGCGAGAGGACGTGGGAGGACCCACCTGGACACTGGACACAACACACACCCACACCTGGTGGAAATTAATTCCCTTTTCTGTGTGACGCTGTGAGCCGTACGTTGTGTGCTTGAATAGTGCGACCACTTTTCCAGCGGGGTCACAGGGACGTCGGCATCGAAAATGACATCATTCTTCAACGTTGGGGCCCTCGGGGGCAACCCGTTCTCGACGCCCGTTGGACAGAAAGTTGGTGAGTAATTTTAGTTTTGTTTTTTTGGGGTGTTTGTGATTAAGCTTAATGGTTTACAATTTTAGGATTTTTTTGTTTAAGAGTATATGAAACACACAGAAACCTATCACTTAATGTGTGACAAAAATGAAGAAAATATGACTAGAATCCCTTCGGTGCGGCATTAATGGCATCGTCATGCTTGAAAAGCCCTAAGATTAAGCGCGCGCGTCCGCAGACGCAATCCGGCCTTGGAGGTGAAAGTCCAACCGGCCCCGTGTGCCGATGGACACTTTCCCCCTCTTCCCAGTACGAAAAGTCGTTACGAAAGCTAATGGGAATGGAAATCTTTGAGCCGGTCCATCTGTTTGACCGGTGCAATGATGAGATTCATGTGAGTTTTTCACCGCTGACGGTTACGGTTTCGTTTCCATTGCACATAAAAAATACGGCCAAGGTGGATAAGTGGCGCTATCACGCTAATATCGCTGGAACAGTAAAACAGATAAGCTGCACGGTGACGCGTGTGTGTGTGAGTACGTCCACTGGACAAGATAATGATAAGAAGCAGACACAAAGAACCGCGCGCGTACCACGGCGATACCTTTTTAAAGTAAACACAGCAAAACGAAGAAACTGTGCGGGAAAAAAACAACTCAAGTAAAAGAAGGCAAATGCAATGTAACAACATGCTCCATTCTCACCTTTCTTTGTCGCGTTGGAGCTTCCATCGGGGAGCTTTTATTCCATCCTTCAAGCAGGTCTTTCTGCGGTTTGAGGGAATACTTTCTGTTGCCACAACACGCGAAGCCTTGCAAGTGAGTTTCTTTTGCTGGATGCGGAATCGGCAACACAAGCTGCAAACGTTGCGCCCTGTTTAGTATCCAGCAAAGAGGAACAGAAAAATAAAAACTGAACCTTTATGACGTGTGTTTGCAGTTTTAAATTGTTGCCAACGGAACATTGCTTGCATCAATCACTAGAACGGCCCATTTATGAAGCGAAGGGTTTCGCCGAACGGATTTTTCATTTTGATCTTAAAATCCCCCCGAACGGCGTCTTTTTTTTCAAATTTTTAACCGCAACGGGCTTTTGATCGGTTACTGATGTTTGATAAGTGAGCTTGATTGCATTCTAGCTGAGTTTCAGCAGCTCAAGGTTCCGGTACGTTCGCTGCTCACTGAGGGGCGTTAGCGATCGTTAGGCAAGATAAAGCCAAAATGAAGTAATAGCAACAAAAAAGTTAGACGCAATTATTGGCATGCATACGGCATGGGTGTTGGGGCCAAAGCACACCCGTTACAGTCAAGCGTGCCCTACGACGCACACTCCCTTACATAAATCTCTGTTGCGCAATTACGCTTAAGCGTGAAGAGATGATTTACAATTTTCCACTGATTTGATGCGATGCTTTAATGCCCTTTTGGGAGGACGGGACGGGAGGGCGATGTTGTTACGCTACTGAATGCTGCACACTGTGAATGCAACATTATTGGCATTATTTTAAGCAATTTAAAATAACTTTAAACCCGTGTAGTATTATGTGTTGTTACATACTGATGCTGGTACAAGCGCGCTCCGGATGTGTCGAATCCGCGGTGACTCACAGACGAAACGATTGAGAGCTACAAATTGGAAGCATCAAGCCGGGGGCGTGGGCGGATAGGAACGTGCGGTCTCCCAGGTGGAATCTAAAGTGCGCAACAATACATTTAAAAAAGATGAAACACCACCACTAACAACCGCTCGGAGAGACTCCAGACCGCGTTGGCGGTGATTGTAACGTGCATCCACCAGTGTACCAAACAGTTGCCGTTGTTGTACGCGCACCAACCAACACGCGCACGAGCGAGCGGAAAACAGCTCGAGGTGCATTCGCCCTTCACGGCCGGAAACCCATCCCACCTAAAACAGACCAACACCGCCGAGGAGAAGTTTTAGTTCCACGAATTAACGCACAGGAGACGACGCGTCAGCCCTTTGCCGGTTCGGCCTGTTGGTTTGGGAGAGTGGGGGGACTGTACGCGCGTGTAAATGTTATTCACCGCATCGAAGGAAGAAGCCATACCGAAATGAAACCTACCACTGCTCGACGCACCTCCTTGCCATCCGAAACCGTGGCTGGATATTGGTTCGTTCGGATCGGTTCGGTTAGGATATATACAGCGGTTAAAGGTTTTCCTAACCCAATTTGGAGGTGGGGGCAGATGACCCCATGGACGTGTGGGGGCTTGTTTCCCGTGCGCGGGAATACAATGCAATGATGCGTGAAACGCATTATGGTTCGTGTAGTGTAGCTATGCGCATAAATGTGAAGCTAAAAGGTCATCGAAACAGAGAAATGGCATGATTAATTTTTACATTAAAATAAATTAAATTAATTGTCATGTTTCGTAATTTTAAATCCTAACAAAATAAGACATTACAAAGACATATGTATTTAATGTTATTACAAAAAGGAAACATTATTATCATACTTAAACCATAAACCTACCGCCAACACTGTACTGGAAAAGGGAGTTCCCCAATCCTCCGTCAGTGGCCACCATCAACAGTTGTGTGCTGCCTTGTCGTACCATTTCCATCGGTCGTTACCGATTTCCTCCGCCACACAACGGTGCGTTATGCGAGTTTGGTCACCAAACGCCCCCTACTCCACCTGCTGACGCCCCACTGTACCATAGAGAAGCAAAGGAAATGATTTACATAATAATTATTCACCAGGCGACAACCGACCGCGACCGCCTCAATTATTACGTTCCCCGTTCCGTTCCGTTCCGTTCCCTGCTTCCGTCAAGACGTGGCAAGAAGACGTTGCGCGCCGTGCGTGTCATTGTGGGCTCATTTGAATTTGATGTTATTGTTGTTATTATTGTTGCTGTTTGCATTTCCTCGTCGCTGGTTCTACAGACAAACAACGCACAATTACCGCAGGAGGAGCGAGGGCTTGCATGCTTGTCCTGTAAAGCGAAGGACATCAAGGGCATAGCAATGTTGGTACTAATGCTTTATAATTGGGCCATTGTGCTTGACTGGAGCCTGCCAGTTTCATCCAGCGGGAAGGTGGTAGGATCGAACATAAAACAAATCACGCTGGAAAAAAGATTCGAATGGGAATTGGCGTGAAAATTAAGTGACAACAACAAAAAACGTAGAAACTCCCGATTACATCGATTACACGTTCTTTCAGCTTTGTTTTTGGTAGACAGCGAGGAATTGGAATGTTCTTCATTACCTGCATGAAAATGAAGCTGGGGTTTCCCCTGTTAATAACGGCTTTTCTTTAACGCGCTAAATCATCATTCTTAAGCGTGGAATCCGTACGGAACAACACAATAATATTGTTGTAGATGCACTGAAACGATGCGATGATGATGGGCTTACCACCTGCACACGCCATTTCATGCTTCAATGCCTACTGGGACTGGGGGTCTACTGGATTGAATCGTAGCTAATGTTTTACCAGCAAAGTAGGTGAAAAGCGCTGTGAGGTTGTGTCCGATGGTTGATGGATCTACCATGCGCGACGACTCGGGATTGTTGTACGCACGTCGGTTAATAAGAGCATAGGAGCTTCTCGCACTGTTTTTATAGCGATAGTATACCCAATATCTTCTAGACTTGTTGATTCATATGGCTATTATGAGATACAACATTCCTCACTTCTTCTTTCCAGAATACGAAATATGGTTCGTATCTGAAAAGCATTCTGATTTGTCTTCTTGGCCGTTCGAAAGAATGCTGATGTATCGGTTTTCTGGTGTATTGGTTCTTCTGAACCATGTTCCACTTCATTCTCGATGTTTCCAGAAATATCAGGAACTGCAGCTTGTTCAATAGCTTCCTGAGGTAATGTAGAATCCGTAACTGGCACATCTGGTTCCTCTACTTTCATTCAACCTAGTCTGAAGGGTACCTTCTTACTTACTTATCCGGCGCTACAACCGCTTTGTAGTCTTGGCCTGCCTCAGAAGTGTCCGAAACCGCTCACGGTCTCGCGCCTTCGTCTGCCAGTTCATTATCCCGGCCTCAATTTGGGCCTATCACGCTTGGCCTATCTTTACGGGCTGGGTCCTCTGAAGGGTAGGGAAGTCCAAATTCCACGATGTTGGTCTCGATTTCACGAATCAACTAACGTCTTCAGTGACATACTTCCAGAAGAATATAAGACGTTACCTTCCGGGCTACTTCAATAATTAGTCTTCTGCATGGAATTTTTGCCGTGTCGCCACCATGTTTCCGATGAAATTGTTCATTCTATACAATTTCAATTGATCGAATTACTGGTTTACTCGGTCCCAGCAATCTTCTTAACGTTGTACGTATGTTTCTCCGCATCAATAGCTGAATTGGAGTGAATCTGTAAACTTGGAGAAAAGTTTGAAAAGAATCATAGATTTTCGCTTCCTCTTGACTGTTGTATAGGACAACAAATGTTCATTGTTCTTATGTAAAACACTTGATACACTTGAATCAGCTCCAGTTTAACCCAGTGTCTACTATGATTGTGTTACATGCTAGCATCCATTCATATGGCTACTATGATATACAACATCAGTGCTAGCAGTGCTTTTAAGCAAGAAATTGTCACTGTTTTTTCATACTGTTTCTGTCTGAACTCATCACACGGATGTGTTGAACGTGCATGCGCTCAGATTCGCGTTGGAAAACGTTCAATTAGCGAAAGAAAATAACGGCGATAGCAACGTTTGTTTGGTAAACATCATTCTTCAACGTTCGAGCACCGGCCGGTACCTTATCCCGGTCCCGCGCTGATAGTGATGAGCGTTTTTGCTCGTTAAAGGATTAAATAATTGAATGTTTGGAAATGGGACTATCTGGCAAGGAAGGGCAGCCCCTCAGCAGAAAGGTCGTGTTTACTTTCTTCCATTTAATCAGAGCCTACTGCTGCCATTTGTAAACAATGATGAATCACAATAACATTACAGTGATACCACGAACAGTGCCGAAGAAAGTGTCCAATTGTCTGTGGTTCATCGGGAGGGATTTGGTTTTTCTGTGTAACTTTTCTACGGTTCCTCTCACTACGTCACAGCCCTCAGAGTATCAGGTCAGGCCACAATCATCGAACCAAGAACCCAAAATGCTGACAAGCAACTAGCACAGCGACCAAGAGCACACAGTGACGATAAGCTCTCCCACCCGGTTCGTGGGGTTTCGTTCGCGGGCGGCGGGGAACTAACTTTAATGGATTGCTGCTTATCAGTTACGTTAGTCAGGTCGAACTACCTTCGAGCATGACATTTAGTCGTCGGAGAAGGGCACACAACAAACACACACAAATACTAAGTGCGATGGAGTTGATGTGGTTCGTTAGCAAGCTCCCCGTATGTGACTCACTGCGAAGGCCTCTAATGACCACACGAAATGTTGTTATGATTGCAAATAGGCAACATGTTGTTTACTGCGAAATTGGCAGCTGTTCTTGTGTGAGTGTGTTTATACGACCGAAATGGACGGGGCGTTTAATGGTCCTTTAGCTATGAGGTGATAATTTGGTTAGTAAGACGTTAACACGGCATAAAGCTCAAGGAAGTGGGAAAGTCTTCGGTTGCCGATGATGTTGTATGATTATTGTTTATGATTATAATCATTGCAGAATGATTATTGTTTATGATTCATAAGAAAATCATAAATTATTGCACTAGATGACAATGAATCTGATCGATCTTCTTGCTCCTCTCCTCTCGCTCTCTCTCTCTCTTCCCCACAGAGCAAGCGACAGATGCTAGTCTCGCCTCGGAAAACTGGGCACTCAACATGGAAATCTGTGATATGATCAACGAATCGTCGGACGGTGCCCGGGACGCGATGAAGGCGATAAGGAAGCGACTGGCGCAAAATGCGGGCAAAAACTACACCGTCATCATGTACACGCTGACCGTGCTGGAAACGTGCGTGAAGAACTGTGGCAAAGCGTTCCACGTGCTGGTCGCGAACAAAGAGTTCATCCAGGAGCTGGTGAAACTGATCGGCCCGAAGAATGATCCACCCCCGATCGTGCAGGAAAAGGTGCTCAGTCTGATACAGATCTGGGCCGATGCGTTCCGCTCCCAGCCCGACCTGAACGGGGTGGTGCAGGTGTACCAGGAGCTGAAGAACAAGGGCATCGAGTTCCCGGCCACGGATCTGGACGCGATCGCACCGATTTACACGCCGCAAAGGGTAAGCAATTGAATGGTGTGTGTGAGAGAAGTGATTGAAGACTCTCATTTCCTTCTTCTCACTATCTTGCAGAGCGTCCCCGACGGTGCTCCAGCGACGGAAAGTGCAAACACTCTGCCGGTTTCACCACATCACCACCATGCTTCACAAACGCCAGGATCGCCAGCAGTAAGTGGGATGCGAAGTCGTCGACCATTCCCGTTTTCACTTTACATTAAAACATCCATTTTCGGTGTGTGTGTTTCCTGCCTACACAGATGCCTCCACCGTCATCGATGTCGCAGGATCAGATCGCCAAGCTGCAGTCGGAGCTGGACATCGTGGCAATGAACATGTCCATCCTGGGCGAGATGCTAACCGAGCTGAAACCGGGCCAGGAAGATGCGGCCGACTACAAGCTGCTGACCGATCTAACTTCTACTTGCCGGTACGGTGTCCCAGACACATACACAACTTCATCCGCTTCGTAATAATCCACTCTCAATTGCAGGGAAATGCAAAACCGAATCGTCGATCTGATCGGCAAGGTGCAGCACGACGAGCTGACCGCCGAGCTGCTCCGGCTGAACGACGAGCTGAACAATCTGTTCCTGCGGCACGCCCGGTACGAGAAGAACCGCGACCCGAAGAATGCCTCCAGCGCGACACCGTCCGCCATTCTTGGGGCGGCGCTCGGTGCCGTTGAAATGCGCGACCCGTCGCTGATCGATCTGAGCGAAGAGCCGGGCGCTACCGGTGGTGCGGCCGGACACAACGTGTCCACCCAGCTGGCAGGGCTTAGCCTGGCGGCGGCCGGTTCGACAGCGACCGCCTCGTCACAGCTTGCCCAGCTCACGAGCGTAACGGCCCAGTCCGGTTCGTCGATTGGCGGGGCCAAGTCACCGAACAGAGCGACCACTGCCGGGGCACCGGCCGGCAGCAACATTCCACCGGACGTCGTATCGGACGAGTTCGATATGTTCGCCCAATCACGAAACACTACCGGGTAATGATCAATATAGTGGTGCAGACCACCACTGAATGATGCTAATGTGCCCGTTTAACGCTTCCATTCTTGCAGCGACAAAGAACCTTCACACCGATTAGATGCTTTGGGTGCGCCGGCAGGCGCCAACACGGCAGCGCTGGTAAGCATCTAAAAACCGCACACTCACCCACACTACTGCCCCTTACATGCACTTCCCTTTCTCCCGAAATGGTGACTTGTTTGATGTCATCAAGTTTTGTTTGTAGTCGTTTTTTTACGATCCTCTGGCTCTCTTAGCTCCATTTTCTTGTGATAAGTTTTCCTTTTCTTTGCAAGGTTTTCCAAGTTACTTTCAAAATAAATATTGTTATTCAGCGCGTACAAGATGTTACAGGATTTTCCAGATCACTTTGGAATGTGCACATCATTATTCACTGCCAGCAAGATGTTTTTCAACAGCTGTCAAATGGTGTATTTGCGTCATAATAAAATTTCAGTTCTTACACATGATTTTCAACGCACAGTAAAGAACTGTCAAACTCAATACAGCTTGAGACGTGTTGAAAATCAAGTGGAAGAACTGAAACATTATTTTGATGAAAATACAACATTATTGACAGCTGTTGAATAACATCTCACAATCAATGAAAAATGTTGTAGGCATTGGAAAATGGCTCGGAAAACCCTGCAATCGACATAGATCTGCCATTTCATTTCCATCTAAATTATTTGTAGTTTCATCAGCATGATTTTCACTTCAACACTTCAACGGTCCTTTTGCTGTCGATTTTTCACCGGAGCTTGAAGCCACATCTCATCAAGAATTGTACAATATTTTCAAAATTAATATGACATGTATTTTGAAGCGAAATAGACCCATGAAATGTTGAAAATCATGCTGAAGAAATTGGAAAAAAACACTATGAAAAATTGAAGTATCCGAGTCATGTCGAATAACTTCTTGCACATAGTGAAAACAAATGTTAACATTCGAAAGTGACCTTTGGAAACCCTGTATCCTTTCCATTGCGTCTGTAAACGTATGTTTTGTTTGCAACAAACTTTAGTTCTGTACAATACTTTCCTTTCCAACTATTGCCCGGGTTTGTTGCTTGTCGGAGTGTTTAGAACGGTTTAGTTGAGTTTTCTTTCCAATTACAATTTCCAATTTGAAAAAGTAGTCCAATTCGGAAAAAAAATTCTTCCAATTCTTCTCAAAGTACTATCGAACGATGATTCAAAACCAATACTTCCGAATCATCAACCACTATTCACATCATTCCCCCCCCCCCTTTTTTTCTCTGCTTCTTATCGTGTGTATGTCGTTCTTTCTTTTTCTTTTCTTTCATTTTGATTTATATTGCCCGTATTGTATGTATTATTCTTCATCCTTTCATTTCCCTACGTACTCTGTAATGTTTGTTGACTCCCCACAATCGAAATGTAAAACAAAACCCAAACTGCTGCCAAAATTATGCGATCATCGGCCCTTCTACTGAAACTGGTTTACCACGCTGATCGACTGTGGTGGTGTACCGTGCGTGTTGTTTGTTTGTACTTTCATCACAAATTGGAAAAACGATCCTGGTTCCGGTGATTCCTACTACACACACACACTACTCGAAACAAAAACACAACAAAAACGCAAAAAACGATACACCACATCATCATCTTATCAACCCCGTCCAATACACCCCGGCAACATCGCAACAGGGTACGAGGGAATCGGAATTTGACGAGATCGAACAGTGGCTAGGAAATCCGGTGAGTAGTACTCTTGCCATGTGGCGGAAGCTCCGTTTGCTAGGCTAGAGCACCTTTTGTCTTGCACGTGCGTGGGGAGCAGTAGCAGTAGTCGTCGTTGTTGCGTTACCATGGTGTAGCAGAAGCCATGCATGCCATACATTGCCAAGTAGCCTTAGATTTCCAACACTTTCCATTCCCAGCAAGTTTGTTTGTTTTGTGTTTTTATTTAATGTTGTGTTGTTTTTTTTTTTGCAATTAACAGTTTGTTCTTTAATTAATTAAACTCCATCAATTTCATGATCTCTCTCTATCGTTCTCGCTCACTCTCTCTCCATTCCCCCGGGAACAGGACGACATTGACAACCTCGAGGCGCAAATGGCGGCTGCCGGAGCGATGGGCGGCGGTGACGGAGGCGCTGGCCACGGTGCCGGCACGGAGGAAAGCCTAACGAGCAAGGAGTTCGAAAAGTTCCTCGCCGAACGGGCGGCCGTAGCCGAAACGTTACCGACGATCAGCAGCAGCAGTACCACCAGCAGCAGCCCGGCAACCACGGCCAAAGATCGCAAGAAAAAGTCCGACGAAACGGACGGTCTGCTAGCGCTGTGAAGCAGCTGCGCGGGGTGATCCCGATCGTGATCGGGGATATGGGACACTGTTTGTTTGCAGGGGAGGCCGGGGGATGGGGGAAGGCCCCGGCAAGTTGTTTCGTTTGATGGTTTTATTTTGTAATTATTGTTTAATATAGTTTCTGCTCCAGTCGCGCGCGCGTTCCTTTGGAGGTATTAGTGTTTGTTTTTTTTTTCACATTTAGGGGTTTCCCATAGGGCAATAGAAATGCAGACAGAGAGCTAGATAGAGAGAGAGAGCGCAGAATGTAAGAGGTGGATCGGGATGGAAAGTTTTGGTGAAAATATTTAGTAAAAAGAAAAGCCAAAAAACCCAAAATTTAAAAAAGGGGAAAGATAAAGTACCATCGTCTCTGTTCTTGTTTTTATATTTGCACCTTTTTTTTATAATTTTATCGCCGTCACGGCACAGCGAATGTGAGCCATATTATACATATATAAAAGCAAAAGTGCTGCTGCTAGCTACCACGTACGGAACTGGGAGGGACGCGGAATCATTATGGGACGAAAAAGAAAAAAAAATACACACAGACAAACAAGCAAAGACGCGAGCATCGTACTAGAAGGAGAAAATATATTTAATTGTGACCCTAGTTGTGTATTGCATTAAGGTATACCAACCAACCTTACGTTCGGAACGGGGAAAGAAACGTTGTGAAAGGGTTCTTGAAATTTGAAAAAGGATAATTTGTAAATCGGTTAGGGAATGAGAAATGAAGCTGGTTTCGGTGTGTGTCATCATCGATCGAATCGATAAGTTACATAAAATGTTTGATTTCCTTTTAATCGTTGTGTGCAAAACAAACAAACAAACAAAAAAACGATTCGATGTTGTGATTGTTAGCTTTTTTATGTGCTGTGTTGTTTGTTTGAAGAAAAAAAAAGTACGCGTGTTGATGCTTCTGAACGTAAAATACCAACGCTCATCGAACTATGATGAAAGCAGAGCAGTATGTAAAGGGTCACCATTAAAATTACCCACCAATAGGGCTTAACAAAAAACTGAAGAAGAAGCGAATTAATTGTTAATATGGATGGAGTGCGAAAGTTGCGAAAGGAAAAGTTATTTCAAAATCACCTCGGGTCGGGGCTTTCGAAACGAGCTAAACCAGCAGCTTTCAGTTTCTGTGCGTGCAAAGAAAAGTTGTGAATGGCCGTTTATAATTTATCTTTTCCCTTCAAATCTAAAAAGAAAGACAAACCAACAGGATAAAAAAACACATAATATTGTCCAATAAAGCATGCAAACAAACTCAAAGTTGCAGTCATTTGCGTAACCGTTGCGTCCTAAATTCAAATCTCACTCGCTCTCTCTCGCGTACGCGGGCGCGCCATCTGGTGAGCATTCTGGATCCCTCAACCACACTCATCTTCAACGGAACGTGGCTTTCGTGAGCAGTGTGGCCAGATTAGTTTGGCCGATTTCGGTAGGAACACCAAAATGATATCGGTAGTTTTTGATTGGAGTATCAGATTTTTTCGGTTGAAAATTTGAACTCAGTTGAAATGAAGTGTTGACCGAGAGAAGGAGGAAGGGGGAGTGCTAATCTGCAAAACGAAAATTTCATATCACGAGAAAATACATCCTTCGTGTGTTCAACAATCCGAACATGTCAAATAACATACATTTTTCATGTTCGATTTCGTGTTCGATTGGTACCAGAGCGCCGGGCAAGTTTAATGATCCCAAGTGCCACAAATTTACTAAACGACCACTAAACGGTTTCTAAACGACTTAGGGCGGTGGCAACGCTCATCGAATGCGATTTTATTGGACGTGATTTATATGGGATTTGACAGATAACGTCGGACGTGCGATTTCGTCGTCCGACTTTATCTGTCAAATCCCATATAAATCACGTCCGATAAAATCGCATCCGATAAGCGTTGCCACCGCCCTTAAGCTCTCAACCTAAACGGAATATATAAAGACTTCGTTTGGCAGACGGAAAACGACTCATGCATTCTAAAAATAGCAAAAAGCTGATGGCGCCATCTGTTTCTAGGATACCCAATGAAATGAATAAAATAAAACAAAAATGGGAAACAACAAATGATTTTTTCGGATAAGGCCAAGAAAATCAATCAATTAAATAATAAATGTGAAAAAACAGAAACAGAACAATTCTCTTGCCTTATTACATGTACGAGAGGAGTTTTTGTGCCAAAGTCTAAGTTTGACAGATCCTCCGTCTAATAAAGCCTTAAGGGCCGTGGCAACGCTTTTTCGCTGATCGGATGCGATTTTATCGGACGAAATTTATATGGGATTTGACAGATAACGTCGGACATGCGATTTCGTCGTTCGACGTTATCTGTCAAATTATATAGACCAATTTGATAGCCCGTCCAATAAAATCGCATGCGAAAAAGCGTTGCCACGGCCCTAAGCATATCAGAAAATCGGTAGGAATACAGATAAACCGGTATTTCTGGTCACACTGTTCGTGAGTTGGAGGGGGATGTTTGTGACAGCTGGCCGCAGTAAAAACCAAAACAAATGCATATTCTGTTCTCCCCTTTCTGGCGGTGCTGCTAACGGAGGCCAGATAGATCTGTTTCTAATCGCGTCCCGAGCCGTGCGCTAGTCCTTTACACACCGTACCACCTGGTGTCGCGCGTCATACGCTCCGGTAAATTGTTTCTAGTGTAAAACACAACAAAAAAAAAAAAAACAACACGATGGCACTGTCGCTATGCAGAAAGCAAGTGCTCGGTGCGACCTGCCGGCTAAACAGCAGAATATTGCAGTTCGAAATTTCAAAGGTAAGCAGTGGGACGTGGCAAAACTGTCCGCCTTCCACCAGAAATTAATTCGACCTTGAGCTTGAATCAAGCAGGGCGAGCAAAACACGCATCTGCGGAAGAGCAGTAGGCAGCCGTTCCGTAGTACGCAATAAAGCGATCTGTTGGAACGGCTCCGCCGTAGATTAGTTAACTCGCGCAAGCACCTTGTTACGTCATTGTGGAATAAATAGAACGTTGCCTCCTGTACAACTGTAAACGTTTGCTACAAAGTAGCAAAACGATCGGCAAAACGCAAATGACGTTGCAGGGTTTCATATAGATGCCGGGAATAATGTGACGCCAAAGCAAGGGGTAACATCCCGATCAGATCGACCCGGTCGTGAACCGGTTAGCGTGAACCCCCACCACCACCACCACCACCATTTACCGTCGGTCGGGGTGGCTTAATTTGCATACGGTATCGTTCGTTTTGCTACATTCGTTTTGTGTGTTTGTTTTCTTCTCCCCCCCTCAGGTACTGGCCTGCCGGTATTCGACGCAAAAGAAGCGCTCCAAAATCTACGCCAGCGCGGACGAAGCGATCGCAGACATTCCCGACGGTGCGAAACTGCTGGTCGGCGGGTTCGGGCTGTGCGGTATCCCGGAGAACCTGATTGCGGCACTGGTAGCGCAGCGCAAAAAAGATCTCACCGTCGTGTCCAACAATGCCGGTAAGATTGTTTTCTCATTTTCGTTTTGCGTTAGAAAGCTGATCGACAAGAATCGGTTAAGATGGGAGCGTTTCCCCCCCTTTTTTTTTTAAATCACACACACACACACACACACACACACACACACACACACACACACACACACACACACACACACACACACACACACACACAAAGTGCCTTTCGGTTTCACTTCCAAGGTTATCGGAATCGTACAAGACGTTTCGCGCGTGTTTGCGTGTGAGCGCATGTGGCGCGATTAGAAAACACACCTCCCGCATGGTGGGTGCGCGCACACGTCCACAGCAAAGGGCCACACTATTGGTGTATTGGTGTACAATTGGGTGTGTTCGGCACTGATCCGTGCGGGGGATTGGCCAGTTGGGACCGCCCCACGTTGCCCACAGCCATACCACCGCGCGGTGCCGGCGGTTGTTGCTAATTCTGGATCGAGCGTTGATGCCGTGTTTTGACGGCATCGCATCAGCATTGTTGCCTGGCAACATCACACACATGCTGCTGCACGGTATGCCGCCGCTCGACACTGTCGCGGCACTGTATTGGAACCAAAAATAGAAACCCATATGGATGTGTTCGTACGGTTTCACTCAAATGCGCAAAGCAAGTGGTATGATTAAGCATGTTCAAGCGAAACTGCTCTTAAAATGTTTTGTTTCGCAGACAAAATCACGGCAGTGGGCCGAGGATATACACTCCTTCCCTATGTTATCTGTGGCAGATACACGTTATCGCGCATTATGACTATTTATTCACGTTAAAACTATTGCGCTACTACGTGGGCAACGTAGCAGGAATGAAGTGTTTTGTTTCCCTTTGGAGATAAGTAACTAGTGATGCATTTATCGTGGCAAAGATGAGTCCAAAGAATCACGCGAGCAACGGTCCCTTTTGTTTTGCGAATCACACACCATACACGCAACATTCAATCGCGTAATCAGTAATCGAATAATCGGCGGCATTTAACCTATTTGTGTATGGGATACATTTTTACACAACCTCGCAATGGTGGTGCGGTGCGTTTATAATCTTCACATCTCTCTTTCTCCACGATATTAATATTTATACATCGCGCAAAAGATGCATCAAATTTCGGGCGCAAAGCACAAACCCGCCAACGACCCGTGTGTGTCCCGAGGGGTTAAGGAAGCGCGCTGCCTGCCATCCTCGTTTGGGTCACCCCATCATCGTGCCCCACCGGCGAGATAGGGGATCCTGATCAATGATCGTTTTTTTGTTTGTTGCCTGCCTAATTTTTCCACTCCCCCATCGGGATTGAGTTTAAATTGTAGCGTTGACCTTAACGCCACACGCGAAAGTGTTTTTTCGCGAAAGTGTCACCCGCCGGGTGGGTGATGTGGTCCGGGAAGCATTGACCACTATGACTTCTCCAAAATTGGTAAAACACCAAAATGTCAAACGCCCTGTTTTGTTAGAGAGGCGAGTCCGGGGACGGTTCAGTATCGCCGTCGTCGTTGTCGTTGTCCTGTCGGTTGAGAAGGAATTCGTGACGTAATGGAACAAGGCGCGTTGTGAAACACAAGCGGGAATTTATGCCTGTGTTGGCATGGAAAAGGCTAGGAGGCCATTTTTTCCCTTCTTCTAATTTTAGCAAATCTCTCGTAAGTCGATGCTCAATGCTGGAAAGTACAAGCAGAGGAAGGCAAAAACGTTACACCAAACACAGCAGCATAGCGTGATGTCACGGCTGCAGGTCAGGTCTAGGGGTGTGTTACGCCGAGATAAGTGATACCAAATTCCGGGAAAAACTGGTTCATCGTGCCTCCCGTTCGAATTCGTCTGCTTTGCGAAACAGTGGCGCACGCTTATCTCCGACTCCGGCGGGTGTAGCAGCTTTGTTTTGAGCGCAATGGGTCTCGACGGCCCCAAAAATCAGGTGATTTTGGACGAGCGGGGGGTGGCTTGACTAATTGATAACGCCATTTCAACGTACAGCCGCCACCCAAATCAGCGTGTTGAATCAACAACGAAACAAATTGTGACGACTGACGAGTGAATTTCCTTCGCAGAAAGAATGTGTGAATAAATTAACATACTTAATTAGTTTACCTACAGGGTTTTCCAGGAGTTCTCATCGCAGTAGGACACTTTATTGACTCCTTCTTACGTGAAATGAACTTAATGGAATGGGAATTGGAATCCCTACCCTTATTGGACAAATGCAATAGCAATTTCCAACGAGTCTGTTCAATAAGCGTTCAATTTCCAACATACGAAGTTCACTTCCAATAGGAAAAAGTCAAGGAAGTGTCACACAACTATTAGAAAAACCCTGTAAAACCCTGCAATGCTACAAATCGCTCTTCTAACACTGTCTCCCTCTCTCTCTGTTCCTTCCATGGTATGTGGCAGGTGTGGACACATTCGGGCTCGGGCTGCTGCTGAAGGAGAAGCTGATCAAGCGCATGATCGCATCGTACGTCGGCGAGAATGCCGAATTCGAGCGGCAGTATCTGTCGGGCGAGCTGGAGCTCGAGCTGACGCCGCAGGGCACGCTGGCCGAGCGTATCCGGGCCGGGGGTGCGGGCGTTCCCGCCTTCTTCACACCGACCGCCTACGGTACGCTCGTGCACGAGGGCGGCTCGCCGATCAAGTACGGCCCGGGCGGGACGATCGAGATCGCGAGCGAACCGCGCCCGATGCAGCTGTTCAACGGCAAGCCGTACATCATGGAGGAAGCGATCACGGGCGACTTTGCGCTGGTAAAGGCGCACGTGGCCGACGAAGCCGGCAACCTGATCTTCAACAAGTCGGCGCGCAACTTCAACCCGCCCATGTGCAAGGCGGCCAAGGTGACGATCGTGGAGGTGGAGGAGATCGTGCCGGTCGGTTCGCTCGACCCGGACCAGGTGCACATGCCGAGCGTGTTTGTGCATCGCATCATCAAGGGCCCGTCGTACGAGAAGCGCATCGAGCGGTTGCGGGTGCGGGACGCGAAAAAGGCGGGCGCATCGTCGTCGGTGGTGTCGTCCACGCCGGCCGCCAAGATGCGCGAGCGCATCGTGAAGCGGGTGGCGATGGAGTACCGGGATGGTATGCACATCAACCTGGGCATCGGCATACCGGTGCTGTCGTCCAACTACATTCCGGCCGGTATGAATGTGCTGCTGCAGTCGGAGAACGGCATCCTGGGGTTGGGTCCGTTCCCCGAGAAGGACCGCGTCGATCCGGATCTGATCAATGCGGGCAAGGAAACGGTGACGGTACTGCCGGGTGCGTCCTACTTCTCGTCCGACGACAGCTTTGCGATGATTCGCGGCGGCCACATCGACATTACGGTGCTCGGTGCGATGGAGGTGTCGCAGTACGGTGATCTGGCCAACTGGATGATTCCCGTGCGTACTTTGAAGCCTAAGATGTACTTAGAAACGACAGTAATGGTAGTATTTTTTGCTTCTTTTTTTCTTCTCTTTCAGGGTAAGCTGGTGAAGGGTATGGGAGGCGCGATGGATCTTGTGGCAGCCCCCGGCACCAAGGTGATCGTGACGATGGAACACAACGCCAAGGACGGTTCGCACAAGATTCTGTCCAACTGCAACCTGCCCGTGACGGGCCGGAACTGCGTCGACATGATCATCACCGAGAAGGCCGTGTTCAACGTGGACAAGGAGCGGGGCCTGACGTTGATGGAGCTGGCGGAAGACTGCACCGTGGAGGAGGTCATTACCAGCACCGGTTGCGAGTTTTCCGTTTCACCCGACCTGAAGAAGATGGCCCAGGTGGACAGCGCGTGATAACACACACACACACACGGCCACAATGCGAACAGAAAGCGACGTTCAAATACAATGTAAAAAGCAAAAGTTACAACAACAGAAAAATCCCCATTCAAGGCGCGCTCGTGGGGTAGTAGATGTGTAAGAACAAGCAGAACACTGAAGTGAAATCATTTTCGCATGATTTTTGCTCAGGTGGCAAACGCATTTAACGCAACGCAACTAACGTACGATGGCAAAAAGTGTCAGTACACATGGTGACACACGATGAACTGGCAAATTCAACTAAACATATATATATACATAAGAACAGTTTGGAAAGCTCTTGCGTGAGGATAAAGTCGTATATAGAAATCTAATTTCCCAACTCACTCACAAAACAAAACCTGTAAGAAGTGGCATTGAAATAATAATAATAAAAAAACTGAAATATACATCAACCTGTTTCTTTTGTATTATCCCGCTCGTGTGATGATAGGTTTATGAATATTATAATTTTGCATAAATCCTTTCTTGATGTTTTCCCCCTCCCCCCATTTGACTCGCCAGTTATTTTCTGTCTCTCTTTTGTAATCCCTTTCTAGTGCTTTCGCAAAATGTGTGAATGATTTTTACCGCCGTTTAATGCATATTAAGATTGCAATAATCCAACGACCGGTTTTTTTTTTAACTCAACTCAGTGTGCAATCAGTTGCTTTGCACCGCCAAAAAGGGGGGGAAGGTTCAATCTGGTTCGTCACTTTAACCACCGTTGAAGTTCTTTGTGGCTTTTTCGTCATCGAAACAACCTTTCTTTTGCACGTCTATTGCATCTATTTCCTCGAAAATCTCAGTGTCCCTGGCGCATCCTCATCACAGGCATAATTTACTGCCATTTCTCGCACTTTTGACTGCCACTGCAAAGATCAAGGGCACCACTACTACAAGGGAGTGTTAAAATTATGGCTCGCTCTCAATCAACACCTCTTTCGCAGCTTCGAAGCGGTACATTACACAAACCCCCCCCGGCCCCTAACGAGGTAGTAGTCTCGTAGGTAGTAAAGACAAACGAGCCGTATTGTTGTAACACGCACACACACACACGATCACTTCCTTTTGCCTTGCTTGTGCCCCTCACAGGGAGCCCGCACGGGGACACGACGATCGACCGATTATTACCACGAACCCATCGTCTATCGAGAGTGTTGCACGAAACGATCCACGAATCACGAGCTCAGATGATCATCAAATATGTGATGTTTTTTTCTTCTTCTTCATCATCTATCTCCTCCTTTCGTTCCTTTTGTTCGGCTTGTTAGGGTTTATCAATCGCTTAGCCTTGCCAAGGCTAAAGAGCTGCTTGATGCGTTCGCACGTCCGACGGAGGGTGTAAGGCTTCCTATATTAAGACAGACAAAAAACGGGTTTTTCTTCTTCTTTTACGGGATTAGGCCATTTGGGTGGCGTGGCCAGGAATAAGCATAATAATCACGACCTTAACACACACGCACACGCAACACGCCTAATAATATACTGGTCAGGTTGGCTGCAGTAGGTCAACCTACTGATACGACCGATTAGGAAGCCGTAACACACACCTGAACCCTTTTCGGGCCTACAGTTCAGCTACAGGCAGGATCAGGTTAGGGTCACAAAAAGCTATAGCATCATTGCAATGTTGTCCCGTGTGTTCTGAGAGATGGCACAGCATGATGGGAATAGTTAGACATTGTTGCGTGGAGATAATTCTAATAGAAATCGAGAGACTTCAGACCTTTAGGAGAGCTGGCCGTATTACCCGAGCGTTACATAAAATGTACTGATGGTAATATAGAGCAAATTAGTTAATTTGATCCAATTACACAGCGGGGCAACTTAATTTCAAAGATATCCTTTACTCTGAAGAGTATCCCAAAATGAATGACCTAGAAAATCCGATTAAAGTGAGGTATTTCTGACGACCCCTTAAAAGACCTAAAACAAAAATCAAACCCATATAGGTCCTGACACCAATACATTACTTAATCTGGTTCAAGAACTGCACATGACCTAATACCGGTCCAGGAACCAATACTGATCATACCGGTCCATGAACTGATCATCCACTCATACCTGCTCTAGAACAGATCATGAACCCATACTGGTCCTAGAACTAATCATGAACCCATACTGGTTCTGGAACCTATTAAGAACCCATACCAGTCGTGGAACCGATCATGAACCCATACTAGTCTAGGAACCTAGCAAGAACCCATACCGATCCAGAAATATATTACGGTTTTACCGATATTAGTACCTGCAACTCTTCGGGCTTTGGAACGATACTTGGTCCAGATCGGGAACCGAAACAGTTCCAGTTCTAGTGAACAAACCATTAGGAAATAGCGTATGAATTGTATTAATAGAATTTGTATAGTAATAAGTAAAGATCAATTGAATGTAGAGCAAATAAAGATCAATTGAAATAAGAAAAAAAAATCTAATACGAATCCTACTATTAACGGCGAAAACGATTTCCAATCAAACGACATATCGGCGGCAACTAAGAATATTATGTCTATCCTTCCCAATTTAAAAACATCACTTGAACCTTCCCACCTTGCCAATTAAATCATCACCAATTTGAGCCGGCGCAGCAGTCCTTCTTTACCTTTACCACCTAAGCTTATCACCCCCCCATGGCTTACCTCTATGTGTCACCTTTGACCGAAAAAGCGATGCAACCTTCCACGGCCTGTTGCATAGCAACAAGAGCGCCAAATCCACCTGTGTCCGGGCACGCGTTGTACGAAATTAAAATGACTTTCGATTATTTCTGGCTGATTGAAAATTGCACACTACCCTCTCCCCCCCACTGCCATATTGGAAATATCAACCGGTTGAACTCTCTTTCTGTCCGGCTGTCTGTCAGGGGTCACACACACACACACATCACCATGCGTCAAATGAGCGTCCGAGGCACCTTTCTTCTGCTGCACCACATGGCTTCAATCTAACACCGAACCAAGGTGTCTTAGCAATTATTCCTAGACCAAACAGGCGAAAAAAACTAGCGTGCGAGAGAGAGAGAGAGAGAGAGAGAGAGAGAGAGATGGGTAAAAGGTTGTGGGCATACCTGTGCTGAATCTTCTTCGCTTTGCTTCATAAATCACGCGCGCGGGAGATGTGAGCCCGAAAACGCAGCAGCCAAAAAATGCAACCGCCAACCAGCAACGAGCGGCGGCGACCGGTGCGTTGTTGTCCACTTGACAACAACCACACACACACACACACACACACGGAGCTGAACAGCAAACACGAGCGCCGTCGGTGCGTCTGAAACGATCGTGTAGGAAAATGTTAACGACTTTTAAGTATATGCACACACAGAGAAACGACCGGGCACGGCCACACACACCGGGCGACCGAAGAAGACTTACCCAATACGTGCGCCTCCTGCTCTTCGGGCGGGCGCGTGCGAAGGAAGATGCGCTTGCTTCGATTTAGCTGCTGCATACGAAACGCTGTCACACACACGGCTCGTCTTCTTTCTGTCTCGCGCGTCTCATCGTTTGCATCGGGGGAGGTGAAATGTCGTGCGCGGGTCGGAGACACACACATTGTGGGCTTTTCGTGATTTTCGGACGGCCTAGTATAAAAGCTCGGGCCGGGCATCCGGAATGATAACAGTAACCGTTTGCAGCAGCAGCAACCAACAGGTAGTCCAACCAACCCAACCATCCCGCAAGGAGCCAACGCGACAAGCCTTGAAGATGTACAAACAATCGGTAAGGTGGTCTGGCCCGGCCAACGTTCTGCCTGGTCCGGTCCGGCTTCTATCTCGCCACGGTCACGGTGAATAACTTTCCTTGGTTTTCCCCATTCCAGCTCATCCTGCTCTCCTGTGCCCTGGCACTGACGCTGGCCGCACCGCCCGCACCGCTCACCAAACGCTCGCCGCAGGGTGGCCCGGACGCGGAAGCGACCGTCGTGGCGCAGGACCAGATCATCAACGAGGGCGGCTCGTACGCGTACAACTACGAGACGAGCAACGGCATCAAGGCGCGCCAGACGAGCGACAACGGCGTGTCGGCGAACGGCGAGTACTCGTTCCTCGCCCCCGACGGTACCTCCTACTCGGTCGTGTACGTCGCGGACGAGAACGGATTCCAGCCGCAGGGCGCCCACCTGCCGACCGAGCCGCCAGCGCCCGAGCACGTGATCAAGCTACTGGAGGATCTGCGCGCCAACCCGCCGTCCGATCCGGAGTTCGATCTGGCCTCGCTCGATGCCACCCTTGCCCGGCTTCGCGCCACCCAGGGCTAGAAGAACCGAGTGAACCGAGAGAACAGATGATGATGATGATGCAGCAAGCAGTTTGTACATAGCTTCAACCGACCGCGTTGGACTCGCCTCACCTAATTCCCCGTCTCCCACCACAACACACCTCTCCTCGCCCCCATTGCCTCACCTTGTGCAGGACACGCAGCCGTACTACGATGCGTCCTTGCGGGGCTGCTCCTCCATCGTCCGAGGCACCTTCCCGGTCGATTAGTTAGTTTCAATTTAGTTTCAATTGTCCCTAGCACCGAATAATAAAAAAAAGAATGAATTGCAATTACCAATGTCACGCACTTGAACACTTCTTGGCCTACTACTTCAAGTTACACAGTTTCCCACGCGCTGTGTGCCGCGCTCTTCTGGTAAAGCGTTCAGCTCGCCTGCTGTGATGTAACGGCTGCGGTAACGCATTTATTCAAATGCGTGTCCTCGAACGAAGAGTCCAGGTCGCCCCCATCCGGTTTCGGGAAGAGTTACAACTCCGCCGAGATGGCGTGTGACCTCTGCCGTGTGTGATAATGATGATGGTGATGATGTTGCGAAAGAAAATTTATTCATCCAAAGCCCGTCGCTGAAGTCACGCACTCCCCAAGAGGCGGACGACCCGATTGATCGGTTCGATTTGATTGGACAGCGGCGGGCAGGTTGAATATTAATTGGGATTTATTTTGAGAAATATTTGGAAATCCTTAAATTGGATTTGGGCAATACGTGGGAGAGAACGTAATCGACAGACGAATTGGGTTCATCGATAACTGCTTATTGCGGAATATCAAACGGTTTGCGTGGATGATCTTCAGGTGCTGAAGTCATCATGCGGATTAGACTTGAGAAAAGTTACTAAAAGCTGGCCTACGGGTTCATTTTTTCGTTCTAAATAGAGTGTTTGCGTTTTGGATACTTAAGGATCACAAATGGTCGATCATGCGAAGATCCTACCTAGTGATGTGCTCTCTGGAGCGCACCCACGACTCCGATCCGACTCCGACTATTGGTAGTCCGATTCCGACACCGGCAAAATGGGAACCACTAGTTCTGCCCGGAGTCGTCCGGAGCAGCCCCGAATCGTCCGGAGTTGTCCAGAGTCGACCGGAGTCGACCGGAGTCGGGGTCATTTAGAGTATTGACGGGTAAAGTTGGCAAAAAAAAACCGGAGTCATCTCGGACCCGACTACGAAAATGTTGTAACCAACTTCGGAAGGTAGGGCCGCGATGCATTATCCCGAATCGTTTGGAATCGTCTGGAGTCATCCGGAGTCGCCCGTAGTCGTTCGGACGGTTGCTTTGAGTTGGCCTTCGAAGCAAAGGCCTGTATACGAAATGCAAACGCAAACGACGGCGTCACCCGGACCCGGACTCCGACGGACTCTGGACGACTCCTGTAGACTCCGGACGACTCCAGACAATTCCAAACGACTCCGGATAACTAGAGCCTACCATTTAGTACACATCACTAGATCCTAACATCCAAAGATAGACTGTTGGATCTATTGGTTTGCCCGTATATGGCACATCCAATGTTTATGACATCCTTCTCTTGTCTGCTGAAAGGACAGGAAATTTGACTCTTAATTTTCATATACTGAAGAAGCTGGGCACCGATCGTACGCACGGTTTCAGCAGGAGTATATTGTAGGAGGACGATAAATTGAAAGATTTTGGGAATTGTTGGATAATTTGATGAATGGAATTCAGTTTGATGTAGGAATACTAAAGAGTATCTAAAGAGTAGAGAGTTAACATTAGATCCTCTTGGTAAACGAACGACCGAACCGACGAATCATATGTGATATTGATCTTCAACGAACAAAGAAAGTGTTTTTAATCAGTTAATCAAACAACGTATTTAAATTATCAAAGTATTATTCATTCATTTTGTCTGTGTTTTTTTCTTTTCTCTATAATGTGAGGTTTGTCAAAACTATTCCTTAACCTGGGCTCTGGGTTGCTTTTGTATGCTTCTGCACATCTCCCTGTGTTTCTATGTGTGTGTGTGTGTGTCTGTGATCTGCTCTAAATTGGTCTGTGAATCTGTTGCGCTAGTAATGAGCAAAACGCTCACCACCCCTTTTGCGCTGCTGTGTAAATTGATCAACTTTGCTTTGTTTTATTCTGTGGCGATGTTGAAATGTTGTCGTACAGGCATAATACAAAACTTCTAATACACACGGCACGCAAACAACACACACTAAGGATGATGGTGTATTGCATAATTTTTTTATGTTTCGCTATGTCTCTCTCTCTCTCTCTCTATAAACCTAACAAGGAAAACAATCGATGCTGCACATTCGCAGTGTTCGTGTGTGTTTTTGTGTGTGATTTTTTGTTTAAATCTGACCACCATAAAGTTAAACCCACTTGAAAATTACCTATCACTAAACATTCTAGCATTGCTACAACAAAACAAAAAAAAAAAGAAAAAAACAAACAAAAAATAAGGAAAACCAGCAATTAACACACTTAAAAACACCCACGTGATTAGAGTGTGGTGCTACAGTGTGTGTGTGTGTATAGGAAAAAGGGTAGCTGGGAGGGAGGGGAAAGGTAAAGAGAAGCAAACATTATTTAGCTAAAACACGTTTCCTCTTCTCTCGTTCTCTCTCTCTCTCTCTCTCTCTCTTTCTCTCGTATTATTGTTACTGTTATTATTATACTATCTGTCTGTTTCGTCCATTCGTCCTCTTTTGCACCGTGCCTGACTACTTAACGAACTAAGTGTTTTTGTATGCATACCTACATATGTATATTTGTATATATTAATGGTTTCTTTTCATCCTTTTGTAATCGTTCTTTAATTCCTCTCATTTCCGTTGCCACTGTTTGCCGGTGCCGCCGAACTGTGTGTTTAGCTTTCATTCATCTTTATGCACCGTAGGCGGGAAGCGGCGCCACGGACCGACCATACATATAAAAAACAAAACCATAAGCGTGTGCTAATGCTGCACTGCTGCGCTTAACACACTTTAACGCTACACTATAATATACTTGTGTGTTTGCAATATCTTGCAGTATCTTGTAGATAGCAGTAATTTTTAGGTATAAATTATAAAACTTTTCTTCTTGTTTCGTTTTGTTTTGTTTTTTTTTTTTACAGCTATGCATCTTTACACGATCATTACACCTTTGCTTCCTTTTTTTTCATTTCACTTATTTGATATGAAAGATCACCGAACCTGGTCTGTATGGATGTGTGTGTTTGTGTGTGAGTGTTGATTTTCATATTGCTACACGCTACTAATAATGTAGGCTTATTTTTACAAGAAAAGAATTTACAATTTCATTATTTCCTAAACGCACTTGTGCCTTTTGTTTTAATAATTAACTTACAATATTGTTAATTGTCCTGTCTAACGCACTGCTAAAAATGTATCCATAATTAGCGACCTCCCTCCTCCTGCCCTCCTCAGAGAGAGAGAGACAGAGGTCCACATTTTATGTATTGTATATGCATTGTTTGTGTCTTTATATCTAGGCGTTGATAAAACTCCAAACACATCGTGATGTTTCTGTGTTAGCGATGAAACAGTACATGCAATACTCCTGACACACTAAACTGATGACAGATCGGTGTGTGATCTTTGCACAATTATTATTACACTTCTTCTGCTTATCACATACCTCAACACACACACACATACACTCAATACACACATACACAGTTGTTTTTAATATGAACCAAAAGTGGGCTCTATCCCCTTATGGATCACTCTTTAAGGCTCGTTCGCTGCTACGACTTTGGTCTGCTTTTCGCTCCATGCTACCTTTCTCACTCTCACACACACATGCACTATTCGGTCAAAATGTACACTTGTTGTAGATAAAACTATTTGATACGTGTACGTGTGTTAATTGAATTACTTAATAAAAACAATTTACATGTTTACTATTCCTTCCTGTATAAAAACAAACCGATTTTCTATCTTTTCTTTTCTGTTGGCTTCCGTTGGAAACTGAACACACCAGAAGATGATCAGGGACAGAAAAGGGATGCTGCGCTGTACAATGCGTTTTGGTTGGCATTCACCGAATAAAAGAGTAGTTAACGCGGCCTACGCTGATGCAAGGTTGATTGAAACCTCACCCAAGAGCTGCACCGCCGCCACTGATCCTTCATCCGTGTCGTTATGGCCTGTCGCTTGTCCTATTTTCTATTTTACACTTCTCGCATGTGTGTGTGTGTGTGTGTGTGTGTGTGTGTGTGTGTGTGTGTGTGTGTGTGTGTGTGTGTGTGTGTGTGTGTGTGTGACTTCTCGCATGTGTGTGTGTGTTTGCATTGAGAACCATTGATTCTACTACACTCCATTGTTCTAAACGTGCACCTCCTTCGGTGTGAGGAAGCTGCCGAATCGAATGCATCGCTCTATAAACCAAGGGCAAAAGATTGAGATTCATATATTGCTGCGTTCCATATATTCCTCATTATTAACCCTGCACGAACAGTCAAAGCCTACTCCACGCGCGTTTCCTCTGCCATGTAAGTGCACTTTTCCTTGTTATTTACAAGTATTAAAAAAAACGATTCCTTTTTTTACCGGAAAGCGTCTTCCTTCCTCTACTTTCACATCTTTCTCTTCTATAGCTACCATTTCTCCCGTTACCAGACATATATGTGGTAAACAAAAAAAAAAAACAAACAAACAATTATTTTAAATCTAAATGATCGGATTTAAACAAAAATCATTCGTGACATACATTTTGAAATAGCAGAAGAGGGTGAAAAAAAAAACTACAAAAGAGCTAAAGTTATAAGTAATGCAAACTAAACGAACGTATGTATATATGTACAAAATGATTCCACAAAGCGCGCAACGCAAAACAGTGAAGAAAAGATTCGACAAAAACCATAACAGCTTTTAGAGCAAAGGAGGCGGCAGGTCAGTACCAGTAAAAAACGTCAACCCTTTTCGTCCGTACCCGCGTGGTCAGGCTGATATTTCAAAAATAAAAACGCTCCCCCTCGCTGCACTGACTACTGTTTATAGGGCGGTAATTTAAAATCATTCTCATGCTGAGTGTACGATAGAGCTAAAGGCCATGCACATGTAGAATAAAATAAGAAACGATTCCTTGCTCATGCCTCTCATTTACCTAAAACGAAGTGTGCACTAAAAAACCACATTTTAACCAGTAGCGCAGCACAACTGTACAGTGTGTGGATGTGTGTGTTTGTGTGTGCAAAATTAAACCGTGATAAAGAGCGACCGTAACACAACGATAGGCTCATCCAGAAGTTTGCCCATCCATCCATTCATCCATCCCCCTTCCCGCACATCCCTTTGCGCACAATATTTTGGTAAAAAAGGTAATAAATAAATATCAATCACTGTAATCCCTTCACACACACGCAATCGCCTCACTAAATCCGGAGGGGCTCCACCGGGTATCATCCGCTCGTATATTATAACACCGGACCACTGTCGCCCGACCCGTACAGTATATGGTCAAAGCCTAACGTTGGCCGTCGCCGTTGCGAAAGCGAGTAGTCTTTCCGTTCCAGCTGCCGCAAGCGCTTCGGGCGCGGCTCGTCGACGCAAAGCTCGGGCCGGCGTTTGCGTATCTGGCCGTAGAGCTGCCGCTCCTGCCTGGTCACGAACGGTTTGCCATCGCTTGCCGTGAATTGGGACCGCACGCCGCAATCGCTCTCGCTGAAACCGATAAACTGGACGCACTCCTCGTGCTCGAACCCGACGAAAACGTCCGACGGGCCGGTGCCAAGGAACAGCACGTCATCGTCGTCCGACGCGACCGAAAGCGAGCGCATGCCCGCCGTCAGCAATTGGTGGCTGCTAGCGAGATGCAGGTTGGCAAATATATCTTGCTTCACCAGCACCGGCGTGATCAGGTCGCTGAAGCACCACGGTTCTTTGGGTACATTGTGCCAGCTGGGAGGCGTCGATGTAGTGGTGGGTTTCGGCAGTTCCTGGTTGAATTCTTTCTCCTTTTTCACCCTCACTCCCGCCGGCGTTCGGTTTGGCGTGCGGGCGTTGACATTGCTAGCGTTGCTATTGTTATTACTACTACCACCACCACCACCACCATTACTATTTTTATCACTTTTCGCACTAGCAACAGGCAGGAGAGCGGACGGTGACGGTTCTGCTGTTGGCCGTTCGTTTTCTTTGCTCTTGTTGTTACGAACTGTACTGCTTCTGCTTCGGCTTTTCTCACCTGCTTGCCTACTACTACCTCTGCTGCTACTACTACCACTACTGCTATCCAGGGGTGGTACTACGTTCAGCGAATCGCCCAGTATCGCTTTGGTCGTATCGGAGAAATCTTCGCCGCCCATAATGTCCTCTTCCGGCCTGAAGGCGGTAATAAGCTGTGCCTCTTGCTTAACGATCACTTCGCTACCAGCTTGGGCGGACTTTTCCACCGTCGCCAGTGCTGCCAGGCCGTTCTCCTCCACCACCAATTCGTTATTGTTCTTTTCCGCTTCCGGCGGCTTACTGCTGCATATTGTCTGTTCCGGCACCGTTGCTTCCACTTCCGGCACCTTGTTAGCAACGTCGTAGCTCACCATTTCGGCGTCCTCCTGATCCACTTCCTCCTCCTCCTCCACCTCCTCCACGTCGGCAACTATTTCGTCCGCCGGTTTTTCCTCCTCTAAATCCTTCCCACTTTCCTTCGCTTCACTATCCTTATCACTTTCATCCTCCTGTAGCGTCACGCGTTCCACCGCCGGCGCAATGCTTTCCGCTTCAGCGGGCGATGGTTCCGTCGGCTCAGTCGACGGCACGCTTGTCTCCGGCATCGCTGCACTACTGTGATGCTGCTCCTCCTCCTGCTGCTGCTGCTGTCGTACGTTCGTTACTTCGTCCTCGTCGTCGTCGAGCACGATCACTACGGAACCGTTCGACAAGTGGCGCGCATCGCGCATCGGGCTGCCCGAGTGCGACAGGCTGCTCTTGCTGCTCTTGCTGCGCCCGATGCCGCTCGAGGTGCTTTCCTCCAGCGAGCTGCTGTACTGCGACTCGACCGATTTCGTCGTCGATACGGACAGGTCGGCCGCCACTTCCTCCTTCTGCTGCTGGTGGTGTGCAGTGGTTCGTTTACTGGCTTTACTGCTCGGCGAAGCGTTACGGTGGTCAGGCACTGCGGTTGTTTTGGAGTTCGATTTTACCACCTGCCCACTGCTACTACTACTACTCTCCGCGCGATTGTTGGACCGGTGGTGGTGGTGCTGGGATGAGGAAACCGTCGCCGTTTGCGCTACTAGCGCAGCCGCACTCCTTTGCCGCCGTGCGCTTCCCTCGTTCTGCAACCGGAAGCCGCCCTGCTCCGCCAGCTTAAATGCGTCGTACGTGTTGCGCACGTTCGTCTGCAGCTGCTCGTACGGTAGCCGGGCCTGGCTCGGCAGGCCCCGGTTGTACGGTGCGAGCGAATGCTGCTGCCCTCGCCTTCCACCGCCGGACGATTCGCACAGCAGCCACTCGTGGCCGAGCAGCTCCTGCATGGTGATGCGCTGGTCCGGATTGACCGTCAGTAGCGAGCGTACCAAACTTTTCGCCCCTTCGCTCACACCCATCCAGATGCTCGAGCTGAGATCGAACGAACCGCGCCGTATCTTGTCGGTGATGATTTCCATCTGCTTCGACGTCGAGGCGAGGTTGTCGTGGCCGAAGAACTGGCGCGGCGTGAACGGTGCCTGCCCGCACAGCATCGTGTAGAGGATGACGCCGAGCGACCAGAGGTCGGTCGTTTCGAGCGAGTACGAGCTGTTGCTGGCCGTGCTCTTCTGTCCCGTGCTGCCGACGAGCACTTCGGGCGCCGCGTATCCGAGCGTACCGGCGGGCTGCGGTGCGTCGGTGCTGTCCAGCCGCTGGGCAAAGCCGAAATCGATCAGCCGCAGCTGGTCGGAGGACGACCGCTCGAGCATCACATTCTCCGGCTTCAGATCGCGATGGGCGTACCCTTGCCGGTGGATGTAGGCGACCGCATCGACCAGCTGAGAAAAGTAGCCCCGGACTCGCCCCTCGGTCAGCTGGTGCTGCTGCCGGTTGAGGTGCTGCAGCAGCTCGCCACCCTCGAGCAGCTCCAGCACGAGATAGATGTAGTTAGCGTCCTCCAGCAGCTCGACGAACCGCACCACGTGCGGGTGGCCCTGGCACTGGCGCAGCGCGTCCGCCTCGTGCCGCGCGAACGCGGCCGTGTGCGGATGGTTGAAGAGCACCTTGACGGCGAAGACACTGTTGCTGCGCAACCGCTGGCACTTGAGGCAGGTCGAGTAGGCGCCGGACCCGATGGACGGCGTGCTGGTCAGTTCGTACTTTCTGAAGAAGGGCGATTGCTGGAAGGGAATGCAAACGGTAGGCCGATTTTGAAACGGAATTATTATTTTTTTTTTTTGATAAAGAAGCGACGAACAACCCTCCCTCTTACCTTGGACGCACTTCTCCTAATGTAACTCTCCAGCGGGCGCTTGTTGTGGATCGGGATGAACTTGTTCCGATCGGTGACGTTTTTGGTAAGGAGCTTCGGTGATACGTAGGAATAACCTGAGCGAAAACATTTCACAAAAAGAGAAGCACGTTAATTTCCGCTTGGGCTTGGGGGGAACCGGCAGCGCCCTACAACACCCACCTCTAAACAAACGATCTGCATTCTTTGGCGGTTCGCACGGCTTTTCCGTCACTTCCTGCTTGGTGAACTCCGAGCTGAAGTTGCGCGTGTCGCGATCGTTCTCCGCCAGCGGCGGGTACGGCGCCTCGATCTGCTTCCGCACCAGCCGGGACCAGTTGATCGACCGCAGGAACGGGTGCGACTTCAGCTCGGACGCATCGCCCTTGCCGCTGCCGAGCCGGCGCTTCGGATCCTTCACCAGCAGCCGGCGGATGAAATCGGTCGCCTCGGGCGACAGGTTCTCCGGGATGATCGCTTCCGTTTCCGTGATGCGTCGGGCGATCTCGTTCTGATCCGCGGTGAACGGGGACGCACCGGTGAGCAGCTCGAACGTTAGCACACCGACCGACCACCAGTCGACGGCAGAGTCGTGACCCTGCTGCGTCGGCTTCAGTATCTCGGGCGCCATATACTCGACCGTGCCGCAGAAGCTGTGCGCTCGCTCGTTCTCGTACACGAGCTCGCGCGAAAGCCCGAAATCGGTCAGCACGATGTGCCCGTCCACGTCGACCAGAATGTTTTCCAGCTTAATATCACGATACACAATGCCCAGCTGTGACAGAGGGAACGCAATTTTCGATTAGTATAAACAATCTTCCCGATCGCAACGGCAGGATTTACCTTATGCAGATGCTCGATGGCGACTATTATCTCGGCGATGTAGATCTGCACGGCCGGTTCGTCGAAATGCATTCGATTGCACAGCAACGTAAACAGCTCGCCCCCGATCACGTAGTCCAAGATCAGGTACAGCTTGGAGTCGGTCTGGAAGGCGTAATGCATTGTCACCAGAAACGGAGCTTCCTGTATTGCTTCCAGCACCTGAGAAACGGAAAAAACGTAGCACATTAGTATCTTGAAGTGGATGTGGTGGATTTAACGCGGTTAACGCCTACCTGTCGCTCCGTTCGCGTGTGTTCTGCTGTCTTTTTCTTCAAGCTTACGATGCCCTTCTTCAGCACTTTCATGGCGTAGATTTTGTCCTTATCTACGCCAGTTAGTTTTTGCACCAAGTACACCGTGCCGTAAGCTGCATAGAAGATATAGGGGAGCGGATTACTATGTAGTATAACGTCGGTGTGATATTGTTTGCCAGGGCGCGGCCTAACTTACCGCCAGTTCCAAGGACTTTTAGCAGCTCGAAATCCTCCAAACTGACTTTGTCTCTGTCGTTTAGTTGCACTGCAATCAGAATAGGAAAAAAACACGTATTTTGTTAGTGATGGATAAAATTGGCAAACAATCTTAGAGGACAGGGGCCCGAGATTCCGAAAATTTGGCAACCGACTCCGGAAGGTAGGTCCGCACAGCATTATACGAAGATGTTTAGAATCGTCCGGAGTTGTCCAGAGTTGTTCGGAGTCGTCCAGAATCGTCCAGAATTGTCCGAAGCCAGAGTCTTCCGGAGTCGTTCAGAGTAGTTCCAAGTCGTCCGGAATCGCCAGGAGTCTTTCGAATTCGGAGTCGTCTGGAGTCGTCTGGAGTCGTCTGGAGTCGTCCAGAATTGCCCAGAGTCGTCCAGAGTCGTCCAGAGTCGTCCAGAGTCGTCCAGAGTGGTCCAGAGTCGTCCAGAGTCGTCCAGAGTCGTCCAGAGTCGTCCAGAGTCGTCCAGAGTCGTCCAGAGTCGTCCAGAGTCGTCCAGAGTCGTCCAGAGTCGTCTATAGTCGTCCAGAGTCGTCCAGAGTCGTCCAGAGTCGTCCAGAGTCGTCCAGAGTCGTCCAGAGTGGTCCAGAGTCGTCCAGAGTCGTCCAGAGTGCTCCAGAGTCGTCCAGAGTGGTCCAGAGTCGTCTAGAATCGTCCGGAGTTGTCCGAAGTCAGAGTCTTCCGGAGTTGCCCAGATTATTTCGGAGTTGTCCAGAATCGCCAGGAGTCTATCGAATTCGGAGTCGTCTGAAGTCGTCTGGGGTAGTCCGGAGTCGTTCGGAGTCGTCTGGAGTTGTTTGGAGTCCGCTTGGACTTGGATGGTTCCGGTTGACTCTAAAAGACTCCGATTCCGGTCGACTCTTAACCACTCGGAGTCATGGGTACGCTCCAGAGAGCACATCACTAGTATGTTTATTAGGTTATTGATTAGAAAACATCAATTTCATAGAATAAAGTTGATATTTTCAAAAAAAAAATTAGACCAATAGGAGCTGTTTCAGATTCATGAATCAAGGATGAGCTTTTGAAACGAACATTAATGAGATTTTTGCATCATCAAGTACGATTAATCTAAGAATAACAATTCTGCTAGAATCGGAGATGAATATTGGATTGATCATTAGGTTTTTTCAATACTACTTGGATGATTCTAAATCTTTTTTGATAACTGGTAATCGCTTATATCCATCATATCGTGTTTGTGTCTACTTGGTAATCCCGCCTAATACAGACATACTAAAAACCATTAGTACCACGTCACCAGATGTTCACCAGTCAAATGTATTCAAAAAGTTCATCAAATAAAGCCTCAAATAAGGTCCAAGTTCCGATAAAATCTACGACTTATTACACTCGTCAACCTGACGCGATAAACAATAGGAGGACCCGCTGTAACAGGAACTGGCGCAGCATTCCACAAGCTTATGGTGCCCAAATGCACACGGTAACTCTTCCAGCATACCCACCAGGCGCTTTTTTATGTTGTTACCCTCGAGAATGGTGTCACGACACAGATCGATCCCACCACACCAGCAAAAGCACATTCCATCGGATGGATCCATCCAAAAAACGGTGATACAGCGGAGAGGTTGGGTCCCAACACCACCGTGTTCTGCTGAAATCTCTCTTGTAGTACCCATCCGGTTGGCCATTTTTTTGTGTGTGTGAAAAAGCGGGCTTGTGCCTCACAATCCACCCCCTCCCCCGTTCCAACATATCTCGACCAAAAGGAAAACCCCAACCCTGCAGGATGGGAGAACGACGTGAGATTCTTCATGTAGTTTTTACTACTCCCCTCCACTTGCCGCTTGTGCTTTTTGTGGGTGTGAGTAAAGGTGGAAGATGTTGATGATGATGTTGATGATGATGGTGGGTGACAGTACGCGAGACGAGCGCGGTATGATTTGATGACCTACTTCTTGCGTTTGCGTACGTTTGATGCCGCTAAAAGTGGTGTGCGTCTGTGTGTGTGTGTCCGTGTTTGCATTAGTAGTGAGCGGCAATGTAATTGTAATAGTAGGCAATGCTGTTGCGCTACCACCTCCGCCGTGGCCATCTGTGAGCGAACACACAACACGGTAGGCCGCCGTACGCCGTGTACAAAACATTGAGTGCTCTCTCTCTCTCTAACTCTCTTAGCGCTGGTAGAAACCGGCGGAACAAGCAACTTAGCTAGGATTTAAATCCAGCAAAACGGGAAAGATGCTTCAATTACTGTTTGGTCGATTAATGGACGAGATGGAGAAAATGAATATATATTCCCTTCCCTATCTCATAGCATAATTGAAATGTTTTGCCCAAAACTCTGCGTGCCAGAAGAGAGAGAAAGAGAAGAAAAAGAAAATCTCCGTTAGGCCAGTGAGTTACACTTCCGTTAGTCGGGAGTATGTTGGGGGAGGTGGTATTTCCGAAGGCCGCGCGGTAAGCATGAAATAACGGAACCGCACCATCACTAGCGCGCGCTCACGGTTTTCTGTTATGTTGCCACCTTCCCCATCGAAGCATCCCCCCAGTACTGTTGGGAGGGTTGGAGAGTTGTACTACGCTGGCTGCTGGCATGCGCTCAAAGACAGTGAGAGAGAGAGCGCGCGAGAGTGGGAATGTGTAAGTGTGTATTTGTGCCCGTGTGCAATAGTGTTGGAGAGCGGTGAAATCTATCTTTACATAACTGCATCTCTCTTTTCGTACAAACACACACAGATGCACGCCACCGGTTTGCCCTTCTCCACATACACACACACAGTAGGCCGGAATGTAGGGCCTACTACCATCCCGGCTCCCCGTGAGGCCGTAGTGAGAGTGACGAAGCGCCGGCACATTTCACTGGCCTTCTTGTTTCTCTTTCGCCGCGTAACGCTATGGCTAAAGGGAATGAGTGAGTGCAAACTTCCACTAAGAAAAAAAGAAAGAAAGAGAGAGAGAAAAAGCAGGAGAGAGAGTGAGCTGCAGCAGCAGCATGTTTGCGTTTATGTTGGTTGCAAACAAACAAAATATAACACCTGTAGCATTCGCGTACAAAGCACGAATGTACGTACACTATTTAGGAGCTACTATTTTCATGTGTTAGTGTGTGTGTGTGTTATTAGGGAAATTTCCATCCAGTGCTGTGGGACGCACAAAATTTCCATTACACATCTTCAGTGCTCTCAGTGCAAATCTTCAACGTCGTCTCGAAGAAATACAAACATGTTTGTCCTCACCAATGACGTATGTTTGTCATTAAACGAAGCGTTGCTGCGTAACGCAAACACGTTACATCGCTTCATCGAAAGCGTTAGCACAAGCTTAGTACCCTACCACTAATCCACTTAAGTTGAAGCAGAATACAAAAGATGACCTTTTTTGGTTTAATTTGCACACCTCGATGCGCGATTTGAGTCGGAAAAATGGCGCAGTAACATACGACGACGACCCTCCTCCTCTCATTGTGTTTTACCCATTACTATTATTTTGTGTGTGTGTCGATTTTCATTCGTCCCCCCTGCGGTTTGCTGCTGTGCGATGTTGTTTACCATTTTGCTTTGCCCATGCTTCAAGGTTTGTTTTGATGTTTTTTTTTTTTTTGGTGTGGGCTTTCGGTCTCATTCACTCGCTCTCTTTCTCGCTCTCTAGCTCTTTTTTTTACCACAACAATGCATGCTGGTAAAGCTTTGAAATGAACAGAAAACAAAAACAAAACAAAAAAAAGCTCAAAAATGTGTGCGATAAGCATAAGCTACATGTGCGGCTACGTGCATTGGATTAAGTTTGCTGTCTGCGTTTTTATACTTTAACAAACATACCTTCAAGGGCATAGAAAGGGGTTACCATGTATAAATTATTTGTTATTTATTCTTTTTTTTTTTAATACAAGAAACATAAACAAAAATGTTTGTACTGTAAATGTCATTTCACATTTCTGCCTTAAATAAGGCACGGTGTGCATCTGGTGGAGAGAAAATGTACTTTCATTTTCATACACAAACACAAAACGCTGCAAAAAAAAAACCGGGAAGTGAAAGTAGCAGGGAAGTAAACGAAGAATATCGTTACCAAATGCAGCTCTCGCTGTGATGTGGAGTGAACACTATTGTGTAGCATGATAAATTTAGCTCATTTATGATCCAATTCAAATCACCGAAAACGTCTGGGGAACGTTCACTTCACTCACAGTCGCCATTTTCTCACCAAAAATTTTCCACCAAAACATTTTGGTTGATGTTGACGAAAGCGTCAGCCTTGTACAGCCATGTATTGTTCTCCTGCATCTTCTCTCCCTGTTTGATTTATTGCAATATTGCGCAAATATTATCCCATTGCAGATGATTCCAAACCCGGCGTCGTGTAGCCAACACGCACACACACATGCACACCAGAGAGAGAGAGAGAGAGAGAGAGAGAGAGAGATAGAGAGAGAGAGAGAGAGAGAGAGAGAGAGAGAGAGAGAGAGAGAGAGATGCACCAACAACATATCAATGTGGAATCATTTTTGTGCGCAATACTTCTTTCATTCGATAAAAACTCATCTTGACCTGCACAAAACAAGTCGCGCACACACATAGATAAGAATTGTGTCTATAAAAGTCTTACTTATCCAATAAAATGTATGACAAATAAAATAAAATAGTCACTTTTAACATGATTTACCATAATTTGCTATACTTCTAATGCAGTGTAGCATTATAAAATCCCCAAAAAACAACTTAAATCATATTCACCCATAAACTTCGACTCCGAGTGCTGCGCATCCCCATTCATCATCACCACACACACACTCAGTACTACAAAATCGCCACCATGACGGTCTTACAATGTAGCACACTACCCACCCACCCTGTGTCTACTACTTGCAAACTCAGCTACAGCTACCAACCAACACACATAGGCGGAACCCTTCTGCGCAAAACCCGCTTTACTCGTGCGCGCCGCCGCCCGTTTGATGTACGCAGCATTGTGCGCACGAGCATCCGCGATTCACAACGGGTGCAATAATACAGTATACGCAGCAGCAGGCAAACAGTGCAGTGAGTAGCACATACACACACATAGACAAAAGCGGGCACAGACACTCGTGTAAAGGCATTTTTTTTCACGCAAACACACCACAATTGCAAAATAAATGCACAACACACACGCAGTTGTGCAGTGCAGTGCAGCCAGTAGGTAAGGAAAAACGGAACCAACACATTGGCGCAACGTCAGAGAGGCAAAGGCAAAGACCATTTAGACGCGGAACAGAAATGGCTGGATTTTGAGTTGTTAGACGAAGAGTATTCTTCAAATTGTCGGGAATACAAGAAGTTGTTTCTAAAAATAGAGCAAAATGTTAGGAACGATTCATTTAACATCACTTAACGCTAAAATACATGCTCGGGAGACTTTGCGGTTTCCTTATCATCGGTCATATCAGTTTACATTGCGCTGTGATGCGGTTTGATGTGTCTCAATCACGCTCAGTATTTACACTACACAGTAGCGACCACCATCATTGTGTGATATGATAGGAACAACTTTATAATATCCATCTATAACATAGGAAGTTTGTTCCAGCAGAAGGGCCTGCAAAGTTGATGTTTCAACATTCAATATTTTCATTCAATTTTAACAATTATTTAGACGTTTGATAGCTAAAAGAAAAGTCGTTCGTATCAGCAACTATCTCCCAAATTGTGATCCCCTTTTACTCCGGCTGCTTCTTATCATCAGATATGCCACATAGCACCCCGATTGCGAATCACAAACAAAATACCAAATGTTCTCCCCGCGCCAAACGTCTGAGTAAGCTAGCTTTCTTTGTTGTCTGTGCGCTTTTCTTCTGAACGAATGATTGCAGACAACAACCCCACCCCAAGGACGGCAGACAGTTTAATCTCGTCCCCAAAAGTCGAGACACGGGGAGTCCCAACAGCCACTACTAACACAACCTGCTCTATGATGCTGATGGTCATGGTTTTTCCAGCAACAAAAACTGCACCTCCTCCTTCTTCCAGTGCACAGTGGGCAACGGCCATACAAACGCCGGGATGAAAATCAATTCCTCGTGCTATTGCAGTTTTTCGTCATTCTATACAATTGCTATTACTATACAGGGCAGTCGTATACTAAAATCGTCAAGACAGCGAATAAGAATAATAATTATCGCTCACAACATTGTACTAATGCGTAGTAGTCAACAGCATTAACAACAATTGTTAGGAATTCAAACGAAGGCGGAATAAGTTTCTTACTGAAAATGAATTTTTAAAGTATTAGGTACTAGAAAAGTTGTGTTTTTCATGGTTGGGTTTGAAAAAAAAACTAATTCCTATCTTGCGACCTATTTTGAACTGTTTTTCCTCTCTTCAGCTTTGTTTTTTGCCTGTTTGTTTCAAATACCCGTTTATGACAGGTAGTTGGATACTGGTGGTGTATGGCTCATACAACAACACGTCAAAATCGCTCGCGCTATTTTCAAGATAAAGTTTAATAATTTTCGGGTACGCAGATGGTCGCAGCTAGTATTAACGACAAAACGTAGGAAAAATGTTGATCTTTCTTATGTCGAATCATCACAAAAATGTCGAATCATAAAAAAATCACTCTCCAAAATAAAAATATCCAAAAATTCAGCAAAGATGTTTGGTTTTCAATCATTTATGAACTTCAAAAACAAGTTTTTGCCAAATATTCATACATAACATCAAAGTATGACAAAAAACCTTTCCAACAACATATTAATTATCAAAATCTAACAATCATGTACTAAAATATTATGGTTTTTGTTCAATCGAAAAATAGCTCAAATTTGGGACAAAAAAACACAAAGTTTGTGGTTTGATGGCCTATAACTCAGTAAGTTTAAGATAAAAACGTAAAAAAATTTGGTTTCAACCAAGTTTAAGTATCTATTTTAAGAAAATGTTTATGGTGTTAACCTGCGACAAAGTTGGTTTTTCGATTTTTATACAGGCGTTTGCCCAATGTGCAGTGTAATGCATTTTTACAGACCAACTGATGTTTGGGGGCGGAGAAGCGGCAGCAACCACGTCGCCAATCAATAGTGCCACACACCACACCACCACTAGCGGTATCCCCCCCCCCCCCGTTCTTTGAAATTCCTGACCTGGGGGACGACAGAAACTGGGAAACTTTATGTGTGTGTGTGTCTTCAACCCTTCCCGGGCCTCAAGAATCCCAACCACCGCCGACAAGACGAGTTTTCACTTGCACGTACGTATGTACAAGTCGCAAAAAGAAAAGAGGACCTTCACGAAGGTCGTCTGAAAAATGGTTAGCGCCAGAGAGAAAGTTTTTGTCATGGGACGTGGGGAAAAAGAAATGCTACCACAAGAAGTATGCGGTGTGGTGGAGAAGTATGATGACAGTGGTGCCGTGTGTCCTTCCGAAACCGTTGAAGGTTTGCGTTTTTCTTTATGAAATTGGGGACATTTATTTATGCTTGCTAGGGCAAAACCCTAAACTTCGTTGGTATTTATGGTGGTAGCTCTCAAAGAGAAGGAGAGAAGGGTAGCTCTCAAACCGTGTTGAAAATGAAGTTTGACACGCAAAGAGACAATACTTCTTAATTAGGCCAGGCATATGCGCGTATCATGTTTGTGTCACTGTTTCCCCTCAGTCTCGTCTCAATTATAAGGCATTTTGTTGGCTTTTTTTTTAGAAAATATTTATAATTTGATCGAAATCAAATCTCAAAGCTGTTTTTCTATTATTCCATGTTTATACTGACAGTTAACAAGAATAAGAATTACAGAATTAAAATGTATGGATATGCAAGATAAAGAACTCTAAAGAAAAAGTTTACCACATACACCACAAATAAGGAAGCGTGTTATGATAAAAAGTAGGAGATTGTGGTTTTTCACCCACCACTTAATGCTTCCCCACCACATCCTCGAAAGCAATATGAAACAGTGTGTAAGTAAATAAAATCAATTCAATGAAAAAACTTTTTTTTTTCTTGTAATTCCAAACTTGAAGCTTCATTTTTTTAGTTGTAATTCTGGCACATCGATTGTACAATCACCCATAACCCATGACACACACACACACACATAAACTGTTCTGGAATGGCGCAGCTTGTTACGGTCACTGACCGACCGGCCATCGGTTTGACCAAACTATGTTTGGTTTTGCTCAGGGTCAAGGTACAGCGCGAAGCACGGTCGCTGCGCTTCCGTTTGCCATTGATTGGGAATAGGTTAAACATACTAATAACGTACGACACATTGGTAGACGGTAGACATGCCAGGGGGGGGGGGGGGGGGGGGCAAACTACAACTAAATATATGCGTCGTCCAGACTTCATTGACTGGAGAGTACAAGATGTCATGCCCACAAACGCACGAAAGTGTAGCCTAATGTGCCAAGAATTAAGGCTCCAAAAATTGAGGAATAGTTCTCGATTGTTGACCGGATCTGTGCTTACTCAAAGGAATAATAAGAATTTTGAGAAATTATTCATTTCACAAGAAAATTAGAAGGAAAACGTTCATATAACAGTTAATTATAAACCACAAAAAAACTGTTTCTCTTCGACCATGTAATCACATAAGCTCATTCTTGCACGTTGCATACGTTGCAATAGTTAAACATTAACAACTTTGAAGCGAAAATTTAGCGACCAATGCAACTCGGGCTTCTGCTAGCAACACAGAAGCAAGAGAACAGTTGCCGGCACGTTTGCCCATACATTGCCCACTGCTCACCATGCCATCAAAACAAATGTACGTTCCGGGGAAGTCGTGTTGACCTTTGGCCGACAAGCCGCCGGGGAGGGGTTGACAAAAATAACCTTACGACGAGAGTGGACGCCACGTGTGGGTCTTGCTAAGCGCTCAAATACTGGAACATAACCGGCAGGGGAAAAAACAACCTTGTGTAGAAGGGCTACACCTTTCCGTGCACAAACAAAACTGCAAAAAGTGAAAAACAACAGTCAAAATAACAAACGACCAAAGGAAAGCAGCCTACAGGCAATGGGACGAAGAAATGCAGCAGGCATGCAGCTCCATAGACGGAGAAAGAGAGAGAGGGAGAGCGCGCAAGTGTAGCAAACTGTATCCCATCATCATTACTCTATTCCTAAAAGATCATCAACCAACAAGCTACCAAGTTGAAGAACCCATCATAGTAAGTCATGGGAAACCCCGCAAACAAACTCAGTCAAAGTGCGACCCGGAAATCGTAGATGGATTGTAACGGGGGGGGGGGGGCATCATGTCACAGTGAACATAACTGTTTTACTTTTCTTCTAAGCACAGCCTGCTACTGCTGCTGCGGTTGTCCACTTTCATTCTCAGAGGAGGGATCAGATTGATGTTTCTTCTTTTACACACTCTCTCTCTCTCTTTCATACACGCTCTCTTACAGCTGAGGGATTGGGGAAGAAAAATAAAAACAAAACAAGCACAGTCATTTGCTGACAGATGTATGTGTATGTTGTGGGTATGTCTCTAGGCCCAGCACACAGTTGCAATGGAGAAAAGCAAACGTTTGTGTCCACCACCCCACCAGAAGATCGGAAGATTATGGGTAACATTCCCCCGATAGATGATGGTTGTTGTTTGTTTGTCTTATTCTCCCCCATATTTCTGTCCCCCACCACGATAGTGAATGCGGTTTTTTTGTTTTGTTTTCATTAGTGGTAGATGCTGAGAGTGATGATGAGTTACCGCACCAAACCAAATGGGGCGCAAACGACACATCATTCCACACTCATTTTGTCCCGTTTTTTTGCTATTTCCTACATTATTATCGTACCGGGGCATCAGGGTGCCCCCATCGGAATTTAATAATCAGTTTTATTCTTTACTATTTTTGTAAGCTTAATCTAAAAAAAAGCATCTTCAAAAGATTATAATCCATGAGTCTAAGTTCGATGCACACTGTTCCATCCGATTGAGACTCTTTGAACAGATTGAAATTAAACTTCACCAGTCAGGATCGTTTCCATGGTGCAGTTGGCATGCGTGTGTAGCTTAAGAACATGCGCAGCCCTCGTCCTAGTTTCAAATCTCGCATGAACTCAAAAGGAAGTATCGGGATTTAACAATTATTTCTACAATACTAGTTATTTAATATAGCATGTCAGCAAAGTTTACGAGGAGAATTTTGCTTATTGTAAATATCGTTTGTAAAATTTGCTACATTCAGTTTTTCATGTACAGCTTTGTATTTTTGTGATGTCCCTAACGAAATCATACAGTTCCCCAACATACACACACACACACAACAAACAAGCACATAGTCCCTCTCAACACGTGCAAAAAAGGTGGTATGGTTTCATTTCGGTTCTGCGTTCCGAGCGCGCACTCTATTCGCGAAAGGAAAACGAGGTCAAAGTCAGTTTTTAATGCGCCAAGCCAAGGTAAACCTTAACGGGTCCAACGTGTGTGTGTTTGTGTGTGTATGTACGTGGCCAAGGGGGTAGAACAGCGAACAAGGCGGTCGTTTCATCAGCATACACCTCCTCTCAACACACACAATGCTGACAAGTTGGATTTTTGAATGTTTCACCCCACCGTTTCACTATTTTCACCCATTGGATCCGACGCAAGATCCATTGAGCCGACGTAACGTCTAGAAAGTGCTCCAATTGCAATGAAATACATCTTTTGAAATGAAGAATGTTCGTTTAAAAAAAAATACAAAGATCGGGAAAGTGTGCATGCCCAGGGGTACACAATTGATTCTAGCTGCTAATCAGGCTTACCTTTCGTGTTGATGGCCGATATTTTGATCATCTCCAGCTCGTCAATGTCGGCCTGCGTCTGCGTCACCGGGCTGTCCTGTCGCTTGGACGCATCGGTACCGTTCTGTTGCTGCTGCTGCTGCTGCTCCTTATGTCTCGCGTGCTGAAGTTGCCGTTTCTCATCATGCTCGTCCACATCGATCACCTCGTCCTGGATGATAACGTCATCATCATCGTCCTCCTCCTCCTCCTCCTCATCCTCCTCCGTCGCCTGATGCTGACCATCCTCCAATTCCTCCTCCTCATCCTCCACGTCTTCTGCCTCCTCATCGTACTCCTGATCCTGCTCCTCGTACTCCTGATCCTGCTCCTCGTCCACCTCTTCCTGCTCCTCGTCCTCCAGATACTGCTGCCGTTCGTGTTCGTCACCATCGGCCGCCTCCTCGTACTCCTCCTCCTCATCGCCCTGCATGCCACCCTCGAGCTCCTCCTGCCCCTCGTATTCGTTGTCTTCCTCCTGCCCTTCCAGGGCTTGCCGGCCACCATCCTCCTCTTCCTCCTCTTCCTCGTCATCCTCTTCTCCGTGCACCGAGGCCGAGGTAGTATCGCACGCGCCAGTCACCGCTCGGCCGCCCTTCCTCTGGCGCCGTGACCAGCGCACCGAGGATGAATTGACCACCGTCTGCACCTCCTCTTCATCATCCCCTTCCTCCTCTTCCTCCTCCTCGTCCAACCGTATACCGTCGAGGGCTTCCAGGTAGCGATCCTCCTCGTCCTGCTGTTCATCAACGCGCTGCTGCTGCTGCTGGTCGTCATCGTCCTCGCCGCTCGTACCGTCCGAGTCGATGATCATGTGCGCTTCGCGGGCCTGCCGGTAGCCGGCGAGCTGCCGCTGCTGTCGCTGCCGCTTGCCCTGCTGCTGCATCCCGATGGTGGCGTCCGCCACCACATGCTCGATCAGCGTTGCGGGCGGGATCGATTCGGACAGCCCCTTGCGCATGCCGTACCCGGACAGCAGCGAGGACATGGTGCTTTCGGTCGCCCGCTGGTACAGCTCTTCGATGCGGCGCGATGCTGCCATCCTGCCACCACCGCCAGTCGCTGTCTGGGCTGCCTTCCGGCGGGAACCACCCGCTCCACTGCTGCTCGGTTCCTCCGCGTACAGACGGTTCTCGTGGGCGCGTGTTGCCGCTACCCGGCCACGGCTGATGCTGATGCCAGGATTGATCGCGGCCACACCTCCTCCTCCACCGCCTACCCCTGCTCCGGCACGGGTACGATTGTTACGTCGCATAGCTGTTGTTGCTGCTGCTGTTGTTGTTGAATGTTGTTCAGAGAGGGTTTTGCACCTCTATCAACACCAGTGCTGACTCGATTGTTCAAACTTCAAACACACACACACACACTTTTTGTTCCGTTTGGGGGCTCTCTTCGCTCACTCAACACATACACAAATACAGACGCACTCGAGGCGCGTTTCGAATTATCCTCACAATGAAAACAACGGAAGGGAGAACAGCCACCCGCGCGCGCGCCCCGGCACCGTAACAAAGCGAAACAAACGAAGAAAAATAAATTCCCTCCCGGAGGGGGGGTGGCGCCTCGCACGATACCGCACCACGGGTTTGTCACGGGTGGTGAATTGTTTTCGTTTCTCTTATCACACCAGCCCACTGTGCGCACGGTGCAGGCATTTTATTTTCTTTCCCACCAAAATAAAAAAGGGCCAAAGGGGCTCCGTGAGGCTTCCTCCTGCTAGCAGAACAGAATCTCGGAGCTTGAAACCGTCGAAACGACACAACCACTTCTTCACACACAGCACACTTTTTTGTTGTCGTTGTTTCGTTGCTGCTTCTTGTTCTTCGCACACACGCACGCTTCTAAGCAAGGATGCTGCCGAAAGTGAAGTGCGGTGAATAAAAACATACACTTTTGCTTTGCTCTTCTTCCTCTTTTTGTACGGGGATGCGCTTGTTGTGTTGCAGCACTACTTCACTTTACTGAACTGTGTGGGAAAATGAGAAACGATGGAAGAAAGAAAATGAAAAACCTGAAAAAGATGAACACTTCCGTCCGCCGCACTAGCAAACACACACGCACACAAACCGGATGCAAATCAATAACGCAATCGATTAGATACACACAGCAGCGACACATACACTCAGCGCGGAACCAACGCCAACAACGGCAAGCCCTAGCCGCACATCCTCGCACACTGTGTGTCTCAGCTGTTTGTCACACTCGCGCAACACTGTTGGCATCCTTGTTTCGATGCGCTGTTGACGGGTGGAAAAATACGAATGGCTGTGTGCTGCTCACTAGCGACACCACACAAGTCACACAACGGTATACACTCACACACACGCACGCAGCGTGCAGTCGGACTCGACTGTAAACGCAGTGGAGAAGAGCGCATATACATGCACACCAGCGTGTTACTTTACTGTCAACTGTCGACTCACACACATGCACACTTGCAGACACGCTCTCCGCCCGTACACACAACTCGCAACTTCTTCGAGATGCTATGTGTGCGTGTGTGTGTGTCTGTTCGAATCGTAATGCGAGAAACGCATACACACACACACACACCCTTTACAAGATGCACCACACCAGCGAGAGGTTAAGAATGCAATTATGAAGAACAAATCTGTTTCCACTGAAAATCACACCACGTAGACGGCCATCCATTTTCATCTGTCTCCGTTTCTTTACACACACACACACACACACACACACACACACACACACACACACAACACACACACACACACACCCCTTCCGATTTGATAGCGCGCTTGAAGTGTTTTGCGGTGTGTTTATAGTAGTTTTTTTCCCAATCAACACAAACTTACTCTCTCTCCCCCCCGTGTGTACGCTTCGAAGGTGCGCGCAACTACACACACCGCCAGTGGCCGCCAACATTCGCGACAACTGCACAACTCTCGCCACAGGGCAAACACATTCACGGGGACACACCACACGGCAAGCGAGAAGCTAGCGAGACGGCCAAATAACGAAAAGGGCACAACACAGCACTCCGTGTAAAAACCGAACAGTCGATCTCTCGCGCGCGCCTCAGCTTACTATGGTGCGAGTGTGTGTGCGTTGCCTGTGGCGCCGCTAATCAAAACCTTCCTTCTCTGCTATGGTATGGGTAAGCGAAAGCGTGTGCGCGTTCCATCTCTTTCTAGCACGCTCTCTCTCTTTCTCGCGCGCGCACTTCATCTCTCTCCGGTTTGCTCCCATTTCGGGTGCGATTTTGAAGCGATTATTGGTCGCACTTGATTTCAACACCCAGCTGAATAAAATTACTAAAAAAAACGAACGGAGACGAAATGTGACATCCGTTCGGTGTAAACTCTGTGCTGTTTCCAAATTCTTTTTTAACATTAAAAAGCAACCATCTTACAATGGTGGGGGGAGACTACACGTTCTCCCCGTGACACGTACGTATATTTATTGTACGCGGCGCAGCGGACACACACACACACACGCGTGCCCGAGCGCGAACGAGAGATGGAAAACAGTATAGCCAACCGAAAGGGAGAAAATCCTCCCTTTTTGGGGTGATGTGCGGTGATCTCTTGCGGGGTTTTGCTGCTCGCGAGGCGACGTTTCTACTGTGTGTGTGTGTGTGTCCGTCCGTCCCCCTTTTCACTGCGGCCCGATGCACCGATTTCGATATCCAAGGGAAGTAAAGAAATTGTGCGCGCGTGTGTGTGTATGTGTGTGAGAGAAGAGATATCTTTCTTATGCTACCACACAAATGATCACCGAGGGAAATGCAGATCACTTTTTTGGGGTGTTCTGTCATGCAAACGAAAATGAAGTAAAAAATTAATATCTCTTCAATACAACAATACTGGAATATTCTTGTACCTTGATAAGCTATGCTGTACTATTGTAAATTGCAGTTCTGTTTTTTTCGTTCTATCAAGACAAGCCAATGAAAGGAGTACAATAAAATAATGTAAAAGTATAAAAATAGCCCCTCACTGTGTGTGTGTGTCTGTATGTATTGCAAACCTCGCTTGTGACAGGTTTCCTTTTTGTTGTTTTGTGACAATGTGGAAATTGGCCGCACTTAAAACACACACAGACTGCTACTGTTCTCCTTCACACCTTCACTGCCATTGCAGGGAATAGAAAATTCAACGCACGACAATCCAAGAAAGCAAAGAAGTTTTGACAGTTTTTGCTGTAATGGAAGTTTCCTTTCGACGGGAGCTAAGCATTACTTTCCGCAGCAGCAACACGGCCCCACGGTGTGTCCTTAGCGCTCCAAATACACAACAGCGCCTCACAGCACACGCACAAGAAAAGCCCAATTCTCGCAGATAAATTCTTACGCACCACCATTGGGCGGCACACACGTACACACACACACACACACACACACATGTACACACGGTACAATTTCCTGCATACATAAACAAACACAGAAAGTCACACAACAGAACGGGGCAGCAGCAAATCCAAAACCCGGGGGGGAAGAAAAAGAAAGTTCGCACTTCTTTTCTGCGGTTGCTAGGTCGATGAAGGATTTTCAATCATGGCGTAGAGCGTGAGTGAGTGTGTGTGTGCTGCTGCTTTACCTGCCCTCAGAAAACACAACACACAGCAACACAGCAGAAAACAACACACAAGGCGGGTGGGGGCTCTCAACACAACTCTTTACCTCTCTCGCACTGTGTCGCACACTGCAAGTGACTTTTTTCTTTTCTTTTCTTGCACGATTTACGCTGATGGCGTGTACAGAAATCCGATTTGCGATTAGCTTCTTGAAATATGTTGAATACGCTAGCGCTTCTATATATGCACCGTCCGATTTTCACGCTTCCACACACGTCCGTTCGCGCTCACGCACTTACGTACACAAGCGCACACGCGAAACAGTTCTGCCAAAGAAAATCGGCTGCCCGTTCGCCGCTGACTGTTCGCGACCGCACAGTGGTCGGTCGCGGTCGAAATCTGCCGACGGGAAGTAAAATTTGGAATGAAATTTTTTTTAGTTTATGTTTTATGTTAATATTCAGGATTGAAATGCTGTATTTATGCAAAATTTCAATATTAAATTTGGCACAGAAATGACATGGAATTTGAGGGCGCTGCACAAACTCTCGTTAACATGCTACGGAGAAGAGTTCAGGTGGTAGTCTACTAGGCGGACTATTGAGATGTTCAAATTTATTCCATTTAAAATGGAACATCTTTGTTTATTTTTTGATTTTACAATGTTTTCCATACATTACATAAAGGCAGGCTTCAGTTCATCTTCCAAGTGATTTTATTCGACCTCGCACGAACCATTTCGTTTGTCATACAGGTGCCAGAATTTCATATAGTTTATAGAACTTTCACACATTTTAGCTCTTGGTTGGCTCTTCACGTGAAACTTTACGATCATTTTTGTAGAATATCGCCCTTTCGGTTGCAAAGTTTGCCGACCGCTACCTTATGCCAAACAGAGAGAACAACACATCAACAAATGTCCCCTGGGTCAAAGTGCTAGAACGCTGCTTGTTTGTCATTGTTTGGTTGATTTCGTTGAAATTTTGCCGGAAGAATTTGTTTCCTGTCTGGCGTCTAGACGAGTATAGTTCAGAGCATTGATGAGAGCAGGTTTTAAGTTTGTCGTAGCACAGTTACAAAGAGCTTGGGGACATTCCTAGTAACGATCTAGGCATTAGAAATCAGACCGTATCCAGGCTAACAGATCAAAGCAATCGTTTGGCATGGAAAATAGAAGCGTAGAATGAAAAGGATTCGAAATGTTGCAAAAGCTACTTCGCCGTATATTTTGTCCCTGTTCGCGAAAGCCATCAGAGGAAAGTGAAGAGCACGAGACACCGGAAAAGGCGACCGTTCAAGAGCTGGTTGTAGGAACGCCCACGGTTGATGGAAAGAAACGACCAGTTTCAAGGTATGCTGACTGGAATTAGCAATACTGTTTTGCCGTTTCTCACCATACAAGTGATTTGCACCCTGTTTCATAAAACTTTCCAGAAATATCGACATACCGGCACCGCGCTGGAGCATTGTTGGGTCTCACACTGAGCGGGAAATGAAGATGCTTACTTCCAGAACATTGCATGAAATAGAAACCAAAGGTATCTTTCTTGCGAGTAATGGGATGCTTTCGATTCACAACACTTATCATCCTTCTATCGGGTATGATTGCAGCTGTTACGAGGAAGAACAAATCTCGCCGACGTGCATACGAACCGGGCGATGTAGGAGGAATGCGAATGGTACAAATGCAGCTATCCCAATCAAACAAGAACGCTACCAATAACGCGCCTACTACCATCACCCCGAAGGATGACCATCACACGTGGGACGATCACAGCGCCAACGATAATGTGGGGCACGGCGATCTGGAGGGCATCCTATAAGCTGCACTGTTTTTACCTTAGCCATTTTCTATCTTATCAGTTCCTTTGCATTTAAAAACTTCAACTTAACACACCAAGAGCGTTTTTAAATCGTTTGTAAATCGACATACGAAAGCAGGTTTCCAAAATAAGGCTTCGCTTGAACGACAATTTTGAATTTCCACCTCCGAAGCTGTCAGCGGGTAGCTGTCAAAACACAATCAACCCGAACTGTCACCGTACGAGGCGCGCTGTCACAACAAACCCTCCGAATAATAAACAACAAAACACGTGCGCGTGGTGTGTGGTTTCCTCCCTAGCCGCATGTAGGAATTTGCACTAAAACACGTAAAAAATGGTCACAGATAAAGCGGACGGGGCGTGCCAGCTGCACGATGTGAGGTTTTACAACTTACTGCCCCGTGCCATCGTTTGCTCATCGTTCGGACAGTCGTCGCGGAAGCTAGCACTGGCCAGGTAAGCACCGCATGGTAACCACCGCCCTCCCCCGTCCAAAGCGGCCTAAACTTATCGAAACACGGGTGCATTTGTGCACTTTCTCTCGAACAGGGACGATGGCACGATCGAGGTGTGGAACATGGCGTACGCGCCCTTTCTTGAGAAAACGATTCCCGGCGGCGAGGGTGTCTCGATCGAGGGGCTGGCCTGGGCCGGCCAGCGTCTGTTCAGCGTCAGTCTCGCCGGCACGCTGATCGAGTGGGACCTGAGCAAGATACCGTGCGTGAAGCAGTCGATCCTGGTGACGGGCAATGCGGCCTGGTGCGTCGACGTCAGCAAGGACGAGCGGCTGCTGGCGGTCGGCACCGAGGGCGGCTACATCAACGTGTACCGGCTGGACAACGAGGAGCTGGCGTACGAGCGCATCCTGGACAAGCAGGAGGGCCGCATCGTGTGCTGCAACTTTGACTGGACGGGTAACTTCCTCGTGACCGGCTCAACCGATGCTGTGCGCGTGTGGGACGTGCGCAATGGTCACGCGGTGCACAAGATGACGACCGGACGCGCACACAACAAGCAGGAAACGACGGTATGGGCGGTGCTGGTGCTGAAGGACTTCACCATCCTGTCGGCCGATTCGCGCGGCAAGCTGGTCGTGTACGACGGGCAGATGGGCACGGTGCTGGAGCAGCACCTGGTCTCGACCGCCGATCTGCTCTGCCTGGCGCTGAACGAGGAGAAGAACATCGTGTTCGTGGGCGGCGTGGAACCGATCATACGCGTGTTCGACCGGGCGGACGGTGGCAGCATGCGGACGGATAAGCTGTTCGTCCGGTCGCACAACCGGCGCGGCCACACGCACGACATCAAAACGTTGGCCACCTACGGGCGGTACCTGTTCTCCGGCGGTATCGATGGCTCGCTGCTCGTAACGTCCTCGCCACCGTTCGCGCTCGATACGCACTTTCCGCTGCTGCCGGGGCCGGCCTCCATGGTGGCGGCCGACAGCCGGCTGGTGCTGCTGAAGTACGTCAACTATCTGGAGGTGTGGACGCTCGGGCCGGCCTACGCACCGGCGCCGGCCCCCGGCGGCAACAAGGTGCTGCAGATACGCAGCAAAAACGACGGCCATATACTGGCCGCCGCCATCGCACCCAACGGTCGCTGGATCGTGTACTCGACCGAGCACATTGTCCGGTTGCTGCGGTACGACTACAACCGCAAGGAACCGGTCAATTCGCGCCTGGTGCGGGTGCGCAACACGCCCGAACATTTCGCCGTCTGCTATCGGGCGCAGTTTACGGCCGACTCCAAGGGCCTGTTCCTGTACGACCGTACCGGTGGCGGTACGATCAACTTCTTCAGCTGTGCCGCCGCCGACGACAGCGAAGAGTGGGACCATAAGCAATCGATCGATGCCGGCCGGTGGCTGTCCGAGATGGTCACCCTGTCGGCCGTGTCCCAGTGCAGCCGGTACCTGGTGTGTGCCGATCTGGCCAGCTCGATCGTTGTGTTCGAGCGGACGGCGGCCAAGTGGAAGCGTTCGATTTCGCTGCCCCGCTACAAGCTACCACCGACGGCCCTTGCCCTCCAGCCGGGCAGGACGCGGGTGGCGGTGGCCTTCTCCGACCACAAGCTGTTCGTGTACGATTTCGACCAGTTTACGTTCGTGTTTTCGACGTACCTGCGGCTGCCGGCCGGCACAGACCCGAACCATCCGATCAGTGGGATTGCGTTCGATCCACGCCACGAATCGGCCATGGTGCTGCAGAACGGATCGAAGATAGTGACACTTCGCTTCGGGCCGGACATTGAGGAGGAGGTGCTGCAGCAGGAGGAAAACAGTCGGGCCAAGAAATGGCGCCCGGTCGCGAACGGCAGCGAGCAGCAGGACGGCGAGGGTAGTCTAACGAAGTGCAAGCTGCGCATGGTACGCGACGCACCGCGGCTGGTATCGATCGAGTGGCTGGGCGAGAGCGAGCTGGTAGCGGTCCAGGCCAATGCGCTTTCGATGGTCGAACATTTGCCGGCTGCGTTCCGCATCAAGCGGTACGGCAAGACGTAAATCTGACTGCGTTTATGGAATGGGGGGGAAACAAGCATTACAATAAAACCTCTTCTACATTAAATCGATCGCTTTTTTTTCTCGGATTTCGTGACAACAAGCTCGGGCTGTGTAGGGATAGATTGTTTGGAATTTTTGGTTTTATTTTCTTCTCCTCGTCCGGGGGTCACAGTTCCTGCACACGCTCACACAAACACACACGCATACACGCTCTCGCTCAACATACACATTTTCACTCATCCATCTCTCTCTATAGTGGTAAGCTTCCCCGTGATCCTCATCACCAAAAGGTCCTTCTGCACGTTCTGTGCTGTGTATGCCGGGGGAGGGGTTAGTTATTGTTCATTTCTCTCTTATCCTATTGTGTATAGTGGGGGGGCTTTTTTGCTTAGATGATTTGTGTTTGCCTTCGTGTGTCTTCTTTTCTGTGTATTTAGTAACTATTTCGATGCACAGTTGTGTGGTTGGGTTATGCTGCGCTGATGCAATTTGCGCATTAGCTGAATAAGCTTCCGTCTTCGTGTCTTTGTTTTACTGGTTACACGGACTTTTCCTTTCCAAGCCCTCCTCCATTTTCGATTACAATAGCATTGTTTGAATTACATTCTGTTCCTGCCTCTCTTCTCAATCGTTTATCTACGCTTCTTTCATACTAAATGTGGAAAGATGTGTTGCTTACATCGTGCTCGGGCCCTCAAGTCAAGTTTTGCACTTATTTCCCTCCCTCATACACTGTGCTACACACCACCACTGTGAGACAGTGCCTGTCTGGGTGGCGTACAGTAGTTCTTTGCGATGCAGTAGTAACGATAACAATAGAGAAAACGCATCAAACCATTTTCCTTTAATTGGGTTAGCCAGTAACGAGGATTTTACTGTCGAATAACTAACACAATGCTTATCGACGGAGGGGGGGATGATAAATGCGCGCGCATGACAGCAGTAATCGTGTTGATTGTTTAAACCGTGTTAGTACTCGAGAATTTGCTAAACGTGTTTGTCGTACAGGAAAAATTTTCTCTACAAAAAGGCAATTTTTGATAGCCCGGGGGGAGAAGAAGGTTCTTCTCTCGCTGCTCCGTTACCCCCTTAACAAATTACACAATCATCCGAATAGTCTTTTTTGTTGTCTATAATTCGCAATAGTTTACCAATCTGAACTAAACTAACGTTAACGCACGAGTTAATCTCTCTTAGGGATTAGTGATAATACAATTTTGTGATCGAATCTGCTACCGGTCGATTCGAATATTTTTCTTTTCTTTGCTAAATTACTCGTACTCTGGTTTCGTTCTCGCTGATCAATTGCCACCCGTGGTGAGCGACTGTGTTTCGTCGTTAAAACGTGTACAAACGGAAAAATAAGACAATATTAGCTATTAAATGAAATCGATCCTTAAAAAAGAAGGAAACACATTCAACGTGCGCGTGGCGTTTGCTGTAATTTACGGATTTCACTTTGTCTAGAGAGACTTTGCGTGTTTATGTTTATAATATGCGCCTCATTTTGTGCTTCTTTTCGAATGTTTTTTGTTACTTTTTTTTTGCTTTAAATAATGTTCGCTGTTACACTATATTCCGATGATACATTTGGTGATGTTTTATGATCACTATTACAATTGTCAAAGTATTTAATGTGTTTTGTTGTTGTTGTGTGTGTGTGTGTTTGTGTTATGTTCTATAGATTCTCAAAAGACTTACGCGATAACAACAAGTTTTCTTCACTTTCCATTGTTTTGTTCGTCTGCTTGGATATTTCCCCATTTGCTTGTTTGTTCTGTTTGCTTGATTCAATTGCCACACGGGGCAGCTGTATGCTGCTGTTCTCGCTTTGTAAAATAGTATAGAACACATCTGAATTCGTGGTAGCAGCAGTGTATTGGTAAGGTGTACATTTTTGTTTTCGATATATTGTGATTTCGTTCATTGCGTTTGTTCGTTCGTTCGTTTCTGCTGTGAATGATAATGATGAAACAAACAAACCCGACATTTAGTTTCTTTTTTCCAGCTATACGACAAACGATACTAATGATAGAGTTAAAACATGAACTAATGTTTAACCACAACCGGTGTTTCGTGCGCGCTCGATGCGCCTGCCAGATTTGGGCTGTACCGTTGGTGCATCCGCCACTGCACGCATGATAAGGTTTTGTGCTCTCTAACAACTTTTGCGTTCGAATGTGTTTTAACGGCGGTGGTCGTGTGTGTATATGTCTTGTGTACGTAGTGGTTTTCAATGGAAAAAAAACTGAAACAATCTCTTCTCTATCCTTGGGCTCTACTATCCTTAACTAAACAATGTTCTAGCATCCTACTATCCTTTTCTTTCTCTCTCTTTTCAACTGCTTGTCGCTCGTCTTCCTTCGTCCTCGTTTGAAGTAGCTAATGTCCCGGTAGAAGAACTGTGCCTTGCCTACTAAAGTTTGATGTGAGCGCTTTTCCGCCCGAAACTAGCCGTTTTCTCACTTCCGGTTTTTGTTTTTGTTTTCTTATCACACGTTACATGCTTATTTACTTCATTTGTTTGCTATCATCAACTGTCACTGTTTGCCTTGCACCGCCCGTTTCAAACACTACCATTCTTCCCGCCTCCCACAAGCCCTCCCAATTCTTCATACATATACAATTTATAAAGGGTGTGCGCGGTAGTAAATGGGAGGTGTGCTACCCCCCACCACCTTCGCACACTTTCGTTTTAATTATAATTTTATCAAGATACACTTAAATGCCTAGGATAGATAGTTTCATACGGTTTTGTTCGATTTAAATTAAACTAAAAAAAAAAACACTCATAATCTTTGTTTCTCTCATTTTGCGCGCTCGCTTCTTCTCCCTCCTTGCCCTGCCCCTACAGAACACACACGCACGCACCGAGAACCCCCCCGCAATGCGTGCGCGTGGAATTAGCCTAGAACACTAATAACGTATAGAAAAGTAAGCATTCGCGCGTCATCTTATACTTCGTAGTGTGATGCAGTGGTGCTAAACAAAAAACAAACAAAACTTACACGATATCTAACAAAACAGCGCCAGCAGCAGTAAAAAGCGTAAGATTCGCTTCTAACACACTCTAAAACACAAAACAAATTCATGAGTAGAAGGGGTGCAAAAAGTAGGATTTCGGTTTCATAATTAAAATTTCACTAGTTTTAGAATGAGTTTGGAAAGGACAAACAGAAAGAGAGACAAATAAACCTCAAAATAATCTTAAAAAAAGAAAGTAGTTTGTTCTAGGCTAATATGCTGTTGTCTGTGTGTTTTTTGTGTGCAGAAAAAAGTATGCTGTATAAGTAGAAGCGGATACCGTCTCCTTCCCATAACACTGGAAGTGGCCGAAAAGGAATATGCTTCCTCACTACCCCACTTGGAAAGCACTTGCGACTACACACGCGTGTTTTTTCCTGTTTTCACGAGCCTGCCTTTCATTACGGTTCTCCGTTGAATCGTTTGAAGTGCCAAACAAAGATCCGTACAGTTATGATAATAGTAGTAGTAGTAGTAGTAGTAGTAGTAGCTTTAGCGATAGTATTAGTAACAGGGGGAGGAGGAATCGTGCAATCGGCCAACCGCACGCCTTTCTCCCTCCTCTCCTTCTTTGCGCTTTTGGTATCACTGATGCAGTCTCGGGTGCGTTTGATGCGCGGGGCGCGTGCTTCTTTTTTCTTCTTTCCTTATTTAGGCTGCGAGCAGGTTTCGAATGTTTTTCGGCGTGTTGTCCTCGTTCAGGTGTTTCGTGGTGTAGCGGAGCGCGTTCAGCAGCGGTTCCGCCTTGACGGCCGGCTGTGCCTGCAGCAACCGGACGCAGCCCTTCACGTCGACGTGGGCGCCCCGCGCGAACGCACCGACCGGGTGGACGTGATCGTACAGTATCACCAGACCGACCATTACTCGCAGCAGCAGCAGGTGCGTTTCTTCCCGCTCGATCTGTGCCAACAATTTGCTGCAAGGAACCAGACAAGAAGGAGATTAATTGTAAGCTCGATTGAAGATGGCAACTACCCAATTGACATTTTCGAGCACGAATAATCGGGAATTCGAGCAAACTCCCTTAAACTGGAGCTTTAAACTTCCCTTAAACTGCACCAGTTTAAGGGAATTTAGAAAAAGGCCTTTAAAATCAACTGTGATGCAGCTTTTTCGTTGTTTTGTTCTAAATTCGCTCGGAAATGATGTTTCCTATCGTTAGAGTTGGTCATGTAGCCATTTTATACTTAAATAATATCGATTTTTTATAAAATAATGTCACACAAAATTTGCCTTTGTTTTTCATAAAAAATCAAAGCTACGAATGTAAAATTAGCTCGACGGCATCGTGCATCAATAGAAGAAAGTCTAATTTACGAACTCACCAAATCTTAGCGCTTTCAACACACTTGATCACACACAAATTTACAATTTCAGGCGTATCGAGTACTAATCGAGCAGATATGGAAAAACAATTTCGAGCAAATGTCACTTGGGTAGTTATATGAAAAATGAAGTTTTGGTCGTAATCGATTCCCACTAGTTCCGATTTTTTGTGGAATCAATTCCGAATAGTAGGTGCGGAGTCACTTTCCGAAATCTTTTTCGTAACTCAGAATAGGCTCAGGAACCGGTCCCGGAACAATTCCGAAATTGGCTCCGGAATCGGAGTTGGCTCCAGAGTAAGAATCGGCTCCGGAGTCGGAATCGGCTCCGGAATCGTTTACGAAAACAGATGTTTTGGTCGGAATCGATTCCGACTAGTTCCGATTTTTTGTGGAACCAATTCCGGATAGTAGGTCCGGAGTCAGTTTCAGCAATCGGCTCTTGAATCGGCTCCGGAATCGGTTTCGGATTCGGAATCGATTCAAGAATCGAATCTGGATTCAAAATCGAATCTGGATTCGGAATCAACTCCGGAATCGAAATCGGCTCCATAATCGACTACGGAATCGGAGTCGGTTCCACAATCAGAATCGCCTTCGGAATCAAGTTCGCTTTCGGTATCTCCATGAGAATAGGCTTTTGGGTCCTATGCAGCTACAATTGCATCGATAGCCGCCAAGAACCCAAATTTACCCGTAAACGATCCATTCTCAGTAGATTTCGAAGCCAACTCCGATTCCACAATCGGCTCCAGAGTAAGAATCAACTCCGGAATCGTTTCCGGAATCGGAATTGGAGTCAGCTCCGGAATCGAAATCGGTTCCGGAATTGATTCCAAAAACGAAATCGGAACCGGGTAGTTACAATTCCGAGATCCCACCACTAATAGGAACCAAAGAAAAAAAAAAGGGAACGCTGTTCTGTGCTTACGGATTCTCGAGCATCCGGAGGCAAACTTTCGCCATCGTGCCGAGCGTTTCGGTCGTGTTGTCGACGTTGTCGGAATTGTCCTGCACGAACTTGGACGTCGCTTCGCTCAGCACCTTCAGCATTGGGGTCGCGTGCGCATAGAACAGCGACATCCGGTTCGCCAGCTCGGTACTGATGATCATCTCGTTCGTCTGGTCGAGCCGCTGCCGGCTGGCGATGCGTCTGTAGTAGCTGAAATCGTTCTGTATCGCAGGCGTTTTCATCTAGCAAACGGAGAATGGGAGAAGCGTTAGCATTCCAGTACGTACTTCTGCTGTACTTTCCAGCAGCAGCATTCATCATTACCTTGTATTCGTCAAATTTGAGCACAAACTCCAGTATCTCGGCCAGCTGCTTCACCAGTGCCTGCTGCGTTTCCAGGTGCTGCGTTGGGTTGAGCCGGCCGCCCACCAGCTGTCCCAGCAGCTTCGGCACGATCCGTTCCAGCTCGAGGGAGTGTTCGTAGCAGCGCTTCAGCTTTTCCACCAGCGGTATCACAATGTTCCACGCTTTCTCCTGGCATTCGGGCGAGGGGTCCGCAATCGCTTCCCGAATTTCCTTACCGGCGCCCTTTAAATAAAGAAAACGAAAAAATAAAATCGGAAATAAATAGCCAATTCTAAAGACTTTTAAACACGATTCAGAACACTCGAAATCACGCCAAAGAACACAAGAAGCGTTTCGTGTGTGTGTGATTTCTAGCAAATCGCGTGCGCGAGAATTGAGAACAACTTTCCCTAGAAGGATTGGCGCCACCGCAAAGAATGGCATGATAATACGAATGGGTTGAACGAAATCAAAACGTCAGTGACGGCCCACTTGCTTCGAGGTTTTTGTTTTTTGGAACATAATTACTATCCGTGGCTTTCCGCCCGACCAGTGACAAACGATCGCGTGTAGCCTTAGGGAGAAACGTTTGTCCGTTTAAAAGCGTTGGAAAAATTGGAATTAAATCCACAAAAAAACCCTTGGCTGAAGATCGGCTCCAAAAACCGCAAACTGCCCACTCGCTTGTGGTTTAATGTATCTTTTTCTCCCACCTACTCACTACAGTGTCCATCATATCGACAACAAACGAACCTGACACTAGGGGGGCATATCATCCGTTCCGTACCGATCACTTTTGCCAAAAAAGGTAATGCTGTCGCGTTAGCCGAGCAATGATGATGCAAAGCGCCATCGATCGATCGCCCTCAGTGTGTGGCGCTGCGTCTTCGCAAAGTATGCTATGCTGTGAAGCTCTCAGTCTCATTTACATGCACAACAAAATCCGAAAAAGTAACGTCCATCCCGCCCTCATTTATTTTCGTATTTGGATTTCGAAGACATGACGATGTGTGGGATTTGTGTGGGATTTGTCTAAGCGCGGCTTATGAAACGATGTTCGAAAAGCATTCTTCTCGTCAATTCAGTACAAAAAAACCTCCTTGGAGGCGGCGCCATAAGACTCCAACCAGTCCACTAACCTTGACTTTAATCGCTTACAATGCGCGCGCTCTACCATACGCCTTTCGAGCCGTTTGTGTCTCTTATCATTACACCTCCTCATCCTCCTACTCCTTCCACGTTCGAGTTGATTCTGTTTACACCAAAAAGCCCTAGAAATATAGTTCGCGGTCGGGCCCTGGAGAGTTGCGAACTTGGATCAACACCATATCACCCTTGTCATGTCCATCAACCTCCCCATTTCCTCCCCATCCCATCCGACAGGGCGGCAGCCAATTCGACGGTAGTGAGAAAAGATGACGCGTGCGGACGTCTCGCGGACGTTTCCTATTTCCCTTCACACACACACACACACATCCGGTGGTGCGCCCCGGGAGGTTCATGGGTTGATGATGGGCGAGATGGGGAGGAGATTGGCAAGCCAATGCCTTTTTCGGGGACAGATAACACATGGAGCGGTGGGGTTTGTAGAAGTGCGCTTTGTTGCGCGCACAGCACGCAAATGTGTCTGCTGGGGGTGTCTTATCTCGTGCGTTTATTATTCGTTTGAGCCCCTCGAAAGGGGCTGTACTCCGTTGGTTTGGTAAGTATAAGCAGGCGTTTGGTCACAATCAACAAATGGGATTAGATCTCATTTTAGTCATTCTAAGATAGCCGTGTCACCGAAGGGTTAATACACAAATCAAACTACTCGTACAGCAATGGGGTAAATGGGCAGTAAGCTTCTGCGCTACTGGTACTGCTGTGCAGGCCGCCACACCACTTCATTCACGATGGTTTGTTTTCCGCTGCCGTCATAATGTTGGCGCATAAATTATCGCGCACACCAGGCCCTGTCCGCAGCCCGCCACCATCATCCGCGGGGGGAATCATTCGCCGTGTCTAAACAACATGATTTTGGATGTTACGCGGCAAAAGGGAAGAGGTGGATGTCGGATGAATCATCATTGGTGTTTGTCTTCAACTTCTCTCATTTATTGGCGAATGTATACGCAAAACCAAACAGCCGACCGTATTACACGCCGGCGCACGCGGATGGCGATCATCAGAATGTTTGCTCAATCGATTCGTTCATACAAGTAGAAGGTAAACACACGCTCGGGATCGTAAAGTCGATCGGCTTTGGTTTGCTTTTTGTGCTCCATTTTAGAGGTATTCTTACGATAAAAAGGCTAAATATTATTGAGACTTATCCCATACATAGGATTTAATTGTTCAGCTACTTTCTTCCTTTTTGATTGCTACTTTAGTGCGATCGAGCTTTTAAAACATCGACACTCCATCGGCACTCCATCCAAAACGGAAAAAGGGGCAAGAGTTCTTCCCACTTAACCCCCACGGTACGTCAGAAAATGCTCAAAATGCTTTCGCTCGAGGCTAAACCCATTTACAGACGACGGGTTCGTTTTTTTTCCTACCTTCGCGTGACGTGACCGGGAAAGAAATGCTTCGACGTGCAAACCGCAAGAGAAGAGGTGCTGTTATCCTTACAACGAAGGGGGCCAAACAGCAGATAAGTCCAACGTTTCATTCGCACCTTTGCACAAGCCAGAGAACGGCCTCCCGCCGCCCCCATCCGTTTGTTAAAGTTGTTTGACATCTTGAAGCCTTTTTTATACTTCGTTTCCCCTTCTTCGTGCCACCAAACCCAGATGAGATGCAATCAAGCAGTTAATAGGCAACACAACTCTGCCCAGCTCACCTGCTCCATGATGATGATGATTATGATGGGCGGCTGTTTTCTTCTTCATTCTATTTACAACCACCGGGGAACATAACTCCAAACCGTCGGGGAGCACTCCAAGTGTCGTCGCTACCGGGTTTTCTTTTCCCCAGGCGCTAATGGCAATTTCACATTAATTCACGCCAAATTAATGAAATAATGATCGTGCCCTCATACACACACTCTCTCTCTCACTTCATGGTGTGTGGTTGGAAGTGAGTGTGAAATGAAGGTTTAAAGTATCGTTTCGTTTGCTTCAGAACTGGGGCTAGCTCACAACGGCAACTTCTCTTCAAAAGAACGAACGGCCTCCTGCTTGCCAACGGTTCAAAGGGCCTTTATGTAAGCTGGACAATGCACGCGCACTGCAATACTGCGCGACAGTGACAGTCCAAAGTAGCACCCGCATTGGTTGTAATTGTGCAACAACCTTTACACACAAAAAAAAAAAAAACTGCACCCAGATCCTGTGCACGTGTACACGTTCACGAGCTCATTTACTACGAATTTCTGCCTGCGTTTCTGTTGTACCAGCCAGCGGGCCCAGGGAACGGTGGTGTGGAATGCATTCTCGAGAGGTTATTGCACTTTATTACGCCCGGTGTCTCGCGAAGCAGAACAATAAAGGACGAGAGAATATTCGTATCCTTTTAATCGTCTTTCGAGTGTAAGGTGTGAAAAACGCACCAGTTTCAGCTGCACTGGTAGTGTGTGTGAATGTAACCGAGAGAAAACATGGGCCCTCTTCACAAACCAAGCTTACACATCATTCCACGTTTTCCAGGTGATAAAGCGTCCGCTCTAGTGATGTGCTCTCTAGAGCGTACCCATGATTCCGATCCAACTCTGACTATTGTTAGTCTGATCCGATTCCGACGAAATGGGAACCACCAGTTCCGCCCGGAGTCGTAGTCGTATGCGTCTTTTGGAGTCTTTTAGAGTCTTATGAAGTCATCCAGAGTTGTTAGAAGTCGCCCGGAGTCAACCGGAATTGGAGTCGGTTGAAGTTAACTGAAGCCGTCTGGTGCAATCAGAGCCGTCTGGTAATCAGGTATTTATTTCGTTGTGTTTTTTTATCATTTAACTTGCGCCTCCTCTTCGTATATCGTTGGTGTATCGACTTCGGACGACTCTGGACGACTTCGGACAATTCCGGACGACTCTGGACGACTTCGGACAATTCCGGACGACTTCGGACAATTCCGAACGACTCCGGATGACTACGACAGCGAACGACTCCGGATAATGCAGTGCGGTCCTACCTTCCAGATTTGGTTCCGAAATAGTCAGAGTCGGATCGGAGTCGACTCCGGATGTTTGCCAAACTTTACCCATCACTAGTCAGAACTCCTAACTTCTCTCAGGAGATGGGACGCATCCGGTTTGAAGTACACCACACTCGCGCACGTTTTTTTTTCGGGACGTTTAAAATAGGGCACGAGACGATAGCGCGCTCAGGATTCTGCGTCCCGCATACAACACGCTAACGTTGTCATCTCTGAACTTATCTCTTGGACAAGGGGAGGGGCTTTTTTTTTAAACAGATATAAATGATGCCAAAAGGTGATGTCTAGTAAATGAATCCTCGGGCAGCTGTTAACACAACATGCTCTCGTTCCACCGTCAAGTCGACTTGAAATTGAATAAAGCTGTAGTGCCTCAAGCGATGTTTTGCAGTTCGCCGTCCCTTGCTAAGTATGGAAGGTTGGGTTGTGGAAGCTTTAAACCCACTCTTTATCGCTTCGTCTGTTCTGCAACGGTAAGCTGTGTTTAGTTTTCTGCACTATATCATTCTGCTCTTTTTTTTGGCGTGAGCAAGATAAGAATAACAGAAGCAATTGCACCGGAAAAAGCCTCATTCTGCCCATCACTTTTCATTCTGCTTGGGTTTTTCTGCATTTCACTATCGGGAGTGTTCTCTATCTGATTATGGCCATTGAAGGAACGCTTGTTGGGTGGGTCAGTGATATGGAGAGTCCCGTACAATCGCACATGTACATGGATGGCTGCCTATTTGCTAGCATTCCTAAACTTCCTCCCGTGCGGTTGCGTGCTTCGGGGAAATTGAGCACCAAGAATTGAGTAGGTCTTCTAGCCACGATTTCGACACACACAATGCCCATACAATCACGTGTCACGGAACGATTCGATAGTGATAGATTCTACTATCCTCCTGCCCCCTTAATAGTACCGGCACATACAACCCTCTGCGCGTAGGAACATTCCCTTAAAGGCAGCAAAAGTGCTTACTTCTAACTTCCAACGGAACGGCGGAACAGGAAACGATCGGAGTCCAACCGAACGGAACACGCGCCGCCTTGTGTGTGTGTGCGCGGTGAAATGTTGCCACTTTTTTGTTCTTCTCCATCCACCCCGCATCGTACACCGTGTGTTTACGCTTCACGTACTTCCTTCTTCTCCAGGCCACGTCTAGCCGGAGCGAGAAAGAGAGAGAAAGCGTCTCGGCCGTACGTAATCGGATTAGGTAAATTGTTTATGCGATACCGTTCGATGATTGAATGCCCCAACCCCGGCTTGGCTTGGCTGCGGCTGCTAATTACCTTAGCGAAACGAATTGTCCATGCAAAACGGCATCCGGGGTAACGACTTGGCGGATGGATACGGGGATGGAGAGCTTTCCTTTAACGTTCTTCGAGGGGTAGTTGTTAGGCAGTATAGCATAGCAAATTATGTACAATCTAAACTTCTCCATTACTTTCGTGATTTGTAGTTCAATCTTTTGTCTGCCTGTGCTTTAGTACTGCCTCATGCATATCTAAACTAAGCATTAATTTGTTTTTTTTTGTAGCTTTACATCAAGTCATTATAACGCTAGCAATCGTTCCTTTTTTCCGTCTCGAATATTTATCACCCAATATTTTACTTATGTAGCACGAAAAAAGCAGGAAAAAGTCGAGCGTTTAATAATTATGTCCGACCGTATGCCCCTTGTCACCGTGCCAAACTCGTCATCACCATCAGCACGTTCACATCACTGTCACATCTTCACATTCACCTTCAAAAAACCGGTCCCAACTGTTTTCCACTTTTTTCCCTTTTCCTAGCTCTGATTTATAATCACTCATCAACCCTCGATCGAAAACGGTTCGCCGGGGGAAAACGGCATGTGTATTAATAAATCATGTCGCGACTTCCAATACCATCCGAAACGCAAAACCAGCTAGACCGCAACATGGTCCCACCAGAGCTTTGCGAGAGATTGTTAGGTAAAACCCCAACCCCGTAACAGAATAGCGCGTTCGGAGGGCTTAAGTGTGTTGTCGGCTCTGGGTCGAAATGCATTCACGTTGCAGCCAGGCTTTTTCTGCTGCTGCACTGCGGCCGCCGGTGGTTGTACTTTATGCATGCTCGAGTTATTCTCTCAGATTTTGAGCTGTTTTTCTTTTCGCATTAGTTACGATCTGCTGATGATACGCACTAATGGGGAAGACACAACAGCCCAATGGCAGAAAGGTGCTGCAATAAGAATCTCCCGGTGGAGCATTGGGTTGGGTTGCTGCATTAAATGCCCCAGTGGGGAGGCTCGATCAGATTCCCTCGTCGAAAGAAGACAGCACACAGCGCAACCAACCGACCGACCGAGAGGCAAGATACATAATTAATTATTTAATCAACATGCATGTGGCCAGCGAGGGGGGGGGGGCTACTCCGTGGAATTGCATTTTCAAGCGGGGAAGATCAGCGGCATTTCTAGCAGTGCTGATGAGTATGCAGCCGAGCATGAAAATAAATCAGCAGCAGCCCTACGCGCATGAAGGGGTGCGTTTGCACTTCAAAGTGAGCAAAAACACACACACATACACACACTTCGTTCACTTAGAACGTCTTGGCCACAAATGGATTCGTGTTGGATGGTGTTTTTGCCCAGGTTAACGACATACCAACGAAACGACGGGAGTGTCGGGATTCCTTTCCCCGCGAGCCAGATGAATAACCGTTTTACCAAACCGTGCTCAATCCAGCGTTCCCCTTCTCGTCGTCAGCGAGCCGTGTTGATTGATTGATTGGTCAGGAAATCAATTGAACGGTTGACCGAGATTTGTGAGTGTGTGTGTGTGTTTTATACCATCACCACCCCGCACCCCCGTTTGCAACTGATTTGTGTTACTTGGCTTCTGATCTTGCAGCGCGCGCGTTGTGTTGCAGATAAATTAATGTTCAAACGATAAGCTAGCGCCCGATCACAAATCGAGCCGATCATTAAACAGCACACGGAAATAGACACATAATGGCACTAGTTGTTAGAAGTAAGGTGTTGATGATGAAATGTTGCACCTTTTTGCACCCGGATTTAACACTGAGAGCTTTCGGGATTAGAGTGGAAAGAAAGAAATAGACAGTAAAAAATGCTCCTATGCATTGTTATATTTACCGATAAAGTTACAGTAATGCAACAACTATGTCAACTTCGTCTCATGATGCCACAAACTCCATCAATAAGCTGATTTTTGACAATAAACACATGACTGAAAGGGTAAAACGGCATCCAGTTACCGTCTCAACGCGAGAGAGTGACACAATAAAAGCCGTCTACTACTAATGTGCTCAATCTACTGTTCTAATATTACACTCTTTCCATCCAAAATGATGTTTCGCACCTGACGGCACAGAAAAGTCATCGACATTAGGATGGGGGGCCCGGGATGCAATGGGATCATCCGATATAGTTGGGTTCTTGGTTCTCTCCACCAACTACCTACACACACACACAGAGACGACCTAAAACCAACACGTAATCGTTGGCACGGAGGGAAAGAGCGTACACCATACCACATCATGACACACGACACCCGGTCGCAATTTGACGCGGGCACACATTACACCTCTCTCCATGCAGCTATGCATTGCTGCCTGCACATGATGTCAGTCCATCGACACTGTTTCTAGCCGCGGGTTTTACACCCACACACCACACTCCGGCTATTGTGCAGCAAATTGGTGCTGGGCGGGCTGGGGGGAGATTTGTTGCAGATTGCATTATCGTACAGCAGAGAGAAGCAAGAGCGTGCTCCCGTGTGTCATGCTTACTAACACTCCGAGCCCTACCAGTTGCCAGGGGGGAGGGCGGACGCGCGAAGAAGGCGCGAAGATTAGCACAGGATTTTATGAATATGACCTTGTGTTGGACGGTTTGGCCGGACGCACACAACGGCGCAACACGGTGCGCGCGCGACAAAACGGTGATGATGAGGACAACAATTTGGTCTATTTTCTTGACGGCGACGACAATGATGCACCCACCACCCGTCAACTGCACAATCAAGGCAGTGGCGAGCATATGATTTGCTGATGGGGATGATACCGAGCACCGACGCCCTCGCCCATTGTCGGTTTTAGCACATCTGTGTTCGCGGTGTCGTTTTTCGCGGTTCCCTTTCCATCGGCCGCACCAGAATTGAGGTTATTATGCTGCTTGCTTACCTAAAACGAGACAGAGAAAAGCAAACGGCGATGATTAGAGGAGATCCATTTGCCAGTATCTAGGTCAGAACAGTGTCAGTGTGTGTGTGCTAGGGGGAGAGCCAAGCATCGGAACATGCTCGGTGGTCGGTGCAAAGTTTAAAAGTGAACTGTTTACATTATAGATAACTGGTGGCTTCCGTGTTCTGTCCTTTGCAACTCTATTGTATCTTGACGATGTGCCAAGAATTAGCGAGAAAACCGTCGCGTCTACTGCAGACACGATGTATGTATGTTGCCGTTAACTTTCGTTTTCCTTCCTCAGGATCAACCGCTCGACGTTATTCAGACGAGTGCATGACGTCAAACACAGGATTCCGCCCGTTAGGAGTGTTTATTTTAGCCCGGCAGAACCCCCTGCAGCTCTAAACACACACAACGCTTGGTTGCATCGGTAGTGCAGCACGTGTTGGCAATTCCATGGACAGCGAGAAATTCGCCCACAGCATCATCATGCGAGAAACGATCGAGAAACGAGATGTTGGTCGCTTATCACCCCCCACCCCATCGGTTGCACCGTAGCCAACAGGACTCGTTATCTCGTGGAAGTTGTTTCGTGCAAGCGTCTCCAGAGAACCATCCCTCTTTTCCTTCGGCTGGATAGTTAGGGCTTTTCCAGTGCAAACCAACAGCAGCTGCAGTCGGGCGGCGAACCAACTCAATTTTTCATACAAATCTTCACAGCCGATCTCTTTTGCCCCATGCAACGGTTCCACATCTGAACAGCTCTTTTGATAAGGATAAGGCGACAAACACTCCCACCAACACTAGATGGGAGGCTCTGGGGATTTTCTTCTCTGACCCCATTTCGAATTTGCTGTAAAATTGCAAAAGAAAAGTGTAATGATGGAGGAAAATAATCGCAACCCATTTGTGCTACATAGTGTGGGGGCGCATACGATTGTCATCGCCTTACACCACATAAAGGACGGACGATGTCTTTTAACGAGAGAAAAAAAACAGGGAGCTGAGGCAAATTGTGTGAGCAGATGCGAAATTGGATCCCATTTCCCTGCTACAGGTGCTCACAGAACTGCCTCACCGAACGAACACGTTAAATCCTCGGGGGAAATTCACACTAAAGGTAGGGCAGAGTCTATGCAGCCGCGGCTGAGGCAGATGAAGATGTGCTTTCAATTCATTAAGAATTCAGCAACTTTCAAATCTTGTGCTCTTGTGGCACACTCTTTTCGGGTTGAAGAAAGCAAAACAGCGAGAAAAGGATGATGGTCTTTTCGTTTCACTTTAAAGGTAAAGACGTTTTGCGTTGCTTTTGGAGTGCAAAGAACGGAAGGATAGTTATTTCAAATCCCTCGCAGGACACGAAATTCCACCTTCCAAACACAGGCCCCAGCACAGTTTTCAATGGCGCTTTTTCACCACCATTCGGGTTAGTGCTTTATTGGGAGGAGAGAGAAAAAGGGCGAGACGAATTTAAATATACTTGTTTATGTGCACATTGCACACGTTTTGAAATGTGGTCGGAGAAATCAAAATGATGAAAATGTTGTCGTTTTTTTGTTTTACTAGGGTAGTGGTTGCAGATAAGAGCCCGTGTCTTGGCGCGTTTCTGCAGCGACCTCGACCTAGAGAGCAAAGATATTATTTTATTTGCAAGCACGTAAACAGTGTGCACACTACTGGGGGACGCATTCGTTGGTGAAGTTCAAGCGAGAGGAGAACGTGTCTAGAATGTGTGTTGCTGATTTAATTCTTGTCTTCAGAGTGTGCATGAAACATTAACGTAGAGCAACAAAGTATTAAGAGTTTTCCAAACACAAAAGCTGGATAATAGTTCCAGTGGAGTCCAAAAGACAAACGCAAAGACAAGAATATCCCGCCATCATCCCTCACAGGTGTAGTGTTCTATCATCTTTGAAGTGTTACTGTACAGCATACATCCATCCAGCAAATACACCGTACCCGTGTGGTGGGTGAGTTGAGCGTGTGTTTGCTTACCAAGCCATGCAAAACTGACGACTGACCTAAATGCAGAGCACGCTCTACCCCAACCTAGAACGGACTTTGCGAGGGTGTTTCGGTTGAGCAAATTCCACCAGCAAGAATGAAACTAACACACAGTTCACGAATTCTTCGCGAATGTGCATTCGCGCATAGACGCCTAGGCGATTGTATTAGAAGAAGCGAGTATAAAAACGCCTGTGGCACAAATGGTACACAACGACGACCACGATCGGATCGATGTAATTGCGCTAGGCGGCGGCGGCGGCGGCAACATAATCGAATGGCCACCCACTGCTGACTGGAGTAAATGATGGCGCAATCCGTGCTCCAATTTTTGTAATCTATTCCCACCAGTAGAGCGTTTAAATAAAGCGTTAAATTGTACTATAATATACGCTTGTTTTCAGCGGTTTACTGCAACGCCCTTCCCGCATCATCCCCCATCATCTTTCAACTTCCGGAATGAAAGTGTTTCCTCCTTGTTCTTGTTCTTTGGTGCAAAGAATTTTACAACACAACTGCACCTTTCTGAAAACATAATTTTCCACTCCAACAAGGCAACATACAAAAACAAAAGGAGCGCACAGGAGGTGAAATTTTTATGGTACCCCAGCACGAAGGTTTTACTGCTTTTTTACCTTTTTATTTTTGTTTTAATAAGAAAAGGGTTACACTCGTCATGCACGCGATCAGCATAAATTTCTTCGCAAAACTGGTCCTTCTACCCCGATTTGTGTTGCAGGACGAAAGGACGCAACTTTCTTCCCAATCACCCCCCCCCCCCCCCCGTTCCGGCCAGGGTGTAATATGTCCGGAACAGAGTCGTACGAAAAAGCAATGCCGGAACGCTATGCTCTCGCCGTGTACGGGACGTGGAATGTCAACTGTATATAATTTTACATTTTAGAACTGTACCGGAATGTGTGTCAAAGTGGTATGGTGCAGTTGCTTTTTAATCTTTTTCGTTTTTCAAAAGCAATGAATGATGCCATTCATAAAACATCAAGCACAACAGAACGATAAATTCGCAACCTGCAAAGCACTGTTTTCCAGGTCATTGATTAAAGTTGACCTTCAAAATGTAAGGAAATGCGGGGCGAGGTAAAGAAAGAGCGAGTGAAGGAGCTAGGGCCCCGTCATCTTTCACCTTTAAATCGTTTGAAGCGCGGTAGAGAAAGCAAGAGAATCGGAGTTGCTATTTCTGGGCAGCCCCGTTCAAAACCAAGCAAGCAAGATGTCAAGCAAAGGTCAAATAGATATGAAGCGATGACATGTCCGGCACATAATCGGCGGCTGAGGGTTGGTAGGAGGTGGTAGTGGGTTGAGAGGGGGTCATCTTTCCAGAAGAAAGTGGGTTTTTTTTATTGATGCATCAAGCTAATCAGAACAACAGTCCATCTTAACGGCAGCCAGTGGCACACGCGTGTGGTGTGATTCATTTTTGGGGCGTAAGGGTTTATTATCTCCAAATTATAGGGCACAGGGTTATGTATGTATGTACTAGAAACGTTCAATTTTACACAAACTTTTGGGAATATTTTCTAAAGCCTTCACTGTGCAATAACCCACCAGTTCCGAGGGACAGATTTATTCGTGGCGGCGTTAGAATCAATTGACTCAATCTCGTTCCACTCACCGCTCGCGAGCTCTTCCACCTATTGAGGAGCATATATTGTGTTAGCCAAACTTCAATTAAGAACCTAGGCAATCAGATGCTTCGGCCCCTCTTGTATTGTCGCACGGGTTTAAAATCCCCGCTTTAAATTAACTTTGTACCCCGCCCGGGTCAAAAGGCCACGTGACGTCGTCCCTATGGTGTATTGGTGTGGCTAGGGCTCCACCTTCGCTGTTCCCCCTAATTGTGTTGTTTCATGCAATCGTTTCACTGCAGTTGATGTCCGTTACAGCTGGTGCGCCCTTTGTTTTTTTGTTGGGTCTGCTTCAGTAATGGTAGCACCAACCCACCCCCACCCAAACCCAACGCGGCCGGTGGTGTCCGATTTCTCCCATGGAATGTTGTGGTGCATTGTAAAGCGACCACCATCGTCGTCGTTTGTCAACCACGCGACTTCAAGCAGAATTAGAGATACCAATATACCAGAATGCAAACTACTGCGCGTGATGGAAAAGCAGAAGAGGGAAAAAGAGCGGTGGGTTGAAACAGCTGTATTTTGCAACAAAACCACTGCAAACACACCTTCCGTGTGTATGTTGCGTGTGGAAAGGGCAGAAGGTGGAAGACACTGACGAGTGAGTGAATCTGAAGGCGTTTCACTGTTTGGTGTAGTAGCCTTGGCTTACAAACCGTGCTCGTGGCGTGGTGATGGTGTTGCGGGTGCACATGGAAGCAGCCTATGCACTTTCAGCCCCGTCGGAAGCAGTGTGTTGCAGCGAAAGACGAAACCCCTCCCCAAATGTTAACCTCTGACACATACCAACCCCGTCCGGAAGGGTAGTAGTAGCTGCATTTCGAATTCTTGGCATTTTTGTGCCGCAGTTCCGATTACATAATACTCGCAAGGGGGTTCTGTGTTCTGTGGTTGCTGCCTGCAAGCAAAGACGGGGGGTTGTATGCGCTCTAGATAAAGAGAGGGGTTCTTTAACACTGCCTAGTACACTCGATACCAGTTTGTAAGAAGGTTTTAAATGTCTGACAAGGGATAAGAGTAAAAACCAATTAACTTGTGTGTTGTGTTTTTGTTTGCCCTCAAAAAAAGCAAATCGTTTTTTACCTTAAAGACATGACCATATTTTTTACTGGCATTTACAAACCTTGGTTTTACATCTTATTTTTGTAATTTATACAATACCTGTCTTGATATATGAATATTTGATGTATTAGATTCGCTAAATAACCAACCAGATATAAATAACTTTTAATATGAGGATTCGCTCAGGATTAGATTCGAACAAACGACCTGCGGTGTGTGAAACGGATCCTTTGACACGGCACCATACGCTCGTCTCGCATAGCATAACGCAGAGCGTCTATATAAGCTGCCTATTATCTTAGTAAAACAAGAGATTCAATGACACAAATCAAACAATCAGCTCATATCATTCTTATCAATCGCCTTACCGTTTGTTTTATCGATACTTTTTGCAACATGAATTCTCCTTCCTAAATCCGAGCACGCATCTTCATTTTGTGGGATTATTTTCGCGCTTATCCAAAACGCAATACTCCCCCTCCCCCTCCTTTCTTATGCTCTACTACATGAGTGAAAGGAATTCCGGTGTTTCAGTGCGTCTGGCGAGTGAGTCACAATGGTCCGCTCAGCAGCTAACTACACTTCCTCTTTCCACCTCCTGGATATCTTCGCTTTATTTATTTTAACACCATGAACATCGAGGAAAAGGCCCTGTGTACGATCGTGAGAGCAAAATGCGTCGTCATCTTCTTCTCGCGGGGTGGAGCGTTATTTTAAGATGTAACCCTGTTTTTCCACTGCCCAAAAACATCCGGAAAGGGATACGAGAATGTGTTTTTTCTCTGCCTTTTCAGACTTTCTAGGGAAATAAATATGCACAAATTTATTACACCAAATAACACTTCCCGCCATCCGAAGCGAGGCGAAACAAAATCCGGGAAAGGGGTTTCTTTGAAAGAACGCGTCATTGACACTTGCGTTTGGCGATAATACAGAAGAGCACACACACACACACTCACCATGAGTAAGCATTAATTAGATAGAAACTTCTTGGTGATCTTCAGAAATGACGTAGTAAAGCAAAAATAAACCCCTTAATTAACATTATGATTAGAACAGCCAGCTTTTGCGCACAATGATACTGCCTAATAAGCAAGCAAGTATTAATGAATGCATAACGAAATGTTGCACTGGCAAAAAGTTAACAGTTTTCTGCTATTTTTACTTGCAAAGAAAGAAACACACAGCAAAATGACCCATCTTCCTTCACCGCCTGATTGAAATGGCGCAAAATCGATATTTATACGTACTGCAACAGTAACTCTGTGCAAACTTCACCAACCAAAAGCGAACAAACGTGTTAGTCACGTACTGTGAAGGGAAGGAGAGCGCGCACGGCGCTTAATTTGCTACAGAGCCACAAATGCCTAACCTTTCCCGAGCAGACTTATCCGTTTTAATCTTACAAACTGTCTCTCTCTCTCTATCTTTGCAAAAGATTTCGGTAAATGTAACCACCACCTTTTGTGCGACCAGTCAGTACTTAAATGGATCACCGTAAGGTAAAAGTTACAACAACAAAAAGGAGTGAAAATTACTTTTTCCACCACAATATGCCGCTCCGTCCCATCCCGGGATTACACTTTCGCAAGGAAAATCCTTTTCACTGTACAGGATATTAAAACAAAGCAAATGCTTTGTTTTCGCCCGTTCGCCAGCGGGTAAAGGACCAACGAAACGCAAAAACTTCAGACTCTCATAGAAAATTGGCCACCCGTGTAGCGCTTGTATTTTTGGCAGGGTAGTAGTAGTCACGCGGGAAGAGCCCGGAGTGCAACAAAGTTGAATGTTACCGATCGATTTTAAGTAGGTCAGTTACCCACCACCGTCCAAGTTGTCCAGGACCAACCTAACTCGGTGGCGAGTTGTGTTTCCCCCCACACCTAGGAGCAGGCAATTGATGGAGCACAGCATCTGGCGCTTGTACGCCGCGCACTGTTGTTGTGTGCTGTGTGCTGCATCATGGGCTACTTCGATGCAGTGGTTTGGACTTTGTTGCATCGTCTTTGGAGCTATGCGTACCGTAGCGAGCTGTTTCGGAGCGAAAACTTGTTGCAACAATTGGAAAAGACGCACTAGACTAGCACGCTTACGAGTTTGAAATGCATTTCTCTCTTTCCCCCGGAAATGTGTGGTGTTTGAATTTTATTCCATCTCGTTTGCGTGACATCTGCAAAGGGCTCCTCCCCCCCCCCCCTAGACGGAACCGACGACACACGGACAACGTGTTGCAAACGTAATCCGGAAGTGCGATGGCCGCACACAATGGCGTCACAATAATAGCAATCATAAACCGGAAGAGCGTTTGTGGCCAGTTGCAGCAGCTCGGGTCCCCTCCCTAGGACAGACAAAAGCGAGTTGAGGGCTATCCAGTTACTGTGTTTAGGGCGGTGAAGTGTATGTGTATGCACATTTTTATGCATTTGCACGGTCTGGGGAAAGACACAATTGCGGGGAAGAAACATTCAGTCGATCATGACACAAAAGAATACTGTAGAAACCTTGTAAATGGGGAAAAAGTGGCTTAATTTACAAAAAGCTTGATATGGAATACTACAAAACAGTTTGCACATAGGGATATTACTCTCTCTCTCTCTCTTTCTCTTTCGGCACAGCATTGTTGAAGGACATTGGCAAATTAAGTTCCGGTCCGTACTTGTTCCATGATAATGTGGGCATACAATTTCACCGAAATACGCTGACAGTAGGGGATCATCATCGCAATACACACACAGTGCAAAAAAGGGCGACAGTAAAATCATTGCCCGAACGTGATTCCACGTGCCCCACTACTGGCCAGAGGGGAACGGTGGTGTACAACCATGTGCAAGATAAATAACTTTCGAGTGGTCGACCTGGTGGTGGTGAAGAGCGTTAGCACGTGCGTAGGTTACAAAAGAACCAGAACGACCAGCCGACCCCAGACGAGGAGAAAGCATAATCATTTTGCATACCGTGAGCATCATACAGGGTGTGGAGGACCTTTCTCTTCTTGTACCGTATTTCGCCTTGCGCCATGCACGGAGTTTTGTTCTTTGTGTCCTTGTCCTTTGTTTCTTGGCGCTGCTCACTGCGCTGTCTGGCGAGGGGGATTGAGAATTCGGAAGAGGGGACACAATACAAAACAGTTCGCACAGTTTGCAAGAGAAAAAGGGAAATGCTGGTTCTTGGTTCCAAGCCAGTGTCAGGGAAGAAAGTTAGCCGCAGACAAAGCCGCAACTGACCAGAAAACACATGACCAGACGGTATATCCCTGTTGTTTCTGTTGTTTCATTTTCAACAAACGCACACCAAGACACAATGAATGAGCGTGATGGTGTATTTGTGGAGCTGAAATGTACGTTCCTCATTTGGGCAAAAGGGTGCTACTAATGTGTAGCAACATCATCTTGCGGGGGGGCACATGGGGCACACCAGGGGATACTAGAACGGAACCAGTGAACTCATTTCGCATGCAATTCGTGGATGGAACCGGTGGAGAAACAACTGGATGATGTGGTGGTATGCGTGTGTCCCGTGATGTCAATTAAATTCACTCCACGTGCGTTCTCTGGAGCAACCATTTGGAAGGGAACGTGAAAGAACTTTCGTTTGTAAGAGGCAAGTAGCAATAAAACAAGGGTTTGTCATTTGAAAAGGTAACGGTTTTATGTTTGTAAGAGAAGCTAATTAGATGAAATCATTAAAACAGGAGCTACTTTAACGTTATTCGAAACCTTGGAACGATCTTTTGTGCCAAAATGGGCGATTCAATTCGTTAATTTGCGTGAAAAGATGCAAAGTATGTTGCAACATTCATATTAAAAGTACCTTTTTGCGTCATCAATGAAACAGATGCGAAAAATAAGCTTTTCTGTCTCAAAAACATGCTAAATATCCTTGGTTTTTGATCATCTATCGTTGTGATAATGATGTTGACGGATATTAAATAGGGGAACGAGGGGCAAAATTGTCACCTGTATTATTGGCAAATTAACACGTTTGTAATGAATTCTAACTAGTGATGGGAGCTTCGGATTGGATTCGTGAATTTACTCCCACTCCGACGTTTTTAATCCGGATCCGACTCTGAAATAAATATATTGCTCCTAGCTAACAAAGACACACATGTAAGTAAAAATTCGATCGTCTATGTGTCTACCGACAAAAAATCGTATACTGGGTTTTCCATGATTTTCTGATTGTTTTCAGATTTTTGTTTTGATAAATCTCCTGATGTATAGTTTGCTTCGCTAACACGTTTGGAATCTTTCAACAATTTACTCACAGTTTCCTGCATATGATTTACGCAAAGTTCACAGAAAACTTATAGCTTGTAGCTACGTGGATATATAGATTATTGTGGCACTGTACAGATAAAGGAATGTAAATTAGGAAGTGTAGTTATGAGTTTATTGTTTTGAATAATTGGCAACAGATGGTGAAATTTACCCAACAACTTAAAAAAACGGCTTAACATTATTCCATCCTGAACAGCCCTCCCTTCCACTAACTCCGGAGTTGATCCGAATTCGAATCCGAATCAATTTTTCCCTCCACTACTTCTAATGATTGGAAAACATAAAAAACAATGGTTGATGCTCACCACGAATATTTCGTAACCTAAGATTTATAAATAAATTCATAAATTAGGAAACGAATTCATAATCATTGCTGAAAACGATGATAATTTGGTCATTAGTAAGATTTGAGCAAATAATTTGAGAACAAAAACGATGTGAATCTACATGACAGCAAATTACTTAACAGTGTGCCATTTTGCCCCGCCTTCCCCTCAACAACAACTCAATCAACAGACATTCTCAGCGTCATGTTCACCTACGGAGCCCACCAAACAAGCGCACATCGGAAGGGATGAGTCATCCGAATGGGGATGGCACGACGGATACTTTCTGTCTCTCTCTCTCACACATACTCACTATCGCTCCCTCTGTTGATAATTTTGGCGCCCGCGACGACTTCAGTTCACAGAAGCGTTGTCAGTTAATAATTTTGTCTTCAATTCAATTTAACACAACGCAACGCTCCCGCGTCTCTCCTCAGACATCTTCTCTTCGATAGCTTTAAATTGTTGGACGGACCATCGTCGTCGTGTTTCCGTCCTGTAGCGTCGTGCGGAGTCATCGTGGTGTTGCGGATAGGAAACACAAACACACGAGACATGCCAGCGGATGTATCACCCCTCCCTGAGGTAGGAGGAGCAGTTCGATGATCTGTCTGTCGTGGAAGTGTAATGGAGTGAATGCCCTTGCCTGGCCTAAATTTTGCATACCTCCAGTGACCATCACCACCACGGCACCTCACATACGATGCGCGCATAAGGAAATGTGGTGCGTCGCTGCCAGTGTGAGCGGAAGTGGGGCCCGCGGTTGGATTCGGAACTGCCCTTCCATTCATTTGCCGATTTGATTGTTCCCATTTTATTGTGTGCACCACACCCTGCTCTTCTGCTCTTCCTATAAAGGATGTGCGTGCATCTGTTTCATTGCCGCGTTTCCTATGCTATTCTCTTCCTTTCGCTTGAAGTGCGCAAATAAGGTTTAGAGAGTGAAGTGTTAAGCGCCGCAGCGCGTCTGGGGAGCAAGCAAGGGGGCAGGAGGTGTTCGTGTAAAATGAAACTAAATTGTTACTGTTGCAACGACCTGTGCGCGGGGAGGGACACACACAATCGGAGACAACACGATGACGCACCATTGGAGTGATGCGAATACAAACGACGCCAATAGCATGATGACGCGTTCTAGAGGAGACAAGAGCTGCGTTTGGAGTGAAACCTCATCAGCTGATAGTTTTGGAGTTGGGAGTTGAAATTTCCCTCTTCATACAGGTTGACACATATGGATGTAATGCTCACCCAACATTAGTGTAGCAGGATAAGGGAGAAGAAAGTGTTCCTTATCGTTGAACACTTTCTCTACAACTACGATTTTGGTGCCAATTTCATCACTAAATCTACCTACGTATACGTTTCATTTCCCAATAATTTCGAAAAAAATGCGAAAAAAAACTCTTCTATGTTTGGGTGTGGGCTGTTGTTATACTTCCCCTTATGACCCCTTATCATCCCTTCGAGCCGTGCTATCAGCTAGAAAAGCGCGTTTATTTAACCGTCGATGACGAAATCGAACACGCGCTGTGACATCGCGCCGCTTCTCTCCATATCTAGGCCCGTAATCTTCCCTCTGGGAAGGCACGCAAGGCCTACGCGGCCAAAAGCTGCCAACACTTTCCTCCACGCGCTTCGTTAGGAGCCGTAGGTTCAGCTTGATATGCTGCCGAGGAAAACGCGTTGCGTTGCGTTTGCTATTTCCACCATTGCGACAGCACTAATGCGTATCTCGGTGCCATTATTGGGACAACGATTCCTTTTTTGGGGATGCGGGATCCGTGCCGTTTACATACAGAATGAACGAATTCGAATGAATTTAGCATATTAGGGGGGTGCTTCGAACATGAAAAGACTTCAAATAGTTTGTTATTTTGAACGTAGAAGATTGTACCAGAAATTGTTTAAAATGACAGTTTTTTAAGACTTATTTTAGTAACAATGCGTAGGAGAGTGTTAGAAAAGATAGAAAGAATGATGTCATGTTCGTATGACTTACTAAATATAATTAGCGATTGAAATTCATTCAAAAAAACAATCTTATGATAATGTAAAAAAGAGAGCGGACTCAATTTAACGATGGAATTAATTGTACGAGACCACACACACTGTTGTCTGATCTATCTGCTAAGCAATTATCAACATTGCTCTCACAACGTGCCGCACACGTTTAGCACATTTAATCACGAAAAACTCACGTTGACGACGACGACTACCGCAATAGCGTTTGCTGTGTGTGACTTATCTTATCTTTGCGCTATTCTAGAGTGTCCTAGAGTGGAGTGTGTTCGTTCAAAGAGCGGCCAAGAGAAAGATTGGTTTTGCTTTGCGTTTAGGCTTGCGTATCACGATTAAATAAATTTGTCACAAACACGCACGCACACACACACTGCAAAGGTATTTTATTTTCGTGCAGCATGCAGGAAAACTGTAATTAGCACAGCGGGATAACGTTAACAAGATGAGGCACAATAATAGCTTTAAAGTAATATGCTTTCGAAATTATCTTCAAACTATCTAAACCTTACCAACCATCTCTTTTCATTTTCCCTCATCATTCAACAAGCTTTTATCAATAAAGAAAACTCATCTTCTTCAAATCAGTTACAGCCTAATAATCGATCAGCACCAACACCAAAAGAGAAGATCATTTCGCTGCTACTTCCTGCTACTACAACTGCTACTACCGGCATTCGTTTGAAAATAGAACCCATTTAATTTCATTTCCCGTTTCCGAGATTCACCCGAGAAGGAAATGGGGTCAAATTTAATGACACCCATACTTTGGCAGCGGGAAGATGAGAGTGAGGGAAACAAATCAACTTTTCGGAAGAACATAACAAAAAACGACCGGTGTGGATACGCAATGCCATACCAGTGGGTGTGGATGGATGAAAGACGTCGATCGATGTGCACTAAACCGCGTTCGAATGAAGAAATTCGATTCCACAATGAAAGAGGAGGGTTAAACAGTGTTTTGTTCGCCTGTAAAAAGCCGTCTTTAAAATTTACAAAACTACCAGAGGGCCCAGCCGAGGAGGTGTATGGTTACAAGCGTTTAAAGCTTCCTTCACCATACCTTTCTGGTGAATGTGTGCATGGAAGAAGGAAAAAAAACTTGTGAAATAACAAAATCCACCGCTTGATGAGTTTGTTGAAAATGATGATTTCCATGACCAACATATACACCACACAGCAGCGGCAGCACATACTGGAAAAGGAAAGTGGCAAATTACCAACCAGCTCGTAATTTTAAAGGCCCAAGTGGGTGGTTGTGTATGGGTGGAGGATTTTTTATAGGCAAACAGTGCTTTAAAAGAAATCATTATTGAATTGAAAGAAAAAACTTACTATAAAGCAATTAAAATAGGTTCAATCTGGTTGTGTAACTACCAAAACTTCGGGGTAAATATCTAATTTATAATAAAAAATATATATTGAAACACCCATTCTAAGATGACACTATATCAACCAAATTCATAACTACAAGGAAGTGTGCCTTTAGGAACAAAAAAAGTTCAGACCACAAATAAACAAACCGACTCGACCACCATGCCTGTCTACACGCATCGTGGTAAAGATGCATCTTTCCCTCCCCAAAAAAAAGCAAGACACTGTTTTGACGGAACAAATAATCACACTCGAGAGCAAATTTCCGTCTCACCGTCTGGCAGAGAGTGATGAGATGTCTCAACAACAGCTCAGATTGTCTAGAAAAATTAGTGATGGGCTTAGTTGGCAAAAATCCGGAGTCGACTCTGATCCGACTCCGACAATTTTGGAATCGACCCCGGAAGGTAGGTCCGCCCGGTATTATCCGGAGTTGTTCGGAGTCGCCCGGAATCGCGTAGAGTCGGAGTCGTCTGAAGTTGTCCGGAGTCGTCTGGAGTTGTCCGGAGTCGTCTGGAGTTGTCCGGAGTCGTCTGGAGTTGTCCGGAGTCGTCTGGAGTTGTCCGGAGTCGTCCGTAATGGCCTGGAGTCGGAATCGTCTGGAATCGTCTAGAATCATCTAGAATCGTCCAGAATCGTCCTGAGTCGTCCGGGGTCGTCCACCTCAAACTTTCAACTACGGTAAAATCAATACCACTAGTACCGCCTAGAATCAGAGTCTTCCGGAGTCGTTCTAAGTCAGTGTCGTCTGGAGTCGGCTTGAGTTGGGCAGACTAGTCCAAAGCCGGGGTCGTCTGCAATTATCAATTTGAGTTGGACGACTCCGGATGATGAGTCCAGATGACTCCGGATGTCTCCGGATGACACTGGATGACTCCTGATGACTCCGGATGACTCCGGACAACTACGGATGACTCCAGACAACTCCGGATGACTCCGGAAGACTGCGGACAACTCCAGACGACTCCGGACAACTCTGGACGACTCCAGACGATTCCGGATAACTCGCGACGACTCCGGACGGCTCTGGCCGACTCCAGACGGCTCCGATTGACTCCGGACAACTCCGGACAGCTCCGGACGACTCATACTCCGAACCACTACGTCTCCGGAAGACTCCGACTCCGGGCGGAACTAGTGGTTTCCATTTTGCCGACCTCGGAATCGGACAAACAATAGTCGGAGTCGTGGATGCGCTCCTGAGAGCACATCACTAGTCAAAATAGAAGGAAAAAATGCCAAAACAAAACAAAAGCGGCCCAAGATTTGCTACATTAGCTCATGGCTTGCTTTGGGTGTGTTGTTGGCTCGGTTCGGCTTGTTTGTTACACGACTTTTATTATTCTATTTCGGCGTTCACTTGCACAGTGCGGCGTTGTTGTGTCTATGTAATTCAATTCTCTTTCCTTTTCCGTCTTGGTTTCGTTGGATGGATGGATGGATGGATGGAAAATGTTTCAGTTTTGTTTTTTTTTTGTCGGTACACGCGCACCTACTCTATTTTTCGTTTTTATTTTTGGGGAGAGAAAGTGAAACCGCCTTTTCCCTTTTTTTTCTTTTTTGCGCAAGCAAGCCCCATTGTTTGGTTAATGCTTAGTTAATTACAGCACCAAGCGCGGGGTCCACTGCACGGCGCGGCATAAGAGCATAATATACGCCAGAGCAGCTCTTCTGGCATGACGCAATGCAATACTACTGGTTTGTAGTCGGGGTGGAAACTCGCTCTCCCTCGGAACCACCGGAATTGGCACTGTGGCGAATTAACGCACACCCTCCAAACGATGGATGCGTTTAATTATTTTCATAGTGTTGCTAATTATTTTGTGCGCTGGTCTGCGTAAGCCGATTTTAGCAAAAACGAGCTAAGAAGAAGGGAGTAAAACATTTATTATTCAATTTGTAATCTTGTTTTGTGGAAACGTTTCGTGGAAACTCGAGTGAGTGGAGCATTTTAATGCAGAAAAAAAGAAAGAAATTCGCCCCGTTCTAATAATGAGTCACTTATGGTATGCACTGCCATCGCGATATCATGTTTCGCAATAATCAATTTCACGTTTCTTATTTCAGGCCCGCGGGGAAAATTAAAAAAAAAAAACACTCAACCATTAGTTGCGCGTGGGTTTGATTCGCATAAAGTAACGGGGCCGGCAGCAAACAACAACAAAAAAGCAGCAAGCTCAAATGCATCATGCATCATCATAAAAGCCGCTTCCCCAACATCAAAACTCCGACCGACATCGAACACCAAACCAACTCCATCAACTCATCCGGTGCTCTCCTCGCCGCCCCGGTCGAAGCAAACCAGCCTGGAGAAGCCAGCCAGAGTGGATCAATAAATAATCGCCCTCCCCCCTTCCCAAAAAAAAGGAACACGTGCACGGCTAATTCCGCGATTGATTGAGCGAAAAGTGTCTGAAGAATGATAAATATGGCTTGGCCTTCTCTTACTTTCTTCACACGCCGGGCCTTGCCGGGGTGAAGGCAGATGTGGAACGAAGTACGATTGATAATCGCCTCAAAGTGGATCGACGCGGGAAGGTGTACAAGATAAGAGGTTCATCATTTCCCCTCGCTGCCTTTTTGCCCACCCCATAATGCCTCTCCAACTGGCGCATCTAGTTAACCCACAATCCCAAATTTCCTCTCATCCGTGTACGTATCTCAGCCGCACAGTGGTTGGGGATCCTCATTCCGTTACCCTTGAAAAAGCGCTGCGCTGGGACCTGTTTTCTGCCGTCAATTAATTCATCCCGAAAGTAATGAATGCAGAGGAAGCAAATGGACAAACACACACTCACACACATACACGTTGTTTTTGCTTGATGTTAGATAACGGTACGCAAGCGACGCAAGAGCCGCGCAGGTTCTTGGGTCTATAACGGTTGATTATTGGCGTATTGATAGTAGAATTTAAATACTCGTTTCTGCGAATCGCTCCAAATGACGTAGTTGAAATCGTATAAACAAATGTGAACTTTTGATGCTGGTCCATTTTGTCTGGAAGCGATCTTAGCGTCAAGATAGTGCCGTTCGATAGGTTCCGCTTCTAAGAGCTCCACACGCGAGAGGTGGTATCCAATTATTTGGCTAATGTTAATGAGGGCTAACACACACCCAACCGGTTTCCGATGTTCTCTGCTGCAAACATAGCAGCAGCAGCAGCAGCAGCAGTAACCCGTTGGCAGAACGCATTAATTTGTGTATTTCCGCTACCAATAGCACATAAAATAACAGTTAAAATTCGACCCATTTTATCAACACATTAGAACGGATTCCTGATTCAAGCCCATTTGCGATATCCGCTGGCAGAAGAAGGGGAAGAATCTACGGAATCTAGAATTATCAGTCAATCAAATTTGGCAAAAATTGGATAGAATCACGCTAGAAATAGGTTGTTTATTTTTATATATTTTTTCGATTCCTGCTGTCAGATCTTGGAAACAGTTTCTTGCTCATCAGACAGTGAAGAATCATGACTCTACAGTCCAGTAGGATGGAACACAGGATTTGCTTAACTTTGGTTCCCAACTATGTGGAGAGTTTAACTCGAGGTTTGGATGAGTTCTTCCTTAACTAAATCCTATCAGTTTCTAGTTTATTGCAAAGATAACGCAAATTCCATGTCACATTAAGAAAAACTGATTCAGAACCCATGCCGATCCTAGGATTGATCCTGCGACTCATTTCGGTCCTGAAATATTACAGAATTCATGCTGGTGCTGGAACTAAATTCAATCCCAGACAGGTGTTAGAATTATTCATCAACATATACTGGCCCGGTAGCGAATTCTTACACCAGAATTGATCCAGATTCCATATCGGGCCTGGAATTGATCCGGTCCTGGAGCTGCTCCCAAAGCCGTATCGGCTGATATAGAAACCATATCGGTCCTGGGACAGATCCTTACCCCATTCTTGGCCCTGATACTACTCTCCATCCAGAGTCCAGTGGTGTACCTATTAGCTTTTTTGTTGCATCGGGGAGTCCCAAGGTACTATCGTCAATTCGGACGAATTAACAACATGCCCGTCGTGGGTTCCAGCCTGGTATGGACCGTCGCCCTAAGCAAGGACTACTATTCAGCTGCGTGGTACTCGGTAAGTCTCGAAAGCCTGTATGGGCCGGAAGGACCCGTTACCCCCAAAAGATTATTTGTGGCAGTTACATTGTTATAGAAATGCTGCCACGACATTTTCATACATCTGGACCTACAGTGGTGGTCAACTAAAGTAGGAAACTTTTGACTTTTGATCTCTGGTGATTTGACTTCTCAAACCACCTTAAACGAGGTCGTAGATGCGTTGTCCAAACTAAACAAAAAGCATCCAAGCAACCGCTGGAACGTAACGCTGATCTGTCTTTAGTAGAATTGTATTACAGAGAAGAAGAGATTTTTTATGTTTGAACGCTTCTAGACTCCAGGTCCTGTGGCTGTGATTCGTCTAATAAATTCAATTTAAGGTTCTCGTCTTCAAAATGGCACAATCGAGCTCAAAACAACAGTGCAAGAAGCAGCACGCCCTTATCCTCTATGCAGTAGAGAGTGTCAATTCCAATGCACCAGCTTTCATCCCAAGCAAGCTTTGTGCAGATTGAAGGTTATAGGGACAGAGACACGCATACAGCTATACGAGCAATCACGAAAGCTATCACGACGATGTGCAGTTACCAAGGGTCGTGCCAGGGTAAACCACGTAGTGTAAAGAAACTGGTACAAGTTCAGAGCTCAGCCCAACACATACCACCAGCAAGCGCAAGATAAACAGCAGAAAGGGTAAAAGCCCTTTCGGGAGGGGGGTGGGTTTGATATGTATTTGTTGCCTGCTTGCTACTGCTCGTGCCAGTTGTTGTGTGCCACTGTCAGCGAGTTTTATCATTATCAGCGTAAACGTGCGTGATAAGGAAGGGAAACAATCAACAAATGGCGGGTTTCCAATGAGCAGCAGCATACCACCACCCGTTTTGGGGTCGAACATATACCAAGTGGAGCACACACACTTTGGGGTAGGTTTGAACGTTTTCTCCCTTTTTATCCGTTTTTTTTTCATTCTCTCTCTCTCTATTGCTCGCTCCGGAGAGCTTATAGTTGTCTCCCGCGAGCGTCTGCCGCACCAGCTGCCTTGCACAACGGGACGCTTCTTGTGCAGGATCCAGACAAAAGAGGCAGAAAAGAAATGCCACCATCTTTCGCACGCAATATCCTCCCGTGAACGACCGGAACGATAAACATAAACCGTTTCCCGCACTCCCTCGGAGGAGAGCTTTTTTTTCATTCCAGCCGGGCTGGGAAATGCTTTTCTTTGTGTACGTTGCTGTGTACAGTGCCTTTGCTTCTTCTCCACCTCATCATCACCAAACGTAACCTACCTTGTAACACTGAATCTCGTCCAGCACGATCTCGGACTGGCGCAGGACATGGTCGACCTCCTCGTACACCTCCCGCTCCAGGTCGGTCGGGGCCGCATTTTCAAAGTCGAGAAACACGTCGTACGTTTTCGGCGTGCAGCAGGTTGATTCATCCCGTGCCAGCAGGCTCAGTAACTTCCCCATGACTCACTGTTTCTGTGTGTGTTTGTGTGTGTGCTTTTTCTCTTCTGTTTTCGATGCGACGATCGGAGCAATTACTTCACACCTGACGCTGTTTTTTTCTTTTCTTGCTCTCCAACAGCAGAAACTAATCACAATCGAGCACAAACACACACACACACACACTAATGCCGTTTAGTTTTATTCACTTTCGTACGAATTCTCACCCTCACTGTTGGGTTTCTCTTTATGATTCACTGCACTTTTTTGTAACTATTTTTAAGATAAAAAGGCAAAATACATATTAATTACATTAATCACTTCTTACACACTCACAGCGTGGTCTTGTCCTAGCACGAAAATGACATTTGAACGTTGCCCCCTCACACAAGTCAGTGGCTACTCGGATGGAACGAGCGGCTTTCGGGGGCCCCATCGTATCATTGCACCCGCAAACACCTTCACAGAAAGCTCTCCCACGATGGGTGGCAAACTTATTTATACAAAGAACGAAATCTCCAAAAATAATTCCACCAGGCAAAGATACAGACACGCCACGGTAAAAATACTCACACTCCTTTTTTTCTCCTGACCTCCTGCCGAGGGGTAGTTGGGATGAGTACCGCGTGTGCAAGTAGCATTTAGCAGAGCATAGCAAGCCAAGCCAAAAGTATGTTTCACGCGAAAAAGGAGAAAAAAGTGATGTTTGAAATGAGAAGTTTTTTTATGAAAAAGAAAAGCACGATGGAATTTAGAAAATGTACAAGATTTCGCTTCTTAAGTGGAAACATTTGTTCTTCTCTCATTCTCTCTCTCTCGTTCTCTCTTTCGGCATGCTGCTTCTGAAACAACAGCTGGGACGCACTGTGTGATTTGGCAAACTTTTTCATCTGCCAGAATCCTTCCCAGAAGCGGTGAAGCTACATCCTTTGTCCTTGCACACAAACGTTAGGCATACCTGTGTCTGTGTATTCGCTTATGACCACCTTGGGACCCTTACCCATACATGCACACACAAACATGCGAAGTGCTTGCCCTACGGACACAGGAGGGTTCATAAAACAAACGCGTGTACCCTTTGGGAGGCATCAGTGTTGGTATGTTTTTGTTTGGCTTGTGTGCTTTTTGCGCTACTCCATCGCTCTGTGTGTGTGTGTGTGTGCAATTTTTGGCTTTTTTTTGTAGTACCATTGCTGGGAGGGTAAAGCAATTTGCCATAATTTCCCAAAAATTAGTTTAGTAGCCCATCACTCGCTCTCTTTCTCTATTACTCTCTGCACAAAATATCATAATTTTCACACAACTTTACAAGGACACGCACACACATACACACGCGCGCATAGATCGGTGTATCCAAAATGCACAATTATCCGTTCTTTGCACATACATTCACACTCCCTTTCTCGCTCTATTGTAGTGAGCGCGAGATGAAAACTCGAGATAGAGAGAGAAAGAGAGAATCTTTCCAGCAGCGCCTACCACACACAGCCCAGCATCACCGTAAAAGGAAGGCTGCCCTTATCAACACACCACTTCCTTGCTGATCCGCCATGTATGCGTGCCTGCCAGCGTCTGCGTGCGTGTCTGTGTGTGTTTGTGTGCATATGCGTCGCGTTGTAAACTGGTGCGTTTTGCTTCAACTGTATTTAACCCAGTGAAGTGGGGGCGCGCGCAAACAGAGCGGCACACACCACGGCGGAATATGGAATTGGATACCGTTGCTAACTATTTTTTTTATCACCACACTATCACACATCGAGCGCAGCACAAACAACACCAACAACAACACACACCACAGCGCGGGGGATGAATAGTGGAAAAAAGAATCTTTGTGACAGGCGGCGGGTGCGCTTCCCTCCCAAACACAACAGCAGTAGTAGTAGGCATTGGATAGCACTGTTCGATTAAACTAATTTATTCTCCTCAACTAAAGCGGGTAAGGTTTGTGTGTTGTTTTCCGTTCGCACACAAACAGCCCCCCCCACTGTTGTGTGTTTGCTCATTCACTGTAGTTTCATTCCATTCCAATTGCTCTTGATAGAGTTGCTGGATTGGGGTTGGTGGTGTGTGTCACGGGTGGTGTTGTGCTTGGCTTTGGGATGAACAAACTTTGCGGTACCAAATTTCTTTGGCATTTCAATAGCACTCTGGAATCACGCCGCGCAACTGGGTGGAATTATCTTTCCAAGGCTACCTTTATCGAATTAATCACTGGTTGCAGGGACCGAGCTCTTTCAGCTTTCGCGTGTATGCACGGACACACAACGAGCGACGGCGGTTCGAACTAGACTTGTCTTTAGTCCGCGAACAAGTACGCACAGCAGCAGCAGCCCACCACCACCACACTGAAATGCAGCGAACGCCAGGTAAAGTCATGACCGATGTGCTCACGATCACATGCAAAGGGAGCTGACAGTTGTCCCCGCGTGCGACCTTATGGACTGTTTACACGTGACGGCATGACGGGAGAAAAGTAAACTGACAGCATTTGCTTGGAATAATTGTTTTTATTTTCTTCACAATTTAAAGTCTACCATGTCCAGCATGACAACGGCAGAACAATTGCTGTTTCCGATTGTTATATGCTTCTAATATCGGATATACAGTCAGAATTAAATAGTTCAACGCTTTTTAGTTGGCATGCTTTTAAGTTGAACGTTCGATAGTTGGCTGACAGTTCAATAAAAAAGCATGCGTTTGTATGGAAAACCGGTTTTTGAAAAATTCACAAAAATCTCATGGCCTGCCGAGAAAAATTTCACATTTTTTTTTGTACCCAAGCGCCACAGATTAAGCTTAAACGACTGGAAAATTGAATATCCATAGAAAAAAAATGAAAGCTCCACAGCTTCATTGGTTTGATCAATAGATGGCGTATTACAACTCATCATTATATTGCTATCCTTTTCTTGCAATGTGTTTCGACAAGTTGCATTTTATTATGAGCTATATAGCCTTCTAACTTACTGAGCAAAAATCTATATAAATGGTCGTGTGGTTAGATACGTGGGTATCAACACCAATGACCATTGCTCAAATCTCACTTGCTTCAGTGCTGGTGGTTTCCGTTGGAGTTTAGTATTTAAACAATCGTATCGCCGTTCTAGTTCTAGCGATGCATAACTTCAATGCGAAACCATACAACAGTACAGAGGAAATGAGAAAGCTCTCCTCCAAGCGATGAAGCTCAACTGGTTGGGGTATCCCACCAACAGATAGCGCCACCAGCTTTTTTGCTATTTTTAGAATGCATGAGTCGTTTGGCGTCTGCTAAACGAAGTCTTTCTATATTCCGTTTAGGTAGAGAACTTGAGTCGTTTAGAAGCCGTTTAGTGGTCGTTTAGTGGATTTGTGGCACTTGGGTATGGAAAAACATGCCAACTAAAAAGCACATATTCAATAGTTGGCAGCGAAGCGAAGTTCATCCAGTGAGTTCGGACTGTATTTGATTCGCTAAAAAATAATTGTGAGTAACAGCACCGCCAAACCGACGTGACACTTGCGTTACAGAACTGTTCCACACGAAAGTACTTTCATTTGCAATGAAGGCGATCGCTTTTGTCAAAATGAGCTCTGTTCGCGGCTGCCTTGATGGAAACAACTTTTACAAATACAAATGGCGTAGGAAGTGTTAGGCAAGATTTTATGAAAATAATTGGACAAAATACCCAGAAAAATCATTTGATGGGTTTCAAAATCAATACAAATGATGTGAGAAGAGGAGAAAATATTCTTCGATGGAAGTTGGGGAGAAAAACAAAAAGAGGTTTTAGCAGTTTAGCTCTGTGGCAGTGTAGTACGCAAATCATTTTAAAGATGGCGCTAGTGTTTAACGTATTTTCATTTGAAGTAAGGAGACAACTTTAGAAGCTCATTTTGTTCAAAGTGTCACGTCCGTTTTGTCGGTGCTTTTATGGCCAAACTCCCAATAACTTTGTCTGTTTTTCATCTCCTATTTCAACAAATAATGAACAGCAATCTGCATTTGAAACAGTGTCTATAATATTTTCGGAAGTTGTATTGAATTGTTTTTACAAGGAAGTTGTATTAATTGGAAGATCGTTCATGCAAAGTGAAAATGCTGTGAGTTTGTGTTTAAAATTTGGAATCAATCCAACCGTACACAGTAGCATGCCGGTTCAATGGCGGACGCATTAGTGAGGCATTAGCTGTCAAACTGTTCACAGTGATCTAACCTCGCCGTCCGAGACTCTTCTGTCAACAATCAATGTGAAACACGCGCTTTTGGGAAAACAACGTTGTCGGTTCGTGGTGCGTAGCTTTTTTTTTTAAAAGGTGGCAATTTTTGTTAAGAAATAATAAGGCAAAATGACCGTAATGGAAACCGAAACCACCGCCAAGCCGGTGGTGGCCGACAGAAAAGCATCGGCAGTGGGAAAGGAAAAGAAGAAACACAGACGACTACGAAAACGGCAACGTGATGCTAGGAAGCGAAACGCCGGCAACCTACAGCCAAAGGAGCAGAAAAAAGAACCGAAAAAGGAGAAAAAGGTACATTATCTAAGTTACTAACAGCTGGCAAACGATGTCCTACTCATACCTCTTTCCGCTTTTAGGCCAAACAACCAGCAAAGATAAGCAGCAAAAAAGGATCCGGCATTGTGTTCATCAAGCATCTTCCGAAAGGCTTCTACGAGGATGAGCTGCGACAGTTCTTCGAGCAGTTTGGCGAAGTGATGCGGGTGGCCGTCGCCCGGTCACGCAAAACGCAACGCTCGAAGGGCTACGGGTACGTGCAGTTCCGGTTCTACGAGGTGGCGGACATTGCGGCGAGCGCCGTGAACAACTACATGATGTTCAACAGCGTGCTGAAGACGAGCCTGCTGCCCAAGCGAATGTTTAACATACCGAAAAACTTTGGCAAAGCGTACGACTCCAAGGGCGAAAAGACGGAAGCGTACCAGCGGTGGCTGAAGGCGCAGGTGAAGCGTGCCAACGGGTACGTGGGCAGTCTGCAGAGCAGCGTGCGCTGTAGGAAACAGATCAGCCGACTGATGCGAGCCGAGAAGGAGCTGACCGAGGCGGGAATCGAGGTGGCCGAGGTGGCGAGCTGTCTGTCCAAGCTGAAGCAAACGGCCACGGATCTGCAACAGCGGCACGCGATCGAGCTGGCTAGAATGCCGAAACCGCAACCTAAGGAGAAGCCACAGAAGGCGAAGGAGGAAACGGAGGCAGCAGCCGACACGAACGGAAAGGCAAGTGACGATGAGGAGGATGAGGCGTTCACGCTACTGAAACCATCGGACTGGCAGGAGGTGGAACCGGTCGGGAAGGATGAGCCCGCCAAGGAGAGTAAGGCAAGTGCGGTGAAGAAAGCGCAGGAAAAGTTAAAAGAATTAGAGCAGGAAAAGAAGGGAGCCAACAAACCGGGCACAACGGCGGCTAAAGGCAAGGAAAACAAGAAAGCTGATACGCCGGACAAAAAGCTACGCAAGCGAGAGAAGCTTCCCCTGTCGAAGGCGAAGAAGCCGCTGGTGGCAGGAGGTGGCGTGTCCGCAAAGCAGGCGGCGAAGAAGGAAAAGCTTTCTCTGGTGAAGAAGAACAAAGTTGAAAAGGTGAGCGTGGAAAGTGCGGCGCCGGTTGGTAAGAAAGCCAAGCGGGTCGATGCTGTTAAGGAAGTGAAGCCGGCTAAGGTAGGGAAAAAGGTTAAGTAGGACCGTTTGCGAAAACGAAGCGGTTTTCGTTCAGGCGCACTCTTTAATGAAGAATAAATGAGTACATAGCAGTAAGTCGTTGCTAAGGGCATGAAGATGAGGGTATGCTAGAATTCGTTGCTAGCCATGGCAAAAGTAAACCAACCCATGTAGTGTAACGTCGTCACAGCAGAGAAAGGTGTTTATTCAATATTAATAAATCGCTTTCGGGCGGCAAATGGCTAAACATATGATTTAGTCCTTATCAAATTCTAGCTATGAAGTTAAATGGAAGGAGATTTGAAAGAACAAAAAACAGAGGACCAAAGTGAAATCAAATCAGAATCTAACTGAACTCGATGTTGACTGGACTGATGGTATAGAAGATCCTATCAGTGGCCACTAATCAACGTAGGCTGCGGACGACCGAACAGTCGATGCTGGGCAGTACTATAGAGCAATCTCCCCGTTGGGGATGGTCACTTAAGTCTTTGTAGGAAGTAGCTACTGGAAAAGTAGGCTCTGGCGGTGTCTCACAGTCACAGTAATGTCATCGAACGACCTAGAACAGCTTTTGCAGCCATCTCCTAACGGAAATTGAAGTAAGTAACAATAAGTTCGGATACTTTTTTCAAACTTTACACAAAAGCAATGATGGTACAGGGTAAGAAATTTACACAAGCGGCATTGGCATTTTATGAAAATTTTATTACAAAAAAAAGAAGAATATGATGTTGGTGAAATGTTGTGTGTATGTGTGTATCGTATGTTCCTGTTGTATGTGTGTATGTGTGTATCGTATGTTCCTGTTGTATGTGTGTATGTGTGTATTTGTGTTTACAGAACAAACTGGTTGTTTTTCTTTTCTTTTTTGTTGTATCTCATCCCTACTGTTGTGTTTTAGCATTTTCATTTTTGGTTTTAAAGTTTCTAGTTGCAAGTATTTTACCGCCTTACCTTCTATCTTGCATGCTTCTTCTACCGCCTCTTTCCCTTGCACTATGCTTGTTTATGCTTTTTCTATTGAACATTATCTTGGTTTTGTTGCGTACCTTTTTTTTCATTTGTTTGGATTTCTTCTATTTGTTTGGACTTTCTTTTCAAGGATTTCTTTTTGTCTTAGCTTCACTTACTTACACTATTACTGCATTTACTGCTCTTTGCTACCTTTGCTTTTTTGTTGTTGTTTATGAAGTAGTGGGTGAAGTGGTAGTGGGGGTGCATATTTTCATCGTTTTTTTTGCTTCATTTTTTTCTTCTTCTAAAACTGTGGGTTTGTATGTGTGTGTGTGTGTGTCTTTAAGGGGCAAATTTTAAACAAACACTCTTTCTTCACCCTCCATAGAGTAGGGAAGATGGCAGCTATTTGTAACTCTACATTGACCGGGTGGCTCTCTACAGTGTGCTTACTTTCTTGTTTGTTGTGGTTTTGCAGTTGGTTCTATTTCTCTTTACGAGTTCATTCATCTGTTTAATGTAGTTTCTATTAACTTTGCTTTTGTTGTTGTTGGTTTTCTATTCTTTTCTGCTCTATTTTTGTTTTATCTTTTCTCCTTGTTTTGTTCACAATTTCATTTAGCATTAATTTCTGTTGCTTTTTGTTATTCTTGTTGTGACAGTTTAAACCAAAACTGAAAGCCCACATTCAACTACACACCCACACCCTTTCTTCTTGTGTTGTTGTTTTCTCATTTCTCCTTGATCAACTGCATTTTCACAGTTTTTTGTTGTTGTCAGATTTGCAACCAACTTTTTCCTCGTGTTTGTTTTTCTTCTGTTCCTGTTTGCCTTGTCTACTTTTACCAGAAATGCCCTATTTTTCACCATTTAAACACTATTGAGTAAGAATAAATTTATATACCTTTTTTTTCGTTTTATGCTCATTTGCTGTTTTGTGTATTTGCGTGTTGTTTATCATTGTGTGTGTGTGTGTGTGTGTGTGTGTGTGTAGGTGTGTAGTGTAGTGTTGTTTTCTCTTCTTTTCTTTTCTTCTCTTTTCCATTAATAATAATAATTTGGCGAAAACGAGAGTGAATGATGCATGTTTGCCCCATCTCGCTCTCGTGTGGTTGTGTATGTTTTAATCTTCTTAAAATTTATCGTTTCTTCTCTGTCCCTCCTTTCCATTGTGTGTGTGTTGTGTTGTGTGGCATCTGATAGAAGAACAGAGCAGAGAGCGATCTTCTTTACTTTTGTTCTTTCACGTTTTATGTTGTTGTTTCAGTGTTCTATCACCTTCCTTTTCTTTCGCTTCTCTTCCTTCCAATCCTACTCCTCCTTCTCCTCCTTTGTTCCAAAATGGTGTGCTGCTTCTAAGATTTGCCTTATCTTTTCTTGGTTTTGGGTTCTTTTTTCTTTTTGTTATTTATGTCTTGTGTGTGTTTGTGTGCATTCTTTCTGAGATAATCTTCATTATATTTCAATATATCGATTCTTTTTTTTTGTTGTTGTTTCTTTTGTGTTTTCTTCACTCTCTCCTCTTCCCTTGCACGCAAGCAAAGACTATGCATTACTATTATAATTATCATTATTATTATTATTTTTATTATTATTAATATTATTATTACTATTACACAGAACCAGGGGGAGAAGTGAATGAATAGGGAAGGAAGTTATTATTAGGTGGATGCGGCGGTGGCAATCAATTTGTATGATTTTTTGTTTTGTTTTCTCCTCTTCTTCTACTCTTCTTTTGTCCCTTTGCTTTCTTTTATTTCTTTTTCTTTTGTTGTAGTTGCATAAGTCTTTATAATTTTTCATCCCTACAGCCTAGTAGATGAGTAGCAGCGCGTAGATGTACTACTACTTCTACTACTACTACTACTACTACTGCTTCTACTACTACTAATCGGTAATAATGTTTTTACTTTGTTTTTGAGCCATTTCATTTTCCCCCGGTAAAACGGGAGTGTAGTGGGAAGTGAAAACGATGCCTTTTCACACCTTGGGCTGCGCCTAAAACTTGGTAGGTGTACTGTTAAAGCTACTTTCACAAACACACCATCGAGATGTGATGGCTTTGTAAGGGATGCGGCGGAGGGGCGGAAAGGTTTAGCGCAATAGTTAGAAGCCGTTTGGTGGCTACTGCTACTGCTAGTAGTAATTATTGGGTTTTCTTTTTTGTTTTGTTACGAAAGCAGTACACAAATCAAAACCAATTTTAAAAGTGCCCTCGAAAATACATTAAGCTCGTTCCAACTAATTACACTGTTAGCGATGGATGTGAGAAAAAAAAAACAAGTTTATTTTAGTGGCGAAATTCATTGTTTTTGTTAAACAGCTCGATATGAGAAGCTCGTTTGAAATATAGCAAAAAAAAAGAAAAAGAGGAGAGAGAAAGTGAGATTGAGAGAAGATAAGAAGGGAAGGGTAGTTTGAAACGCTGACTAAAAAAAGCGATCAATTCTCGTGAATACGCTTCATATACGCTCTAAAAGAAAAGAGAAATGTGACTTACAAATCTACTACACACTTGTGTTTTCTGTATCTTAAAATTACGATAAAATAGTAAAGTTAAAAAAAAGAGAATAAAAACAAAATATGATAATTGCGGGCACAAACAGCAAACCACAACACCGAACGATCCCAGCCCCCGAGCGAAGGAGATAGAGAATGAGGGTAGAGGGAGCCGCTGAGATGCATGATGTGCTGTTTGGTCGCCTGCCGACTAATGATTAATATGGCCTGCGTTCACCTTTAAGAGACGCTGTTTGACGATATTTGTTTCAGTGTGCTTTGTTTTGTTTTGTTTTGTTTGCTCTCGAACCATCTCGTTTTTCTTCTTCTCGTTTCGGGGTTTTGTTTTGCTTCCTTTTTTTTCTTTACTTCTTATTTCCTCCTTTTGTTGTGTGTTTTGTTTACTTTGTGCTTTAATTTTCTTGCATGTTTTTTCTTCCCTTTTTTCGTTTCGTCCCATTCTCTTGCACAAAAAAAAGAGACTTTACTATCATATACGGTATCGCTCCTTTCTGTCTCTCTAATACACTAAAAGGGCGCGTTGAATGGCTTTGGATTCTCTACTCTTTCTATGTGCACGCGCGTGTGTGTTTTGAATTATACTGCGACTGCCGCCTTCACTGCTTGGTAGTGAAGTTTCACAAACGAAACACAAAAAACCACACCACACATACATACATTGACATTTTTGGCTCCCTGCAAAACAGTCACAAGAAAATGAGAGCATAAAAAGGGAAATTTTGGGCCTGGGGGTTTCTTTTACATATACAGCTTCGTATGTATATTCTATGCTCTCTATACTCCTTTGCGTGTTATACATTGAATTGGCGCGGTTTGGGGTTTCTTAGAAACGACAGATTTCTGTCAAAATTACACCATTTCTACCTTTCCTTTTCTTCACTTTCGCCCTCCTACACCATCTCCCCATTATATCCTTTACATTCGCTTGCTTTCTCCTGCTTGAGTTAATGAGCCTTTGCTTTTCTACAACTTTGGGATTCACGCCTTCGCTTACAGCGCTGTAAACGGGTACGGGGGTGAGGCAACACCAAAGTATCTCTAAATCGTGTTGTTCCTGCTTTCCTTCTGCCATTCACATATATCTATATACGCGCGTGTGTGTTTTGTGTAGTTAAAGGAGCATCTGCATCACATCTTTGCACAAAAGGTTTGACTAAACGGTTCACTTGAGCGCTTGATTCGTGGATTCGTGATCATTCGTCGTGGGGCGGACGACAATTTGAGTTGTTGTTTTTATGTTTTTGGTAAAGGACCTATGGCTACACTAGTTCTGGAGGACTCGTTTCATTACTCTTACACGCGCATTGTCCACAAATGCGCAGGAGTTGCACATTTTTGGAAGCCAACCGAGAGCTACTAAACTTAGCGTTTTTGGGTGCGCAAAAAACGAGGTGATTTGTTTTGAGGGGTTGGGGAAAACACAATCAAAACTTCAAGTCACATTTATAACATTACTAAAGCCAAACAACAAAGTTCTACGTATACTGGTGCGTGATGATATCATTTTGTTCTATTGTGCGCGTTTTTGCTTGTTTGTTTTGTTTTGTTTTTCGTTCATTGGAAGAATAAATACGGAAGATGTGTTGATGTTGGTAAGGGGGGGGGGGGGGGGGGGGGAAGCGGGAGGTGTACTCATTATCACATGTTTCCTTTTGTAATTGCTAGCACACAATAATAACTATCGGAAACTGAAGAGGAAAGGAACCGACGAGAACTAGCTGTGCGTGAGGATGTGTATTCCGTAATTATCGTTCGAGGCGAGTATGACTCGATTGAGAAGTTTGTTTTTTTGTTTTTTTCTTTTAGAAATTGAGCTTCTTTTGTTTTCACAGCTAAATTTTATCTTTGTGTATGTGTGTGCATAAATTGAGGAAACTCACGAACTACCTTTCCGGCGCCGAACAGAGTATTACTAGAAGCGTTTTTATTCGCGTTACTCCAAAGTTACAAGCGAAACTTGTAAACTAACGAGAGTTTAGAGAGAGAGAGAGAGAAAAAAAAGAAGCAAAAAAAGAAGCACACTCATACAGAAAAAGCACATACACACACATAGCTACTTAATTAAAGTAAGGGAAAACCTTGCCGGCTATACAAAGCTAATATAATATAAACCATCGTTAGAACAAGAACAGAAAGAGATATCAAAGGAGATTCTTGGTTTTGTTAATATTTGTGTGGGCTAAGCTAAGCCACACTTTGCCGACTAATGTTTGTGCGTGTGTGTGTGTGTGTGTGTGTGTGTGTGTGTGTGTGCGCATTTGTTGCCACGTTTCTTTGGTGTTTCAAAATATCAGCAAAAAGAAAGCGTTCTGTGAGATTATTCGAACCTTTTTTTTCGTTTTTGCAATGGCGATTGAGGGGTTTTTTTAGCCATTTTGTTGCACACTTTTTAGAGAGCTGCCTTTGCACGAGAGTGCATATAACTCCAGCGACAAAAAAAAGAAAGAAAGGATAGAAATAGAAGCTCGATATTTCAAAGAAAAAGAAAAACGAAACGAAATATAGTATCTGTATATACCCACATGGGAGAGGGGTAAACTAATCCTACTGCTTTCAAAGAGGACACGCACGCACGCACGACGACGAAAAAAAAAGCGTAAACAAAACAACAATACCGAATATTACTACTAAACTAACTGCTTACAAAATACACACATTATAGACGAAAAAAAAAAAAAACACACTGTAATCACTAATCGCATAGTTTTGAGTCACACATTCCTCCTCCTTCACACCTCACTCTTGCTGAACGCCCGCACTGATGCCCGCGCGCATACCTTTTTCAAGGGCTTGCGGTTTGCGCAAATGGGGAAGACGCGGTTTTTTGTTCTTTTCGTGTGATGTTCTTGACGATACACCTTGCTCGCTTAAGCTTATGTGTTTTTGTTTCTGTGTGCATTATTTTCTCCCTGAAACGGAGAAGGAAAGCGCGGCACGGGGCCACTTACACAAACCTTCCCATTGTTGTGCTTTGGTTTCGATGTTACTTTTTGTTTGTCGCTTTTGCGCTCCGCTAGCTGCATTTAGGGGTTTTGTTGTGCGTTTGTTTTGCCTTCTCTCGCTCTCTCCGTGCTACGTTCCAAAAGGATTCCAGTGGCGGGGGGCAAAATCAATGAAACTTGTAGTTTAAACACGTCGTCGTTCGGTCTGATTGTGCAGATGGAGCTACTCCAACGAAATCATCAAACTCAAAGTGGATGAGAGAGCGACTTCCAATTTTGTCCTTTTGTACATCAACCCGAGAAAATAAAGGGAAGTGTTGTTGAGGGAGGGGCTGCTATCCTCGGTGTCCTTTCCAACTAACGTTCGTGTACAGGGGGGGAAGCGTGTGGGGGGATTGAAGCGCACGTTACAAGCATACGAAGCACGCACGCCTTTTGCTTTGGCTCTTATGTTGGTTGGGGGCTTTTTTGTTGTTGTTTTCTCCGTTTAACTGCTGCATACATGGAGCCAGTAAGGAAGCTGTGTGTGTGTGTGTGTGTGTGTGTGTATGTGTGCGTAAGTGGTGCCAGCGGGCACCTTAGTATGGCGCAAAACGGTTGTATCCTCCTCGGTACATTGTTGCCTAAAAGAAACGATAGTCGTAATTAGTGATGGTGATACATTGAGGTTTGCTTGCTTTGCTAGTGAGTGTATCAATAAGTTCGTGTGCAGATTGCTACAGAAGATACTGGAGATGATGAAAATGTAACTGGTTGATCTGAGAAACGATCAGTGTAACCTATTGCAAGTAGTGATGATCGTAGTCATCAGAAAACGATTCGGAGTGCTCCAATTATACTGGTTTTAGATAGTTCAGGCCTAAGATTCATAAGATTAGAATTAATTTACAGGTGTTGAATAGGTCAAAACGAGTCCAGTAGGTTCAGGAAGGATCATTAATGTATAGACGAATCTCAACCGTAGATCCAGTGTGTACATACGACTCCAACTCCGGTGTTCGGTTTAATGTAGTAAATATTTTATCGCACTTCACGTTTGCATTGGAAAAAATGCCTCTTTTTCGACTGGCTTTCCAGGAAGATCCTTTAAAAGGTAATTACTCAAGCTTTCTTGCAAAATTAATCTACGACTTTGCGAGCTGCCTTTTCCAGCAGTTATCCAGAATTTTCGCCTTGGTGGACGAAGACACGCGTGTAGGCATATTTTATGCTCTACCTTTGATTTTCTTCCATTCCTTTAGCTCAGTTTTAGCGACAAAATTGTTGAAATAGAGCTTGTAAATCATGTTAGTCTAGAAAATTGCGATCAGATGCAGCAGGGGGGAATTTGTTCATGTTTCCCAGGTACTATGATTGCACTGTATGGCCGCGGTTGCATCGACCTTCCGAAGGCAGCGAACGCAGAAATGTATTGATTTAACCCTTGGTATTCATTTTCAGCATCATTTGGAGCTTCTTGTCACCTAGGGTCGTAGGCCATTCAGAACTGGGCTTCCTTTCGATGCTCTGATTGTTGTCTAATAGTTGCCAAGATGTTGTAGATGCCGGAATAGGCTTATAGGTCAGGCTTTTAAGCGAATATGGTTCACTTTTTTGGCCGCCAACAGTTAGATTTCGACTGATAGAGTACAAATAGATCTATTTAAGTAACGATTTGGTGTGGAATAAGGTGGATTATCACATCTTATGACTACCGAACCTAGTGTAACATCTAGTAAGAAGTAATTGAAGCAGTAACTGCCCGTAAGGGAGGAATTTTGCGGATTATTTAGAGCAGCAAACAAGTTACTAGATAATAGGTCAGGATAGGTATTGGTCCAGAACCTGTATGTGTTATTGGCAAAACATTTAAAGAGTTTCCAGAGCTGATTCAAAAATAATTTGTAAACCGCTTGTTCAAAAAACATGTGCACTAGTGATGTACTCTCTGGAGCGCACCCACGACTCCGATCCGACTCCGACTATTGTTAGTCCGATTCCGACTCCGGCAATATGGGAACCACTAGTTCCGCCCGAAGTCGGTGTCGTCCGAAGTCGTTAGGAGTCGTCCGGAGTTGTCGACAGACATCTCCAAAAAGCACTTCCACAAAAACTGGAGTATGAAAACTACAGCGAACTTATTGATACACCTTACAGTAATGATTGCACCAACGCTTACCGCATAGCCAGGAACGGGTCCGATACCGTGTCCCAGGTATGGATCGGGATACTCCGCACGTCCGTAACTGTTGAAAAAAAAAAGAGTCAGTAAAACAGTACCGGAATTAATAAGCCATCCTCTGTCGGAAAGCTTCCAGTTGCAAACGATACTCACCCAGCGACGGTGGTGTAGCCGGCCACGGTGGGTTGCGCTGCAGCAGCGGCCGCCCCGTAGGCGGCCCGTGCCGCTGCAGCTGTATAGCTGGCCGCGGAGTAAGCCTGCGCCTGGGCCTGCGCTTGCGACAGTGGCGTTTTCAGTAGCGGCGCAGCAGCCTAGGTTAAGAAAGACGGGAGGAATAGGAGAATTAAAATAGAAGCGCATGAAATTAAACACCACTTAAACCGGGAGTTAAAATACGGGAGGCAAAAGGTTTCGAAGGTTTTTGTGCAAAACTCCGACACAACGAGTGAGAATCAATCGTTCCGGTACGCCATCACTTGCCCTGCTGCTTCGCCGTCTCCTCAGCGCTCAGTAATCAAAGTATTTCATCAAAAATTCAAAACCCAATTCACTCAACCTTTTCACCTCGTTTCCCCACTCGCACTCGTTTCCATTGAATGAAATCGCAACGCTCGTTCGCTTGCGCGCCAAAGTTAGTCATCGATTATCATGCTCGAGAGGCGCGGTTGCTGCTGGAAGGCGGTGGAAGAAAGGACGGGACGATGAAACCCCAACCCCCCGGAAGCATTGGGATAAAATGTGCAAATTAAATTACTTCATCCGGGGTTGGATTCTTACAGCTGGTTAGGCAGGCCCGGCTCTAGTCGCCTAGGGAGCTTCGCTTCGCGCTTGTGGAAAGGAAAGTAGCAGACGTACCGCTTCTTCATTCACCGCTCGATTCGCTTCGTTGTAGAGCCCTGTTTTACACGATTAGGGAGAGACTGATTTGGGACACGAGCAGGAGCAGGAAGCATATGTGCGCTCATGTGTGCGCTGGCAAGACGAAGAGCTCGCTGATCCAGTTTCGTAAGACGAGAGAGAGAAAGCAGGGTTTTTAGGGGTAGAACATTTGACACAATCATCACAAGAAGTTACCCCGCTTTGCACCTATTTGGTTCGGAATGCAAAGACCGTGTGTGGCACACATAGAGAGAGAGAGAGAGGGGGAGATGAAAGGTGAAGCTATATCTAATTTTCTCTCCATCATCTTTTTATGGTAAAATTATCCGCGGTTACGATAATATATTGAAATAAAATATGTTAATCTTTACCGATGCCGTGTGTGCCGGAAAACGGACTGATGAAAGCTTTGATATGATTAGGGCACGCTGTGGGTCTTGATTATGGGGTATATCGCGGGGGGGTTTTCCCTTGCCAATCTGTCCTGTGTGGCCATGATAAGAGAGATGATGTGCGTGTTTTTTTGTGTAATTTTTCCACATCTTCTTGCTATCTGCACATCCCGAGCTGGCAGAGGGTATAATTCTGACACGTCATCTTTGCATTTCTTTCCTTCTTCAAGGGATTAACACAACGGAACAGACGTCAGGAAAGTGTCGTGAGTCACGCGTACGTGTCATGCATAAAACACGCACTTCCCTGGCCACGAATGATGTCTCCTGCGTAGGTTTAATGTATGCTGTTATTAGCTAGCAAATGGCTGACAGGATTTTCTTTTCCGCTTCTCGAACAAACCGGAGAAGTATGGCAATGGGAATATTTCTCCATTTTGTGCGTATGATAAAGGTTTCATTTTTTCTTTTACCCAATTGCGGCCAAAACAATCTAAAAAATGATTATTTATTTTCGGGCTTCAAACAAACAAAATTCTTTCTCTTCCTCCCCCGTAAGGCGCTCGTGCGTTTGGAGTAGAGCGGATGACGACGAATTATTGCTTCCTTCGGTTTCGCTTAATTAGAACGCTCCCTTCATCCCTCGCTCGTGCCCTTGGGAAAGGCGGGGCTTGTGAATTGAACGGCAATAAATAATGCTAATTTATTAATTCATTAAAAGCCGTACCATTTCTCCGTTCAGCTAAAAAAAGCCCCCGTTCCGACAGACCCGCTTCCGCAGTAAAAGGGTGGAACTGTTGTTTGGCAAATGAAATACATTTCCTGCGCGGAATTTCATTTTTTTTCTTCCTCTCTCTCTTTTTTTTGGTTGGAATTGGAATGTACAAATGTACAAACACACAGAAAAAGAGACAGAGAGCGAGAGTGGTTGAATGGTTTCGGTTCGTTGGCGGATTCTCGTCCCGTTGAAAGCCCCTGCCGATACGCTTTCCTGCAGTAGTGGTGTAAGAGTGTTTTGCACCAGCCAAAAGCATCTCGAGTACAGCCGCGATTGAGTGCTGTGGTGGGCTGGGCCACTCCTCTCACGAACCGATCTAGGATCGATTGATAAAGTTTTCGCTGAGCTTTGCAAGTTGGCGAGCGATTCCCCGACCGTGCAAACCGGCATCAATCGAGGAGCTACCAGGATTAGGAGCGGAGGAGCGCGATTAGATGTTTCTCAATCGTGTAATTGGCCTCGGCAGCGCTTGACTTAATGGGCGGCAGGTTTTTAGGGGGATAACATTGACGGGGATGGGGAAGCCACTAGAGTGAAGTAGTAGCAGCAGCTGTGGGCTGGGGGAAGCAAAATACAACCCCGGCAATTAGGAAATTGATATAGAAAGGTCGCTGCTTTCCCGTTCTCGTGGAGAAACGAGGGTTGGAAGAATTAATGTATTTTTTTGCAATCTTGTGGTATGTGACCAGTAAATTGATGCTGTCCTAGGTTCGATGGTCCGGGACAGTAGGATGGAGAAAAATGGATCAAATCCAACAAAACTTTAACAGGAAAACACGATTATCAAAGCTTAAATAACAACCGATTCGAGTACTTTTCGAGCAGTTGCGAAAAATTGAGCTATTTTAATAATTTTCGACAGCTGGATGGAAAAAATGCGCAAAATCCAACAAAACTTTAACAGAAAAAACGGGATTATCAAAGCTCAAATAACAGCCCGTTCGAGTACTTTCGAGCAGTTGCGAAAAATTGAGCTATTTTTAGCTATTTTCTTTCCCCGTCCCTGTAACATGTTTACCATCGTATTATTTGCTACAAAAACCAGATAAAGCAAATATAATAATATCGCATCACTGGCAGGAATCATATATTTTCAACAAATTGTTTGGAAATAAATGAATTGTTTAATACTTACGTTCAAAATGGTAGGTTGTGCTTGAACCTCCGTCACCGGTTTAGCAGCCTGTGTTTAGCGTGCGTGCGTTTAGTGTGTGTGTGTGGGTGCACGTGTTTTGCAAAACAAAACAAACAAAAGTACAGCAGAAAAACGTAAGAAATAAAACCAAAAACAAAACAAAAACAAAACAAAAAAATCCAGCAAAACAAACACGCCGATGAGAGGAAGAGAGAGAGGGAGAGAGAAAAGAGAGAAGAAAATAACGTTAAGTGGTTTTGTTATCACAATTTTTCTGTTTACGGGTTTTTTTTTCCTGGTAGGGTTCGATTAATTGATACAATTATTATTTAAATTGATTTAAATGAGTTTACTTTCCTGAACCTGAAAAAAAAAAAATCCCACCCTAGAGAATGCCATGTAATAAAAACATTCTTTCTCTCTCTATACATAAATACTGCTCGATTTTAACCTTTAATTAATTACCCCTTTTCCCGTTAATTCGACAGCCATCAACCCGGGAGCTTTTTTATGAAGCATTTATTCGCATATGCTGCACCGCGGCTGGTCGTTGTGGTGGTTTATAATTCATGAGCCGTGAACTTTGCGAGCCCGTTTTATTTTTTTTTGCGATGAAAAAAAAAACGCCCACTTTTTGGCCTTTTAAATCGGACATTAACGGGGTACGAAAATTGAATGACAAAAATGTGACATTTAGCTTCAATATTCCGCAGCTGGTGCACGCGTCTCGGTGAAGAAAGTGATGCCAATAAAAGGCCTTAGAGCAAACGCATACAACAAGGGGTGGAGAAAGGTTTGGTTTGGGCTTTTTGGGTCTTAAAATTTGCTCAAAATTGCTCAACCGTTCACAAACCGTTTTGCCCAAGATCAATATAGCACTGTGAGCAAACTTTGCACAAATTGATTACCCAAACACACACACACACACACACACACACACACACACACACACACACACACACACACACACACACACACACACACACACACACACACACACACACACACACACACACACACACACACATTAAACGCTGATTGATTCGATCCGGTACAGGTATTGACATTTTCAATTATTCCCCCTTTTAATACCCGTCGTGCCATTAATTTGCTCGCCATCCAGGGGGCGCAACGTACTCCAAAGCATCGTTCCGGCGTTAATAAACGAGAACATAGACACGCACACACAAACACACACACACACACACACACACACACACACACACACACACACACACACACACACACACACACGCCCATAGCATCCATGGTTAATTGTGTTCTCCTGTTTCGGTTGGCACTGGAGCGTGAAACCTCATCTAGTATGCTTCGACAACCTAAAGAAGCGAGAACCCGCCAACATTCTGTCATGTTACCTCCAACGAAGGGCTGTTCTCGCAGAAGATTGACACACATTCGGGGTGGTGCTTTGCACGCCCTTTAGAGGGAGCGTGGGGGAGAAAGCGACAGCCGCGAATCACCATATTTCGATCGTTATCCCAGGGATGGGTAAAATTGCTTCTAATCGACGGTAAAACGATGTCCGTGATTTTAGGGCCCCAATTTCAGGCGCACCCGTTCGAATCGTGAAACGGTGTACAGCAAGCACCTTTGACAGACAGCTTTGCCATGGTGGATGTTCCATACCTTTGTCGCAGATTTAACGGCACCAAAATGTGTGTGTCTGCTTGCGTTCTAAAATCTCATTAAACCGGTCCGGGGATGGAGAAGAGGCGGTTTCGCGCCCTACCACGATGAATATTTGCGCGAGAAGGCTACTTTCGCAGCGCAAACCAACCACAAGCATCGCCACCAACCATGGCAAGCGCGCCAGGCTTTTCAAGAACACGGTGAAGTGGATGAATTTGTTTTCATTGTACTACTACTTTCGGGGAAAAGCCGGGGCGAAAACTAGCTTGGATCACCTCGGGCTCAGCGCGGTTTTTGGTCGGCAAAGCGGCTACACCACACCAGACACAGACGGACAGGCGCGCCCGTCCCATCTATCGTTTGGTGGGATCGTTTTCAAACGCTTTCAGTCCACACACCGGGCAGATAAAACCAGCATCCTCCTGTTGCATGTTTTGCTCGGGACACACACTGCACACACTATCGCGTGCGACGAACACTGTGCAACGCGTCGTGTGCCTGCCTGCTTTGATTGTGTATCCGGTTGGGTAGGTCTTGAGCGTTTCACATATGGCGTGTAGTTGTGTGTGGAGACAAAAGCGCGCACACCCGAAACAATCGCTGGCCTACTACTCTACTGGGCCGAGCACTAGCCCGGAATGAGGACATGATTGTGCACACACACACACACACACAGATTCAAACATATAGAGGGAACGCTTAGTCCGAGTACAGGTTACGGTGTGGTTTTGGAATTGAAATTGATTCCAAATTTGATTGCAATTTCCTCTCCCTGCCCTGGGTGGGTTGCACCTGGCCGTGCGGCCTCAATTGTCTCAGGTACGGGTACAGCCGAACACATTGTCCCCGATCCGGGTGCAGGTGTGTCGGGCTGGTAGAACATTCCTGGCGACATTGCGTCCAGGCTGACATATAGATAGACATAAATTCACCCTAAAACCTCTCCCTCCCCCCAGAACATGAGCCAGACGGATGGACTGTTGGATTGTGGAGCAGGGCAGTGATTGTGTGTATGTGTGTGTGTGTGTGTGTTTTCAAGAGTGCGAATGTTCACCCGAAGGTTTTTGTGCGGCCCTGCAGCAGCGGCAGCAGCACCATACGCAACGATGCGTTATCAGTCGCAATGTGATCGAATTGCGTTTTCCTGCTTAATACCCTCCTCCACGCCTGGATGGGATAGCGGGTGCAGGTTTGAAATGGAATGGAATTGGAATCCCGAATCGAATTACGGTTTTGTGGAAGCTAATGGAAGATGAAATGGATTTTCCCCTCTCGACAGCCAATGTCCGGGAAGCACGACAACACATTTTCCCCGGGTAAGCTTTTCGGCTTCATTTTGTGGGTGGTTTTGGTTGTTGTTGTGCATGTGTGTGTGTGTGTGTGTGTGTGTGTGTGTGTGAGCGGATGTATTCGGTGCCACACACAATAAGGCTAGTTTTGAAGCTTTTGATAAGCAGCTCCGTGATGAGGTTGGAAAAGAATTTCCACCAAGACAACTCGCAACTCATTTCGAAGGCGAAGGCCCGGCGTCACAAATTATTAACATCGGAAGGTACATTTATTTTCCATCCTCCCTATTATGGGCTGGTAATGAGAAAACTCGCGCCTTGAGCAATTTATAAACCGGCCGACTCGAGCTGCGAAATCCAGTTTTCCATCAACGGCGTGCGGGCTCCGGCTGCGCATTCACTCATTGATTGATGAATAATTTCACCGACAGCGACACTGGGCGAGGTGTTTTTCTTTCAAAAAGCAAAGAAACAAAAGACAAAAAAAATCTCAAAAAGGAAATCGATCAATCATAAAGCAAACATAGATGTGTATAGAATCTTATTTCGCTGTGTTTTTGCCCATCGCTCGCAGTAATACATTTATCAGGCCGGCGTTTGAGTGCGCGCGTGCGACGGAAATCGATTCATCAACCGAGCGAATTTTATTAGCCCATTAGACCGAGGGAAAGGAAATTTATTTTTTAACTACATTGCATCTATTAGGCCCTCGCCTTATTTATTCGTTTTTGTTTTGTCCGTTGCTTTAATGCGATTTGCAAAAAAATATAAATATACCAAAAGCCGCTAAGCGTGCATTCGGCGAATCCACAACAAAACGGTGCAAACCTTTGCTCTATCATCTAATTGCTTCGGCGAACGGTTATCACCAACACCACCGACCACGGTGGTGATGGGAGGATTTCAACTCACTTGGAAACAAAAAAAAAAGACTCGATTTGCAAAAAATTCGCTTGAATCAACCACCGTTGACAGGGGATATTTATATTTTCCGCACCGTCATCTGGATGAAGGTATAAAACGATGTTAAAAATCACGCAAAAGTGTATGGCGTGTGTGGTGGTGTAGCAGCATCGTATTGTTTTTATATAATCCTCAGCAAAATGTACAACAAAAAAACCCACAAATTTAAGGTTTAAAAACCAGTTTCATAATAGTTTTGGTACATTTTTTGAGCTCCTAAAAACAAAATTGAAGTCACAATATTACCTCAATTTTACGCGCCACCATGCGCCTCCATCGATTAATTTTCCTTTATTTTTCTCCACCTCCAGCAACCCACGTAAAATCGGTCGGGTGTGTATAAAAAAAAGTAATAAAATTGCTCCAATCTAAAACCACCCAATAAAACCCCAGTCCATGTCGCCGTGTCAAATAATGCGATGATCGAGTGCCGATGGATGCGCCTGGTGGTTTTTGAATGAGCGCACAGAAGAAGCAAAAACAAAAAACGATGGAGAACAAAGCACCATATATCACCATATATCAGAGTAAAAAGGCAACACACACACACACACACACACATACCTACACATATTTACACGGTTCACATTTTTAAACCAAGCGGTGTGTGGAAGCACCCCCGTGCGGGAAGCATTTCGATTGGGATTGATTGCGTTAAGGTGTACCGGTGGTTGCGACCGAAACGGCGAAACGGGATGCTGATGAGTAGCACAGCAACAAATCAAATCTTCCCGGGGCGTACAAACAAGTGTGCAAGCAAAAAAACAAAAACAAAAAAACAAAAAAATTGCTGAAAGATCAACTCATCCTGTATGCAGTAAAAACGTCAGGTGAAAAATTGGATCCACCCGCACGTCAGCAAAAGCTCCCTCAAAAGGGGTAGCAAAATGGAGCAAGGAACGATCAAAGTGCGGGGTGTTGGTTGTGTGAGCGTGTGTGTGTTTCTGCGTATCCACATGACAAAAAGTATCAAATAAATAACCCTTCGCACTGCAATCGGGACAAGTGGTTCCGATGGCTTTGTCCGGGACTGGAGTTTTTTGCGGCTGCATCCAGCGCCATGACATACATACATTTTGCCAGGAAAGGATGATACAGAAAAATCATACTCGAAAACGTGACGAGCAACCTGTCTGACTGCACCCATGCCGTCACCCAAATCCATGAGAGAGAGAAGGGGGAAAAAGTGGCTTCCCCCAAATGATGGTAGTTTTCCATCGCAATTTTTCACTCGACATGACTACTACTACCCGCCCTGGAGGAGGAGGCGTAGGAGGAGTTAAAGGAGCACGCGAACATCATAACTCCTCCATGTGGCGGAATATTTCACCATTTTTTGTTGTTGTGCAGCTGAAGTGCAGCTTTTCGGTGCTTTGCGTGGCGGACAAATCGAAAATTGATTGATGTTACTGTCTCTCTCTCGTCTGCCTGCGCCACTTGGCGGTGGTGCATTTTTTGGGATGGGAAAAGTCTGTCCCAGTTGCCACCGACGGGTGAAAAACGTGTGTGTGTGTTTGAGTGCACAAATAACATTGCACAACGTAGTAGCAAGCGCTGCACAACGATGATGGATTTAAACGTGATTTAAAAAAAAAAAAACGTTGAAACATTGAGAAAAGTGGATGATGGCAAGAAGCGGGAGCACCCGTTGATTCGATTTATGTCCCCCCCCCCCTCGACCCTCCCCAAAATCAAATAACACGTTCACCCATCAATATTGGAGCATAACTAAATAACGATCAACCTACTGAGGAGGGTTTGAAATCACTGACACCTGTTATCCCGCTCTTATCGTATGTAGTTGTCAACCCCGGCTCAACCACACTCCCCCACATTTAACTCGATAGCCGTTGTAATTTAATAGCCAGCTGGCACGCGAAACACAATAATCGCCATTTTTTTATCCATGCAAGAACGCTAGAAAGGTGCACATTCGTTTCGTTTCCTATCAAGATTAGCTAATATGCAGGGGCCGTCATCTGGGAGCCCGTGGAAAGGGACTAACCGATCGGCAACCATCGGGTCGCTGGCCATCAATTAGGCACACGGCGGTTAAGCCGTATTAGCCGACTGGAAAGCTCTTATCCGTCCACGCTTTTATCGACACTTACCTGCAGGCGATAGTTGGGATCCGCTGTTGCTGCCGCCAGATACGGGTCGAAGTACACACTGTAGTAGCCGACGTTCGATTGGGTCAGGTGGGTGAGCGATGTATTTCCCATTTATTACACGCCCCGGCAGGAACACAGAGAGAGAGAGAGAGAGAGGGAGAGAAAGAGGTTTTCCGATTAGTTGAGGTTGATTGATTATTTAGAGAGCTAACACACAGGATGCCTGTATGTACGTGTGCTGCCCTGCTGCTTCCATCGATTTCATCACCATCTCGCGTCCCGATGATCGCTAGAGCTGCAATCGATCAACACCGTTTTCCATTAGTAAAGCGCTTGGACAGTAGGAAGGGGGTGGTTGTTTCAAACTACTTTTACCGGGGTTGGAATCGCCAGAAACAACCCCCTCCGTCCACACTGCCCAACGGGATGAAGAGAACGGTGATGAAATCGTGCAAGAATATTTGATTTGCGCACTGTGACCACTCGAGAGCTGCTTGGAGTGTGTGCCCGTTTTTTGCTAACACAGCGCGGTTAGTCGTCCCGGTTTCATCCCGAATCCCGAATCCCGGAATGTCGTTTCTATAGCAACGCGTGCACACACAGTGGAATTTGAACCGGTAGTATAAACGTAGCCACAACTGTGTTTGAGGATTTGTTTTTGGAATTCATCGTTTTCCCCCTGCAAACAGCCAGTGAGCAAGAAGCAAGACACGAACCCGATGAGGCAGAGAGAGAGAGAGAGAGAGAGAGAGAGAGAGAGGCGGAAAAATTGCGGAGCTGTGTGAAAATGATTTATTGATCGTTTGTTGTTTGAAGGATTTTCCTGCGGAAAGACATCAACCATTCATGGCAACATGGCTTCGGGGTTGGTGTGTGTGTGTTCCGGAATGTGTCGAACGGTGTGTGTTGGAAAGGTGGAGCTGCTGTGTGTGTGTGTGTGTATTTTCACTCACTGACCAACGCAGCGGAGGAAGAGCCGAGCATTATTTAGTACCAACAGGCGCACCAAGCAGGCCAATGCAGTAAGACCTCTCGGTACGTATGGAATGTACGGTTCACACACTCGGAGTTTTGTTTATTTGGTTTGTTTGTGTTTTTTCCCACCCAACCAATCTCTCGCTTCGGGCGAGGTTTTGCGCTTCTCCTACCTATATTTACTGGTGTGTCTTTGGAGCGACGGGGAAGGAATGCAATTTTTCACCACCTACCAATTTCTACTACTTCCTCGGTGGTTGAGGTTGTTTGCAGGGGGGGGGGGGGGAGGAGGCGCGTACACACCACAATTGGTGAAAATTTAATTGAATTTATGATTACCCTTCCTTCCAGCAACCTGTTCTGCTTTCGGTGCTGCGTGGGCAAGTGTGGACGTGGTATTTACGTACTACATACACATACACATTCGCGCACCCACATTCCTGTTGGATAATTTTGGAAGTTTTAATTTGTCCAATTGAGTGAGGCTCGGTGTACTTCGAATAAGTTAATTAAAGTAGAAATGGTTTACCGAAAACATGTTTTTTCATTTTTTTTCTTCATTTTTTAAAGGTAACTATTGAGTTGAAAAAGGTTTTCAAGGATAATATAAACAACTGTCAGAATATTGTCCACTTTTTTTTCTCCAAAATATTGAAGATTAAAGTAATTAATCCAGAAATTATAAAGTAATTTCGATATTTGTCTAATTAATTGTCTATATATATAATTAATTAAAGCCTTCATTTTTAACACGACAACAACTTTGTTAAACAAGTTTGATGTAAAAAAATACTCAAAAATCGCTCGAAATTTAATAAAATCGAACTGGAAATTTGACAATACCTCGACGGTAAACGTATTTTCCATAAAATCTCGGTATCACGTGACCCATAATTAACATTCGCATTGATTTTCATCCCATTGATAAACCTCGGGCAAACTTCTTTGACCGCTCAAGTTGTCGTTGTTTCGTCGGAAAAAAAAAACAAAACAAAAAAAGGACGAGAAAGTTCAGTACCGTCCCTCGTTATCTCATTGCTAATCGAAATCACCCATCCTGGCAGCTAAAATTGGATGGTTTGTAGGAAGAAAAGAAAAAAACAAACCCAAGTGTAGTGTAGTACCCGTAGGTTTACCGATAAAAAAGGTACGCAACATTTACCATATTTCACTGTTACTTCAACCGGTAAGAGAAAGAGGACGGCACAGAAAAAAACCCATCAGTATCCCATTTTAAATGATGCTCTCGGTGTTTGGGGAAAACTCTATCCATTTTCCTTGCCAGCATTTTCTACGGCTGCAATCACCGTTATCGATATTACCCATACCCAATTGTCGGTGGTGTTGGGGCCGCCGCCGTCGGGTCGGGTGTGGATGGATGGATTGATTGGATGAAAACCAACCTGCCGGCACACACCGTGTGTTTGTGTGTGTGTATGTATTGTGGCTTTTACGCAACGGGAAATGTGAAGAATTCAGTCTACGGGGGGTTTTTCCACTGTTCGCTTACCACAAGCGCACAAGGGAGAGAGAGAGAGAGAGAGAGTGGTGTACATTTCAATTGCAAGATGTATATCTCGTACCTCGCACATTGGTGCAGGAAAGCGGGCACATTTTCCCTCGTGAGAGTACGGGGTGGTTTGCGCGTGTTGCGGGGGGCCCGAACGATTCTCCGAATGGATGGAATCAATTTTTACGAGATCATATTTCCGTTTCCGCTTTACTTGCTGTGCTGTGCTGTGTTGGGATGCTGTCGAAGGTGGCCGAACAGCCAACACACACACACACAGCCGGGAAGATTTCTTCGCGAGCTGACTCTGATTCTCTCTCTCTCTCCTTCTGTGTGGCAAAACTTTTGCTCCCCGGTCCCATTCGCGTAAAATATTGACAATCTTTTCCATTCTTCCAATTGCCAATCAGTGCACGATAATAAACCCGATAATGATCTGCTTAGATCCATTATTTGTCTCGGTGCTCGTGCGGCAGGTGGGTTAGCCGTCAAGGCTAGGCAGCAAGACAGCAAGCACGAGCTCAAAACAGCCACTCCGGAGGTAAAGCTCTTGGAAAGGAAAACAATTTATGGTAAAAGTTACCATCGTTCCTATCGAAACACTCACCCAGGGAAGTCGAGCGGGGTCAGTGTCAGTGAATGGTCGCGGGGGATGACTCACATGAAGGAAAGGAAAGGAAATACCGGTTGTATAATCACCGCCGATGATGGTGACGCTCAATGGAGTGGGAGATGAGCCACGTCAGCTTATTTAAATCTCTTTCCCAACTCCCGGGCCAAGCGGACCAGAGCGCACCGAACCACAACCGAAAGCTAATGATCGTTATCGCGCGTCTAATGTATTTTTATGACTCTTGAAAAATGATGTCGATACATTCCGACCGATGTGTGCGTGTGTTTGTGTGGTGTGGGGTGGGAAACGGGGCGCAAAACCCGCAACCGGGAAAATGTGCACGGGACGGAAGCAAGTTAATGCGATCCGCCGACCGGATGAAGCTCATCTCATTTCACTTAGCGCTGTGCAGCGCTGAATTGGAAAGTGAAGAAGCAAAACAGATACACACACACACACAGACAGAAAAAAAAAAACGCTCGTAGGGATAGAGTTTATGCTGGCTGTTGTTGGTGAGCGATTTTTCTTTTTCGCCCTTTTATGTGCGGGCTAGCAGAAAATGCTCTTTGCGCGGAACGAAATTCTAAGAGACCGCTTCCTCCATGGTTCCTTCCTTCTCCATGGTTTGATAATGGGTAATAGACGTTGGTCAATGGTGATCCATTACGGGCCGCTTCGTTATTAGTGCGATTTTAAGCACTGCGGGGCAGCAAAGTGAGATCTTTCATTAGTCATTTTTTACGGTCGAGCGAAAGTAGCTGCCGAATTGCTGCTTCTTTACATGCTTTTCCAATACGGTCGTGTGGTATTTTTGCAAGCTATTTCACGAAAGAAATAAAAAAAGGGCTGTAGGACGCTTTCTATGAACGAAAAATTGCCTAAAAGTATGCCACTTACATGACAAAGCGCCTAAATGTAGGCACTATTTTCCACAAATTTACTGTAGTAAGCCAAATGTGCTTTTTTACGATTCTAATGATACTGTTTGTTTAGAATTATTACAGTTTATCCATTTAGATACAAAGCTACAGCATATTACTACAAATCTTCACTTATATTACCTCTCAACCCAAAAAAAAACTATTATTTCAAAGTAGAAACAATCGTTTGTCCAGCATGTGACCAATGGCATCCTATAAGGCCATGCACGCAGACGCTGCCCGCAAATGGGAAGCATTCCTCTTTTGAGACAGTTTAAAATTAGCATAGAATTTGCCAAACGTCCAAAAACTCCACCCGGAAGTGGAATGAACTGACCCAAGAATGAACTGGTAATGTGACTCTTGTTCCTCCGGCCAGCACTGGTAAGCACACAAAAAAGCAAATGTTTGGAACGACCAAAGGAAGAGATAAAGAGAGAGAGAGAGAGGTATCGAAATGCCAACGCGATGCAATTTCGGAAGAAAGTAGTTCCAAAGAATGCAGAATGCATACAGAGGGAGGGAGCACTGTGAGTTTCTTACTCAGTAGCATAAAGAAGCAGTTAAAATGTAAAATGTGCACATTTATAAGCTTGGTAGTAAAAACTATTCCCCCATTGTTGGTTTTTCCTGTTGTTTGTTCGATATCTTTGGAATGGCAATTTTGTGTACAGTGGGGAATGCGGGCCATTTCCGGACGTTCATGAGAATGTTTTTACAATTTTTAAAAGGCGAATGCACATTCCATGGAACTCCAACACGCACACACACACTCTTATTTATGATGTTCTGGAGCCGTTTAAAGGCCTGCTGTAACATTTGCTAGCATCATGCTTTCGTTTTGAAGCCGTGTTGGAAGTCTCAAGCAGAGATTGACTTTGAGAAGAGCAGCTGCAGCTGCAAGTGCAACCACGGCTACAGAATATGCTATCGGATGTGTGCTAGAAAAGCTTCGAATCGAGCCAACGCTTCCTGTGCTTTCTTGCACCGGCCGTCTCCGGATGCGCTCGGTTCCCCCCGGTGGGTGAAAAATGGAGTAATCGCCAGACCAAGCCCACCGGAACCGGTCTGCTCCGAGTACCGGTGAGGAATGGGGAGGAGGTGAGCACAGAAATGCGTCCCAAACGAAGTTTGTTCTGCCCAAAAACTCTGTCACTTTTCCACAACCTCCTGCTGGGCGCTTGTGCGCGCAACGGGACCACCACTAGACCATTTTCTCTCCACATCGTCCACATTCACAACCGCAACGTAGAAGAGCTTTATCGTTGTTCTTTAAAGGGGGGGGGGGGGGGGTGGTCTCGCACAATTATTTCGATACGATGCGTCTCGCTCTCTCACTCTCTATTTCACAGTCGAAAAAGTACCTTGCCTTGAGAAGTACAATCCTTTTGGGGGGAGGTCACCAGTGTGCGTTGTGTGTGTGTGTTGCGGTGTTTGTGGAAAATAAAGAAACTTTCCCCCCTCCCACAACTCTTCTACCGTTGTTCGGTCCATTTCTCGGTCGGTGTGCCCCTTTCTATTCGTTTGAGGAGTGTGTACAGTTTTAAAACTCGCCACAGTTGCGACGGCCCCGGGTGGGGGGAGTTCTGTGCCAGAGTTTTTGGGCAGACACAGTTTTGCGGGCACAACTAGCCAGCCAAGTGGACGCCACTGTACGCTTGCACTGCCATTATACCGGCCAATTTCGATCTGCTGTTGCTGGCAGTGGTCAAACAGTGGAACCACTGCAACGTTTGTGTGCAACCAAATCAAACCCCGAACCTTGCCCGTCATATTCGTTGATATGGCCCCGCTACCACTGCGGTTTGTTAGGTTGTTCCGTTTTTTGACTGATCTTGTGGTTTTGCATTTTAAATGCGCTGTTTAGTGAATTTTCAACGCTTGGAAAGGAGGGGCGTCAATCAGCAGTTACATCACTTGCTGAAGTGGCACAGCTGCGGAATGGTTTGATACGAAATACGAAAAACAGATGTTTGTACTAGTGGTGGGAGCTCCGTGTTCGGAATCAATTCCGGAGTCGATTCCGGAGTCGATTCCGAAGCCGATACCGGAGTTGGTTTCGGAGCCAATTCCGGAGTTGAATCCGGAGCTAATGCCGAAGTTGAATCCGGTGCCGATTCTGGAGTTGGTTCCCGAGCCGGTCCTGGAGTTGAATCCGAAGTCGATTCTGGAGTAGGCTCCGGAATTGAATCCAGGATCGGAATCGGCTCCGGAATCAGAATCGGCCTGGGAATCACAATTAGCTCCGGTAACGGAATCAGGCTGGACTCCAGAAATGGAGTTAGGTCCGGAAAGAGAATTAGTTTTTGAATTGCAATAAGAAGTGTGGGAAGTGCATTGAGTCCGGGAATCTCTTCTTTCTTTTCTTTTCTGATCTTTTCTGATTCCTTGCCGCTATCAACACGTAGCATCATTGTAGCAATACCCAAACGCCTATTCCTATGGAGAAGCCGAAACCGACTCCGTTTCGAAGCCAATTCTGATTTCGGAGTCAATTCCGATGTCGGAGCCGATATTGATTTTGAAGCCAATTCCGGAACCGATTCCAATACCGGAGCTGTTTCTGATTCCGGAGCCAAATCCGATTCCGGAACCGATACCGTTTCCGGAGCCGATTCCGATTCCGGAGCCAATTCCGATTCCGGAGCTGATTCTGATTCCGAAGCCGATTCCGGAGCTGATTCCGATTCCAGAGCTGATTCTGATTCCGGAGCCGATTCCTGAACCAATTCCGGAACCGAATCCGGAGTCGATTCCGGTACCAATTTCGGTACCAATTCCTGAAGCAATTCTGGAAACTGATTCCGGACCTACTATCCGGAATCGATTCCAGAAAACGTCGGAGCTAGTCGGAGTCGATTCCGACGAAATCTTCATTTTTCCCATCACTAGTTTGTACACATGAAAGCAGTTGCGGACTGTGTAAAATAAAACGCTTCTAGCAGCAAACAGGCAACAAACAAGCAAACAGGCAACAAAAAAGCATTGTACATTTTTTCCAGCAGCTTCCGGCAGGACCAGAACAGGAACAAATCGTGCTCTGCACAAAGGCAAAGTTGTTCTTCGCGCCGCGTTGTTCTGCTGCACACAGATTTGCTCTGCTATACTGTTATTTTTCTTTGATATCGAAGCCCTGTAAACATAAAAGCGCACGGTTCGTTGAGTTTCATAATCTTCCGCTCTCCTTCTCCAGCTGTCCCTTCCTCTATTACACCGCCACCATTAAAAGGGTGACAAGGTGGGCAAAACATTGCTTGTAACTAACGACCTACCAAGGTGGTTTGCGGTGATTATCCGATTCCAATTTTCGAGGATCTTCGGGACAGATAGCCCCGAACGAAAACACACACCAAAAAAGGGAAACCCAAAATTAATTGCTACACAGAATAAAAAGCCACGGGGAAGGGGACAAGAGTCGACATGGGGAAACACGATCATTTCCGGCACGCTCGGGTGAGTTGTGAATATTACACCGTAAAGCATTGGCGGTGGAGACGACACGAAAGAAAATGGGCAAATATGACTGTGACAACCGGGTTGGGCGGCGGCGGGCCAAACACATTCCAATGCGTCATCTGAGGTCGATTTGTTTGCGATTATCGTTTCGTTAGGTGGAGGGGGTTTTTTTGCCCCTCCCCATCAAAGACAACAACAAGCAATTTGTGCTTTTATTTTCTTGCTTTTGGTTCCTATTTTCACTCGCTTTTCCAGCGCTTCCTATTTATTTAAGGGAAGGAAAAAACGATCCCCATTCCAGTGCGAGCGGAACATTTGCAGTTGTTTTTACACCTCCCCGCAAAACACAGTACATATGTACGTACTTACCCCACCAGTTCTGTTGGTTTAGTACCTACAACCGACTTTTGTGAAGAGGGTGAGACAGCAACAAAATCACAAAAAAAAGAAGTAAACCATTCCAAGCGGAACTGAAAATTAAACATTTAGCATTGCAACACGTATATAAATATTAATTTGATCGTGCTGACTCGTGGTTCCGTTGCGTTTGCGTTGTTTCTGCGCTCTTTTTTCGTCTGTGTGTGTGTGTGTGTGTGTGTGAAAACATTACTAAAAAGCAACACACACAGAGCAGGGAGCTCAGCTTTTTGTGCCATTTTTGTTGTCGCTTTCTATTTTTTTTGTTGCTGAAAGTACTAATTTTTCCGGCAACGGATAGCGAGTGCACCGGAGTGGAAAACGAGTGAGTTAGATTAATTTTGCAGCTTTTGCAGTTTAATATTTTGTTGTGCCCGTTTACCGCTTGTACCGTTGATAGGTGTGGGAAGGACCACGTTAAGCTTTTACGGGAAGAAGTAGTAGTAGTAGTAGTAGTAGTTGTGTTTAATTTTTTGGCACCGAACGATTGTAAATTCATTTTTACACACAGTTAGCGGTCATCTCCACAGTCAGCATCGTGGTGCGCGTGCAGATAACCGTACACCGGGGGCATGAGCTTGTGTACCCACCGAAGCCCTCCCAATATGCCCCAAAAACAAATGTAATTAAGCATTGGCGAAAGGAGAGTAAAATTAAACAATAAAACATACCAGCGAGTGCAGCAGCTCGCTTTGGTCGACCCGACTTTTACCGCGAGATGAGACACCCAACACTGTGTGTGTGTGTGTGTGTGTGGTTAGTGTTGGGTACCACAGGCCGGGCTGCGGCACAGTGGAAGAAGTTTGTGTTTTTAATTTCCTCCCTCACTTCTCTCGTTCGGCTCGCTGTTGTGCCATTCATTGGGCATGAGCGTTTTTAAAAGTGGAGTGTTTTGGTTTTTTACTTCGCTCGTTGCTGTTCTCATTCATTCCCCGATCCGATCCCGGCATGTTTATCGAGTTTCATTCGAGCTAACGATCCGGCATAAACTCCTGGCCGCCCGAGCTCTTGGACCCGCGCTCCGCTTATTTAAGCGTAGCAAAACGGGGGAAGGTTTTGCAAATTGCTACACCTAAAAAATACTCAGTCGTGCTTGTACACCACTGTTGTCACGTTGACTTTATCGCTGCAAAGTGCAAAGTTTTGTGTGCAAGCGAGCAGATTAAACTGGGTAACCGAGCTACAAATCGGAGAGAAAAAAAAAAACATTTTAACTCGTTCGGTACGTTTTGTTTTTTGTTTTTTTTTTTTTTTTTTTTGTAATCATTATGTTAAATGAGATTTTTCTATCCTGCTCTCCACCATTTTCCGAAATAATAATCGGAAAAGTTTCCCTCTCCCGATCACCTTAAATGAGCGGAAAATGACCCGTAAAGGCAAAAGTTTTGACCACAGAAAGCAGCTTCGCCTTCGTTAAAATCCCCTTTTTTCACACCTTTTGAAAAACGGGACCTTTTGAATTGTGTATTGGGGTTTCGCAGAAAAAATGGTAAAATAATATGCTACCAGCATTCGCTCCCGCGGTGGCTGGGGAGAGGTGCATAGGGTTTCGCTAATTTTCCACCATACAAGAAAGGTGAACCATTTTAAGCTTAACCTTTCCCCCCCCCCAAGGTAACAACATTCATGGGGTGTAATATTTTGCTTTAAATTATAATGCCCATTGTGTTGTGTTTACTTCTGGGAAAGGAGGAAAAATGAAGATAATCATGACACGACGGTTAAAACCCAACCCCGGGCAAAGGTAAAGTCATCCAGTGGACCAACAAAAGGATCCTTCCTCCCTGCTGCAAACCTTTTCCGGGTGCAAATAATCCGATAATATCGCTACGCTACATTTCCGCCCCAGTATCATTGCCGAATTGTTTTTTTTTTCTTTCTTCCGGTCACTCGGTACTTGCTCTGGCCGGGTTGATAAGGATGCTATTAACGCGTACGGCGCTACTTACGACTGGTAGGCGGCGGCAGCGGCACCATTCAGCTGGGCGTACGTTGCTGCTGCTGCTGCTGCTGCTGCTCCTGCTGCCGGGTGGCTGGAAAGCAATCCGGCCGGAGCCGCACTACCACCAGCACCAGCACCAGCAGCGCTGGGGTTTCCGGTTGCGCTCGCGGCTCCCCCACTACCTGTAGAGCCGGGTGCGCTTGTACCGTTCGCCAGCCCGGGCAGGTTGGCGAGCGATGGATGTCTCGCCGGGGTTGCCGCGTTTCTGGCCAGCCCGGCGATCACCGATGCCATCGGGTGGGGCGTCAGCTGTGGCGCTCCTTGGTGAGGTAGATGAAGGGCTAGTGCCGGATGTCGCTGCTGCTGCTGCTGCTGCTGCTGTTGCTGCTGGTGGTGGAGATGGTGCGGCAGGGACAGTGTGTGATGCGAAAGATGCTGCGCGAGTGCCTGATGATGGAGCAGTGCGGGATGGGCCGGTATGCCTGCTGTTGGATGGGGCGGTGTGTGTGCGTGTGTGAAGGTGTGTTCCCCAACAAAAGCCACCATAACGATCGAATGTGTGGTCGAATGGTGTACAAGTTGAGCCACGATAAGGCGTTTTCGGTGTAGGCCGGCCATTACAAAGCATGCAAAGTGTAAAGCAGGAGCAGGAGAAAAGGTCGTTGGCGATTGTAGATCAGGATGATGATGACGATGAAGATGATGTTCGTTTGATGTTCATGTTGGCGTGTGAGTGTGTGGGATTGTAGTTGTAGTTGTTGTCGGGTTGGAATGGTGCGTGTTGGTTAGGACAAATATGAAACGAAAAGAAGAAAAAAGAGTAAAAGAACATAAGAAGCGTGTTAATGAAGATAGGTGAGGCATGGTTCAGAAGGTTGAAAATAGTGAATCAAAGATGTTATTTAATGTGAATTTTTGAAGCAAAATAGGGCTTTACAGTTGATGTGTATGATGTTCCTATTCTGTGGCCTCCTGTTGGTTTATTTCAATGGGAATCATTAACAATAAGGTGTAGTTAGGGGTATCTGTAAGCATGCGTTAGTGTTTCGAGCCTGTAAAAAGGGCAATTAAGGATGGTGTGGTACAAATAGTTGTTGGTGTGTAGAACTTCAAACAGTATTCAAAAGTAAACTATTCTGACCAAGTTTGAGTTAAGATGTTTTGAGTGTAACAAATTGATGTGTAACATTGGAAAATCCCTGCTGAACAGCAAATAAATTGCACCGAAACGCCCAGAAGAAACCGCGCCAAAAGCGAACGATGTAATAATGTGCAACCAGTGAATGCGAAAATTGAATAACTTTTACTGCAGTGCGATAATTCGGCTGATGAAGGTTTCAACGTTTGCTTTACCGGCGGCTTACTCGCACTCGTTTTGTGGGGCAGGAGCGAGCGCGTGCGTTGTACGCACCAATGCGCAGCATTGCCGAATGATTTGCTGCCTCAGGTGGAAGCTTCCCCACTTGCGAAGAGTAACGATTTTCAGGCGGCAAAGAGCGAGCGATGCAAGTAGGCGTGGAAAACATAAACAGCCTTAAAACCCCCGGTTGCCCCGGTTCATTCTTTCCCCCGGTAAGCTTTCCCCCTCCGCGGACGCCCAGATTTGCCAGGAAGATTGGCATTATCAAAGCTCTTCGGCACGCTCGCCCGTGGCCCCCTTGTAATAAGAACTTTCCTTGCCTCTCCAACAAAGCACAGCAGAAAATGGAAAGCGATGGAAAGTACCGGCCGCGGGAAGAGGATTTACTTTTCCTTGTCCGAAAAGTTATGGCTAATCTTTTTAAGCGTTTGTTTACGGCGTGGATTTCCCCGGTGACTTGCCGCCCAAGTCAACCATCGGCGCGTTTTCGGATGTTCTACCGATTCGGGGTCTGCGTTTGCACATTGCTTTCCTGTACCGCGGTCGTCGGGATGACGCAAACGAACCAAAGCAAAAAGCGAAACCCGGCGAAGCGTGAGTAATTTAAAGATTTTGCGCGACTTATTAGAAATGTTATTAAAAATTCAGGACGCACGGAGGTGGGGAAGACAACTTCGACAAGCACACGCGTAAAGCCGCCTGCTCATCGGCGAGAATCTGTTTTAATGAAATTGGACAAAGTAATTTAAATTTGTCCGCTGGCGGAAGCGGCGAACTCGCCATTCCGAGCGAGCCCCCGCCGCTCCCAATTAATGTAGGCGATGGTTTATGATTGTTTGATGTTGCCGATCGGGAAGAAATAATTAGAACGAGCGGCTGGAGTGGTCCACTCTTACGGTTGTGACCGGATTAAGGGACCTAATTTAGAACGGGGGGGAGGCCCTTTTTCGGTCGATGGAGACGCCTGGTGCTCCATTAAAAAGCAAATAATTACCACACGAGACGACGACGGGCCGTATGGCCGTAGATGTATGGTAATGTTGGGGCATCTTAATTATTTTTTTTTTGCTATCGCCAAGCATTGAGTGTTTCCCGTCCGCAGAAAGGAAGTGCAAATTGAGTTATTTATGGCCGGCGTGGAGAGGTAGCGCGAAGCGACGTTTACAATTAAAACTTCCCCAAACAATAAAGGCAGCTGGGCGAATGTGTTCACAGCTTGTTTAACACACGCACACATTCACATTCTTTTGTTCCCAGTGGTTCGAAAGACGCTTGAGCTAAAGCGCAAAGGCGAGTAAACGGCTTACAAAGCGTCTTTGCGTGCTTGGCAGAAGGAGTACAAACAACAATAGGACACACAACGCGTCTCGGCTCTTTGTGGCCGTCGCGAGTAAAAGCGAGCTTATAAAGCACTTGCCCATAGAAGTAGCGCAATTCTTGCGCGAACGCTACTAAAAACCTTTTTAAAGAAAAGACTGTTGCCCACTCATCCTTTCTTGGGTGCGTAAAGGGTACAAAGCTGGTCAAAGCGGTTTGCGGTTTTGACATTGGCGGGTGGCTGCTGCTGCTGGTCGGGCTTTGTACAGTGAATTCCACGAACGAATAAATCCCCTTTCGAGTAGAAACGTTTCCCATCCCTTCTAGTACAATGCACCCACAGTGCGCAACAATTGAGCGCTCCCGCGTTCGACACATTAGGAAAATTGAATGACAAAGAAAAATGTGCTCCAGCAAATACGCTACATAGGGGTCGGTTCGCAACAGGGGAGGCAGAAGGGGGGGGAGGGAGGGGAAGAGGATCTCGGTACTTTTCCAAAGGCAGCATATTTGCGCTCGAGTGGTCGATGGGCGAGGGCAGCACTTGTAACATACACGACGACTGGCGACCGACGACGAACACAAAGCATACCGACCTTCTTCTCTGGGCCGCCGCGGCACGCTGTGCGGCCGCAATCAGTATCGGGGACGTGGCGGTGGGCAGCTGGTTGGCGGCGGCGGCGGCTGCCGCCGCACCGGCCGGGTTCGCGGACGCAGCTGCGGCTGCGGCGGCTGCGGCGGCGGCTGCTGCCGTGGGCGTTGCGGCAGCCAGTGCTGCTGTGGGCGTTGCACCGACGGTGGTGGCGGCGGTGGCCGCCCCTAACCATGGCCACGTTGCCAGTGGCAGCCGGTATCCTGTTTATTTTTCCGTAAAAGGCAGCCAGGTGGTTTAAAATGAGGAGAGAGTATGTATATAGGGGAAATGGAAAATGGGGTTTTCTGCTAATTGTACGGTGATAACACGCGTGTGATTGGATGTATCTTCATCGCGATACGTGGCACGGTGCGTGTAGTTGTAGGTGAAATTATGCTTTAAGTGCTTATTAGTAAACCTAGCTAGGGGTAAAATGGTCTAAAACTAATGAATGATCAAAGATGAAATCAAAAAGCCATCAACAAAACACACAATCGAGCCTTACCTTCGGGCCACGGGACGCACACGGCTGCTGCGGGGTGATAGTTTCCCATGAATCAAGCATCAGTCCAAGACGGTTGAGGGTAATTGGATTTGCAGCGCGTTGTGATCCGTTACATTGTGTCCCACGGTTGATGCCACATTTGTTGTTTGTTGCACATTGTGCACGTGACACAATAAAAAGGTGAGGGAAGAAAAAGAGATGGAGAGAGAAACAGAGAGAGAGAGGTGAAAAACGCGTACACGGTATCGTACGTTAGTTTCGCAATTTATCATTAATGGTATTATTATCATTACACAGCTAAGCGATATGGATCGCAAATTACAGCAAAGGAGAAAGTGACATCATATACACAGAGACAAATTAAGGGCGTGAAGGGCCGGAGGTGACAAAGGGAGGAGGCAGCAGGGTGGAGGGAGTTGGGTGGTTGATGAATGTGTTTGTTGTTTCGAGCGAAGAAAGCCCCCGGCGGTGGAGGCTTAGGAGGGATTGGTGCGTAAGATGGTCGGAATTTGATTGATGAAAAGGATTACCACTTTTAATGGATGGAATACTTTCAACAAACAGCTAGGGCGAGATGCTGTGAAGCGATGAGGAGGGAGGTAAGATATTCTCTTCCGGTGGTAAGGATTTAGATTGTCAGTTTACAGGTAACGGGTAGGATAACAGGCAATCCGGAATGCGAATCAGCGGTTGAATCGCTTCGAAATGGACGATCAAAACACAAGAAGGCGCGCGTGAGAACATGCTGCAGCAGTGAAGCGTTAGTGAATGTTGGAGAGAACGTATTTAAAGCACAGGTTAGCATGTGTAATAGCAACATTACTTTGTTAACTACACTGCTTTCTATGATGTTTGCTATATTTGCTCAATTTGTTATTTTAAAAAAAGATACAGTTTGAAGAGACAACAATTTAGTTCTTCCTACGACATCAAGGCTGGTTTGAAAAATGAAACAAATTGCACTACTCTACTTCTAAATTGAAAGAAACATTTAAAATCAAGGACTTTTTTTTAACTGAAAGTGTGTCATAACCAGAATGTACAGGGTTTTTCAGGAGTTCTCTTAGCTGTAGGACATTTTATTGACTCTTTCTGACGTGAAATGAACTTAATGTAATGGGAATTGGACTCTACAGCACCCTTGTTGGACAAATCTAATAGGATTTTCCATAGAGCCTGTCCAAAAAGGGTACCATAAGTCCAATTTCCAACATTATAAGTTTTCCAATAAGAAAGAGTCATGGAAGTGTCCCACAACTATGAGAACCCCTGGAAATCCCTATAAGCTTTTTCTCAACCCTGAATTGCAGCCTTTAAAGGCCGGAGGACATTGTGGGTACTCGCTAGTGTAATTTTTATTTTCACTAGCGCATCTGGCGGCGGCTGGTGGAAGCTTGTTTTCGTCATCGAGGGATTGGACGTGCGGGATCTCAAAATAATGTACTATTTTCGATGCAAAAATGGCTGAAATATTTGCACTACATATTTATCTTTCAATTACAAAGCTTTTCCAGTCCATTTTAAGTAAGAAACATGGTAAAATAACATGTTTTCTGAAGCGGCTCGAAATTGTTTTCCAAATCGCTTCGGTCAGCCGCCGCCAGATGCGCTAGTGAAAATCAGATGCGCTAGTGAAAATTACAGTACTGACTACGGACAATGTACCACGGCCTTAACAGCTTGATTTAAATCGAAAAGAATCAACGTTTCAACTCTCCCAAACTAAGCGAAAGCAATGCAAAGGCACACCAAGCAAGCAGTGTTGTTAATTGAATCAATCAAAGCACGTGAACTCCACCGAAAGGACAATCTGTTTTCCCCTTTCCACCAGGCCAAGCACGTTAGCACACGTCGACAGCGCTAAACTTTAAAGCACGCTTTTCGTGCCGAAAATCGCTCCACCGTTGTAACAAAAAAAAAAAAAAAACATCTCAGCACTATTCTCTACTAGGAAAACCCGGTACGGATCGAGCAAAAAGCATACCGGTTCGGCTGAAAAAGACAAACACAAACACACACAGGCACACCCATTCAAAAAAAGCACCATGAATTGGGAGTGAAAGAGGCGTTAGGGATTGGGTAAGGGCCAAAAATGGAGATAGATGTCGTCCGCGTGTTTAGCATTATAGTAAACGATGATCGTTTCTGTCGCGTGTCAACCGCCATAAAATTGCCATCACTTTCACGACACACAAAAAAGAAACAAACGAACGATGCTTTGCTTTCGTAACTTAGCCAATGAAAAAGCGTTGAAAAGCAATCCAGCTGCAACGCGTGCTGTTCCTTGAAGCAAGCAGCAGCAGCCTTTGATAATCACGTGAATGGGTGCTGAATGGGCCATCCGGCCGGATGGCTCCTTCTGTGTGCCCCGTACCGAGCGGTCGTGAAGTCGACAAAGCGTCGGTTGATTGATAGCGATCAATTGATTAAAGCCAACCGGTGTGTGTGTGTGTGTGTGTGTGTGTGTGTGTGTGTTTGAGTGAGTGAGTGTGTGTGTGTCAGCTATTTTAGCTTGGTTTGGTGGAATTCATGACGGAGCGCACTGTGCAGAGACATCGTAAGCACACTGCTGCTGCTGCTGCTGCCTATATCCATTATACAGCAGAAGGAAACGACTATCGACAGCAGCTGTGACTTGCAGCGACATCTAAGCGCTAACGGTGGCAAAGGAAAAATAAGCCTCTTCACTATCCTTAGCGAGCGAACAGTGCACGCGAAAGGAAAGCCGTGTGCTAGAGCTGAAACGTGCCCCATTGAAGGAATATTGCTCCACGAGTTTCGTTCCGCAAGAGCTGTGTTCAAGGCAAAAAAAACTCTATCTACAAATTTGCATGCAAAAGTGAAAGCAAGGGAATGTGAAAGAACATTTTTACAAGCACACACCACACCCAGGCTAATAATTTGAACCCAAGTGTTCTTAATACTGTGCAATGGCCATCTCCAAAACGGTGCAAAACATTCACAATGCTCTCCTTTTAAATCTAAATGTGTGCATAAGACGCTAACACATTGAGATAACGCAGATAAATCGTTTGATGCCGTCTACTGGCACAGCTTCTCTTAGCTGGTGAGTGGATAAACAAGAGCTACTACAAACTGCATGCAAAGAGCGTACAATACAAAGCGTTTTGGATGACGTTTATGGGAAATTAGGGAAATTTTACAACTCCAGGGTAACTGCGAGCGATAGGTGTATTATTGCATACATTCCGGGCACTGACTAAATATGGCTAAAAAGAGAGAGAGAGAGAGAGAGAGAGAGCGAGCGAGAGAGGGACAAAGGGTATGGAGGAGGTAGTAGTATTTAATGGAAGGTTTTGCTCACCCAGTGACGGGGCCGAGACGGCGCCTTGTTTCGTCAGAAACACTGTACACACACACACACACACACACGCATCATATCAATATGAAAACATAAACACACACACGCACATATACGTACATGTGCGCGGTTTTGTGCGTGTGTTGCGCCGTGAGTAGGTTGAGTAAGTTGCACATGTATGGAGGATTGGGTTGTTGTTGTTGCAGTTGTAGTTGTTGAGTTGTAAGTGATTTTTTTTTATTTTGGTTTTTGATTTTCGATTTTCGTATCGTTTCACAAGTGTCCCATTTGCAAAAAAAAAAACACGCAATTAGGGGTGGGTGGTGTAGGGTTATTATTTTTAATTTTACCAATATAACAAAATGATACCAACAACCAGAGCAGGTATCACATTTCAAAGAGAAATATCGTCCGAAATGCAACACGATAAACCACCGCCCCCCCCCCCCCACCCATTTGCATGTAAAGTGTGCGGGTAGGTAATTGATACAACATTTTACCATGAAATTGATATTTATTGAACGGGGACCGCATATTGTTTTTAATTGCATTTTTTGTGTTGCGTTATTATGCCCACACGGGGACAACAGCATCAAATGCCAATCGCATTCGGAAGGCACAGTTGGGAAACGATTCAAAACAGGTTTGGAGGTTTCGAAAAGGTACACCATTTAAAACAATTCGTGTGAAAAAGAGAAGAAGAAAAAGGAGAGAAAAAAAAGAGAAAAAAAACGTGAAGTGAGTAAATGCGTTTCATTTAAACCTTTCGATTGAAATACGGTAACGTTCGGGGGGAATACTGGTGGAATACAGGTACAGAGATGATGAAGGTAGTTTAATGAGATAAGGTAGCTGTAGTAGAATGGATAACACCACACTTTGGTGTGCAGTAATTAGCAGCTGTCGGGTGAAATTTTTTAACACAGTTACACAATATGTGAATGAATAAGTGGAAACCAAAAAAAACCCTTAGAAGGCACAAAATGAACAAAAAGGGGAAAAAATGAAAGAGGATGTCAATTAGACATTTTATTTTTTTTTGGCGAATTTTGACAGAAACTAACAAAACTGGTCCAAGAAACAGTCTTAGTTTATAATTTCTTTAAACAAATCTTTATAACAATCGGAAACATTATTTTGTCCACTACTTTACCCAAAAAAACAGCTCACAGGAAATACAAATAATATTAAAAGGACAATATACTTAGAATTAAAGTTGGTGCCTAATTGCTTCAATAAACATGTTTATCAAACTAACAAAACCGACAAGAGTTAGCTAGAAGACCAAAGACAAAGCACTAAACAGGCATGCACACGAGTGTTAGGGAGAAAAACAGGGGAGAAAAAATAGAGCAGAAAGACAAGATCGATGCACTTGCTTGTGCCTCTATGTATGGGAATGAATAGAGAGTGAAAAAAACAAATTTGGAAAACATAAATGCACAAAGAAAACACACTAGAACAGTGAAACCCAAAAACGAACTCTAAAAGGCGGTGCGTGATGGTTCAAACCACGCTTAGATGCTATAAATAATTCCGAATTCAATACGAGGATATGAATACAGAGTGAGTAAGAGAGCGAGAGAGAGAGAGAGAGAAAGAAGGCGAAAGTAGAAAGTGGGGCAAGGATAGGAAGGAAAGTAATGGTTAAACAACTTACCGCTTGATACAGCAGGAGCTTTTTTACTTTGAACTCGTGCGGTTGCATTATTGACCTACAGTTTTAACAGCATTACACACACGGGCGGGCGGGCGGGCGGGCGCGCGCGCAAGGGGGATGCACATTTGTTGTTGTTGTTGTTTGTTGTGGGTGTTGGCGTGTATTTGTGTATGTGTGTGAGTGTGTGGTTTTTTCAGTATATTTGTTCACGGTTTGTTGGAATTTATTTCGCGGTATTGTATTTGTGGTTGTTGTTGGTTTAGAATTTGGGCAAATTCCGGAGAGGAAAAAAGAAAAAAATATATAACAATTAAATGCATTCAAGTGGATTTTAATGTGTGTGTGTGTATGTGTGTGTGTGTGATAGAGAACAGAAGATGAAGAGTGAAAATAATAAAGGAAAATGAAAAAAAAAAACATATTTTTACAATGATACTTGCTAACATACACACGCGCGTAATGAAACACTGTAACTCTCGATTCGACGACCGGGCGGACCTGGCGCACTTTGTACATCTAAATTTCAAACCGTCGAGCAGCAGCGACGAGCCATGCGCTCGAGTACGTTCAGAATTAAAAACAAAAAAACACATTACGGAAGCTGTTATACCGGTCAATAATTCGAGTTGGGCTCGACTTTTGCGGCGATTGTTGAGCGATAAAGCATTATCGAAAAGGTACCACACAATTGCAATTATTCACGCATAAGATCACTTATACGCACATTGGAGGAGGGGTTGGTCGTCCGTTAAAGCCTGTCCAGCATAATTTATGCGTTATGGTGCGAGCCGAAGCCCTACTGCTGGATCCGTTTATTGCACTTTAAATGGCTTTGCCAGCGAACGAAGCACATTACGGGAATGTGTCTCCGCCGTGTGGTCTGAATTATGGACCCATTATTCGCCCAAGTTGGGGAGTTAATTGTGGGGCGGTGGTGGACAACAAAAAGCATAAAAAAGGACGTGTAATTGCTATAGTAGCCAGCGACAGGGAACAATAATTATAAAGTGAACGTAAATGGCGGCGCACGGCAATCGGAATGCTCCGAAAATCAAGGCCCCTGGTGGTGGTGGTGGTGGTGATTTCTGTGGTTTTGATTGTAATTGGGTGCCATTTTCATTGTGCAGCTTGGCGCAGCACAAAAGCAGGTAAAAATGGATAAAAATTAATTAAGATATTTATAGCTCCGCTCGAACGGATGGATGGTACAGTTGGTAACAATTAGTTTTATTAACTTGCGTTGCTCTGTGTACTGCGCTAACGGGAGCATGCGATCGAGCGAACGATAATGGTAACCACACCACGGGCAGTAGTGGAAAGTTATATTTTCAGCTATATAGTACAATGTTCTGGGTTCGGGTTGTGAACAGTTTGTGCAAGCGGTTCAAGCTACAAAAAAAAAAAAGCGAAGGGGAAAAACTTTGGCTCTCTATTAGCATATTAAATTGAAAATTATAACTTCATCCCCGTCATCACTCGTGATGTCACACGGGGGCAGGGGTTATGGTCGCTGTTTTTTTCTCCCCCCAACATCCTGTTGCAAAACTCTAAACTCTCTGCTGCTATAAAGGAAGCTCGAACAAAAACGTGGCGTTGACACGATGCTTGATTTCGTCTCCCATTGTGTCCCCAATTCAAAACATACGCTCGCTACAAAAGGACAGTTTGGTGCAATTCGGGGCGCAAAAGCGGGGGATGAAAAAGACATTAAACAATATAATCATTTTCTCCACGACAAAAAAAAACTCTGCACCCACCAAGGCAGGCGCAGGCAGGCCACAAACGAACAAGAGTGTGTCACATTTCTGAGGTTTGGTGCTTGCATTGAAATTACCATTTTTTTCACTCGTTCGTTCCGTCGTCATAGTTTCCTGGGGATTTTTTGTTTTGGTTTCCACTTCATTGGGACACCGACACCGTGTGCGAATGTGAAGTTGGGTCCATCCGCGTCCTACCCGTCCCGGATCGAACTGGAACAGTCCCTTCCCTGCTGCCATGTGCTTTCCTGCCAAAGGCATCATTTCTGAAGTTAGCATCATTTTTTAATTAAATGTCACTCGTTCATTTTTCCATTTGCGGTCGGGTTCGGTGGGTTATCTTCCTCTTGTGTTCTCTGATACGGTTTTGTTTTACCCTCTTCGTTTGATTTTTATGTCCCCCTGTTTTTTGCACGCTGCACGACGGCTGGCTAGTCTTTATATTATCTTTCCACGTCACGTTTTTAATTATTCCCGTGAGCTGAGCTCTAAATGGTTTTTCCTTCTGTGTTGCTTCCCGTGTTTTGCAAGGGAGAGAGCAGGTTGGTGTACACACACACACACACACACTCACACAGCATCGATTACCTCTTCATCATATCGTAACGGAGAAGGGTGTATGGGGTTTGTTTGGTGACTCGCTTGCTTTTAAAGCGACATTTTTATAATTGGCTTCCAATAGTAGTTGTGTTACAACAAGAAAGGTGGAGAGAAAACCTTAACCGGCGGGAGATTGCGATCGGTTTGCAATTATGAATAAAATCAAAACATTTACCAGGAAGTGAACAAGTTTCGATGTTATTTTTTAGTAGCATTAGAAAAATAAACTTTCGTTGAATTTTTATAAAATAATATTATTCGAATATTTATGACTAATAAGTAATAAAATCATTCAAATATTTATGATGCCGTACAAACACTCTTATTTTTCTGAGCTACAAAACAAGACCGTAGAATATAAAAAAATGATTTTCCTATTTAATGCTGAGCGTTTGGCATAATTAAGCAACGGAATCTAACGCTCCGGACGGTAGCGGTGTACAAATTCAAATTGGAAATCTATTGAACCCTGGTCGAACATACGCTATTTGATTTTTCCCAGCTGCATGTTCCGCTATACCAATCCTTATTTTAATATGAAAAAAAAAAAATCAAATCTACCACAAATAAAAAAGTAATATGCAAAACGTATCTAAAACGAACGAAAACCCCTCTCAGAAAATCACAGGAAAAACCAGTCGGCGAAAACTCAATTTTTCCACCGCTGCTCCCGTGCCGCTCTTCACGCCAAGCGGCTCGCGAGAAGCGCTGGGGGCACACCATGTGTACCAGCAGAGTACAAATTTGCATTTTACGCTGTGTTTAAAAATCACCATGCACCACCATGATTGGTTGCGCAAAATTGCACCGATTTTCCGGCACAGTTGCTTCCGAACGAAGTTGGCAGGTGGAGCGCGCGCGCCGCGCACAGTGCAATTGCATAAAATATGCAACAATTGGATCAGAATCGGAGGGATGATATGAAGGAGAAGAGAAGGGAAGGGAGGAAAAGAAGAAAAAAATCGAATCACCACGTTGTCACGCTGCACCCCAAAATGGGAGGAGGGGGCTTTACTTCCCGTTTGTTTGAATTTTTATCGACGATGGATTTGTGTCCACGATTGGGAATCGATTTCACCGTCGAGGGAAGAGAACAATAGGTAAAAGGTTCAATCGTTCCGTTTGTGCGACGGATGTGCGACCGTTTCTAGTAAGTGAAGTTAGTTCCCTGAAATGGAGAAAAAGCTCCCAAACATGTTTGGAAGGTTCTTAAAGGGCTTCCTGGAAAGTGAATGAGATTGAACTGCGAGGCCTTGCGCATCCACTGTATCCCAATCGATAAACATCGGTTCGGAAATACACACCCACCACCGTACACACGCTTGAATATGTTGCCCAGGAAGCTCATGTTGCTGATTTGCATCCGCACGACTGTCCAGTAGCGCCGGCGAACCGTATTGTAGGGGATGAACAGAACGCAAAAAAAAGGAGAAAAAAGCGTTACAATCGCTGCACAGCAGAACTACCTTTGCAGATGAACGGTAGGATTAGGCACGGTTTGCAGCAAATATACAACACTGTACCAGTTGGCAGCACTGCACAGCAGGAAGAGATAGCAAAAACTGTGTGCAAGTAGGTTTGCTTTTTTTTTGGTTTCCGTTCCCATCCTTTTTGTCGCTGCATTTCGAGCACAAATGGGAAAAAAGGGGGGAAAAAATTGCAACAAAAATCGAACTCAGCAGCTCGCTTGCAGCGAATGAAGCGCGGATAAAAGATGGTCCTTTCTTTGACGGGGTGATTTGTAACCTTCCTCTTTTGCTGGAAGCTGGCAGCCTTTTGTACCGTAGCAACGTGCGCTCACGATACCCACTGCTCCCCGCTGGTTGGAGGTTGAGTGTTCTAGTTTTCACTTTTTATGTGCGTCTATTCTTTTATTTCTGTGCTCTGGAACAAAAAAAAAAAAGGAGGATGTATATCGCGTCTCGGTAGACTTAACTGAGCCACGTGTAAGGGAGAACTGGAACTGGAGCTTTCAAAGTGCCACTCCTGGTAAAAGGACACCGGCAGGCACTGTGTGTCCTGGTTGGACCCATTGTACTGTATTGTTGCGCGCTGCACGCGGCCAATGTGGAGAGCCCGCATGTTATTTAGTATTGTTGCAGCCAGCGGGTCTTTATAGAGCTGTGTTTTTTTAGAGTGTACGTCCACTGAATTTTTTCTCCAGCCTCTTTGCACTGTATCGAGTGCTGCTGCTGCTGCTGCATGGTGCAATTGGTGCTAGCAAACCACGTAAAGACAGAGAGAAGGCATTTTTCTTTGCAACGAGGGTTAAAACCAAATCACACACTCCAACGAGCCGCGAAAAGAATGCTTATTAGCACAATCCGCACAACCAGGGAACGAAACAGTGAAGCGAAGAAGAATAAAAAAGGTAAAGGGTAAAAGGCACTAAGCGACGAACCCCCTCTCTTTCGTTTGCTGTTGCACTTTCATCGGGAACGAGGCAAAAACGGGCTCTATCGGACGTGTATACACAGTGCACACTGCTGCCAGATTTATTGGATAGCGATAAATCTTGGGTTGATGCTTTTTTCCCTTTTTTCTGGGTTTTGTGTTCCACTAAACACAGTGATGTTGGATATGTAAGGGATACAATTCAAGCACCTTGCATCTCCACGGTGACCGTTCGTCCGTTGCATTGACGCTTCAAACGAAACACACCACTGCAAGGGTACAAGATCACGAAGGAATCTTTTTTGGTTGGTATTTTCATTTCAAGATTTGGACAATGGAGAAGACGAAGTCTAAAAAACGACGAATTCCTGCCATTTTGGGCAATGCAATGGTGTTGTTGCACTGGCAAGAATTTATTTTAGTGGCGTAGAGGGAAAATTTAAGCTGATGTATTGATGGCCATTGTTGGCAAGTGTATGCAACCGATACGTCGGAAAGGTACACCGGTATCGTTCTACTTAATGTCAAGCTCAAATACAGTGCATAGTGATTGTGTATTTGCTGGTTGAAGATATCCCAAAATTTAATTATCTAAAACAGCATTAGCTTTAGTAAGGGCTGGATATCACTAATCAGCACAATTCATGAACCATAACTCTGCGGAGTCTATCAGAGTTTCATTGAAAAAAAAACCCTTTCAAAACAATATTTCATTGCCCGGTGCCTTGTGCCATAAATCAAAAGAATACACAAGCTGACATGGATAGGAAAGCTCACAACTAGCACCGAAGCGTGACCAGAATCTATTCGTTTCCTACCCGAGCACCAGCATCACCGTGCTAGGATAAAGCGCAACCTCTACCGCTGCCAACTTCGAGATGAAATGCCAGAAATTAATTTTCTCTGAATAGTAACGTCTTTCTTCGCAAAACCCACTCGCTTTTTGCCGTTCGTTCCACTGGAGAGCCGCGCGCACGGTAGTGGGCCGGCCACCAATCGAGATGGGAAGTCTGCCTCTGGGAAAACTTAATTTCTCACCACCATCAATGGGGTTTCTTGAGCTAAAGCTAAAACACCAACCACCACCACCACCACCGTCGTTCGCTTCCTTTTTTACCAATCCCACCCACAGACTGGCCAAGATCCGGAAGACAACGCATCCTGATTGGGCTTCGATTGAAAATTGTATCCCGAATGAAGTGAAACAATCTCTGTTTGCTTGCTGGTGCTCTCCCTGGGCAATTCTTCGCCGCCGCTCGTCAGAGGAATTCCGTAGTTGTGTAACTTAATTGAAGCATCGTGCCGTGAGGGTGTGCCGATCGATGTGTAATTGAAAATTTCTTGTTCAGGGTGGTGGCAGGGGCGCGTACAACCCTTTCGATGGATTGTTTTAAATTGCACAGGACAGGTTTCGCAGGAAGCGGATAAACGTACCGATTTGAATTGGAGTGTAATTTACGTTTCCAGCTGGTAGTGCTAACAATACAATTCCAATGAAATTAGAAAAGATTCTGGATCACTTGTTTGCCGGTTAAACGTTGCAGCTTCCCAGCAATTATTAAACTGAAGTTGTATTCGTACTGTGCGTGCATGGCTCGTGCTGCATATGATTTAAATAACGGACGGGTTTGTTTGGATATTACAAAAAAAAAAGAACGAAAAGGTAATGCCTATAAAAAAATTGATTGTGTAAGCTTATTTTTAGAATGTTTGGCTTTACAGTGGGTGGATTTGTACTTCTGGAATGGTATACAAAAATGCTGATTGCTAGGGGACTGGTAGAAATAGCATGGTAGGGTTTTCGATTGTTCTGAGTAGGTGAGTGTTGCATGAATGTGTGAACAACGTACCGTTTTTTTTTCAAAGAATTACGCATCGCAAGAAGAGTCGGTGGTCAACAACGAATGAACACTAAAATTCTGCAGCAGAGAACGAAACAAAACGAATCAGAGGTGGGTTCAATTATCAATACCAGCGCTTGGGCGGCGATTTTACGGGGCGGTTCTGGTATCTGTTTTGTAAAACCAATTAATACAAAAAAAAGGCTAGGAAAGGGAAAATGAGCAACCGATTGCTTGAAAAAAAAAAGTGTTTAGTGAGCACAAATTGATACCTTCATTAATTCTAAAACTTTCAAACAAAGGTGTGCTGTCGCATAACTGTGTTTGTTTAGCATACACCACATCAACCTGAACTAGAAGACCAGTTTGAATGCAAACAAAAAGCACACAATGAGCAAAACCAAAACTATTTAATGGCGCTACCGCTTGTTAGGAGAAATGGTCATTCTCTAAGGAACAAAAACAACGAGCATTCGATGCACTAGCTAACCAGATGAACCGGTTGTCAATAGACCACGAGCGTAAATTTTGGCCACCAACACCGACACGTCCCGGAGGAAGAAGTATTGCTTTTTTGTTGTTGTCAGAAAGCCACCAAAACCCCCAAACAAAAACACCATATGCTGTACGTTACACTAGATGGGACCAAAATTGAAAATGGTTAGAAACTGTTGGGCACTAAGGAATGGTATGTGGTGATGTGGTTGGGAACGAGGAAGCGCAGCAATACTAACACCATGGCAAAAACAAACTAGCATTCTTGTAAGGAGCAATATAGTGTCGCAGACACGCAGTCGAAAAATAACTACCAACGGTCTTTTGTGTTTTTGTTTTGTTTTGTTTGTTTGTTGCTTTCTGTTTTCAGTTTTGCATTTTTTATGTTGTGCGTGTGCGTGTTTTACTTTGTGGTGCATTTACTTGCGAGCTTTTGCGTGTTTTGTTTGTAAGTAAGTGTGTGTGAGTGTGTCGGAGTGAGTTTAAGGGTGAATCAAAACTAACGACGAATGGGGATGTTTTTTTTCCATCAACCGCATCTTGGATGCAAAATTCTAGGCACTTAACAGAGACAAATACCATTATAGAATATTAAGGAAAGGGGTCTAAAAGGGATGGAAGGATAGGGGGAAAAAGGGGATGATAATGGCAAAGGAGGTATAATAAGAAGGAGCATAATAAACTTGCGAGCAAGAGAGTGAGAGTATATATGTATAATATATATATATATAAGTATGGTACGAGAGGCACATTTAATGGCAATCACAAAAGTAAAAAAGATAACAAAAAAACATAACACGTTCCATATTTTTGTTTACCATTCCAGAAGTACTTCCACAACCACCAAGTGTCAAACAAGCCGCATACATACAAAGGGTAATAATAGTAATTAGTGCTATCGAGCGAACCTTTCTCCTTCCGCTTTTCTTCGCTAGCTTTGCAATTTCTTGCACTATAAACTTAACGCCAAAAAAAAAAAACAATGCAACAATGGAAACTGGATGTAAACACAACTGACTTCATCCACCGTTCTTGTACGGGATAGGGGAGCACATACTAGGTACAAAAATAACGGCATTAAAACAAAAAAGCTTACATTATCCACGACAATAGAAAGAGCGAGATAGACAGACAGAGAAAGAGAGAGAGAGAGAGAGAGAGAGAGAGCGAGAAAGAGAGCTGGGGATGGGAGTTTATTTCATTACAAAAGTAAATTAAAAAAAAAAGATGCTAGTACTCTTGCATTAAATGCACGCACGCAGCCGACTAAAACAGTAACGAAACTGATAAATTGGTCTGGGTGGGGCCATTTAGTGTTAAACCCCATACGCCTAAAGGTAGACAAGAAAACTAGTACAATCCAAAACTCATTCGCAAATAGCAATAAAACCAAAACCGAACTAACCAAAACTGGAACCCAATCGCGGTGAGGTTGGCAATACACGGATGCTCCAAGAAGAACACAATGCGGCTAAAAAACGAACGACTACAAATTAGCAAACGACGCAAATTAGTTCCGATTAATGCTTGTGCATTTGGCAAGTGCACACATTACTGGGCTGCACTTTAACGTGGCGTTGGGTTTGGTTTATTTGTTTTTTTTTGTGTTTGTGTGAATTGAACGCTCTTCTATTGTTTTGTTTTGTAGGCATTCGTACCATTAGAAGAGCTGAGGAAAACATCGAGTGGTTACAGTGTTTCATATATACGTAACGTCTTTTCTTTTCTAAAAAGAATATGTATATAGTAAGTATCATTGATGCTTTGGAGAAAGAAGTAACGTAAAGGGAAAATAAAACAAAAGAAACTCAAAATGCATAGCAGAATAACACAAATGAAAGTAATACAAGAGTAGAAACAAAAACAAAAAAAAAAAAGATAAAATGAACCGTGAAAAAAGAAGCAAAACAAAGTAAAGTATAATGTTTGGTAAAATGATAAAGTATGAAAGAAAAAAAAACAAAACCAAAGCAAAGAAATAATAAAGATAAAGGAAACTAATGACAGATAGGGGCGGGAAATATATAATAAAATAGATATAATAGAGAGGAAAAAGGTACAATAGTATATGTATATGTATATTTATATATATTTATATAAAGAAAAATGAAAAAACTTTGTTTTTCATGCACACCTCAATCTTGCGTCCCTCAACCACAGTGCCGTGAAGACGTTCGCGTGCTCGCTCCGCATCGCTACTATTAGCGAATGTTACAAAACCGAATCCCTACATGCAAGGACAGAACAAGAAACATGCATTAAAACAGCGTCCGCTCAAAAACAACGTGCAACAAAAAATTGTATTATATTTATATATATTAACTGTATATATATAATGGGGGGGTATCATTTATAGTATTGTTGTTTTTATTCTAATTTCTTTTTGGTTTGATTTGTTTGGTTGGTTTTTGTTTTGTTTCGGTCAGTTTCGTGGGCCGTCCTGTATGATTTATGAGTGTAATATAGACTATTTAGGAAATATATAACCCTAGTAATCTAGTTTATGTAAGGGAGGAAGGGGGGGGGAAGGAGCAGGAAATAGGAAGAACAGGGAACGATACATTTAACTAGCTAGTGTACTACTGTCGGATATGTCGGTAGTGGATGGAGGATTAGGGAGAAAAAATACAAGATTGACACAATTTAGCTATCAACATCAAGGTAATGTAGTGATTTACTTGATGAAATTAGGCACAAACGAAGCAGATGGGAACTGGGGACTGTATGTGAAAAATATAACAAGGCTAATCTCATACTTGTATGTTTCGAGAATATGATCACCTCCATAAGACCAACATAGTTATCGATTCTAGATGCATACAATCAACAGAAACTTCTCGATAAATATACGATAGGAGGAAAATATACGAAAATAATTTAATGAGGATCGATAATGTTATAAATACAGAATCAAAAACTATCTAGAAATATAACAAAAAGTAAACAGCATTATCTAACCATTTGAACTAATTTTGTAGAACATCAATCTACCGTTTGGAAGATAAAACTGCGATATCTATAGAATGAAATATGTATTTATTTTTAACAGCGTTGGTGGAAAGTGTGATCGAATGTAAATTATTCGAAGGGCAATAAATCGATACCGATATATTCAATCCAATTGTAGTTCAATGCTCTTTGGAAACTTATGATTCGAATATTTATATTAGGCAAACAAAATAACAGTAGTATGCATACAACACATTGAAAGCTTTCAAGACACGTAAGTTTGTTAATGAATCGTTACAAAATCCTGCGCGTGACAGTGACAGTGGCTGTCACAGAAAAGCTACGTTAGGGATGGCGCTACCGTAGACAATGTGTTACCGTCTTGGTGTATAAATTAATGTTATACTATTATATAATGGTGTATTATATAATGTTATTCCAATTCCATCACATCAAGGTATCGCATTCACGGAAAGCAATCATGACACGCTAACGACGCAATAGCAAATTACATCCGCTTCGTATTGGAATACATCGCGGGCATCGTCCTATAGCTGACAGCAAGAATTAGATGCGTTACTGCAAGGAATATGCGCCTGAGATGCTTTACATTTGCTACACGAGTGTCAGATGAAGGATCATCTGATATTGCTGTTATTTGTATTTTCTATCCAAACGTACAAATCTCATCCTAGGAGGATGTACGCTTGTACGCTTTACTTATTGTAACATTTAGCTTGAAGTTCGAAAGCAAAATTACAAAAAAAAGAATACACATAGAATCAACATCTGCAACAATTTCAAATAATATAATTTTATATTCCGCTTGACAGCATTCCATTTTTAATTGCCAACATTCATATCATTCCATCGTAAAGTAAGTTAGAGCTAGTGAAATGATTCGTTTGAAGCCGCAGGATCAGCCAAACATGCAAAACAAAAACAGAACGGGAAACGTCACTAAACAGCAATCTGGCAGAGAACATCCAACGTGGAGCGATTCAGTATAACAAAAACAAATCGAAATAAAACACACTCATCACACTTTCCAACCACAACATTTGGTTTGCTTTAGTTTAACATTTGAAACAAGAGTGGAAATGTGTATGTTAATGGACTAGAACAAAATCCCTATTCATGGAAGTCAAACATAAACATCATGTAACGTTAAAACAAAACGACGAATAGACTAGATTCAATATCAAACAGATGCAAAAGAACAGTATGGAGGACGGTAAGTTGTTCAAAGTGAAAACAGCCAAAGCGTAAGACGAATCTTAAATAAGAAAAATCTTACCAAGACAATTAAAGACAAAAAAAAAAGAAATGCAATAAAAGAGAGACAAACTGAAAGCTACAATATATCAACGAATTCACAAATAAGAAAGAACAAAATCGATCCAAAACCAACCAAAGGCAAGATGCAGTTTGGGCAATAAAAACATATATTTTAAAAAGTCCGTAAAAAAACGAGACATATTGCAACATGAGCAACAACAACATCAAACAGGCTGTGTGTTTGATTGGAAAACATATGATTGGGAATAAAATTTCCTAAGCCGTACACAAAAAACACTAAAGTAACTAATAATGGTAACAAAACAAATCAAGAATTACATGTGTAAATAGACCCACACTAGGATAGAAACACACTAGACAAACAATCGCTTTACTATGAATGAAGGATAAGATGAAAAATAGAAAGGAAGAGAAAAAAGATAGACAGATAACTCGTTTGGTACTGTGTGAAGGATTATAGTGATTGGTAGTGGTCGATACAATGATAATTAAATGAGGTGGTTCAAACCCGGGTACGTGAAATCAGCTCGGAATGAACTTACATAAAATAATAAAAGAGAAAACAGAACTAGAAAAAAAACAACAAGTTAGAAGAAACAATCAAAAGCATGAGGTAAAACTAAACAAAACAACTATAACAGATTTAAAGGAACAATTTGCTTACATAAGAGGGAGATAGAGAGAGAGAAAATATATATTACACTTGCCTAGAACTTATCTATATCCACGTAAAAATGTGTAAACTCTAAGCCACGGCGACGAAAAGATGAAACAAAAACTGTAGTATCACGTGAAAAAAGAAAAGCTCGGGATAATGGGATAAGAACACGTAATTTGGCTACCATTTTGTGAATACAACAGAAACATTAGTACAATGTATCAACGTGTGAATCTAAACAGGAGCAAAAGGATTGAGGGAGTCATGTCAAGGTAATAGTATCTTGCGGTATGTGTTGGGTTTGTGTATTGGGCAGTAAGTGTGCAGAAGAGCACATGTGAACAGGTACCAAAAAGGATAGGGGAAGCTTGGGATTGATTTCTTAAACAAGGATGGACGAAAAGGTAGACAGTTTTGGTTGCAGTAACCAACATAAAGATACTTGTGAAATGTTTCAAAAGCTTCGGTGACTGCTTGACTGATGAATATCTGTTCTATGAGTTTAACTTATTGTTTGCGTACTAGGTTCTGTTGCACATTAGCACATGTGTGCAGGAGAGTAGGAGGATTCAACGGAGTCATGTCGTTTGTGTCGTGAATTTGTTTGAAAATAAGGGTAATTTAAGTACATTTCATTTGCCAACCAGTTGTCATATATTTTACGATACATTATCTATTGCAAATGGTGTTCCAAGCTTTGTTTGTAATGTCTCTAAGATAAGTCCAACGTGTGGCTTTGGTGGAAGGAAAACAAAACAGCGTTCTCTAAGGACTAGCATTTTGTTTTCCTTCCAAATCAAAGGCACATCATTTCTGTAGTCCAGGATCCTAGCAGTGAACAGTGGAGGGTGGTAGGGGCAAAACTATCGCTATTATTATCGTTCTTTCTGCGTTCGACTAGCGCGAACGATCGTGTACGGGAGCTAGTTAAGTATCGGAACATCAAATACATACCTTGCTGCCACGTTCATTAAAGATAATCTCTACGTCTAGTATGGAGCCGAATTGCTGCGGAGCGCAAGGGAGAAAGTAAGCGAGGAAAAAAGAGGGTTAAAAGCACTCCGGCGCAACACTTTTAACAAGCGTCAAAGGAACGTGATGAAACTTACGCCGAACATTGTTCGAAGGTCCGGATCGCGGAAGCGAAAGGGTATGTTGGACACGTGTAGTCGCTTTGGTTGAGATTTCGAGTCGGTCAGTGCGGCGACGGCCGCCGCCACGCTCTGTGACTGCTGCTGACTGCTGACAACCACCTGCTGCTGCTGCTGCTGGTTCGTTTGTTGGCCATTGAGTTGCTGCTGCTGCTGCTGCTGCTGTTGCAGTTGAGCTTGGAGCGTCTGCTGGTGAAGCTGCTGCTGGGCGAGCGCTACCGCAGACGCGGAAGAGGTCATGGTGGGTGGGATGGCCGACACGACGGTCGTGGTGCCGGCGCCGATCGGTCCGGCAGCGGTCACGACCATACTGCTCCCGATGCTGCCGCCGCTACTGCTGCCGTTCACCGTGCTGCCGTTGTTGCCGCTATTGCTCGTGTTGATCGCACTGTTCGGGCTGGCGTTGCTGCTTATCGAATTGACTGCGGCGGCGGCGGCGGCGGCGATGGCGATGGCGGCATTCGTTTGGTTGGTGACACCGCTGCTGTTGTTGCTGCTGACGCTGCTCAGTACCGAGGAGGCGGCGTCCACAGTGTTGGCACTTGATACGTTGTTGGATGTTTCCTGCTCCGATTGCTGCATCAGCTCGGACTGTGCGGGTGAGATGGGGGAAGTAAACAAGAAAGAATTAGAGCCGTGTACAGTGATGGATTGCATGTTTGATGTTTTTTTCAGCGTCTTATCAGAATCAATCAGTAATCAGCAAAAAGCCTTATTAGAAAATAGCTTGATATAGTATAATAAGAATTAGGTACATACATCGGGCCTCTATCGTTCTAGAAAGCCAAAATTCAAACAATTCAAAACAACTAAACCAGACAAAAAAAGTGCCACAGCTTTAATGGTACACGGCAAAATTAAATTAGAATAGTTTCACCCTCAAAAGCTAATCCCCTTCATCAAGAAATACGACCACGCACACAAAGAAGGCACACAATTGTGTAAGTTTTGTGCGACAAACAGACAAAAACATGCTATTGAAAAGTGTCATATTCTTTGCAATCCACTTTTCATCGTCCTTTTGCGATCGGATAAAAGATACGAAGGATAAAAAAGGAGCAAAAAAAAAAAACCTTTGCAGTGCCATCATACCTGATGGGAAACGCAATTTTTACACACCTACACCGTTTCAATTCAATGGTAGAAATTTCGGGCAAATCCGACCCCGTCTACGCTGGTTAGTTGCGAAATTCGATACTGATTGAATTATTTCTGCAGAAGTAGTGAAGGATATAAAACGGTTCCACTGATTGGCAGATAAGGTTTGATGGTACGAAAGGTGAGCTGCACAGAAAAGGATGAGCTTTTGAAAAACAGTTCCATTGTACTAGTTACTTGCTGCTTTTTCATGCTAGATTGTTAGAATATTTTTGAACACTAAGGAAAAAAACTGCTGCCATTTTCAACAAAGCTCTCACCCATTGCACAAAGGCGACAAACCGAGTGCAGTGGTGCGGCGACAGTCACTGCTTCCTTTCTGTCCGCGTTTTGCATTTCCGGGAATTTGCACTTTGCCTACGGCAGCTAAAAACTTTTACAAATCCCGTAACAAATTGCGATTTGCACCATTCCCCGGGTGTGTCCCCGGGTGCGAGCAGGTGCTTAGCGTAAAAAGATAGCCAGTAAAGTTTATCCCTGAAGGTAGTGTAAGGAAAATGTGGCACCACCTGGTGGCACACCATTTCGACCTAACGCGCGCGCATTAAAGCATTAGGAGCAAAAGCTTTTCCCTTTATCTTCGCTCTTTCTTGACCGAAGAATAAGTGTTTCAAGATCATACGTTTCGGTTAAGCGTTATGAATTTGAAAACTTTCCACGGTTTGAATAATAATAGAGGGGAATAAATTTTAAATTAGCATCCGAGAAGATGAAATAAACCTTTGCTTGTAAACTATCGCTACCAGCGGTAGGCGAGCAACTGAATTCGTAACAAACTGCAGCGGAGCTACGTTTCAACATGGATTAGAGAGCACTTTTTTGTTGTTAGGCTTCAGCTCCAATACATGCCAGTTGGTCGGGAAAGGTTAAGTGCAACAAACACGATGCAACCGTTGCCGGAATAAACAACGAGCCGAGCCGGTTTGCATTCAGCACGATCAGTAATGCTTGCTCCGTGTTGCATCGTACATACACACCCGGAGGAAAAGGCACACAGAGAAGCCCCAGCATGCATGCACGAAGGAAAAGTAGAAAAGTGTAATCTTTTGCATGGGTAGCGATTTGCCAAAGACAGGGGAATTGAAAAAAAAAGTAAAACTACGACGATGGAATAGAAGGTGGCAAGACGTTACCTCACGATGGCACGCTGGAAAAGCTTAGGGAAATATAAATGCAACTTTATACTTTACACTGAATAACTGGACCATGCTTTTATCTTGCCAGGAGTCGTATTTTTTTCCACGACCCTCTCCTTACTATGAAAAGAAAGAAATGGTTTAAAAGCGGGTGGAGATAGAAATAAAATAAAACTTTTCCATCCACGAACTAGCACAAATGGAAGCACGCTGTCTCTTTCGCATGCGGGACGACGGGGAGTTTGCAATTCACGGCTCTTCTGACTGGGTGGTACGTGGAATCGACAGTCTAAACTCGCTGTTACGATGAGTTATGGCTTAAGTTTTCGTTTGCACCTTTCCCAGACCGACAGCCGCTGCTATCGATGCTGTTGCATTTTTCATACCCGTGCACAGTGCAGAGCTGAGGAGATGCATCCGTCTTTTTTCCTTCGACTCCAAGGCGCCATTAGAAATTGGGATTGGGAGGAATGGAAATGGTAAGGGGGAAAAAATCGTGATATTTTAGACGATTGAACAGCAGCACCAAATGGCTTCAGCTTTGGCACACACACACATGTATTCATACACCGTACGCATACCTTCTCTCTTTCCGGCAATACGAGTTGAGACATTTCCAATCTAAAGGTAGTTATTATTCTCCCCTGTTCCCAGTGTAAGCTCTTGCCAATTGGGGCTTCAAGGGGAAGGTGTACAATAAAAAGACCATGGAGCTACATGAAGAGAATGACGGAGGTAACCGTAGACGGAGGAGAATGAACTACACATAGGTACGGATTTTGAAAACACACCGGAAAGGGGAAAGCGGATATCTGCATTCGTACCGGTTGGTCATTGTGAGTGGATAAAAATATGATAAATGCGCTTACCAGCTCAATGGAAAGACCTCTTTCAATATTGTGGAAGTTTTGAGCCACGATAAAAGAAATTTAGAATAAGAAAATAACGACCTGATGGTGAAGTTTTGATGATGAAAAGCATATGAAATGGAAAAGGAACTTTTCACTGCGTTTTCCAATAGCTTTGATGATTTTCTTGTAAAGAATCGGATTCGAATGGGTTCGAATGGGATTTTAATCGATCTTTTCAGCAGTCAAACATTTATGTGATGGGTTTACTCTGTACGTCATTCACTGAACTGTTTATTGGCTATATTCTGTCCAAACAACGACAACAGCCGCTGAACAAACATCGTACAAAGTAGTGTGCTGGGGTATCATTCCCTTAAACTAACCATCTAAATTACTAGCTCGCAATCGGTCCTTCCGCTTCGAGCGCATCAAATCGGCAGCAGCACACTGATGTGAAGCACGAGACTATTGCTAACGCAACATTGCCCGAAGCGCACTCTCCGTCTCTCTCCATACTGCCAGAAACATATTGTTTCCCCTTTCACTGAATTCATTTGCCATTTGCCGCTTGTAATAGGATTAATTTGAGATTGCAATCCATTTCATTTTCTCGCCAAATAGACCAGACCATACATGCGCAGACACACATTGTATCTTTGCATAGACATTAACACGCAGCCACACACACATAAACGCATCGCAAAGTGTAGTTAAGCAATTGGTCGGATGATTGCTGCCATTTCAGCCCGCCAGAACGCTCTTTAGGATAATGAAACCGCCTAGTAGTCTGAGCAAACGTTCCACCGAAACACAGGCAGGACGCATGGGCAAGGCGAGGGGGGCATGGCAAAGATGCTTTCCGCTTCATAATTAATCAATCAGCCAAGGGAGCCACCATAATCAAATTTATGTAATGTTTATTTAGGATCCCTTTAAGCATCTCACTTTGCGCGCTCTCTCTCTCTCTTTCTCTCTATGCTTTCTCTCCTGTCTCGTCCTGTCTCACCACTCCACAATGGGTGGTGCAAACAGTGCCGTATTTATTATTACCCGTCTTCCTTAAGTGTGCGCTCGTGCTGTTGGAGATGTTTTAAGATGTGACTTCCTCTGACCCCAAACTCTGGGAAGATGGCTCCGTGTGTGTCTGCACACAATTATTGCGTGGTGGTGTGAACGGGCAAATGGCACGGAACGCCATTTTCGGTGTTGGCTTTCCACCGGCAAACACTAACTTCCGCCAGAAGTCATAACAATTTCCATTCCCGAGCACTCCGCGTCCTCATCGTGGTGGGGAGGGGGCGAGGAGTAGAGAGAAGCCACTTATGCCCGAATATGCGAGCTGATACAAGATATTCCACTTTCGGCTCCGACAGCCGGGAGAAGAAATTTACGCGGAAATTTACGACGAGCAGTGGTGCATGGGAGACGCTGACTGTGCGCTGCTGAACAACAACGAGTGCGGACAATATTTTTTTCTCTACAAACTTTCTGCCAGAAGAAGTATGCTCCGAAGTGATGGCAATTGGGGAAGTAATTGAGAGGATCCAAACGATGTGCTAAAATATCACTGAAAGTGATATTTTTACTCCTAGTAGTTTTTATTGCACAGCTTTTCCTGCTGTAGGGAAGTGGTGTTAACTGTAGTGAAAACATATGAGCCAATCTTACAGTTAACTTCCTTCCTTCCTTTAGAAAGTGTCCAAGTCTGTATTTTAGATACAGTTCCAAATGTTTCAAGGTACTTTTCCACGAAACTTGTAAACGGTCATTCAAACGCAAAGAATACCAATGATAGCACAACATTTTCATTCAACGAAAGGCGATTTTGTATTCGCGTTGGCGCAGACCACACGCACACACTGCACACAGTACAATGTATCCATCATTGTGCACGGCAACGCGAGCGGCAGTTGGAGGGAAATTGCTGAAGAAAGCAAGCTGAACCTCACTTTACATCCATCGCACTCTAAAAAGCCCACCGACCAACCGGCACGGGGAGCTCATTATTTCGAGAGGGCGCCATCCCGTCCCGGGCCATCTCGTTTGGGAAGAACGCTGCTGTGCGCGCTATCTGTGCGCAACAAAAGTAACAAAAGCCAAACCTCGGCAAATGTGAAGCACCGGAAGCAGGTTCCCAGGATGACACAAAAAAAAGCAAACGCACACAGCGAACCACCGTACCCAACACGCTAAATGATGCCCAACAGTGTGAGGGACCACTGGGTGAATAAATGAAGGACAGCCTCAATACACACACACACACACACACACACACACACACACACACACACACACACACACACACACACACACACACACACACACACACACACACACACACACACACACACACACACACACACACACACACACACACAAAGATTCACCGTGGAAAGCGGAGATGGTGGCCGGAAGTGAACATTAAATTGCTTTCTCAACCACTAATGCGTGCATAACGGTTCCCGGTAGGTGAGGTAAGGAAAGACTATTAGCATCACACAATCGAAACCAAGTTCCGGGGTGACGGTGGTTTTTTCTTCTTCTACTTTTTGGTGTTTTTTCGCAGCAATTGAGTGCAAATACAGCTTAACGGAAGAGAGCTCAAATGGGGACGTATATATAATGCGAGGAGAATAAGGTAAAGCGTAAACACCTATACAAATTGCATGAAAAATAACATTAAATGTTGTTATGAGAAATAGAATCTACCAAAAAAACACAATAACTGTTAATAGTACTTCAATGTTTGCAGGAGGTTTGACCGGACGACCTACGCTTCTTCCCGCTCATGTGTTTGATTTCTCGTTAGCAATCCTTTTCTGTATCACATTCCAGCAAGCGTGATGTACACTTTATTAGGTTTTTAGAAATCAGTTTAGAGGAATGACACAATTCGACCTTTCCAATACGTATCCTAAATCGAATCCCAAGTAATGCGCTGTAGGATACATCTACCTCGGAATGCGATATCCCAAAGCTCATTCTCCAACCACCGGATCGATCGCTGCTAGCAAACGGACATCCAACCGGTCAGCAAATTTTGTCCGGAGGGCATTATTGTCTGCGGACACCAGTGTCGAGGACGTGGCCGTCCCACCAGGCATCGACGGCAATTGATGGCGATAATCCCAATAAACTGCGCTCAAGCAAGGCACGAAAAACGACTGCACAGCATCAATAAAAAGCGTGTATGTGTGAAACCGAGTAGCATCAGTATGACGTGCTGTGTCGAGCTTGCTTCTCCAAAACATTGCCAAGACCCAGATGTAGCCATGGGTGTCCTCTCTTCTGAGGTTGAACGAAAATGATGACATCGGTAAAAGAAATCCGCATCGTAAGGAACGGTGATGCAGTAGGATTTACACAAACACTGTGATGGGGCAGCTGAGCTGAAGGTAAGGTACTTTATCTAATGATGTAGTTTTATGTATCTTAAAGTTAGCAAATTCAATTGCTTTCCAGCTTATGTATGTACGTTTCATATGAAGGAAGGCACTGTATTAGCGATGGGTAAAGTTAGAAAAAAATCGGTGTCGAGTTTGATCCGACTCCGATAATTTCGGAACTGACTCCCCAGCATTATCCAGAGTCGTTGGGAGTCGTCTGGAATTGTCGGGAGTCGTCCGGAGTCGTCCAGAGTCTTCTGAAGTCGTCCAGAGTCATCTGAAGTCTTCCAGGTCTTCCAGATTCGTCCAGAGTCGCCAAGAACCGTCCGGAGTCGTTCGGAGTCGTCCAGAGTTGTCCAGAGTCATCCAGAATCGTTCAGAGTCGTCTGGAGTCGTCTGGAGTTGGTTCCGAAATTATTGGAGTTGGATGGGAGTCGACTCCGGACGACTCCAGACGACTTCAGACGACTCCGGATGACTTCGAACGACTCCTACCAAGGCGAATTCCGGCGGAACTGGCGGTTCCCATTTTTTCGTAGTCGGAATCAGACTAACAATAGTCGTAGCCGGATCAGAGTCATTTGTACGCTCCAGTGAGCACATCACTACACTGTATCACTACTTTTCCTCCACAGAGCAAAATTTATGGTACCACATGCCTTCGCGATTTTCTCCAGGAAACAGCCTAGCAAACCCGTGCTCATTAAAAATGACCTCGTCAGCAAAGTATATCCTCTTACTGCAACATCTTGCACAGTTATGAAATGGTTGGCAATCTTGTGACCCATTCCGGCGCAACCCCAGAGCATGACAATCGTCACAAAACATAGACACACACACACACACACACACACACACACACACACACACACACACACACACACACACACAGACACACACAGCACGTTTGCGGGAAGGCAAAAAAAAGGTTCAACCCATTCAAGCGCCTGTCCTCTTTGTCATTTTTCACTGAAAGGGCCTTTAGTGGTGCGGCCAGGGCAGCACATTCTTATCCCTTTGCACTATTGTGTGTTCCAGTTTGCAACACTGCTTCAAAATGCCTTTTTCCTTCTAACCTATTTTCAATTGAGCGGTCTTTATTTGTGGGCTGTACCCTTTTTTTGCTCGAACACACAGGTGGTGTATGGAGCGAGAAGAATCCTTCCCCTCGGGTGCTATTAAATTAAAATTAGACACAATAGTATCCTAGCTGGCAGTGGAAGGATTGCTCACTGCACAGCACCGACTGTATCCAGTAAAGGTGAGGCGCATGCTTATTGTTCGTGATAATTATGTTGAGTTTGGTAGGGTTTAAAATCATGCATCACTAATGAGTTTGCTGGCGCGGCTCTATGTGTAATAGCCGCTTCGCACACATCTTCATCGTACCGTCGTATGGTTCGGCAACTTCAAGTAATGAAACACAATTTGCAAAACTGCATACGATTCTTCGCTTTGTTTTGAAATGGAAACAATGCAGCAGGAAAAACCCGGGAAAAGCGCAGTACTTTACGCGCCGCAACTGCTGAGTCGCTGTTGGCACCCGCTTTACAGCTTTGTCATCATTAAACTGTATCCAGAGGGAAGAACAACAGAGCGCCCTGGCGGAGGGGAAAGGCGCACTAATGGTACACCACCTCCCGTTTCTTGTTTGCCACAGAGCGCCCATTCATCTGGGCAACGGGACACACTGGCACAAACCGATCACGTTTCTTGCGCTTCCGATAAATGCCGGGTTTCATGTGCCCGAACAACAGACAGGCAGACGTGTTTGTTGTTGCTGAACCGAAGGGCATTGCTCACAATACAGAGACGGCTGGTCATTAATAATTGTGCTGTTATTGTATGCTGTTACATCGAGTCCTTTTCAGCCCGCTCTCTCTCTCTCTCTCTGTTTGTGTGGGCCTGTTGTATCGAGTATCGATGCCTTTAGACTGCGCGGCCGCCCGACCGACATGCGGCTCCGTTCGGTTCTCGTTAATAGCATTGTTGCTGTGTTGTGTGCCTTCGAATGAGAGCGGCTCGCCGACCACTCGCTTTTGTTCACACACGGGTAGGTTATTAGAGATGAAAAACGATCATCAGCCCGTACACCGCTACTTCCGGAGCACAAAGCGGGATAGCGCTCGGAATGGGATGTGGTTAACCCACAGCAAACTACTCCTGGCCACTGTAAGGTGTGGTGAGGGGCAGTTTTGCTTTGCTGGATGCTTCTAATTGGAAAGCGGAAGCGCTACTTTCAATCATGCTCGGGTCATTTTTTGTTCCTTCGTACTGCTGCGGATTGTGTTTTTTTTCTTTCTAAAATCCAGATCGACAGCTTCATTGCCATAAGTAACGAACCGTATCCGTTCAACGTTGGTTAACCGACATAGGAAACTGCCATACAAAAAAAAAAACAAAAACAAAAAACAGCACCACAACGAATCTTCCCTAACCTATATTTTCTCCATTAAAAAGCCACAGGAGCAGCGCTCTAACTGGTCACACATTAAGGTGACATCTAGTCGTTACGATGGCGCAAACTCTGCCAATCACCAGCACCGGAAGAACATGACAAAATCATTCACCATAATTACCAGTGACAAGGCGCCTCCATGAGCACCACTCGACATGGTCCCCTCGTTTCGATGGCAGGTTTCCCTCTACGAAAGGCTGTCCCACGATACTCTATTGGATGATGAGAACTCTGTTTGCCTGTTTTCCACGAACGGTCGAAAATCAATCGGCAAGAAGCAGACAGCGCACGCATCCAGCGTCCAGTGCTCGTTATGCCGGCATGGGAACATGTACAAGCGCTTGGCTAATTGGCCAAGTGATAGGTTTTCACACAGGAATGCGCTCGGCAACGGAAAGCCATTTCAATCAGTCCACCTCCACCTTTACCAGCGGCGGCCTGCTTGAGTGGAGTAAGGGGAGAACTTTTGGCTTAATAAATTCCCCATGCCGGGGTCGGGACCGGGTGAATAAATTAGCGAAATGTAAAAAGGTATCATCTTGGGAGCAGCGCACGTCTCCAGGGTGTGCGCGTGTGTGTGTGTGTGGAATCACAGCGCTGGTGTGCAATGAGGGAGAAACAGACACACTAGCCGCCATTCCTGTGGACCTAAAAATATTTCCCTAAATTGGCTCACTGCCAGATCAAAGATGCGAGATGCGCCTGCTGCCCGTTTTCTCCCGACTTTTTTTTTTGTTGGTAAGCGCATTCCAACTCTAAGAGTCTCCGGCGTTTTTTTTCCGGCGCCAGCAATGATTACTTTCGCGGGAGGGTTGGACACGGGTATGGAAATTTGGCAGGCGCACACTTTTGAACGGGCGAGACAGTTTCCCCTACTGCCGCCGTAAAGGGCAATGATGTCATCGCCATCGGGCACGGGAAGATGAGGCAGAGCGGAGCAGGAATGCATCCACTTTTCGTGATGGAAATATGTTTTCGATTGGTCAACAAAAAAACACGCGTTACCAAATCATTATTCAAGTGAGAAATGATTTAAGTACAACAGTGTTTGTGTAATCTTTGTAGCGAAAACGAAAGAAACAGATTTCGTTTTGTTAACAAATCCAAAGCATCGACATTCTACTCCGACGCAAAAAAAAAAAACCCAAACCTGACATGGGTTTGGCAGGTCCGGGAGCGAGCGAAAGAAAACCCCCTCCGAAATTCCCATTCGACAGCCGGTAAAGAGATGTATATATTCCCTCGTGTGGATGAACCAATTTCATCCATCCTTGAATAGTGCTCACTCCACCCACAAATCTCGTGATTGAGTTCTTTCCTTCATTGAAGGAAATGGACGAAGGTTTGCGCTTACAAGAAAACCGTCCCCGAGGGAGGAGAACAGAGCACAGGGCGTGTTGGAGTTGGAGGAGAAAAAGGATGTTTAATTTTCCGGTAGGTGAAAGTCCATAAAGAGCTCCTTCCAGCTGAGCTCTCATCCAGCTCGTGCCTTAAGAGATCCTGGTCCTGCTCCTGCTTTTCCATCCAGCCTGCCACACGCCGTCGTGCACGGTGAACCGTGCTGTTAATGCTGTGTGACTATTGATTATCCTCTTTAGTCGAAGAAGCATCTCAAAGGGAGCATCGTCGCGGAGGGGCCAGAGAGACAGAACCCTACCGAGTGGACAGCGATTTCGAGCAGATTTTGTTTCCCATCAAACGCTGTGGGCCTACGTACGTTTTCGTATGGACAAAGGAGATGCAGCTGTGGACAGTGAGAGCGTCCCGTTGTTAGTCGGGCAAGTCGGAGGGGTGGCGTTGTTAATGGTGGATCATTACGTTTGAGTGGTAGAGGACAGATTTGCACCATCTGTGGCAGGTCTGTGTGGGCGGTTTGTACCGTATTTTTTTTATTGGGAGCATAGTTTGCAACCTACCTTCCCAGAATAGGTACAGGATTACAGGATAAATGCTAACTATAAAATGACAGCTTTATCGAATGCAACGACTCAGACTCAGCGCAGAAAGAAAGCTTTACATTACGTAAAGCAAATGAGTTGTCGAGCCTTAACAGTACCAGATAAGCATTCAAAAAGAATGCCTACACCTTTCCATTTTCTCAAATTGTACGTCACACAAGGAGACTAGATTTTTGTTGTTGATTTGCTCATTTTGCCTATCTGATGACGCTTGTACGCTTCAGAATAGTACCGGAGCACAGTGACCTCGTTTGGACCAGCCACTATTTATTCTGCTTGATGCATGTTCGTTCATTAGCAGAACACACCGAGACACCAAGGCGTTCCACCCGCTATCATCACCATCATATAGGTAAAAAGTTCCATCTTTTGTGAACAAGATTTTTACCCCTTTCTCGCCTTGCTGGTGTGTTGGTGTGTCGTTTGTTCCACCTCAAAACAATACATTAGCTTCAGCTCTTTGCTCATATATCTGCCATTCGCGTCGGCTGACGGAAATGGTGGCGGGACGATTTTGTAGCATACAGAAAAAAAACTCACATATACACATGCAGGCACTGTTTGTTCTTTTGTTTGCTTTTGTTAGCAAGATGTGAGAAAAATGTTGCCGATTGCCATTCCATCCGATGGGACACTGTTGAGAGCATGTCGTATACACGGACGGACTATGCCATTTTTTTGGTGGTATTTGTTATTTGTTCGTCTGTGCTTGTTTTTTTTTTATTTTTCCTTTTTTCCCTCCCGCTCAGAAAGTTCCATTGTTAAGTGAAGTGGGAAAACGAGACAAGAAAATGCAAAAAGAAAAAAAAATGCACAGCAAACAAGACATGTGGGAATTTGTGTTTTTTTGTTTGTAAAGTTCTAAACAAATGAGACTGTCACATTGAAAGATGGCGAGTCCTTCCATCATTATAATGGATGCAAACCCCATTCAATTGATAGACCACTCAACAAGATGGCTTTATTTGTTGGCCGATTTTTAATACGGTGTAATGCATACACTTCTCTTTGGCTGGTGGATGTCGTCTGCAAACAATATAAAATCCCTCCGTGGCGAAAAATGCCGTTTAAAAACATTTGCCACAATTCCCGCTCTAGAAGGACACAAAGAAATAGATTGCAATGTTCCCCAAAGCATCTCGCCAACAACCGTGCACTTACCATGTTGACAGTCTGTTGATCAATCCCGTTCGAAAGCGCCACGGTACCGTTGGGACCACTGCCTGCCGGGTTCCCGTTGACACCAGCGCCGGTTCCACCCGGCACTGCGGCGCCGCCCCCGTTGCTGCTGGCGTTGACGTTGGTGGGGACGCCCGGTGATCCACCGTTTGCGTTCATGACGGCGGCCATACCGGCGGCCCCAGCTCCGACACCATTGCCCGCCGAGCCGGCCCCACTCACCATAGTGGAGGGCAGCGATAGGGGCAGCGAAACCGCTATCGAGGTGGCTGGCGGGGCGCCCAATACTGACGAGGGGCTGAATTGACTGACGGACTGTTTTGCAAAGGGGGACAACACAAAAAGAAAAACAGGAGAGTTACAATCAAACAACCGACAGTGTGCAATGGAAAGCAATTCCACGCCATTTTTCGCTACCTACATTTCGCAACGTTTGCGTCGTGGCGGCTGCATTCATCTGGGCGGCGGCGGCGGCTGCTGCGGCGGCGGCCGCGGCCACCGCTGCGTGCTGCTGATGCTGCTGCTGCTGTTGCTGCTGCTGCGTAAGATGGTCCTGCTGCTGCTTGAGCGTGCTGAGCGAGTGTTGATCTAACGCGCCGGCTCCACCTCCTCCGCCGCCACCGCCACCACCACCACCACCTCCGGCACTACCAGCACCGCCGGCTCCGGTGGCACCCTTGACGACCTGCACGGACAGACTGTCGGTGCTGACGGTTTGTGCGGCGCCCGGTGGAAACCCGGGCGTGCCCGGAAACGGTCCCATCCCCTGGACCATCTGCTGTTGGTTGTGGGAAGCAAGAGGAGAGGAAAGAGAAGAAAAAAGAGAGAAATAGAGAGAAAAAATAGATTAAAAGTGTGCTATAAACAGAAGGGCCAACCTCACACTGTTCACCGCAGGGAGCGCTTTAACATTAAAATCCAGCCACCGGCAGGAATCTCATTAGTCTTTCGATGGTGGTGAAAATTCGCCAAGGGCTATAGAGTATAGCAGGTAGTAGAGTAGTAGTAGCGTGAATTTGCATACCCATTTTCATAGTAATTTCTCCCCACGCTAGGGTGTCCACTTTCCGCCCAAGGACACAGCATCACTAAAACGCATGTAGAGGACATGGTGCCGGAAAAGATCTTTGAAGACCGGTTTGAAGGAAATGTTGACCTGTTCGGGTGTGTTCACTGAATCGTGCGCCGGGAGGGCAGTGAGAAAACAAAACCAATGAACGGTTCTTTCCCTCCCTTCCTCCCCCCATTATGCCGGAGGAATAATATTAGTGTGAGGTAAACAGTGCCTGTGCAGTTCCAGGTTTTCGGCAGAACGCTTTGATGATAGCATAAATGAGGTCCGAACAGGACCTTTAGTGTTTCCAGATTCTGGAGTTCCTGGGAACACAAGAATATCTCATGCCACCGACGAGTGGTCCACAACTTCTGAGAGAGAGAGAGAGAGAGAGAGAGAGATCGGACGACGTAAAAAGTGGTTATTTGTTTGGTTTCCATTTAACGTACGTCCTACCCGTATAGAGTTCGGCTCCCAACCGACTCGCTCATAAAATACGCATGAGCTTGGGAAGCGCACCCGGGATGGGATGGACTCCTCCACAGCAAATGTCACTCCGGTTTCGGTACAGTTTCGAGAACTGTAGGTTGTGCTTCGCAGCAGCACAGATTGCATTTGCAGCTAAATGCAAAGAACAGTTGACCAACCGGTTGGTGTAGGTTGTTTATTTTTTATTCTCCTCCTAGAAAGTTTCAACCTCGGTAACAAACACACACCGCACACACCTACACTGGACCGAAGCGATGAGCTTCCGCCATGACCGTGGCGCATCCGGGCCTCGGCAAAGGTTGAGAAGGAAGAGGAGATCACTGATAAAAAGATAAATCTATCCCTCCCTTTGGTTGGTGTGCGGCGGTTGAAAAGGACATTCTAACGGAGTGGAGTGAAATAATAGTCGAATTGTGGTAAGGTTCATTGCTGGTCAGGCGGAACAACTATGTTGCATACGAGACCACAATTGCTTTGCTGTACTGCCCCCGACCGGCGGGCGTAACCACTGGAGAGAGAGAGAGAGAGAGAGAGAGAGGCAGCACACGGGTCTTCTGTGCACGGTGCAACACATTTTCCGGAAGTTTACGGCAGCCATTGTACGTGGGAATGTTATGGAACAGTGGGCACCGAGCACCGGGTCACAACATCACTGTGTGTTTGTGTGTGTGAGTGGCAGGATAAACTTTTCACTCGTGTTATTTTACGCTATCGCAGCGTTCGGGCCCCGGGAAGAGGCTCGCTCGTGAATGGAATGAGAAATGAAGTTCAAACAATGTTGGTCACAAAGGGGAGGGGGGAGGAAGTTGTTATATTTTGCCCAAAACAGTGGCAAGGAACACGAATCGGTTTTTGGTGGGATGACTTTTTAAGGATAATATTGAATCAAACGTGGAAAATGAGGCACATGAAAATACGTTCCGAAATTTGAAAATTATCTCCAAACAGGTAGAAAGGAACGTCACCAACGACGGAACTCAGAGTAGGAGTTAGTGCGATTCTAGTGATCGATGTACGTGATAAATGCTCTCCTTTAACGGGAAAACTGGCCACAGAAAACTATTTAAGCGACTGCAAGAGCGAAACTGTTTGTTCCCCGTCTGGTGTGCAAGAACTGCTTAAACTCAACCGTAATCCTCTCAGAGGGCGTAAAATCCCCGATCAAAGAGTAAACCATGCGGAATATTGCCCACCAACTAAGCGCTGCGACCTAAGCTACTCTCACTGCCATCCTTTTCCACCATTGTGCAAGCACCGTCATCACACACATACACACGCCTGCTAACCTTTTGTGCCTCCAGCGTGCTCCCAGAGAACGGAGCCATGCTACTTCGGAACGGATAGATAGAAATCCTGTTCAACTAAAAACAAATCCTGTCACTCTACTACCTCCCTTTAGGGTAAGCCACCGAAGACAGTTTTAATCTCTTTCGCAAGCTTTGTCGTTCAACATCAACCCCCACCTCGCCCGACCGTTTAGTCATCTTCTTCGGTTTTGTTTGCACCAGCGACCAATCGGTTAAAGCGACCGTCTGGTAACTGCCTTTAATACGCCCCGCAAAAATTACTTTTACCCCTTTCCTACCACCAGGGAGTCATTTATTTCTTCATTTCAGGTACGCGAGAGGGTTAGTTGTGATGCTGAAAGAATGGGGCGAAACCGGAGGACAACAAAAACATGGTGGGTTCGCTCTTGGAGGGGCAGCATTTCGTTTGGGATTACGCTCAAGATGCCAGTAGAATTGGTGATTACGAAAAATAGGAAATTAGTTCATTAGTGGGAAAACGTTCGGCAAGCGCTTGCTCTCTGCGTGCAGGAAAAGTTATGACCGGCGGCAAGGGTTGAAAGGTTAAGGTAAAATGGACCCACTAACCAGAACCGGCAGGCGGCGAAATTAGAGAACCGTTCAATGGGAAGCGAATCGAAACGGATTTAATTCGATCATTATTGGTGAAGGTAATTGGATCGCTTCATTGTGCATTTCACAATCCGGTAGGAAGGACCAGAATTTGTTCTACGGGTTTTTTTTTTAATGTCACTACGAATTTCGTTCACGTCCTTAGCAACGAAAGTAGAGAAATTCAATATCAAAATTGATCTTAAAGTCAATCGAGAGAGAGAGAGAGAGAGAATATTCATTCGAAACCACCGTACGTGACCGTTGATCGCATAAATCCTTCCGCAGGAAAACAGGAAACCGTGCGCAACAAATCGAAAGTAATTAATCGTGTAACCGGGGTGTTGTCTACAGTTGTAACTACACCGCTCGCATCACTGTTGCTGGCAGATTACAACGAGCTGCTGCTGCTGCTGCTGCTGCTGGGGTGTTGTGTTCTCCGGTTAAGCTTCCGATTGGCATTTGCACCCGCCGTTGCTCCGATTACTGCCACCGATGGACGCACCGATGGAAGATGTAGTTGAGCAGAAACATCAACCCGTAATCCGTTTCGTAGCTCGGGTGCCGGTCCCGGAAACAGGATCACACACACACACACACACTTTCAACACACTGAAACACAGCGGATATTCACAATCCATGTGTGCGCGTGCATTAGGACGTTGTTGCGAATGATCGTGTACGAAATGAGTAGAAATTATTGCTCCCGGTGATGGGCGAACTCGAAACATTAAACCTCTTTCCGCCTTTGACCGAACATAAGTAACCGTACACGCCGGAAATGCATCGAATGGTACGGAGAGGGCCGTATTTACTGAACCCTTATTTGTCTATTAGTGCCATTCTCACACACATAGGAGGCGAAGCCAGTATTGAATCGTACTTTCCCGAACGGCCCTAGTTATCTGGCGACGGCGATTCGTGTTGTACAATTGCTCTGTAAAGGCGAGAGCGTCCAGCTGCATCGAGTTAGATGAGCGAGTGAGAGAAAGGCCGCGAGAGGTTGTGTGCGTTTGATAAACAACTTTGAAATGAGATCCAGGCATAAATAATGCATTCCCGCATAATTCACCGGTACCATGCATTAGATTCACCGCTTTGCAGCCGTGGCCAGACGTGCCAGCCAGACTGACGGCCACAGGCGAAGCATCATGCTGGGTTCACACAGGTGCAAGTGGTGTGGCAGAAGGATAAAAAAGCGCCACCTCCGGTCACGTTCATGCCACTCTCGTGGCAAAGCATTCGACAGAGCACCCGGGGCTGTGGGACCGAGCAGTGGGAGTGGAGATTACACAAAGCACTCAGCGTCCCGCCGATGCACTTATGCTGATGATCGAAATGTTCCAGTCCGCACGAGCTGTGTTGCGGGCGATGGAAAATGTGTGTGCACAGGCTCCTAAATTTGGCGAAATTTCGGTTCGGAATACCTGCCGTATAGGTACCAGGAAAATAAAACAACACGGTCGTACACTACTTTGAATGTTTTCCTACGCATAGGGTAGGAACGCAAAAAAACAACAACCTTTTCGAAGTATTGATTGCTACAGGGCTACACCGGACGGACATAGCAGCGGCACTGTTTTCAGATTCTGACAAAAAACCCACCAATACGCGCATGCTTTGCCCCCCTTTAAACCCTGATGAATGACACAACAGGACGGTTTTCTTTGCACAGCGCACCCACAGCCGACTATCGATGTGTGTTCGATGGGAAGCAGCTGTATTTAGGTGATATGTTGACACGGACCGCTTGTTGGCGATGATCGAAAATATCTCTAGGGTACGCGCGTTTGTGTTGTACGCGAAACGCGCTGAACATTGAGGGCATCGTTCCCTTCAAAATTCATTCTCACACAGTGCAAGAGACTGGGGAGCAAGATCACATGATGACATCGAAGATCAGTTTTCCGAAACAAGCAGAAGCGACACATCTAGAAGAGGGTGGGCGTGTGACGCTGGTCTCAAAATGTGTGACTGTTTGCAGGAAAACTTTCATCATCGTGTTCCCAACATTTTGACGCGAAAAATGTGTCCCTTCTTTTCTCCTTCCTTCTCCACAGTCTTTTAGCCTGGGGAAACACTATTCGATGTACAACCAGGATGGGAATGACCAGGCCAGAAGGACAGACACCAACGGTGTCCCCGAAAACGCTGGGCGCTGGTGTTTGATTAATTGATGTTTTGCTCAAGTTTCGGTTACATTTTCTCATCGTACCCGACCCGACCCCCGATGGCGGCTGGAGCGACGGAAAACATAACGCCCAATTTCGCCTAATAACGAAGCAACAAGGCGACATCATTTACGAAAGCGTCAACAGGGGCGGCTCTAAATGGGAAAACACTCTTCATCCCAGCGAAACGGATGATTAGCGACAGCATCCATTAGATGGAAAAACGGGGAACACACCAAGCAGTACAACGGGGGTATAGAGATGGGAACGTTATCATACTTTGGTTTACGAAAAGGAAAGCCCCTGAGGGAGCCGGCAAACTAAAGGAAACGGGTCGTTTAGTAGTTTCTTCCCGAATAGCTGTTTCGAGCGCCTCGATTCCGATCCTTGTTCCAGCAAGAACATGATGAGAAATGACATATTCTACCGCTTCCCAGGAGTTCCAAACATTCAAAACAGAGTAACAAAACCGGCATGTTTCTTTCGTAAGTAAGCTCAAAACAACAACTCGCCCCCGCAAAGGGCTTTGCAATTTCCCCCAAACGAATGGGGCGCGCACGGAAAACAGTTCCCGAACAAGGAAACGAGCACAATAAATTAGCAGGCAAAAGTTTAACCCGACCAGAGGCAACGAAGTTTCCCGCGTAAAGTTCCCCCGTGTGCACGGAGTTTTGGCCGGAGACAAGTCAACATAAAATTTCTAAACAGAAACTTTGACTGGCAAACGTGGCGAAAAGATTGATCGTTTGCAAAACCCGGTGCGGTCGGAAATTCCCCCCCCCCCCCCCGAAAAACGAAAGCCCATCGCACCCCGCACCGGATGGGAAAGTTTGTGCGCGAGCGAAGTTGACGGCGCGGAGCTGAAGTTTGCCGAATTTTGTGCATTTTTCGGTGGGCGGGTTTTTCGACGCTATTGGATGAGGTTTTACTTTTTCTCTCCTTCTTCTGCAAGGCCACTGATGATGAGCGTATGTATTTTTAATCGCGAGTGTTGTGTTATTAGCGCGCGTGTTTTTGATTCCGTGATGCGTTCGCCTGCGGGAGGACGAGAGCCTGGAAATGAACGCAGCAAATCAAAATGGAAGCGCATTGCGTTCTCAGAGCGAGCACTATTAATCAAGCGGGTGGGTACTGCTGCCGGTGTGCTTCTGTTGGGATGGATTAGGAAAAGCTGGAAAGTTTTCACAGCGCCTGCTATTGATGTACCCGGGCCCCGTGATTAATTAAGCACGAGCGGAATGTACTAATCGAGTTTTGGTTCGAAGTGTTAAGAGAGCACGATACTAGTTTGGTGGAAAACATGGAAAATTTTGCTTAAGCACAGTGCAGAAGAATTTGATGTTTCGTTTTTCCAGGGAATTGAAATGAGTTTTGAGAAGTTTAATCCTCGCTGGAATTGGGTTTTGCTGTGTAACATCCAGTGTTTTGTGGTTTTCCTCCCAATCAACACCTCATGTGAATGATCGATAGTGTATGACGTGCGAAGCATAACATAAATTCGCTTAGGAATACCATCTAGAAGAGATTCTGTCTTTTAAAACTTCCATTGGGATTACATGGGATTACGGTTTTTCGAGCTGGAGCAAAAACTGAGGTGTTTTGAATGGCTTGTGGAAGACATTATTCAATTAAATCCAAAAACCTTTTTACCACTTCAAAGCGCAAGGTGTTGTTATGCTCGATCTGAAGCTGAATGGAGTCGATTTACAACCAATGGCAATGGAGTTGCGCTCATTTCGCCCTCGAATTTTAACCCTCAAGCGAAATCGTTTGAAGCTATTGCGCTTGATTAAAATGGCAATCCTTGTGGCAATGCACTTTCATCTGCACTATAGTTGTGTTGGGCTGCTCTCTCAAGCTCTTTGTCGAGTTTTAACACGATATGATGATTGCATTGCTGCTATTGGTCTTTGCTTGCACTCTACAGCACTCTATTCCCTGATGCACAGTTCCAGCAGATTACAAAACATTGCCACAAACAGACCACACAAAGATCGTGCACAATCGAGAACATTTTTCCCCTCATGGGGTGGTGGTTGCACTCGCCGGATGAGTACATCGAAATGTTTTGCAGCTCATCTCAATGCTTGGATTACGTGTTTCAAGGCAACGAGAGTATGGTTTACAATGCTCCAGCAAGGGGTGCCTGCTGGTTAGAACAATCTTTCAGCAGGTTCATCCTGTCATTGGGTCCATCCCCCACTGGTGTACATCCATCGTGAACATGAGATGTATGGAATGAACTGTGGTTTTGTTGGATGGACAAGATGTGTCGGTAAGTGTGTTGTGGTTTCTCGGATGAGCAAGTTGCTCGCTTATAATTGATGGGTTCTCGTTGATAACTGATTTCTGATCATTAGATGATTGCTGAACTTAGTTTGATTTGCCTATTATTGGACTCGGGTATCGGATATTTTATTCCGTTTGTTAAGTTATGGCAAATCCTGAAAAAAAAATCAGAAACTGCCCTCTAGTCGATGTACAGCGTCAGACGAATTACGTCCCATTGAGTCTAATTGAACTGTGGTTTTATCTTTTGCAAATCCAATTTGTACTTCTTCATACTGGGAAGAAAAATAAATTTACATGTCGGCACACCATGTTTGTAGAACCATCGGCACAGCCCGAGCATACACAGCATTAATTTTTCTCAGAATGCACAACAAACTTTGTTTGAAGATCGGTTGTTGGCTGCTCTGTTTTGCCTCTCTGTACAATCCTCTGCCCGCACGCTTAAGGATTAAGGCCTCATCATTTCTGGGGATTTATGTTTTACGTCCCGATCGTGCAAAACACAATGCAAACGGGGGGTGTGTACATGTTCAGGGCTGAGCGAAATAAAACATTACCCTTTGCTTTCGAAATGATGAGTGATTTATGGTTGGTGCTGGTGCTTGGCTACATACAGAAACGGGACACACAAATACACACTGCTGTCGGACGGTGGGTACTGTACGTAAAGCCAACGGTCTCATGCGCACACGAGTGCCGATAGAAAACAATGCCAGTCGCATACCGCAAAACGAATTTATTTGATTCTATCAAGCATCTCTCATCGGTTGGAGGGATTTTTTGCTGCCGTTGCTGTTGCTGTTGGTTGTATTTGCAGCGATGATTTATTGCCTTGGCAACGGACGGGCAGGAATTGTAGGTGCACAGGATTAGTTGCAGATCATCTGCACACAACCATAGCATGTGTGCGATGGTTTTGAGCCACTAGCAAACGGGAAAAAGATATTCTAACGATGGTTGTGAGTGCTTCCAACTTTATCGTTAGTGAAAGTATGATCTATAGATAAAGGAAACTTAACTAAAATATATGTAGAAGACGTATCGCTTTCGAAAAATCACTTTCTGCTTGAGCGCTTTAAAATTAAAACGATAACGAAGGCGCACACAAACTACACGCTCTTCCCCGAGCGACATCTGCTGCTTCAATTAATCTTAATTACAGATCCTATTTCAACGGCTGCATTTCCCTGCTGTAGTGTATGTGCTGCCTCGCAGTGTGTGACATTTAAGCTTGCCCATCCTTTGTTCAGTACGCTTCCTCTCTCTCTTCCTTCCCGATGGATGGGCTTTAGCTTTCCACTTTTTTTTTGCTGACGCAAACCATCATTTGCACAACACTAACGAACGAAGATAAATCGAGGGAAGCAATCTTTAACGAGACGCTTTGCATGATGACGACGTCGCCGTCGCCCCGAAGAACAAATGTGCGTCGTGATTTCTCACTGCATAGATAGGACCGGGCGCAGATGAAAAGCAAACATGTACCAAAGGCTTGGGTGGGGAGAGTAGGATCTCATCATCTGGGCCGGCATGGGTATTATAACTCATCATCGGTTTAAGGAGCTGTAGTGTCACGCGGCATGGGAAGCTGCAAGCTGTACAACAACCTTTCACCAGTACCCACTCACAAACAGAAGGGCGTGTTTCAAAATGGTTGGAAAACATCGATCGTCCTGGGTTTTTTTTTCTACGAGCTGCATGGTGGCAGAGCAGGGCGAAGGCAGAACAGGGGAAGTGTGAACATTCAACACTATTGAAGATTTTTACGTTCAACACAGCGATGAGCGTTTTAAATGAGCCGACACTAGTTTGCCTTTTGCTCGGTGTTGTTTGGCAGCACGGGAAGGAAAGGCACCACGGGACAGGGGAACAACGGACAACCTCCCACGGATGACGTAGGAAAATTCGTAATGCAACGCGACAGCTAACGATCCGTTTGAATGGTAGGAAATTTGGCACCGAACGTGCAGGGAAGGACACGATTAAAGATGAGGGCCATCGGACCATAATGCTTCCTGTTTGTCGTCTGACAGCGATTTGTTTTAATTAGAAGAAGTTTAAAAGAAATAATCATTAAAATTATCACACTTATAACACACACGATGCATGTCACGGTTAAAATATTGACCCATTTCATTGACTAATGACAAAAGATTACTTTAATGAATGCTCTCATGATGCTGCATTCGGAATTGCCATCAAAGGCAAGAGAAATTATGGATTTCAGTTTACATTTCACTCGCCTCCCCCACCACTGATTGATACGGCGGTGCACAAGCAATCAATCGTTTTTGTACGACGGTGTGATGGATGTGTGTCATGATGTGGTTTAACACCTTGCCAACGCAACCAGTGCTACGGTGAGCGAGTGTACGAGTCCGTTCATCAAACATAAATAGCGCGTAAATCAGTCCGGCCTAGAAGCGGGGTGCTTGGTGGACGGGGCGCGAGAAGCATACCCCAAAACGAAGCATACTATTCACGTCTAAATCCCCCTCTCTCGCTCTTTGTTTTGCCAAGATGCTGCTACAGCGTCATTAGGGCAGCACTGCCATTGGAGGCAGTTGAACCGGCAGTTGAAGGGTACGAACTCGAGCGACATACATAATAGAGAACAACGACCGTAACGCCACGTGAAGGCAAACCAATGTGTCGCAGGAAGGTAAGGGTAGGCACACACCGTTTGCCAAAAAAAAAAAAAAAACAAACGGCCAGGTAAATAGAGGGCATTGATACGAATGCTGAAGCATAAATTCACCCGCAAAGGAAAAGAACAACGGCAAAACACCGCACGCCCCGTAAAGGTAGAAGAGAGCGGTTTAGGCCAGGGCACGGTTGGTGTTACAGTGAAATATTTAATAGAGTTAAAAATATACACAAACAGCTAGGCGAAGCTGTTTGCGATCGGAATCGGACCCCTTTCTCCTCACAAGTTGGGTAAACCTTTTTTTATAAGCTACGTCCGTGTGCGTGTGTGTGGCTGTGTTAGTTTGCCTGAGGTTTTTAAACAGATGAATATTTAGCATTCAAATTTGTGCTCTCTCCCCCCCCCCCCATTGCTAATCGCATTCGGAAAACATAAATAATCAGCAGCTGCTGCTGCCATGGGGCGGCGTTGTGCCGACCGAAATCCGAAATGCCACGTCAGTAAAGAACGATGGGCACGTGTTGCAAATAATTAACATTTCTTTATGGTTCCGCATCATTTCGGCAAGGTGGTGATCACCGGGTGCGTGTTGCGGTGGAGGTACAGAGTGAAAGGAGCATCTTAGATTTCTCGTCAGTGTAATGAGAAGGAAAATTGCAATTGGAAGCCGTGAGCAATGACAGTGTGAAGCTTATGATAATGCAATTGGAAGAAGTGAGCAATGACACTGTGAAGCTTATGATAAACAGCTTAAAATCAGTGGTTTATAATTTGGCCTATTTTTTTTTGGTGTCAATACCAAAATCAATAAAGAAAAAGGCGTAAAATCAATTCGTTGCAGCAATGGCGAGCTATTAACGCATTGATTATTTTCCCAAAAGCAAGTCACCCGTGAATGGTCTTTTGCCGGCTTCCTCTTTGCAAGGCCCGGGCAAAAGGTTTTTGATTATTGATGAAAAATTCGATGTATGCACACGTTAATAAATAACACCCCACTGTGTGCATTAATGTATGAATGCAGCTCATTTGCATTCGACAACATCGGCCGTGCAAGTGGGGGGTTTTGTACATTATTTATCGCGCATGAAGGTATCGCAATTACCGTGTTTGCTTTGCCGGCTCATGGATGTGCCGTCTCGATGAAATATACTTATATGAATGGTGCAAAAAATAAATACAATCAAATGAATGATATTTCAAATAAATTAATATTTATAAGGTTTCTTCATTGAGGAATGTTATGCTTTGGTTTTATTTATTTTTTTGTTATCATTTCGACCCATGCGGACACGGCGTTAATAAGGGTCAGACAGCTTGAAAGGCATATTTTTGCTACAGAATCAGTCAATTCACAGTACCAGACGACGAGCACGTGTGTTAAGCTTGTCGTCATCCATCCTTAGGTCATTCCGATGTTAACTTACAACTAATCTTATTTCATCATACATTGCACTCTTTCGTTTATCTCTATCATTTCAGTTTCGAAAGCTCTAGCCAAATTTATGAGCGGAATTTCAACAATGCCCGTGTTTGCATTTTTGTTAAACACCGAACCTTAAGATATTTTGCACGCTGCCACACCCCAGCGTACACGATTACAAGCAAAACTGTCTCCCGTGATGCGTACACTGTACACTGCCCGGTAGGTGTTAAAAGGTGATGGTGGTCCGAGCCCTTTTGTCTTTACACGCCCGGACCCGGACAGAAACGGAAGACACATTCTTTGCACCATTGCCGAATGCCGCATCGCTCTGGGTCACTCTCTCGGTGCTCCCCCATTTCGGGGGAATTTCGAAGACAAGAGCACAACATTTTGGGGCGCATGCTGGGCCGTCTAGGGGGGGGGGGGGGGGTTGTTTTGCTGTGCTCGTTACACTTGCTGCAAATGCTTCAAATTCCTGCCATTGCTGCTATCAGCCCAGAAATCGGGCACAGTTTTAGTGTTCCGCAGGCGCAGCGTTCCGTTTTGCAAGATTAAAGATGAAACGGTTTATAAAGCGAGCGTCATACTTAATGGTGGCTTTAAATTAGCAAGCGTTTGGGAAGAAGATTGATTCATTAGATTTCACCGACATCAATCATTTTACTGCAAAATATTCTCACTGGTTGGCACAGGCGTGAGGGAAGGTAAATGAGAGCATTGCTGTCGGCACATCTTCAAAGAGGCACTGGTTTAAGGTGTATATCTGCAGCAGAAGAATGTTGAGCACAATTCATCTTCTCATACAACACACTGCTGAAATTGCATTTTGCGCTTCCCTAACAACAGCACTTGCAGAATAAAGATCGAGTTTTAGCAGCATCCGGTTTAAACACGGAATGAAAGAAGTCTACCAAAAAGGGGATTGCATGTTTGAGCCCGCAAAGAAAAACAGGTTTACCAAAAACAGCAACCGACATCCACTTGGATAAATAGGTTCATCCAAACTGCAGTTCATAATTATCATTAAGCACCAGCACAGGTTAGCTTGCGGAACAGGATTAGGGGCCCGCAGCTACTGCTGGAAGATTGTGCAAAACAAAAACCGCAAAAAAAAAGTAGTTGCGTGATGGAATGGATGATCTCTGAAAGCATAACCCATTCACACGGGCAGATAATCATTCACAGAGAGGATGAGAAAATAAGGCACAAATATTCGACAAAAGCATTATTGCAAACTCGTTTTGACGAGAAGTCGTTAAAAACAAGAGTAAAACTCAAAAGGTTAAATGTGGGGTTTGGCAGACGTGCTTCTTTTCTTGCTCTTTTCCAAACGGTTTGAGCACGAGCATCATTTCAGTTAATGACACAAATTAACTTTATTTGGCTACATCTATTATAAACAAACGCCCATCCATCCAAGGTAACCTAGCACAATCTCGACGAATATGATAGCAGCCATAAATTGGGCGAACAAGAAAGTCATCAATTAACAAACAGGTTCAATAATTAAAATGCTGGATTCCTTCTCTTCCTTCGGATGAAACCAAGCGCTTTGTAAGGCATGAATGAACGTTCATGAAAAGGTAGCCGCCTACACCGTGTTCTGGGAAGGATTCAGTTAGTATTTTACAGCACAACCAACCGCTCATTGTTGACGGCGCAGCAGTTATGCTGTAGGGGTATTGCTGGGTTTTGCCAACTAATATCAACAAGCTGGAGGCTGGATGAGGTTAAATTTTCCTAGAATACACAATCAATTTCTATGAAGTCAACACAGAAACTCTTGCTGCTGTGCTGGACGCTTCTGTCCATTCGGAGGACGAATAAAAAGGATCCTAAAATTAAACCAGCCTGCCTTCGGGGAGGGGTTTACTAACAGGAGCTTTACCCAAAAAAAAAAGAAAAAAGGCAACATAGGTTGTGCAGCTATGGATGCTAGTGCGTGTGGTTGGACGTGATAAAGTTCATGTTCAAAAAGCCATGTATACACAGGCTGTAAATTTACTCGGCGCTGGATGAAACGGCTTGTTGTATTGAAGAACACGGAGTTGAAAGTACAAAAAAGGGAAAAGAGTTGTGCATTTTGGTTTAAAGAGAGAAAAAGGACCCAACCTCATCTCATTTAGAATCATATTTATGGAGAAAAACAAACCACACAAAGTCTAAAAAACATCCATTTCCAATTAATGGAGGCAATGATTTCAGGGTTCTATCTAAATAAAACAGTCCTTACTTTTGTAGAGGCCAATCATTATTTATTGCGTAACAAACATCGGGTCCTGCAAAACATTGGAATGAAAATGTTAACAAGACCACAATCAACGCGGACAAAATTTCGCATCGTATGTAACCGAAATCCCATGAAAAATGTGCGTTTCGTGCGCGTTTGGATCATTTGTCAAAGAATGTAAGCTTAAAATACAGACATAAAGGCATTACTCGATACAGCTTACTCATCGCTTTTGGTTTGAATTATGGTCGTCCGCAATTGACTAACAGGGGTAGAAATAAAAAAGGGAAGCATTTTAAGCTTATCTGCCCAAATTTGAGCATTACGATGTGAAGCGGCCATATCTTTCGATGTGAGGCATAATAAAATAAATTACGGAGAGTATACCAGTTGATAGAGAACCTTTCCGACCGGTGATGGGTCCATGGCGCTTAGAAAAGTAGGTTTTCTTTGGCTAGAGTTGAACTGGAACTTACCTAAAATGAAATAAGAACAAAAATTCATTAGAGAATTGGAATTGGAATAATATTCGCGACAACGAATCATATAAGGTCATGGGTTTAGCAGACCTTAGAACTAAAATGCCTGCCAAATTTATAGAATCATCTTTTGAAGTCACCCAGCAGTTTATAGTTTTCGTTTGTAGCCTCCCAGATTAAACATCAGATTCGTGCACCAGAACACTTTATCCGGTAATACGCGTGCGCTTGAAAGTACACGCAAAACCGAAAACACTCGCCAGTTGCTATGTGTTGCCGGTGGTTTTCGCGTCGGTGAAACCCTTCAAACCGGGCAAAATCCGACTGGAAAATATCAGGTCTCACCAGAATTTCATCCTGATTTATCACCACTTACTTGTCCTTGCAGAAAGTTGGCCCACGCTCGCAGCTAGAGCTTTCGCCCCAGCATCATCAAACGAGATGAACACCATGGATCGCTGTGCTGCGTTGTACAAGAGAACACACGCTCGGTTTCTACGGTAGGGGGGAGGTTCGTGTTAAAGCTGGTTTAGGAAACAAAATTTTAACAATGTTACGCGATATGCTCGTAACGTTTCATTGCCACCAAAAAGCTTCCCGTTTCCTCCGTTGGCACACCACTACTCAATTTGTGGCAGTTTGTTTTTAGCAAAGCGAGACAACTTTCTTGCTTCGATAAATCCGGTGAGCGTTTCCCAGGGATCCCAGAGAAACTCGATAGTGTGATGCAGTATTTTATCACCCAAAGCAGGCGGAAGAAGCTAGTGTCTTTTGGGATGGTCTGGTAGGAAACACTAGCGGCAAACCGTTTACCATTCATCATTTTCTTTCATCTCCGGTGTGCGGTTGACTGGTCGACATGGCCACCATCGGTTGGAGAGTTTAAAGCGTACCAATCCCAAGTTCTCGCGGGAATAGGTAATATTTAATTTGTTTTTAAACGTTGCACAGAATACGCTTCTGACAGCTTCTCCAGTGGGGTTAGGGGGACATTTTCAATCTACCACCTCAATGGTAAATGAACGGCTTCACTTTTGATTTTAGTATTCATGGGGCTCCCGTTTCAAAACAGAAACAGTTCCCGGATAAAAGAGGGGAAATAGAAAAGCATCAATCAACAATGAACATAAATGAGCTAGAAACAATCACTCTTTTCTTTACGCAGTATCGCGCTAATTTATTCACAGTTTGATTGCTTGAAATAGGCACAAGGAAATTACTTTTGTAGGCATCCGTGAAGGAGTTGATGGTGTACGGATAACTTCATGCATATTAAGTAATGCTATAGGCTTGATAGCACAATCTTTAATTTTGATAAATTGTTGCTTTATAAAAACATGTAAATATTAGTCAGAGTTCCTAATCCTAATAGACTTTACATTAACGTTTAACACGAGATGTCAATTTGCTTCATACCATACGACAATGAATGACGGATTGTGTCAGATTCTTTGATTGAAGTGTCTTCGATGACGCTTCGCAATCCCACCAACGCGATTAACGTTAAGAATAGCAGGCTTCCAGCAGTTCCTGCAGTTTTTCACGTGCAATTGCAATTTAGCGAGAATAGCAAACAGGTTTTTGGAAACGCGGGAACAACCCCATTTACATAATTCACCGTTGTCTACGAAAACACGTGTAGCGCAGGTATGAAAAGGAATCCTGTAAGCGTGCCGACACGACAATGAGAGCCCGGGACTCGACCCGTATCTCAACAGAATCGTGAAATTACGGTCGCTGCTCACATGTCGTTATAAAATCTTGGAAAAGGACCACGTACGCACACGGTGGGGCGGGAACGCGTTAAGGGTTTTCATCCGATTGAAATCCACATGCATCCCACAAACATACACACACACACATGCGTCTAAAGTGTGTCCCTGAATTTGCCTTTAAAAAAGAATTCATCAAAAGCTTGGCGACGGCAACAGCTGGAGGGTAAGTATCTCCTTCCGAAAAAAGGGCTTCACGGTGCGTGTAGAATTCAATTTACGTTCTTTATTCCACCGAAACCGTTGGGTCGATCACACGAAAGAGAAAGTTCAACGGAAAGGGATGATCCTTCGCACTCATCAAAGCGCCGGTGGCGCTGGTTTCTACCCATCGAACTGGTTGGCCCAGGGCGCTCTGGGGTTTAGTGCTCAGGGTGGCTGGTGGCAGAATTAATTCTACCGTACCTTAACATGGCCTTGGATCCGAAAGCTTCTCGAGTTAAATTGTCGCGTTTGATGGATTTGTTGCGAGCGGCGTGTTGGAGTGTAATGTAGATGTAAATCCGGGTCGCGTACTGGTACTTGATTACGGCGAAAAGGTTAGTTCAGCGCACCAGGTAAAATGTATTTACCATGACCCGTCCTTCCTAACAAATTGGAGGTTTGCAAAAAGGGTTTGAATTTCGAGAACCCCAGTGAGGCTCGTTTTGGGAAGGGACAGAAAGAATTTAAAGTTGGGTAATCATAATAATATGAATATGTAATGTTAAAAGAATAGACAAAATATGGGATATTTCTAGCTACAATTTTAACATTGTATCAATTATCTTAAAATTTTAGTACATCTCTGTCAAACATAAGAATTCCTGGAAATGCACAAGCCTAGGAAGAAGACGAATTGTCTGGCCCTTCCAATAATCACGCGACATGTCATCATGATTCGTGCTCAAAAATCATGCAATGCCTCGTTGGGATTTCACAACACACCGACGCACACCGATCCCTTTTTTGATAGAAACTTTCATTCAGCAAATACATGAATACGTCAACGCACAGACGCACGTTGAACACGGGATTCGTGGTCAGGTTGGAATTGGAAGCAACAAAAAAAAAAGGAAAGATAACATAAAGGATGCAGAGATGGCTCAATCTCCCATCCCCGTACAGGTGTTTCATCAAAAAGGGATTTTAGCGCTTTGCCGAGACATATATCAAACCAAACGGACGACGAGCAAGAATGATGAAACGCATGTACGCAGCACGGCCGGGCAAGATGAGAATTAGCAACCGTGTTGGGGCGTGTGACGTTAGTAAACATATATATTAGCAGGTAGCAGCAGATCGGCAAAAAGGTATGCCCAGTTAACGCCGAGTGCGATACACAGGGGGGGGGGGGGGGGGGGGTGGTGCTTTTCGGAGACGACTGTTTCCGAGTTTCCATGTTTTCTCCGTGTGGGGTTTCTAGTAGGGTGAGGTTAGTTACAAATGGTAGCAAATCGATAAAAGGTATCCCAGCAGCAACGTCGCAAACGCACACAGCTACAACGCAGGATAAATGGTAAGCCGAACGGTTGTATTTTTGGTTCTTGTTTTCTAAAGTTTTTTTTTTACCCCATTTTGCAACAGGAATGGGGACTGACACATTTACGACTGGATGAACATAAACACCAGTCAAATCAAGTAATCAGTAGCTAAAGGTAAGGGCTCACTTTATGGCGAGGCGCTGTAGAGCAGGCTACGTTCGCGTAACGTCAAGGATGTTTTGTAACGCCAGCCACACATTGTACGAGCCAGCGCACGGATAAAAGGATACTCCGGGGGCCGGAAAGACTGACGGGCGATTTGATTTACGACAACAAACAAGACCCCGAACTCGTCTAAGGCTCGAGTCGTGGGCTGTGTGATGGTCGCGGTGCTCGGCTCGTTTCCAGAGGGAACGGATAAACCCGGACCTGGTGAATTTACATAATGAAGCAATCACAATTATGGTCTAGATAGTCCATTTCCGGTAACGTGTGGGATAGAATGGCTTTTCAATCGATGCCATGCAACTGTGTATTTTAAGCGGGAAGCGAAGAAGTGGTTTAAACTGCCTTTCTGACACTCCCGAGCTCTAAAAATAGATACTCGGAAAGTTTAAAATAATAAAATGCATTTGGCCGGAAAATGTAAGCGAATTCCTACTAAAACGAGGCACCAGTGGATGGATACATTGGTGCTTAAATCCTTCCATTCACATTCGGGCTGAAAAGAGCGCTCCTTCTTGACCTTTTGTATCATACGCTCCATAAATTAACGAACTAATTACAATTAGCCCCAACCCTTCCCCGCTCAAACGCTTTTGAGTACGGTTGAAAATTCTTGCCATTCCTTCGGCAGTAATTAGATATCGTAGCGATGCTTAAGGATGTTAATTTTTAGCTTATACGGAATGGAAAAGATTCCACCCGGCAAAGAAGTTCAAGCTTTTGGCTGGGATCATTTCTGCAATCCCTTTTCGCCGGAACAAGGGCAAGAAAAATCACACCAACAAAAAAAATTGCACTTCAAGAAGCTGGGGAACACAGCGGTGGAATGTGTCTTGAAGAAATTCCGAGCAATTGGATGCAGCCGACACGGGCGTAGCAAGTGGAAACAGATTTCTGCCATTTATGGGAACGCCATTGCCGGTTCGAAACGTTGCTTCCAGACGGAGGAGCAAAGAAAGAAAATCAATCCCACCACATTTTACCTCCTCTTTCAAAGCTCTCCCAATGCACCGGGTTCCTTGTGTGTGTGTGTGTGTGTGTGTGTGTGTGTGTGTGTGTGTGTGTGTGAGTGTGTGTATAGTTGTGAGCTGAAACCGGGTGCTGGAAATATCCAATTAAGTATTATAACCCCGAAGAGTAATTAAAACTAAAAGTATCGATTGTCTGAATAATGAAGCGGATGAAAATTTTCTTCCGCTTCTGTCTGCTCACACCGAAGCCTGTGTGTGTTGTCTGGGCAATGGCACAAGAATCCTCGTGGCCCGACATCAGCTTGGCAGTTTCCGTGGCGAATTTAGCAAAACAAAATGCTGGCCGCCTTATTATCAGATACAGAAGACGCAAGCCAAAGATCGAACTAGCCCTTCAGAAACACACAGCCCCTGTCAATGTCCGGAGAAAGACAGAGAAAGTGAGAAAAGGAGCGAGAGAGAGAGAGAGAGAGAGAGAGAGAGAGAGAGAGAGAGAGAGAGAAAGATGGATCGTTGGCAAACAAACCGTTGAAGCAGCAAAATCGATTTCCTGCCATGGAGTGGTTCTGCCACTTTGCCCGAGCTGTTGTGAAGCGCACTCGCCGTTTAACCAGGCCCGAGACTAGTAAGAGGAAAAATAGTCATTTTCCTTCTCCTCACACGTTTGGTCGTGACTTTAGCGACCATCTCATTTAATGGCGCACAATAAATAAACAAAACCGGGCTCGACAAAAGCTTGGTTGGGCGGAAACTCGTGGCTGCAACAAGCGTTACTCGATCTCGGCGGTGGAACTCTTCCAGGAAGACATGAGATTACTACTGCAAACTAACACTTGACCAGGCGTTAGTATAGCCTAGACATTCATCTACATGCTGAAGCATGGGTGACCGAACAGCCCTTAGGCATACCTCGAAATGTAGATGCTTCTGAGGAGGATTGAGAAAGTATCAAAAGTTCGAGACCTACCCAGCTCATACAGAACATACTGCAACAACTTGATTTCATAAAAAATGCACATCAAAACGGCTCATACCCAGGGCGGAAGTGATACATTTTTCACTTAACGCAATTTTGCGCTTCTCAAAACCATTTCGAGCCCCGAGACTCGTGGGCTGAGAATTGCTGCGCAGTCGCTGACCTCTTGACAGCGCGGCACCGCCGAACGTTAGAAATGCTCGCTGGTAGAAATATTATACACAGTAGCGAAACTGCAACTGCCTCTCGCTTTCACTCTCGAACGACTATTTCGTTTGCGACGGCCCAGTGTCTCGCTCCATCGCTGGAGCCGCGCCGCTTCGCTTTGACTGACCTCGGCGACCGCATTAGCAAGGGAAATCAGTCTTAATATGGGGTAATTTCATTACTTTCCTACTATTTTCTGCTGAAAGTTTTCACTGTTCAAGAGCGGACGACAGCAGCTGCCGGGAGCACCAGCAGCAGCAAACCAATTACCCTTGACATCTTCCATCCAGGACACGGCGTAGATCGCGCATTTATCTCTCTCTCTCTCTCTCTCTTGCTCTTAGCCAATGGCTTTTTTTGTTGGCTATGCTTTTCTTTCGCAAATTAAGTTGAAGTTCCATTTTTACGCAACCTCGCAAAGTCAACACACGCGTACGCCACTTTCGGGTGGGGCGTGGAGAGCAACCGCCGACGGGGCAGCCCTTTTATGCAGCAAGGGTTAAAGATTTAATTAAAAACTATGTTTTGCTGGTTGAAGTACGTTTGCCAGCAATCAACGGTGGTAAGTGAGATAAAACTGTGACGCGTTAAATGATGAGTGTTGGCAGGGGGTTCAAGTGTGCCCCGTCCTTGGGGTTGAGGACTTGGAATGGTGAGAGATGAACGAATGGAGTTTCCCTCGCTCGGTTTTATTTTAGTAGAATTATTCGAATGGAAAATTGGGTAGTGAGAGTCCATCCGGCCAACAGGGTTGCAATCGTGATTGCCACCAATTAGGCGAGCAGGGAGTGGAGAACATGTAGATTTAAATGTTTCTGATTACAGAGCATGATTGTAGCCATTTTAGGGAGCAGTTGAGTTTTAATTTGGCTGCGTGAGCGGTGATAATTTATTTTCTTATTGAATCAATAATAATGAATCACAATTTAGAGGATGTTCCATAAGTTAAATAATTAAAAATTCATATTAAACCCTTTTTTATTCAAGCTCTTTTAGCACGACATATTCGTGAGTCAATTTCGAATTGAGATTCTAATAAACACAAGACAGTTTTTTAAACATTTTCTTTCTAGTCTAGACATGCTGTTCGCTGCGACAAGCAATACATCACACTAATTTATTTCCCTTGCAACATTCTAATAGTAATGGTTGCAAGTACTTTGCTCAATCCATAAAAGCAAACCTCAAACGTCAGTTTTAAACACGTCAAGTACGGCACCATTACGCTTAAAGCGTTCTGAAGCGTATGGCTTAGCCGTACTAGTAGCAAACCGGGCGACCCAAACAGACCCCAAAGTGCTGCAAATGAAACAATGTGGTTCCCGAATAATGACAGGGCGATTATAAAAGCGCAAGATTTACGAGCCCATGCCCGAGTTTTGATAACGAGAGACGGACAAAAGCCACTCATTATGCACGTATTTCCGCGGAGCGTACTTTGGCACTGTAGGAAGCAGCGCACACACAAAAAAATTACCAAATATTTAGCCGCGGTGTGTGGCCACTGAAGAATCTCGGTTAACACACCCAGAGCGGAAGGAAGCGGGGGAGAGAAGGGTGTGGTGAGACTCATAAAAACGTATGAAAAGCGTACATCCGCCGCTCGGAGTGACAGATTGATTACTAGGTCGTAAAAAAAAAAGTTGAGCCATCTGATCATCGCAGCCAAGGCACAAGGCAGCACTGTTGTGATGTCCTTTGCGTGCGCTCTGGACACTTGAGCATCGGCCGATCGTTAGCGCACGGTTGAAGTGGAGTTTTTGAAACAGTTCCTGTGGGAAAAATAGTAACACGGAAGAAGGAAGGAGAAAAACAAAAACAACCATCATCATCCAACAGGACGCCAACAAAAAAAAAAAAAAACAAGATGCCGTTTGGGGTTTACAATTCTTTACGAGCATATTTGGTTCGGCAGGCAAGGATTCGCCATCGGAGCTTGTGCGCGCTGCCCGGGCGCCTCCATTATGGTGAACAATAAATTCTCCTTCTACCCATTCTTATTCCCATTTTTCACAATCAAAACAAAAAACCCCGAGACGAACCATCACGCCGAACGGGTCCACGGGTGTTCCTTCGTCCCCTCAACGCGACACACACACACAAAAGAAAAACAATGGTCGTAAAAAATAAAATTGTAAGAAAAAATATTCAACGTCATGTCTGATTTACGACTGTCACCTTCCATTTTGTTGTTGTTGTTGTTTCTATACTGGTTTCGTTCGTTGGCAGCTGCCATCGCTGCGAGCGGGCCGGGTGCATGTTTTTCCACCCTCTCAAATGTGCCACTCGTTTGCCAGAGAGTGTTGCCCCATTAACACCCGACACAGTGCCCCCCCCCCCTCCCCCCAATCCCTTCATTCCTGCTAACTACTCCCCAAAAAGCACAGGTGGCGTGGTGTGAGTTGGTGGGAAAAATGTCATCACTAGAGCGAGAGTGCGAAAGCGAGCAAAAAAAAAAAAAACAACTCTTCCAACGCGCGCACCATTATCATCAATTTCGAAGCAGTGAGCCGGCTGTGGCGGTGGGAAAGTGCGGGTGCGTGTGCTGCAGCGGAGTTAACAACGGTTTCAACTTCAACGAGGTCCCTTAGGTGCTGGTCTCGCACAGCGACCAACCATCACGGGATACGGGGTTACTGTTTGTGCACTTCCGGGTTTGCGTTGGGGCGATAAAAGCATAAAGCGGGAAGCATTGGGAAAAAGCTGATGCTGCAATATAGTTGCGAGAAAAACACAAAACATCGCTGATAATTGATTATGAAACAAAAGGGGTTTTTGTTACAAATGATTATGGGTGGACAAAATAATTTGACCTCAGCCCATCACAAATCAACCAACACAAAAGGAAACACAACTGGTCGATAATCGCATAATTTTTACAACATTCTGCGAGAAAAGTGAGTTAAAGTTCTATTTTGACTCTGAAAAATACTTCTTGGCGAAATAATTACTCTCTCGCGCACGAACGTTACAAGTATGCATACATTTAGGCGCTTACATTGAATCCGGTTCGAAGGACCAACACTTTAAGCGATCTAATGCATACCCAAGCATGAATAAAGAATGTGTTTGAATATCCAGACTTTGATATCACTTCCAAGGTACATCGAAACACACATTCAAACGGCAGACATGCACGATTTATCATTAAATATAAATCGCACCAGAGCACATTACACGGATACGATTAACATATTTTATCTTTATAGAGCCGTAACGTAACGATCGATAGCAAGCCCGCTTACGACGGTATACTATCATAATCCATCCTCTCCAGCCGGCGAGTGTTCCAGGTTTCTTTATGCCAACAAACGCAACCTCCAACGACATTGTTTTTCTCGTGCAACCGCAGGAGGAATAAGAACGCACCCGATTTGCACGAGTTTAGCTGCGTCGTAAATCCCAACCCCTCGTGTGATAAAACCGTGCCAGCAAATATCAGCTTTCAGGCGCCCGCTTCGGTAAACATACAGCAAACGTTGCTAATGCTGCTGCAAACAGTGCATGCAGGCGAACGCATCGGCAAAAACACACTGGAAAGCGCACAACCGGGCATGGAAATGTAGGTTGCTGTTCAATTAAAACATTTACACGTATCAGAGCAGAGGCAGTCGAGTTTAAGAGCAAAACAGACCACTGGAAGAGGGGTTTGTGTGTGTGTGTGTGCGAGCGTTGCGTGCTAGTTACACTTACCACTTCAGCTACACCCGTGAGCGACCCGATTCTATCCACTTTCCCACTCGCAAGGACGATTTATTTGCGCACAGAAAGTTTTGCTTCTTGAGGGAGGCTGTACATGCAACCCATTTCCATTGTACCGGAAGATGTTGCAAACCATGGATTGTATGCTTTGGCGGGCGTAGAGACATAATGAAACCTTCAGGTTCTTCTCATGATGGCCCATCTTGATGGCGATTTAAGTGCCAGAAAGGATATGGAAATCGAAACCGAAAAAGGAAAAACCACGTAGTTTGGTTGCTGGTAGGCATGTTATCCTCTCGTGTGATGTTTTCTAATAAACAGCCCTGCAAGAAGGAGATCTGTTTTCTGGTGGACGAATTAAGTGAGCGTTCAGAACAACAAACCCACAAGCTGGACGGTGTGCATTAGCAAAGACGTTAGCATGAACTCACAGCGTACAAATGCAGACGAAACGGTTATTGCTTCGGCGATTAGAAGACCATACTTGCCCGGATGCTGCTGTTTCGCTCTGAAATAATTCTACCCCTGGTAAAGCAGGAGCTCCAGCAGAGAAGTTGTTGTTTGTAAAGGGCACACCATTATCTGATGAGTACGGCAAAGTACGGCAAACCGAGTTTGTAGTTAGTGGCACACGTTCTTCCACCCGGTCCAATCAGGAGCAGAATGCCACCAGAACGGTAAACATTGCTAACGATTTAATCTTGCGCTTACACACCCCTGCTGCTAAATGGTTGGGAAATTACAAACGCCCACCGACGGTTTTTGGCATGGATTTACGCCTTCGTTAGTTCGGGTGGCACCTTTTAGGGCAACCAATCCCTCTCTCCACTCGTTGGTAAATCTATTTCTTGGGACCGAAGAGGATGACTACTTACACCACTTGCGAAAAGGGGTAAACTGGCAAGTTTACTTAGGATCGAGCTGTATCAGTAAATCATTCAATCATGAAACGCCCTCACGTAATATAAACTTATTGACATATAATGTAGCACCAGGAAGCAAAACTTCCTTGGCGCTTCCAACAACCGAAAAACTCAAAAAAGAAACGTTGTTTCCCCTGTAAATGAATTTGCAGCACTCTTTACCTCCCCTGCGGTGTGCTTCATCAGTTTGTGAAAGCGCGCGAATTGGCATGTTTTGCTGACGACGCAAACATGCCCTAAATGGACGTGTTAGTTTCACAGTAAAAGGAGCAAAAAGCAGATGAAAAAACGGAGTTCAAAATTTCTGACACCTCAGGGCGCGCGTCTGATCGTCGGTGTGCCGTCAGTGGGACTCACAACTACTTCGTTGTGCACAAAAAATGAAAACGCGCTATGCGCTTTTTAGTGGTCCACCAGGACTAACCAGACGACGTACGGAAAGTGCCGAAAACAAAAGCCGCGTAAACTGAGGGAAGGAACAAAAAACAATATCCCTGCGAGATAGCGAGAATGGAGCGCATTTTCTGGTTCGGGCGGTGAAAATGTTGCTTGTTAAGCCAATAAGAGGATCCTGTCGTCGGGTTGCCGTTACGGCAGATAGCATAACATCGGGCGCAAATGCACAGTCGCTTGCGGGACAGTTGCCTGCTCTGCCGAACCAAGCACAGAGAAACAAATACACACATACCGAGGGACACTCACGAGAGCACACGAGTGGGTCGGGAAAAATGGTGAGGACATGATAAAAGTCTTGCGCCGAAAACTATACCCCAGTGAATAAAGTAGTCTGAAACATTGATTACTAAGCCGTAAACACATTAAATACTTAGCAGCGAGCGGGAAAATTTCACAAATTTATGGCTAAGTGTGTGTGTGTGTGTGTGTGTGTGTGTGTGTGTGTGTGTGTGTGTGTGTGTGTGTGTGTGTGTGTGTGTGTGTGTGTGTGTGTGTGTGTGTGTGTGTGTGTGTGTGTGTGTGTGTGTGTGTGTTTGTGTTTGTGCTAATGAAAACAAAATACCTGAAAAGAGTGACATCATGTCAGGGATGAGTGAGTTTAATTAAAAGTGAAAACTTTTGTTGGCGCTGAAACATAACCGAGTGGAAGATGAACTGAGTGAACAAAAATTAAACACTGAAAAGCTTTTACATTTTCGCGCAAGAGCTTCAAATGAGCAAAGTCACTTGGAATGTAAAAATGTATTTCATTCCACAGAACGGTCAATATTGATACAATTACTTACTCCAAAAACATTCCAAATTGCAAGAAGTTGTTGTCCGCTTGCTAAGCCCGAGCGTACTCGGAAAGCAATCAACACTAATGCTATCGTGATTGAAACAAATTTGTTTTTAAGAAGCTTTGCAGCATAACCGGCTCGAAACTGTAAGCTTCCATTGCTCATTTATGGCAAAAAACACACACACACACTCAGTCAAACAATGAACAATATGTGCTGCTGTTGCTGCTGCTGCTGCTGTAAGTGAATGAACCCGAGGACGGACAAAATGGAGAAACTTTCTCTAGCGATCTCTAGCCTCAATCAACCACAATCCGATGTGGTGGTCGCAAAAACGCCCCACCGCCCCACCTTCTGCCTGCCAGGCCCAGTAGCCCAGCGTCGCTTTTGTCCCGCTTATCGGACAACAATAGCCAGCCAATAGTGTATCGCCCGGCAAAGCACACAGTGGAGCACTCTAGCAGGGTGGAGGATAAAATTCACTGAAAATCAACTTTTCATCGCAAACATCATCAAAATGCAACCCCAGCATCGTAGGGGCTTGGTTGCGGGATGTGAAAAGTTGCACGAGCAAGTTTAGCGCAGTTCGGGACAGTTGCAGAAACGGCAGAACAACAGCGCATGTAAAGGTTTAGGAAAAGTAGTTTAGCAAAGAGTAACAAAAAAAAATGCGAGCTTTATTGGGGACAACGAGCAGCACTAGGAGCGTTGGTTTTTATTGCAGTTAAATGTTGTTTTATGATGTGCTGCAGTCCCACAGCAACACAGTGGCGTTTTGTGGCAGAGTTTTTAGCGGTACTTTATGATATTGCATTTTGTTTTTAAAACTTTGGACCACGTTTTCTGACTCCAATCTAGTGATTCAATTACAATCAGTCCAAATGGTAAGAGATAAAGCAGCACAGGTGCAGTGGTGTGCAAAATCAATTTCGTTAGGAAAACAATGGCAAGGTTCGTCGCCTAACAAACATCTTTTCACTCGATATGAAGCAATACGTTTCCTTGATTGATAAGAAGATTTTATCGAATAAAAATCAGCCCCGGTGTGAACTCGTTACGTTGCACAAACTTTCTCAGCTCAGGGAGTAGTGGTGGAGAGCAAAAAACAAAAAAAAAGGCTGTGCGGACAATCACTTCCACACACGTGATCCATGTACACAAACCCCCCCACCACCACAAGAAACGACAACGCACTAAACAAAGCGATTTTTTTGCCATTCCATCAACTCCTTGTGCTCTGTTTGAGCTTTGTTGTCTATGTGTGTGTGTTTTAGTTTTTAAGCTTACGGTTTCAAGCTCTCTCGCCGTCCCTAAACGACGAACCCTCTATCTTGCGCTCCGACCACATCCATGAATCGTTCCTTCCCACCTTCCCGCCTCTCTTCAATCCCGAAAACTATTGTCAATAAATGCGGACACTGGTATGAATAATTCATTGCCGATTTGTTCGGCCCCGTTAGCTGGCGAGCTGGCTGATGTGTCCGTTCGGAAACGGCACTGCCGGAACAAGGGAACGCGACACGCGGCATGAAACAGAGAAGCGGGAAGCTTGTTCCTAGCACTGGTTTTCCTAATATTGAAAAAGAACGCAAGGAAAATGTGGAGAACAAAAAAAAAAACAGGCACAGTGGCCTGACGTGACAGTGTGACGTGGCGCCGGAAGCATCACATTTGTTGGGGCAAATTCAAATCCGGAAGGCAGTGGCAACCGAGCCTTGGGGCAGCCCGTTGTGTTTGTTGGTGTTCGTGCGATGGAAGCGTGGACTAAAAAATTCCAAAAATCTGTTCGTGAGTGAAGGTTTTTTTTTTCATTTTCATTTTTCCGCTGGCCACACGCCAAACTGCACGAAGGCGTTTCCGAACGCTTGAAGGTGACAAACTTTTCTGCTAAACAGACACATGAACACCACAGGATAAGCTATGGGAGACTGTGTGTGTGTGTGTGAGAGAGAGAGAGACACAGAGAGAGAGAGAGAGAGAGAGAGAGAGAGACCAAAAGGGAGCCTAAAAAAAGCTTCGGAAATCAAATAATTCGACTAACCGCAAACCGAAGGATGAGTAGAATGCGAAGGAAAAAAACGGATCAAACATGGCCCTTGAGATGATGGACCCACGTTGGAGCCAGAAGGGGAAAAAGGGATGGCGTCCGCAAAAGATTGGACTCACAATTTTCCAGCACATTAAAAGTCGAATTGCTGAAGCAGTTCGATTTGTCTTTCCACTTTTCAATAAGGCCCGGGTTTTTTCTCATGGGAAGAAAATTGGTTCACAAAAACGGGAGGAAATTTTTGTTCATTTCCTTTTACAAACTTTCGCTCGTTTGAATGGTGCAAATTTATTCGAGCTTTTTTTACAATTAAATTGCCGTCCACAAACACCACTAGGAGTTGCATCACATTAGCAGGGAATTGATTTCCAATTCCCTTCAAAAACGGTTCAGTTTTTCACCTCTCGAGCATAATTTTTCAAAACTAGTTTTTACTCGCCCTCAAGAGTCTGGGTGGAGCAGCAAAAGCTGCTGTGTGAGCGGCAAACCAGAGCAAAAAACACAGCAAGATATTAAGGTGATGAATTGCTTCTGTCGAGAAAGCAGGAAAAGAAACACGGGAGGAAAGCTTACTCGACACTTTCCACCGGCAGTGGCTATTTTTCATCGTATTTATGTTTAAGTTACCCCATAGCCGGCCGAGCCGAGCAGTTGCTCGCCCTTTGTTTGTGGTCAATGCTACATCCAATCCGTACAAGAAGCTTGAGGTGAAATAAGAGCCCGTCGAAGTGTGAGTTTCCTTCTTAAGAAGCTCGGAGGGTATCGTTTCTCTTTTTCCCCGGCGTCAGGAAGTCTCAACCATCCTAGCAACCATACTCCTCTCCAGTTGCTTTAATGGTTCGCGTTTTAGTTGCCCATCGGTTCCCCCTTTTGCTGATAAAGGCTGAAGCTTTTATCCAGCAGGGCTCTAAGGAACAGGATCCTGCTACACTGCTACTGGACGAGCGAAAATACTGGGCAAGAAAAATCACAGTAACAGAACACCACAAATGAAGCTTTTTCTTCTTTTTTTTTGTTGCGCCACAGCTAACCCTTTCCGTAAACGAGACGCACGGACGGACGGCGTCGAGCCCAGTCAGTGCAAGAGGACATAAATCTTAGTTCGCTTGCGACTATCTTTCTCAAGCGAAAAATGAGAGACAAAAAAGAAGCAAGCAAAAAAAAAAATCTTCTCGAATGAAACGGACAAAAAGCTGACTGAACCACCCATCAGAACTCACGCCCGACGAGCAAAACCTTCGTTTCACATTCTACGAGGACGCGAAATGCTAGGTTTTTACCAGACAAACCAGCGAGTGGGGGATGTAGCTGTAGAGAAATCTTCGGGACCGGAAGGCGCCATTTGAAAGGCAAGAAATTAAAACGAACGTTTGGAGCTTTTTTCCCCCCTGTGTGTGTGAGTGTCCTTCAGGGAAGCGATGTCCGGAGATTTGTCGGGAGCGTAGAGTTTAGCATTTTGACTGCCGAATGCGAGCGATTTCGGGTGAATTTTCTTTCCCCAAAGCTGCTGCTGTGTGTGTGTGTTGAATAGTGTTTACTGGGCGTGTGTTGGAACGATTGCCGAGGTCAGCCAAAATTCACGTAAAAAAGAGGTTAACATTCTTTTTTTTTGGTTAGAGAAAGGGCATCAACATCGCAAAAAACACCAACACAAACACACAGTAGATAGTAAAAACGAGGTTGGAGCTGCAACTGATTTAGAGAGAAAGGCACACAACTCGCCACGCATGCACAAAACGGAAGGGATCTAAGTGCTGTGTTTGCCTTCGGGCAAGCCACCTCAATTAAGATGACGGAATGGTTCGTCCCTCCTCCTTTCCCAGCTCGAACTAACCCTCTAACCCGTTGCGCAGGTATGAATGCTCGTATCTTTTACCTCCCTATTTCCCAGCAGACCTTTAAAGGAGCGGGGGTTCAGCGGAAGCGTTCTCATGATTTCACGTGGCACGGCCAGCGCAGGAGTCAAACGAACATCCGGTTGGGTTCATCGAGCTTGGAAACAGGGACTGCCTTTTTTTTGCTTGTCGCTATTCTGCTACTGCGTGTGTGTGTTTGTGCCAATTTGCGCTACACGACGACCAAAAACGAGACGTAATTTGATTCGGGACCAAACCCGTGTCTCCAACCGGACCTGCTCTACACCGTTTTCTTCCTATTGGCATCCCCAAGAGCTAGCAGCGCTTTGTTGCTGGCTCATCATTTCCACTTTTTAAATTTAAAATGGAGCTTCGGTACAAGCGCACTCACACATGGCGAACCGTTTCAGCATCATTGCCAGCAATCATCACCACTCCGGGCCTCAAGAAAATCGAATAAATATCTGGGCTGACGGCTGTTCCCACCAAGCACTATGCGTGATTGTGTGTGTTTGTGTGCGAGCGAGACTATGAAGGTGTACAGGAAGGACATCGGAAGCAGGCGACACGATTGGGGGAGGGGTTTTTGCATTTAGAATACGAAATTGTATTTTTGCTATCTATTAATTCATTTGCAAATTAGATTCCAACCGGCCGGACGGAACTTCGTCGTTCGTCGGGCGAGCGATTGGGCGCGAGCAGGGTTGTGCTCGGGCGAATATTTTTGCTCCGAACCGACGGTCAGCCATACCATTTACCTCGCTTTCCATTTAAATGTCTCTGGAGCGCAGCATTCTTCAGAGTGTTTGGCTATTTTTGTTGTTGTTGTATCTCCTTCTCTACCGTTAAATTCCACAGCAGCAAACTGTTCGCTCGCTCCTTTCCTTTGGGAGTTATTCTACGTCATCTCTTAAAAGAGGGGAAAAGTTTTAAGTCAGCGCAATGTGCTACGATGGCATGCTTGAATTAATTGAATTTGCGTATAATTTTCACTAACTCGCTTGATCGGATCGGGCTGCTGGTTGTGCTTTAATTCGAATGTGATTAACAATGCTGTGTAAAAGGGCAGGAATAGGCCCGGACGACAATTTAAAATTAACAAATGAGAAAAAAAAGGATGACAGTGTTGGTTTGAATGATAGCAAAAACGGAATAATTAGATTGACATTAATTGCACAATGAATGGCAATTGTCCGTTGTTCGAATTCATTTGTTGAAGTTATTTGTTTAAGGCTTGTTTTTGGGTATGATTACTTAGGGCTTGAAACAACAGGCTACAAGCTTATGAATTGCTTCAAAAACACAGAGAAAAACAAAGCACAGCTTCATCAAGGAATGCCTAATACATGTTTAAACTGTGTGTAACAAGCGACAACAAAACAAAAGGGAGAAACAATGCCTTTCAGGTGCTGAACAAAATCCCTTATGAACAAATATTGAACAAGGGAGTTTCTTCAAGTTTTCCATCGCTTCTTTTTGTCATTGCATTATGGCTGTTATATATAACATCCTGGCAACACAATTCTTTACATAGTGTGTATGTGTAAATTGTTTTCTTTTGCATATGCTATAGTAAGTACCGAAAGTACAATCTCTTATCTCTGCTGAAATCTACTACCATGGGAAGGATATCTACAACACACACACTTCCCGAATGCGGGAGCCAAAAATTGGAAAGCCAAAGTACCAAAGTTTAACATGATGTGTTGAATACAGAATGAAATTATCCCAAAAAAGAGTAACATGCGAACAAGGAAAGGCTTTGGGAAGGCCCACGGTTTCTCGCACACGCTTACATCCCGAGTTACGTGCTCGATTTAGGGAAAAATTACGTAAATCCTGTACTCCATTACGCGAAATCCTTCCCAAGGGACTTCGGGCTTCGGGTCAATAGAAAATTATTAAGATTCGCAACATCAGCGAAGATGATGCTAGGCTAGAAACGATGATGTCGGCGACAACCGAAGACACTCGCGACGCCCAAGAGCGGTGGAACTTCCCGCGGGAAGCTGTAACTTGATTGGATCGTTTACCAATACACTTGGGAATAAATATATAAAAAAAAACATAACACCGCGCTACCGTTTCGTTCTACTCGAACGAAGAGCAAAAATCGAACACAAAAAAAGGAAAAAATAAACCACACCTCAAACTTCGCTAAGGTGACAGCGCACTCGTGCAAAAGTTAAAATGGCAAGGATTTGTTCCAAAGCACGAAACAGCCACGAACAGCCAATCTAGCTAGGATAAAAATAGGAGGACGATGGAGGGGCGTGTTTGTTCTTTTTCAAGGTATTCTGCACCCCGGTCTGTTCCCGCTTGCCCCACTCTCACAGCGTGGATGGTGTTGGTGGTAGAGATCAAAAAGTTTTGCCCAAACACACACCGTTTGATCCTTGCGCAAAGTCTTTGGGAAAGGAGCGGAGCGCTGGTTTGAGAAGCTTGCTCGGTAGAGCAAATGAGGAAACACTCGATTGTTTTGCGGCGTCACGTCATCGCAAACATCGTGTGTTCGTCGTCGAAGCTATGGCATGACACTTGGCACCGACCTGCATGCTATCTAAGCACACCAGGTGCACCGGGGTGCTATATAGCGGAGGTCAGGATTTGTGGTTAAGCACGCGAAACACTCACAGTTCACCTGGATGAACGACACAGCTTAGTGAGCAGCTTAGGGACAGAGAGAGAGAGAGAGAGAGAGGCAGGAAGAAAATGTATAGAAAAAAAAACTGGAAACCCATCTGCAGTCGAACGTGGTACAGCCAACTGTGCGGGCAACACAATCGTTATGTAATTTGGTTGTTTAAATTCGAAACAGGTTTGGGGGAGTTTTGCACAAATTGTCATGGTTTAAAAATACCACACAAATCCATAGAAAGGGGTTTGCTTTTGTCGCTAACAAGCATAATTTTCCCCGAAGAAAGCCACAACCATAATGCAATGTTTCGTCCACCCGACCGTTTCGCAAAGCCAATCGAGTGGAGAGTTTGCACTGGAGTGAAATAAATGTCCACCAAAAGGATCGTGACCTGAGCGAGATCGCGCGTCCGCTGTTCGCGTAATCGTTCTGCCACCAAACCGAAAGCCACCCGATTCCGATTCGATATCAATCGAGCCAATCCATTTACTGTGCAAATATTGCTCCCGCTTGGGCCAGAACCAGAGCTCTCGTTGTTTTCAGCGGGGCGACGACAGCGAACGCGCTGCTGAGGTGTTTGTGTATTCGCGCTACATCTTTTCCGAGAAAGCACAAATAAGCGTTAGCGCAAAGTTAGATCCTTGTTTGTTGTGCGGAGTTAAAGGGAACAAAAAGGTGCCACTGAATGGAAAAGAAAGCACACACACACAACAGCAAAACACATCCACCATAATCGTCTGACTCTTTCTCTCTCTCTCTCTCTCTCTCTCCGTGGGTGGCTAGACAGGCTGGCTGGAAGATCAAGATATAAGAGTGAACGCTGCACAAAGCAGCTAACGCCAAGAAAAGATGTACATTTTTCACGTCTTTCTTTTGGTGCCCCCAAAGCTATTTGAGCGAGAAATCGTGTGCGGGAAAATTGGTAGCGGTCGTGTCGAACGAAAGTAAACGAGTAAACGTCATTTGAGTTTCCATTTCGGTGAAAATCCGACGACCTTCATCGATGGGATTGAATCTTGCTAAAGAACGCTTGTTTGTTGCTACATTAATGTGTTCTTGAGACGTCTGGAGATTTTGAGTATGTTATTAAAGTCTATGTACCTTCAATATTTAAACCAAATTTGTCTTGGAATTGTGAGATTTAGTAACAGTACTACAGACAAACCATCAATTTAACCGTTGAAACGTTGACACTAACAAAATGGGAAATACATCTGTCCGTCGCAAATACGTTTTGTTGCTCAGCGCGGAATTTGTTGTTCTCCACCCTGTCTGCAAGCAATTGAAGTCAATGTTATTACAGTTGAAACAATATTTTCATACCGCTTCAAACGCCCCCAACAACCCCGACATCATCCCTGGCTCGTTTGGGCGCCCTTGTTTTGGTTTGTTTTAGCAATTTCTTCAATGAAAAACTATCACTTCCACTGGGCGACCGAATCGTTCGAATGGGCCAGAGAGCGTGAAGCCACCGGTCTCAACTTGAGTGGAGTGCTTCTGAAGTGCGTCTGTTGTAAGGGCATCGATTGTAGGTGACAGGCAACAACATGCTTACTGAGGTGAGCACAAAAGTGTTGTTTTTCGTGGCCCAACTTTCGTCGAAAAGGTGGCATCGTGTCTTGGTGGCGTTTACTGTTGAACCCCGTAGCTGCGTCAAAAGGGCAAGTTTGTGTGACGAGTGAAATCGAAAGTTCTATTCGAGCATCGTTGTCAATGAAAGCAAAGTTTCTGGACGCTTCAATAAGCCAGAGTAGAATACTGAGGCACTACTTGCGTTTTGTTTGGTTGGCACAAAGTTGAAGGAGACGTTGACGAAACTTACCTGTAAATAAATAAGTGAGAAGGGCAACTTTAGTAAATAGTACGTGGAAGAACAATATGAGAAAATATGAAAATAAAAAAAAACAGCAAGAATAACAACGAAGCACATATGTGATTAATGAAATAGTAGAAAAGGAAAACACAAGTTGAACGCGAAAAGACAAAACAAAAGACATCAAACGCAATTCAAACGTAACTAAAGGAAACATGTAGAAGATCATTAATGTGATTGCTTGACAAAGATCAGCAACTTCAAACGAGTCTCATTACAACAGTGGCGCACGGATCCAGTTGATTTGAGAAGTCGGTCATGGAGGAAGTAGAATTAAAAAGCTATTAAAAAGTTTGGTTTCCATTGCACCGTGATGCAGTGGCGGATTTAGGGTATCGGGGGCCCTAAGCGGTAAAAGAAGTTGAGGCCCCCTGTTGGTGTCGAGCGAGGGTGAGGGAGGGTATTACACTTGGTTTTGTTTTAAACTCAGCGTGATGGTTTGCTGGGGGGGGGGGGGGGGGGGGGGGTTGTTCCCTGAACTACTCGGATAGGTTATTAATTTATTTATTAATCAATAATTTAATTTATTAATTTATTATTACTAATTATTTAACACCTAATCCCTGACTTATTCCCCTAACATCTGCCTTAATCTGGTGTCGCCAAAATTGCAAATTAGTAAAATATTCTCTTTAAATGTTGGTCTTTGAATTAAATCAAAGTGATAGGACCGTGTATTGAATTGCCTTGACATAGCTAGTAACGGCTCATTGTATCCATATAAGGTATGTCTGCTCTCACCAACAAGCAAGTTATGAGAGCGAAGAGGTCTCGATGGCACGTAGATGTTGCTATTCTAGAATAAAAAAAGGTCTAATTCGTTTTTAGACGAATACTTTAGCAACAAATACACACTGTTTTACCTTAAAACGGTGTTTGAGCTTCTATAGGCCAAGCAGAAGGCAACGTGAGCGATAATTTGGTATGGTTCTAAGTCCTCCGAATTGGTCACCTTTTAAGGCAAGTCTTGTAAACTTCCGTTTTATTGCCTCTATTGTGTTAATCATCGTAGTAAAATTCGGAAACCAAAGAATTGAGCAATATTCCATGCACGAGCACACCAGTAAACAACGACTTAAGACATAAGACATCATTACATTCACGGAATTGTCTAGCATCTTGTATGCCTTGTTAACAGTGTTGTCAACGTGTAAATGGAAATTTAAACTAGAGTACAGTGTAAACTAGATCACAAACTTTTTGATGACGATCTAACACACTGCCTAACAACGAATAATTATACTTGATGTCTTTTTCAAGTCTAGGAAACGATATAATAATAACGTCTAGGAAACGATATAAAAAATATCAAGCGATAGCTCTAGATCATTTTTAAACACCAAGTATGAGTCTCTTCGTCCATGAGGCCCCTATTGGGCACAGAAGTTTTCGATGAGGCTACTGTACACATTTTTGCATATGCTGGAATTACCATTCACGGGGCCCCTAAATTGACGGGGCCCCCCGCGGCCGCTCAGTCCGCGTACCGTTAAATCCGCCACTGCCGTGATGGAATGCTCGCGCAAGATACGGAAATAAAAAGTAAGTATCAAACATCAAAAGCACGTGCGTTGAGTTTACACGCTATACTGGAGGTGCTGGTACAAATCAAACACGCGCAAACACGCAAACCGTACCCACGAATCTTATAATATTTAACGTGCTCACGGCACAAAAGTATCACATCACCTCGGCTGGAATATATTCATTTGAACTCCTCCCTCCTCTTTCACCCCAGTGGGTCCAATCGATCTCTTCCGAAACATTTCGTACGAAAAAGAAATATTATTAAGTAAAGTTTTGCTAACTGCTCCCTTTCCCAGAGTCGGCAGCTGTTTCCCTCGGGAGTTTATAGTATTTACCGAACACACTGCTACCATCACCACCACGATCATCATCTTCATCAACAGGGGACAGTGAATTATTTTCACTACCCACTGCCGGGTGGATGTTGTGGTGCAGATCCGTAGGCTGAGCGGCATGGGGTGAAACTTTTCCCTCTCGCAGAACACCATTGCGCATCTTACAAAACCCCACTCAGCACTCGTCTTTTACTCTACTTACTGGAGGTAACTTTTTCACAAACAGCAACCGAAAAAGGTCAATCTAGGGCTGCTCTAGGGCGAGCGGTTACAGATTCGTAGCGCTGCTGTCAAACACGGCACACCAATCGAGAATGGAGCAAAATCTTGGCACAAAAGTTGCAACCAACAAGCGCAAAAAGTTCTGCTTCCCCGTGTTTCGGAAACACATTCCCCGATCGATAAAGATACATCTTCCGAGACGTCAGCGGACGGCTGAGAGTTTTGATTGCTGAACTTGCTGCAGCAAATGGGAAGCAGAGCACAACTTTGATGTCCTTTTCTTCACAGTTGCTTTGTTTTCACCAAATCGGTAACGCTCGAAGCACGGGCGCCATCAATTTTCGGGCTGGGAGACGTGGATGTCTCGGTTTGGAAGCGTTTGTACTAATTGTAAATTTTGGAAAAGTTTCACGACTTCCTGTCGTCGGCATCGGAAAGTTGCGCACGACGGTAACGATACAGTTTACGATACTGTAATGCAGCAAGAAAGATGAAACAGCAGCACTGGAGAAAAGTTACAAGCTACATGTTCTTTTTTTTTTTGTTGAAGCTCGATTTTTGTTAATCGCTTGAGTAAACTCCAATACTCCCATACTTTGCAGCATGTGACTTTCCCAATGAATATGCTGCACAACAGTTACAGCAAATTGGAAACAAGATGAACTATTGCCGCGCTTAATGCGCCACTCGGAATCAGTGTGTATGAAATTCTCTGCCCCCTCCCCGCTATCAATCCATTTTCCAGGTCAATGGGCAAGCCGAGGAATGAGTTACGAGCTGCGTTAAAATAAATTATGTTAACTAAATGTGAAACCACACACAGGGCACAAGACAAATGGTGCTGTGGCCTGAAACTGTATAAACAGTGTCCATTAATGGGGACGACACAGTATCACAGTAATTAAGCCTGATGCGTTTCGTGCGGACGAAGGCCCACCAAACGGCATAATACGCAAAACATAGAAACGCAGACTCCGAAATGGTCAACAGTTTTGTATTCTAATTTTTCAAACCGCAAAGGAAGGATGCGATAAAAAGTGTCCTAATCCTTGCGCTTAGGGTGTATCATCCGTCATGGTCGGGCGCATGAGAGCAAAAAAGAGGAAAAAAGGATAAAACAAACAAGGTTTGCAAATGAAACACAGCGCGCAGCAGAGCAAGAGGAGGCATTATTTGGCATTCTCGTCAACATCGTGAAATGACGGATTAGCATCAAGGATGCGGGGGTAAGATGGGTACACCGCCTGGACGTTGGCCTGAAGACTGATGAATTTTGGTTGGCACTAAACCTAGATTAGTCGGAACGCGATGCGCAGCAAGAAGTGCGAACGGGAAACAAGTATTAGCAAGGAAATTGAATTTTTCATCCACCGAACGAACAATTTGTCACGGCGATCGGGAAGTTTTAGCTGATAGGATTTTGGGAGAGAAAATCGAATCTATGGAAACGTTGAGTTGCAGGAAGAAGAGTTGAGGAGCTAAAGGGATCAACAACAAAATATTGATACATTTGAAGCTGCTCCAATTAATTAACAAAAGTAGTTTGTGAAATATTGTTGAATATCATGAAATTGATGACGTTTTTTTTCCACATACTACTCTACAACTACACACTCGAACCATGCTGTCATCGTGCCAATTAAATACAATTTTCAACGAAAACGAGTTAACTCCAGCGGAGCGGAAATTCTGCCACCGCATCGGCACCGTGTGTACAATTTAACCATACAAATCAACAGGATGCAATATTTCTAGCGTCAGGAAAATTTCAGTCCCACCGCTCGGGGTCGTCGTATATTTGCGCACGAAACTATCTCCGGGCGACCACCGGCGAAGATTACATACAGCACACATGCAGGTATATACACAAAACAACCCGAGCGAAAGCAAGCAGCCAGTGTACAGAGGTGAGCACAAGAGAGAAAGAAAGAGAGAGAGAGAGAGAGAGAGAGAGAGAGTGAGAGAGTCACACTCGGAGGAAAACTCCCAAAGCGAAGGTATGCGCAGCGTAGTGTGATGTGTTGCGAATTTTCCAAAAAGCGACCTCCACCGTATGTTTGGCGTTCGCCATTTTTCGGCAAGAAAAAGCGCGAGCGGGAAGAAGATTTTCATCGTTATTTATGATCGTAATAATTTCTTCCCACCCACACCTCCACCCTACATGTGTGCTTTTACTTGCCTGCCTTCCTTTTCACCTCGGTGTGTGAATGGAACGGCAAGCAAATGTTACACGGAAACACGCACCGCTGCAGGTATTTTGTGTGTCCCGTTTTGCGCATTCTTGTGCTTGGCTTGGCTTGATCTTTCCCGCGCTCACGCTGTTCAGTTATTTTGGCTTAATAGAAATGTAGAATGTCGGAATGCATCTCACACCAGCGGTGGATGTTTGGTGCTACTGTGTGGTGGTATCTGTGCGTTAGAAGTAAAGGGAATTCATCGACATCATATTGTGCCAAGGATGGAACATACTGTGTATTTTTGCACACATTCGGTAGACTTTCACCTTCCAGCATGCGGACGAAGAATGTAGTACGCTGTACTGTGTAGTCAAGACATACTTGTTGGACGGTTGTAAGTGAAAACGAAACGTGAGTTGTGTGCTCTGTTGGTGCATAATTATATTCACCACGAACGTTGGAAAAGCCTCCGGGAATACAGGCTTCTTCAGTGCGTTCCAATTCTGCCCTATCTATGCCTTCTGTACAGTGTTCGCCCTCACCTGTAGAGCGGGCCCGATGCCGTGCCCCTAAATTACACCAAATGATCGCACGCAACCCACTGCAACCCACTGCTATGATAATTTCGCCCTCTGACTATGTGCTCACTGCTTCCCTTTTGCTGAACGGAACCGTAGCGTACCGGTGCTGGCCGATGAATCACGACCATCGGCAAGCGCCGGCAACTACGCCGCCGCACATTATTACAGCGATTGGAAATCTGTTGGACCAGCAGAGCACTACTAGGCAAAACCCGATTCACAGCCAAGACCATATCGCAGGAAGCAATAGACACTACCGACCGCTCTGCAAATGGGTAAGGTGGCAGCACACGCCAAAGGTGGAATTAGCTTTGACCTCGCGCCCTGTTGATAATAATGGGAGAAAAGAGTTCCACAGGTGACGAGAAATGTGTGTTGTGAAGAGCTAGAACCAAGTTCTCCATTGCGCAGTGCTGCTGCTTCTGGACAACTGCTGCAAATAGGTCAGATGCAACAGGGAATGCAACAGGAAGGAGCAGCAATCAGTGTGCTGTGTTGTAAGAAAATGTTGCATTATTTATGGCTTCATTTAACGAAAAACGCCAAGCGAAAGATAGCGTCGCCCTGCGTGGGTCGGCATTGCTGTATAATGGAACGACCGAATGAGGGTGGAAGAATTCTTTCATTCATACTGCCTGGGAATGAGCGTGTGTAGAATCTTTCGGAGAAAGTAATGCTGCTACATGAAGGTCTTTGCTAAAAAAGGGTGCAATTAACATTGGTTGTCAATGTCGTGCGGTTTATAAAAGCTGATGGAAGCATTCAAAAACGATAAAGTAAGTACATGTGCATGTCAGTACTAGTGATAGAGCATCTAGCAATCGTGATGCAACGGTTGTGGCCTTGGACAGACTGTACCGTTCCATTGCCTAGGCACGGTGCAATAATTCCAGTGGACTCTATATTAAACCTATCCATTTACCAGACAGCTTTACGCCACTATCCACGAACGAGACGAGCACTAAAGCACTGTGTACCTTCCACTCTTGGAGGTACTTCAATCCGTAACGCAATCCTGAAAGGCTACCATCCCACCGTATGTCCTTTGCCGGTGTAGAACAACGGGCATAGAAATTGGATCTATAATAACCGACGCAGCTGTCCACACAAAGCACGTTCCAGAGAAACGGAGACACAGTTTCCTGACAGCCAGTGTGCGATGTGCGTCCGTGTTTTAATGCATCTCTCTCACGCGAACATTTTATTGCATCTCTCTCTTTCTCTCTCACAAGAAGCGAACATATCTTTCCGCTGGCGGGTGTACTCTATATCCTGAAGTGAAGTAGGAGTATGATTTTATACTCATCCACGCACACACCTTCCTACAAGCGCTGGCTGGCGGTGCCACACTAATCGTAGTCGACCTGTTATCGGGTGAAGCCACTTGAATGCAACACCAAGCGATTTGCGCCAACGCGATAGCGGGAATAACGCATAAATATTGGTACAAAATGAAAAAAAAACCGAATAGGAAACAGACGCCATTGCCAAGCTACGCGATCATTTCCAATCGCGGGATAATGCAATGCATTTTGTGATTGATTGCTTATCAAGCTGGCGCGCACTGAAATTGCTCCAAATAATAGCTGCCATTTTGAGTTTCGTTTGATGTTTGATGGGAGGCTGTGGTGGGATTGATATCGCACCGGCAAAGAGCTAATTTCAAATCTGCAATTCCGAATCGTTAATAAGAAACATTAATTATTTTGCGACCCAGAATCGATTGCAGCCCGACACTAGACCGTGCCGTGACGGTTTGCTGATATACAAACTATCCAAACTATTTCTGTAAATAGAGTGAGCCGAGCGCAAGAAAGCGTACTATGCGCCTTCAAACGGTTCAGAGCAATCAGCAAACCGATCTGATCGGGTCAGCTCGATAAAGCGCGCGGCTCGCACACAGCTCGCTTGTCGCAGTTGGCAATGCGACAAACCGTGCAGCTCCGCTCGTCACCATAAAAGTTGCTGCAGGTTGTGGGCCATCGCAATTAGCGATGGGCTGACGAGCGCGAGCGACGAGCGTCTAAATTATCTTCCCCGAGCAGCCGTTAGCGATCTGCCGGTGGCCGATAAGAAAATGGTTCATGCAGCCTGGTCTTCTTGCTCATCGCGGCTTAATTGCTTTAGCAAAAGTGGAAACCTGGCAGTGCCTGCAAATGTTCTTAAGCAATTTACCTCTCGATCTATCGGCCAGATGAAATTCTGCACCAAACGCATGCGCTTCTAAGACTTGGATGGTTTTCCATCCAGATACGATCGGATGGTTGGAAATTAAGAAAACATCCGTCCAACGCCAGCGGAGAGACTAGCGACAAAAGATTGCGGGTCTTTTGTTGTCGTCTGCCGGGTCGTTGTGCGATGGTTGATGACATTACCAGATGGAAGATGGACGCCATTGCTGCGATGCTGATGAGAGAGCGAGCAGCCTAATATTGATTTGATTCACAAATTCTACCAGATAGCGTGATGTAAAGAATGGCCTCCCGTTCTCGGCCTGCCCTCATCTTCGCTTCAATGATGTACGCAAACGGTGAAGGATTACGGTTCGCTTAACGGTGGAAGACGTATGGCAGTTTGCCTCACAGCTCATCCCGTCGGCCACATCCTCTCTCCCTGACACGCCAAATTCAGCGTAAAGCTGCTGGCGGTTTTAAATGTCAGCCCCTAAAATGCACTATTTGGCTGTTGTGGTGGATCTGTCTGGCAAATGGTCCATACTCCTGACTTCGTCTACTTTCGAATGCATCCTCCCCTTCTTTCGGTCCAATCGCACGCGAACTCTGTCGCGTAAATCCCTTGGAAATGCGGAACGAAACGGGGCCTGGCCGCGGTCTGTCTTTGACGTTGGTGGCCTCGTTGTTGGCTCTCTGCACCAGACGCAACAAAACGAACGTCATCAAAAAACAAGCTACACTGCTGTGCAGTGTTGTGCGCAATGGGTATGTGTGTGTGTGTGTTGTGCGATGGGGGAAAGGTGACAGTGACAGAGAAGAAATGTTTGCACGACAGCTGCACTTTTCACGAACAGACATTCGGGTTGTTTTTCTGTTTGTAGATTTGCTTGTTTTTTTCGAACACATCTGACTGTCGCAGAGAAAAGGGCAAGTGACACTCGCCCCACTGTAAATCGTACACCTGACGTCAAATTGAAATTCCACAAAATACGTTGTTCTATTTCCCTTATTGTGCTTGTTGTTACGCCCAACAGCATGCAAAATCTTGCATTATGGATTGCAGCAATACAAATACAATTCGTTTTCGTTAATGAAATGCAATATTTGATAACACATAGAAAAGAAAAAACAAACATCAAGCAACTAGCGTAACCAGATTGGCTTTGTGTCGTCGCTTTTGGCGGCTTATGTTTTACCGACAAGCTTGACTGCAGACAGCTGCCACTGCTGCTGTTCGTACACAAAGTCACTCCCCGTCAGGCGGGGCTGGAATTGAATTTGTTTAATATATTTGACCTCGAGTTCAATTGAGTGTTGTGAGCGTGCACGGGCCAGACATGGGCTACGGTCGTATCTGATGCGTCCATACAGTCGTACAAAACAAGCGTGGAGGGAGCAACCGAATCGTCTTTCCGCATGTGTTGGAAGGCTTGTTAGTAACAGTTCGTTGACATGCGATGCAAGCCTATTGCTTGCTCCGAAAAAAACATGACCAATATGTCGCTCAACTCAATAGTAGATGTAGTTGTTGATGTAGATATTTACGAAAAAGCGTTATTCCTGCAACGAAAAGCATATTTTGGAGAACAGTAATCAAAGAGCTAATTCATTCAATAATGTCCAGCTTCAAATAGTACCAGCACCTATCGGGATCAAACAACACCCCCATATGCGGCCGGCAAAAACACCTTGTGGTGCAAGTTTGTGACAGCCGAGTGCAAATGACAAGCTTATTAGAGGTGACATATAACCCCGGGAACGCATGCACAGTGCTGCTGGGACGGAAAGCCCATTTAAACCAACGAGCCAACCAGCCAACCTACTGGTTTCTACGTGAAGGCTAATTAAATGAGACATCTGTCGGATCAAATTTATCGATCGGCAACGGAGCCGCCGGCCCTCTGTTGTGGTAAATTGTATGCAAAAAGTCATTCCAAAAAGTCAAGCACATTTTGCGTTATGGAATGGTTTGACGCCACAACTGATTTAGTGTGTGCGAATGACGTTAATGGCACTGAACCATTTGGGGCTACGTTTATTCTTGCTAGAATCAAGTAATTATAAAGGTTGATCTACATTTCAGATCTTTGTTCTCGTAAACAAATTATGAGAAATTTACGGTACAAAACCGACCTTCAATGGCATCCAGGAACTCTACGATTCTCTAGCACGAGCTATGGAACATAGTTGATTAATCAAATTTCTCAAATCAAATGTCAGACGCCCAACCGGACACCGTTCGCTGGAACCCAATTCATGGGACTTTGCATCATCGGTAATGCAAGCAACATCTGCTGGGTTAGTGACGAAACCTCCCAGCAGTTGTAAGCATTTGACCGGATGTTCTGCTCATGGTTTTTGTCACTCTTCCCGGGGTACTCTAGGATATTCGATCGATGTAGCTCCAACCAAAAAACCCGAACCTTCCCACTCAGATATCCAGTAGTTTAGCAATCGGGGTTGTGCATGCGGCGTCGAGCCAACAACCCGTATCGACGTGTCGACCGCCAGAGCTCACACACGCTTGCAACGATCCAAAGCACCGAACACCGGAGACAGCAATTCTCGGTTCCACACTGTTTCCACCAATTGCGCTCCATTACTCACTTAACGCTCGGGACTCGGGAACCGGACGGCAGCAATCATTCAATTTGCCTTTATGGGGATGTGTCCCGTTCGGTACCGTGATGCGGTATGGTGATGGCCTCATGTTAGTCTCCCCACTGTCCAACACCGAGCGGACGCGCGTAGTTCGTTTCAATTTGGTACCGTATTTGAAGAGGAAGATAATGATAACAGTGGGAAGTAGCCTACGCCCAAACGGATAGCTGCCGAGATGGGTTGAAGAACTTCACGTAAATCATGCTGTGGGAGTGTTTGTTGCTACTACTACTGCTATTTACAGCAAACCACTCGACCGCGATGGGCTAACAACGGTGGGCAACACCATCTTCAGGTTGACGGTGTCGAGCAATTAATATGTAGCATTCTGTATTCTGACAACATTAGCGATATAAATATTTAAATAAAGTACCGAACGAACCGGGAAACTACTGCATCGGCCTCCAGTGACTAGCGCAAAGCACAGCAGAGCATACTAGAGAAGGTGGAAGAACACTGATGAATAAACACAGAAGCCGTTTTCGCAGAAGTGATAAAATCTAATGAGCTCTTGTGAGAACTAATGTTTCTAATTTCCATTCGTCACGCGGCTAACGAGAATTGAGTGTGCAGAGCCGTTGTGATGTATTGCCCCCGCAAGGGCTCAGCTCATACTCTGTTCGTGACGTTGCTTGGTTCGGTTGATTATTAATCGTTTCTTTTACGACATGGTCGTCTTCGAGCTATTTTCACACGACTTATCACACGGTATAGTGGGACAGGTCTAGGTTGCTACGCTGGCTTAACAACAGCGTAGAAAGGAAGGAAAGAAATAATAAGGAAATTCAATGTGAAGAACGGAATGTAAACAATGTACTCGTTATTGGCCGAGAAGATGGCTAATGGAAAAGAGGGAAAGTAACTTTTTTACACTCTGGACAGCAATGGTAAGGGTTGTTGATGATCATACGTACATAGAGGGACAACAACGCAGGCATGCAATTCTGCAAATGAAGTACATTAGCTTGAAAATATCTTGTACCTTAAAGTTGAAGATGCCTTAGAAGACGATACCTCAACATTCAGATTGATCAACACCGTGTATGATCCATATGTCTTACACCGCTGCTCCAAACCCATTATACATTACATCTTCATTTCCCTTGCGAATTGTTTTACATCATTCCATGATAATGCCTATCATTACCTTGTGCCGAAGTAGGCTATAAATAATTGATAATAATTGATTGTAAATTATTCAGTGCGCGAACATGACATCCTCGCGAGCGCTACCGACGGTACCACTCCCCCGAGAGTTTCCAACTAGCGGGTGCATCTGTATGCATTTACCATGTCGCTCCCTCTGCCTCAAACCGGTGCTCTTGCCGGTAGTGGTAAAATGGTGGAAGAAGAACACACCGTTGCCATCCACTGATGGAACGTAAATTTTTGACTCCCTCCCGTTCTATGACCTGCCCCGTCCCTGGAGGAAACGGTGCAGCAAAGCCGAGAGCGAACGCATTTTGCTACTACACGAAACAAATCACGTAGAATGGTGGTCATTTCTTTCACTTGGGATGCCGCACCAACCATTCCTAGCACCCCAGCCCAAGTCACGTTCTTGTTGTAGTTCCTCTCAAAAGCTCGCGTTCTTTAGCAATTGCATTAAATCCGGTAAGATTGTATGGCTGTGTGAGTGTGTGTTTTGGTGTACTTCATGGTTGTACGGACGATTCAATCCGAAATCTATTAAATCCGAGTACTTCACTTAGCACGGTCCGCTACAACAACACACCGATACAGCAAGAGAGAGAGAGAGAGAGAGAGACCATGGAGCAGCGTCGCCGTCTAATCACTGACGCAAACCACCATAAAGTTCACGCGTTTCAGCAGCAATGAAACGATGCAGCAGCAAGCGCTTCAACCGTAGTTTAACAAAACGCTCTGCTGTACACACTCTGCTACATTGTTCTCCGGGGTTCGCGATTGGTGAGGCACGTCTAATTAATTTAGTTTGAATGGAATTCTGACCACGTGCGGGATTGATAATAAAATGCACCAGCAATGCTGCATACCAATGCGCTGCTGCTTTCCGGTTCTGTACGTATTTGGCGTTCGGTTTTCGGTTTGGCGTAGAACGAGCTTTAAGCGTTCTTGTGCCATTGAACCCAACCGAATGGTGCACTTGTTTGGTTTGATTTAACAACATACCATCCAGGATATTTAAGACGCTTTAAGGTGCCCACCAGTGTCAGTAAAAAAAGGCATCTAAGTAAGTCATTCGTACAGCAATGTTTTATGTGCTCCTACAGCACACCTCAGTCTTATCAGAGCAACGTGGGTGGGAAGAAGGATTGGCGCTCCACGGCATAAACTAACACCAAAGTCGACAAGAAGTAAATCATACCACAAACACACAGCAGGGATTATGAATCACGTACCTGCTGCTCCTGCTGGTTGGCAGTATTTTTGAGTGCAGCTACGAGGCAATAACTAAATCATACGTTCAAATGCAGTAGGACAGCACGAGCATAATAAAGCATAACCTGGACAGTTTTGGCTTACGGGCAGATTACGTGATGAGTTGCATATTACGTGAGTGCCCAACCCGTTTTAAAGAGAAACAACTTCTAGCTGTGCTATTAACGGGTATATTTCCATGTACAATCAATGTAAAATAATAGATTAATCATTTTTATTACTAAATGGTTCTCCTAATAAGCTCATTAAACTGGCAGTTCTTTTAAACGACACAACCGTTCCTCATTGAAATTCTACCAACCATCCCATATCCATCCATTGGACAGGAAGCACTCGCACGGAAGTGACAAAGACGCAACACAACAATAAAGAGATTGATTAAATTCGAAAGTCATCGCTTCCCCATCAAGCGACCTAAAGGCGCCCGAAAGGAAGGATGGGACGTGACAGACACTTCCCTCGTCCCCAACCCAAAAGGCACTGGACTGCTAAACTTTGTATAGTGACAATTTGACCCGATCAATAGCGGCCGTGGGATGAAGTCACTGCCGACACCGATTGGCCATCCTTAAACGGAGGAATGCGTCCCTTCCCTTGCTTCCGAGCACTTATGAATTCATGCCGGTGTATTTGCATTAGGATTTGGCAAACCAGGCGGCGACGACGGCGGCTGTTGTTGTGTGCATCGGCTGTCCACACCATTTCCGGCCATCTTACCGTGCTCCGTCTGTCACACCCTGTATGCGTCCCAAGCTTAATGACAATCATCACATTTAATCGCGTCCAGCAATAGTATATTCTAAGCCTAAGCTCAGCCGGTGAGAATATTTACCAACACATCGGGTGCCAGCATCATTTCCATCAGCAAACACAATTGCTGCCACGCGGCATATGCTCCGGCATGGCCGTCCCCCAAACCCAACAGCACCAGGCGGACACGGAGAGACGGTGATAATAATAATGTTTTCGCCCTCCCCCAAACGTGCGATGGGATTTCAATGACGAGCTTTGCTTACCGATAGAAACGCTTTGTAAGCCTCTGCGCCTTTCACGCTGCCACCCACTGCCTGGCAATGCATTGCACCTGGTGTGGTGGGAGGTATTGGATGGAATAGGATATGCTCATTAATGGGGCCTACAGAACCGCAGTGACCCAAAACCTCGTTGTTTTTCACTCGCCGTTTGTGTGTGCCCACTGCATTAGGTGTAATTAGATTTTCGCTCATGGCGTGAAAATTTATCATTTTCAAAACATATATTTTTGTGTCCATGGATGTGTGTGTTTTGCATTGGAAAATAGTTCACTCCCAGTGTGTGTGTGTGTCTCTGTGAGTTCGGTGCGCGCAAAACAGCAGCTCGAACACTCTCGAACCGCATCAACCATAATGTGCATCGCGTGGCTATTAATTTGACGAGCTAAAATAGAGCGAAAGCATTTTATGAACTCCCACCCTGCGTATTGCCAGCGTAATTTCTCTCTGCAAGTACTCTTGCTAATACAACATATACAGAAACATACACACACCCATATTGTTTCACAGTTCTAGCAGTACTTAGTAGCAGACCAGAGCGAGCAAAATCCAATAGAAACAACGTACCGTACCGAGTTGCAGCGTTGGTGTTGGAGCGAACCATCCCGCAAACGACCAGTCTCGTTTCGTTAGAGGTGAAAAATGTAAACGATTTCGAATGCTGGTCGTTAAATATTAGTTCACTGCTTCCGTAACACCCCCAAAACCTGGACAGCAGCAGTCTACCGCCACCCCCCAGGCAGACTAAGCAAATCTTACAGCTCTCGCCAGGCTCGCCATGTTTATTTTAGCGTTTATTGATCTCGCTCATTCACGTGTTATGGCTTCAGCAGAACAAACTGGGAAGCAGAGCAGCCGTGCAAAACCGAGGATGAAATTTAGCATGGGAACACCACCACCCCAGTTAACGCTGCCAATTTGCACCGCTCGCAATGGACGCGAACGGGGGAAAGGGAGGCTTAGAAGATACATAATTTACAATTCGCTTGAATCGCGCAATGAAATTTTCCTTTCGATTAGCATTCGAACGCTGTAGCCGTGTTGCCAAACACACATCCGACACAGAAATTATCTTTTCCATGCAATCGTTGGACCAACAAGTTCGGACGCGTTTGTACAGCTTGAACCGCGTTGGAAACGTGGATATTAGCGCTGGGGTGAAATTGTTGTCCTGGCGGATGGTTCTGCTGTGCTCGATTTATTAGAGTAATTCAACCCCGATGACGAATAACAACCATTTCACGTAGCTACTGAACTGTAACTGAAAGACAGATTCATCGCTCGGTTGCAGGTTCTTTGTTGTTCGAGGAAATGAATGAACGGTTCTGCATGGATGGTTTCATAAATATTGGACCAATCAATTGGTTAAATAAGAAAGCTCTTTGTTCTGTTCAATATAAATATTACCACTACACTGTTGAGAAGCTTCGTTGGATATCATTGGTGGTGTAAAGTGTCACAACTTACCTAAAATGAGAAAGAGAGAGCGAAAAGGTTAAATTTTCGTTGTTTTTTTTTGTAGGAAGAAGAAAGAATTTACATTTAAATTTATAGTACAATAAGGAAATAAAACTCGCCCCCCCCTCAAAACCGGGTAGAGCGAAACCTTCGTTGAACCACAACGGGTTACCGCAAATGCAAATCAGCAATGCAGAAAATTATGATTCCTGTGGTGTGTACGGTATTCGATCAATTCATAAATATTCACAGCAAGACAGTGAGGAAAAATGCAGCGACAGAGACCTGGTGCCTTCTACCGTGCACTACACACCACTGCCGCTACCATGCTTTTATCTCGTAAACCACCTTTTCCAAGTGTGCAGAATGTTGTACCAAAGGAACTATTTTCATCGGCCTGGCAGTGCTCGATGAAAGTCGACAGAAAGAGGGGGGGAAACCAGCTATCCCAGCTTAAGTAAAGATATCTTCTTATACCGAACACTGGCAATGCTGAAGTTTTCCATCATCATTTCCACGGAAAGGATGGAGCCTCTCCTTTCGGGTGAGCTAGTGGAGCGGCAGGTAAATAACTTTTTCCCCGTGACCCATCATAAATAAATGGGTATCCGCGTGCAAATCCCCCCCCCCCCCCCCCCAGCCCAATAGCGACGACAAAAGGCGACACTGTGAAGTGTGAAGGATTGTGCTGAAGGTAGTTTTGTTGCGGTATCCAATTTTTATGAGCCTTACAAAGGAGCGAGCGAGCGGGACACTGGCGGCACAATGGTTGAGGAACTTTTGCTGACCGACCCGGATTTTCCTACTTCTTTCTTTTCTTTATGCGATGGCGTGAAGGAAGGAAACAAGCGAGATGGTTTGCAAAGTTTCACTGTACAAGCCAATCTAACGCCTGGAGGGGGAAAAGGGAAATAAAAAGATGGCAACCTACTACCAAGTAGTAGTAGACTTGGGAAGTAAATCTTCGAGCGGTCGGGTGTGTAAAATTTTAAAATTATGCATCTTGCTCTCGCAACAAAATTGGTCCCCACGGTGGAGGTTTGGAGTAGGAGTAGCGCAACATCAGGACGCATGAATGATGGACCGTGTTGTTTTGGGACCTTTAGCATGCATCCTTATCCGGTTGGCTGCACGACATCGAGCGAGGTATGTATGTTAACATCATAACTTTACATACATGAATAATTTGTCATGTGTATGATAATGCTGCGCCACACGGCAGAAGGGACTGAAGAAGTATAAAATCTTATAACATCGAATATTTTGAAGTTAAGATTCATCCTTATTGCACTAAGCCATATTGCAATGAGTGTTTAAATGTCAAAATTTAAAAACAAATCAAATTGCAAGGATTATTGAAATATTGTTAAGCACCTTGATTAAACCGTATTGAATAGCTTGTTGAGAAGAGCACCACAAAGCTTCCAAAGAAACTAAAATTGGGTATTATAGGAATAAAGTAGCCCAAAACTATAACCCCTCCCTGCACATCATGCAAATTGCCCGACTCGTTCAATTATGGAAATAGTTTAATGATAACTCCATAATTGAAAAAATGCTTCCCGTTGCACCTGGGATTATAAGGTCGTAACGCTCCGTTCCCAACGGCTGTTTTGCTCTTGCTCCATCATCTCTGCACTGACGTGTTTCCCTTGTACCTTCTTTTCCTGATTTCCCTTCTCTGAACACGTGGAACACGCATGATACTGCCATGGTTTACGTATGCAGCAAGGCAACTAACTCCAAATGGGAAAGAACCAAACGCCGACATGCCGAACAACGCTGGGTAGATCCAAAAACGTATCTCCATTAAGTTCTACGCATAAGCATGTTTGTGGCGGGGGGGGGGGGGGAAGGCGCCAGTAGACGAACTTTTCGGTGATGGAAGGATCGTAATGGAGGGAGGGCGGGGTTTGCAATCATCGTTGCTATTCATTGCACCATGAAATTATGCATGCACTAGCGAGCTTGCAATCGAAACAGTGAGGCAACGATGCAGCGTTTAATAAAACATAGCTAAGCATACCAAAATTGAGTTGCTAACCCGTGTGTTTCCAAAGTTTTAAACGACGATTTGAGAAGAACTAATGTATAACACGGGCTAAACATAAGTTTCACAAAATGCGTCAGAATAGCTATTTTGCAAACGAATAAAATGCAACGCAATCTGCATGCAAAATCTAAGGGCTTTCGCGTAAAGAGTAAAATTAGATTCTTAGGAGACAGCTTAAGATGCAATTAAATGATAATCCACTTAAAACAGAGTAAACGACTTGCAAACACCACATCAAAGGGAGCAATAAATCCAGCCGTAACATAAATCACATCCAACGACTATGTGAAGTCATCAAGCGTTGCCATTTAAAAGGATTAAGGTAAGTCACAAACGGATGCAAAATTGCATAAAAACACGTACTTAACTGTTGGGAAGAATAAGTGCAGATCAAGGAAAGTACTACAGTATGGCTGTAAGCTTATAATTGAAGATTTGTGTTCTAGCAAACGAATGTCTGATACAACACATTTTTTTTTAATAAAAATTCGATCTTTTGGGCATACAGTCGGTAATTTAATTATGTTCCTACACAAAACAAATTACTAACGAGTTCAGCCATCGGGTTTCCGTATTCCAAGAGAAAACCTTTACACCTTTTGTCGAACTCCTATGATGTCCCCATATGCGCCATAACAAAAACACGGCATGGAAATTCGATACTCCATTATTTGGAGAGGTTGCACGGCGATAACAAGCATCCGAACCAGCTCGTTCCTTCCCATCCCCATCGACCACGCACTGTCGCCTGCTGCTTGCGCTGCTACGCCACTGCACAGCACACGTTCTGCCGATAATGGATTGTGGTGGAGTCGAGAAGCTGGGAAGGTTGTTGTATCCCTTTTCTCCTCGTTTACGCTTCAGCGCTGTTGTATAACTTTATTCTTTAATCCTATCACCCGAGCTATGAGATCACAGTACTCGTGCGCTCCAGCCCAGCATGATTTTCTGGGAGGCTGTGGCATAGAGACACGCCGCCAACACCTGATTCCACCCGGCTGTGCTCTTTTTGGGAAACAAAATGTCCCGGCACGGACAAGTGGTGATAGCGCTTAACGCACATCTCGCCCGCTGTCTTTCACCTAATGAGGTTTCCTGGGACGATGAGACCGCTCGGGTAGTTTATCGCCCATCAATTACGTTCCTTCACGGGGAGGTCGCGTTCGTTGTCTGCTCACCGGGAGGTAGGTTTGAAGCCTAGGCCTCGGTTGATGTTTGATATTGTTAAAGTGAAATTTTATGAGGCTTATTAAACGGAAAACATAGAAGCGAGTTTCATTCAATATTTTCGAACATTTTTTTTAATCCTCCAGAAGATCGGTATACACGATACACCTCGATGGAGGCGACATAATGAGCATCGTTTTTTATTATTTTCCTTCCATTGAAGAAGAAAGTGATAAACGTTAAGCCTTTTCTCGAACGTACGCATACACGCATCTTCCCTATGATTGTCGACGCTGTTTTTCCTTTCCTTTGCAGCCTGTTCTTCAACACACACGTAGCTGCATACATTAACTATAAAGCAGGGAGCAGAGGGGTGATGCAAACATAAAGCTGAAGCCGCACCCGGACGCGATGTCGCGTTAATGGTGGTAAAAAATTACTTAACCCGCTTCACGGTGGCTGCCCCTTCCGTACGAGACGGACGTTGGCGATCTTTTCTACTTGTGTGCGCCTTCGCGGGATCAATCGATCTTTCTAATGCTTTGCAAAGTAGAAACAGGTTAAGCTGATGTGCAAACCAGTTGACCGGGCAATTTTTTACTTTGCCGGTGGCGATCTGCCGCCGTTCGATCGAATCATAATCGCTTGACCGTGATGGAAGAGGGGATCGTCTAAGAGGAGAAATGTGCAAACTCTTTCTATCGATAGAAATAGAGTCACGCAAAATCGATAATAGCGAATAAGCGACATAGACGAGACGTGGCTAATTCATTCCGGTGCTAAGGTGAACGACACGGCATTAATACAAACGATTATAAAAGCAACCTTGAAGATGTCTGGGGCTGTTTGTTTTGTCGCTAAAGCAGGCACACATCGTTGTGTGTTGCTGGTGAAATTGGTCATTAGATTTGAAGTTTGAAAACAAAACAGAATGAAATTCGATAGAAAGAAGTATTTTCTTTGGAATATACAATCATCCACCGACAGTGTATACCTGGTAATGCGATACTTGATGGCTTTTTGGTAGAACACAATTGTTCAAACAATTCTTGGTACATACATTAATTTCACCTTCTAAGGACCTGCTAACACCAACAACTTTTGATTATCCTGGGTTTATTTAAAACAATTCGTTTGCTAACCTATTTTTAGAAACACTCGGCTAATGAATTCCAGCGAAGAAGTAGCGCTTTTCCCAGCTACACTATGCGCAAATAATGATTCTATGAATTGTTCGTTTGCTGTATGTTTCTGCTCCTCTTTTGTTTCCCTACTCAATGGAAACCAAGCCAAGATTGTTGATACAGTTTGCCGAAGGAAAGTCGGATAAAATAAAGCAAACAACAATAAGTTCGCCAAGGCTTACGAAAGGACACGTCCTGGCGGCCAACTCCCCCGGAGGGTAAGGTACAAACATAACAAGCAAAGCAATATTATCTTACCGGCAGCAAACCGTAGGAGGACACTCGCTCCGATACTGCAAACGATGGGAAGGGTGGGCGCAAAAAAAGGACAAATAAACAGAATAATCAAAAGACGCGACACGGAGAAGAAAGTAAGCGGCGGTCGTGCGTCGGGATGGGGAAAAATTAGACGGATATATTTCCATAATAAAAGCTGGCCGACTGGGTACCCGTGGACACACGGACACACACACACACACACACACGCGCAAGGCAGGCAGCACGGGGCACACCAGTGGAATCAGTGCCGAAGACGATTAATTTTCTTTTCGTTATCTTCGTAACGGCGTAACGCCATCAACTGGCAGGGCAGGGCGGGCGCCATTTTTGCGCCCGTGGCCGTAATTGACTCGGGTTGGTAGGTGACACGCGAGCAAGGGCAGGGACAACAAGATGGTTATGCTGCACACCAGCAGCTTACGATATGCAAACGCACAGAAATATGAAAGTTTACGCTCCATCATGCCGTCGCCGCTGCTGCTGTCTTTGCACCTCACTCTTGTGATGCGATTTTCACTTCGCCCTCTGAAGCTGCTCTTCCAGCTCGCCAGTGCGCGATAAATGGGGCGCTCGGTAATTGAGACTTTGAAATTGAATTTTATATGAGATGATAAAATTGTTCCACACACACACACACATACACACAAGAAGTTCGTGGGGGACGGCACGAGAAGAGAGTAAACGGTGGAGGTGTTGTGACTGATAAGCTTACGTAGACAGCGTCTAATATGCTCGCTCGTGCATAAACACAGCTCGATAATGCGCGGGCAAATTGCATACAAGTTTGATCACCCTTCTAAGGAGGAGGACGTAGTGTGCACTAATAATCAGTGGCACGTTATTACGAAACTCAGACACATCAACGCGAAGAATATTTGATGCCCTTTGTTTTGCTCAGCAGGATCATGGAAGGAAAGCGCGAAACCAAACACATGTGACCAAATTGCTACTTGTCGGCAAACCTGCTAGCAAACCGCGCCAAAACATCCAACTGCAAAAGTGCTATCCTCAAAACCAATCGAACATAAAAAAAGAAACTTTCTCACAAAAACAATAACCCCCCACAGCAAAACGGCAAACCCCGCGTAAGCTCTGCTCAATATCCGCAGCAAAACAACAGGGCGGGAGAACGCTGATTCCGTCGCGGCAACGTCTTCACGATCGTGCCTGCGGTCGTTTATTTCATTCTGCTAGCAATCAAGCGCGACACGAGACACTTTGAATATAGATTACTCAATTTTCGGGATTTTCCCTTCGAGAGCCGTTTGGAAGGGAAGGGAGACAATGCGACAAGCTCAAACAAAACATAAAAAAAACTCCAACTAGTGATAATAATGGTCGGACGGCGGTGGCTTACAGAATGACAGTGGTTGTTGTGTCATGCATAACAACATGGGCGTGTGTGGTTCGATACATATCGAACACATCGATTTGATGTGACCAAGAAAGAATATATGAAAGGAATTCTGAAAGATTTCTTTCGATAGAGGAGGAAGCTTGTTGATCAACGTTTAGCACTTAAGTGTTTAAGTAAATTTATGCTCAGAATACTTCGAGTAGTTACATCAACTATGATGCTGATTCTAAACGATGGCCATCGGCTCAACCCAACACGACAAAGTCACCATAAGGGCAGGCTACACATACACAGGAAACCGCATCATTCGACCAGTTTTCAAGAAGTGCCAAATTGATGGAAAACAGATGCCCCATCATCCGGGTTCCCCTTGCGCTTCACGGTTTCACGGCAGTCGGTAATAGATTGAGAGCAATCTTGTTAGGACTTTCTGGTGCCAAGCTAAATAAAAGCCTCCACCACCCTTCCTCGTGCGTTCGTCCATTCGGACAAAGCCAATACGATAGTCGGACGACCAGCGAAATCCGTGGCACAGAGCGCAGCGGAGACGTATCGACCCAATTTTCATGCTTTTATTTTTGGTAACAAGCACGGTTCGGGTGTTCGGCTTGTTTTTTGCTGGAATTGATGAAGCGTAGTTTACGATGCTGCACCATTTTACTACGCTACTTGGCTGGGTTTGGTAAGGATGGGAAAATTTCTCGGAAAAAAGTGGCCATAGTCTTAAATCAAAAACCATTTCCCAAGAATAGTAAGCATTTCTTCAATGCGTGGGTCAAGGTTTGTGATTGCGTCGACCAGAAATGGGTCGATTAGGGACCATTGAGGGAAATTGAGAGGAATTTTTGGAACCATTTCCATTGCATTGAGTGTGGTCCAATTGCTTTGTTGTTTGTACATCGATTTCAGCGATACTTTAAAGACATTTTAAGAGACGAGAGAACACAATGATTGAAAACGTCTAGTTGTTGACGAATAGATTGAGATGCTTACTGCTTCTCTTGGAAGATTTACTTTTAAGATTTGATTGCTCTAGGTGAGTGTTATCTGATTCTTCATTCTTCAAAGATCTCGCCAACATGTGTAAATGACTATCGAACAATGATATACGCTGAAAAGCTTCCCCACACGCCGACTTTGGTACTCGAATCTGCCACAATCGGAAACGACGACCATTCTTCATTGAATTTGATTTACATTCTTCTCGATGGCTTGTTTGCTTTCAATCGACACAGTATTTTCGGAAAGCAACATTTGAATTAATTGCAGCAGCTCAATGCGATTGTATCTGCGTGTGTTATGACGATGTAAAATTTCGCTAACATGATTGCTCTGGCGCAACAATCATTTTCTCTTTCCAGCTTTCCAGTGCACGCTTTCCAGGCAGCGCCACATCCATTGTTATCGTTCTCCGAAGGGAAATTTACCAACCCACCAAAATAATATCCTCAACCCGCACGTGGCTTCGCGGTTTTGAGATCGACAGAAGAAGCCAAAAACATCAAACCTTAGAGCTCGATGGTCCCATTCCCCACTTCCTTCCCATTTACGGGGTTTGATGTGCGAGAAATGATTCTCATTTGCATGATACATTCCCCCCAGGGTTGCTCCGATTCCGTTGTCCCGGGGAGCAGCAATATGCATCTGATTGTGGGAGGATGTCCCACGAGGACATCGCAGACACACGATGACAGAATATCACGCAAGCGACGAAACCGCTTCTTCCGTCGCGTTGCGGCAACACTTTTCCGCACATCAAAGCATCCGCGGGCTGGATTGCTCTCCCAGGAGCGGTTGCGCTAGAAGAAGCGAATTTCATTCTCGATGATGGCATTCCTCGACAGGTGGGCAAGAGGATCGGGACAGAGGGCAGGGCAGAGCAACGAGACAAATGATGGAAATCAGCTTTGACACATCGGTTGCGCGGACATGTTGTGACAGTACGGGCGAAATCATTAGACGCGCAAATGGAACGTAACCACACGTTTTGACCTGCCGTGACACACCTGACGCGTGACTTGATACATCAGGGAGGAAAATAGACAAGGCCTTGTGCTTTTATAAGCAGCTTGGTTTAGCTTTAATGCATCAAACATTACATATTCCTGCAGATGCTATCAACATGGCGATGAAATTGAGTTCAATAGACGCCGGAATGGTTTAGCAGTGATAAATGATGCTGCTCAGATGGCAGAGTTTTTATTTCAAAAGTGCAATCATCAACACTGAAGATCCTAACTATTGCGGATCCTTGGTACCGGTAGCACACCAGCAATGCGAGGATTTTCCTCCAATAAAGCAATGATTTCCAAGAAAAGAACAAAATATGCATCCTTCGCTATAATAAAACGCGCCCTTCAGATCAAACGCTCTTCCAGGGAAAGGGTCGGGTGGTAAAACCCCGTTGAAATACAACACTGCAGCAGCAGCAGTAGCATCCCCGTACCCAATATGCATCGTAAAAACGGAGCCAGTAAAGGCTCCAGGGAGGTTTTGCGTTTGTTCGCAAGACGTTGTGTTGTGCTGCTTCTGGCTCGCCTCGGGTACGCGCGTCGTTGCTTCAATTTCCCAAAAACGTTTACGACCGGCGGGGCAGCATCTTCCAGGGCACCACATTCCAACCAATTGCCACCAGCAAGGCACGTAGAATAAGAATCTAGAAGAAGGGAAAAACACTCACACACACACACACACACACACACACACACACACACACACACACACACACACACACACACACACACGAAAACCAGTCCACATAGAGAGGTATTTCCTTCAAGCTAGCGTGTCTTGCGGACGAGTCCTCCCGAAATATGACGCGCGTCCCAGAGACAGCAAAGTGAAAATTTTTGTTGTGCCCTTTTTATGCATATTTTCCTTTTGCCCGTTTGGATGATCCCACCGTTTGGTTGCCATGTGTGTTGACGACGCGGATAAGTATGAGTGTGTGTGTGTGTTTTTTGTCGTTGTATCCCAGGGACAACACTTTCCCAGAACGCGCTGCTGCAGTCGAGACACGGTTAAGCGCAAAAGGTATAAAAGGTTTTTCCCATCTATCTGTTGGTGGAACATAAACCATCGTCAACTGACACACACACACACACACATACACACGGGTTGTCTCTTTCGGCAGGGTGTAAGCAACAACACCCGGCAGCATACAGCTCCAAGGCATAGCACGATGCAGGAAATGCCGTGCGTAGAGAGTGTTTTCGGCTTAAGCTGCGGGAATGATGCTGTAGAGTATTTCCAGCCTGTTCGAGGTTATGATGGAGACGAAGCGAACATGTTGACAACACATGGGAACGCAGCTTCGAGCGTTTCGCTTCGCTGTACTTCCTCTTTCTTCATCCACACTACTCACGCACCAGCCAAGCAACAAGAGCAGCGGTTCGGGCGTGAAGCCCGGCGAACCGTTTGACGAATCGAACACCGACGGGGTCGAAACCGCACGAAATATGCATATGCGAGACGCGGGACTGTGCGTTTTTGAGACCACACATGGACGAAGCAGTGAGGAGAAGAAGATCGACAGGCAACGCATGTGTAGCTTCAGCAGCCTGTTTTTAGCTTATTTCTTTTCCAGAAGAAGCGTCGGCCGCGTGTATGTCGTCATCTCTAAAACCATCGCGCAAGGGGCCAAACTCGCGTGCACGCTAAAAGCCAAAGTTAGAACGGTTCTTGCGTCTCTCTGTGTATCCCATTATTGGTGTGTCTTTTCGAGTTTGTCTTCTTTTTGGCTTTTGTGTAGGATATATTTTCAAACGCTTGTGTGTGTGTGTTGGTTGTCTGTTTGGCTCTGAGAATCGTTGTGCATGTGCAATAAACATAACGTCCGAACAATAAACCAATAAAAAGGCTGCACACAGGGCTGCCTTCTCAAAGGCAAACTTCAATCTCCCGAGTGATGCCTTCGGAAAGTTAAAATTTATGAGGCTCCAAAGGCCGACAAAACGTTCTTGACGAGTTTATGTGTGTGTGTCCTTGGTTGTTTGGTTCCCTTTTATTTGGGTCTTCTTTACAAGCCATATCTCTTTTGTTGTGTTCCACAAACCTTTAGACTACAGCAAGGACCATATCAGATGAGCTAATTCGGCAGCTAATAAAGATAACTTTCTTAACAACCTCAAACAGAAATCTTGTTCTGAGAATCGGAACACAGCTTGCGGAATGGAACGTTCCACGAAACGTTGAGCGTATTAAATCACGATCAAAGCTCAATCAGCACACACAGGGGATTGCTGCTTGCCTTGATCCCAGGTCAGCAAAACAATTCGTGGCCAAAATGCTCTCCCCAATTTAAATCCATTACTAACCGGCGGTATATTAAAATAATCCAGCCCGTCGTAACCGGACACGGTCTCCCCGCATCAAACCCACACTGCGGTGGCCCGTTCTAACGGTTGGTTATTCTCGCTCATAAACACACACACACCACACGATTCTCGATTGATTGCATTGGTTTAACCGGTTGGCGCGTGATATGAATTTGATTACAGGTTATAATCTTCGGCCGGGCGGATACTTTTCGTCCAAGGCGGGGTGAGGGATTGATTTTGCGAAACTTCGCGCACATCGTGCGCGGGTTCGGAATTTGGAAGGAAAGATTAATTTTCTCTTCCAGGAACCGAAAAAGGGCACCGCTGACCTTCAGCCGAGCACGATTTTTGCTAGAGTTTGGGAGGCGCTTTGTTGAATAAAACAAAAAATGGTAGCACGAAGCGTAGAAGAAAAACTTAATTACCTCTTAACTTTTGGCGCATTAGTTAATGAAACGGTCGAAAGAGATGGGTTTCCGAGGGTTTTTGGAAATATGTTTTGTCACCGACATAACTTCAACTGTTTTGTTTTTCGTGTGTAGTGAAAAAGTTAACTTTATTCCTTTTAAACCTTCTGCAAACCGAGACAGCAAGACAAACACGAACGCATTTGCAGAATTGAAACTAAAAGCTAAAATTAACATTTGTGAATGTTTCACTTCTTTTTGAAAGCAAATGTCACAGCTCTTTATCTGTCTCTCACAACAAGCGTTGGAAGCAAAGTGCGTTACAGTTAGCATGGCGCAAAGTTTTCGCCATCAAAACTACAACAACGTCCACCGTGGATAAACGAACGTTTTGACGGCCCACGAGGTGACGTACAGGGGAACTGCAAAGCCACCCAAGAACAAGAAGCTCCATACAGCGAACAGTTATATCACTTTAATCTTAACGAGATGTGTTGCTGTGCTTATGGCCCGATTTCCCGCCCAACGTTGTTAGAAAGGGTAAATAAAACTTTTCCTTCCGTAACGCTAAGACACAAAACCTGGAACCTGGTGAGAGTTAGACGATGGTAGGACATCGTGATGACTCTTGACTTGCTGGTCGTAAGCATGAGTTCTGTACTCGCGCACAAACTTTCTCGTAGTTTTAATTTTACGAGATACGAGTCTCATAACAACAAAAAGTGATGCGAAAATGTTGCAAGTACAGGAAATTGAACAAGACTTAATGTTTCAAATTATCTTAAGCCCATTCGCAGTGTGTACCGGCATTTTGAGCCCGACTCAATGAAGCTACTTTTGTAATGTGGCGTTGTTTGAGATATTAAAAACAATGGATAACAGTGTTGTTGCACTGTACTTCGTCAACATCTTGGTCCTTTAACCTCTAGTCTACTCCGGAACTTCAACTATGGTGTAAAGTGTGTACTAATCTCATCTTCAACGTAAAACTTCACCAGACAAGATAGCGTTAGTTCTACAAGGATGCACACACTCACACACAGAGAGTATCCCATTATCGCAAAGTTCTGCATTGGGGTACGGTGTGGTGCTTCGCACCCCCGAAAAAGGCGTCTGTTGGCGCCTCCGAAAAAGTAATTTGTAACGATGTCAGAAATGTGTGTTATGTTCTCGGCGCATTCTTATCAAGCAGCGGGCAGCGTGTGCGGGGCTGAAGAGATATGCTTTCACTCACGAGGGTGGATTATACAGTGAGAAGGGAGCGAAAGAGTGTTGCTACTCCCTAGGCGAGCAAGAAGCGCAACCGTGTACTTAATGTAAATTGATGATCACACTCTTCCACTTTACGCTCTACAAAAGATAAATGTAGTCCCACATTTGGGCTCGTTTTTTTTGCTCCCCCTGTTTCCATTGCTACTGTGCCTTTATTAGCGTGTGTATCTGCATTAGTGTGTGTAATAAATTCTGGATGATTCAACACTGGCAGGAGTAAAATCGCAATTCTCGGTACGAAAACTTGATTTTATTATGCCGAAATTATGATGACGATTAATGACGCGCCTTTGAAACTCTCCGCGAGTCATAAGGCGCAGCACGCAGACAACTTTTTGTACCCATTTGGCGTACATTCTAGCATCATTCATTAAACGAGAACAACTTGGTCGTAAAGAAAAGCCAGATTAAACATCTTAATTCGTGTGTAAGCTCACACCAACTTCACGCGCGGGATCGCAGGATGGCTTCATTACGGGGCGGCAAATGCGTGGCAAACGTGGGGCGTGTGTGTGTGTGTACAAACACTGTTTATTTCTCACGGGTTGCCATTATTTCCCACGCCTTACTGCAGGGTTATTTCGAGTACCACGTCCTAGTGGCTCGGAAAAGGAGTGTTGTGTCGCGTGACAGTGAAAAGCCCGCCGTCCCGCCGAACCGGACGGTGTTGTCGATGGTCTGTTCTGCTGCCCCCTCCCCGCCCCCGGAGGGTGAGTGCATTATCAAATTTATCTACACCGACCGACGAAACACGACGAGCGCAAATATTTGGTCCCGGGTGGTTGTTGTTTGCACGCGTGAGCGCCCTGCCGCACAAAGGCAAGGGAGAGACGACCGCTCGATGATAATTTGACGTCAGGGGGCTACCGCCGCGAAGGGCTAACAGGTGTGTAAAGACACCCTTAACATGGTTGGGCGCGTGCCGCTCGAGGTGTCAAGGTAAATAAAAAAAAAGAAGCGGTAAAAAGAGACACCACCACGATAAAAGTAAAACATTACCAAACAAGACAGCCGCTTGTCGATAGAGGAATGGGCTTAATGGCACTGACAAAAAGTAGAAGATATCCATACCGATCATGGTTGGAGGAGCATTAGAAGAAAGTTTGGCGTCCCTCTGGACACGTTTTTGTGAGCAAGCAAATGAAACTAGAAGACAAGGCAGCAAAAAAGGAAGTGTAATAACGAAGCACGCAAATAGATAAACAACATAAGTGACGAACAAACAGCAAGGGGCGGTATAAGCTCGCGGGAATTGCCCAGAAAGTGAGAAGGCAGCAAAACACAACAAAAAACGCTTAAACGCATTACACCGCGTGAACGAACAGGAGCGTATTATTATGTTTTGTTTGGTAATTGGATACATCGGTGTGAGGGCATAAGCCCACGATAGCAAAGCAAGAACAATCTTTGGACGGTAATGTGCCTATCATTACCGTCCACCTTTATGGCACGCGTAGAACCATCCTAGACTACCTGGGACGAGGCACAAAAAAGGTGGAACAAACCAATCTCCAGGCTAATCGTGCTCAGTCATTGCCGATCGATCGTGTATCGGCGCTTCGTTTGCGGTCGGAATGGAACAACACGCCAGAGGCTCTACTAGTAATGATTATTGAAATCGAAACGTTCAATTATTCGTGCCTCTTCACCTACATTCGCTAGTTCTTCATGAGCGTGCTAGTTGGATGATGCTCGAGAAGGTAAATAATAGACATCTTCATCGGAAGTTGGGACCGTTCGGGAAAGAAAAGCATGTGCTGATACGTTTTGCATTCTGACATCTTATTCATGAAGGAACGAGTGTCTTTATTTACAAAATTTACGTAACAGAGCCCAACAAACACTGAGATATTATGCAATCCATTATGTTAGAACTATTAGCAGGTGAAAAGACCACAACAAGTCTCTAAGAACCCTTCAAACCAAACATCTTGGGATGCTTTGTAAACCTGTTTTACTAAGTGGAATGCTTTTATAGTTACGGTGTTACACAGTAAAACTTGAAAAGTACACAGAAACCTCTTTGAACTACTTTTACCGGGCTACCGGGTGTTACTACACTCTTTGCCAGTGGAAAGGCCACAGACGTTGATGATAAGACAAACTTTGGCAAAGAACTCAAGCTGTGTTAACCTTTTTGGTCCTCGTCTCTATGTTGCCATAGCGCTTTTAATGCACCAGATGAACGCATTCTAGTGCCGGATGTAAATTAAATGCCTGGAAAACAGGTTGTCCTATCGTTAGTTTTCAGTCTGCTACCATTTTTGATTTGTTCCCTTTCGTTACAGCAATCACAACAAGTTCAACAATTGACTGACTGTTTAAAATGAACAGATAACCGTGCGTTGGAGATGATAATTGCAGTATGTTTGTGGTTCCTGGCATCGAATCAATAACGACCGTGTAGCATGGTCAATTGTGCACAGTCGAGCCACACAAATACTCTAGCGTAATGGCACGTACACATAGTTCGAAAATGGAATCCAATCAAACAAAATGACTCGTATATTGGAGAAGACCGGGACCACTTGAACGCTAATCTGCACGTAGCGCCAAGGTGACATTCGCTTAAGCCATAAGCTGCCCAAACATGGCACTAAGTTCCAATCATAAACACACCAAGCGGCTAGTATGGAGCATCGTTTATGCTCTGTTCTGATGAGATTGCTTCCTCTCCCATTCGAACGTTTATAATCAGCCCCATGTTTTATTGCGCATTTGACGCTCGCGCTTGGTACGTCGGTACGAAACTGCATCGGAATTGGCTCTTCTTCGAGGTGGTAGGAGAATCGTCGCCCAATCTAATAATAGCTTATCCAATCGATGATGCACTATCTGTTTCGGTTTGCCAACAGAAAAGGAAGAAATAGAAATCGGATGAGTACCACGATGCATAAATAAGGCAAAACACAATCGCCTAGCAAGCGGTGTTTTACATTCGGGTGCTAGTTAGTGACCGTTGCCCAAGAACTAGCCATAAAAACCTACTTCGCAAACGATCTCAGTTCGAGTAGAGTCCATTCTATAGTTGGTGCAGCTTTTCCGATCCAATAACCGTTGCTCAATCCCCTTCATCAAAGCGCCAGATGCATCCGGGTGCATTAAAAACGTTGCCTAGCTCATTTTTGGGGAGATAACGGGCAAAGAATCCAGCAAAAACCCATAGGAAACTTTGTCCACTAATTCTATTTATACGCCACTTACTTTGATCATCTTCACTTAACTTTGCACCATAATCGTTCCGTGGGACGGAGACGAGATCAAACAGAACCGTTTGGATACAACCGATCGGCGGCAGGCGCGCTCAATTAACACCATGCTAAGTGGACGGTCAGGCGCACGGTCGGGCGGGCGGTCAGTTTGCTGCTGGTTCAGTTCATCAACGCTGCACAGGGCCATAATTCGATTTTACGACTGAAGTACTTCCGGCGGGCGAAGGGGGGCGCTTGGAAATGGTCACTTCCATTTCGACCGAGTCGGGAGATAAGCAAGCAAACTAGGGAAAGGATGGTGGTGGTGGGTGATACTGTTTCGCTTTTGTTTAACGGTCAATGTAATACAATTTTCCGAGGCGAGGTGGTGGTGATGGTGGTGGTTTTTTATGTCGCGGTGGCGTCTTGCTTCAATTAGACCGAACGTTTTCGTTTTTCGCGTCGTCGACCATAAAAAAAAACGGGTCGGCTTGTGTGTGCGCACGCTGCTACAGAGACACACAGTTGCTATGCCACAAACACGACTTTACACGTTACCTTTGTAGCAGTGAAAACTAAACACACACACATATACATATCCACTCGTAATCGGTGAATCGTAAGACCGATGTGTTTATTTATTTTTATCCTCTCTGTCTGTCGATCGCGGCCGCGCTGATGGTGCGGTGTGGCCCCCAAAAAGGTGTTCTGCTGCTAAGGGGAGTTTTCGGTAGATTTGCATCTCGTCCACATTTCGGTACGCTCCCACGTGCAAAGACAGACACATACACACAGACACTGCCTGTCTATCTATTCTAGTACAAGACAGCAGGAGAGAGCAGATGCCAAACGAAAATATCAACCTGACGACTAGTGTAGTTCGCAATGAGTTCGCACGAGGACGCGACGATGTCAAGGAAAAGAATGATGGCAAAAAGAAAGCACGCGTAGTTGTGCGCTTATTTGTGTGTGTGTGTGCGTTTTGAAGGGCAATGAGCAAAAGGAAAAACACATGTTCCTTTACTCTCCATGAGCAATTTTCTTTTGGCGAACAAAAGCGATTGTAGCATTTCAGCCGAATGTCAAATTCTGTACCAAGACACAAACGCAAACGCAATAAATACTTCACGAGCGAAAGATATTTCCCACTTTCAGCCCATCAATAATTCAATTTTGGAGAGAGAAAAACATGTCGGATGTGTTGCACCTGTGTTCTTTAAAATCTGTAACATACGGTTTTGTAAACTAGCACCCAAGTGCTTCCTACAATGGAACACAGGAACAAGAACGGGGAATGGTTGCATTACACGAGGCAAAAACAAAACTCAATTGCAAAAATTGAAGGTTCATCACACACACAAACACACACACACACACACACACACACAGTAGCGAACGCGATCAAAGCCAAATCAAATAATCTAATAATAGAGCCAGCCAACAGCATCATCATCATCAGCCCATCGCAGTCGTCGTCGTCGTCGTCGTCGTCAATTTGTTTGCCAATCTTCGATTCTCCGATTGCCTTTGTTGTGAGTGCTGCCAAGAGCTGAGAGGCACACCCGGAACGGGAGAGATTTGGTCAAGAGCCTGAAGGGGATGAACCGATTTCGATTAAACCATCCATCAACCTTCTATTTCACCGTGGAGTCCGAAGGGAAAGGGGGTGGGTTGTATCCTGGGGCACGTGCTCGTTAACTGAGCGCGCACATGAGATTTACGCAGCACAGCCGCCTCGACGGGGAGAGTGCAGTTTCAAGTATGCGTTCGAGCAAGCGCGGATGGAGTTGCCACCGTGACATGCCACCGACAGCTCGACGCGATAAATTTGACAGCTGACAAAAAGGGTGCGAACGGGTTTTATCGTGTAGTTGAGCTGGAGAAATACTTAATTCTACCGCTTGTCGAGCGCATCCGCAGACATTCAATCGTCCATTGGCAAGGGGATCGGTCACAGCAGAAGGGAGAGAGAGAGCACATCTTGCCACTGGGTAATGAAAATGGGCAAGAACCTATCAGAAGCGGATCCATCAATCTCGCCCATCGAACAGAGAGTTGTTGTTCATCTCTGTGAATTCAATTTCGATTTCAATTCTTGCCCGGTGGTAGCATATGTGCGCGACCGGTGGATGAAATCCGATTTGTTCTTTCCGCATTGCATCGCCCCTGCTTTGTTGTGTTTGTTTGTGGACCTCCTGCTGTAACCATATGTAACCACTCTCGATCGTGTGCTAACGATCAAATGAGAACTGGGCAGTGCGGGGAGGTAAAGGGTCTCTGCTTGTACTAAGGCGCCACTTGCACCCGTCTTGGTGAGAGAGCAAATATCCCATCTCCGGGCAGGAAGTGAGCGCGATCCGATGGAATGTTTATCGCTTTTCCTTTTTCGCCTCCCCCTCCCCCCTCTTGTGTTATGATTTATCGATTACGAGCGTGTCTTGTTGAGCCGGAAAGGCATGCCCCGTGCACACAGGCAACGAAGGAAGTGTGTGGTGCCATTCCATCTCGACGGAAGAAATCGGAAAACTGTACAGGGTTTTGATTTACATCTTCTACCGAGCGCCCTGAGGTGTGTGTTTCAAGCTTCTCACTCACCTTGAAAATAGTCCCACCCGTCAAAGGCAGTGTATTATTAATGCATCTTCGTAACAGGCTTTGGTGCGCAAATCTTCTTCTCCAGGAATTCGATCCGTTGGTAAAACAGCACGGAAATGCCTGGAAGGATTTTTCCTTGTTTGTCGGTTGCCGCCACATCACTCAAGGACACCAACACACAGCAGCAGCAGTTTGACAGCGACACTGGCGCCAAGTCATTCCCATGTGGCAAACGATGCTATGCTTCTGTGTGATACGATCGATTTTTTGCATCGCAGCTCGTGCCAGCTCTTGTACATTCTCACTCCGGCGCGATATACGCTAACGCCCTCTAACGCTCGGGAGTGAGCTGCGATTCCTGCATGCCTGGCTTTCGTTTGCACAAGCACAATGAGGCCGTGTCACAGCGTCCTACACCTTAAGAACCTGGAGTACGGCCCAGAGTTTCGCCATCCCACGGCTAGCCAAGTGACGAGTTCCTCCTCCGGTGCATACAACGAGGCGGTATCTTGTGATGCACTGGGTACTACACTACACATCACTCGGAACATATCATGTACAGTATCACACACATGCACCGGGTGCACTTTGTGCTCCTTACCTTTGTCTTCCCGAGCTCGCAGCGGGTTGGGAAAAGGGTGGCATTTTTCCCGCAGCAGTTTCTAAACACACTCACGGATGAAATGGATGTGTGTGTGTTGGGGTGTGCTATGTTCGTTTTCCATTCCCCTTCCAACTGACCGGACAGCACGCGCGTATCTGTATGTGTGTGTGTGTGGTGATACCGACAAGTTGAGCTTGAGGAAAATTCATCTCCCCCTTGTTCGGGACGAAAAAGACACAAGACACAGCCCCACAACCGGCCCGCAGCTGAAACAGCACCATCTTCCCATACATTATTCATCGCCGTGCGTCAGCAGGGTAGGCAGGTGTGAGAGCGGGGCAAAAAGAGACGTTGCCAGCGCACCGCTCGGTTGTGTTGGAAAAATCGTTTCCGAGTCGGCGAGAATAGAACGGGCGTGAATCACTCAGGGGACAGGAGGAGGAAAAACGCAGCAGCAGTAACACCGCCGTGCTGCGAGCGCGAGGAAAAGTGTGATTTTAAGAGCATTGGAAAATGAGGCAAAGCGTACAAAGCTGGAAGTGAGGAGCGTATGTGCAAGTGCTGTTGTGTGCGTGTGTGCTTGTGTGTGTGTGTGCAAGTCGTTGAACTGAGCTCGGCGTGTGTCTTTCTGCTTAAAACTGAGAAAATAACGAAACAGCAGTTCCAAGACGGGACCGAGACAACGCAAAAGTGAAGTATAAAAATACCGTCCAATAATCCCCCGTTGAGCTGCTCCGAGCGCAAGGGGGTTAGAGACACGGGTTTTCACGCAGCAAACCGAGGGACCGAAAGATTCGTTAATTTATTTGCATAAAATGGGGAGGAATGTTTCCAGCGATGCTGCAGCGATGAGGCTTAATTGGCATCCAGACTCCATGCTGATGACATGCGCGGGAAAAAGCAGGAAGGAGAAAAGCGGCCAAGATTGTTCCACATGATTTTCGCAAGAAAAATGTACTTGTAAGCACGAACATATTCACATACAGGCGGCGTAAGAGACGATGAGCTAAGAACTCATTATGATTCCAAAAATGGGAACGTTTCTCCATTTTGTGCATTCTTTCCTTCATTAAGCCTCCTCACACGGGGGCGGAAAGACAGTTCCTTACAGCGACTGTTCCGTGTTTGCAGGTATCTATCGAACGTAGACTGACTTGAAAGTAACAATGCTTTTTCACTGTTGGCTTTCCCCCTCCGTAAAGCAAAAAAGGTACCGAACACTGGCAGGCATAAAATATGCAACAAAGAATGTGGCAAAAATGTGGAAATTCTAGCCTCTTGCCCTCAACACCAACATGGGACTACCAATACACAGACAACCGGAGGCCCAGGAAGTTGGCCGGAAGCCGGGTTTGATTTTTGTGCTTCACCGCGTGGAAAGATTCGGTAACTTAGATTATCCTATCGGAGTCACACAAAGCTGCGGATGGGAGAAAGGTGTCCCGCGGACTGCAGAAGACGACGACGGCTTTCCTGTCACTTTTGCGAATAAAGCAGAAACCGGCGGCCGGTCCTGTAGCATGATGTCGTCTCGCGCTAAAGATATTCATTGTTCATCGTTGGCAGTGTGTGTTCAGGGGGTTTTTTTTTTCGCGACCCGTCACCTCACGCTACACGACAACGTACAGGCAGCAGCTACTCTCTAATTCCATTGTCGGCTTCATCGTCGCGCAGCCGCCCCACTGATAACGCCGCTGGAGACTCTGTCTGATCGTTCGCGGAGGCTTTGCAAGCCAAAAAAAAAACAGGGACCACCACTGAATATACACTTCGGCATACACACGGCGCGCCAAAGCTTCCGCACAGTGCGCCTGGGTGGTGGTTTAAAAGGAGCACACTTTTCAAATAAATAAGGACCTGCTGCCGCATGGCGAGCATTTTTTTAAGGGCGAGCAAAACTCGTGCGATAATGTGATTGAAGTTATGCAGATTTATTCAATTCCGGGCTGACGGCTGAAATGTTGGTGTTTATTTTGACGCAGGCTTTATCCTGTTATGCAGAGAGCAAGGAAAGAGAGCCGTTTCAACTGCCAAAAAATATCACACCAGAAAAATGTGGAACCTAATCAAAAGGTCTTGTGGAACCATATTTTGCAAGATTAGCACAACAAATAAAAGACACTGTGGCTCATCTTATAGCCTCGGTAGACACGGGTTCGTTGTCCATGCAGGGAAAAAAGGACATCATAATTTTGTACCCAACAGATGCGCCCATAGGATGTGTGGCCGGGAGTTACACATTTCCTCACACTGAAAGGCAATGAGATTTTAATCAGCCTACAGCGAGCGAACGGAAAAAGCTTATCTCAAGTTAACGTGTCAAACGGAAAACAAAAGCTTCGGGAGCAAATCCTACATCATGACGGTGTTATGCATAGCACAAAAAAATTAGAAGTAAATACATCGACGAGAAACGCTGCAAAGAAGAAGGGAAAAAAGGCCCAAAACTTGTATCGTACGACCTAGCGCGGCGCGTAAGTAAACAGCGTTTTGAGAACACTTTTTTTCTCTCTACGTGATTGTATGTGTGTGTGTGTGTGTAGCAACGGAATGTGAAACAACTTTTCTTTGGCGCACACAACACAACACCCTGAAGGCGCGCTACACTACGCCAGCAACAAAACCAACCAACGCGTCCCTTCGGTTGCCTTCGCTTTTAATCCTACCAATTTCCCGGCAACCGTGGGCGGCGGCGGCCGAGCTTTTTCCGGGTCCAACTCCGTGCCGCGCTCGTGCGCGTGTCAGCGCGACCACACGTACGCGAAAACGTGAGCGTTAAAGAAAGTATTTTCTCATTAAACTTTTGCTTGCTTGCTTGCCTCCCGAACCGTGCGCGCACACACACACACGCTTTCGACACCACATCGTGGCGCTTGGGCCCAAGCCAATGAAGGGAGTTTTCCTGAGGTTTTTTATTTGGGAAGTCACAAAGAGTTTTGTCGGACGCCGGCTGTACCGTATGTATGTGTGTGTGGTTTGTATTGTTGTTGTGGTTTTGGGGGGGACGAACTTGTTATTAAAGTCATACGCTGTTTTTCTTCATCATTTTCATCAGGCCTTATTTCCCTGAGCGGCGGGGGAATAACTGCTGTTTTTTTGTGTTTATTCCAGGTGCTGAAACACTTTCTGCAAAGGTATGCTACATGTATGTCTTATACAGTTTATAATCTCACACCACTGCTGCGTGATCTTTGTCCTTCGTCCTTTGGGAGGTAGGTCACTGTAGCTGCCATGACAACAATTGCTTGCTAGCCGTGTTTTGGCGGGCGGGCAAAGAGATTATATATCATGTGGTGTTAACATAATCGTTCTTTTCCTGGCAGCAGAACTCATATATTTGCTCCGTCCCATTGATCAAACACAACGACGGTTTGTTCCAATTCCGTGTCATGACGAGCCTAAATTAATTTAGCTAGCTGACGTATTATTAAGGCGTTGCTTCGTTAGCTGCTGGCGATCAGATAAGCATAAATAGACACGATTCTCCTTTGCATGATCTGCGGGCATCATTAATTTCCTACTTTCTTGTTTGGAAATCACCTAGAAACGCCGAAATAACTCTTTGACACGTATTACCTAAGGTTTTTATTCTTATTTCTCAAAGTTATTTAAGCCTCCACAACAAAGAGATATCGAGAACAAGTGCAAACTGTGTCAGTTTAAAAAAAACTGCTTCTAAAGGTTTTGCTTGTATTTTTAAATGATTTTACAACGCCCACCGAACTCAACATCACTTTCAGAGACGAAATGTGATCCTCGGGCGTGCGTAATTGCGCACTAAAAATGGTAAAACTGTCCAATAAAAAGCCTTTGTTTTATTTAAACCATTTTGGGTGCTTTTCTCCACCCGAGTGGTAAGCTTTTCTTGGAAATTGCTTCGAATAGAGCTTCCCCGATTTTTATCTCTTTGCCATCCTTTACGAACCTTAACCGAATGGACCGCAGCGCCGGACGGATCGAATCAGATAACAACGACCCGCAACAGTAGCCTATTGTTTACGATGGGCACTGTAAGGGAAAAATGGATGTAAAACTGTAAAAAAAAACAATCCCTAACACACACACGCGCTCGTCTATGCGTGTCGTGTGAAATGGAGGCCATCTATGGAAATGAAGATCCACTTTGGAACACTCGCCTAAGCGACCATCTTGGTTGTTCATCTGTTTGCTCAAGCATCGACCCATTGTTGACCCTTTCGCACGCAAGCACACACACAGTTACACTCCCTGTGAAGCTTTTTTTTGGAGGTGCTCCGAAAATTGATACAACACCACTTACCGATGGTGATCGACAAGCGACACTGGCGAAGGAGTGAAGCAAGACTTGCTACAAGACTCGAGCACTACACAAACTACAGCGTAAGTGGTGTTCGGGTCATGTTTTCCTGTCTTGTATGTCCTTTTTTTTAATATAATGTTGGTTTCATTCCATTCCTACAACATTGTCCAGTGTACGTTCGTTCTGTGTTCTATTGCAAGCAAGCTGTGTGAGTGTCTCGATGTGTCATATGTCCTCAATTTGCATATTCAAATATTCGCACATCCTTTCCTCATTTGCGGCAAAGAGCACCCTGTGTGTTGTTTCGCTCGTTTTTTTGCGTGCTTGTGTGTGCACATGTGTTTTTTAAATACTTTGTTCGTTTTTGTGTTTCGTTGTAAAGCGAAAAAGCGCCAACACGAGCGAGCAGCAGCTAGGAAGAGCGGACACTTTCAAAAAAACATGAGGGTTTATTGTAAGTGAAATGCAAAATAATGTACAAAACATGCAAAAACGACACCAGCGGACAGCACCACCACACCTACTGTTCCGATCTGTTAGGGACGTCCGTACTTGTCTGGTGACATACACGGGAGCCATACCTAGCCTCCGATGGATGGACAAACCTCCAACCAGTAAATGCTTTTCGATTTTACAACCCAAATAGGACACCGACGGCAAGCAAAGAGCAACGTACTGAAGGTCCAAAAAGGTGGCTCCAACCCCCCCTCCGGAAACGTAACAAAAAACAAAACAATAAATTTTTATTATCATCGTCAATTACATCTGCGATGTATACGGGTAGAGAGAGAGAGAGAGAGCAGGGGGTTTGCCATTGAGAGGCTTACAGGTAAGAGGGGACCATATTTTTGCATATTTTACACGACCTTTGACCAAAATTTAGGCAACTTTGGCTTCATGTTGTTTGATTGTTTTACCACACACACACCCCGTGTCTTAATAGAGTCGATAGAGCAAAAACTGGATGTGTAACAGCAACTACAGTTTGTAGTCGATTTTTAAAATGGCCGAAATGGCGGGTTAGTTTTGCCCTTTTTTCCCCCCGTGTATTCCTATTCGTAGCGCAATTTACTTGGAAAGTTGCTAAAATTATGCACAAACACCACTTGAAGTTGCTTCTACAAACTCGAATGATGGGTAGAAGCATTTCGTTTTGCATTAAAATCAGGTCAAGCTTAGCACAAAATTGACTTTCGTTATCAAATGTTGCCTTTTTCCCTCCATTCTCTAGAAACAATGCAAAGTCCCTTTTGCATATCCCTTTATCCTGGCGCCTTACTTTTTAACACTACCCTGTGCTAGAACGTACTATGTGTTTCGGTGTGTTTGGTTGGAAGAATTTTTGTTGGTTTTTCTTTTGGTTTTCGTTGCCTCACTTCACCACCCCCCAGCTTTCGCGAAGCCAATAGTTAACGGATATTTATGGTTATTAACTGGGTGAAATGACAGTTTTGGTGTTCCGAGGGGTCAGTTTAGTCGGAAAATATGTGATCCCACTGTACTGTGGTACTGCACTGGTGGGTGAATTGCTTTTTCCTTTTCATTTTTTTGCTCTCTGCCACAATCGCCCTAGCTACGTACGATCCAATAGTGAGAACGGGAGATTCTTTCGGAATGAAGATAATATACTGCACGAGCTTCACGGAGGTTAATTTTGCACAAGCCTTTGGTTTTTGTTCGATAGCACACACACACACACACACATACACACAGCGAGCGTACGATGGTTCAAAGGTGGAATCAATTATTTAGATGCCTTTGCCTGTAGTTTAGGGACAGCAGACCAGAGCATGGAATATGGTGAATCAATAATGTGTAAGCTCGTTAGACGTGAAAGGGCTCAAAATTCTGGAGCGAAATTCAGGCAGCAGTCGAGAATCTTGGTGGTACAAGAGCACGTCTACACAGCACGGCTAGGGAAACCACAACCCGCAACATGAGCAAGAAGGTTTAGATATCTCTTCACCACTCGATTGGTTGCTTGTAACGTATACATTTCTGAAGTAGATCGTCGGATTTGATGCTGATGTGTTTGTGTGGCTTTTGCCAAACAGCATTTAAAGTGATTGTTTCCAGGAAGTGCACGCTTTAATTGGTAGCAGTATTACAAAAGGTCTGATTGTTGTACATCAATATTGGAAATGAAAATATATAATTACCGTTCCTACTCCCTTTTATCCCAGAGTAGTACAAAACAGCAAACATATAAAGCCTTATTACAGCAACGATGAGATAATAAAGCGCTAAACGAAGCGCTTTGGAAAATACACAGATCCAACGCATTCACCCTCCCGCCATTTCCGGTTAATGGAAAGTTAATTCAATAAAAAAAAAACGGATACCGCCTTTTATGCCTGACAGTTGCATGCATCAGCCGCAGCAGCTCATACACACAAGCATTGTGAAGATATGACCGTTGTTCATCGACAATTGTACAACAATCAAATAACTCCACGCGACGTGTATCATTATCGCCCTCATCATTCGGCGGTTGTGTCTACACTTATTGGCTGAATAGGATACGATGCAGGCGCTCTCTCCCCTTTTCCAATGGGATGGCACTTGTCCCCGGTTCACCATGGCAGAACGCTTTGTGGTTTGTGCTACATGCTTTTAGACATTAAACACCCGTCCAGTGATGTTACCGATGGAGTTTTGTGTGGTGAAAGTGCTCACGCCATGGCCAAGGAGCGGCACGGAATGGGGCATTTTTCCGCCTCCTCCTCTTCCTCCTCCTACTGCATACCATCCCGCGCTTCTCTTTATTCATCACTTAATTCCCATAAAACCAAATCCCATCGCTGTTAGTGCTGCATATCGATCTGATACATTATGCAGCGGGCAGGCTGGTTTGCACAATTGAATTCTGTCGTCGGTTTTGTGGGTCTCCTTTAAGCCCCTGGCATAAATCATACTTCCAAGCCTCGGGGCAGATTCGGAAAACCACCGGGCCAGACGAAGCTGCGGTTTAAAGAGAGAGAGAGAGACACCCATTTGTGTTGCGGTGATGCGGTTGGTGTGAACGGGAATGCGATGTAACGTGTTTCCAGCATGAGCAGCAGCGTTACATACGGCTTCCGCCCGCTGTAACCGTTGGTCGGAAGGTAGTAGCATCAGGTACGCTCCAAAAATGCCGGCAGAAAATTGGATAATGATAGAGGAATTAACGAAATTAACACAGTGCGCTGAGGGCGGGATGGAAGCAATGGGTAATTCGATAATAGATAAGATGACAGAGCGTGAATGGATGGGCTAAGCTGTGATGATATAGAGAGCGACAGTCAATGATAATTTAGCACAATTTAGCTAGCCATTGTTTCATCAACGGATCTTTTCAATTCATCGGGCGAGGGCGTGGTTTGAAATCAATTGTAAAATTAAAGATATCTTGGTGGTGTTAGTTGGCTGGTGAGCGAGGTAGAACGATGACATCCGATAATACCTTATTCTTTCTCACTTGTTTCATGAATTTTATCCTGAATTCTGGTATAAGACACTTACCTAAAACGAGAAACGAGAAAGAGCATTGGTTAGAAAGAGTTTTAAATAAATTGCAAATAATGTAAAGGATGGAAGACGGACAAGGCAAGTGAAACTCTTTGTAAACTGACGCCACCGGATACAGCAGCAATCAATCGAGCAATGCATCACGAGAAAGAGAAACTGTGTAATAACATTAGCAAACATCCAGCAAATTGTGAAAGTTCTATGACTCATCGAAGTCACACTGGCAGCAGATGAAATTCCAGCGCCTGGCAGATCTCACACGGTCTGTAATACCCAGGGACAAGCATCGTTCAGCTGTCGATGAAATGTGCAGAATGGCAAACAGATGTGTCTGTTTGTTTTAATGTGTTTTCTTGAAATGAAGATGCACAACCCGATGGGTTGTAGGCAGAAACAGGATGGACATTATTATTATTTACGAGCATCAAACGACAGCTTAAATTAGAGGTCATTTGGTCAATCCCGAATGACTTTAGGAGCTCACATTTTCAATATCCTGCAATATCCTAGTCTCTCTCTCTCTCTAGTCACTTCACCTGTCAAAAGGTTTTATCGGTCGCTCTGCTGCCGACGTAATGTACCGTAAGTTAGTGATTTCATTAAGAAATTCTTTGCGCAACTTCTTTCCGGATAACCTTTGCCCACGCAGCTCGCCTCTCATCTGCAGCAGCGGGATCCCAAATGGCAACCATCCCATTTCACAGACACTAAACATCAAACGGAAGGACACACGAGCAGTGTAGCAGTGGAAGAAGCAAAGCAAAAAACCTCAGCAGGATGGAAGTTTTTTGCCGGTATCATCTTAATCAGAGCGAAAGCAAATTCAACCGAGCACCGGGGCGCGCTCATTCCGTTCGAGTGTCCGAGAGCGGGACACAAAAAAGTGCCTTGAAGAATGTGTCCTGCCGAGAAAAGGGTCAAATCAAATTGCAAAAAAAGGGAAACCCGAGAGGAGGGAAATAAAAACAAAATCTGCACATCAGTCGAAAGGTTAAGTATTGCTAAGCAACGACGACACAACTCAAGCGGTTCCAGTTTTACGACGCAATATTCACGAGATGTTTGTATCCTGCCTGTACGTTGTTCTTTTATTTGCTGCTGCTGCTGCTGCTGCTGTACCAACACGTGAAGGGTTTTAGCAAATGTCGTAAACTAAATTCACGATACGCTTCAACTTTTTTCGTGAATCAATTACCGTAATTCCAATATCAAATCTGACGGATACCTGACTTTTTTCCGCACTGCCCGATTGTTGGAAGGAAAACGTAGAAACGTAGGAAAACTCACCCAAAACTCCCAAATACCAATCCGGCAATACAATTTACGATTATTTCCCCCTGGGACTATCCAAGCAGAAGATTACAATTCTTTTTGGTGCGCCAAAAACGCTGCAACGTGCAGCAAAGATTTCCCTGCAAAGAGCGCTGCGGTGTCGCTGGGTGATAAAAATAGTTAAAAAATTACTCGTTTCTGTATGGCAAGGAAAAAGAAAGCGGCGGTGCAAAAAACCAACCAGTGAAGCCCTTGACCATAATGTGAAGCTCATTAGTGACAATTTCGGTTGGTTCGCGGGGCGTTCCGGTGGTCCGGAAAATGGCAAAACCCATTGACCATAACGAAGGTGTGTTTGGCCGCTTTGCTTTCATCAATCTTTGGCAAACCCCAAGGACTTGAGTGAAACAAAAAAAAAAGAAAACGTCTCTTCTTACAAACCTCCACAAAACAACACCCATAAGATCTAGAAAATGTCACTCTTTCGCCTAAAATTTCTCGGAAACAGTTTCGCCTCGCTTTCGCATCCCCTGTAAAGGAGCCAGTGCACACGCGGGGGTCATGCCCTCAGTTAGTTAGTTAGTTAGCACCGTGTCAACATTGTCTTCCATCCCCATCATCCCATGCTTCTTCTTCACCGCGCAAACAAATGGACGTAAATCTCACTTTTTAAACGCTCTCCTTTCGGCGCCCGGAACGGAAAATGTTTGTACGCGCGTCAACAAAAGGCGAACAGCAGCAGCAGCTAACAAATAATCAATCACTGCCATCGTCAACTCGGATTATCTTTCTTTCGTCGATGCCTTCAGTCGACCGGTCAGTTTAGCGGATTGGTGCTGAGGTCACCACCTCCCCAGTGCTGTGTTATTGGAAAATCAAACTTCACCCCACCGAAGGTTGGTTTGTGCGCAAAACATACAAGGATCTTTTGGGAAAATGTTGAAAGAAAAAGCTCCGCCATTGATGTCAGTGAAAAGGGGTCGCTCGATTCCGTTGAGATTTCAAAGACGCTCAAAAGTGGTATCTTTGCCATCTTTGCCCAAAGAACGAGAGCGTGCCAAAATGTAGCACGACGTGAAGCTGTCGAGTGTGAACCTGATTTGGCTGCTTAATATTCCTATCCCGGTTGAGATCTTCACTCTCTGCGCAGATGATGATGATTTCATCGATACGGACGAGAAGACCAGGCACCACGATTGCAAGGTGTTGTTACATCGTGGTGTGTGAACTTACTTTCCCACCCAGAACACGTGAAAATTCTATTAGATTCGCTTATTCCTTGCGGTGTACAACGAAATCGAATCCTTGTAAAACATGCAAAACGAAACAAAAACCACGGAACCATTTCATGTCATATTCCAATTTGCTACGCTGAATAGAAATACACCCACACCCGATCACTGCTGGGAAGGCTTCAAGGTGAGCGGGTGGGAAAAAAGCGTAATCTTGATGTTTTCAACAAAAAAAACCATTGATAGAGCACAAAAGGCCATGCTCGAAGAGGAGCTTGCGTGCAAAGTGGCTACTGCAAAATGGTTCTCTTGTAAAACAAACCAAAACAAAAAAGAAGCGCTGAATGAGAAACGAAATATCAACTTCGATGAAACAAATGAACTGAAATATGCTTACCAAACGGGTCCGGACGTACTGGGCGAAGCAAAAAAAAAGCACCACGAGACGCCCCAGACTCACAGAGCTTTACACACGGAGCAGCGCGCAACCACACCGTGGCATGCAATTTGCAGACACAATAAAAGACCCGCAAAAATCAAGCAACCCAAACCGTCGGATTCCTTTAAAAAGTAATAACAAAACTAACACCCGCAGAAGCAAACAACGGCTGAAAAAAAACCCACTCCCGATCGCCAAAGACGCAAGGATACTGTGTGTGTTTCATTGGGGCACACAGAACGAACTCAAGCAACAATAGGAAAAAAAACTCCATTATTGGACGACGACGCCGGTCCAAACACAGCAATCGATTCGTTCGCACCGAAATTTGTGGAATATTATTTCCAGATGATTTCCGACACCTTTCCGGAGCGGGTTTCGGGGTGCCGGGGGCAGTAGTAATAACGAGCGGGATTTGATATCGGGACGCCGGTAGGTCGTGGTGGGCGACGATTGGGCGATAGAAATCATCAAACCTCAGCACCCTTCGAACGAAATGGTCCGTATGATCGAAATATGCTTCTCTGCCGCGCTTCGCGGTGCTGTGGAATCTTGTGGTCAGCTGCCGTTGCGGCCACGGAATCGAGAGCTGCAAAATCTGCAGACCCAAAATTTCGACGCATCCGAAGGACGAACAAACAAAAAAAAAGGGCCGTGAATTTTATTGCCTCTTCGGGTGCTCGCTCGCTATTGCACAACACACAGCCGTGGATCGATTCTGACTTTATAACTTTCCACTCGAGCGAACCAGAATCATGAAGCGAAAGATGATGTAATTTGATTGTGAGCCGGTAGGTATGTGTGTTTTTTTGTTGTTGTTGCTGGTTTGTTTGCGGACTGCTGCTTCATCTGCATGTGTTCCAATCAAGGGTTGGAGATTAGTCTATCGCTCATAAAAAAAGCGGTTCTGTATGAAACAACGTCCGATTGCTTCCAATCAAAAAGCCCGCCCAGTGAAATAGCTCACAATTCTCGTACATTAAAAAGGGCATTAAATGAATTTCTGAAGAACTCATATTTCATTCCTCAAAATGATCTATCTGGACCGCACACACACACACACACAGCCTAACTCTCTTCTATCCGTGTTCTACAATCCTCCACAGCATCCGCAAGTGAAGATGAGGAAACATTGGCCGACACTCGAGAAGTGGCACTTTGTTTCCTGAAGCGAAAAGACCCTGACCCGAAAGCCTCACGGTGGTCCCATTTCCAGCGGGAGGAGACCTGCGTAATCTAATCGCAGAAACTGGCCGGTGCGGACGGCGTTGCGCCTAACGATGACGCTGGAACTGGCTGGAAATGGGGTGTCGAATGAGAATGGAAGAAATGTGAAGTAAAGCAGCATATATTGCGACCGTAAAATATTCCTCCTCCTAGATCAGCATCGGAGTGCGTCGTCGCCACTTCCCGTCGGACCAAATTTAGGAAACAATGCATCGGGCGGACATAAAAATAAACGAAAGGTTACGTGTCGCTATGCTTCTCCCGGTGGTCTGCCACCCATCATCAACCACTGCCCATCAACCGTTGATGAAATTCAAAAAACCAACCGCATCACCCCGGAACCACCGGAAACTTCCTCTCCACGTATCGTTCCATCCTCTCTCTCTCTCTGGCGATTCACAAAAATGATTTCCATTCCGGACCACCTTCAAAGTGGGCGGGCTACACACCCGCACAGAAGGTAGCATGGAGGGCCGGTGGACGAGATTCGGTGGTAGTGGTGATAATGCGACGGTGTCAGTATCAATTGACCTGAGAACACCATCCCCCGGGCCAGGCGCCCCGAACAAGTGGAGCAGTCTCCAATTACACAGCTCCAAGTACAATCCAGTGGTGTGGCGACTCGTGGGGCAAGCGGAAACATGAGACGGCTTAACGGAGGGAAGAGGGCACACACACGCACACGGTCAGGAATGCTCTTTGGCCAGCCGAAAACAATACCCCATTCTCTAAGTGAAGAGGGGAGGGTGAAAATTCATAGTGGGAAAATCTATCTACGATCTACGTGAATGGCGAACAGCACTTTAACAGGTTGGACCATACATAAACCCTCCAAATGGGAAGCGGAGAAGACTTCAAATGCATCAAGTTGGTGATTTTTTGGGGGAACGAAACTTATTGAAGTGTTTGACGACTCTAGTTTATGTTTTATGTAATGTTGATGAAGGGTTTAATGTATAAAAATGGTTGATTCTTTGGATTTTGTAGACCTTATCCTAACGACCAAGGACAAAGGTCATACGTCTCATTCAAAATATCATCAACATTTTCGCCAAATCTGTTCGTTACGCATAAAAGCTGTCAAGCACCCCAGTCGAACCCAGCTGTGGAACAATTGCTCGCGCTATCAGCAAAAACCGCCGTCTAATTATAATCATCCCCTGAATAGAGCAGCTTATGCTGTCTTCATACAAAAGCCTAAACGACGAAATTCCGGAGCGTCCAGGAATCACATCAAACAAACAAGTCACCAGCAGCAACAGCAAGCAAACGGCCATCATCCCCCGGGGGAGATAGCGATTCTTACATTCCCCGCCAACCGCAACCCACGCCTCCGACACCCGGGCCGGAAAGCAAATGGGAACCCAAAACTGCGCTCCAGTCGCACGAGTCTCTGGACAGTCTTTAAGCGATGATGCGTCATGGCTACCACCGTTTCGGTCATTCTTCTCTCCCTTTCATCTCTGGACTGAACACACAAAGAGCAACATCAATGACCGCATTGCTACGTCCATCGCCAAACCAGCACATCTGTGCGTTTGTGTGTTCGTCGTGCCACCACCATGCACACACATACACACAGAGCAATAATGATCTGTAATTGGGCGGAAAAAGCAAGCGACTTGGCGAAAAGTGAGAATCTTCCCCATTTCCAAGAACGGAAAATAAAGCGCCAGCCGAAAAAAAAAGAGAGATCCCTGTGGCCCATCCACCGCCGGATGCTCGAGCATCATTCCCTAAATGACGAAGATAAACAGCTGGAAATGGAATTCACTGTGGGATGATTTCGCAGGGCAGGAGAAGGGGCGCACCTCCCATGCATCACCCCATGCATGTGCCAGTTTGGTGTTGCTGGAATGCTGTATCCTCCGCAACACGAACACCAACCACCACTGTGTGTGCAGGTCTGCGTCACGAACACACTGGAGCATCAGCAGCCATCATCATCATCATCTTCTCCAAATTGATATTTATTGTATTGACCCCTGACCATCCGCCTGGACCGTCAGCATCTCTCTCCCTCCCTCCCGCAACACACCATTGTCTTCTTTCGTGACGGGAGAACAAATCAACCATTTTCCGCTGTTATGCTGTGTTCGATCGGCACACGATACGAGAAGATGGACACAAATGATCAAAGCGACATCTCGTTCGTGCGGAATGAGAAGAGGGTTGATTCCCTTCGCTCCAGCGCCCCGTTTTCCAAGCGGACCTGCAGGACCGAGGACGATAGAGTCGTAACCTTTGCCTTGACGCGCTGGTGCCAAAGTCGCAGAAAACTGCCGCACAAAGATGATTGCAGCACAGGTTCCGTAAAAAAACGCTGGTTCGCTGGAATGGTCCAACGTTTTACGCATCACCGGTATGTGATTGGTCCCATATCAGCTGGGTGTGTTGTAAGCGAGCAGACAGTACGAGTGGTATTAAACATTTAAGACGATGATTTGTAGCAACGACATACGCCCGCTTTGGGTGCTGGAAATTGAAGCAAACGCTCCAAAATGGAGAAAGCTAAAATGCGCAAATTGTGACAGGCTAAAATCAATCACAGCATAAGCAATAACAACAGCCCGCTTGGGCACGGTAAAACAACGGGTAGAGGGAAACACAGTATGTTCACACGGCATGCCTACAAAAACACAACTCAGTCACTAGGTCACTGATCAAACCATCCACCGCTTTGGGGACGCAAACATGCGACCCATCAACCCATATAAACATAAACATGCTGCTAGCAACGGTCACTACCACCAACACGTCGACCGGGTAACTAGGGAAGGGGCACAAAATAAACATTGCCGATAAAACACGCCCCCACCTCCCCTGAACGTCGCCTACTGTTGGTCATTGAACGTTCATTAATCTTTTCAGCATTATGCTAATGTAAAGCGTTTTATTCTACTGCTGAAGCCAGAACGACTCCAAGGTTTAGTCTTGGCGAACGAAAGAATTCCATGTCCGAGAGCTTGAAGTCATCCGAAACGGTTTTTGAATGCCACTATTTGCGACAGCATTGTTCCTCTACATGTTGCAATGGATTCCAATACAGTTGTTTGATGCAAAATCGATTCGTTACCACACAAAGAGCGAGAGAGCCAAGAGAGCAGGCGAGGGTTTCCAACGTTCCGTCTGTACAGAACGGCATGCATATCGCTGTATTTGTTGTACCGCGCTTCACAGCCGCGCTACAGTAGTGATGGTGTTGCCGCCTGTGCTCGACTATGCAGCTGTGCATAAATATTCAACAAAACAAAACGACCCAATCCACCCAGCGGTAATGGCGGGTGGCGGTGGTTAGGGTTAGATTTCCGCCTTCGCCTACTGTTAATCAAGGGATAATTCATTTCGCCGGTCAGCTTTGCTAAAAATCGTCCACAACTCACCCTTCCACAACTTATGATTGGATTAACGGAGGAGACACATTATTCCGAGGTCCTAGCAGAGGACGGAGCACGATGAGATGAGGAGGTCACGCTGATCCAGCTGTGTTTAGCCTTCCAGGCATTCCAGCGTTTTCGATTCGTTTATGATAATCGGCTTTATTTACAAGATTATACAATAAATAAAATCAACTATCCTTGAACGGTGACGTCTCCATCGTGAGATGAACGGCACACAAACAAACACAACAACATCGGCACAGGCCTAATCTCTAGACACTATTAAACGGCATCATCGGAATATGTGTGCCTGTGTGTTGTTTCTTGAGCATGTTGAGTGTGTTTGGAAGGAACTGAACAAACATGATGCATTCTCAAACAAAAACAGTGTTCACCCGGGTGCGTTATCAGCACAATCTCGGCACACCAAAACCCGTTGACCCGTTGGTTCACTACTGGACACGCTGGACACTCTTCCGTTACGCGACTTCCCTGCTATTCGGTGACCGTAGACGACCAGATTTTAGGTCAAACGTTTGGGTTGTGCCGTTTGTTTGTGGAGAAGATTCCCATGTGAAAGTTAAAGTCGGGGGTAAACACATGAGAATCGCTTGCAAAAGACAAAGCAATCATTCTGCCCCTGTGGCTGTGAGGGTTCGACGCTATTTATCTTGTCAACATCTCTTTACATGCAGTTAGTTAGTCTTGGGTGAAAGCTAAAGTAAGTGTGTCCAGCGTAATTCGCATACCATGTAGTCTAAACATTCATTAGCGCTTGGTTGTTTAAACTCAATTCAAAATAAAAGCAATCCACAAACCCCGAAAAGCAAATGTGAAGAGCAAAAAACCCGAACACTCTAATCGACACGCCCGGCACACCAGCCGTCCCCCTCCCCGGGTTCGGTGCCGTCTAGGTCCTCGATAACCTCGACCTTTCCGGCCCCTCCGGGCGCATGGTTTCAGGGGTCAGCTGCTCCACAAGCTCTATCAGCAGCAAAAGCGTTCAGCGTTTTGGCAAATGCCTGCGCCACGAGTAAAGCCGCTTATCTCGGACACGTTGTACGCAATACGACGGCTGCTAGTAGCTAGCAGTCGCGACCACCGCCGCGCGTGTTAGCCGTGGAGCGACACAAAGCAGGCTGTTGTTTGCCGTTGTCATCATCCTTCGCATCTTCGCGTTCGCCGCTTTTGCTCACCCCCAACACAGATCATTGCGGTGACATAAACGATCGATCGAAAGCAACCGGCTAATAATGCGCTCATTAATACACCGCCCCATGGGCATGGATGTTTCACCACCGAACCCTTCTCTGCGTGGTCAACGTCACAGAGTCTTTCTTTGTGTGCACGTTAAAGACGTTCGATTTCGGGCCCGGTCCTCTCTAATGACGTCCGAATGGGGGGAAAAACGGTATAAATATATGTATAAAACTCAAAAACAAAAGGAAACAATAAATAAACAAACAAAAAGCGTCACCGGCTGCTCGAAATATGGGAGTTCTTTTCTTGGGAATAGGAATGCCGCACTCGCAATTACCCAAAACCGTAATGGGTGTGTGGGAGCATTTTTATCACAGAAACACGCTACTCTGGGGCGGTATCAGCGGGCCAACGATGGGGGAGGGATGGGAAAACGCGTTACGCAATAAACATCACTCGCTCAAATATCGTAAATATGTTTTAGTTTCTTTTCGGCGATCTTCCGCTGTGGTAGAATGGAGCAGCAGCAAGGAAAAGGCGGGGGATTTCAAAACAACCAGACGTCACTTAAGAATCGCTTGAAGAAGAAAGCGCCCCCGAAAGACAACCCCACCGTGGGCAATTAATGAAGTTGATTTTGTTTTGAATTTTGTCGGCGAGTATTTTTATGAGCGTTTCGGGAGCACCGGGAGCACTGTGCAAATTGTGTTACTTTTATTGTCACATCCCAAACAAACGCCTTTTTTGTGGAAAAACTCTTCAGTCCGGGTGGAAGGAGATGTTCATATCTTGGGAGGCATAAATTGTCCTTTACAGATGAGCAAACTTTCATATTTTAATCGAATAATGAAACCGGCAACTGTTTATCTTGCTGGCACTTTTCTTCACTGTGTGTGTGTTGATGTCGTTTAGCAAGATTCTTCCACTCCCTGTAGCATACCCATCATCATGCTCAAGTACCCATTTTTCCAATCAATTTCTCCCATAATCGTTTTTATTTTACTCCTCCACCATTTTACCCTAATGTAAACCATGGTCCCATTTAGCATTAAACCACGCGTCAATTGGCATCCCAACCATACACAGCCACACACAGCCACACACAGACACATACAACGCTCGGCGTCTATTACTGGCCACAATGATGGAAAAACAGAAACAAAAATGAGAATAAAAAAAAAGAGAAATAACACGCACACGCTTTATTGATTGTGGTTTAGCGTCGTGGTTTGGCTTGATGTGATTTGTTTACACTCCAACGGCACACACACACACACATACACTGGAAGCTAAATATAGGAAGTAAACATGCACACAGCACTTTACAGCGTGCAAGCAACAAAATGGGCGGGAAATAGAGGGAAAGCTTCTCGTTTGGGCAGGCAGGGCCCATCCAAAAACGCGTTTGCTGCGGTGTGTGTGTGTGTGTGTGTGTGTGTGTGTGTGTGTGTGTGTGTGTGTGTGTGTGTGTGTGTGTGTGTGTGTGTGTGTGTGTGTGTGTTTGCGAGCCGCTGGATAAAGTCATAAATTTCATCGTCTCTTCGGCTTTGAGGATTCCAGATTGCTGTTTTTTGTTTTGTTTCTGCCTCCACCGGGTTAGTTTTTCCACACGCGGCCCGGCATCGTGAGTGTTCCCATTTTGTTTGTTCTTCCCAAGATTAACTAGATTGCGGGTAAACGGGTGGGAGGCGGGAGTGAACGGCTTGAAATTTTCACCAACGCGCGCCAGCACAATAATGTTCTATAAAGTGGCCAGAATATGTCGGAATGTTGGAATTGAAAGTTTGGACCACGGGGCGGAATCAGCAGGGTTTGCGCGCTATAATGGTACCGCGGCCGAGCTATGTTCCGTTTGCCTTCAATTGGTTCCAATTCAATCACAAGTGGGACTACGACGACGTCTGTTATTGTTAAGTGGAAGCAACGATGCTGCTCTCTGGTCTCGTGGTGTGTTTTGTATGTGTTTTTCTCCCTCTTTTGTCGCATTTTCAACGGGAAGCTGCACAGCGAACAAAAAAAGGGGACAAAAAGCTGTAGCAAACTCAAAGAAACCATCATAAAACATCAAAAAGCCACTCCAGCAGCAAGAACGGCGATATGCATGAGTAGTTCCGCTTCTTTTTTATGTACTAAATTTTGAATGTTCCTGGGAATGTTCTCCAGCATTCTGCTTTTCTCCGGGGAAGCCGAGCAATCAAACTGGGTTAACTGGGATAGAGAAGCGACTTCCCAACACAAAATCCATCCGTCGCTCGCTACGCAACCCGAAATGCAAATTAATGCTTACGAAATCATCCATGCAAAGACTGGCGGCGGTGGTGTTGGCACTGGTAGAAGGTAGCACACACACAAAAAAAATCCACCATCCCCAACAGTCGCGCGAATCAAACGAAATCACCACTGCGTAAACAGGGGAACTAAAGCAAACCATCTATACCGCCTTGATCGAGAGTTATAGAGAGAGAGAGAGAGAGAGAGAGCCTAACTAAGAAACAAAACTATAAAAAGGGGTGCACAGAAAAGGGGGAGGTTGATGAGATGACCGCAAGAACCTGTTTTTAATTCCTCCGAAAAAAAAAAAACGGCCAAAAAGTGAAGAAAAGCATCCAGAAAACGCATCACCGAGAGGCACACGGAGCTTACGAAATATCTCAACAGTGAAGCACAACAAAAAGCGCATTATTGCGCAAGCCTATTTTTTCTAATCCTGTTACAAAAGGGAGCAAGAGTGGATAAGCATAGGATTTTAACGGGCAAACCGTTAGTAGTAAGTCCTAAAAGCTAAAACAAAACCAATCGGAGCACAAACACAAACGAAAAAAAAACCCCCTAAAAACAAGGCACGGGAGAGTGGAAAAGCCAACTAGAAAACAGGATAAGCAAATTGGAATCTTTGCCTTAGCGTGCATTGTTTTCGTTTCCTTCGCTTCTCCGCCACAAATCCAAACGTATCCCAACCCCGAATCGAAATGGAACGCAATGAACCGTATTGTACCGGCGGCGTCGGAATGGACGGCACAAAAGCGAATCAAAGTTTGTCAACCCGTTAAAAAAACCTAACCGCCCTTCTTTTCCTACCACCCTGCACGCACATCGGGCTGCTGGTGCTCCACCAATCTGTGGCGGTGTCTCGGTCAATGAACCACAAAACCCACCAATAAACATCGATGGCAGTGAGATGACGACGACGACGACTGTTGGATTCAGGGGTAAGAGGGTAAACACAAAAACAAAACTACAACCGACCTGACCCAATTAAACGTGTCACACACACAAACACACACTCAGCTACAAACCGGTCCATTCGACAAACAGGTACAGAGTCCGGTGTCGCAGGTTCCTTTGATTCGTCATCGCAAGCCTCACGCAAGCCTCGTTGTGATTATCGCGTAACCAGGCGAGTGATCCAATCCGGAGAGATTCTGCATCCATAGCAGGCCAGCTGGTGTGTACTCAAGAAGAGGCAACAAAGATCACACACCACGTGGTTTGCTTACCCCCCCCCCCCCCCCCCCAGACCCCAGTAACAGAGGAGCAAAGGTGGAGGCGGAATAAATCAAGTTCATGCTAAAAAGAAACTGGTCACAGATCATAACTGGCTCTTGTCGGGGGTTGCGCTGTTGTGCAAGCAGAAGAGTTTCAGTTTTCTTGGCTCCTCTTTGCTCATGTGAACATTCTGTGTGTGTGTGTATGTGTTGGTCGGAAGAATTTCATGGTCAAGGAAAGATGGAAAAGAGAGAGAAAAAGACACACGGAAACCGCGCTAAAAACAACCAACAATAAGAATAAAACCCCCACGTTTCGACAGGTGATCGCGAAACCGGAAAGCTGGCGTGCAAATTCCTGCTCTGGAGCGCACAAGATGAACATGAGGAGCCACGAGCTCTTACCGTGTCGGTTGTTACAAAATGACAACAATTAAGCTTTCGTAGCTTTCATCCCTTCGTTCCCCTCTTGGTTGCTTGAATTATCACCAAACTGATCAACCAAGAACGTTGTCATTACATGATGCCACACTTCACCTGAGCAAACATAACAGGGCAGGCTCACACACCTTCGCCCCATGTCCGGGTGCGGGTATTGTGTGTGTGTTCGTGAGCTGACTGTTAAAGTTGTGGATGAGCTCGAACAGAGCGCCGTGTTGAATTTTGTTTTTGGAGATCGTCCAAAAACCTGCTTGTGAAGAAATGTTTGATTACTTGGGGTTTAGAGGTGTTCCGCTTGCTTTTCTTCCCCCATTCTCAAGATGGTATTCGTTTTATAGCCCAGCGCGGACAATTTTTACCTCTTCTGATGGAGGCAAAAAATGGAGAGACGGATAAAAGTGTGTCTACGTGTCGTGGACACGGTTTTTTTTTGGTGTGTGCTTTCTTTGGCAACTTGCTAATTTGTACCCATTCTTAACGCCGCCGTCCACCACTACCCTGGTCTTAATTCCAACGGTTCTTTAAACATTTTTATTTGCGCACCCTCCATAATAAACGAACACATTGACACACGGCCAAGGTAGATTGAGGCGTTGCAGAGAATTAGATCGTTAAAAAGATACACCTCTAGAGGAAAGGTTGATATAAAATCTACGCTATTAATAACCCTCAGAAGGTGTTAACGGGGAACCGTAAAAACAACGGTTGTATAAAAAGTGTGTCCACCGGAAAGTTGTGCCGTTCCCGGAATACGAAATGTCCGGAAGCACCACCAACAACAACTGCAACAGCAAAAAGCCAACCTTGTAACGTCAGCGAATATTTATTGAATCTTGGATGACATGAACATGCTTTTCTTCACCTGTTTCAGATGTTTACCTCCCTTTGCACCTGCTGTGTTCCGTTGATGCCGCTTCATCACGCTTCATCTTGGGGGGGCATTAGTTTTACAGAAAACTGTCGAAACTGCTGCTGCTATAATTTATGACTTCCTAGCGGGAGCATTGGGAACATGAACTTTGCAAAACCATTCGGAGGCTATGGAGTACGTTTCATATCAAATCGTTCATCCTCTTGCTACGATAGTGATCACGACACCATGATTTGCGTCTATCATGACCCCTCTGTCGTCTCTTTCTGTCGCCCCACGCCGAACGGCAACGAGGACGCCGTAACGAAATGTCATCATCCGTAGAAAGGCCATCTGCATTTCAAAGGCACGCTTGGCCACCCGTGTTCGTGCTCAAAGTCAATGCGGGGCTTACCGAAACCGGACGACGCTGTGCCATATTGCAACACACGGGCCATGCTGGTGGTGTAGACGGTGGATCATTTTGTAAAAGACACCGAGGGAAGCGCGTAAGACCAAGGGCACATAAGCCGAAGCTCTTCCTGCAGAGGGCTCAGCATCATCATAGTCATTACGCTGTGCCATAAGGGTGGAGGCGAATATTTTATGCGATTAAACTATGGAATAATAATATTCATTCCGGGCGCAATACGACCTCGATTACTGCGAATGGAAGAAGATGGAAGCTGTCACCCTCCCCAAAGCTGCCTGGCTGGCGGGTCGTGCGTTTCATCCACACACGCACACGAAGATGTTTACGTGCACACGTACTTTCACGATGGTACCATGCATGAGGGAGAATAATTTACTTTCTATCTTTCGTAGAGCGTAGATCGGCCGCTGGTGCGTTGCGAAGGATATTAACCGATGTTTATGTATCAACACGTACGCCTTTTACATTTGGGCGGTTCAGGAGGTTGCAGGCTCTCTTCTGCTGGCTGACCCGCGGTGAGAAAATATCTATAAAATCATCTACGGAAGTTAAGGCCGCCACTGGCCGTCAACTCCCCACCTTCACAACAATCGCTTAACACGCGGGAGGTGTGGGTGAGGTGATGATGAAAAAAGACCCTGACGAGGCATAAAGCGCCCGTGTCGTCAGGCGGCTTAGTGAATTAATTTGAAAGCCAATTCCAGCCAACACCTCATAGCCAACAATGTGCCTCGAATGTGGGACAACACGGTGCATTAAACTAAGTGAAGCAGAGCACTTAACATATACTGTTGCGCAATGGTAGAATGTAAAGCACGGTGACTATGAATATCCCAATGTCCCAATGGCGTGATTGGTTCAAAATCTGATCACCAGCATCACTAGCAAACTGAAGCACATGTATTACCACACACAAACACACTCAGAATCTGTGATGTCTAATAGACTTCATCTTGGAGCAAAGTTTGAGCATGTTATCAATGCTAGCTTCTCGTCTACTGGCAAAAAAACACACACAACACTATCAATTTTATTGTGATGCTGCCTCATTACAGCAGAGACTTGTAACAGTAAAAAAACAAACACACACAACCAGCGAGAAGTTCAAACGAGATCACACACAAAATTGATAGCCGATCCTCGGTTGTTACATGTTCTGTCAATAATGAGCAAACAGGCCATTACTTCCAACGCACATTGATAAGAGTTTTAGAGCAACAATTTTCACCCCCCAGCTTCAACAGTGCGAGCACGGATTGTCTTTATTATACAGCCGCTCCGTGATCGCAAAACTAACCTCAACGGGCGTGCTGGAAATTTGCATTCTGCGCCGGTCTCAACATTCCAGAGGGAGTTTTAAATATATTGTGTACAAGTCTTCTCCCCTTCTGTGCTGGAAACTAATATGAATTCATTTAGGTGGGTACGTACGTCGCAACACACACTGACACCGGGGTCATGGTTAGTTACGGGCCTGTTACGAGCAACTCCGACTTCAGTTCCAACCCGCAACCGTCAATGTGAAGGGATGATCAGTACCCCTCTTCACGATCTCTCGTTAAAAAAAGCCAACGGTCTAACTAATTCCGACACAATGACTCAACGTGCACATCACAACCATGAGATCGGAGCTTAACGGAGGTCGTCATCCCTTCGTGCGCTTCTTCCCTTCTATCCCCCCACACAGACACAGACACACACACACACACACACAGACGATCGATCGTGATCTACGTGGTTTCCGGATCTGTGGCGTGTGGTGTGTCGCACATGCGGGTCTGGAGAGTAGTACGCCGTCACCTCATCTTTGGCACGCTCACCTTTTTTGTAAAGTTATTTTTAAGGTGCGACAGAATCACAACCCAACACAACAACATACCACACACACACACACTCACACTTTGCGTGCGGCAAATCATAAATGCAGTGCGCGCGCGTCACGCTGTCGATCGTGGTGCTTCTCTCTGCTTTAACCCTTCAAATAAGAATCGCTCTCCAATTTTTCGAACTCTTTATCCTCACGGAAAGCGTCCAAAAAGATCGAAGCAAGCCATACGAGCATACTACCATCACCAGTGTGATGTGATGTGTGCCGTGTTTTGTTATTCATTTCGTCTACAAGCCCGATGGATGCAACGCATTCTCCTTTTACCCCCCTTTTTTCCATTCTACACAAACACAACGCTAAATTGTTAATGTGCATGAGGTTTCGTGTGATTGCATGTGTGTGGAGAGAAAGAGAGAGTGAGAGAGAGGGATGAATAATATAAACTGATGCAAATGGGGGTGTGCAGGGTAGTGATGGCGAATCGGCCTGCTAAGATCTTGCCCTTTTGCCAACGGACGGACGGACGGACGCAGTCAACCGCAGCCGCGTGCAAAAACACATGACCGTCGTTTTCGTCGTCTTGGTCGTCAGAAGAAGAATCTCGGAGCAGTTGTTGTGTGAGAATGTTTCACTTTCTTTCGAGGGCGCTTCTTGGGCGCATCGGTAGTTCGTCGCATGTTCTGCAATGTTTTGCCTTGCGGTGCGCGTGAATGTCAGCCTACTTGGGGAGAATAAATATTATGCTCTCGGAGCGTGTTTCACATGGAGTTACTGTACCGCGGTTAGCAATGAAAAAAACGGCATGCTGTCGCTCAGCAGATGATTTATTTGTTGCATTATTTAAGAATGATGGGTTTTTAGCTTTTTATTGTTAATGCTGATTGTGCTCACTAACGATACATTAGCTCAAAGTGTGTACATTCTTGTTATTTTGGCTTATTACGGGAATCTCAACAAGGCTTGTTTTTTTAAAGAAAAAGACATATTTTTGGCTTAAGATATTAAGGACTTGGAAACTAGAAGTCTACTAGAAGGCGACTAAGGCCATCCAATAGTAGACACACTGGTAAAGGCCTGAGGAGGATGAACCAGAGACTACGATGTAAGTCGGCCACTTATAGCAAAAAGAAATGATCGTATCATGTGATAACATAACCCTACAAAAAACCCAGCATAAGATTAGTTGGGCTCTGGTGTCATTGAAGAAGAATATTCTACTACTACTCAAACAAATTCGTTTCAAAATTTAAGCATTCAAACCCATATTTAGGTACTATTATACTAAGTTGAGGTCAAAAAAGACAACTTTACTTTCAGAGAAGTATCATGGGAATTAAAACTAAACATGATAACATTATCATATGTCCCTTGTGAGTCCAGATTGGAGGACCCAAAACTTAGCTCACATCTAGGATAGAACAAACCACTAGACAAGCTAAACGCTGCGCCGTGTTTACCATTTCAAAACTTACCGGAAAGTACATTCCCTGGGGATGTAGAAAGTATGGTCCGGAGCCCCACAGTTTGACGGCTGTTTCGGTGTTCCCTTAGTGCATAAAACCCGATGACTTCCCGCGATCGATGACTGCGCTACCAGAAACGCTTGCTTGCGGGGGGTAGCGTTGATTTCGGTGGACGATCTTGTTGCAAAGGGGATGATGTCCCGTTTTTTTTTTTTGCTTGTTTGTTTTGCTCTGCGTATGTTCCCTTCTTCAATCTCCTCTCTCTCTCACACAGACACACACACACTCACAAACTACCCACGGAACCTAGGAAGCACACACAGATACACACAATTTCCCTTAACTTTGAAATCTTCACGCGATTGCCAAAACTTGTTTAAATACCCTCTTCTTGCAAGGAAGCACACTATTTACCACGACAACAGCATGGGTATTATCGGTTGCACTGGAAGCGCACAACGGGGGGGGGGAAGGGAAGATAAATTTTGCTGTTGTGACTATTATATTTTACTTTTTCCTCAAACTTTTGGCGGCACAATTTCACGTGCAAATCGTGCAGCAAAAAAAGGTGCGCAAAAAATAAACACTCACTCACACAAACACACTTTAAATAATAAAATATGGCACACCGGAGAAGGACTTTCTGCTTCGCCTTCCTTCTATTCTTCGCTTTCTATCACTCTCTCCCTATCTCTCTCGCTCTATCGCTCTTTTATACCTTCACACATAGGGCGAGCACCACTAATGATTATGCAAAATTTGTGCTTCACTGTAAAATTTTCAAATTGCAGATCTGCTAAGGAGGAAAAATACAAATGTAAAATTATCGTTTTACGAATTCTTCAGCAATTCTTCAGCAACCATCCATGGTTGCTATTTCACGGCCAACTCGACGCACGCATTCCTTTTCCAGCGCATCGAACAGATGAGGGGAGATTTTCGCTAAGCACGCTAGATCCCTGGCCCTTTATCTCCTCCTGCACCAGCGGTGCAAACGTTTACAAACACTTTCGCAGCAAGCAGCTCGGTAGACGAACCTTCCTCACAAACACTACCAAAAAGTATGTTCTACCGCATAAACCGATACACGGTGGTATAGGGGGTAGTCGTATTATTATTTTGGGTGAGAATAAAAAATCCATCCATCGCCTCCTCTCGTGTGGTCTGTAATCTTTTTACGGGAAAAATTGCGATTTTTCAACGCACCATATGTTACGGGGTATTGCTTATAAGTTTACATAAAAACATGGAAATTCAAATCCCTTTCAAACGAATCCTAGACATTCGCGGTACTGCGTACTGTAAAAATCCAAAATGGTAAACACAACCACTGATGTACGCGTCCGCGTCACGGACTTCAACACAGATAGACAGAAGAAGAAAAAAAAAACCCCTCTCTAATCTGTACTCCCATTCCCAACACAACACACACTCGCAATAACAACAGATCAATAACTGTGATTTGATTTGGCTCCTTCGCCCGTAATAAACACTCGCCGTGACACGGCCTGCCGAACCAACCAGCACACACGCGGGGTTTGCAGATTGCAAAAAACTCAAATTGCAGACGCACTAAATGCCAAATACCAGTCGGATACGCGGACTCTCCGGCGGGTACGTTATCCGGGGGATATCCTTGCAAGAATGGCACCACTCGAATGTCTCGAAATCACACCACCACCAGCGCAGCAACATCCCGAGCGACGGGCATCGCTCTCACGGTCACCAATACCAACCAATCAGGACGGCGACGGCGACCACGACGGTACAGGGCTGCACGCTTGCACGAACACTCACGCACACACTAGCAGCATCTCAGCAGCAGCAGCAGCAGCAGCAGCGCCTAGCAAGGATTAAACGTCAAAGGGAAGCTGCCGCGAGAGCGGTGGGAAAAAACGGTGTGATCCCGGGGAAAGGAAAAAAAAATGCAAATATACTGCTGCTGCTACTGCTGCGGCTTCTGCCGTTTATTTGCCGCGAGAAAACGGTAACGTAATTTCCCTTGCCGCCACACACATATGCACGCACACGGCGAGTGGAAAACCATTTGCCAAGCTTGCCATTCTTTCCCATTTTTTTACGCTTTATTTAGCGCCCACAGCATCCCACACATTGCACAACAAATCACAAGAGCACGCGCGCTGTGCCTTATCAACCGAAAGATGGGTCCGAGCACACCATCACGCACGCACGCACGCACACACACAAGCAACGAAAATAATATTTCATCCTGCACGAACAGCACCCGGGTCAGTGTGTTGCGTTATCTAATTGCAATAAGTACCAAGATTCGCACCAAGGAAAAATCTTCACCCGTCGATGTTGAGATCTGCCCCCGGACAGAGGTTCACCTTTACGCGACCGCGGTTTGAGTTTGTGTGCGGGAAAATGTGCGCGGACTGAAAATTTTTGGTCCCGGAAACACGGCACTATGGGCGCGCGCGATGCACACGCTGGCACAAAGTGCTCGATTGCGATCCGGTTCGCGTTTGTTTGATGGTTGGATTTTGTGTGGATCAATTGGGACCTTTGCATTGAATAAATGCACGTGCATTGTGGCAAAAGCGTTGGTTGGCGTTTGAGTAAGTGCGTTGAAAAATAAACCTTTGAAAGTAAAACATTTTGACCAAGGGTAGCGTCTATATTCAGCCACCGTGCACGCACAGTGGAGTGCTGCCGGACAGCATTGCTGATGTGTGTCGCTTATTTTGATTTGAATTTGTGAAAAAAACACAACTTGTTTCTATTTTTTCCCCCATAATTACATTTATCGATGTTTTTGAAGTAAATAACCAGTAAGTGGACAAAATACGACTTGTCGAGTGTATAAATACCAAACCATTCTTAAAACTTCCCATTGTGCATCTCATCTCATCCCCGAAATAATCTGACAGCATGCAGACTCGCATTTAGCATCTTTTTTCTCTTCATCCAGCTCACGTGCAGAGAGAGAGTCTCGCGTAACGGGAGAGCGATTCTCTCGTTAAAACAGTTTTGGGCGCTCCAGGGGAAAACATTTTCCCTCTTGCTTCAATGTTTGTCGAAATCGTTTCCACTCCGATCAGAATTCCACTGTGTTTCATTTGAGCCAACGGTTAAAATACAGCTACCAAAATAACTTGATGGCCCCCATTTGAAATAGAAGTGAAGTTGATTGGTTTTATTGGAAAATACTTCATTCCCGGTAGTATGTATCATTCCCGGGGACTGTTTTTGTGAAATATCTGCCATAAAACCACTAGTTGGACGCACGATGTATTCACATTTTGAATGACTTTTTGGCGACTGAAACAAGAATGAAATTATGCTTCCAATGACAATCATAAATTACTACCATGATAGTAACCGCATGAATCTATACTAACGACAGGTTTCTTTCAATTGAGGCAAAACTTTTCCATAAACTCACACACAAAGCTGCTCTGGGCCTATTTCTCGCTGAATTCAGCAGCCAAAGGATACAAAAAATCAGGATAGCGATCCTGGCCAACTACTCGAATAACGATTTTACCAGCTGCTCGAGTTGCCCTGAAAACTTTGTTCAGCGGATTGCATACTTTCAGGAGCGTAGAAGTTGTTCAGCGGATTGCATACTTGAAAATTGTCCCTGTACGTGAAACATTTCAACGAAGCATGAAATATTTCAATTTTGAATTTGAAATGCTTCGAGCCGTTGATTAACGAAGCGGGTTTCTGCGCTAGAGATGTTGGGGGAGTATTATTTATGTACAGGACATTTATATGAGTTTATCGATATTTAAACTAAAATAATCACATATTGCTTAGAACGAATGATAGTAATTATTAAATTTAAACGCAATTAATAAAGTCCAATGAAGACCAATTAATGTGTTGTAAAATAATTTATCTAAAACGAACAGAACCATAGAAAAATGGTTACTTGGCTCGTGGGCGTACTTTCGAACAAGCAAAAGTTTTAAACATCTTCAGCAAACCAACAAAATCTGTTAGCTGGCTACGTTCCAGTAAAGAATTTCCCACCAATAACCCGATACGATAAAATTGACCCTATGCAAACAGTCCACAGACCACCTCTCCCCGTATGCCCGCAATCCATCAGACCTGTTCAAATATTAACCCAATAATTCAAACGAGCTAGCCAAACCGAACATCCCGACCTATCCAAAGATCATTATGATCATTATTAATTATGTACGAAAGAATGAACACCAGCTACTTAACCAATAGAAGCAAGGGGTGAAGGAGGAGAAGAAGACAAAAAAATAGACAACACGAACGCAAACGGTTCAACGGAATAGTGAACATAAATCGATTCATTAGCAAACATTAATTTGCTGCGCCTAACGACCACCAATCTCGTCCCCCCCGGGGATCGTTTGTGTTGAATGTCCTGGAGCAAATCCGTTTTTTCGGTTTTGTTGGATCGGCCGCTTGGTATATCGTGTGCTAATTAAAGTAATCATACACGTACCTCCACAGCTGCAGCTCCCTTTGTAAACATTACTTCACCCTTCCACCGAGAGCGTAATGGTGTTGTAAATTGGTAAACGCTTTGTTTATTAGGGCTTGGTCCCTTTTCGGTAAGTTGACTTGCTTTTCTGTTCGCTTTTTTTTCTTATTTGTTTCTTTTCCCTCCGCAAAATGGTCAGTTTGCTAAGCCCACACCGGTTGGGGACGGTGTGCTATTTGCAGTAAACTTTTGAAAATGAAATGAAAGAGGGGATATGTAGATCCTTCCCAGCCTTTTCCCAGACACCCAGGGGTGTGTGGGCTATGTTTTGCAAATTTAACTATGTGGCTACGGGGTAGAGAAACGGCACAAAACTGTCATCCCTTTCGGTCGTTCTAGGATACTAGGGACATATACCCATAAACACTTTTTCACTAGAGTGCACCAGTTGTACCCGCATTAGAATGAGGTTAGTAGTATGGTTGCGTCAGAGACAAGAACCAACATCGCTCCATAAAGTCTGCTACTGTTGGACTCATCTTCAACAGCACAGACTTTACTAAACCACAACCAACGGGACGGGTTTCAAACGACATCAAAGCGGCTCGGACAGACGTGAAGTGAAAACGTGTAACACCTACCGCTGTAGCAACCTTGGGCGAGGACCAAATGCTTGGACGACTGAATTGAAATTGATGTGCACCGGATAAAAGGATAAATGGTGCAGCTAAAGGAGGTAGTATGGGACAAGTATTATCTAGCAATTTTCAACAACAAAAAAACCGCCTGTCCCAGTGTGAAAAGTCTGGTGTCGCATCTGTCTCGTCAGTGCTTGGTGTACTTAGCTCTCTCTCTCCGTGTGTCTGTGTAAGTTTACGGCCATCCATCGATCCCCATCGCTATAAAGTCACCTCGTTAAAGCATCTCTCGGTTTGGTGATGCTGTGTTTTATATTCACCGACAACACCCATAACCCTGCTGGCGTGCTGGGGGCAGGGTTTTTCCAGCGCCAGAGGATCCATCAGCAAATGGTGGCCCTCGATTTAGCAGATCCCGGGAAGCTCGATCGATCGATCGTAAATGTAAATCGTCGCACCGCACACGGAGGGAAGGAAAACTCGGACACATGTTTCACTTTTCAGTCGTTTTGCATCTTACCGTTCAGCAGCGTGTAACGTGACTTTCGAATGTAGTCTCCCCCTTTATTATTTTCACGTGTTGTGTGTACCGAAGCAAGGCTGTCATCGAACCTGGGTACAAATCAATATCCTCTGACAATCGTTTTTTTTTTCGTTACTCTCCGTTTCAATGTGTGGTTGTGTGCGTTTGTGTTGCAGGGTCTGCAGGGAAATTGAACACCATTCCGTTGGGATCGTAAAAAGGGAAGACAAATCGTAGGTTAACCCCTGGGTTGCGTACCACTTTACTAACCCCTACTCAACACTGGATGGATTGCTGTACTGTGGCCGATCCTGTCGTGGAAGCTTTCATTCGTTTTGTTTTTATCGGGTTCCTTTCTCTCTCTCTCTCTCTCGGTTTTTGTTACAACGAGACAGCACGCCAGCTAAATGTCCTCCCGATGATACCACAAAAAGAAACACATTGTTGGACGCAGGCAGCCGAAATTCCTTCCACTTTCCATCATCCATAATTCATGAGCGTTTGGGAATGAGGGAGGGTGAGGTGCGACAAGCCCAAAGGAACTTCCACGGGACCAGGTGAAATTGCCAATCGGAAATGTGAAAAGCCAGGGCACCACTTCGCCGTCAAAGAGCGGGAGAAGAAGTGGCTTTTTGGCTTTTATTTTTGGGGTGCTTTGTGGCGGGCACTTTGATCGACGGGTGAGTTGTGGTATATTTTGTAATGTTTTTTTTTTCTTCTTTCGCTTTGTTGGTTCGCCTTGTTGAGGTGTTGATGCTTCCAAAGGAAAAAAGCTACTCCGGTGGGCGATGGTAAGTCATTGACAGAAGGCTGAATTGAAATTTTCCCCTCGATTAGATCCGGAGGTAGGCAGCATTGTGGGTTTGCTTTTGTGGTGGACAAAATGTTGAGCAAAAGACGTACTAAAACATTGTACATTAAATACTAAAACATTAAGTGATCTAGATTTTACTAAAAAGTGATAAAATACTAAGCACTTGCTTAATCAAGTGGCGCCATCTAGTTGCCAGTAGCTTAAGGTGATCATATAAAACGAGAAAAATAACGATTCTTTGATATCAGTGATGCCATTTTCGGCGGAAAAAAGGCGCACTTTTCAACACTAAAACATTAAAGGCCGGGGTACATTGTCCGCACTAGCTAGTGTGATTTCAATTTTCAAAGTGGAGCCTGTTTTAGTCATCGAGGGAAAGATCGTGCCGGATCTCAAAATAAAGTATAATTTTCAAGGTTTTCCGATGCATAAATGGCTAAAATACTTGCACAATCTATTTTAGTATCAATTACAAAGCTTTTCCAGTCGAGTTTAAATAAAAACTTTGGAAAAATATCATATTTCCTGAAGCGGCTACAAATTGTTTGGCAAAATGCTTCGATAAGCCGCCGCCAGATGTGCTAATGGAAATGGAAATTACACTAGCGAGCAAAGACAATGTCCCCCGGCCTTCAACTGATGCCAATTTTATGAAAAAGCGAAAACTGCTAAGCACTTGCTTAATCAAGTGGTGCCATCTAGTGGCCAGTAGCGTAAAATGATCATATAAAACAAGGAAAATAGCGATTCTTTGATATCAGTGATGTCATTTTCAGTGATGAAAAGACCAAGGAACCGAAATTACATTCAGATATACATGAGCATGTACCATTTAGAATCAATGCCATTAAAACCAACTCGATAAGGTTCAAATCCCACAGTGCGTGCCCGTCTGGCCCTTCTGACGCCGTCCAAGTAGATTCTCCTTCAACCGAGGGCGTTCGCGTAAGTGAATTCTTATTAACTTTCTTTCACTACCATCTGCGGATGGGCGGCATTGTGGTTAGAGTGGTTACAGCTTCCAAATAAGCAAAATGAGGGGAAAAAATACCTTCATTTCCGATACGCCCCACGTACCGGATAACGCCCCCCAAGAAATTCCGATTGGTAGCATTTTGGTTCGATAATCGAAACGTTATCGTGACAAGCTTCCCTGCATTTCTTGTTTTCCCTGGCTTGCCCAATCCAGCATCCCCATTCGGTGGAAATTATAATTGAAATTGACTGTCAGCAGCTGCAGCTTCACAGTCGCCACTGAGCCTGTATCAAACTTTGATGGATTAGAGCACCCTCGGCCGGCTTTTGCTTGTTTTTATTTTTGTTTATTTTCGTACGATAAACTGCTTCATTGTACTGTGGGTCGCGTCCGGTGCTGGCAGTAAATATTTTGTGAGAAAATGTACCACTTCCCGCAACGCGAGTGTGGAATGCAACCGATGATTTATTGGTTTTATTGATCCGCTGGGAAATTGGAGCGCAAGGGAGAGGGGTACGAGCGGAACGGAGAACAGACTCATTTTCGTTCGCGACAGATTTATCTTAATTTTTCACACGATCCGTGCAACCGTACACAAGACAAATTGGTCGATTGTGTTCAATTGCCGAGGATCGCTTCGTTCGATAAATTTTTAACACCGTGGCACGCCATCGTATCACGCTTATCGGGGTAGTAGCAACATGTTGAACATGCTGTTGCTGTCATAGTGTTATGGGCAAAAAATCGCGAAATAAAAACAACAAATGGTAGCTTTAAAGCATGGTCTAGGGCACTCAAATAGTAATAATCAAACAGAGGGAGGGAACGACCATGGGTGTTGGGTACAAAACCTTTTACCACCCCCCCAGAAATCGACAGCGGTCGAGCGAACGATACCAAAATAATAGCTTAATAACAGTCCACCTTGCAAACCATCCATTTCCTGACCCAGGATTTGGTGTACTGCGCTTGGTGATGATGATGTTAAAAGGGGGGAAAATGAAGCGAAAGAGAGCAAGAAAAATCACCAACGAAAAACTTATCGTTCGATAGCACGACAGGTATAGCGCAACCCCTGAGAGGTATGCAATCACTGGCACAAAAGGGGAATAGCAAAACACCGAATCAAAGAGGAAGGTGAGCGAGAGAGAGGGAGTGAGAGAGAGAGAGAGAGAGAGAGAGAGAGAGAGAGAGAGAGAGAGAAAGAAAGAGCTGGTATTAAAAATGGGCAAATCTACGGGACGGGTATGGTGGCAAAAATCATAACCGTCAGATGATTATCATTTCCCGTTCTTCCCGTCGACAGTAGACGTCAAATTTCATTAATAAAAACCGGCCCCGTTGCGCCCGGCAGGTAGGCAATGGTGCGGACGTAGTACATCCGGCGCACTGAAACTGGGCCCCTGTCTCTGCGTGTATTTGTATCCTTGTGATTTTATGATTTGAATGCCATTTTCAGCAAATCCTCTAGCAGTAAGAGAGGAACGGTTGGAGAAACGGTGACGATACGGAGAGGTGTAATAAAAATCCAATTAATTTCCATTTGCTTACGCTAGCCCTGTACACTGTTGTAATCAACGGTTCTGTTTTTATTTCGCCGTGAGCGTGAACATTCAGCACACCCATATTCTTGCCCCAAAACTGGTCAGTTCGGATTGCAAAGGATGCCTGTTGGATGCAGGATTTAATATTTAACATTTATTACTTCCTTTCTGGCTCTCTTGCACGCTTCCTCCTGCCTGTTTGTGTGGAGCTTTTTTTTATTAAAGCTATTTTTAAAAGCTGTGCTTTTTTTAAAGTCCGCCAGCACGAGTGTGTGTAAATATTCTGATGCCAAAAAACACACATACAAAATAGTGTCAATCGATTGAAAGCTTTTTTTGGGTTTGCTCCTCCTCCTTCAACCTCCATCTCATACCGCGGAGCATGCCTTTCCCCCTTAACTAGGTGATAGGAAATCGTTAAACGAAATTATCACCCATCAAACGATAAACGTTTGATCGTTGCGCGCCGCTGTCGATGGAGGGCAAACGGTCTCATTTGGCCGGCCTATCACACCTTAATGGTGGTTTTGCCAGATGGCAGCACTAAAGATAAAGTGTGTTTGTGTCGTGTGGTGTGATACTGTCCAATAAAGTGGTCCCACTGAACGGGCCACGAGTCCGTTGATCTACGCCAAACCGGCCATAAGAGAACAGGACACAACATTTGCCAATGCCGGCATCGGTTCCAAAAAGCGGGAGAAAATGTGTTTTGTGCGTTTGAGTTTCGTTGATTGGAGACACTGAATGGAGCAGCCATTTTCCTCTCACCATGCTTGTGTGCTGTTTGCGCCCAGGGAAGGAAAGAAAGAAAGAAACAAAAAACAACAACGTTTCACTTTATCATAAAAGAGATTTGTGCTGGTGCAGCACAAAATTTATTTACCAGCGCGAGACGGCGGCCGTGCTTTAGCTCCACGCGCTGGATTGTGATTGTGTTTGATGTTTTTTTTGTTTTACTTTTTTTGCGAGTATTTGCACTGAGACAAATCTGCCCCAGAGTGCCGGCTTGGAATAGTTTTCCACTCGCGGGTATCGTGTCTCTTTGATGTAGAGCGTGTACTGCGTGCGCACGTTGATGTTGTTGATGCTGATGGCATTTTGTTGTTATTGTGCAGCAGCAGCATCGCTTCGAAGGCCCCGGGATACGGATGGCATGCTTATTGTATAGGGAAGTTATTTTTATTTGTTGTAAAAAAGAAGGTCCATCGATATGGGGGTGTCCTTGAGGGAGGGATGGGTGCGAGTGTTGTTTTAAAAATAAGATAATTGGTTGAATTTAAAGCATTTTGACCTGTTTACATTAGATTCAACCAGTGCTGCAAAATTTCATGTGCTTCACGTGATGATCACCACCGAAAATGTTGTACATATTCGTGATAGCCTGATGTTCATTGCTGATACTCAATGAAAGTGCATCATGGTATGCAAAAAAGCGACGTGCGAGTGCTTGAGTCCAAAGGAGTTTCTCTGACTGATAAACTTAGCTTAATGCCCTCAAACATAATCATGACCATTTCTGGCTGTGAACAGTGCACCCAAGCACTCGTGACTGAAACGAAGCTCACATACACAGCTGAGATGATCATGGGTGAGACTCAAATAGAGAGGTGGCCCAATCACATGTTTGATGACATTTTTTATTGCTCTCAACCCTTAGTCACTCACTTGGTCATGACATTTTCCCCCTATGATAATCGCGACATTCTTGAAACGTACTTGGCGTGTGGTCCCAAGCAACAAAATGAACATACTTTATCGTTTTTTTCTGATTTGCTGGTCCGTTGGGAAGAATATTAACACAATTGAGGGACAAAGCATGCTCATATTGTTGCTTATGATCACTCGCGCGCACTGCATATCTCCCATGACCATCGTGATGATCACCGACAGAAAATGTCACGACCAATTGACTGGCAAACAGCTGTTTTCACAAAATGTCACCATGCATGAGATAGTCGCAACAACTGTTTGAGTCTCATCATTGATCAGAGTAAAAAAGTCATTATAATGTGACCGACTAAGGGTCACGAAGCATGTATTGGTCACAACAATTGTTTGAACATCACCAACCTCTGATTGTCACAATAGAGTACATGACGCTAACACGGGTTTATGTTTCAGTCAGATTGTTTTATGACATTTACAGTGACATTTTGCAGCACTGGTTTCAACCACTCAATCACTACAAGAAATAAGTAAACAATAAACCCCCACAAAACCTTCTACAGATGAAACTGCTACCATATCACAGCGAGATCGATCATGCAAACGGTACGATAAACCCGCCAATAGCCACTGAGGAAACGTGGGAAAATCTTCCTCTCGAAAAAAAAAAAAAAGGGAAGAGGAAAATACGAGCAACCAAGACAACCAAACAGTAGCCGCTTATCGGCCTCACTTACGGCCCACTAGGCGGCCACCATGGCAAAGCGATTGTTTTTCTATTTCCACGCGTGCCTATTTTTTTTCTTCCACTGCCTGTTTGTTGGCGTGTTTTTCGGGGGACGGCGAGCGAGAAGTGGCTTAATGAACATAAATTTGATTAGAGTGCCATCGGCAGCCGGTCCCGAGCGATGTGACAAGTTAATAAGGGCATCGTTGGCGAGATGCTGCTTCCGAGGTTGGACGGACCGGAGGGCTGTTGTTGCCCCCAAAAATCGATATCGCTAGCAGTGTGATGAGCGATTGCTTGAAGCACGCAATAATAACAACCGAAAGCGACAAAAGCGATATCACTGATCGATTGATAAGGGGAGAAGAAAGGGCGGCTTGGTGGGAATAAAAACGTCCATCAAACGTTAATCGCTAATGGGATGAGAGAGAAGGAGAAATACGAAGAGAGATAGAAAGAGAGAGTGCGAAAGAGTATGTTTGGTAGGACGCATTTGTTTGATGCTGTCCTCTGATTTAATGCGTCGCGGGAAAGATTAATGGCGCCTTTCGGAGGTCTTTTTCCCCTTCTCATGCAAAAGGAGTTTAACAGAATAGATGCAATAAGCTTGTTTTTTGTATTTGAAAATTTCTCCTCCAAAACCCGATTATGTTTCTCGTTCGCAAAAGTTTTGCGGTCCGAAACTTTTTGGAGAGGGTTTTTCTTTGTTTTTCAAAAATGCATTACACAAACACCAGTGCGACCCGTTTGCGTCTTAAAACGAGGAAAATACCCACCTCAAAAGCAACCCGCCACACAGAGCAAGAATAAGCGGTTTTCCCTTTTGCACGGATGACTGCGGTCACCGTTTTATGCGTCAATGGTCGCCGTCTCGCCGTTTTATTCCTTTCAGCTCCTTTTCTGTTTTCAACAAAAAGTGCGTATTTTTTAATTATATTTAACTTCTCGACCGTACCGTACAGGGCTGAGAGCAAGCTTCCACATTCACCTTTCAGTGCGAGGTTGTTGTGCTGTGACACTTTTTTGCCTGATGTGGATTGAAATTCCACCACGCAGCGGTAAAGGACACGGGGCACAGTTTATTTACTTTTCGGCCACCTCACTACCGGTCACAACAAAATATGAACTGTGTAGCGAAAGGTGAAAAGTTTTGGAATTATTTTGGCACCCAAAGCGTAACGAAACAAAAGCAAATAAATAAAATGCCCGATGTGGCTTTGGGGAAAGTAATTTCAACACAGGGTGTGTTGTAAGAGGGGATGGGGATTATTTGTTCCCACCTCGAAAGGAAATGAAGAAAACGCCTCCGCACAAGAGAGCGGAGAAAGGAAACGGTTCCCATTGTGCAACATGGAGCTAACCGCATCTTTTCAATTTCCTTCAATAAACGCTTTTTTTTATCGAACGAGAACCAGCCGCTCTGCTTTGTGTCAGCCGGCTCATTTCGAGCTGCTTCATTGATGTTATTAATTTCCCTGTTTCTTCTGGGGAGGGAGCTGGTTGCTACGTCAACATCATTGCTGCAGAGGCCAGGCCCAAGTTTTTACCATTACGCAAGTACTGTCATGTGAATGCCAGAAGGTGACTTTTTTGGACGAAAAGAAAAGCCTCCAAACAAGAGCAAATACACCGAGACACACAGCTGGTGCGTCTTCTCGAAGGTCTGGGAACGTTCACTCGATACACACAGACACACGGACATAAAGTGAAAGCATGCCGAAGCAATCGGCAATGAAAGCCGTAGGGGGAGAGAAAACTTTCCCCCCCCCCCAAAACCAAACCCAACTCCGAATGTTAATTTATTCTCCATACCGGCGAACTTCGCGCTTGGGTCCTGTGCCCGGGAACGCCCTCCCTTTCCAAGGTGTAATGCGGGTAGTCTATCTTGCGGGCGCATTAATGGGTGCAGCGCGTTCCCAGTCGCAGCTGGTTGGTGATGGAAGACGGATGTATTGTTTCTTTTATTATCATCTCCCTGCAGCATTGTTTTATATTGCTTCATCTCCCTCCCCCCGAAGAAGGTCGTGAGCTTTCTGTGAGCTCACCGTACACACTGTTCCGTTTTCCTTAAATTCGACTTATTGATGCACGAAAGAGCTCACTCGTTCGTGTTTGTGTTTGTTCCAAAGCCGCAGACTTCTACTGCCGAATTTGTACGTCAACATTCGTGTCTGCCAGCATTGCCCGTCCGTGTGTGTGTGTGTGTGTGTGTGTGTGTGTGTGTTTGCAACGCAATGTGTTTTATGCAGTGAGTAAGAAGGAGCAGCGCTAGCACGGGAGCATCGAATCGGTTCGGAATGCCTCAGAGTATTTCAATTTCCTGTCGGCACATTTTGGGAGCCAGCACGGGCAGCCACGGCCGCAGGAGGGAAATTAAAATTCATGAAATTATTTTCATTCCCACTGCATTACGTCTTCCGCTTTGTTCGATGGTGTGTACTTTCACTTTCACAACTGGGGCGAAAATTGTGCCGCTTTTATCGATGCTGATGTTTTGTAGTTGTATTTTTGCTGTGTGCCTTCATCTTGTCTTCTGTCGACAGGGACTAATGTGGATTGCAACAAAAAATAAAGAGCATTCGTTTAATATTCTTTGCGTGTTGCCCGAGAAGACAACGTCACGAAGCACGTGGTACGAGGGTTTGCCACGAAAGCTTTAGAACCTTTTTATCCGCCTGGTACAATTTATGAAAACGGTTTTACGACACAAACATGCGTTCCCATTTACAGTCACAGTGGATGCTGTTCTGGAAGCTTCGCTTCAAGTACAATTCAAAGCATAATAAAAGAAAAAAAAAAGCATGAAAGCAATTGAAATAAAAGAAAAATACAATACCAGCATCCCAAAAACGCAACGCTGTCGCCATCTTATGTCAGTCTCAATTCATTTCCGGTGGCTGCGATTTCAGGACGACCGAGCGATTGTGACGACAAACATAAATAAGTTATGGACAGTCGACAACGAACGCAGACGCACACAGACGGTGGCGGCTGAATGGAAGTCGCTGCTCATTCCCTTTTCTTTGAACGGGAGATGAGAGCGAAATTTTCCACACCCAGTACTACCACTTTGGCGTGAAATCTTATTAAGCTTCATCACTTTCTTTTCTTTCCTTCCCGCTCGACCGTCAGTCAGTTGAAAAGTAATCGATTGGCAGTCGAACAGTGGGGGGAACAAATTAGAAACAAATCTTATTACAATGAGTGGGCACCAAAAACACACACACACACACACACACACACACACACACACACACACACACACACACACACACACACACAGAGACAAACTGGAGTTCGCTCGTGTCGCCGCTCAATGCGATTAAGGGGACGAAGAAAGGAGCGACCTTTCAATGGCAAGTAAAATCCCTGTCCAAACAAAGTGACACATTGGCAGTGGTGTAACGAACGCTGCCTACCTTTCAGGCGCATACGCGATACGTAGAAGCGAATACAAAGAGAAATGGTTGGTTGTTTTACTCACAGTGGATGATGCTTGTTGTGATTGCTGCTGTTGCTGCTGCTGCTGCTGCTGCCGGTACTGCATCAGTGCGGCGACGGCTTTATTGGCGGCCGCTGTCACGGCAGCAACGGTCGATGTCATGTCGTGGTGCGGCTCGCGGTCAACACCGTTCACTTCACAGCCCGTCTGGGCTGGCTCTTCGTCGAACTGCACCAGCAGTGGCTCACTGGCCAATGCGTTCGTTGCTTGCGGCGGGTGTAGGCAGCGTTTTTTTACCGCCCCGTTAAGAAACACGGGTGAAATGGCCGATCGAACGCGGCGCGTCTCTCGCGGCCTGTCTAGTGCACTGTCTTGGTGGGTCCGTTTGCCGCTCGGATCATCATCATCATCGTCACCATCATCACCGGCCGGGTCGTTGGTGGGTATGCGATCGTCGTTGTCCGAGTCCGGTGCGCTGGAGCTTGCCGGCTGGTCCAGAAACAGTGGGAACCGACTGTCGGCTGCGTTCGCCTCGGCCACCGTTGGCACAGTCGAGGGAAAGAGGCTCGTTTGGAGGTTGCTCACATCTGTCGCCGGTTCGGCCGGTGGCGAGGGTGATCGTGGCTTCGTCGTCGTCGTGTCTGTGCCTGTCTGCTCGACGAGGTTCACCATTGAAAGCCGTAAACAAAGAAGGGATGTGGGTGGGCGGGTGGCTGATAGGGAGGCAGGAATGGTGGAGTTATGAAATGCAGCACCGTACCGAATGTCCCCGGGGAGCGAGTGTTAGTGTGCACTTTTTACCACACAACAACAACAACAAGCAGCGGCAAATGTGTTTCGCAGGGATTTGCAATCAGTTTTACTTGATCAACAAGCTTCTGTTTTGTGTGTGGATGAATGCACAACACTAGCACAGAAACTCACACACACACACACACACACGGGAACTCAAACGGGATGGCGTTTTTGGTTCACTTGCACCTGCACAAAGCAACAACCGATGGATCATGGCTTGTACGGTGTACGTGGGCCGACGAACGTACTTATTTCCATCCGCTCAACCGAGCCGGCGCTTGAGCTACGGTAGCTTTCTCGGCAACAGTTTTCATCGCATCCCTTTAAAGGATGACCTGCCCGTGGGCATCCGTACTGGCTTGTGTGTACGTTTTTCCTGCTTCCTTCTGCAAGGATTACATGCAGGCTTCTCTCCGGCCAGCTCAGGAGCAATATTCACGGTTCACGGGAAAGCGGTTCGCACTGCTGTTCGTACTACACTCGGGCGCTTGTTTACGCTCGATGCACACTGGCCTTTTTCCGGGCGTGTACCAGCCGGTACCATAATCACAACGCTTCCATACTCAACGCTCGACCACGCACGACGCAAACCAGGCGAGTAGGGAACGTGGAGGAGAAAGCAAAAATAAATAGAAGCGAAAGCTTCCCCGCCGGCCGTGGTCCGTCGCTCGGGCTTCGGTTACACACCGTACAGCATCCGTGTACAGCTTACACCCCACACTGGACGACCCACATGGTGCGCCCCCGTCCGGGCTGGGTGGCTGGCGCTGCAATGAAAACAAGCATAATGCATGGATATATAAAATGCGCACTCATATATATTGTGTTTAGCATAATGAGGGTGGAAGGTGTGGCGGTTTTTGTTGTTGTATTGTACTTCTTCGTTAGCTGTTAGCACAGTAAAAGGTGTTGCGGGTTTCCGACCGACTGCTGCAAGATGGTTCCCATTGGTGCTTTATAATAAAGAAAATATGGCTACTGCAGGGATTAGCCAATGAAGGAGAGTGAAATTGGCGTTTGCAGTGGGGGGGTTTTCAACATTATTGTAACTAAAAACATTGAAGAGATAGTAGAATTTCTTTACTTTGTTGCCTTGAGGAGAAATTTTTCGAACAAAAACCCTCTTTCCCGGAATGCTTGTGATTGTATCCCGGCAATAAACAATCACTCGTGCTGGCAACCGTGCTGTGCACACCCAGCAAGACAATGATCCTTCTCATGTGCGGGATTATGGGCGATGTATGACCGGATGTTATCCGTACAGTTGGGCACATCTTCCCCATCTGCTCAGTCACATGCCACACAAGGGCGGGATTTACAATTACCGCTTTCCTGTACTCTTTTGCGCGAGCGAACGCAATCCTTCGGGCAGGATAATGGAGCGTTGGCGAGGATTCGGTGGGACTTTTGCAACACCACTGGGACGCGCTCTTTCACTGCAAACAATCGCATCGAGCGCACCGCCGTGTTGAACGTATAAGTTCCCGCTAATTTCAACCATAATTCATCACCTGTTTGTTTCGTGTCGGAATTGCGGGTGGGTGGGCAGGTAGGGAGCCCACCGAGGGACATCGTAATGGGGTGTTTGAAAGGTGCTGATCGGGCAAAAAGGTAGGATTGGTTTCGTGGACGTATAATGCGCCAGGTTGTGGCTTTTATTTGGGAGGAGGGCGTTTGTAAGGAATGATGATACTTGTTTGCCAGTGGCTGGCAGATAGTGGTGTGGGTTTTAATGGAACAGTAATGATTTCCGTCCAGTGTGACCTTAAGGGAATGGTTCATTTTGATGTTTAATTCATAGTATTATTCTTCTAAAATGGTAAAAAGAGTTATTTAAACAAGATTTTTAACAATGAGAGATTTGACGGATGAAATGTAAACAAATTGATGTGACATATTCTGTTGAAAATCATGTTGAGAAACTCAACTCTTTGCGTCATATGGTCAGAGGCTAGAGAACAACTCCAAAGTAAAAAGCGATTGGTGAAGTGGTATGAAAACTAAAGCAAAATAAGTCGATTTGTTAAAGCTCTCTCTCTCTAAACTAACAAACCGCAACTGCGGCATAGAAAACTGCAAAAGTTCATAATTGAAGGAAATCCTCCAGAGTGACTCACAGGAACCCAGCACGCGTTTAACGCTGTTAGTCTGTCTACTGTAGCAGGATATCCGCTTGAGGGGGAAAAAAACTTTCCATACATTCATCGACTAAAACCAAACGCAAACTACCCACGCGGGAAGTGGGTCAATTGCAATGGTTTGCAAATAAAACATTTTTCCGAACAATTTCGCCCCACTGCTGCTGCTGCTGCTTCATGAGCGCGCTCTCGACCGGCGTGTGTTTGAATCCTGGACCACCACTTCGAGCCGTAAAACATACATGTAAATTCAGCCAATACACATCCGGTTTGTGTGTGGCTGTGTTGCCCGTATTGCTTTATTAAGCAGGATGTGATTCGTGGTGGGAAGGAGAATAAAAAAGTTACCCCATACTGTTGCACGATTCGGTACCGTTGGCAGCGTTCGGCACTTACCTCAAGCTCACACATGGAAAGCACATGGGAGCTGGGGGAGCTGGGAGAATGGAAAATAATATCGAAACTTTTCCTACTCCCACCAAGCGTAAGCGCAGATTGAATGCGGCAAACCGTGCTGTTCGCGGGAGAACGAGCTTAGGCGCGGTCGAGATAGTCGCTCGAAACAGTGGGCAACTCGATCCGTGAGCCGGCAACCAACCCCGCGCCTTCAAGTGGGCAGATATATTGTGCCCCCGAGGATGCCGCACACACTGTGGGAGTATCGTGCTGGGGGGACGAAAGTGGAGTTTTGGGGTTGGCTGAAAAAACTGATTGACATATTGATGACGACCCGGTGACCTGTCGTCCCCCCGGAGAGGTGTTTCGCAAACACGTTGGACGCCTGTGCGGCACGGTGAAAGTTTAGCAATAAATTGCATACACTCCAGGCGCATAGCGGTGGAACGGTTCGTATGATTTTAAGCCTCGAGTTGTTCCCGGTTTTATTTTTTTACGTTGCAAATGCATGCTTGTGGGAGGTGGAAACACACACACACACACACTCGTTCCCACTAGCTTTAGCAGTAACTATCGATCTAAGCAGCTTTGGTGTGTGTATCTCGAAGTAATTAAATTTGTAATGTGATGAGTTAGTGATTTCCGCTTGGAAGGTACATGAAATCATGTGCGAGTTTTTCAATAGAAATGGTTGGCAAAAGGAAATATTTCAATGTATAAAGCACCAATAAGTGTTTAAAGAGCGATTCAAACAAAAGAAAAGTTGAACGAGTGAAAACAGAAGCGTTTGAGTGTTTGCTTGATGCTAAACCACACACTCAGCCTGTCGATTTCATCGCTCAAAGTCAACGCATTCCCTTCCAACAACACATGTAGTTTGTTTCCCACAGAATTATTAATTGAAAACACTGGCTTTACTTTGGGTCGGTCAAAGCGTAGGTCTCATCATGTCATAAATATTCAATGCAGACATTCCTCGTAAGCCCCTACCCAGGGGGGGGGGGGGGGAGGGAACGAGAGAAACCGAGCCAATATGTTAGTCCACTGCCTCGAGTTATACGAATCTTATGGATAGCGCGTTCGCTTCATTCGTTGCGCTCGTTCCAACAGATATTGAAAATCGAAATGATACTGAAGAAAATCCGACCCCACAACGGGATTGAAGACAAGAACGTCTCGGAAACGGAACGTTCGGCAGCCCATAAAGCGTTCGGGTCCGGGCTTTTCCCACGGTACACGGACCGAGGCTCCGAGGAATGGCTTTCCCGAGCTGCCCGAGAGAAATCGACTTGGTTATTGGAATGATCGTAGATTAAATAAAATAAACGAATATCAATATTTGAATCGTAAGTAGCTTCGTCTGTGTTTGTTCGTTCGCTTTTTTTTGCTCCTTCTTGCCACCAGGAGTTCAGGTCCCTGGATGCTCGGCTGCTGTTCTGATGAAGATGCTTTCAGCGGTCCATTCGAAGTGGACGATTGTATGACCCGATGGTAAAAGCATTTATTCAAATGGAGTCTGGAGGGTGTTCTTAGGTGGACGAATGATTGCAATTTTTGCTTCGCTAACGATGCAGAGCGATGCAAAGTTTAAAAAAGAATCCCACAGTTCCATAAAAGGATTAGTTTCAATCCAACGCATAGAGGCAGGCAAATTATCACCTTTTCCTTTGCAAGAATATCCATTTAGATGACAGCTGATATCATAGCACCTCCATGTGTGCAGATCTAATGTAACATACGGCACGCAGGATAACATCACTGTCGTCACGATTGCCATCAACTGTCACTAGCAGCACCGGTAGAATGGGAAAGCTTCGCGAGGAATTCAATTTACTGTCACGAAAACCTCCCTTCGCGAAGAAGAATGTTTCTCCCGTCGTGCTCGTTCCTCGGTAGGAAAAACTTCCCCAAAAGACAAGAACTCGGATACGATCTCCCACAGTCACACACACACGCACGCAGTTCGTGCGGCGGGTATGTGAGTATATCAGCGGCACGTTGAGCGCACCATCCACCAAGCAGAAGGAAGACCTTTGCATAGGAAGGACGCCATCCATTTTGATTATGGTAGTGTATGAGTTTTCCCGGAAGGATTTTCCACACTTAATCCGGATGGCCACGTACCGCTCGGGGAGGGCGGAATGCGAGCGACCAGTGCTCCACTGTCACTGGTGTGCCGCTTACTATGCATTCCGTATAACAGTATCACAATTTCCAGCACACGCATTCACACACACAATGGAGACGGTGGTGGTTCTTTTATGCTTTTATGCTGGCGACATTCTTTCCCCGTGGCTGGAGCACCACACGGAGGAGCAATACAAGTTATGATGATCCCGTAATGCAATGGGAAATAACTCGATTCAATGGTGTAGGTTAGTGGTGGTATGCTTTACGCTTTGCGGGACTCAATTTTAGCGAGCGTTTTGGGTTTGTTTTGTTACCGAAATGGGAATGCATCAACGTCCGAATGTGAGTGATTTGTTCTTTTGATGTAATTTAGGCATAACGAAATGGGTTGCAATGAAATGTGTCCAATGATGTTTCTTAGAAATATCATTTTCTGGCCCGTTTAAAATGATTTCCCAAAACGGGTTTCAAGCTTGTCTTTGGGGACAAACGTACTTACTTTTCCGCTTAGTCTCTACCAGCGGTGCGTAACAAATACCGCGAACACTCCTTTAGAGACCATCGTTATTCCTTCCTGACTGTCACTGCCCCTACCTGTTCCCTGTTCCCTTCCGGGCGTAGGTCAAATTATTTACCAACAGATTTTCGTAATTATAAATTCAATTATTCGCTGACTTTTACCGACTTTGGTCACCGCAGCTGTCCAACTCGTTACACTCCCAACGGTGTGTGTGTATCCGCTGGAGAATTCCAGCATCACCGCACGGGTCCGGCGGCACCTCGGCAGGAAGGATTTAATGTCGGACAAATTTAGAGAGTGCCAGAGAAAATTTAATTACAAGCCCACTTTCCATCCGTTCCGTTCGGGCGCACCTACGGTTCCCTCCCGGTATGACGCACCATGCCCGTTTTGGAGCGGTAGAAACCATTTAAACGGCGTTGACCTTTCTGGCCCCATTTTGCCGACTCCCACAACCTACCCAACCTTCCGCCACGAGGATGTAGACATACATCGCCTGCCCCACAGACGCGGGCAGCCGGTTATGTGGTTAGCCGGCACAAACGGACTCCATCCCGTCTTTCCCAACGCAAGGGGATGGGATGGGGGAAAAGCATTTGCAATGAATCTACATTTTCTCTCCCGCACGAGGTAGTTGAATTCCATTACCACACTGTCGTGACCCTCCGTCTGCCTCTCTCTCTCTCTTTCTCTGTTCGACGAATCCGAGCAACTCACCAGCGGCGGAACAGGTGGGAAATTTTACACCCACCAAACACCTGTCGACCAAGATTGCAGTGACCGATGGAGGGCGCAATGGTGGAGAGCCATTCTACCGCGGTAATGCGATAAACGTTGGGATTGAGTTAAAGTGAATTTGATAATCGGTCACCACCTTAAGGTGTGATCACCACAGTGACAGTGGAGAATAAAAAAAACACACTATCAAGCAATACTAACGGATCTCGTTGAATGTCGCAAACGATGAGCTGGATTTTCTTATGCAATTAAGCTAAAATGTGTGCTTTCTATTGCCCCTACACCTTCATCGATTGCAGCAATGCGGCAGTTCGCTGCATTGCCGAGAAGCGTCACATTAATCATCGCTAAAGCGTTGCTCATCCGCTTATTATTACGAGAGCTAATCCCTAAAGCTGTAGCTATCAAACGCGGCAGACGCTTTCCACCTGTCCCACGGCAAACGGGTGCTGACTTGCCGCCGTCTAGCTAATATAATCCTCGCTAATCATCAATGACGGGTGACGAGCGTACACGACCGTCAACGTCAACGGTGGGGGTACGAATTTCCGTCATAATCCGGGTGCAGCAGCGGAGTGTCGCTTTGAATGGAGCACGATGTTGCGGTTTTGTGCACTATCGTCTGGCAAAAGCAGCGGCGGAGCGCTGCGGTGTACCGCAACAGGTTCATCCGGCCACAGGGCAGAGCTGCCAATATCTTGTTGCACACGGACCACGCACCATTACAGCCCCGCTCGACTTTAAGCACCGAGCAACAACGCAGTTTGCCGCGAATCTCGAACCGCCAAACTACTGCCAAAATGCACGGTGAATGTAGCAACATACTGGCCCAAGCTGGCAAGCTGCCAAATGTAATGTGCTTTGCGCGTAGCCTACCATTCAGGCGCTTGAAGACATCGAAGGCTATGTGTGCGTTGAGTTCTTTTGTTTCTTTTTTACCACAGACACACACATACACACTCAATGTTCATTCAGTAGTACACTCTGTATTCGTTTGGGATGCGAAACGTTTTGCAAAAGAACCTCTTTGCGAGAAAGAGCAAGAGGACGCCGACCTTCGGAGTTGGTTGCAGCGCGCAAAATCTAGGCTACGCGAGTTGGACCACGTTCGAAACAATGCTGGATTTATGGCTTCCAATTACATTTATTATTACGAGTGTTTCCATGCGCCGCGTACACACGAGAAGCCAGGGCGGGGCGGTTTTCGATCGTACGATGGGAGACTTTGTTTGCGTACGAATGTTTGCCTATCCGAGGCCGTGACTGGTGAATGTGCCAAAATAGTGTGTGTGAAACGAATGAACGCACTGTGCTGGGGTGTTTTGTGAGAACCCCGAGGGAAAGTAAGAATAGAAATGATGGTGTGGAAAGCAGCATGTTTTTGGAGAAGGTTTTGTGTGCTTTTAATGGACCAAAAGCTGGCACAGGAGGTTAATTATTTGTCTTTTTTTTTTTCAAATAAAAAAATGTATATGAATATAAAAGTGAAATGGTAAGATATTACATTATTTTGTCAATTTGGAAATAATGTTCTAAAAAGTAAAAAACCATCAACTTAATAGCAAAATAAGTGACGTATACGACGTTCCCACTGTTTGCCTGTTGACGGTGCTGGGCGTATTGCCTACCTTGCAGGCGCTTTAGGAAAAAAACGGACGCCGTTTCTTTCACCGTTACGCAACCTCAAGCGAGCATCGTTACTGGCGCGTGTTGCGTTACCGTTGCAATGAATTGAATCGAATAAAATACGCACAGCCAAAGGGGTTGTACGAAACCCGAGGGTGCGAAAATCGAAGAACAACAAAACCCTTCAGCCCCGTGCAACTTTCGGGCTGGAAATGGAGTCAAGATAAACAACTCCCGAAACGTGATAGCGCAAGCATTCGTGACCTGGGAACGAACGCACACTTACAACGATAGGCCAGCACACCGAAAAAGGAAAGCTCCGGCTTGTATTACACCCGTGTGTGTCGGGTGGATTGAGCCCATTGAGCCCAGCGTTTGATTGGCTTGTTTCGATTTTTCGCCCCAGTCCGCTGCAATTTATTCTGCGTCTTCACGCGGCAAATTCGTTTTAGAAACGAAAAACAAAAATCCCCACCGGTTGTCTTTTTACAGTGTCTTTTCCTGCTCGTTGCCGCTGGTACGATTAGTACAATTGGGAATTCCAGCTGACAAGAAATTGACAGCCGGAAGCGACAATTTTTGCACCCCACCGTAACGGCGGGCCGTAGCGTAGTCGTGTGTCTGTCAACCAAAACAACGTCATAGCCACAGGCTCAAGTTCTTCCATCGAGAGACGAAGATCCTACGAGACTGCGGGCATCTGTTTCAGCATATTGGTCGATGGCGGTATTTGTCTGTTTGTACGCAGTAGACACGGGTATGCCGGTTGACATCGGAGATGCTTACGGTTAGGGGACGTCGATGGATGATAAGAATAGAAACGATATGCCCTTTGGCATCGTGGGGGGGACTTTGATCAAGGGAAGATACTTCAGTGCAATGTTATTTTATTTGCAGGGTAATGGTGTCTCAATTTTTTATCTGTGAAGTAAATTCAAGAATGGATATGTCCTTAGAAGTACAGCAAGAGCAGAAAGAAAAGCGAAGGCCATTAAATGGTTCTTTCTACACATTGACTTTCATTTCGAATTATGTTAAATTTTGAGGCTTTAACACATAAAGAGTCTAAATAAAATATGGTATTTCTTTTGACAGTTTCTTCAAGATGACAGTTTGTGGCTCTAACACCGTTTCAATATTGCAATACAGTATTTTGCCGTTAAAATTTGCTGTGTTAAAATGTCTAAATACTCCATAAATGTATGAAATTACAGTCAATATTAGCATGTTTTGTTTTCATTGCTGTAGGTGCCATAGAGAGCCTTTATGCTTAGCCAAGGTCACTTAAAATTCTAAGCAACTTCTTCTGCGCTCAACATAGCCAAACAAAGTCTGTAGAGATCAAAATTTATCATTTCCACACAGCACAACCTGCAACAAAGTCCACCCCAAAAAAATGACATTGCAAACGCTCCCCAACACGCACGGCAGCGCTGGCTGGCGTTTATCTTTCCTGGGGAATTATCTCCTTCGGGAGAGGCGTTTGATTTTTTGCTTCCGCAATATGTCAGCACCGAGCATATGTACGGCACAGGGAAAGGATTGTCTGTCCCTTCGCTTTCCACACACACACATATATATACGCTTGCGATCCTTTTTCCCTCTGCCGGTGTCATGTTTATCTCCATCAACAAAACTCCCTATCCGTGCGGAGTGCCAACGATTAACTGGGGCGAAAAAAAACTCCCTGCGTACGTACCCCCACTGCTGGAATGCTGCTGAAAAGTAACGCCTCGGTCTACCACCAGCTCAACCCAACCCGGTTGAGACCAGCCGGCTTCCCGGTTGAGTAAATGAGCAAACGAGACGTTGGTGGTGCACACCAACGAACGAACAGAGCAACAAAGAAAAAAAGCCAACTCCACAGGGAACAGCCGAGTCGGGTGTGGGATCTGTTTGCTTAGAATCTCAGGGCATCAGGGTTTTGACGGTAGAATGAGCATGAAAGGAAATGAAGAGTGAACAAACAAACCAACGAAAAAAAAAACCCTGAATCCTCACATGCCGAAGGAAAAAGGGTTACACCGTGGTGAGCCTTTTTTGCGCCAATGCCAGCAGTACGCCCTGCTTACAGCAGCAGTACAAGGAGTACAGCACAGGGAGGAAAATAGAAAAGACGGAAGCTCCCCCACCGATGCTCAATCATGGCAAACAAAGAAAACTGGGCCGAGTTCCGAGTTAAAGACCGTCCCGTGATTTGCCTGATGTGTGTGTGTGTGTGTGTGTGTGGTTGTGTGCGTGGAACTTCCAAGCACAGGACGAAGTTCACGATCCATTAGAAGGTTAAGTAGTTATTTTGTGCAATGTACGATGCCGACAAGCAGCGCCATTAAACTATGTTGTGCCGAACCGAGAGCGCTTTACCCCGTTGGCACTCTTTCACCATTAGCGACGCAACCACGGCAGCCACGGTCGGTTGGTAATGGGATAAAAATGTTCCCGTACCATCCATCACCGTATCGCAACCGTACGACCAGCAAAAAGAAAGAAAGAAAGAAAGGGGCAAAACCTCAGAACCGTTCAAGCCTGTGCCTGAGCCTGGTGCTGTGCTTCAGCGTGTTCGTATAGCGCCCCGGGAGTCAAACTCCCGAATGTCGCGGATATGGCCAGGAAGGTTTCGAACGATTTTTCCGGCTATTTTCTTGCTTTCAACCCTACGATGATGTGACAAGCGACGGTGACAACGATATACAGACAAGAAAAAAAAGGCGAAGTGTCTCGTATGCTTTTCTGGGGTTGTTTTATTTCCCAAGTTCATTCGTGAAGAGGAAACGCAGTGTGAGAGCACGTGTATGTGTAAGTGCTGAACAATGGTGATGCTTGGCATCATCTTTCTCTTTCTTTTTTTGCTGACGGTTCATCATATTTCAATCTGCTGGTTAGCACATCGGCACTCGAGTAGGAAGCTTTGATTGGGTTGGGAAACACAACATGCCGAGACGAGTGGGATCGCAATCCGATGCGGAACTCCCCCGAAAACTCAGTGTCAGAGAATCTTGATCAACAGGAGAGAGAAAGAGAGAGAAGAACGTCACCCCGTAAAGTTTGTCAGGAAGGAAGGAAGGAAGGAAAGAAGAATGAAAAAAAGGGTAAAATGAAGTCACAGAGGAAAGAAGGATGCCCTGACGGACGGAATGGAAACAACAACAAAAAAAACATGCCCCGGGGTTTGAATGGTTTAGCTTTGTGCAAAGTTTCTGCACAGTTCACTCCTACTTGGTGGGCGCTTCGGAGGGATAAATCTAACCAGGCTGGGAGTAGGCAAAGCCCAACCATTCCATCCACTGGCTCGAAATCCTTGCGAAATCGGCACCGAAGCCTTCGGGACGACGTTATTTACGTTGAAAGAAATTCAATCTGTTTTGATATCGCTCAATTTTATGACTTAGGACCGAGAGCGCATCGTACACGGATGGTGCTCGAGCGTTCGGGCGGAGATTGAAGTACGAGGCAGACGCAGCTTCATTGTGCTGCTTGCTGCTTCATAAATTCAATCACCAGAAACGAAGTAATAAGCAAGTGCTTCGAAGCATGTTGGATGCTGGGTGGGTAATCGAGGGGTTTGTTTCATTGAGAGCCGGCTTAAACAATCCGATTCAATCCGATGGTTTCCTTGTGTGCAGGAGTGTGTGTGTGTGTGTGTTCGAGAGCATTTTCAATGTCCTTATAGTTTTATACGAAGAGTGACCTCTGTTTCACAACCTGGTAGCTGATAAACGGAACTATGCTGGCAGCCGATGATTGGATTGGAACCGTCCGCTAATGGCGTTCCGGCGTTTCGGTAACGTCCTGGAAGGAGCTTTAGGGAGCTTATATACCGACAGTGACGCATGCTGCTTGGCGCTACAATGACGTGTGATAGTTGACGTTGTAAGTAGGTGGAAGAAAAAAAAGGACAAGTTTTAATCTTAACACAATATCTTTCACTAGAACTGTGTGTATTTATATCCTTATCCAAAACACCGACACTCATTGAGTACGCCACTTATCTCACATCGGAAGTGGATGCCCTAGCAGTAATTCGTACATAATTTGACAAAATGAACCTTTCGTCCAGTAGGGCGAGAAAAAAAACATCAACCCAAGACCAGTGCTTGATAATGGAAAAGTGTTAATTAATTCAACGGATCATCCAGGGACGCTTTCTGGTGGCGAGCTTTTGGGAGCTTCATACTACGTCAGCTCGGTACGTGGGTTAGTCCTTGCAGGAGAAGCAGTTAAGATAAGAACTTTTGACTTCAGCCCGTCAGCTTGGTCGTCGGACGACCGAAGTCTGACAACTTACTGATGAGTGAGATAAAAAGTTTTGCTTCCTGTGGGGTCCTGTGATGTGTTCTAATGGCCTTGGACAAGATAGAAAGAAATGTTGTTTGGGTAGAGTTTTAGAAGTTTGCAGTTAGTTATGTAGTATAGAGGAGGCTCACAAGAGGCTTGAGCATAAACAAGTTTTTGAGCCAAAAATGAGGCCTGATACAAGATATCAGAAATTGGACTCATAATATCATAAAGAGTGAAGATAACAGCGACTGCTCTTGCGTCTGCTTTACGGTCAGGTGGTGTAGTGTCCGAAAACGCTCAAGTTAAAGCAAAGGGGTCAAGACCTCGTGGACTGAGTCTGCATATTCGATCTGATAGACTGATACTCATGTAACTCATTTAATGGTATAATTGCTTCTCCACACATCTATTCTTTACTTTGATATGAGTGGAGAAATTAGTTGCAGATAACTTAGCCAATTAGTTGCAGATAACAAGCAGAGCCTTGATGGTGTTCTCTAGGATATGTAAAGGCCGGGTTACATTGACCGTACTCCGTAGTGTAATTTTGATTTTCACTAGCGCATCTGGCGGAAGCTGGTGAAAGCTTTTTTTTGGTCGTCGAGGGAATGGTCATGTCGAATCTCAAATTTAAGTTATTTTTTCATCGTTTTTTGATGCGAAAATGGCTGAAATACTTGCACAACATATTAATCTATCAATTGCATAGCTTTTCCAGACCAGTTTAAGTACAACACATGGAAAAATAACATATTTTCTGAAGCGGCTACAAATTGTTTGGCAAAATGCTTCCGACAGCCGCCGCCAGATGCGCTAGTGAAAATCGAAATTACACTACGGAGTACGATCAATGTAGCCCGACCTTAAAATAGTATCTGTTGTACTTAAGTAAGTCGATCAGTCTTAACTATTCCTTTGATTTTCTTGGACCAGCTTTGGTTAAGGTTTATAAAGGCATTAAAACACATAACTCCAACCTTTTCTAATTTCATGGTTAATCCTAATTAGAGTAGAAAAGATGACTTCTAACGGATTTAATTTAACATGAGATACTTACAACGTTGTTGCCTTACTGTGAAGAGATCGTGGCTCAAGATCTAGCATAACCTTTGAAACATGTCCCTTGGGAAAACGACACTTGCGTAGTTATGTTTTGCCTTGGAAAGGGCAGTGCACTAGTGCTGAATTAATGCTGATCGATCCTTAATAATTTGCTTCACACAAGACAGCTCTTCTCCATTCCAATGTAGATGAAGACAGATGCCATCACACCATCAATAGAGCGTGCAAAGTAGCGAAATTACTATTCATTGAACAAATCAACCTTATTCAAAGTTTCTCCCAGGTAAAACCAACCAATTCATCACTCAATAAGAGAGTGGGCCTCGTTCGGGAAGAGAATCATCCTCCCTGCATCGGTAACGAACTTGTTGATTAATCTTGCATGTAGCACATCTCAATCTCAAGAACACTGTCATCAATCAGACACACAGCACACAGCAGCACGGTGCAGCCCGAACTCCTTAACAAACCTATTCAAAGTGCAGTAATTTACTTGCTTGCTATGCTGCTACTCGCCGTCACGCTTGACGCAACGTAACGCCATGCCCGAACGATTCACTCGCTGGCCACCGTTTTGTGATGGAAAATATGGGAATCCATTTGCTCCTACTCCTGATCCACAAAGATACATTCCGCTCGATGCTGAACGGAACCGTGTACACCAGTTACATGGTGTACCACGGGCAGCACGATATTGCCAGCCAGCAGGAAGATGTTCTAATATTCCCTTACCGTTCCCCGCAAAAGGCAATCCCCACGCGACAGCACGAAATGCAACGAACCAACTTTCGAGTGCACCATTGAAGCGTAGAGGACAGCGGCACATCCTTTGAATGTTGCAAGCTGAAAAGAAAACCATTTCCCGAACCGCGCACCATACAGAGAGCGATCATGTCTTTGTACAGCCAGCGCGAGTTCAACCGGATCGCGGTGCGGGGCTCGTGTCAGTGCGCCGGTGCGTCGAATCCGGGGTCGCGTCCGCCTGCCGGAAAGCAACGCGAAAGGAACGCCTGAAAAGCTGTCCGTAGCAAGCGGGATTAATAATTCAACAGCTTGATTTGAAATGTTTCCTAGAATTGATACAGACAGGGCTAGGAGGAGTAAAAACAGGAGACCGGGGGTTGTTGTGGTTTACACTGTTGTGGTGTATCTCTGCCGACCGCGCCGCGGACGGGCGTGCTGTGTTTGAGTTGGTGAAAAAGTCGAAAATTGCTGCCCTTTAAAGTGTCAGCGAGTTGACATCGAACGAGTTGAGAGTTGAGTGCTTAACGAGACCCGGGAAATTCGCGAGGGACAATCGGTTTTGTGTGGGAAAATACAAAGTTGTCTGTAGGTGACAGGCTTTTCCAGGCCAGTGGGAACTTACACTGATCGATTTCGGGGAGTATGTTTGAATATTAATTTATGCTAAATTGTTGCTTAAAGTCACCAAAGGAAGAGCATTCACTTGACTTGACAGTGCAGCCACTTCCGGTGAAGAAGCCGTGATAAATAGTCCATCATTTGTACCTTCGAGCATTCAGCGGGGAAGAGTAATATGCCACTATTTGTTATTGTCGTTGTCATACATTAGCCTTGCCTTTTGCTTTGTGTGTTCCTTCTTCGACCGGTCGCTCTGCTTCATAATTCATGATCATATTCGTGACACATCTGTACTCCGAAATAAGCTTCCGGGCGGGAAGAAAAGGACCTTCCCCGAAAAGAGCTTGAACAGATAACACACTCAAAAAAAAATAACAATCAAAAACAAAGCCGGATAAGTGCAAGTTACATCCTTCCTTTGCAAATAAAACACAAAAACACACGAAACATGTTGAATCAAAGTTAATGTATTCCAATGTGACGTAGCACGCAGGGTTCAATGGTTCGGGAGTTTGTATTTCCTTCCCCAGGCGTCACACCATTCCGCGCGTGCGAATGGATGACGGGGTTGAACTGATTTATGCAAACGCGCGTGCGAGACACGAACTCAATCAACAAGGGGCCAAACTGTCTGTTATCAAGCCGGGTGTCAAGGATGTTTTGTGTTTTATGCTTTTACCTTTATTTTGTTTTGCTCTCTCTCTCTCTCTCCTGCATGACTAGTGCGTAGACTCGCTCGAAGATCAAAACCCATCGCGCGCGCGAGTGTGTGTGTGCGCGAGCGCAAACTGGAATCAGTCGCTGTGCCACGCCAAATGCTGGTTCTGCAACGTCGGCTTGTACCAGATTTCAATCAAAAGCTTTCGGGCTGTTGTTTGCTCATATATTATTCATATCGAAGTTTGTGCGGGTAAATCGTGTACTGAGACCATCGGACCGACGGTAAGGATGATGTTGTGGATCGATTATAATTCCACTGCTCTTTGTCGTGCCGGAACTTTGTTGCCCTGCGTTTTTGTCTGAAGCCGTTGTTCGAATCCTGTTGTAATGATAATGTGATAAGTTTTGGTAAAGAAATAAAGTTTCAATTGTTTCACGGTCTCACGTGGGCAGGGCATACAAGCGATTGTGTATCGATCGATACAGATTATCAGCCACTTGCTGTGTATTGGTTTTCCACAACCCTCCATTGGGAATTTGAGTTGCTGCAAGATACACGTACTTTTCTACACGGAAAACCATCTGGCCCGACCCCAAAATTGCTAGTGCCAATGGGTTAGTTGATCGATAGTGATTAACCGCGTACGCAAAGCATAGGGGGGGCAGCAAGCAGCATTAGCAGCAGTTCATTAAAAGTTCATCGTGTGTTTGCAAACGGGCCAATTTTCCCTCCGATGAATATCGTCTTAATGAAGGCAAATATTAATTATGAACCATATCCCTCTCTTGCTTCGCCAAAGGGAGAAAGTTAAACGTTGCCGGTACAGTGACGTGCCAACCACACAAATCCGCCAAGGATATTCAATACATCGCGTAACCACTGGGAGGTGGAGAGAGAGAGAGAGAGGCTACTCCAGTGCCAGATCGAGTGAGTTTTGTTTCGCGGTTAAGAAAGTTTTGCGCGTCCCCCGAGTGCGCTCCATAGTGTGTTAATTTAATCTGACGCAGCTACACCGTGAAGAACGTGTGGAACTAATCAAGGCGGTCGAGGCCGGGGCGGTGGCTATATGCTTGACCTTCATGCTTTGACCACGAAGCACCACCACCAACCACACACAAGCATCCAGAGGCAAAGGTGTGTGATGATGGGCAAACCTGTGATGGAGAAACTTACCATTGCCAAGCACTGGATAGGATCTGGCCAGTCCTTTCTCCTTTCCAATTCCTTTTCGAGAGCTTCTATCGGTCACATTCGATTTGATAAGAAACTAGTTGACGAATTCGCGGAGCACAAAAAAATAGAGCAAAACATTGGCAGTGTTTGAGATATGGGTGCACGTTTGGGTCGAACTATGGGCGTTTTGAGGCATATATGGCAATAAGATTTACCCAAAACGATACTAGAAACTTAACTTGTTGAGTATACAGGTCATTTTTACCGTTCGGCTACATGACCGCGCGGCTACATGAGGTGAAATATACAGCGAAATGAACTATTTGACAGGTGAAATATCTGACAGGTATAGCTAAAGGGTTGGGGGAGACACAACATCCGCTTTCGAAATTCTATTTAAAATAATATCTTCTCAAGCAGAACATTCCCTAATTGGAAGAAATTATTAACTGTTGACTGAAAATTAACGAAGTACTCTATATTGAAGCTATTTAATGGATTTAATTACGATTTTGTGCACGTTATTTGTTTACATTGCACATCAGCTGGTTGCTGTGATGCTTTATCCGTCAGATATTTCGCCTGTCAAATAGTTCATTTCGCTGTATATTTCACCTTATGTAGCCTCGCAGTTAGATTTTCAATTGTTGTCTTCTCTTGAAATACTTCAACTCCTGTTGGAGGTTCGGTAAAAAAAGTCTTTGTATGATATGATATGATATCTAAGTAGCAGAGCAAACGTTCTTATAGCAGAAGACTCCCTGTAGAGCAAATGTTAGGTCTCTTGGTATAGTTGTTATGTTATGGACCATCTAACGGTTATATCCAAAATAGGTCTTAATAATCTTAAAGTTGTCGAGTATTTTAAAGCAAACTATGATTTAAAGCAAAAACTATCATTTTAGGAATACACTAGCCAACCTTTTAAAGAGTTGTTTGAAGAATTCCTGTCTAACGACAGCAATTGCGCGAAAACAAATTACAAAGCAGAGTAAATTCTCATCATTCAGACCTTATAGAATCATCTCCAAGATGACAAAAAGTGGCATCACATCACAGGGACAGAGAAGTGCAACAAAATTTCACAACAAAATGTCTTCTAAGCCTGTATCACGGAGATCATCAATAAGGGCATAATAACACACAAGAATTGAAAATACCTTAAACTTTATTTAGAGTAAAGTTATTTCAGTTGTATTTTTATCAGCTCTCAACCATCACGGTATTGACACAAGAAATCTTTTGATATTAAATTATGATTTATCAATAAACGGGATGATCTTAGAAGAATTTACATTAACACTAATAATTTCAACCACCAAACACCAACATCTACTCCCACAGTTCCGAAACACTACCGAGGCGCTACCAATATCCCACGCTTCTTGGGGATGCTGCGCCATGGAAGCGATGGGAAAGATGAAAGTTGTCGCGCATATTAATGATAAATGTCACATGATCCGCGGCAAACCAACCACACCCCGCACGGTCGAGCACTCCGCTGTCGATAAATCCGCACCTTCCTCATGCCGCGAACCGGTCGATCTTCCGGCCGTCCGCAGAGCGCCGTGGTACGTGGAGCAATGTGGAGCAGGCAGCAGCAGCAGAAAGGGGATGCGATAAGCACGAAACCGGCACGCGAACGGAACAAAACATGATGCTAGTAGCAACGAGAATCAGGGATGGCGTTGAACGGGAATGATGAGGGTTGAAAACAAGAGCGAAGTGAAGAGTGAAAGTGTGTGTGTGTGTGTGTGTGTGTGAGTGTATGAGTAAAACTATCGCCAGCGTCATTTCGCGTGTCGCGACGGGTCAGATAGCGCGGTTACAGTGATGCGACAGTGAGTTGCAAGAGCGGAGAGAGAACATTTTTCCCAGTTTGATATTCTATCGAGTGAGAGAGGAAAAAGGTTGTCCATCCATGTGTGTGACGATGTCCATTTGTGGCGCTGCAGCACACTGTTATAATACAATTAGCGTCCAGGTAGGCAGGCACTCAAAAAAACATTGGACAGAAACTGGACACAAACAGACACCACATATGGACCGGCTCTCAATCAGCTGCGGCTGGGAGGACACACTCACTTGCTAATGTGCTAAATGGATGGTTCGGGGGTTTGTCCGACCGCCACGATCCGCCCCGGCTCCATTGGTTCGCGACGTATTGCTGTGTGATGCGGGTTTGTTCTACGCGTAACGCATCAACGAATCAGTGCCAATCGCTTTAAATGACATTAACCCGCCGAAGGGTAGGACACTGTGTGTGTGTGTGTTTGTGTGCAGTGACGCGGAGGGCGCGGATGGGATTGAGCAGCAAAAGTGGAAACAAAAAGCCTACTAGGGTGGGGTGAATACGAGATGAGCCAACGGAGCGAAAACGCGGGCGCGCGCCACCCGAGCACATGGTGCACCACACACACACACACACACAGTCCACAGTCCCTTTTGGCCGTTATGCACAGCAGCAGCGGCAGCAGCAGCATATACGCACGGTGCGGCGGCGAACGAGTCAAGCAGTCTGACGGCAGCCGTTGGACGGCTCGAACGTAACGAGGTGACTGTCGCGCAGAGTGAAACGAACCGAACTCTCACCCCCTGTGACGGAGTAGGCACTGCAGGTCGCGTTGGTTGTTGTTGCGGTTTCAGCGAGCAGTCAAGCCAAGTGACCAAACAAACAAAGCGTGAATCGACTAAAACAGCAAGTGCAGCGTGTTTTCACTATCCTCAGCAAAGGCAGCACAGACCCTGCGGAGAGTGGAGTACAAGGCGCCAAAATACAGTACAGTGCCACTGAGTTTGATACAGTGCGTCAACAAAGGGCTTCGTGAGGGGACACAAACACACAAAAAAGCGAAACACAAAATGTCCTTCACAGTGAGTAATGGCGCCACAAGGCTGCTGCTGATGGTGGTCGTGCTGCTGCCAACTGCATCCATACAAGCACAACAAGAGCCAGGTAAATAAGAGAAAGGTGACGACCCAACTGGACACTTTCACTGTGCTGGTAGTAGAGCGCGCTGTGTCTCTTTCGAATTGTGTTGTCAATCAAACTTTCATTCCCAAAAACCTCCACCACTCCGCTATATGCTTCTAACCCCCTCCCGTTTCCGTGCCTCTTGCAGGTGATCGTGCGTACAAGCCGGAAATGGACGATCTCTACATTACGGTGAACGCGCGCACCCGCACCCTCGAGCTGGCGTGGCGCAATTTCGACGATCTATCCAATTACATACTGCTGGCGGAACAGTACCCGGTGGAAGCGTTCGAGCCGCGCCAGTACTACTACACGACCGGTAGCTCGGGGACCACCACCGACGCTTCGGACGGCGGTGCGAGCAGTGGGACGACACCGATGATGATGATGATGGGTGATGATGGTGCGAGCATCGCCCTCAGCTCGCCGGAAATGACCACGACTGGCACGACCGAAAATAGCGTCTCCGACTCGACGACCGGTGAGATGGAGCTCGTCTGGGCGTACGACTTCCGGGACGAGTCGGGCTACCGGCAGAAGGAGGTGCTGTTTTCCCTACAGCCGGTCTACACCAACGGGTGGACCAAAACTGGTAAGACTTTGGTGCGGGAACGGAAACAGCTGGAGCAACATAAATTCTTCACCGGAGTGGAGGGCGTGTAGTGTGTGGATGTACCTAAAAGTGGTCTAGAAGTGTGTTGGTGTGACGCAGGAAGTGTGTTTTCGAAATCGTAAGAAGTTCTGCCCAATAGCGCGATGAAGCGGTGACTTCCGAAGTGAATTCCATTCCGAGAAGTGTTGTTTCTAGCAGCGATAAGCTGCGTTTACGCTAGGGGTTTGTCAACCGTTGACACGTGCCGTGGACAGAAGCGAGAAACGTTTATCGTAGCCATTATTGTAAACATTTTGCTGTTTGCCATCCTTCACTGTCGGGGGAGAACCAAAAGGGGTATGCTGTGGTGACCGATCTTTCTCCCCGTTTTGTTGGGCTTTGTTGTGGTTCCGTTTCGTACCGCAAATCAGTTCCAGACGGACGTTTAGAATTGTGTGTGTACGTACGGATTCTCAGAATACGCAACCAATGCGGAGTGGTAAAGTGTGACAAAAACCGGAAAGGTAAACTCTATTTGCTATTCGTGGTGCTTAATCGTGGTTTGGGACAACAAAAGCGTGCTAAAACACATACACTTCACTGTTCGGATCAGCTGAAACAGATCCAGTGCATCTAATCTGCTTCGTTTAGAGTTTCCATTAATCGATTTGGTGAACGAACCACTTGCAGGCGCTTACCAATGCAAACATAACACTTTCTCGGTATGTTCGATAATCAGCATTATCCTGATACGGGTCACATTGAACACGGTCTTTCACCGGTGGTCACCGGTACACACGACCTCCCCCCCCCCCCCCATCCCCCTCAGCAATGATTGCCCGCCCCATTTGCAACCGTTTGAAACGGGTTTTGCTAAGGTTGTCACGTACCAGGAACGGAAACGCTGGGCAACAGTTGGGCTCATCGAGCGCAATCAAAATGGAAGTACGAGATCGGTTAAAACGGTCATTAGACTGAGGACTGAGGACTGTGTGTTTCCACGTCGTCTGGAAAAGGGGTGGTATCGTACACGCCGGGTGTATCGCACACCGTTCACAACCGCACCAAAATTGGCACACTGTTGTTGTTGTTGGAGGAGCAGCAAGCAAATGATGATGATCTGATACGGTTACCGTTGCTTTGCTTTGTCGAATGGCGTAAGAACGGCCTTGCCGAGCCTTGAAAAAGAAAAAAGCGCTACGCTACCACAGGTTGGAAATGATATTCAGGTGGTTCACATGCAATTCCATTCCTTATCGCTTTGGGCGAAGAAGAAAAAAGAAATGGAAGGTGTATATAGCTACATCTAGACTCATTCCACGCACCCGTGTTTGGTCTGGGGGAATGGGCGTCTTTGTTGTCGGTGGAAGTTTACAACGTATACAAAGGCGAAGCTAGTGTCATCAGCAGTCTTGGAACACGTGCCCTTAATTTGGGTCTCATTACTGTAAATTGTACATTTAACGGTTGCCGTCTATAAACAATCGAATTTATTGCACATTTCCATTCGGAAGTTTCCTCCTGTTGCTTGTTGCAGTATTTTTCGCGATTGGAGATACATTTCCACTAGATACTAAAACGATGGTCAGATACGTTGAGAATTCCCATACAAGTGATGCATTGCTTCAACGAATCTCGTAATACTTCACGCTAGAGCGTCACCATTAGTGATGTACATACATAAGGCAGAATAAGATAGCTGAATCTTTTCTGAGAAGTTTATTAGCACATTGACCTACTTTTAATGTTTTGTCAAATTGCAGTTATTGAAACAATTTGAGAGATAAAAAAGTATTAAACGAATTATATTTCGATTATCGGTTGATCACTTCAACCCAGTGAATTAAATGAAGTGTGAGTTGATAGCTCTTTGTATACTTCAATATTTATGAGTAAACTATCAACATCTAGCAACACACTCACAATGAAACAAATCATTTAAAAGCTCAACAACGCTATTCAGAGTTCATTTTAGCGACATTTTCGATCTAATTCGATCTAGCGAGAGTTCATTATGAGAGTTCTTTACGGCGACTTGTTATCGACCTGAATCAAATCATTTGTGAGTTAAAAGCCATATTCAAACAGCACAAACAACTATTGTTTGACGAATGAATTAGCTCTTTTAAGGTGAATGTTAACTCCCTCGGAGTGAATTATTTCATTTGAGAGTTAAGTAATTGCTTGGAGAGTTCAAGTAGTTATGACACTTCATCACTCTAAGCGAGTGAGTTCCACATTGAACTCACCATTCTAACTCCTTCACTCGTATCTAACTTAAGCTACTGAATGGATATTCCCATCACCAGTCACAACACGGTTATGAAACCTTTAGCCTATGAATCATCTGCTGCGTACGTTCCGCAAACCGGTTCACTGTGCTCCCCAGAACGCTCCGCTAACACAATAATAACAGACTCCGAGCGACCAGTGTATGAAGCGACGACCGGTGTTACGCCTCGAGTGCGATTCAAGCGTCACAAACACGCACACACACACACACACGTTCATGCCTCATTTATTGCCAACTCCATCCATCTCGAGCTCGGTCGAGTCACGGGAGTGAAATGTTAATGAGACTGCAATTAGACTACATACACACCTCTCAGGCAATCGGCTTCCGCAAACTCCCCGCTCCGTAGTAGCGCTCAAAATCAAAATTCTCACAACCACTCCGTCCCCAGGCACTACCTTGCACATTCTAATATACATTCTCCCATTTTTTGCTCTCTTTCTCGCCAACAGGTATCAAATTTAATTACGATCTCCTGAACAGCGTCAACACCAACACCAGCTGCTACGGGTACTACGCGTACTTCGTGCGCCCGAACGGTACCGTCCTGTCGGCGCACTGCATGAAGCTCCATCCCCGCTGGATGACCGATCTGCGGGCCCATCTGAGCCCGTTCCGCATGCGGGAGCTGTTCATACCGGGTACGCACGATTCCGCCTCGTACAAGGATGGGTTCGATCCGCTGCACCAGGAAACGATCATCACCAAGTACTCGCTGACGCAGGACGAGGACGTGTACGGGCAGCTGCTGCACGGCATCCGGTACATCGATCTGCGCGTCGGGTACTACAAAAACAGTCGCACCCCGTTCTGGGCGAACCATGGCATATCGCGGCTCCATCCGCTGATCAACGTGCTCGAGCAGATCAAGCGTTACGCACAGGAAACGAACGAAATTATCGTGCTGGACGTGCAGGAGTTCCCGGTCGGGTTCGGCAAGGAGTACAACATCCACACGAAGCTGATCGAGTTTCTGCAGAGTACGCTGCGGGACGTGATGGCCAGCCCGAGCATTGGATGGTCTGGGACGTTGGGTGATGTGTGGGCCGGTGGCAAAACGGTGATCGTGGCGTACGATCTGGAGTTTGCCTTCCGCTCGTTCCCGGACGTGGTGTGGCGTTCGGTGCAGCAGCGCTGGGGCAACGTGCAGAAGGTGAACGATCTCAAGGACTACCTGTTCAAGGTGCACCATCCAAAGGGATTGTAAGTGAAGCGAATACTGGGCGAAGTTGAAGAGACATTAACGCATTACGATCACTTTTCTATTACAGCCGGGAGTACTCGTTCCGCCCGGTAGCCGATATGGCCGAGCTAACGCCCGATCCCTGGGGTGTGATCACCGACCGCTACGGGGGGCTGCGCAAGATGGCCGACTCGGTGAACCGGTTCGTCACCAAGTGGTACTTTGAAGATCTCGGCCCAACGGCCAACGTGGTCGCCGTCGACTTTGCGCGCGGTACGAGCATCGTCGAGGCGGCCATCTACTGGAATCTGAAGCGTGTGCCAAACGGTCCAATAAACCTACATCGCTGATCAGTAGTCACATCGTCGCATTCGCCGCAATTAGCTTACCTCACCGCCACCCGAAATTCCCGGCCGTGTCGTTCGTAGCTGGCCGGATAAACCGTCGCAATCATTGCTAATTAATCACTAATTGAGAAGCTTAAAATAGCAACACAGCAGATGCAGTGGTCGGGGATGCAGGAGATGTGGACATGTTAGCGTGAGAGGTTTTTTGGTGGTGGAGCATCCGTGCAGGTGGTTGGCGTGCTGCTGGAAACATAGTCAAACATTTTTGCCGTACCTCCCACAGCGGCTAACGATGTGGTGACAGCGGGTAGGACGTGGTGGTGCCACGACATGAAAAATCAAACCACACGGGACAACCACCGGTTGGGCGTATCGGTACACTTAGTCCCCGTTTTGGTAGACTGAGTACCGGTTTTTGGCGGGGAATCCAGGACAGGGGCCATTTTATTTCGGTTTTATGGACACAGGAACCATCCCACCGTGCCAACCTCGTAACTTTTATTGCACCCCAGGCAGACAAACTATTTGCGGCATCGGCTGGGAGCCGGGCGCTCGGATTAATGGATCCGAATTAATGAGCTTATCGAAACGATAATGTACAATGTTTGAAAGAGGGTGGAAGCAAGGAAACCTAACCTGGTGGTGCTAAATCCCTGGTGGAATTCATCATCAGCATCAGGGTCGTATACGAGCAAGTGTATTTTGTTTCAGTGGCGTCGTTCGGCTCTTTTTCGCTCACTTTCTCGCTTCGCCATCATCGACATTGATTATCCTTTCGCGTAAAGGTAAAGGGTTCCCCTTCGGTCCCGAAACGCCGGAAAGTCGATCCGTGAGACGTTTTACGGCTACCGGGCTTTTTAGTTCGAGCTCGTTAATATTTAACGATGAGCGCAGCAGCGTTGCAGCATTTCTTGGGCCTGTCCCAGCGTTCTTGCCCAGCTTTGTGGTTACGGCACCGGCGGTTAGCACTCCATTTACCGTCTTGGGATACTTTATACGGCGTTAGTTTCGGTGCTGTTTCTTTTTAAAGGCAAATCAATTTCATCTCTTTTGGACAAAGTAAACGGCCACTGGACTGTTTTCTGTTTTCTAGCCTTTTTTATAAGGCATAAAATGGTTAAATTAAGCAGCACCGGTTCGTTGAAGGGAACCGCCAGCCCGAGGCCCCCCATTCATCTCGTGGGGAAGGTTGCTAGGAAGGCAGCAAAAAGCTATAGGCGCTTTGCTGTCGACATTTCGGCTTCATCGACCCGAGGCTTTGCGTTGCTTGATTGACCCTTGCTTTCACTTGCTCGAAGATTTGGTAGGTTTTCTCCCTGTTTCCCCCCATCCCTGTACAAAGGTGTTGTTCGTCGTCAGCGAGATACCACTTTTATCATTGGGCTATCATTAAAAGGGTACGCCAGCCGAGCGGACTGGCGTCGGCCGACGCTGCTGTACCTTTTCACAGTTTCCCGGCTCGGCAAAGAAAGGCCCAGGGTGTCTCTGCGTAGGGCCATGAATTTTGCTTTGCAGTAACGTAAATCTTTTTGGCTTTCTCCGGTTCTCGCTTTTTGGGGCTTTTGTGGAAGTTCCCCAAGGTATACTGGCGGCAGCGGTAGGGCGAAATATGAAAGCGTAGCACAAAATTACCACACGTCAAGGTTTAATGCAGCTTTTCTTGCTTCGTTTGCAAGAAATAAAAAAGAGGATTCCATGAATGGAAGGAAAAGGATTTCACGCGTGTGCTTCTGCCCCGTTCGCCATTTTGGGAAGTGGTTGTTAGCTGGTAGACTTTTTTGTTAATAACACACAGACACACACACACACACAAAAGGTAGCCGAATTCGATTTTCAATCTGGACCGCTGATGTGGTGTGATGATTGGCAGGAAAAGCTTCATCACTGGACGCACACGGCAGGGAGGGAGGGAGTGGGAAACCGAGGGTTTAGTTGTAAGAAGGGGAAAGAAGATCCCAGTGACATAAGTCGGATGGTGCGGATGATAGAGCCGCGGCCGGGTGAGCGTGTTTGGTGCAAGCGGAACAGGCTAAAAACGAAATCGGTCGAATTTTCTTTCATTTTCTGGGTGAATGGGTTTATAAAAGGATGATGGGACAGAGAGAGAGAGAGAGAGGTATTAGGTGTACTGTTTGATGATTGGATCAATATAGATTCTTGGGTTGTTTGAGTTGTTCGTTCGATATCAATATTTTGGAGTGATGGAAAAAGGCACCAAAAATGAATGAGTGTGTGTTATGGGAGGTAAAATATTTATCAACGCTTGTTAGAACATTTCATAAAGCAAAATATTGAGCATTACTTGAGAAACAATTTAAGCGACATCTCTCTGAGCTACACATAATACTTGATTTTTTATTTAATAAAAAGGGTGTAGAAATAAGAAGAAGAATATGAAATAAGAAAGAATAGAGTAGAACAGGGGATTCATAACCTCATCGAAGAGACCTTCCATCTTCGAGATGTTGAAATCAAACTCCCTTCAATCAGGTTTTGCTTTTTCAAATCGGTAATTCCCTAGACCAATCATCGACTTTAACTAGGGCTATGACACCATGCGTTGAAACGAGCTATGGAAAAATTGACAACAGTGCGTTATTCCTGGAACGCAGAGGATCATAACAATCCCCAGGACAGAGCGTTTTGATAGAAAGTATCGAACATGCGTAGGGATTTGCTCTAATCTCATGCGAGACCGTAAAAAAAAATTTACAAAGATGATGTCAGTGGCTATATTGTGAATGTAAGAAAGCCACTGATAGGTTGTGAGAGTGTGTGTGTCTTTGAAAGTTTTAAGACTGAGTTATAGGCACCTAGTTCTGTATTTTTTCCAAAGTTTCGTGCTCGACAATCTCCTGAGAATTGTCCAAAAACGTACCAAATGCAATGTTAGTATCTTCTTCTATTTGGTGTAAACGTCCTAGAGGGATATGACGGCATGTACAGGCTTTCAAGACTTTATTCAGTATCAAGCAGCCGGATATTCAGTTCCTGTTACGGGGTGTGTTAGTATATCGAACACCAATACGTACGGAGGATATACCGACAACGTTTCCATTTAAAAAATGGACAAAAAATTGTCGATTTTTAATTTTACCTACACTAATGAAACTTTAAGTATACTTTCAATAATAGTATCCCATGAGTCACCAGAAAAAATTTGACACCTCAATCAGTCGAACTATAACTGTGATGAACAAAAAAGTGAAGCCAAACTTCGTGTAGAAGCGTGTCGTATAAGCTTGTTTCGGCATCTACAACATGTTAGCACTATTAGACAACAATCAGAGCATTGAAAGAAAGCTCAGTTCCAAATGAGCCGATGACCCTTAGCTGCAGGAAACTGCAAATGGTGCTGAAAATGAAGACTGAGGGAAATATGCTACATTGTTGCGTTATCTTAGCCACGAGGTCGATGCAATTGGCCAAACAGTGATGTAGTACCTCGGAAACATTAAACTACATGTCAGGAACCGGATATCGCGTCCACTGGCTTCGCAACGGCAAACGTTGACGCCAAATCTCACTGAATGCAATAATTTCAGACGAATTTCGGTGACATTTCGACATGACACCCAAAAATCGGTCCAACATCCCCCGGGTGTGTCCCATCGAAATTGTCTGGACCAACATTATACAAAAGCTCTAGTCGAACAATTTTGTCGCGAAAATTGTGCAAGAATTGATAAAAATCGAAGGTAGACCTTAAAATCATGCCTCCATGCATGTCGTCGTCAGCCATTGCGAAAATTCCGGAATACTGACGAAAGACAGCTCGCAAGACTTAATAACATGCCCGCCATGGGTTCAGGCCCCGAATTGTCCGTGACCTTTTGAATATTGTGTGTATTTAATTGCGTTGATAGCATAACACATAAACGTCTCAAAACTCTTTCAAAAGACGTGTGAAACAAACGAAAATAATATGTTCACTGAACGATATTAAAGTACAGAAAAAGCACTTAGTAGACCCAGCACTACCTATCCAACTACCAAATGGAACTGCGTCTGGCGTCTTGCAAAAGTGCAAATAATAAATCCTCCCTTCATCCCTCACCCTTCCCTTCTTATATCCCTTGTCATCAGGAAGAAAAGCAAGGCCGAACCACTCACGCTTTCCGGCTTTCGGCGTAGCTAATAGTATGCATTTATCTTGAGCGGCGAAGCTCCATCGGACGGGGAAAGCTTTTTAAACTCAAACCCAACCCCCCCAAAAAAATTGCTTCCCTTTCCCTCAATGGGTTTGCAGTGGGACGCTTTGTAAGCGCGAAAATGTAGTTCCCACACACACACACACGCTGGAGCGCTGGTTGAAGGACGCCCGGAGCGCTGGTCCCGGAAATGCTACGGTTGGGTGGCGCGGTTGAAAGATTGAAACCCATGCCTCCTAACCCCACGCAATTCGTTCGCATCCGACAGGCACGTCCGTTCGCGTTCGGACTGCCCTCAGCACCTTGCCCCAAAGGCACAAGAGCACCGATGCACTTTTGATCGGAACAGCAATGGGTGCTGCAGGGCACCGAATTCAGTGCTGCGTGCTCTAATGGTGCAAGCAGCCCTTTCGGGCACCAAACGGGGGCACCAGACCAGACCAAGCTGAAAATAGGCAGTGAAACACTTTCTAGCGCGACAAGGTCACTTCCGTACAAGGTGTACGGGTGCTGTGTGTGTTCACTTAAGGCGTACAAATATAGAAAGCCCCCATCATCGCCCCTCCGTTTCGAATCAGGTCAGGCAGGGTATGTGCAGATTTCGTACCGCAAAAACGCATGCCACCCTTTCGTGTGGCGTGGCGGATTTAAGGGTAAATATTTGTGTATGTGACCACGACCGGACATTCCTAGGTGCACACGTTCACGGTACGGTTTTGGTCACCCGGGCCGGCTAGCCATGGAATGTGGTCGCTATTTGCAACGCCTTTTCACTCAATGCGTAGCTTGCCCGCTTTCCATATTTACTATAAATAAAGCTTTCGTGGCAAAATAAAAGTGGGAAAAACGATGTGACGCAAGTGCCTCCCCGTTGATAATCCTTGATTTGTGGTCAATGCAAAGTTGGGCTTTGATTAATTCTATCACCGTTTAATGTATGTGTGTGTGCCACATCAGCTCCAGTCCAGGCTCGTACAGGTACGGTTACTGGTCAGTGTACCGAGCAACATTAATATTCATATACATTTTTGGGAAGTATAACAAACGAGAGCCCACTTTTGGCTTCGGGGCATTAGGGGACCGCTTTCGCCGCTAATACCATCGTCCATCGAAACCGTTCACGATCGTATTTCATAGCTTATTAATCAAGCTTAGCGGATAAACAAAGGTTTTAGTCGCGTTGCGGGACCGTTACCGTCCTTTCCCTACTCCATTACCCGGTGAGCGTGCTAAACTTCAAATAATAGCCATTTCATGAAGTGGACTGTGTTGGTGGTTTGGTTCAGCTTCGGTACGCAAACATCGATAACACACAGTGGACAGTGGACAATATTCTGCCGAGTGCTTTAGATTAGGTTGTTTTATCGGAAATTCGTAGCCACAAAAAAAGCACAGAAAAGCTGTTTAAACACACACATAGAGAGGGGAGAATAACATGATAAGCCGATGTTTTTGGTCGAATCACGTAGCAAACGCATTCTTTTAGGTGAGTTTACACACAAAAAATGGATTTTCCCTGGAACAAGTCCTAACCTGCGGCTGATTGTTTAGGCCTTCGGTTCAGCATAGACCCCAGGAAGTTATGGAGAGGGAAGAAGCAGCAAGAGAGTACCCAGTACCAGTTGATCCCTTTATGTGGTTGCCTAGTACCTCCCTTTTGCACGTGCTCTGAATAACCGCCACATACCCACATCAAGCACAGGGACCGGGGCACATTCAAAGCAGAATTCAAACGACAATTGGTGGTTCACCACAAAGGTATACACAAATCATGATGATGTACCGTGCACCCGTGGGGTGCCGCTAGGCGACACAACAACTCATCTGTATCGGAACACGGTCCAAATCATTCCGAATTCCGAACCCGAAGCCGTACGATAATTAATCATCGTTTAATCTGTTGTTGAAGCGGGCTCTTCCACTGTCAGGTCCTCGCAGACCCGCTCCAGCCATAGGCCTCGATCGATGCCTACACTTTCTGACGCAATGTCGTTGGCTGGCAGGAAATTGAGTACGAGTGACAGTAACATACTTTCTCTATAGAAGGGATAGTCACACACACAAGGATTGTATCCTTCAATATAACTAACCTAACGAGAGATCCACAGAGCTTGTGGTTTCAATGTCTCATTTCATAATTGCGCCTGAATGAAGCATTTATACCACGGCTCTGACACCCACACCCACACATTCCTAAGCGTGGACAAGCGTGGACCCATCATCCATCACCCGGTGTGAGGTGCGTTAGTATGCCAGGGCGTGGACTGTGAAGCGTTTATTGCGGGATAAGTGCATTGCACCAACGGCACTGAATGGGCTGGTCAGGCACATTGTCCGCTGAACATGGACCCGCTGGACGAGGATACAGCAAGCGACAAGCAGGAAGGAAAAATTCAACCGAGTGTCTGCCCTTAATTGTCCGCCGGGTCGCTTCGTCGATGGAGGAGGACCTCGTTGAATTAAATCCTAATTTGTGCCGTGTATCAATTAGCGTTATCACTTATTCAAATCCCTTTTTCCCTCTTCGTCCGTGTGTGGGGCTGCACAGTACTGCGACTATGTGGGTGGGCGAGAAATGTGAATATAAAGAGAGACGATATATTACCGTGCTTAGTCTAGGTCTGGCAGTTCTGTGTTCTGATAGGAGTGACCAGCGATCAATTCCCCAGGAAAGAACGCTTTATTAGCTCTGGGTGGTGGACGTACCGATAAATGGAAGTCGTTGATTAGAGATATTCAGTATTACAGGGAGGTTTCTATTCTAGGTTTTACAATCCCCATTATTTATGATATCAACATGTCAACGGATCATTTAAGTTAGTATTGCATTTTGTTGGAATTGTTTGCTTATGATGTTGAGATTGGGGGCCTTCAAGATTCTAGTCAGTTTTTTGTATGGAGTTTGACAGTTGGAGGCTGAAATCATGTAACCATTCCATACAAAACCGCCAAAGTTTATATAATACAGAGGTCGAGCCGTCCAGAACATTTGACCAAAAAGCGTGGGAAAGTTTTGACAGCTGAATAAAAAAGCTTCAATAGTTTCATCGTAGCATACATTGAGTTTTTAGTTGTTGCGCATGCAGTGGTCTGAATGCATTTTTGATCAATTTTACATCATTTGTTCGTTATATAGTACTTCAAAAAGTCGACGAATATCAAGAAAAGATAGAATTATAGTACAATTATTGATTATTACAAGATCAGTGCCAAACATTAGGACGAAATCATGTGCAGCTCACGAGGACCAAAGCTAATAGGGTTGTTTCCTGATTTTGGTCGTTTTTAACTAATGAATTAGTGAAAAAAAAACACTCGATGCCTCGTAAATGAGAAGGAAATGTATAGTTACACTAGATTTTGTGCAGAAAAAGCGCAATTGGCCCACAAAAGTGTTTGGTTGTGTTTGATCGTTCACAAACTTTTTCATCTAACTGTCAAAAACAAGCTTTCAAAATGGTGGACCAAAATCGAGCTCTACATCGACCTATGTATTATAAAGACTTTGCAAAACCGCACATAAAACTATCCTGCAATTTTCAGTCTAGATTATTCAAGCCACAAAGCTAGAATTAGATTCGAGTACCTGCTCGAAAAAATGTCAAAACAAAGAGGTGTTTACATTTATCCCAAGGTGCATTAAAGAGATCTGGTGATGGAATCCAGAATCAAAGTATATGTAGTCCAGGTGGTCTCATAGCATATTTTTATAGCCAATTTTGAACATCACTTTTTGACAGGACGGATGAAAACTGATCAAACAAGCTTTCTAGAGGCTTCAGGAAAACACAAAACACTCTTCTTCACTCAAATCTTCATTCAGAAACAGAAGCGATAAAAATCAGCCTACTATACTCATACACCTTGGTATAAGTCCACCTTTATATTATACTGTTGTTAAGCTGCTCGAAAACTGCTATACAATCCAAACAGCTGACAGGCTGAAATTTCAGCCTACGAACTTAAAACGAAAAAGGGCCCCATTGCTAGAGAGACCCTGCAATTGTTCATTTCTACGCTAAACTTCAATATCTTATGCATATCCTCTTAGTTCAAAATCCATTACAACAACGGACGGTGTTGGAATTGGAGCAGAATACCTGGAACTGATATCTATTTTAGCAGAGCCGATTTACAGAATTCTATTGCATATATTTTCTCTACACCTTGATATTGGAGCAATGCCTACAACCGTTTGATATGAGCCCGCGAAACTACCCAAAATAAGTCCCGTGCAGCGTCCTTATTTCCACGAAGGCACTATCTACCTTCTTCAGCCGAAGCCCTTATCCCTAGAACACACCCCTCGTACTTTGTTTTGAGCCCGCAAGCCCCCAGCAGAGAATCTTGCACCATCATCAACAGATGATATTTCTTGTTTTTGTCGAACGAGAACAACCGCTCGGTCCTGAAGCTTCCGCTTTGCAAGAACCAGTTGTTGCTGCTTTGGCGTCTTCTGCTCTTCCCCTTCCCCCGGAGCACCTGAGCAGTAACGCGGACTAATGCGTATTGCGGCACGACTTCTCGTGCGGCTTACACAAACTTGCGATAACACGAACACGACCAGCCATGGTTTTACGTGGCAAATACAACATGCAAAACACCATCGAGATAAGGTGGTGGCTCCCTTTTTGGTCTGGGTGCGCATAGACTTGATGTTGTCACAGCCTCGGCGACAGTGTCCTTTGTGGATGTTGTTTTCGTGTGCTCATTCCCCCCGTGCCCCCGTTTTCAAATGCTTATCAACAGTTGTTTATGTTGTCGTTGTGTGTGTGTGCGTGTTCCCGTTGGTTGCTTTTGTAAATTAAATTCAAGGCTTCAACCCGCCACAGGACACCGGTTTGCCATTTGCGCCAAGTGCGCCCGCGCATTCATTTATTCATCACGCGTCGGGTTGCCAAAGGGTACCGAAAGGATACTGGCCCGGTACAAGGTAACCCATCTTCTGCCTGCCGAAGCGTTAGTCAATTTGCTGCTTCGCAAGAACCTTGCGGCAATTTCCAATTTCGACGCACAAAAGCTACAGTCACTTTTCCATGGAAATCCATCAATTTGATGTAAGCGTGCTCGGAAGAAGAAAGCAGTGAAAAGGGTGCAGAGAGACATGCTGCTCAATTTATTACCACTCGGGGATGAATCTCCCTACTGTTTCATGTTTATTCCTTTCCTCACAGAACGTCTCGCCAATCTCGGCCCCTTCCCGCCACATTCCCAAACGACAGTGCCGCTTCGGCTGCTACAATATTATTGTTTCTTGCGAAGGCAGTCAAACTGATGGATCGAAGGTTTGCTGCTACTCGCACCGCATCCGGCTCGGGGGCTAGATCACAAGGCCTGACCACTCCTTGCGAAACGCCCTATTTGCACGTGGGGACGCCTGTAATCAAAAATCAACGCCGCCTTTGTTCCTGTCTGAAAGCGAGTTTTCGGTCTACCGCGCTTTGGTGTTGTGGCGCTTCGAGCATCCGGCATCGAAGGAGCTTTTGCCGAATGCCGTTCACTTCCGACCATGTGGGCTTCTTTTTTGCGCAAGATTTTCGCCCGATTTTTGCCCACAAGCTATAGCTGTGTTCGCAAGCGAGAGCATCATTTAGGAGGTGCGGTTTTTTGTGTCTGTGTATCCTTCTTCCAGTTCTGGGCAGTAGGGCGCTTCTTTTGCCGTGCTCATTAAAGGTCCCTTTCATTTCGGTGCTTTTGTGCCACCCCTTAGTCGGTTGTTAAACAGCTGGCATTTCGGGGCAGGCTTCCTATTGTTTGACTTCAACCCCGGGCCGGGCCGGGCCAAATGGTAGTTTATTTTTCTTTTACGACATAACTGAGCGTGGTCGTGGCAGTGCTACTCCAGGAATGACACTGAACCGGAACCGAAAAACGCAGAAGATTGTTACGCGAACGCGGCGGGCGCTTGTGTTTGCGTCATTTGCGCATTTTATGAGCAACTTCTCGTTACGGGGGGGGATACAGACGGCCACTTTTGTCCCTATTCAGCAACCGGGCAGGGCATCCCTCGAAGAGATCATATACACACACTTTCCTGGCTCGGTTTGCTCGTCCCGATGTACCACCGCAACGAATTAGTTTTGCGTTCGTTGCACTGTGTGGTGCGGAGGCTGCGCAAGTAGCATCCACTACACGTTCCACCAACTGCCCGCCCGAAGCGCCATAAATCCTGCCCCCGTTTGCCACTGTTTGTGCCCATCCTGCAACGGCCCAAACAATCGCTTGTTCTCCGGCAGGCTCACACAGCACAACACATTATCATCATAATGCACAAACGCCCGCGCGCCCCGCCCGCGTATGTGGGTTGAGTTTGATGAGGAATACATTAAAGCACTACACGAGATAAGGGGGGGGGGGAGGTTTTGTGTTCGTGATTGCTCCCATGTTGCTCCGCGCGCGCGACAACCATTTGCACGACAAAAACGTTCTTCCCCAACCGGCGCGTCTCGATCCCCCGATCCTGCGACCGGCTTGAGGAGATGAGAATATAATTACGCATTCTCGGCTGAGTCAGACGTGGATGGGTATTTAACGGAGAGAAACGAGGGCGCTCCGGGCGCGGTCGGAACTGCTCGCAAAGCAAGGGAAGTGTATCTGCTCCGTTTAGAGGGGGGAAGGGGGGGAGGGAGATTGATGGCGCGCACGGGCGACATTAATAAGGCAAAGGCTTTGCTTTGATGGTGAGATGGTGCGCTTGCGAGGCTTTGGATTTTAATGTTTACAAAATTGTCGATAATTTTGCCGAGCAGATGCTAATGCTACGATGGCCTGGGAGGTTGAAACGGTGGGGAGGAAAGAACACCTGGGCGAGAAGGCTGTATGTGATTCGCCTTTACTTTCGCCTTACCAGGAACAGAGCTTGTTTGGTACAATTTTCCGTTGTTTATCTACATTATAAAGTTTAAAAGCACTCTTTTGCCGGCGAAAGTCATAAGAAAGCTGAAATATAGAGGAAAAATGGATCCACCCCAAACAAAAAACCCTCCTCATTTATCAACCTCATAAGAGCTTGTTTATTCTGCTCAAGGAAGGTTTCATTTTCGTACAATTTTCGACGAATTTAATTGCGTTCAAAAAATGAAACCACCGTAAACCATACTCCGGGGAGCTCAATCCATCTTCAAGACCCCCTGTTTTGGTGAGTGAGTAAATAACGAGTTCTAACCAAACAAAAAATCGCACCATGAAGATTGGTCGTCGTCTAGTTCCCCTTATTTTTTGCCACCTTACCCTCATTAGTCACGCTGTCAATTTTGTTTGTCACGCGAAGGTTATCCTTTTTTCGTCTCTCCACTTTATTTCTAAAGAGAGGAGGAAAAAATGTCCCTCCAATTGCATTTCCAAACTCTGACTCTTACCTGATGCAGGTTTGTCTCGCGGTTCCGGTGGCTTTGCCCGCAAACAGGCGCACGATGGGCCCCGAGGTTTTAATCCAATTAAAGCCGAATATAATAGCAATAATAATACGCCACGGTGTACGATGTGCTGAACGGGTGGACCAGAAATCTCACCAAACACGGCTTTTGTTTTGCGTGGTGGTGATGGTGGTGATGATTATTTCACGGTTCACTCTGCAAGCACTAACAAAAAAAAGGAAGTTTCGGAGTTGCGTGTGAAAAATGGGATTATTTTTTCCAGCACTTTCCTTTTTCGCGCTCTTTCTTGCTCGCTTTCTTTTCACACGCTTCACGCTTAACCACTCAAAACGATCTCCTTCTGCCCGCTAATGGAGAGGTTTTAAATTTTCACTTGTTTTCGTTTTCACAGTGTTGTGCCACTACTACTTGTCGTCGACGGTACACAAATTGCACTGAGTAATGGACACTTGGAAATGATTCGCTTTTTTTGTTTTCTTTAAACCGCTCACTTGCTTTTTAATCACAGATTAAGAATATCGAGCTGTGAAAATTATGAAAACACACACACGTTAGACGTTTTAAATGCTTAAATTACACGAAACACGCCTTACAAGAGAGAGAAGCAATTTACACAAAAACAAGCCAAAATTTTCCATTTTTTGCTTAAAATTCAATTCAAAAGTATTGCATTTAGTTCCACTGAAAACGCCGAAGAAACGTTTTATGATGCTTTTTTCTCTCTCCTTCATCCAATTTAATTCTATTCCACCATTAGCACCGCACGAGTGCATTCGATCCGGTTTCCGGGGAAAATAGGTAAAATAAATTTCCCGTTACCCCCTTTCCCACCGTCGTCTCGACCTATGGGTATTAAATTTCCTCTTATCCTTTCTCACTTTCGACTCCTATTGATTCCACAACCGCAAGCCTTCCTCACTGAAGCAACCGCTCCTCTCCATACGCTGTGTGATTATTGAATTGGAATGAAATGAAAATCTTTACCATTTCCACACCCGGTGGGTTCGGTGTGTTTTATCGGCACTTGCACTTGCCCCTCCCCCCGCACGGACTGGAAACTCCACGCACCGTGTTGTGCCCACAGCTTTCTCTCGCCTGGGCTGTGGCGAGAATGCCATTCGTTAGGGTGAAATTTTTAATTATCAAACTCACTGACACAGCACAAAAACTTTTCCCCTCCCTCCCACTTTTACATCCCCTCTCGCTCCTTCTCCCACCAGCGTGCCACGATGAATGGCCAGCTGAAATAACAATCACGTATTTTATTTTAGATTCAGCTCGCTCGCCCACCACCACCACGAGAGAACAATTTCACCTTTTTCATTTTCATTTTCCACCTGTCGTCCACGAAAACGTCCTCCCCTACCCTGAATGCCCCCTGCATGCACCTTCATAAAGGCTGATTATAAGCACGATAGGATTTTGAAACCGGAACTTCTTCGCCCAGCGGGGGGAGGATGGGTTGCAAATGCAGGGAATGCATTCGGAGCGCGCTTTTCCTCTCGATGGGAAACGCCACGCCGCATTTCACTTCCGGGCACAGCTGGTTCGGTGCGGGAGGAAGATGGGAGGAATGGGAGCAGGGATCAGGGGAAGGTATGGGCAGCCCCAGTTCTCGACTACGAACAGTCGAACCACACTGCACCCTTATCTTTTGTGTGGCTTGTTGGTTTGTGGAGTCGTTTTGTCTTCGTTTTGTTTCGGCGCATCGTGGCCGTTTCTTCACCGTTTTTCCCTCTCTGGCTATCGTTTAGTATTATATGGCTTTTCTATATTTTCCACTTTATTTTACACTAGCCTTTCAACTCTCTATTTGTGCATTTTTCTGTGTGTTATTGCTGTGTCTCGAACAAAGGTATTTGCTTTCTGTTCCATCGCATCGTTAAAGACAACACTGTAACACAAGGAGGATCTCGAACGGTTTTATCACATCACATCGAGCGGTGTTATCATCGTACAAAAAAAAAACCGCTGTATACGGCAGCATTCGCCGGGTTTCGGACACAGGATGACGGTTCGTCCGACTGTTTAGCGAGGCGCTTTGATTGGACTGAAGTGGAGGGCGCACGCTGTCGATGACGCTTCCTTGGTGTCACCATTGTTTACCCACCATACAGATACACACACTCACACACTTTCAAGCATCAAGAGCTGTTGCGGAACAACACAAAGTTAACGGGCGGCGCGGCACTGGCAGGCGCCTCCACAAAAACGAAGCTTCCGCGTGGTGGAATTTTTCGAGTGCCATCATCCTCGACAGCACGTTTGCCCACTCCAAAACACGTTACACACACACACACAGACATACATTCACATACACCAAAACAGAGTGCACGTATTTCCACTCTTAAGTAAACCTACAGATTCGAGCAAAACAACAACAAACAAAAAAAAAAACTCGGGGGGACATGTGTTTGTGTGTGCATGTTTTCCCATCGAAACTCATTTCGCGACGCGTCACTACTTACTGCGCGCGCCTCTCGCCTTCATCGCCCTTGCATCGCGAACGGTGTGTAAGATCGTAAAATCACCGCTTCAACTTCCTCCCATTTTCCCCGGGGGGGGGGGGGGGGGGGGTAGGTGTCTACGGCAATTTTTTGTTTCGTGATTCCTGTGATTCTGCCCTCCCAATCTCCCTTTTCAAAAGATTGCTTTCGCCACCCTCGAAGGACACACAGATACACGCACGCATAAAACACACGCACACACGCACCTTACTTTTGCTGTTTCGGGGGTTTTACTTCACACGCCACACGCCACAGACCACAGAGGATATTGCATCCCGAAAAACGCACGGGGTGAAAACACATACACACTGGAGTCGCACTGAAAAACCGCACACGGTGACGCAGGGGTTCACTGTTCCGCACTGGCGTGGCCAACGGTAGGCAGAGATCTGACTAATCCGAAACGCTCCGGCTTCCGGTTTTCCCTCCGGCCCGGTTTGCTGCGCTCGCACAACACTCTCGCTCACGCTCTCGCGTAGGTATCTTTGCCTGACAGTGTGATGGGCGGAAGATGGGAAAGGAAAGTGCTGGCATGCTGGGTACACACTCCACCGACAAAACACGGGAGTCTGCGCGTTGCCATCACGAGAAAGCGGGCACTCTTTGTTCACTCTCTGTGTGGAAGCACTCACGCTCGGCGTTGGAAGCGCACAGGATGAACTGTGCCGATGCGGGGAAATTCATTCCTGCTCCACACACACGCACAGATTCCAACACAGTTTTCGCCAAATTTCGGCTCACGAAAGAGAGAGGGTTTTTTTGTGTTGTCAACCCTCCCTTCTTCCTGGCAAGTGGAGGCAGTACGCACAACAAAGATAAATGAACAACGGTGCAGAGCGTGGCAGCGTGTCAGCTGTCGGAAGCAATAGAGATTTCGCTGGAAGGAGGAGAAAGAAGCAACCTGTCGTCACTTTCAATCATGTCTGTGGAGCGACTCCCGTGTGTTCCGTGTTTGTACTCCTGTGTGATTACTACTGGTGTGGAGAAAAGAAAAGTCAACGAGAGGGTATGGGTAGATGGGATGGGACTCAAAAAGCAACGAACGGGTGTCGTTTGGCAACGTAATTTAGCGCTAATTGCGTGATTTAAAGCATTGCCCGGTGATAGCATTCTGCGCAAACAAAGGGCAGCAAACTGGAAGGATCTTATTTGAAGTGACAATCTTCCATACAAACTCATATCAAACAACGTGTTTCAGTTTTGGTAAGCAATAGGGAGGAAAAATAATGCAAAATACTGAGAAAAAATGGGAGGAAAAAACATAAGCGCTGCTCAATAATTAGCTAAAGTTAGTTAAACGTTACCGATAATAAGGATCACTCTGAAGAACTGTTTACAAACAACAAAGATTGCGAGAGAGTTAGGTGAAAGTTTCCTGCAAGATGAAGACAACGCCCCAAGACACCGACATCACCATGCCTTTGATGGTGCTTTAATTAGCATCAGCCTACTACTACTACTACTACTACTACCCTTCTAGTCACACCTGATCCACCTTCCACACACATACACACACTGGAAGAACGATGAACCTTTTCCGTTGTTCCTTGCCCTGCGGTGTAAGACGATATTTTGCCTGCGAAAGTTGACCCCTTTTGTTGGTTGGTCCAGTATCTTCCCCCCTCCCCGAGGCTGAAGATAACGAAGAGGCGAGTTATTTCTTCCTTTCCGATGCTTCCCGGCTCCTCCCTAGACTCCGCACAATCCACTAAGGAAGCAAAATACCTGCCCGGACCGGACCCTCGCCCGGAGGTCGTTCAGGTTCCAGTGTGATAAAATTTAATCACTTCAGGAAGTTGGTGTGCTGCATGCAAGCGGAGATTCAATTTGCAACCCACCGGGACCGGTTTGAAATCTTGGGTGAAGCCAGGAAGCGAACATTCTGTAAGCACCGTATCCTGGTCACGACACTAGCGTGTTTTAAAGTGCTACAAAGAAGCGTTAATTTAAGCGTTCGGAGTGCAAAACTCCCTTCAAGGGTACACTGATAAGAGGTTTGAGAAATTAATAAAGTAAATGTAAAATACACACACACACACATCTACCCTGCTTGCCGCTCATAATTCCCCTTTCCTTCGTCAAGTGGGTTTTAGTAGTTTTTGGCGCAACTTTTGGACAAACACTAACCCCCTTTAGCCCGCGTGCGTCTTGTTGGGAGAAAGTTTAATTAAACACACACCTCACCGACACTTTTACACACACATGGATGCTTTCGTTTGGTGCAGCGATGGGCACTCACATTGGTTGGGAGGGGTATAATGTGGGAAGAAGAAATCAAAACTAATCCATTTTACCAGCCCAAACAGGAGTTAAAGTACTGTTCGTCTCGCCTTCGTCCTCCCCAAACGGGGTTGATTATCCATCCGCTGATGAAGTTTTTCACTGCCGTCGGTTTGCAGATGACATATCGCCCACACGCGCGCGCGTGTGTGTGTGTACCACCTGATGTGATCGTTACCATTTCCTCCTACCTTCAGCAGGCAGCAGCATTTGCTGGAAGAAGGAATGAAATTAACAATCCGCACACCGGACTGATTGCAAAGGGCTGAGCGATGGGAGGGACTAGCTAAAAGTGGGGACGCAGCAGCAGGGAATCCTTGTAAAGCACAGCCCGGGCACTAGTATCTGCAGTGGAAATGTATTATGACGAAATAAAACGTGGGTATGATATGGAGAACACACACACACACAAAAAACGATAGAACTTCAACCGCACGAAATCGCCATTGCGGATGGTGGTGGTGGTGATGGTGTACTTTTGTAACGAAAAGGGCTGTTCTTCTCTCTGATTTCCATTTGGATGAGTTTTTCGGTGGCAGCTGGAAGGACGTAAAGGAGACGTATAAATTGAAGCAGAGATGTGAGTAAAAAAGCAACACAGACATACACATGTTCCACACGGAACGGAAACTGAATTCAATTCACATACGCAAAAGCTTAGCCACACCTGGCGCAAAACCTGCTGACGTGTAAGAGTTGGACCATCCGTAAAAGGACACAGACAGTAGTGGAAATGCGAATAACAAAAAAAGCCCCTCCCCCGATGGCGATGAATTTTCGTTTCTGCTATGTTTAATTTAGTGAGGCGATCATGGCTCTTTGAGGAGGAAAATTTTTGGAACACGGCCCCTGGGATGATAACCATCACCGTCCAATGTTTCCACAGCTGTTTCCTTTGAAATGCTCGGCGTTGGTCCAAGCAAGAAAAAAAAAAACGCTTGAAAATTCCGTCCAAGCAGTAGTAGCGAGCAGTATCATCATCATCATCATCATCATGTGTGATCATCTTGCTTGTCAACTGGAAGAATGTCCTAGCATCAAAGTGCCTTACACACGCAGTTATTGGAGATGGAGATGGATGGTGTGCCGTGGTTCCGAAAGGTGCTTCCAAGCCGTTGATGAAGATGATGGTCACACACAAACGAACCTGGGCGGGCAGGGTTCGGACCCTGCACGTCGACTTCGAATTTGACCCACTTTACGGCCAATTGATTATTGGTACGTGCGGACCGTGTTCCCGGCGTCCGAACGGTGCAGCCGTTCCGTGGTATCCGGCGAACGAGCCCCGAACCTGGCGGTCGTTTATTTTCCCTTCCCTTTCCTTGATTTTTCATTTCAAGCTCCAAGTGGGAAAAGGGGTTGGCAGCACCAAAGGACGCACGGAGACGTGTTCTGCTAGCGTCGTCTAATTTTGCTGCACTCTAACGGCACCGTGTCGTTCTAATCGATCCGATTCCAAGAATATCACCGTTTGGAGTTTGAAAGCAATCTTCTTCACGCACACACACCGCTCCAGTTCGAGTGGGGAGAAAATTCCGGTCCGAATGCATGACATGAATACGACATTATGAAGCAAAATAAAGAGCTAAAACGAGCGAGAAAAAAAGAACCCATAAACTGTCTGCAAATCAGGAGGGCTCAAAAAAATGGTTGATTTTGCGAATTCCGTAACCTTTCGTGCGTGCGCGCCCGAGAGAGAGAGAGAGAGGGGTTCGCTACACGAAATGTATTCAAATACATTCTAATTAGCTGGCTGTTACTTTTCTATACTGCCGTTTACGCTCGAAAGCGCACGAGTGGCGTCGTGTGCATGCAAGCCGCCCGGCCCCAAGTTTGGGTGGAATGTGCTTTTAATTTCCCGAAGCGTTGCGCCACTGAGTGTGCGATGGAGCCGGTTGAAGATGAGGCCGCGACGAGCGCGCGTTCATATTTTATGAATTAATTGTCGTAGCGCTTATCAGCATGGCGCTGGCATGCTGGCAGGGCCGAATATGAACGATTTGGAGCGCCGAATATCCCGTGGGTGGAATTGACTTTTGCGCGTACTTTGGCTTGCGCTGCGCGCGTCTTAATTTATTTAAATTGCCATTCTTATCGTCGAAGTAATGCTGCCGGCGTGCGGAATGAGTTACAACAAGTGATTAAAAATGGATACAATTTCGGCTTATAATTCCTAGATAAAGGCAAGCATTTGATTTTAAGAGAAGGAATGTTACCTTTTTTTGATGAAAAAGAACTGATACTTGGAACTGGTGGAATACGGCAAAGGACGACTGTTCTCTCATCACTCATCACGTCGATTTCATCAAACACACTCAACACCTTCCACCGGTCAAACGGACAGCCGGTGTCCGGTGTATCAATTGAACCATCACGAAACAAAGAAACAATGCTGGAGCTGACGGAAATCTGCAGAAGGACACCAACGGCATCTGACAACTGTTTCATCAAGTTGCGGGACCAAAAAACGCAAGCTCACACGCCTCAAAACTCTATCGTACTCGCATCGGGAAGATAGTATTGGTCCCAAAACAAAAAAAAAGGAGAACAACTCCACTTCACAAGAAGCGAAACTGAATCCTCCCCAACCGGAACTGGTGGCGGGACTGCGCACATTTCCAGTTCATTTGAAATCTGTCTTCCCCTATTATTGCTGCGTCATTCCGGTTGAATTGCGTTTCCGTTGGCAGCGTGCAAGAACCAGGCCGCAAATCGAATTCGGAAGGAAGAGCAGACAAAAAAGTGAACACACGGTTCACAGCAAATCCTGCACGCTTCCCTTAGGAGTGCGTCCCAGGGAAAATTGGTGTTCCCAGGGAAGCATCGGAAGCATTTGCAGGCATTCGAGGCTCAAAATCGAATGGACTGTCGAGTGCGATTTTTAGCAGGAAACGTGTTCCTCGCTACCTGGTAGGTGGCATCTGTGATAAGAAACATCCAAGCGAGAATAAGGGCAACACATTCCAGCAGCAAATATGACATTAATTTCCGGAAGTACCATGCGAAGAGCATTGTCTGAGGGTGAGCTGACAGGCACTGGCCTGGGTTGTAACGGAATGGAAACTCCCCAGCGGTGCTTGGGGTGCTTTATTTTTAATCAAATCCAAATTGCATCCTTTTGTGTGTGTAGTAGATAACGATGGTAGGAGGTACGCAGGGCAAATATCGACACTGGCACCGTGCTCTGATAGCGCCACAGACACCAACCGCCGGTCACACCGGATGCGGAAACCGGGCGACCATTTGCCAGTTCCGGTGTTAATAATTCATGTTATCGTATGCCGACACGATAATGGTCACGGTGGTCACTCCCCGGAGCCGGGGGGGGAGTGGCACCTAGGACACAGTATTCAAATTACAATTGTTTCGAATAATAACGACCCGTTATTTGCTGTGTAGGTCATCTGTCTTTATTGGCCCCGGGGCTGGTCCGCCCCTGGCACGGACAAAGGGCACAGACAATCAAACCATTCAGAGCATGTGAAAGAATGTGTAAGGACACAACCATTTCTGGTCAGCCAGCCATCCGGTCTCGGCCGGAAGCCGGAATGCTGGAAGTTCTGCCACAAGGCCTATCGTCTGTTTGCCGGTGCTTCTTTTGACCTGTTCAAGTTGGAAGCAAAACTGAGCATCTTTCTTTGGGACCGGGGCCACCTTGCATGTCGCCTGTAAAGAACGGAGAACAGCAAGAGCTATCGACCCAGGCACCATACAAATGAACCCACCGTGAGGTTAGGAAAAGGGTTCGTTCATTTGCACCGAGCACTTGTTAATAACCCGGCTGGACGACCGTACTAGAGAGATGTCGTGCCTTCATACGGAACAGCCGGTCCCTGCACGGATGCTGCTGGTGCTGCCTCACGGCTCGGGCTCGAATTTCTGGACCTACTGCTAGACGACAACTTTCAGCCACACAAACTTTCAGCCGTTGCGCTACACTGCCCCGGTGGTTGTTTTCAGTGTTTCAATCTGCTGCTGTGTACGCTGCGGGGCATACGAGCCGAGAAGCTGCTACCGTATGGTGTCTCTTGATAGTGACGCTGGTCCTTCTTGCCATGCTGGACACGCGTGTCGCAGTCATATGCTTCCCCACAGGCCCACATTCTGTAAATTGGCCCACATATGATATGGCAGGCTGGCCAGACGCTGGTCAAGAAGCAAAGGGAGGACGAGACGCCCTATAATCCCTTGTCGTACAACGGGCGGGAAACGTGGTACAGCCGGTGGGGAAGCGGAGCGCTCAGTAAATACACTCGTTGTGTTGCAATTGGACCATTGCCTCACTCGTGCCACACTTTCCCGGTAAGAAGCTTGTTGACCTGGCTTAGGCTTAGTCATGATCGATTTCGGTCATGTTTTTGGGACACCGGGATTTAGTGTCTTATCCTTCGGGCATGTTATCCGGGCAGCTTGTAGGGCGGGATGCTTTGTTTGAGCAAAGTCGGAGGACCTCCCATCGGATGTGCTCCGGGATGCGACGGATCGATTATAATCAAGCTCGTTGACTTCTTGTGTGGGTTGCAGTGGGCATCGTAGGCTCGTTTCGATATCACATTGCAAGTCGTACCCGGAGCTTCTGATGATGGTTTGGAGATTGGCCTACGAGTGTAATGATACCTGCCACAGCACAAATCCTATTTTAATAATCAATGAGCAAATTTTGTGGCATTGATGAAGATTGAAGCATTCGTTCGATTTGAGCAGATTTGTTTGCTTCATTGGACAAAAAGGCTGTTTTAGTTTGATTGAAAATATCCTATTGATAACAGCATTCTCTTTTTTCCTTTTTTTTGGTGAGCTGTCCTCCATCTGTCATGCTAATTGTTGTTACAGTACCCTTGTTAACCTCGTTTCGAATTAATTTATCACGCATTCGCAAACATTGCGCTTCAAACAACATCACACCTCATCCGCATTTATGTGCACTTTACTGTTTTATCAACTCAAAACGCCGCCCGTCGGTATGACATCGGCTCGTAAATGTATGACCGAAACCGGGACCTACCTGGCAATTATCATGCTTCCGGCACGTCGGGACCAACAATAAATTGCGGTCAATGTGGTTGCCTTCACTGTGTGTGTGTGTGTGTGCATGTGTGTGTATTGATGCGGGAGTGAAAATTAATTAAACAATCTCCATTCACCCACATTGCACGCGCGCGCGTGTGAACGCCACCGCCGACAGTAACCGCTGGGGCCCACGCACGCACCAGCACCATCACCAGGTCATCCATGACACTATTGGACATTTTTAAGCATGGCCCGGGCCACTCCCAAGGCTATAGCCGTACGGATCGTTAAACTGCTGACAATCAATCGGTAACAGTTCTGTTTCGGAGACAGCAGAGAGAATAACAAAAACGATTCCCACGCCGTTTCTGTGTGTGTCTCACTTTGGTGCGGATCATTGAGCTTCTATCCGGTCGGAAAAGTGTACACTGTGTGAGATATAGCTCGTGTGTTTTTTTTTGGGGAGAAGATTCCACGATCCTTCAGGGACGGTAGGGTTTTATTCCCATAAAAAACTGGAAATGGAAATAGCGTATCTTGCTTTATAGTTGATGTTGTGTTTTTGTACCTTCGCAGAATTTCCACTCTTTCAGCTTAAAACAACACACACACACTCATTGTCGCATCCTAGCGCCTAGAAAACTGGGCCCACCGAGCCTGAATTCTCGCCCACTGCACTGCCCAAAGGCTTCCCAATTTCATTATGTCACCGTTCTGTGGGTGTTTTTTCACCCACCATTCGCTATCTTTGTGATTAAAAAAAAAAAAAAAAACGCCAAAAGATTCGCGTGACCGAGCGCAACAAATATTGTGCTTTGCAAAGGGGAAGCTGTCCAGTCCGGGGTGTGCGCTGGGACCAATTCGACTGTGTCGGAAAATGTCTATAAATGGCATTGGAATAGGGATAGGGGGCTGGCAGCAACAAAAGCAACGCTAGCCGGGCAGGATACAAAATCCTAGCAACCCCCGACGGGATGGGCATCCCGGCGCCCTGCTACCGGGAATGAAATGGACAAGCCTGCCGAGCTGCCGTGTAATCGAAACCTCTGCTCGCTTGTACGAGAGGACGCCTCCGGTTGCCCGGTGGGACAACCATCGCGATGGGCCGTTAATTTTGTTTCCCGATAGATGGTGGCGGGGAGGGGGGGGGGAGAAAAAACTGGCCATCCGGTTAGCGGCAAACGATTACGAGCCCTTTGAAGCCTGTCTGGGAGCGGAGAACGTCGTTGGCAATGGCGACGGTTGCCAGCACGGTCAATCAGAAATCCAGCGATCGTTTCACGGAATGTGAAGTGAATGTGTATGGGGTGGCGTTTTTTGCAGGAATTTTGAGGGGGTCGGCCCTATGTTTTGTCACTGTCACGGTGCGCTGACTTGGACTCGAAAGTTAGCGTTGACTGGTGACTGGTGTGAAGCAGGCGGCGCGGTGAGCTTAGCTGGCTCGTTCGTTCGTGCGATTGGCCGCGTGTGCTTCGCGTGCACCTAAATGGTGCAGATTGATAGATAACTTTTTTGTTTGTTTGCTTCCTCCTTCTTCTTCGTGTCCAATGTGCTACTGAATGGTGCTTTTACATTTGTTTTTACACCTTTTGTTTTTTGTAACCTACCGGGAAAGCGAGAGCTACATTCAGTGCCACAAACAAGGTTATGGTGTTGCAACGTTACACAACAAGAATGTGCTTTTTTGTGGTGGGTTTTGTTCTACATTTGAAGGTACATGATCCATGGGATCTGTTTTTTGAATAATTGAAACGATCCTTAGAAACATTTCTTTAAAGATTGGCATTCAACGGTAAGCACTTTGAGCCCTTTGACCCTTTTGGTTGTGCAAAAGGTTGTTATGTCTATAACAATGTATAACAAATATCAAAAAAGTCTCTTTAGAAATTTGATGTCATTAATTATGAACCTTTCATTATGAGTGAGGACACCATATTATAAACATCTAATAAATAAACATCAATGTTGATAAACTAATAATAAATATAAACATCAATGTTGATGATGAATAAACAATCTCCAACTATTTCCACCGTATCTAAGCCCACAGAACGATATCATAATTCGTCGAAAGAGCGCCTCCGTCATACAAAATTGTGCCATTTTGAGTAGTTTTGAGTAGCCAAGTTGCAGTGAATTCAATAGATATAATACAATCACTGCCAGCAGCAACCATTTCCGGGAGCGGAAGAACGCAATGACGCCGAGAATTGCTCGAAAGCTCTATCATGTGCGCAATAAAATTGATTAGGTGCAGCTGGAACTTTACCAGTTTCGATGCTTGTCCTACCGAACAAGGTGGGTTCTGGTGGGGGCAGATGGGATGCAAATTTTGATTTGAAGCAATAGTACCAGCCACAGCAGCAGCGCCAGCGACAGCGTCAGGTATCGGGGAATTGAATTCACCCACAATCAATTAGCAGAACAAATGAGAGCTTTGGTGAATGGCGAGCTGCTTCAACAACTGCTGTCAGGCACAACACCATTAGTGATTGAACGCGCACAACCGTTTCGTCTTGGTGAAAGCGAGAGAGAACAATGGAAGGTCCTTTAGTGCAGCACAAATCAAACGCTGGCTACCAATTCAAATTAATCAGATCAAACGGCGCAATGGGAATGGGTTCTACTGCTTCCTGCAAGCAATCCCTTTTGCTGTCGTTTTGTCCCGGAAAATGCTTACCTGTTTGGAAGCAAGCACGCAAGATCTTGCCTGATGTATTGGACGTCCTGAATGTCCATGAATTCAATATTTCTCATTAACCCGAGTGAGTTGCTGCGTCCCCGGTTCCAAAACATGTTTCAATCATCTGTTCCGTTTGGCCAAACAGTTTTGAAAAGGGCAAGGATGTGGGGATTATTGGACGACAATTGTGTGTAGCAGTGCGGGAGTCACTGCGACTGAACTGGGAAGAGACCGTGTACAGAGTGTAGTTGTTTCACCTTTCCCAAACAGCTCCTTGTTAAGTACAATAGCGAAGAATTTTATACCTTTGAAAAGGACCTTCCCAACCAGCCCAGCAGGTAAAGCCAAATATTAACATAATCGACATCGGCGTGTTCGCCTTTGTACCAGCGAATACACCCCACAACCAAGCGTTGATACAAACGTGATACATTAAGCAAAGTGAGGGTAAATTACTCCATTATGTTCCACCTGGTGTTCGGGCTCGCGTCGCGGGCATGTTTTTCTACCTCGGAACGTCGGAACAACCTACAGACATCCATCCGTGGCGGGGCAAACGGTGGTTTTGCATTCTGCCCGCAAGGCGGGATATTTAGTTTCCTGTACCGAAAATAGTTTAAGTGAGTGGCGGAGCACGGCCGGGACAGGGCCGGGTACTATATTTTCATATTTGCTGCCCCGTTTGGGTACATCCGGCACCATGGTACATGGTGCCGTGCCCGTGTGAGCTTTTTCACCACCAGCACCACCACCGAGCGCAGCTTAGCAAATCCAATTAGCAGCCTATTACGGGCCTTTATTAATTCAATTTATTCGAACGAATTATCCCGGTTTGCGCGAAGCGCAGGCAAGCTTAAAATTTAAAGATCTTCCGCAATAGAGGCGTGCGTGTAGGTGATGCTTGCCAAGCGTATGTTATGCTGTGTGCGATCAGTAATGTTATTAAGCGGTTGTGTGTTAGCGTTGCGAGGAGAAAAGGTTTTGTACACGATGTATATTTAACAGCTCGTCAAGATACGGAAGAAAGTAAAATATGTACAAAAATGACTAAATAATTAAGCACTTCCTTAAGAACTTTTGTACTACTTTACATACAAATGATAATTTAACCACTTCAATTTCTCTTAACTGAACGATTAAAATTGACTTTTAGTTTTTCGCAGTTTTTTTTTCTTTCCAAACTTTAATTGCATTCGCTCTTCAGTTGTGCTCCGACTAGCCGATAAGCGATACCTCCTCCATACAACAAGAAGCACGTACTTTTTAACGGGAAATAAACTTTCTCCCCCCGAAAAAGAAGGAAAACCGTTTGCATTAAGCGCTGTAGCAGCGGCGGTGTTGATAGCTGCCAGGATGGTGGAATGTCGGGCAGGATGGGACGTTCTTTGTCAATTAAATAATGAGCAAACTTTCCGGCACCTCCGTACCGTTTGGCCGGCTAGCGTTATGGGGGAGCGTTATAAAATAATAATGAACCCGAGAAATTATTAACGAAACTAGCCCAAAAAAATTAAAACAAAAGTCGAAAGAGTGTTAGAGAGAGAGAGAGAGAGAGAGAGAGAGAGAGAGAGAGAAGAGGCAAAACTGTAACTGTTCTTATCTTGTAGCTTAATGTTTTGAGCTAACCGTGGAATAAACATGGCTTCTGTTGGGCGAGAGGCTGTTTTAAAGTTGCTGTACAGAGCAGAACATGCTCGATGTTGATAACTAAGTTAAATTTTCATCTTACTCTTGTTTGAACCGCACGTTTTTAGAACCCGGGCAGCAAGGATTAGGCCTTTGTACTTTCGCTATTGAATACATTGAACCGGCCCTAAAGCAGTCTTAAAATTGAAAGCTTCATGGAATGTTTTATCCATTTATTACGGCTTCTAAGCTACACGCACACCAACCATAGTGGCTTTGAATCTGTTTACCCTTTGTTTCACTCTCAGATGCTCCATAATGCTGTCCCAGCCATTGTAAGAAAGGGTGCAAATACGATGGAAAAAGGACAAAAGGGTTTTAGTTAACAATAGGAACAGCAATATCCTGAGGTGCAGAGCTGTTGACCAACAAACTTACACCAACATACAAGAAAAGGCGTCCGAAGGCGAGAAGATTACACCCAGTAAGGTCAAGAAGGACGGGTTAAGTAGATATGAACAGAACAATATTATTCATAACCTATCAACCGGGACCGGGTGTATTTCGTTAGTAACAAGACCACTTCCACTTCCACTTTGGTGGTGCTGTCGAACAGGGGTACACGATGGTAAATTGAAGCAACAGTCCACTGGGTAAGGTAAAAGATTGCTTGATAGTATCACCCTGTCTGGGTGGTAAACGTTTCCCGCTTCACCCAAGCAGTCGGAGCAGTTTACAGCCCCAAAGTCTGATTGGATGGTTAGGATGGGGAATGGGTTGAGTCAGGTTTTTTTAGTTTCCCAATTGGCTGTAAAGAATCCATTTTCTACGCTTCCACTCCTGGGCCTGCTGTTAGTAGGTGTTCTTTTATAGGCAGTAAAGTTCGCTTGAAACAGTGCACGCCAGCAAAAAGCTAAAGTTGAAGTCGAAACAGTCTTGCTAAACTGAAACAAATCAAAGAAACGGCAACACAATGAAGACATATCCAAGAGGTCACAACGTCCTTCGCTAGAATGGGTTTTTTTGGAACTTCCACTCGTGTGGGTGTTTTTTCTTCTTCTTTTTCTTCCTCTCTCTTGTTCCTCCAGCCAGCCCATCATCAGTCATAATAAAGCAGCGCCGATACGCGCCATAAAACCCGGTAATCCTGTGTCATAAATTGTACAAAATTATAGCCTTGTCCAGGGCGTTTTCCAGAAGGCACAGGCGAAGGTGAACGTTTGCTCCGAAATTGGTGGTTACTGTATCGCAAAACCTGTGTTGTGAGTGTACACACACACACTTACAGAAGTTACATACAGGTAAAATATCACCACCAGTTATTTAAGAAAACTTTGCTTTCTTCACACATGCTCCAGAGCAGGACACAACGGACAAGGTTACCATTTCCCAGTGCCTGACCGGGACAACTAGAGAAAATCGTGTTTTTCTTAAATCCCGAAGACACTTAACAACACAAAAAAGTCGCGAGAAAAAAGGGAGAAAGAGAGGTGAACTTCAAACATCTTTAAATAAACGGTAGCACAGGTTCACAAACCTCGTTTTTACGAATGGCAATACCTGGCGGAAGAAATAAAAAACCTTGGTACAAAATGCAAAACACTTACATCCGTCGCCGTCGTCGTTGTCGTCGTCGGTTCGGGTATCAACCCGGAAGTGGTTGAATTAAAGGTAGCGAACAACGGTGTGTGTGTGTGTGTGTGTGTGTGTGTGTGTGTGTGTGTGTGTGTGTGTGTGTGTGTGTGTGTGTGTGTGTGTGTGTGTGTGTGTGTGTGTGTGTGTGTGGCTATGTGTTTGTTCAAAGGTTGGTCTCAACCAATGGGGGTGATTGTGTGTATTTTACCTTTTGTTCCCTTCGGAACAAACCCGTATTTATGACCACAACTGATGCAAATAAAGCTCTTCCGGTTAGCTTTTGCTGGTTGGGCAAGGTAAAGGGGTATGCTGGGTGGACGAGTAGGGAAAAACGACTATAGAATAGAGATGGGTAAGGTTGGGAAAAGTCCGGAGTCGACTCCGATTTGACTTTTTCGGCAATCCGGCAATTACGGAAACGACTCCGGAAGGTAGATCCGCCTTACATTATCTGGAGTCGTCTGGAGTCATCCAGAGTCATCCGGAGTCGCTCAGAGTCTTCCAATTGACTTCGACTGACTCCGATTGCGATCGGCTCTGGACTACTCTGAATGACTCCGACTCCGGAAAACTCCGGACGACTCCAAATGATTCAGGGCGATCCCTGACGACTCCAGACAACTCCCGACGACTCCAGGTTACTCTAGACGACACCGACTCTGGACGACTTCGGATGACTTCAGACGACTCCAGACGACTACGGACGACTTCATACGACTCCTGACGACTCCAGACGACTCCGGATAACTCAGACTCTGGGCGGAGCTAGTGGTTTAGAATTTTCCGAAATTGGTTCCGACCTACCAATAGCCTGAGTTGGATGGGAGTCGTGGGTACGCTCCATAGAGCACATCACTACCATCACAGACCATTTGGTTTAAGGAGTTTTCCTATTCCCCTCCAGTTCAATGTTTTATATAAATAAGGAAGGTAAACGATTCAATTTAGAATTGGAAACGGGTTGAAAAACTATATTCCCTTTTTTGTGCTCAGCTTTCGACGGGTTATGTGCGCCCATTGCATATTCAAGCACTGAAAACCAAGACATAATTTTAATTCTTTCCAGAAAGAAAAAACAAACAATAATTTCCACTTGTTTGTTTGCTTCTTTAATGTCATCGAGCTGTAAAATACATCCATTAGCAGCAGCATAAAACCCGTGCAACCTTTTACCAATCCAAGCTTAGTATTAGGGCGGGCTGGACGCGACCTGGTGGATTTATACTGAAATACGCCGTCCGGTGAAACGCTTCGTAACGCTGGTCAGTGGATTTATCGCTTGTTTAGCACCGAATGACGTTCTCGGTAGCCCTAGCTGATGGCGGACGATTGTTTCATTGTTTTTTTTCCCTTTTTCCTGCTCGACCCCAGGCGCCTCAGTCATCCAGAGGGCGTCTCGTCAAAAGCGACATCTACACGGCGAACGGTCCGAAAAACTGCCAGCGGAAGTTGTACATTGGACAGCAGCAACGAAACGGAACACTGGTTGTGTTTACTGTTGCCTTTCAATACCATGTTTCACCGATGGAAAAGTGAAACCCCTTTTTCTCCCTGTTTTTTTTTTACCTTGCGCTACCTTTCTGCCGTAGCGGCACCACCGGGTAAAGAGTGGACAACACGTATTGTTGGTGGTGGTGAACTTGTTTCCTTCATAAATTGTATCTCGTTTGTGTTTCCAATTTCACAGTGGCTCGGTGGTACGGTGCAAAAGCCGGAGAATTCGATTGTAGGCTTCTGTGCCATCAATGGTTGGCTGTGCGGCTGTACTGCTATTCTCGGGCTCCGGACGCTGAGGAAGGCTGAGATGTTTCCGGAGCAAAAGGCACCAAGCCCGTGTTGTACTTTCAGTCCACCGGCAGCAGGAAGGGGCAGGAAGCGATTGTCGCTTTTCTGTTGTAGCTTGTGTTTGTTTTAGTCAGTGCTGCTGAGGGAAAGACCACTCTGCCGTTCAGCAAACAGGCGGAGGAGTGGTGAGTGGCCTTTCTCAAGCCCTCGTGGTGCCCATTTAGTGAGGTTGGTCAATTTTACAAGTAAACTACATTTTAAAAATGAATAAACAATGGTAAGGTTTGCCGAGCGGGCGTCCAAATGGCGACAAGCTCGACCATAAATTGACCCAGATTGAATTGTAGCCTTTTGCTGGGCGTCTGTGTGTTGGTGGGAGAGACAATGGTTAGTTTGCAACGGAATTGTAGCACTTGTAATGCTCCTCAGCGCTACATGGCCATTGGAGACTTCGCAGGTCAAGCCACTGGAGCTACAACTTTGGAAATCTTATATGTTGTTGCATTTTTTTAACATCTCCCAACTTCATCGTGTACAAGCACACACACACACACACACACACACACACACTCTTACACTCAATCTGTGGCATCTTATCACAGCTGCACATCACAAATAGCTCAAGCGCCTTATCGTCTGCCTCCGTCGTGAAATGAAGCGACCGGCGCGAAGGCGAAATCTCTTCACTCGTACACCCTTGAGGGATGAAAGAAATTCTTAAATAGCTTGTGCGCTAGCTTACAAGATACGGTCCCTTCTGTCCCGAGGAGGGCGATGCATCCTTCACGCAGACACCATTTACATCGTTTGCATAAACCTCCCCTGCTATCTCCCCATTCAGGGTTGCGGCGAAAGGTGAACGAATGTACAAGAAGAGTTCACAACAGTGGAGGAGATAGAGAAGCAACAACAAAAAAAAGGATCCACACATGTAAAGCGCTCTGTAACGATGCCAAGCACCGATTGTCGTCGTGTGCTGTGCGGGAAAGGAACGAGCGCTCCAAACGGCGGTTAACTCGGATCAAGAACTTTACGGTAGCTGCTGACAGGAAATCAATTAGCGCACACTTGAACGGTTTTAACGGCATTGCCTCGTCCTTCGGGCACCATCCTTTTTCGGGGTTGGCAAGATTTTAGAACGTACTTGCTGCGGGCTGGTATTTGTGGTTTTAATATAACCTTCATTCGAAAAAGCGCCTTCCTCTTTCGGAGTGGAACGTTGGCAGTGAAAGCCCTTGGAGTGTACGGTAAGAACGGTGTGGTTCCTGAAATGGATATAATTTCGTTAGATTTCATCTTGCAAAAAGGGAAAAGAAACGCTACGGCGCTACTTTAAACTTGACGTCAGTTTCCTTCCCAAAAGGGTCCCACTACGTCGTACTCGTTTAAAGAACTTTACGCAAAGCAAGCGCGGTCTCCTTGGTTGGTTGTGCTGCAAGGTGAACTTCTACGAAACCATCCGTTTGCGAAAGGGCGAGCAAAATCAATTTATCAAACTTTCCCCAAAACCATATGCCATAGAGGGGATAGCGAGCGAAGGTTCCTACTCCTGCTGATGCTCCGCTGATAGCCAGGTCGTACGTGTGTAGCAAGGGAACGCGGTAAGCAAAAACGGCTCACGTAGAGAGTGTCCTCCATCACGGGTGCTGCTGTACATCTTATCACAGAAAGCGACCTTAACGCCGAGCGCTTTTCACGATCCCACGATCCCGATCGATCGAAGCAGATAAAGCAGACACGGTATGAAAGTGCATGAAATATTTCACCGACTTTTCACCCAACACGGGGACGGCTGTGGGTGCAGGTTTTGAGTAATGCAAAGTCGAAACATAAACTTTGACCTGCGAAAGTAACGCACCTTTGCCTGTGTGGCTTGCGTGGAAGCATTGAGCAGGATTTGCGAACGGAAAGTGTGTTTCCCCAATCCATAAATGGTATCGTCTTAGTATCATCCTTAGTATCGGGTTTTGTGATAAACTTCTCCTACCTTCTGTCCCAGTCCTCAAAGCTATGACTAATGGAAACCACCCACCCACGAGGCGCTCGAGCCCCTGAAGCTTCGAGCATCATCTGTCACGGCGGTTGCGGTTGCGCCACATTTCCAAAGGTTCCACCGCACGCCGCTAATGTATTTATGGATTTTCCGCATCAGGGCAGCGCCGTTGTCATTCGACCGCAGGCTTGATGAGTTCGCTGGCAAGGAGCTCCCCCCCCCCCCACCCCCAGCCTGCTTGAAGGGTGTAAACTTTACAACCCGAACCACATTCATACCGAGTGGTTTGTGGTGGTTTGAAAGGAGAGGCGCTGGGTGTGAAAATCTTTCCTTGAATAGATCGGATTGCTTCCTAAGAGCCTTCCAGTTTTGAGCCTTCTCCCTGCACTTGCTCCTTTCGATCCTTCGAATTAGTTTGTTAATGGAAAATGAGGAATCCTGCCTGGTACGGTTGGGTAGTGTGGAACGGTACGGTGGATCCTTTTCCTCACCCTATAAGAATGATTTATTAGCTCGAAAGATCGATGCCACGCAAAATGAAGCCGACTGGGAGGGTTGCAATTGATTGAGGGCTGCGATGGGAGAGTGGGAGCAGTTGATAAGTGGTCGGAAGGATGCTCTCGCTCTGGCAGATAATTAGATACTGCCGGGTTTATGGTTTTCGGTCAAGTGCGTATCGTTCGGATGGTTTCGCCACCGTTTGACGAATCGCTTCGTGCAGCAACGAGCGAGCTGCGAATACATAACCAACCTCAACGATTGTTGGCGGTATTGCTTAGAAGTATGGGGGGAGGAGGGCGAGAAATGGTAATTAACACGGGCATGTCTGAGTGTTGCATGCACATAAAACACAACCATTTATTATCGAACGTTTCGACAGCGATTTAGTAATTTAAAAATCCTCCTCCCGCCCGTGCTTGAGCATTCAGTTCGCTGAGGAGGGAAGGATATGTTGGTGTTGGCCTTGTCGGATCGTTTGCTAATTGCTAGCAACAAGCGGCGCTGAGCGGTGAAATGTAATTACTAATTTGGAATGTAATTAGTCGAGACAGTGACTTGACAGAGTTCCGGCGCAGGCCGGGCACAGCGGGCAGCGGGCTTTCTTTCTTCTGTTCTGGCAATCGATGTCAAATGAAGGCAGATTAGAGCTCGGCAGGAGATTTTTTAATCATTTGATTAAATTGTAACGATGCAGGTTGGGTGTCTATTGTTAGTATTGTAAATAGGAATTTTAATTGGCTAAAACATTCATTAAACAGTTGAATTGTGCTGTTTTGCTACAAAGCACCAGGCTGCTCCATTTCCATTGCAAATAAAAAATAAATTCCAAACTAATTGTTACACATTATCTTTTCAACAGGATCATCGAGAAGCGTTCTCTTCAATAAAAAAAAACCTCTACGATATCTTCCTACTCACACACGCTAGGACACATTCTTGCCTCTCAGCCTCGCGTGCATTATTTAAACCTGTGCCGAACTCTCAGCTGCCGCACGCTTGTTCCACCTTCTGAACGGGCGATAAATAATCTAATCTCGCTTCGGTTTGCATCATTAATGCACTTAACACAGATACGCTCCCGCATATCACCGTGCCGCAGGAACTTTATCCAGGGACCAGTACCAGCATCAACAACGATTGGTGGAGCAACGATTTGCCATGAAATAATTAGTTCCGCTTTCGAGTGCATTCGTTCATTCTCTGCCAGGGCTAGTGCGAACACGATCCCATCGAGCACGAACAAAGCGCCCAAGCGTTCAAAGCATCGCGTTTCCAGTTCCTCAAGTCGAAAGCACAGTGGCTTCCGGTTTTGTGTGGAATTTTAATTTGATTTTGTTGCAATTTTATTTACGTTTTCGCTTTCTTTTTTCCAGGGTGTTTTAGAATGGATTTAAGTTTCTATCTCGTGAGAGCATAAGCATAAGAGGGGTGTTTAAAAATTTAGATACAATTGGAGGGGAAAAATTTAAATTTCATTACCGAGAATACTGTTGCTTCTGAAAAATGTGCTTCTTACTTTTACATTTGGTTTTACAATAATGCGACGTATTTCGTAATTATTTAAATTTAAATTTGATAATTTTAAAACGATTTTGATTGAAAATTGAATTGAAAATAATTAACAAATACGATATTAATGGAAACTTAAATATCAAATCTTTTGTAATCTGCTTAAAACCTACAACAACATAAAATAATCAATGGCAAATAGAATATGTGTTGCTATTTTCCTCCTTATAATGCGCAAGACGTAAAATCTTTAAATTATGGCATTTTTCTCGAGCAACAATTTAACAAATTATCATCCTCATCATCTCCCACCGACGGAAAGACTTTGACCCCTGGATAATACGACCATACGAGAGCTCCCGTCCACCCTCCCACCCGATAGCTTTACGATCAGTGCAGGTGATTTAAAAAAATTGCTTCATCATGAAAAATGCTAAATCGCATTACCTAACCAATCAGACTGAAAGGCAGCGTTGGCCGCGACGGGCTGACAGGCAGCTAGTGGCACCTAACAAGGGGGGGGCGCTAGCACAACTGCAACGTCCCTTTGCAAAAGTAGGACACTGGTGTGCGAAAATGAAAAAAAAAACACCCAACTTCCGAGTGCCGGACGCAACAACGATAACAACAACGAAAGAAAGAAGGAGATAGAGAAAAAGAAGCAAAAGCAATTTCCATCAACCATCCATCAACGGCACCGTTCCCGTTCCAGCGCAATTGGCAACGCCACCGCTGGCGCGTACACGTGTACGCGAGCGCAAAAATATCTGCCAGTGCTGATCTCTCGTGCGGCCAGCGGGAAATGTCATTTGCGTATCGCCCGCGGGCACGGACGAACCATCACGAGAGAAATTTATCTATTCACACACACACATACAGACACTCACACGCCGAGAGATAGGATTTTTTTGTATGTGCATGGAATCGAACTGTGAACAGTGGTCGAGGGTGAAAGAACCGGGGGGAGAAAAATCATCAACCTAATGACGAAGCTGTGCCGCGTGTAGTGGTGCGGGAATCGCCAATAGGACGAATCTGGTGCTGGTGTAATGCTGATTTTATTGCCACAGCCACAGCCTCCTACCAGCCGGGGGTTGAAGGAGGCGCCCAGTCGCTGGACGGTGACGATGGGTGACTATGATGAGATCGTTTGCTTTCGCCATCTTGTCCGTTTTTTGCCCGGCGGCATAGATTGCGTACCAACGTCTCCGCTAGTTAGTGGGCAAATTAATTGAACCATAAAATTAAACGCAACGATCGCCACCGCATCTGTTCCTTTGTCTTCCATTGGAGCGAAATGAAAACAGATTTGAGTATCAGATGAAAAAAATAAATAAATGCAAAACAACACACAACAAGCTCAATAAAAGGCGCTTGTTTTGGGTTTCCTGCGAGTAAGAATCTTCTTTTGATAGTTTGAGTTTATTTTTAGAAAACTGCAATTGCAAAAATTAAAACTTCACAAGCAAAACAACAGTCCCCCGACGGCTTGGTTTTACTTGCAGCTCGCAACAGAAAAGTGTAAAATTGAATTGCACCGGACGCTGGCGTTCCGTTGCACAACTCAGTCCGCTCGGGAATGAAGGAAAAGCTTCGCCTGCTTTGCCGAAGCTCACAACAATTAAATTACCGGCGCAAGAGATGGCACCGGTCACCATGGTCACGGGCAAAATCAGCCCCAACAAACTGAAGAAGTTGATGAAAATAGCCATCACCGTCTGCTTTCTGTCTTTCCCTCGCTTGCTTACGCTAATGGCTTGTTGTTGTGTCCTTCCTTACACACACCATACTCTCTCTCTCTCTCTCTTTCTCTCTCTCTCTCTCTCTCTCTCTCTCTCTCTCAAACCCTTCAGTAGAGGGAAATTAAATGCAAAAGCAATCACCAAACCGAACGGCGGCACGAAATGGGTCACGGAGCACGGAGAACTATGGTTTTTAATTTTCATTATCTACTTTAACGGTTGTAACTTTATCGTTCCCGTTTTGCTGTTTGTTCCACGCTTCGCCACAAAACGGGTTGCACTCGAGAGCGACCGACAAGTGAGACACTCTCTTTTTATTAAGAAAAGCACACACACACACTCAACGACATTTTGGATTGAAAGGTGAGAGTGGCGGAATTTAACGGAAAACAAGGGAGCAAGTTTACCCAACTACTTTCAATTAAGCAGAGTTCCGTGTGGGGAATAGAAGCACGCGCCAACCCTTTAAGCAATTTGGTACAATTTAAGTATTGTTTGGAACGGGTGGGGGAAAGCAGTTTCCCAAAACCAGACAGCAAGCCAACGCGTGTTGGTAGAATTTTTTTTGTTTGAAAGCAAAACTGCTGCTGCTGCACTTTTCTCTCCAAACTGTCGTTTTGAATTTTTGGAGCATTTGTGACACAGAAAATAACAAAGACAAAGGAACAAGAGAGGAAACTTTGTTACTTTGAGTGCATGATTTCGGTGGAAAGAAAGAAAAGGAAAAGCGCATATGCAAAATAGTTCCCGCAGCAATTTGCTTTCATTGCACCGAATAGAATGCAAATACGATGTGCATGCGTGCATACGTTTTGCATCAAGAATTATGCAATTTTTTGTGTGTTGTTGCAAGTCAAATTGAAAACCAAGTAGCATTCTCACTCCGCAAATCCAATTAGATTATTGCATGATTCTATTGCGCAATTCACTGTTATCTCAAAATGATTGTAAAATATCATGTCTAACATTGTGGTAACATGAGTTTATAAAATTGATTAAACAAGAAACAAGGCGTTATTAAACATAATGTAAAAAAATATTGATAAACTACGAAAAAAAAGGAAAAATAACTCATGCTTTGATAAATTTGCTTCAAGTTTTTCACCATTGTGGCCGTTCGCTTGAGCCAACAAACCAACATACAACCCTGCACTGTCGTTAAAAAAACCGCCACAAAACAGCATGTTAGCAACCAGTAATTACCCTGTTTTACAACGGTCAGTGCAAACAGGCAGTCAGCAAAACAATGCAGTGCTCGTGCAATCATTTCATTATTTTGTCTTTCCACTCCCGCATGGGTCCACTATCGCACCAGGCATGGTTAGTGTCGACCACATGGATGGTGGTTGGAGGTTGTTGATAGGATCATTACATCCTTTGTGCCCGGGATTTGAGTGCATATTTTTTGCCAAACACGCTTTTTTATGGCACACTGAACTAGCGAAGGATAATTGAGATGCTGCCATAGAGCCATATATACAGCAGTGGTGGTATAGATTGTGGTAGAGATAAAAACATCTAGCCACAATAGCCTTTCATGTCGTGTAACGATGTTCCAAACCACACTGCGTTGCGATAGTGTCGATGTGTTGATGTGCAAGTATAAAAAGCTTTGTCCTTCAGCGGAGATGATTGCATATTTTGCATGAAATTGCATTCTTTACACGTCACTTTCAGCCGCGATGGTTGATGGACGGGTAGTAAGGATTCGCAGTAGAAAATGCAACATTGTGATACTTTTGTTACGTTGGATGAATGCTGGTTGCAGTGGAAACGACGAGCAAGGGTGAATTTTAATTGTTTTGAGCACGAATTAACGATTTGTTGAGTCTTTTACATAAATTATTCTAATGAAAAGAGTAAGTTAACCATTCAAAGGAATGTTTTTCACAACCTTCTTGTTAGGAGGACCAGTTTAGGTGAAAATAGAGCGAATCCGGTTTCGCTTATCCATCTCAAACGCAATGAGACACCATTTAATGCGAGCAGGAAAGAGCGTGAAACGGGGCTTTCTTCGCTCTTCGGAAATTACTTCCCGGGCAGATGGTAAATTATGCATCATCACACACACTGCCCCGTCCACATTATGCCAGAAACGGAACGTATGTTGCACTTTTGATGTTGCTGCAACACGAGCGCACGGATCAAAGCGAAACCGAGCTGCACTCTTCAACCTGCTGCTGCGTTGCAAATCTGCTGCCGACACGAAAAACACACACATACACCCTTTTCCGTGATGAAGGTGAAGTAATTACTCACACAACAGCAACAGCAAAGGAAAATCCGGTGGAACAATTTATCACACAAAAAGACTGCACGAGATTGGCAAAGCGCCGTTCTGGGAAGAGGGAAAGTGCTTCTGTGTCGTCGCCGGAAGCAGGGGACAGACAGTTCTTCCCTCCCGTAGCGGGGGTATGGTGGATGCTGCAAGGTTCTAATCTTCCGTAGCACGACATTCCAACGGGTTCCAACGCTGTTTGCAATGCACCCAGGACCGATGGCTACGTTTTGGTCAAACCGATCCATCATGTGAACGTGGCTTCGCGTGCCAGAAGGATATGACGAGAGAGAGCGACAGAGAGAGAGAGAGAGAGAGCAAGAGAGATCACATGAAATGGACGCTTCTTCCTTTATCACATCACATGTAACGGAATGCCAACCCAAAAACCATATTTCATCAGTCGCACGAAGCTTCCCGGGGACGGTGCGACCCGCAGGAACGAAGGATAAAAGTTGGAAACTCAACGCGAATGGCCGATGATAAATTGACCACTCGAATGAATTATAAATTATTTATCATTCATTTTCTAGTGCCAACTTCATACCAGGCGGTGGCCGAGGGCAGAAGGCACGTGCAGCATCGGTGCAGCATCGGCGGAGCAGTGAGGATGAGAAACAGCTTTGTTACAGTAGTTCGTAATAAATTCATCATATTTTGTTCCCCAGTATGTGTGAAGTGTGTGCGGTTTTGCTTCGTGTTCTCATGTAGGCGGAAATGTTGTCATGTTGCCGTCATGATGCAGCACGTCACAATGTTGTCATCAAAGTGACAGCAATTGTGACCGTTAGGTGTCATTCTTGTGGTGCCCGGGAGATGGATGAATGGATGCAGGGTTTGGGTACAGGGTAGTGGGTGGTAAAGAAAAAATCTTAATTTATGTAATCATGGGACATGAGTATGATTTACCTGCAAACTACAATTATCACTGTTGCATGGTGTGGGATTTTACCAGAGCATGCGATTGATTTGTATTGAAGAGACTTACATCATTAACCGTATTGGCCCGAAAAGGAGGTTAAGAATGATCCTTATGTTTTGTTAATTCCTATTATAGTAGCTAACTTCTATGAAACAACAATTTTCTTATGCAATAGGCGTTCAAATCGTTCAAATTGAAGTCCATTTGACAGGTTAAATTATAAAAATAGTATGTGGTTGCATACTTTCAGGCGTAATACATTTCTAAACTTCTAAAATACGTTTGATTGCATACTTCCAGGCGTTATGTAGCTCAAGTTTTGCAGGTTTTCTAAATAAGAAGAAATAACTGTAAGATTCACTCCTACAGAAAATAAATAGCATTTTAAGCATTTTAAATAGCATAAGAAGCATCAAGCGACGAAACTTTTAAAATATAACACGTATTACAAGCTGAATGAAGCACGATTAGTAAAATTCTGTACCCAGACTCACTCTATAACCAACTGCATCATTTACACCGGTCACGTCCCGCTAACAATGCTGTTGGCTTTCCTTTCCCGCACCGCCCCGAAAGCTCCAGCACCGACCAGGCGTCTCCATCGTCTTGCCGACAAATTGCCCCGGGAGCAAAATTACCCACCAAAACACAGGCACAGGTTCTGCAATGGCATTAGCCCCTAGTGCAGATCACTATGCATCTAAAAGCATTCAATTTCGAGCGGTCTTTTGCCGCGAAACGATGTGATGGATCGCTCGAAGTTGAAGTAGGATGGTGTGCAGTGTGGTCTTGGTGGTTTCCACTTCACGATGCACTATCTCGGCCCGGTTGGGCTGCGTCTGGTGTGGCAGGGACGTAAAAGAACAAATCACAGCCTTCCCAAACGATACCATCACGCAACCGTAAACCGCGTAGGGCTGATGGAACGATCGTAAATCTTCGGCGATACGGTATGCATGGACCTTCCCCGGAAAGGGAATCTGAGCTGGTAAAGTTTAGCCGTTTGCTGCTGGCGCTGGCGCGTCGGAGATTTGCATATCGGTGAAGCGTTCGCTTTTATTACACCCAGATATGCGTACACTGCTGCCAGATCCGTGGCACTAAATCGATAAAATGTCGATAATAGTTTGACAAACTAAAACACTTTTACATCAGCGTGACAATAAAATCATTTCAAAAAACACCATTTTATGGGCCAAAGTTGTTGCTACAATTGCTTACGGTGCAAAACGGCGCTGCCAGGTAATTAATTTATTTAAAAATGGCTACAAATTGCAACGACGGAGCTGCGGTTAAGCTTAAAAGCTTCCCGGCCAAACCCATGTCTTGAGTAATTGCCGACTGGATGCATTCATTAGCTGCATTTACTTAGCCAACCGCTTCGTTTCCTAATCCTTCGTTTTGCTTGATAGCAGCGTTGGCTGCAGTAAAGCTGCAAACTGATGGAAAGGAAGGTGAAGAAGGACGTCCCATTGAAACGTTTTACTAGCGATAGCGGTGTATGTATTTTTGTTTTATAGCTGTCGTTCACGTTCCCAGAACGCTCTGCTTTCGTCGAGTGTGCTGAAGGAGGACCGAAAATCCCCAAGCATCACGTAAATGATGGCACACGGCTGCGCCCGTGTGCGACACTCTAAAACGGGGAACGAGACCAAAGTGTACCATCGTGCGAAGAAAAAGACACCGAGCTTACGCTGTAGACAAATGTGGCCTGTTTTTTTCTCTCTTCTCTCTTCTTACCCAAAACCCACAAAAAACGCTCTAACAACCACCGAGGGACACGAGTGCTTTGCTGTTGCCTGCGCCCACGGAAACCACCGGCGAAGAGTGTCTGGTATCGAGCGCAAGATGTTTGGGTTTTGGGAGTTCAAAATATTCGCGGGCACAAATTCCCGCCATCGTCGTCGTCATCATGATGTCACCGTTAGCCTGCTACGATTAATGTGCGTTGCTATCCGGCCCTTGGCTGAGACGATAATGACGAAGCTGCACCGTAGTGGCATCGTTGACTTGACGCAAAACCGTCGCAAGGAAAGCTTACGCGCGGGCGGACGGCATTTCCTCACCATCATCGCCATCACCTTTATTTTTGTGTATGTGTGTGGAAAGCTCGTGGAACTGGTTGTGCAAAAATCTTCCCCCTCAGGGAGCTTTGTGGGCACTTTTGAGCGTGGATGGAATCTTTGGTTTGGAAACTGAATAAATTCCATCCCGCGGGTTTTAGCGCGTGGGTTCTTGCGCGGGAAAAGGGAATTTGTTGTGTGTCTTCACCCGTGGTCGCTGCTTCTTCCCGCTTGCCATTCTGCCCTTGTAAACGATAACGATGTTTGAGATGGCAATGTGTGTGTGTGTGTGTGTGTGTGTAAGGGGACCGCTGGGACCGAGCGCACTTGCGTTGTAAATTCCAACCATCTTGAGGTTGGCCGCGAGCAAAGCCGCGATGCTAAAGAAAAACCCGTGCTGGAGAGCCCGTACGTGAGCATGTAACCGAGGCAAGCATCCCGTACGGGGAGTGTATCACAATAAAGGGAAAATCAGGGGTATGGGGGGGTAAGAACACTTAAATTAATTACATTTGTTGTTTCCAAGTAAGTTGATGAGAGCCGTTGAAGGTGAACAGAAAAAAAGAGCCCACAGCACGCATCGGACGAGCTGATGCACACATGAATTGGGGCATCGGCTTGTGGGCGCGAGCTTGGACCTGAAATGGTGCTTCAATAATCATTCGGCGAACACTAGCTGCAATCTGAAGCGCTTCGTTAGGGTCGTTGCGCTCGAGAGGATCGTTGTTTTTTAGCGCTGCGCGTTTGCATTGATTAATTGAATTCATTATGAGCGGTAAATGGCGCAAAAGGAAAGGTGTGTTAAATGGAAATCGGAGAGAGGTTTCATCGCTTTTCCTTAATTAAATTACAGTTGAAATGAAATGGGACAGTTTTTGGTTCGAACCCAGGATTTTATGTTTGGCTTATTTAAATTATCATCTGATGGATATTTATTTATTGTGTATAAAAGCTCAGAATTGCAGAGAATTTTAATCAATCATCAGGCAAATCCATTCTGGCGTCCATTCTTGCAGACAGTTGGAGCCTGACTAACTTCAAGGACTATCCCTCCGCATCTTGCCACTGATTCAAAACGTTTCTCGCAGTTGCTTTCGCTTATTTTTGGAGGCTTGATCTCGCATCAATCACCCAGATATGTATGCGCTCAGCTACATTCCGATATAAAAAAAAATCGATACTACACAAAAACGTGCGCATGATATCAGATGTGCTGTACACTACTTGATGAATCTGTACTCTGGATGACTCTGTATGACATTGCTATGGAGAGCTTTATCGTCTCTGGAGGTAGGCTGTAGAAGTATCACTGTAAGGAGTTATACTGATCAGGTTTGTAAGGTTACAGATACGTGGAATTTTAGCTTGAAAAAGAGTCATGAAAATCATTATTATTCTTCCGTCGGAGTATTCAATTCAGTTGTCTAGCAAAACGTTCTGATATCCTCAAAGGGATCAGTTAAAGTTTTAGAGGAAAGTGGGGCAAAATGGGCATATAAATATATAATAATAATATTCTTTTGAACTTTCGACAAAACATAATTATTCTTACCCTTTTCTATGCCTCTTTAAAAACGGGGATGGATTAAAATTGCAACATAGCGTAAAAATAACTTAAACACATTAAAAAAGTATAAAATAAAAGTTGATGTTACGCATGACACGCGGGGAAAAATGGGCATTGCGCCGGGGCAAAATAGACTCATGTAAACAAAACGTGAAACCTCAAAACACTGGGGCAGTGTGGGCCACAACAGCAGCGCTTCGATAATGGTCAAAGCTTTTGCAAACGTTTTATGACATATATTCTCTTCCTACGTTTGGCTTTGCTGTTCAGGAATGTTTCAAAGAATGTATTATTATTTGAAACATGATGTCCATTTTGTCCCACGAGCAACATTTTTATATGTTTTGTTTTATTAAAAAAATACGATTTTTCTTACAGAAATGTTTAAACATATCTTCAATAATATACCATGAAAAACTTACACGCATCCCTGTGACATTGCTTTAACCTTCTTTTTTTCCAAAGTGGTAAAAATTACATTAACTTACAATTGCAGTTGCAAAAAAAAAAAGATTTTCTTTAAATATTGTTCTAAGTTATTTTTATACATGAGTACGAATATATTTTGAGCCATGGTGATTATCCTTGCTGTTAAATAATGTTTAAATAAAGGACTCATGATTCACCCCGCATGCTCATTTTGCCCTGGTTACCCCTAATAAGACTGTGGCAATCGGGGAGGTTTTGTGTGAAAACCTACTTCATCTACACCAACTATTACACTACCGAATTCTTCCATCATGTTTGCTCTCATTCAACCATCCCACTTCACAAACAATCCATCCAGTAGCTGTGCTGTTTTAGAATATTGCTCCCATTACTATGCAAAAATTCCACTCCACGTAATTACATGCAATTTGTAATATATCAGCCCATCATAAGCATTGCACGTGTGTATGTGTACGCGTTTACTTTGTGATGGTTTTTGTGGTTTTTGCATGCAACAACTCTAGCTAGTAATACCCCGTCCAACGGCACTCGAATCGACGCAATTACGGTCTCATTTGCATAATTGTGTAATGATTATTTGATTTAGCAAACGGCGTTAAATTACTACTGCAAGCATCACTATCGCTGGCGTGCTTGGAAAAACAAAATCAATTTAAATTCACTGTTAATATATAAAAAAAACCAGTGATGTTTGTAATGTTTCTGCTGCATCCAAATTCGGATACCAGATACAACCTCCGCACTGTAATGCAATGCAGATAAATTAATAATTGCAAAAGTTAAACAGAATCAATTATTAGACACACACACACACACACCTACACACGGAGTTGGGATTCAATAAATTCTATTTCCCCATCCATATTTGGGAAGCTGTTTACCTGCGCTCCTACATATGGTTGTATTGTAACAAGGAGTGGTATTAAACAGCTGGATCAGGTAGGTAGGTGAGTAGGGGAAAATGACGTCCAATCGAACCGACCGACGAATGGTGGTTAGGGAATGCATTAGAAGCCCTGGGTAAAGCGCAATCTCGGCGAGTGGTTGTACTGATGTTTGACCATCGCCACACCGGGGGCTCCTGGGAGCTCCAGCTGTGTAAATTGCGTATGATAATGATATTAATAACGTTCCTTTCGCTTCTAACCCCTTTCGCAGTTCGAAAACATTCTTCCCTTGTGCATGTGTGTGTGTGTGTGTGTGGTGTGGCTTTTGCAATATCCATCACTGCAATAAAGGAGTGTATATGCTGCTAAGGGATGTAGCGAATTCCCTTTTCCCCCCTAACCCAATGAGGATGGGAACGTTCCAACATATTGCTTAACCGTAGCCGGATGCAATGAATTATTTCCCCTTTTCATTGACGTCATCTGTGGGCTTCGCATCGAATAAAACGCAAGCAAAAGCCTTTCGATACGGGCCCAGGCGGCCGCTGTTGTTTGTGTAGCCACTGTCGCAGGGAAACTCGATTACGCAGGGCACTCTTATTACTATGCAAATGGATCAAGGGAGATGTGTTTGTTATTCTATTGTGTTTTTTTTTTTTAGTGGTGGGCTTTTTCCCTTCCATTTTGCTACCCTGTTGCAAGCTCTTGGGGTGTTTTCCACCTGTGAGAAATATTATTTTTGGTTCGTATTAAAAAAAAGCGTCTTTCCTTTCATACCTGACGTATTCTAATGCATTCCCTTTGTTTGAACAATCGCTTCGAAACTGCAGCGTTGCAGCTCGTGGTACCGCTTCCACGTGCGCAAAAATAGCACAGCGCAACATTCACGCAACTTTCACGCCAATGGAGCATAATTCGATTGTTGCGCTTTCGTACCGGGCACACGGGGGATGTTTTGCACCGCGATAATGGTGATTTTATTTGCACCTGTGCAGTCCACACGTATGTGTGTGTGTGTGTGTGTGAGTGTCTGTTGCGTACTTTAATTGAGTTTACACCACCGGCTGCATTTCGGGACTGTGCGTATGTGTAGGCTTTTAAATCACTTTAAACACACGGGCGCGGTTAAAATACACACTAATTAGAACATTCCCGTGTGCCAGCTCGCTCCGTTCAGTTTTTAATGTGCACCCGGAACGGGCATGCACATATTTTAAATAAACATCACACTGAAGCTCATTAGCAAGAGAAGAAGAAAAAAAGAAAAGCAAAACCGAGTACGATGAGTTTGTGTGATGCTTTAACACGCTGTCACGACTGTTTCGACATGTTTGCGGGAGAAAGTAGGGGAAACATGCTCGGAGGTATGCAGCCCCATAATTGGGGATGAAATTATTGACATCTGTTTCTGTTTGTCGTGTGTGACACAGTTTCCACATTCCATATCACCGCACCACTGACTGGGCCTGGGTGCATTCCAGTGCCAATGGGTTGTGTTTGAGGTAAAATAAACCCAGATTTTTGTGCTTCTATTTTCTCCGCCCCCCGCCACAATCAGCTTTATTTGTCTTGTGCTGGTGAGTTTGAGCACAAACTGGTACACACCTTTGGGATGCCAACATGCAATGCCCACCAATGGAATGGAATGTGCTGCCAAAAGTGCTGTGTAAATAATTCATAAAAGTTCAAATGCTTTCCTCCCCAAACAGATATAGATACAGCCGGCACATTCCAATCCGAAGTGCCACGGCTTAGGCAATCGGTGCGTCATGTTTGCACACAGCGTGGAAAGGTGGAATGAATTCATTAATATGTCGATTAAATTTCTTTTTATCAATTTACACAGTCACAAACTTTTTGGCCGTGTGAAATGAAACCTGATTTTTATTGAATTTCCCCAGAAATGGGAGATAAAAATGGCTGAAAATGGCTCCGCTCGTCTCAGCTGGCAAAATGATATTTCAACAAAAAAAAAGCACAACATCCTACCCTTGCCGCCATAAATTCTTTGCCTCCATCCTCGGTTGTTGAAGGCTTTGCGGGAGCGCGCAATGAAACCATGTCGCACCGAGGTATTGCCGAGCCCGGGTAACGAAAAATGCCATAATGAAATATTAAAATATTATTTCCATGTTATTTCCCTCAATCCGGAGCTCAATAATATTGCTTCCCGCCCTCATACAAGCGCTCCAGCTGCGTCAACGATACGGGATGATATTTCACCCCGTTGGGACTGTTCCATTTTGTACTTTGGGACGGGTGCAAGGGACAAAAAATGAGGAAACATGAAATAAAAAAAAAATAGGTAAAGTGTGTAATATGTTCCCGGGACGACAGTTATGAGTTTTATCCCAACAGCCAAGCGTCCCGGTTGGACAATTTTTCGGGATGATGTGCTTTTCGGGAAGGATTGAGTGAATGAAAAACAGGCTGAAAGAAACAAAAGCTTACGATGTGAGCTTTATTTTGAAATGAGTCTTATTCAAACATTTATAAATAAATCCTTATTTTTTATTTTTTGAATGAATTGCACTTTTATTTTACTTTTCAACTTATTCCTTTCATCTACCACAAAAACACTCCCATTCACTCAAACAAACAGCACTAATTTAAGCTCCGCTAGTTGGACGGTGCAGCTTTATCACCAGTTAATTCTATCCGTCGAAGCAGTCGCTCGTACAGGAGGGAAAAATCAGTCCCAAATGTCTCGAGCAGCAACGATGGCACCTTCGACGGCGGCTCTGGTGCCCTCGTGACCGGTTGGCACGTTGTTCTGGGCGTAATTCCCACACCGGCGTTCACCAGCGACAGCAGCAGCAGCAGCAGCAGCATTACGCCAACAAACAGCGGGAATGCTACGCCACCACGCTCTCCAGCGCTCATCCTTTATGGTTTTATTTTTCGGAACGTAATACCGCGATGTCAGTAGCAAAAGTATCCAGTGTTGCCGATGAGGATGACAGTGGCAATGACGACAATGTTGCTACAATGGTGCACTCTTTCTGTGTGTTTCTGTGTGTAAGAACGACTTACGCCTGACGCTCGACGGGACGTATCTCTGTCTCGGTAATGAGAACGCGACGTACCACTGCCCGGACAATATACCTTATTGGAAGCGAAGGGCGGCGTAGGTTTCGTGTGGAGTGTGGAGGCACACGATATACTGTTTCTAAGAGTAGGGCAGAGAGTCTCTCCCCGCCTTTGGGACAGGGGTAGCGAGCGCTGTGGCCCTTTTATAACAAGGCCATCATCAACTTCTTCTCGCTCCCCTGAGCTGAGGGTAATGAACAGAAGCCACATTGCATCGATCGTAACTTGAGATTAAGATTGCATCATTGGCGGGGATTGCACCTGTCCCCTACACCTGCGGAGAAATAACGACGCTCCAGACGCTGCTGCTGGGGCTCCCAATTTCATAAAGCAAATAAGCATTGCCGGGCATGTGAATGGAACATGGAAGATGTACAGAGACAAAAAAATGATATGAATCGTGTACTGGAGGAGAATGCAAGGGAAAGAATATAGAGCAATAACACTTAAGACTTTTCATGTTAATTTTTATTGTTTTAGTACCTTCAATCAGCTCGATTTCTTTTTCGCGCTATAGTTTTTGGATATTTCGGGAGGGTTTTGGCAGTTAAACTGATTTAGTTTATGAAATTTGACGTTCACTCAAATGTAGTGAGCTCAAATATTGATAAGAATCGTCAATAAAGAGTGGTTAAAGAACAAAAAACTCAAATTCAAGCCGTTATGAACAGAACCATTAGCGTATTCTTCAAATAATTGCGTACTCAATCTTCAAACTTTATCACAAAAAAATCCATTTGATTCATTTTTATTTTATTTATCATTCATAGCTTTATTTATAAACTCAAAACCCGTGCTTTAAGCTAAAAATAAACAACAACTGATTATAATTTTCCACCTCACCAAACCAAACCCAAACCAAAGTGACCGAGAACAATTACGAAAGATCTCATCTACAGATTGAAACTAACAAAGTGTTCCTGATCACTAATTGCCGTTCCATTGTTATGGTGCCATAGGAATTTCCCTTACCTCCCCTGAGGCTCTGTGAAAAACAACACAGCGGTGAAAAGAAAAACAGAAAAAGTGAAGCCAGCACTCGAACCAACCAGCTCAAGCGCCGGGAAGCCAACCTGCTGAAACACATTTCGCCTGACAACAATCATTAAATTACTTGACTTTTGTTACAAGCTGTTTGCGGCCCGTATTCTTCACCGTCCGCTCGTCCGTTTGGAAGGAGCCAAAGGAAATCCTTTTCTCTTTGGACAAAAGAATGAGAATAAAAAATAAAAAAGAGCGTCAAGACTTTGTACGCGGGCTGATTTAAAGCGTGCGATGAAAGGTGGTACGCGCCCGGCCGAACAAATCACGCACATCCGCCGGCGTGAGCGGATGGCCACTGTGCGAAAGGAAGTTGTAAGACGGAACCGGTAACCGGTAACGATGGTGCGAAGGAATTCACGACCCCGGCTGGCAACTGTTAATCATTCCCGCCCGCCAAAGACCAAAGACACACGCGCGAATTGTTCTGTCGCGAGCCACCGCGAGGTCACCGTGCCGTGGGTGTACGCGGGTGTGTGCCTCGGCGTTGTTGATTGATGATGCGATTGAAGCGCACAAAAGCGCACATAATAACAAAACATAAAAGCAGTTGTCGAACACCCCGGGGGATGGCGTTCGTGAAGCAGCGCATGAAGCAGCGAGCCGCGAGGACAGCAATTAGAACAATTCCTAATTGGAAATTGATTGCTTCATCAGGATGGCTGGAAAAGAGGAACGGAACCCCGTCAAGATTCGGAACTGCCGATTTTGTCGGGTGGAGGGACATTCCTCGGAGGCACCGGACAGGGAATTTCCTTCGCACGGTGACATTTGGTACGGTGGTTGTCCCGCTCTTTATGCTATTCTTTTGTTGTACCATTTTTTACGCTCCACGAACCGGAAACCCGAGCGCGAATAAAAGGGCGAAGCGTTTGGGCAGGCAGTAAAATCGCTTATCGTAAGGAGCGCCTTTTTTATGGTCGAGAGCGTACAAATAGCCCTTTTGTGTTTTGTGTCGCCGGGCGGGGTGGATGGTTAACGTTCGGTACGTGTTAATTTGTATGTGACCGATCGAATGGTGCGATATGGATTTTTTGATCATTTATTAAAATGGTTTTCAGCAAGGATGAAATGTTGGCCACGACATCACTTTAATGTGAAGTTTGAGTAAATTAAAACACGCTTGAAGATTGATAGAAATGAATTCATTGTATGAAGACGAATGAAAGAATTATTAAAACTTAGATATACGAACAAGTATTGTATCGGTTCTTCAGTTGGGATAGATACGCAATCCGTTCCGTGACTGTGATTCAGTCCAGAGAGAGTTTTTAAAACAGTGAATCACATTTGAATCTGCCCCCCATTGAAACCGTTCAATTTCAGATTAACCTCAGAACTGCTATACAGACAGCACCAAGACCCGACATTGGTATAGGATCAGTTCAAGGGCTGGTTGGGATCAGCCCAAATTTCTACGATCGGTATAGGTTCAAGATCAGTCCAAAGATCGGTTATAGGTGCGGTAATAAATCCTGGATTGATATTAGTGCGGGCTGAGTTCAATTACTGGATTATGCTCAGAATCTGGTCTAAATCTAGTATGAGAACGAAATTAGTTCTAAGAGCGGTACGAATTTGCGATCAGCTGTTTTGAGCTAGTGAAGGGAAAGATTAAGTTATTTTTGGAATCGATTTCGGCTATCTTCAAAGTTTTCGTAAGGAGCGTAAAGAATCAATTGAAGATAGTAAGTTCGGAATCAGTTTATGAAATAAATGCCTATTGTATTGCCTGTCGAAAAGAATCCAAACTTTACTTATAAACGATCCATTCTCATGGAGATTATGGGACTGATTTAGCTTCTGAAACTTCTCATTTCAATTTCCGAACTGTATTGTATTCCGGAGGCCATTCCAATTCCGCAGTCAATTCTGCTTCCGATTCCGGAGCAAAATGCAATTCCCGGGTGTATTCCGGAATCGATTCCAGAACAGGATTCAGCTCCACAATTGGAATCAATTCCGGTACCAGGATCGCTTCCAGAATCCAAATCATCTCCGAAATTGATTCCAAACACAGAATCGGAAGCGGGTAGGTCAGATTCCGAGCTCCCACCACTATAGGACGTCCTCCTCAGAGTTCAGAAGAAATTTTGAAATTGATGTTCAATCAAATTAACCTACTTGTTTAGTAAAATTGAGAAATTCATTGGCAGCAATAATAATTTCCACTGAATTTTAGTTTGCTGTATTTGAGGAAAACATATAATTGATCTCTGATTGCTAAAATCCCTCGAATATGTCGGTAATTTCTTTCTTCTCATTAATGTACAGCACATGATTGCTTTTCATTTTTAAAACTGCTCCTCAGTCACTGCTTAAACCCAGTTCACACATTTCGAATGCAACTCATAGTAATTATAGCACGAATAATTACGTCCCTCAATCAGAGCCGATCAATTCGGTGTCTCGTATGACATATGCACCACTTTTTGCACTCATCAATCACAACTTTCCCAATAAAAAATGCGCTGCATTACGAATTCTCGTTGGCCAACTACAAAGAACTATCGGTGCACTATTTTCTACCGAAAAGCTGGGTATTTGATAACCTCATTGCGTTGGTATAATTGCATGTACGTGCGCATACAGTTCCGCATGACTTCGCAAAACGCTCGCGGAATATCGCAAAACGCATTAATTAGAGCGGAGCTACACAGTCACCCATCAATTCGAAGAATTGGTTGTTGCTACAATAATCAATGTATCCAGCAAAAGTTATAGTATTACGTTGCCCTTTTTTGTTACAATTAATTCATAAACATTGTTTCTTTTATTTATTGTAAAATTCCTTTTTTAAAACGTTTAATTCCCTGGAAAAATGCAACATAATAATCTGCATCAATAAATGCGCAATTATAAACAGTTTAAAGAGCAATTTTCATCCTTTTCTTCGCCGTTTAAATCAATATCGTTCAAAGTGTAGCCTCATACATCTCACCTTGCACGCTGCTTCCAATACAATTTCAATTGATTTTGTAACACCTTTTTACAACCCCCTTTCTGTGTTGCGCACCTTTGAGCGCAAAACGTTGCAACGCCGGATGCATATGGTGATAAAAATAGCATAAAATAGCAAGCTCACCAAGTGGCTCTGAGCAGTCAAAAGGGATTCGCTCTAGTTCTCAGTGTACGTTTATACATACACACTCCCTCGAACCCTGTTTTTTCCACCCCATGTTTAAATTCATGAGCTAAAGTTGCATTTTAAGTTTTGCAAAGCTGTAGCTCAAAGAAAAGCTGCACAGCAACATAAAAAAACGCCGGGTAAGAGAGGCACCGACCCAGTGGAATCTCAGAAAGAAACGTTTATACGAACGGTACAAACGGTGAGCAAGTCGGGTGCATAATAACGAACCAAAATCATGGCCCATGAAAATGTCCTACTACCATCACCATGAGCTGGTGCAGTACTGGTGATACAAAAAGGCAGGGGAGGAAAAAAAGAGTCACAGTTTATTCAAATACAATCCGATCCAAAAAGTTTGGTGGTGATTTTTTGTGCATAAATTTCAGTTGCAGTTTTCGTGCTCTCGTTTGCTCTTTTTCGCTTGCACTAACCGTGATTTGCTTCATGCTTTGCTTCGCTCGTAAAATTGGGCACGACATTTATCGTCTGAAGCGGTTTAATTCTTTTTCGCAATGTTCTTTTCATAATAATGTACACGTGCATCGTCACTTCTTGTACGGTTGAGTGAGGTGAGCAGCGTGTAGCAAGATTTGTGCTGAGTTTTGTCAGTCTGAGACTGTAAGTGAAACTGACTGGCAGAACAGGTTGTGGTGCCATAATTTAAAAAATCAACTTGCCAGAAAACCACCTTCCAAGGCGCCTCCAATGAAGCGAAGTGAATCAAAATTGAATCAAATTTTGACCTCTTTCGCTCCCGACCCCTGAGCAGAGACACGAGTTTTCCACCACACCTGTCCTTTTTCTTTTTCCCTTCCCAAAACCGTCCCCTTTAGATGGAGCGTGAAAAAGCTCTTAGTTCTGCTAATAAATTTTATGAATTTATCCTCCCATTTCTCGCTGTGGAAATTGCTGTAACAACGTCCCCGTGTTGCTCTCTACGCTGCGCTGTGGGGATGCTTTCTTTTCTCCACCGAGACTCCACTCGTACTGCCCGCGAGGCCAACGAGGTAACGAGACAACGGTACGCTCCCTGCTGAGCCCATAACTCAATGTACATTTTGGCTGGTACGCAAGTTTGTACACGTGTGGTACAAGATGATGAAAATGCGCCACATTCTTGACGCCTCTAGGACACGTTACGCCTCTTCCTGCGGTGGTAAGAACCGAGACAAAAAAAAGGAAGAAAAAGATATACTTTGCTGTCCATAAAAATGGCTGAAGCAGACCGGCTTGACTCGCGAGCAAAAACGTGCCATACTGATACCCCTGTGCAGCTTGTGCAGTCTGTTACGAAATGAGAAAAGCGGGGATTGCGAGTGATGTCAAACGACGCCATATAAGGCGTAAATGGGTGCCATAAGTTGCTCGTGTGATTGAGTTGGGCAGCATGAAACTCACTCGCTTTACTCACTTATGTTGACGGTTATTTTACGCTCCGAGCGTAACCAACCGTGCTTTAGATTTTGCACTGGAAAAAGTCAAGGTTGTTCTTGTTCTTGTTCTTGTTCTTGTTCTTGTTCTTGTTCTTGTTCTTGTTCTTGTTCTTGTTCTTGTTCTTGTTCTTGTTCTTGTTCTTGTTCTTGTTCTTGTTCTTGTTCTTGTTCTTGTTCTTGTTCTTGTTCTTGTTCTTGTTCTTGTTCTTGTTCTTGTTCTTGTTCTTGTTCTTGTTCTTGTTCTTGTTCTTGTTCTTGTTCTTGTTCTTGTTCTTGTTCTTGTTCTTGTTCTTGTTCTTGTTCTTGTTCTTGTTCTTGTTCTTGTTCTTGTTCTTGTTCTTGTTCTTGTTCTTGTTCTTGTTCTTGTTCTTGTTCTTGTTTCAATATGTTCCTTGTTATGTTTTTTTTTAAATTCTTGCGCTCTCCTTCATTATAAGGGACCAGGGAAGTCCTTTACGAACAATATCGATTCGAGCTTTTCAATGTTATATTACTGATTTAAAAAACTTCTACAATGTTCCTGGAATCAAGTACATTGATCTTTCGCTCTCGCAAACAAACCAATTCGTTGCCCCTTCATAACTTTGCAAAAGTTCGGTACCGCTTAACCCGCTACCATACCACATCAATCAGCAAAGTCCATAAAAGCCTTTGCTCTGCTTATCGGTAATTACCCAGGCGGCTTACCCTACCGGCGAAAGGCATAAATTTCCCCCGCCGGGTTTCTGTTCACTCGGAGGAACGGGTCAACGATTACGACTACTACTGCTGCCAGTGGACCTGCTGCTACTGGTGGTTGTGTTGCCGGCACATGGGGAGGCAATCAAAATCGAAAACGGATTTACGCTAGCGACGATTCGATTGACTAATAAATCATCACCCAAACCAGTTTCGTTCGCCGTATGATTTCTGTATGAAGGGGAATAATTCACAAAACAGCATTCAAACAACTTTCCTTTCATATATTTCGTTTGCAATCAGGTTCGGGACGTAGTGAGTTAAGTTTTTCGACAAGATTTCGACTCGCCGAAAACTCCATAACCATAGAAGACCGAACAAACGAAGCGGGTATAAAGTTTCCACTGTTCCGTCGATAGCTTTCGATGGTCGACGGATGTAGTTAAAGTTTGCTGTTGCAGGAGGAAATTTATCATCATTATACGCTGGATATATGAACGCGAGAAGTTTAGACAATTTTAAGTCTTTTTACTCTGAAATCGGTTTAATTCTGCTCAAGATAGAAGCTTGAAAGACGCATGATAAAATCATTTCTTAGTCTCTCGGGGTTTTCCAAAATTGTTGGCTAAGAAGAGCTACAAAAACATGCACACAGCTTCGTGCTCAAAGTGCTTGCTGTCGCATTTCAAATTCATCATGGTTCTATATTGTTTTCTTTTGCCTGTGTGTGTGAGACTGATGTGAGCCATGATCCTTTGGGTGTCATAATACGCTCAAAGCTATCAGACTACGCTGGTTTCGTCTGTGTTGACCTTCCCGCTGTCAGCTTTTAGCAGCAATTTAGATTCCATTTCTTTGTGCTGTAGCTCCTGCGTTGAAAAGTTCATCTCAGACGTTCCCTTCCATTTACGCTGGAGTAAGCAAAATTGGAGTTTTATGTGCGTCAAAGATCATTTAAGATAAAATTGTGTCTTTTTTGTCTAATTTTCTTCTCCAAGTAAAACACCCAAACCGGTACAAGTTGTCCACGTTTATTATCTCTTTACATCGCAAGTATGAAACGAATTTCAGCCAAATTCCTTCCAGCCTTACCATGCAGGATAATATTGCATTAAAATACGAAACATCGCCTTTGTCAACACGCTCCAGCCCGTGCCGGTTTTACCATGACAAAGCTTATACATTTTTGATACGAAAGCCTTGTTCGAACCTTCCGCCGGCGGAAGATGAAACGAAATTCAATTCTGTCGCTGCCACCAAACAGACAGCAGCGTCAACGAGAACGACGACGAGTGGCGATGGGAACAGAAGCAAACAACAACAACAGCAGCAAAAAGACGAATGAAAATTCGAACCATCACGTTGATGCTGCCGGCAATGCCGGTTGATGCTACCACACCCAACGCAAACGCCGCCGCTGGTACGAGCGACCCCGGCACGGCACGGCAACAATAAATTGCTTCGTTTGAACTGAAATCGTAATGAAAACGTAATAAAATATGTAAACCTCCACATTCGGTTGAAACGGGAGGTCACCACCGGTTCTCCCGCCCGGACTATCAATGATAAATGGCATCTCGTGTGCTGGGTCGGTTTGGGGTTGGCGGCCCGAGCTGAAGGACACTGGCGTCAGCTGATTCGAACCGAAAGGGGAGATGGGGGGGGGGCTTACGTATTGGAGCAATGAATTTTCGATGCGACAGTGATTCGTGCCAAGGTGTAGGGTGTAGTAAGCGTCTCGTGATAGAGCGTCGAATAGAAAATACATTTTTAATCGAGTATAAATCAAGCAGCGATGGATATTGATATTTTTTGGACGAGCTGATTAAATGTGTGAAGCGTTCAAAATGCTCCATCAATACTAAAGGGAATGGTTGTAGCGGGTGCAGGTGCTGAGGAAAGGATTGTTATTCTATTACGCACACTTATTCCAAAGTTTTAGCAAGTTTATCGTGTTTTCTTTAACAAACATTTTTCGTCTTTTTTTCACATTTTGAGAGGAATCTCCTATAAATTAGCCAAATGCTTCTAAATACGCCATCCACCTACCACAGCTGCTGGAGCTTAAAGAGCGCTACCAGAGCACAAAATCTCTCAGCCAGTATGAAAAAAAACAGAAAAAAGAAGATAGGCACCAGAGAAAACAACACCACTCACAGACAAAAATAGCACACCCATCGGTGAAATGCACGACGCTACATATTTCATGTGAGTTTTCATTTGAATGGGAATGCAATAAATATTAGCTGGAGGGAGGGGAGGGGGGGTGGAGTTTGGGATGAATGTGGTCCACCGTTATCCACTGCCAATTCGCACCCCTAAAACGAACGAGCGAATCCCGTTTCCGTGTGTGAGTGGAATGCCGGTGAAAATTCTAACCCGAAAACATGGTCCAGTTTCAGTAGCTCCGGACACACCGTTGTCGTTACCTTTCTTTTCCTTTCCCTTTCCGTGTGCATGTGCAGTGAAAAATGTAGCGCAGTAGCGCTTTGGTAGGCGATTGTTTCCACCGACGGTTTGAATCGGACCGAAATCGACGAGCGTGAAAATGAGAAAAATCTGCCACCCGTGGACACAGACACACACATACACGGACAAATTAAACGAGCCGTACCAATTTAGTCTTTTGCTGTTTTGAAGTTTTTATTTTTTTGTTATTGCTGCCGGTGAGTTCCTTTTTGTTGATGTTGTCGTTGCGAAACAGCGTGTTCGAATATTGGCGAACCGCTTTATTCAAATTGTTGCACCCCATTTTGGTGTTTTTATTAGTTTTATTGGAAAAAGAGAGAAAAAGAGCGAGAGAAAACAGTCGCGAAATAACAATTGATAACCAATCGATTGGCGTGCTATCGTACAGTGCCATTTAAAGACAGGGTGACACAGCTGACTGGTGACAGTTGTTGGGCAGGGAGTGAATGCAATTTAGAGGCCTGTGAGCCTTAGTAGGCTTAGACGAGCGTAGGCCTCGCAAGCTTGCCTTTGGATTGTTTATTTATAGTGGAAGAAAAACACAATTTTTCTAAATTGATTTGAAAACGCCCAAAAAGTTCGTCGCTTAGTGTATTATGGAAACAATTTCTACATTACTGAAATGTCCACTTTCAAGACAAGATTCAAAATGGCGACTATTCTTGAAGTAACAACGTATCTCAGCTGGGTTCTGTTATTGGTTGCACCGTCCCAAGAAACCGTTCTCCCTCTCCATACCACAATCAATAGAGCTTTAACTCGAACATATTGCGCACGAAACAAAGAGATCACTCCCTACCGTATATCGTCAGACCCAGCCCAATGGAGTGTAAAGCCCGAAGAAAGCGTCTCCAGCAAACGGACCCAATTACCGGCAAACGAACAGCGAACCGGCAGCAAATTGATAGAGTGCTACTTTGAAGGCTCTTCGGTGCAATCATTTAACCGCAAACAGGTCGACATGCAATCTGCCGAAGGCAGCTCACCACTTCAGCAAGGTGCCGCCACCGTGGTACCAAACAACGCGGAACAAGGAGGCAGCAGTACGGTAGGAAGCGGTTGGCATGACGATGATGGTGGTGGTGGTGGAAGAAAGTTTCCTGGAATTAATGGTGAGTACATTTTGGTACGAGCGGCAAGCAAGCAATAAGGAGTGCAGCATAAGAAGGAGTTTCAAATTGGCCTCTCGTAGCAGTGACCCGACTGTGCCCCTCCGGTTGGATGAATTGTAGTGGTCGAGCAGTGTTCGAGTCGATTTGTGGCCAGGCTGAACGACGAACTGAGCAGCCGGTAAACGATGCACAAGGACACGGTGCTAAAGGGCTTTGCCAAAGTGCATTCGGCTGGATTGGTGGTGATTTCACAGATGGAGAAAACCTTGCCGCACCTGGGGGGTACGCTGGTTTGAAAAGGCTTCAGCATCACTTCACCACTGAGAAGAGAACACTCACCCAGTGCGCCCCATTCCGTCGCCAAGCAACAGATGGCCGGCGGAACGGCTCCCGAGTGTCCCTACGGGAAGCACCCACAGGGAAGCACTGGATTCGGCACGAAAGAATTGATAAACGGAAACAATCTCGAGAGCTGTCCGGCGGGAAGTTTTTGGACAAGTTTGAAGCAGTTGCTAGCCGGGACATGTGCCCGGTCGTCCCCAGGATAGTGCTCTGCACGGTAAATATCCTCGAGAATCGTTCGGAACTCATCGTAAACGTGCTGCCGAGAGGAAATGATAGCTCTTCAACGAACGAAACTGACCGCTCGGTGAAACAAGGTTAGTTTTCCCCCCAAAAAAAGTGAAAAAAAAACTCCATTTAAATTATGACTCACCGCTGCTCTTCCAGCGTACAGAAGCGTCGAATGCGATGTGGACCCTTCCGATCTGGGCGGACGCATCGTCGGCGGGCGGAATGCACTGTACGGCGATGCGCCGTTTCACGTGTCGTTGAGAAGCCTTTACCACGAGCGGCGGCACGGCTTCGGCAGTGGGTTGTTCTGTGGCGGGTCGCTGATTACTGCCAGTCGCGTCTTGACCGCTTCCCACTGCTTCACCACAAAACCCTCCAACATGGTGGTGGTGGCTGGCGTACTGAATCGGTTCGATCGATCGGAGCGTATGCAGCAGCGCCGTGTCTTGCGCTACCTGGCCCATCCGGGCTGGCACGCAAGGACACTGGCCGCGGACATTGGGCTCGTGGCGCTGGTGAGTCCTTTTCAGTGGGATGGCGGTGTACAGCCGATCGCACTGCCAAACCGTCCGCCGGTGGATGGAGAGCCCTGTACCATATACGGTTGGGGTCAAACGGCGGAAGGTCGTAAGCAGCGCTTCCAGCCCGTCTGTCTGCAGAAGGCCAGCGTGAGCGTGCTGGGGTTGGAGCGGTGCAATCGTTCGCTTCACACGGTCGTTACCGTGCCGGACGGTACGCTCTGTGCCGGGAGCTTCGACGGAGGGGTTGACTCCTGCCAGGGCGATTCGGGCGGTCCGCTGGTTTGTGGTGGAGGCGGTGCACTTTATGGCATCGTTAGTTTCGGTTGGGGCTGCGGGAGGGCCAACTTCCCCGGTGTGTACACCGATGTGTTCCAGTATCGGGGCTGGATTGTGGAGGCGCTGGACAGTGATCCAAGGACGTGGAGTGGTACCGGTGGAACCGGTGTTTTCTTTGCCCCAGTGCGCTGGAGCACTGCTGTGGGTGTAATAATAATGTTTAGCACCGAGCTGCTGGTGCTACTGCCGTCGTAAACCGTCTAAACTGAGTGCCGTCGAGTCCATTTTCTTCGAGTTTGGTGTTTGGTGGGCAGCAAAATAAGGAACTGTCAATTATTCCACGGAGAGTTTAGAATCTAAAGGAGCTGTGGCACTAGAACGTGCGAGCAAAGTGTCAGACACGGGGGGGGGGGGGAATTATTTGAAGACCTAGAGGAACACAAACATCACAAAAATGGAGAACTGTGGAGAAGCTGTTTTGAGCCAAAGTGAGAGTCTGGAATAGTGATGGGTAATGGTGGCAAAAATCCGGAGTAGACTCCGATCCGTATCCGAAAATTTCGGAACCGACTTTGGAAGGTAGGTCCGACCAGCGTTAACCTGAGCCGTTTGGAATCGTCTGGAGTCGTCTGGAGTTATTCGGAGTTGTTCGAAGTCTTCCGGAGACATTCAGAGTTGGCCGGAGTTGTCTGGATTCGTCCGGGGTCGTCTGGAGTTGGCTAAAGTTGACCGGAGCTGGCCGGAGTCGTCCGAAGTCGTTCGGAGTTAGCCAGAGTCATCCGGAGTCGTCTAAAGTTGGTCGGAGTTGGGTTGAGACGGCCGTTGCGATGTGTTTGTCAGGCATTTGATCTTCCACCGACTCCAACTATTGCTGACTTCAGTCCAACTGCTATTCTTAGAAAGAAAGGCCTGTTTAATAAGTGCACCGGCAAAGCGAATCACGAAATTAAATGGCTGATTAAATGCACCAGCATGTCTTCGTCTAACGCCGACTTGGGCCAACTCCAGACGACTCCAGACGACTCCAGACGACTCCAGACGACTCCAGACGACTCCAGACGACTCCAGACGACTCCAGACGACTTCAGACGACTTCAGACGACTTCGGTCGACTCTGGATGACTCCGGACGACTCCGGACGACACCGGACGACTCCGGACGACTCCGGACGATTCTGTACGGCTCCAGACGACTCCAGACAACTCAGGACTACTCCATCTCCTGGCGGAACTTGAGAATCCGATTTCTCCAGAATCGTAATCAGACTTACAATAGCCGGAATCTGATTGGAATCTTGAGTGCACACCATAAAAAGCACACCACTAGTCTGAAGACACCATTGGCTCGTCTTCTCGTGCCAGCTCCGGTGTTAGCATGAGAGTGTTAGAGCACTGCCACGGGCCCGTATACCGAACCGGTTAATGATATTTACCGTCCAATTCCGTACCCGTATGCTGCGCTGCTGCGGGGCAAACTCACCGACCATCGCTCCAACTTTAACTATTCCACTTAATTAGTTTTAGTTTTACGAGCCCAAAACCAGCCGTAACGAGTACGGGCACTTGCGAAACCCAACGCGTACACAATATGTACATTGTCACTGGTAGTTAGGTTGCAGTAGTTTGCATCGTTCGGTTAGTTTAGCCCTCTGGTGCTGTCCTGGTACTGGCTACTGCTGCTGCATGCAGTATGCAATGTACTCTGATACTGGTGTTTCGGTGGTTTAGCGCCTTCAAACAATGGTGCGGACGTGGAGGCCCCGGAGGGCAAGAGCCGGTCCGTATGCACCAGTGTGCAATGGCTAGCTTGTGTCGTAACCAGCCGTGGGCCTGGACCGTCGTCCAAATCAAACCCGAAGCGAGCCAACATGACAACGGCATGAATCCTGCTGGCTGGCTAAACTTAGCCGGCAGGGCTAACCGCACTCAAACATACATAGTGCCTTTCTCCCTTTCTCATACGCTCTCTCTCTCTCTTTCTCTCTCTCTCTGTCTCTCTCTCTCTCTCTCTCTCTCTCTCTCTCTCTCTCTCTCTCTCTCTCTCTATGGGTGTTTCAGCTTTCCCAGCGATGCTGGACGACGGTTTGGTTATGCATATTTTATTTTATCCTTGCTTCCACGTCTTCACGTCCCATTTTTTTTTCTTCCTTTCAGTCCTTCAGAGTAATGCTGCAGACTTCGTGTCGTTTCGCCACCACCGCTCTCTAGCCCTAACCCATCGTCTGAGCATCGCGTCTGCTGCTGATGGTGATGATGATGAGCAACGATTTGTGGCCACCGCTGGGTTTAGTGTAGCAACAATGGTGTGAGGCGATTTTTTCCCTTCTCTCCAATGCCAGTGACTTTGACCGGTTTACACCAAACCCTAGCCAAGGAGTCCTTTGGGTCAGTGAATATAATGTATGCTAAAGAGCACTAACTCCATCGATGGGCGACGATGATGGGAAAGCTTTCTAAACTTTCTTTTAAGCATCTTCATTGGCACTGTTACGAGATTCCCCAGTGGTTGTGTTTCGGTTGTAGTGTGGCCCAAGTAATGCACACAGCAGGATTGTGTTGGAGTATCCTCAGTGATTGGCATTTTCAGAGAAACTCTTTGATTAACCAACTTGCATAATCAAACTCGAGGAAAAAGCTCTCTTGCGGCTCTCGGCTATCGGCATAACCACTTTAAAGTGCCACCTACATTCATCAAAAGACACCCAACTGTACGTTGACTTCCCTAGAGGACGTCGCACATGGCCAACGCCTCCACGACTATCTGGGTTTGAGCGCAAGAGCTTTTCATTTTACAAAAAAAAAGGATCCTACAGTCTATGCCCTTTAAACGTTGGGTGGGCTTGGGTAAAGTGAGTTTGCTGGGATGTTGCTTAGTAGCCAACACATCCTCCACATATGAACGAGTCTTTCGACGAGCCTGAAACGACCGAACCTCAACAACCGAAACAAAAATTCCTTCGAGTTTCGAGATGGGCGCTGGGTGAAGAATGGCATCAGGACGGGTCAATTGAGAAGTCAATTTAAAGAATTATGTGCGGTAACTACCCCCGGGTTGCCGGTTTGTCACATTTGTTGCACGAGCTCACTTGCCTGCTGGAGGCATCGCAACCAACATCAAACGAACGCCGTGATTCAGTTTTTGTTTGTGTTTTTTTGCCTTACTGCTCAAGGACAAACAAGCTCCTCTGTGTTCGCGGGAAGTGTGTTTAGGTCCCGCCGTCGTTTTCTCCAGGATCGTCTGCCGCGGTGTGGCAGCGTGTTCGATACATTAGCGATGGTTCGTGGTAAATTGGAGCCTCCAACTCGTGTGTACGCGCCATTGACAGTTTGCTGCTTCGCAAGGTCGTCGCAAGCAGACTAGCCTACCAAACGCTCTACAAACAACCACACGCTGTTGGTGAAGTGAATACAATTTAAAAGCTTTTCAGTCTGCCTTTCAGAAGCGCCCGACAGTGGAGAGCGCTTTGTTTGCGCTTCTTTCCCTTCCGAACACGCTGTAAAAAGACGCGCACCGAGCAAAAGGAGCAATTTGCAGCACCTGCGAACCGGCAACCGGCACTTGTCTCTGAGTAAGCAGAAATAAAATAAACGATTGCCCTGCCCAAACAAAAAGGAGGTGGAAAGATGGTGGAATTCAATTTTGAGAAACAAATCACACTTCCGGCGGGTGGGTTCGATATTTAACTGTCCTTCCCCCCGTACAACCAGGTAGCGTCAAACGAACGAATGACCTGAAGAAAACTCCAGCATCATTTGGCCTGTTTTTCCACCCATTCCGACCATCGGAGATGGAATTCCTTAAGCATTTTTTCTCTCCCTATTTTGCTGTTGCTTCCCAAAGTGTTTGATCTCTTTGACTCCTTGCGCAAACGGCACGCAGAAAGCGCTTTTGCCTTTCGCGCGCTGGTACCCGGCAACTCAAGAACCGCAACCGGGAAAACAAACGACGACGAACAAAAGCAAACAGAACGCACGCGAGAAATTTTCTCTGGAATGTTGCGCTACCTCTCACTCTCTCTCTCTCTCTCGCTAGCAGAAGCGACCCCCTCTATCGCTAATGTGCAAGCACGATCAAGAACGACCCATTGGCGTTGGCGCCAGCCATATCGGCGAAGAAATCAACCGTGTAGCGACGACCGTTCGGCACAAAGCAAAAAAAAAGGATCGCCCAAAAACCCCGCAAAGGTGCAGTACACGCAACCGTGCGTCATGCGTCGAGGACGCGGCAGCTGGGGTAAAGGTAGTGAAATGAAAATTGAATTTCTTCACGTTTGCTTTCTTTGGCTGACTGCCGGTGGCAGGGCAAAAAGGAAAGAACAGTAGCTAACAGGCATCCTCTCTGGGCAACCAGACGCTGCCGCACGTTTTCCAGTGGGAGCCGGCGAATTGGTTAGTTATTCTATGCTTTCATTTCGTTTGCTTCGTTTGCAGTTTGCACAATTCATTATGCCTTGATGTTTTCTCGGTAAAGCGGGCGCGGTTTGCTTACTTATGGCGCAGTGGAAGTGCTCCGGGGACGGAAGTTCCTACCCCTCAGTAAGGTCGGTTGGATTCGGTTGCACGATGGATTTGCAGTGGTTGTTAGGAGAGTATTATTTTATTTTAATTTGTGGTTGTTTTGTTAGCTGAAATGGTCTTATACATTAATTATCAACATATTATATGCATTTACCATTTAAAATCCTTTAAGGGAAGCAGAAATTTATAGTCAAACAACTACGATAAAATTAAATAAAGGTGTGTTTTTGGTAGCCTTTAGGTGTCTACACAGCATCCTTTCAATTCAGCTCCTAAAGGATGACGACATACCGATTTAAAATTAAAAGCATAGCGAGCTCCAAAGAAACGATATTCCTACCCCCCGAAAGGTCTGTTGGTTTTTTTCGTATGCTGGTCGCTTCAGTTCTTAGATGAGTTTACATTAAACCATCTTTCCCAAAATTTAAAAATACTGACTTTTGATTCCTACTCCTTCAACCAGCTCTAATCCTTGCAAGAAGGCACAGGAGCACAGTCAAAAGGTTACGTTAAAAGCCGCATAATGATGTGGATCGTTGGTGTCTCTACGAGTGTGTCTCCCCATGATTATTCCATACGCCTGAAAACGTTAAAGACATATGCGGACTGAATACGCGAACGATGACTGAATTTCAAAGATGAAAGGAACCTTTATGGCGTTTCTAATAAGAACCAAACACGGCCATGTCAAAAACCGCACCTGCGAAGAAGCTCCTTTCCTTCTCCAGCGCTCTTTCGTTCATTCCCCATGAATGATTGTTCAAGCGAGCAAAATGTGCGTTCTGGAACGAGTGTGGTACACACACACACACACACACACACACACGTATGAATGAATACCTGCTTGTGGGGAAATTCCATTTCCATCCCCTCGTACAAATATGATTTATGTATCTCCACCGTGAAACGCAATCAGAGTGTAGTCGATTTTTCCCACTTTCACAACTCTTCTCGTTTGTCGACCCTTCCCATCATGCGATAACTTTCCACTTCAGCCCGAGAAGTCTTTATTAGTGTCACGGTGAATGGGTCCACAAATTGCACGCAAGCATCGCTGAAAGGCTGCGACTGTAACAGCGTCCCTGTTGACCTTTGCAATCTAACCGAACCGAACGGAGCATGTAGCCGTAGTGTCTTACCGGAAGAACTCGGGGGAAAAAGTTTTACCCCAACGGGGAAAGGAGAGGACACATGACAACGGGAAATCGCAATAAAGTGTGTTGCACCGTAGCTTGGAACCATTGCTGCTCCAGTGCCCAAGGACAAGCCAGGAAATCGGACAAACAAATATCCGGCTAATTCCGGTACCATCCGGATATGGATACGGAAGGTCATTTCAGAAGGCCTGCAAGTTATCCTGAAGTTGGATCCGAAGGCGTAGCAATCTATTTTCCACCCGAACCCAAATTACTTTGCCTAGTGCAGCACTGCGGCTATCAACTATGGAAGGAAGGGACAATGCTTTCCAATGCGGCCCACACATGGTCGTGTCGAAACAATTTGCTGACAATTTTTCTCCTTTTCCCTTAATGGAAAAGAGGTGGCGACTTTGGATACATTGGTTTGGAGCATTTGAAGGAGGGTAAAGTAAACACAGAGCCCTACTACAAACGCAACCAAAGTAATCGAACACCAAACAGCGAGTGGAATGACCGGAACGGAGAGAAATGGGCTAGAGAGAAAGAAACTTCAGACTAGTGCGCCGGTAAGGCTAAAAAGCATTCCAAAAAGCGACGTCGGGCGTCACGTCGACCCACTGTCATCGTTCTTCAGGCTTCAGGGCCGGTTTCCCTCGGGTTGGTGTTTTTCTTTCTCCCTTCCTCCTCCATGTCTGTCGCTGCCTGTTCGGTGGTAGAATTCCTTCGAGACGTTGCGTTGGAACAAATGAACGAAAAGGCCCCAGCAAAAGGGCACGTGTGCATGGGCACGTGAAAGGGCCCACTGTATCCTTCGCTTCACTAGCTTCACAGTCTGAGCTCAACCGGCCCGAACAAAACCGCACCCGCAAGCGAACAATGCGCAATCATCACGGATTTTTTCGTCCCGTTGTGGGTTTTTTTTTTTGCTTCTTGCTTCATATCCTTCCTTTGGCGTGCTCTTCATTTTGCGCACCAAACCATGCGAATGATTCGTTTAGCTTGTGGACGGCACAGAGGGAAGTGTGGGCTTGTACAGTGTGTCTGAGCTGAGCTTCACTTCATGAGGCAGAGTACAGCAGCTTGCTTTTTTTTTTGGGGGAGGGATGGTTTGCTTTCTCCGCTCGGTTTGATGTTAAAGCTCATGCTAATTTATTACTCCCGGGCGATGAGTGAGCAGAATCCCCCGGAATCAGCCAGTAGGTTGTCTGCTGAGGTGAGGTGAGGTGAGTGGCAAGCAAAGAGTAATGATGGCGGTAAATGAGGCATTCTTATTGAAAGCTAAATCAATAGTCGTAACGATACTTTCGAAACGAGCATTGTTTCATCGGAGAAGCAAAAGCGGGGGGGGAAGTAAGTACGTAAACAAATCAACAAGAGCAATGGAGTTGAAGAAGTTGAATAAGAGATACTAAGGCTAGTAGGTAGAAGGTAGTACAGGAAACCACAAAAGCCACTCTAGGTCCCACTTGCAACAGTGTAACCTACTCTCGCAAGCTCGCTCGTGCCAAATCGGGCGACCATTCATTTAATTGATGAAACACGACCGATAAGACTAACTTCAGCTTCTCAACTTCTCAGACCAACAACAGAACCACACTTTGTTCCGAGTTAATCCAGGACAGGAGGAGTAAGTTGGTGGTTGATTGACCATTCGTTTACTTTACTCAACGCCCGAGCACCGAAAGATGCGGAAAGATCAGATCAGCTTAATGTCGGGCTACTTATCGGGCTGGCTTCTGGGCAGGAGGAACATGCAACATGGCACAGAGGATTATGTTTTTGACCACGATGATGCTGGTTGCTAAGCACTGGTACTGGTACGTGAGATCATAAAACTGGATGAGAATGATACTTAAATTAGCTTTGGCAAACGCCGAAGCTGATTCTGATGATAATAGGTGTCGGAAGCATAAATCTGTATTACCACCGTAAGCTTTCACCTCCAGGCACACGTACGGCGGCGGCGTACGCACACACTGGATGCTTTGTGTTTGTTATTATCGCCTTTCTAGCTTGTGAGTGCCTTTGTTGTGATACTGACACGGTTCATTTTCTAGTTTCACTCCTTCCAGTGAGTTCCCTTTGGTGAGAGTTGAGAGAAATTTTGCCTCCGAGAGAGAGAGAGATAGAGAGAGAGAGAGAGAGAGAGAGAGAGAGAGAGAGAGAGAGAGAGAGAGAGCTAGCAAGAGTAAGAGAGGTTTTAAATAGAGAATAGAATAGTTGGAGTGAGCTTAGAAGTTGTCTATGCTCTTATTTGCTTTCTAGAGAACGACAGCAAACATCACATTTTGGATGGTTTTTTGTTTGTTTAATTGATTCTAGAGGGCGCTGAAGTGCTGTGCAGATGGCGCTAGCGATTTAAGCTTCCAAAATGGACTTAAGGGCATTGTAATTATTGTTTTCATTGCTTTTTTTTAACTTTTATCATTCTGGGTAAGCTTGTACATTACGTCTATTCAATGCATCTGTTGACATTAATTTCAAGCCCAATCTCACGCATCATCGTACATCATCAGCTGATTGCTGTAAGCTCTTTCCCTTGAATCATTCAAACAGTACATGGACGCTTAGGGATGAATCTAAAACACGCTCACATAGACAAATAGATACAAAAATGCACACACACACACACACACACACACACACACACACACACACACACACACACACACACACAAGCAATTCTCCTCTCGATGAATCAATTTCACGCTACGTTAGGTCGTGTTTTACAGTAAATTGGAGCGCTTTTCACATTATCGCTTATCTGGCTGACTGCATGTCCACTTGTAGTCACCGGAAGACCGGGGCTAGCTTTGCTCTGTTCGGTGCGGTTCATAAATATCGTCCCATCCCCCGATTCCATCTCCAAGCAACCAGAACCCTGTGAATGTAACAAATTTTCCCATTCCTGTGCCCCTCTCCAGCAACAACGGCAAAACGTAACAAAAAAAAACACACCAACAAGACTCTCGCGAAGTTCTCGGGTGGAAACTTTTTCCCAGGAACCAACACAATCACGCGAAGGGTGATTGTTTTCCTACTACTACTATTTTGTGTTTTATTTTACTTGCCAGCTAGATACAAAGGTTTGACATACGACTTGAAAATTGACAAAAGCAAGTACCGGCGTGTGTACACGTAATTCGTTGGGCCAGAGCCGCTACCACTTTCTTGGAGACCGTCCAATACCTGTTGCCGTAGCTTCGCCGGCCATGGATTGTGCAACCAGGAAGTGCGCAAAAAAAAATGGAAGAAAGAAAACATTGGCACATTTTTCCCGCGGAATGCAGCAATACCGCTGGAACTCTTTTGTTACTTAAACTTTAACATTCCTTCTTCCAACTTTCCAGCAGCAGCAGCAGCAGCAACAGTGGAAAGGCAGCAAAGGTGGAAAGCAAACCGAACACAAAATGAAGTACAGTAGCTCCCAAGGGAACGCGATTGTGTACGATTTGCAGAAGAGCAAAAAAAAAGGTATGTTTATCATAACTTTTGCTCACTTCGTGTACTTTACCATTAGGAAACCTCGCTCAGGATAGGCAGAGAGGAGGACGCGCAGATGGACACGCGCGAGAGTAATGATCAAGCGGGCAAAGATAGGCAACAATTTATAACTCAATTCATTTTTCGCGCACAAAACTTGCAAGCGCGAGGGACGTGCTGGATAAGGCATGTAAGGCTAACTGCGCGCCCCGAGTGATAGCCGAGACGAGCAGCGAGAAATGCAGGATGGTAAATAATCATAGCCCTGCTGTGCCACTCTTTGCATAAGGTCTTGGGTGTGTTTTTGGTGTTCTGCTTCTTTCTTGCTCCTAGGGAAAGCATTTACTTTGCGCTACGCGGCAAGGAGGTTTTGTGTGAATGCGATTGCCCACAAAAAGCCATATTTCATGCTTCTCCAGCTTGAAGGGGTTTTTTTTTTGTTTTGTTTTTGCTCGTAGCGTTGGGTTTGGGAAGTTGCAAAGTGGTAGCATTCCATGTGTCCAAACTGAGACAGCCCGCTGCAAGAACGCAGCTGCTGCACACACGGCCGAGGCGAAATATAGCCAAATAAATTCCAGCTTATGCAGAAATGCGCTCCAACTTTTTTTTTTTTGGGGGGAAGAGTTGCAAACTTCACTTGCAACCCAACGAGGTCTCGTGCAAATTGAAATGTGTGTACTGGGAAAGGGAGCAAGACCTTCAGAGCGGTTACATTCGCAACCTTGGTGCGTCTTGGGCGAAAAAAAAACGGAAGCGCAATTGTAGCCTTCAATCGTTTACGGCAGCACCATTACAAAACTGGGAACAAGGGGAGGGCTTTCCGAAATTGAATCGTGTAGACGATTGGAACCTCACTCGCTTCTCGAGTGAGTCTCGTAACACCCAACACACACACACACACACAAACACACATGGGTATCGACTCTCCGCCCTCTCAGTACCAATGTACTGGAACCGGATGTGCCAGTCGTTGGAAAGCGGAAGGAAAATGGAAATCCCTCAGCACAAAACGCCGCAAGCAAGGACACCGCTCCGGCAAGACGTGCAAAGAAAGCCAGAGTGCAAAGAAGGGCGCCCATCGCTCGATATCAACAGGAGCGAACGAACCACCAGAGGTTGGCTCGTTGTTGCTGGCTGGCAGTGGCAAAAACTGGAGCCGAGAAAATAAATAAAAGTTTTCATTTAAACTTTCACTCCGCTCGCTTGCTGTAGTACACCGATATGCCATTGTGTTGTTTGGGCGTCAGCGGGCGCCCTAGGCCTTTGGAAGGAAGGTGGCACGTGGGTGGTTTCTTCACTTCAACGGTGCGCGCTTTCAAAATCAAATTCTGCAAACTTCCACTGCTTCCCCAGTGTGATGAGTTGTTATTGCTCATTCCGCTTGTTGAGATGCAATTTCAACCAGTATCTTCGTACCAATCTGCTGGATGGTGTGGTTTGTGCGCCGGAATCACTCCCTTCGTTCGCTTTACTTCCCTTCTTGGAAGGGAAAACATCTCGAGGACAGATGGTCCTGCGGCAGGGAATAGCCGGAAGCGTTAAACGCCTAATCAGGTTATAGTTTGTCAGCGATCAATTTGTAGTTTTCTGCCCAAACGAAGAACCTTCTTGGTGTTCTGAGGGGGAGGGTTTTGGGAATTGGGACTGTCATATGTTGCTGTGGAGTTGGAAAAAGTTAGTGTTGACTAATATTACGAGACACTCTGTTAACTTTTGGTCATGTCCTTAGAGAAGAGCTTAGCCTTTGGACACTACAGTGCCATCTGACGGGAAAGATATGGAACTTAAAGAAAGAAGTTCTATTTTATCGTATTCGCGTCAGTGTTTGGAGCATCTCTGCTTCAGATTTTTCACAGTTTATTTATAACAAATCCATTACTGAAGCATTTCAACAGCATAAAAGATGCCGTAAAAGGGTAAAATACGGATTTTGTTGTTTTCTTGTTGTTCTCACTAAAGGCCTAAAGCAGTCGATGCAGCCGCCCAGCTTGACGAATCAACGTCAACAAAATGCAACGTCCCTTGAGCAACACTGTCTGCAGCAGAGTCCAAGGAACGTACCCAACCGTGGTATCCTTTTTAGCAAGTTTTCTTTCCATTTTCCATGTTGCTTAAATTCAAACATCCGGCCAAGCCCCAAGTGATGGATGTAACAAGGGACGACAGCCCGAACTCAGCGACGACGCCGTCGGACGATGAAGAACGGTTTTATTCTTGTGCTCAAAACGTGTTACCGTACGTGTGCTTGGTTTCCTATGTTCTCAGCTCTTTGGGCTTTAGCTGGTCAACTTTTGCACACTTGTTGGCAAAGTAAATGCTAAAGGTAACTGGTACTGAAAGGAACAAAACACAAACGGAACTAGTACCACCAAACTCACTACTACTAGTGCTAGAAGTACTCACCCTGGTGCAGTTGGTCTGTACGATGATTTTTGCTGAGGTTGTGTAATTTCTTATCTTCCGCTGCTTTGCTGCATCCGGGTAAAGTTTTCTGTGATAGTTTAGTACAACCTTGGTCATGTATATTTTATTGCTCTTACAGCAAGTCGTGTAAAAGTGAGTTGCAGCTTATCTTACACGTTTTGTTTGCACTTTTGTTGAAGGAAATGGATAGAATTCTTGGTACTAGAAATGGTACTTTTACGTTCTTCGTCTCCGGTAAGCTCGTTTGTGCTCGAAGAGCTCTGAATCGTTTTTGTTTATTTATCTACTGTATCATGAAATTCCTCTGATGTCCAGACGTTACTGAATGGAATGGGAAGCAATGTTAACAGAGCCTTCGTCTTGTTCTTTTCCCCCAATTTGCTTCCCTCTCATCTATCACATCCACACCCAGCTGGACCGATGTACAATGAATTCCAAACAGTAGCTTCCAGCGTTGGAATTTCCAGTCCAGGATGTAATAAACAATTTAATTGGTTTTAGAATTAGCCAACCTTTCTGCTCTTTGGATAATTTATGATCCTTTGAAGCAGTCTCCGCAGGGAGAGAGGAATGACACAGGAAAACAATCAAAACAAAATGCCCTGAACTTGTTATTTTTGTGAATAGCTTTTATTGCCCTTTATATCCCAAAATACATCGCAAAAGGATCCTTTCAGCATATACTACACGGCGTTAGTTGATATAACTTAATTTACACGTACAACGGAATGTGCTGGCGAGTCCAAAATTAACTTCTGCCGACTCTCAGCCGACATGGAATGGGAATGAGATCCGGTTCGTACCCCGCTTGGATGGCCGATTCGACCACGTCTAGGGCACCAGCCTTACACCGACCGGACGGGCACCGGGTGCAACACGACGCAGCTCCTCCTCGTTCTTCAGCTCCCGGATCTGCACCTGATCGCCCTGTTCCGGACCGAGCAGCGCACGGATTGCTTTGCGAATCTCCTCGTTCAGCTTTTCCTCCGACGGGTTACCCTTCACCACGATGACCTGCTGCTCGTAGTTGCGCTCCTGCTCGGCACTCGGGGCGCCAGCCTTTGTAGGTGTAGCTGGTACGGCTTTACTCGTCGGTGCACTCTGATGACCACCGGCTGGATGTTGTGCCGTGGGAGTTCTCGCTCTGCGCATCATCCGCGAGCTGGACCGTGCGATCGGTTTCGACGCCACGATCTTGTCGTTGCTGTCACTGCTCGCATCTTTGGCGGTGTCGTCTGCTAGCACAATCGTTGCCAATAGGGCAATCAGCAGCACGGAGGGTAGCAAATATCTTCGCAACAGTACCATAATGACACACACACACACACTCACACAAACGCAACGAAACGGATCACTTGCTAACAGCGCGTAGATCTTCCTCGGAACGGCTCGCACCGGCAACTAATGATGCATCCGTAGCGGGCGGTTCATTTTTATAGAGTTTATTCTGGGGCCTGAGCTCCAAAAACCGGCTTGAGCGGTTTTTTTTTCTTCTGCGCGGCATTGCTCCCTTCCCCACTTATTTTGTGTAGTTTTTGGCGAGAGTTGAGAGGATGGGAGAGGATAGAGGGTTTACATAATCTCATCGATCACCGAAGTTCGATATGGCGAACGGGGCAAATGAAAGCGAATCTTGTACCGATTGAAATGAGTTCGAAAGAGAGGCCGAGAAATGTAAAAGAGGGAAGTTAGCAACGTTTCGATTAAAATAGAATTTCAAAAAAGTTAACAAAACCCGCCAGTTTAAAGGTTTATAGAGCGTTTTAGTAATTAACCGGAATATGTTAAATTCAGTTTAGAGGCAGCGAGCTTTATTTTATTGCTCGGATTAAACATTTGCCCCAAAACTAAGGAAATTGCAGGTCATTTGCCAGTCGGTCAGTTTTCGACGCGAGATCGAACACGAGCAAACCTGCCTTTAGAGATTACGGTTTAAGGTCGTGCTGATTTACACGTCGTACCCGTGGCTTGGCTCGGGGATGCTTTCGGGGCTTTGATTAGAATGCTCGAAACCGGTCCCTCCCGAAAACTGGAACTTCGAACAAAGTCAAGAACTTCGTATGCAAATAAAGCCATCCATTGCCGTGCGGAGTTGATTTAGGTTCCCCATGGGGAGCTCCGAAACTAGCGCTAAACAAACAGAACGTACCAAGCAAAAAAACACGAAATTTGGGATTGGTTGGATAGCTCTGGTTTCGGTTTCCCAGTGATGATAGTATTAAAGCACACTGTGCAAATAAGAAATCTACTCGGATCGGATATCTATTACGACCATCCTCCACCACACAGATACTCTATTGAAATGCGCAAATAACCCTTAAAGCATCCCAAGGCACGCAGTATGGTTGTTTTCTTTCCGCAAACGAAAGTATAAAGCACGATCCGTGTGCACGGTTTGTCTTCAGTTTGCTTTCGTTTTCATCATTTCAAATACCCTTTGCTGGCCTCACGCCTTCCGCACGTAGCCCAACATTCGCAGCACGGTTTGCAGCAGCGGGTATGCCTCATTGTGACAATCGCCCTGAAAGTCGTCCGTATCGATCGTCCAAAGCATAATGCCGCCAAGCTTTTTGTCCATCGCGTACTTCACCTTCGTGCCGATCGTTTCGATCCCATCGAACGTCATCCACTGATCGTCGTGGTACGCGTACTTTACTGCATTTTGTGCCAAAGATTTAACCACCCAGGGGTTGGGTGTGGTACGGTTTGGCTTCAACATCTCACACACTTCATTGTAGCCGAGCGAACCGGCGCTGCGAGTGTAGGGACCGGGTGCTCCAGGGCTGACGGCTTTGATCCCCGGTGCCATCAGACGGCTCGGTACGACGGTGTACGTTTTCGCGTGAGTTGTGATGCCTAGGGAGAACTTGTCCATCGGGCAGCCGCTCTTGCTGATGTACGCGATCGTTGTATCCTGCCGAAGGGAGATAATTAATGAATTCGTGCCAGAGAGATCCTCCCTGTTCCTTACAATAGTCTCGCCGGTGGAAGAATCTCCATACAGTGGAGCATCCAGCGTTGCCTTATCGCTTCTCGAGTAGTCGTACGTCATCAGATTGATAAAGTCTAGCTCTTCGCACAGCTTGGGCAGATCGTAACCGGCCTGCAGGATCTGCTTCGAGGCACTAACTGCGGCCGTAAGTATCTTATTCCGGCGTGCGAACCTATTCCGCAGCGCTTGCACGAGCAGGACAAAGTTTTCGCGATCCTCTGGAATGCCCCCGCGCTGGAAGAACAAACCTGAAGGTGATTTTGTTTGCTGGGGATGATCGGGATGCGTAACTTACCATTGTAGGATACTCCCAGTCGAGATCTAGCCCATCGAACCCATAGTGCACGAGGTAGCGAAGCGTTTGATCAGCAAATGCGTCACGCGTTGACTCACGTTCGGCCATCTTGTGTGTGTGTGTGTGTGTGTGTGTGTGTGTTTGTATGTTTGGAACCAGCGGCGGACAAGAGAACAAAAACAAAACCAATCGTTATCTTCATAAAGCGAATGTGTGTTCGCTGCTCCATTCGATTGATAACGCTTACCAGTGAGTACTTCTCCGAACCCTCGTTCCAGCCACCGATCGCGAGCAGCACCTTCAGGCAAGGGTTCTCCTCCTTGAGGGCAACAACCCGCGCGTAACCCTCTGAGAAGCAAAGAATGGTTCATACCACCATACACTCCTTACCGATACAAGTACAATCGTAACTCACTGTTCACATTGACATCGTTGAAGTAATCGAGCGAATCAATCCCACCGCCTATGTTTAACCCGGCAAACGTGTACACCAAGTGTGTGCAATGGTCGGGCACGATGTAGGAAACGTTGAACGATCCGCTGCCCTCGCGATAGTTCGACCAGCTTGCCAGATAGCACACCACACGGTACGGCTCTAGTGGAGGAAGGAAAGGTAGACGAAGGAAGATCATTTCGATCTGACTCTTGCTCCACGGGAAAATTGCTCACTTTTTGGACATTCCACTGCTCCATAGACTCCCACCAAAGCCACCAAACTCCAGAGCAACGTTGCTCCAATACCTAGCAATTGTAACGGTTGCATTGTAACTGAGATGGCCAGGCCATTTCCCATTTATTGGGAGCCTTTTGGGGCGTTTTTGAGATAAAATGCTATCTACAACGAGTATGTAAGATCTTACGATACATCGATCTTAACGATACTGTTGCGTGCTGTGTGAATTGAACTTTCGTTTGGGGGGAAAAAACGTCATTGTAACTGCCTCAGGCCAGGTTTGCCAGCGGGAAGCACACTCCATGTGGTGCTCCGTTTTAGTTTTTTCTCGTTTTTGTGAACAACCTTGAAACAGATACCCACAAACCCGGGCCGGGTGCGCTCGATCTTCCTTCATTTGTGCGTTTGACATTTGAAAGTGTCGTCGTTTCCGCGCTCCCGAGCTCGGTCAGCGTTCGACGACCTGGAAAGCTCTTGCTGAACTCGTTATTTGAATGCATATATGTCGCGCGCGTATGCAGTCGGAATAGGGGTTTATTTTGGCAAACTGGAACGTGGGATGACATTCAAAATAACCACGAAACAAGAGGCGCATCTCGTGCGTGTTTTGTGTGGGTTTGGGTCATGCTTGGGTGTGGGGCACGAGTGTTGGCGAATTGGTTGCCTTATGGGAATTGGTAAGCTATTGGAGATGCTGATTGGGGTGATACAATTTGTAAATTGGGTTTAAATGTTGCAATTTCTATTTGTACTAGGAAGAAACGAATCTTAAAACATTGCATAACAACTCTAGATAACATTTGATTCATTCTTCATATTCTTCTTCTTCATCTTCTTCTTATTCTTCTTTTTCTTATTCTCCTTCTTATTCTTCTTCTTCTTCCTCTTTTTATTCTTCTTCTTCTTCTTCTTCTTCTTACTTTATTCTTATTCTTCTTCTTTTTCTTTAAGTATTAATGTGCCGGTCTGGTGGTACAATCGTCAACTCGTGCGACTTAACAACGTCATGAGTTCAAGCCCCGAATAGACCGCGCCCCCATACGTAGAATTGACTATCCTGCTACGGTATCAAAAAGTCACTGAAAGCCAAGCCCACTTTACTAGTGGGTACTGGCAGGCTTTGACCGACAGCGGTTGTTGTGCCAAAAGAAGAAGAATAAGAAGAAGTATTAATGATTTATTACTAGATTCAAAGTATAATAGTTTTGGTCCTAGGTAAGTGAAATGATCCTAGCTTCTAACCAATAATTTCCGTTCTTTTGTAAATCTCTGAGTCTATTCGTTAAATCAATTGATCGGTTCCCTGAACCTATAGTAGTTTATCTTGTTCCGTACACAATAGTCGGAAGCCAAGCTAGTTTTAGGCGCATCCACGCCTTCGAACCAACTCCGGCCAGAGTCAGATTTGGAGTCCTCTGGAGCCATAGTCGTCCGGAGACGAACTCATCCGGAGTCAGTTGGAATCAGCCGGATCTGACAACTGCCGTTTCTGATCCCGGCCGACTTCTCTGACTCTGGCCGATTCCTTCGACTTCCTTGCCGATTTCGATTGATTCCATACAATTATGTCTGGCCATCGGCTCCAGATAATGATGGTCGATTCTACCTTCCTGGGTTGGTTTCGATTTTTGTTGGGAAAATGGATGAAAAAGGTAAATCTGAGCATCACTATCAAAAAGTGACAAACATTTTCAAACCTACCTGCATCCCAGCCATTATCACTCAATTTCACATTATCTGATCTTTCTCCATAAATTCATAAAATTTCATACATACATTTAATTGGTGCAAAACTCATCAGAAAAGTCATTTTATTTGTTTCTACATTTTTGCACTGCATAATTTATGGATGGTTCATTATGTTCTCCCAAAATCTCCAGCCGCCTTCGATATGTCCATGAAAACCCCTACAGTGGCGTTGCAGTAGTGTGCGTGAGCGCAAACAGTTTGTAAACAATGCGTAGCCGTACCCCATGCTGTATCGCGCACTGCCGCCCAAAACCGTACGAGTGAGCAGGATGGCAAGATTCCACATGACGTAGCGCTACCCTTACAGGGTACGACTACGCAAGCCATCGCAAAACGTAAACAAACCACCGTGCCGACCGGAGAAGGTGAGAAGGACGTACCGAAACACCGGCAGCGCGGCACGGTGCCAACCAGCAGGCGCGTCATAAATCGTTTCTCATCAACACGGAATCGCATTATCCTTCGGAAAAGTTTCGTTTTCGTGCCCCAGTCCGAGGGTGGGGGGGGTGGTGTTATTTATTTTCCTATTGATTCCAGCACCGCCGAAGTTGCGCTTATGTAACGGACGTAGTTCGCTGCGGATAAATAGTACCACCGCGAAGTATCCTGATGGCGGGCCCGGTACGACAAACCGCGTGCAGATTGCTATCGGCCGTCGCTGGCAGCGGTAGTAGCGGTGCTGTGTCGGACGATTGTGTCGGAGCGATGGCACGGATCATACCGGGAATATTCAAGCACTCGCGCTGCCGGAACAGCGTCTACCCGCACAGTGACGTCCGGCGGTACCCGGTGCCGGACGAGTCCGTCTTCTGGACGCAAACGTACGCCGACTATCAGCCACCGGTGCACGAATCGCCCGTACTCCAAGGGAAAGAGTGGGCCGATCCGGATATTGGTAAGCTTTCGTGGTGGTTGGGGTCAAGGTCGAAAAGACAAGGTGAACTATAATTGTGTCCTTTTTTTTTTTTGCTTCCAGATAATCCTTCATTCAAACCGAACTGGAACGAGCTGGACGGGAAGGTCAATCGGGTGAGCTTCATCGGGGCGTACGAGATCCGGGACGGGTGCCCGCTCAACCCGTTCGGCCGCACCGGCATCCGGGGGCGCGGTGTGCTGGGCCGCTGGGGCCCGAACCATGCGGCCGATCCGGTCGTAACGCGCTGGAAGCCGGACGGCCCCGAGGGCCACCCGCTGGTGCACCCGGCCAGTGGCAAGCGCGTGCTGCAGATGTGCGCCATCGAGCGGCAGGACTGTGGCGAGTGGGCCATCCCGGGCGGCATGGTCGACCCGGGCGAGAAGGTAAGCGCGACGCTGCGGCGCGAGTTTCTCGAGGAAACGATGGACAACGATGCGGGCGAGATGGCGGGCGAGGTGGAGCAGTTCTTTGCCGCCGGGACGGAGATTTACAAGGGCTACGTGGACGATCCGCGCAACACGGACTGCGCGTGGATGGAGACGGTGGCGGTGAACTTTCACGACGGGTCGGGCTCGGTCGTGGGCCGCTTCCCGCTGCACGCCGGCGACGATGCGGCCCAGGTCCGCTGGATGGACGTCGGCGAGGGGGTGAAGCTGTACGCCAGCCATTCGAACATTGTCAAGCGTGTGGTCGATATGCTGGAGGCTCACTGGTGAGGGGCGCCGCGCGGGTGAAAATCGTAACGGAAAAGCGGCAGCAATGATTGGCACGCACGGCAATCGGCACACGGTAGCCTTTTTTGTTGTTAGTGTTTTTCGCGGTGGGAAGGTAACGGTTTGACCTTCGTGCAGTCATACAGACAGACAGACGGGACAGGCTTTCGCACAAACGATCACGAAATAAACGCCATTTTCGGTTTACTCTACAATGTTGCACAGGGGTGGGGGAGAGATTGTTGGCACAATTGATGTTGTTTTTTGGTGATTAAAATAATCGTAACATGTATTTCTGCCTTCCCAGGATTTTGTTTTGTTTTCCATTTTCCCCCGTTTTGTTTTCCTCGCCTCTGCCCCCTTTTTTCGACTCCCTGTTCTTCCTGCGGTTAACTTCTGCAATGCAGCTCTCGCTTCAAGCTTGCGTTTGGTTTGGATTATTTGCACGAGATTCATCCATTTTCGCTTTTTTGTGTTTGTGGGATAGTAATAACTTTTTTTATGAGGGAAATTCTCACTCACTTCTCTGTCGTTTCAACACGGCCAACAGGATTGGCTTCTAGAACACAATCCTATTAGAGTGAGGTCCATACACTGTATCTTCTTCGGTTTAGTATGCACTGCTGTTACACTATGTTTTGCTTATAGGTTTTTTTTTTTAATTTTCTAGCCAGATTCTTCCGACGGGTTTAATATAGTTGAAGCCCTTCGCGAGCGTTGGTTTGGTTTGAATGTGATAAGTTTGAGGAATAAATTAATTATAGGGAAATAAAACATAATTGAACCGTCCCCAAGCAGAACCTAATGGCACTTATCCAGCATAATCTAAATCCCTACCATACAATAATCCTTAAACATAAGCGTTAAAGCACACAGCAAAAATAAGGTTATTTGGTATCGAGTTGCGAGTGAACGTGAAATTACATTATTAATTGTCCCTTGCTAGCTTAGATTCTATCATTGAGATTGCTTGCGTGCTTTGGAACTACACTTCCCCTTTGTTCCAATACACTACACACTTATATGGGGGCGAGGTACACACACATATATATATGCAAAATGCCGAACCGAACAGTCACACGCAACAATGGACAAAACCAAAAAGCTTCTCCCGGTTTAGTATCATATCCGGCTTGTTAGGATTTTTTGTTTTTTAAACGGTTATTTTTTCTTTTCTTTTTTTGCACTATCGTTTGCGTTGAAATGTGTGTGTGTGTGTGTTTGTTTTGGTGGTGGTTATTGTGGTGGTGGTTGTGGGGTAGCCAAAGGGGGTGGCTTTCGCCCTTATCTCTACGCGCGTTCGTAGCTCTATGACTAGTACCTTGGTTGCATTCACAAGTTTTCTTCTTCTTCTTCTTTTTTTTTTGGTTGTTTCCCGCTCGTCCCTTCTTACCCTAATTGCTTCCATCTATGTATATATGCTTGCTTGCTTGCTTGTTTTGCTTTGTTTGTTTGTTTGTGTATATATATTTTATTTTAAATATGCATGTAAATGTTTCCGCTTTTTTGTTTCTTCCACTTTTTGTTGTTGTTTGCTTTAGTTTTCTTCTTCTTTTCTTCTTATTATACTGGTGGTGTGTTAACTCAACCTCTTTGAAGCATTTTGCTCATGATTCGGGGGGAAAAGAGAACTGCTAAAACCGAACGAATTTCAAAATGAACTTTCTTATGTCAATCAGCATCGATGGCAGCCGACGCACGGTTAAGCACTAAGCAGTAGTACTAATTAAATTAATATATATACTTTTCTTACACCTTTTTATGGGGAGGGGGGTCGTTTTCATTTTCTTTGATAACTCCCGATTGCAACTTAGATTGTTTGACGCCAGCTAGGCAGAATAGGAGGAGGAGAAGCCATTTTGCTACTGGCTTAAAGTCTCTTAATGGCAAACAAAACAAAAAAAACATAACAAAGCTTATAAATAAACTCTTTCACTATGTACAAATAAATAATAAAATAATCGTTTTTTAGAACTTTTAAAACAGAAATAAAAAACGAGAAGAAGGAAATGTTGTCCTAGAAGAAAGGACGGAAGAGATTAATCCGATCACGATTGAACAACCAGCTCTCCACTGCACATCGTTCGTATCACACTTTTCTCACGTTGCTGAAAAAAATGCTTTCCCAGTCTCATATTCTGTTCCCGCCCTAATCTCGTGCCCCTCCTCGAACGTGCTACGTGGTGGGCGGCCCAGTAGAGGAGAAAGGTGAGTTGCAACCCATGTTGCATTGTATAGAAGACCATTTTCACCCTTCCCGCGTGTTTTCTTATCGAGCGGGCAAAGGGAGCGATATGGAAATGCAGAGAAGAGATAGATAGAGAGAAGAGAGAGAGAGAGAGAGAGAGAGAGAGAGAGAGAGAGAGAGAAAGTGGGAAAACGGGAAGGAAAAAACACACACAGTCTCTTCATTTGCCTAGTACAGAGAAGTATCAGTACGCGCTACCCGTGTGTGTGTGTGTGCGAAGGAGCGTGTGTGTACACTACGGGGTAAGAATTAATAATTTAAAAAACTCTAAAATCGATTGCTAACGGTTGCGACACGCTTCCTACAGCCGCGCACAAACCATTTTCTGGAGATTCACTTGCGCCCTAAACCTACTAGCGTGCTTGCATCCAACAGCCCTGGGCTCTACTTCTTACCCGACGCGACCCGCTTCGGCTCGGCCGCCTCGTCGTCGCTGTGCTCCTCCTGCAGCAGCAGCGAGTCGGGATGCCGCACCGCACTAGCCTTCTTGTTGCCGCCCCGCTGCCACGTGAAGACGCGCGCCAGCTGGGCGAACTTCTTGCGCGACACCTTGCCCATGTGGCGCAACCGCTCCTTGAACGCGGCATCGTCCTGCACCTTGCCCTGGTGGTCCTTCTCGAGCGCGGACAGAAACTCCTGGTTCCAGCGCAGCTCCGCCATAAACTCCTCGTTCTGCAGCATCATCGCGAACTGCTCGTCACCCATGTCGAACTCGGCCGCGCTGCGGTACTGCCCGTCCGGCCCGATCGTACCGACGGCGGCCACCCCGCCGAGCCGCAGAAAGGTGGGCGGCAGCGGACCCACCAGCGGCGGGTTCCAGCGCCGGTTCATGGTGGCCGGGGTCGGTGGATGGCCGGCGCCCGCTTCGCCTCGCGCCTGCTGCTGCGCCCGGGGACTGTTGGTGGCGCTTGCGGTCGCGCTGCCGCCCGCCGGCGCTTTGCGTACTTTTGGCGAAGCGCCCAGCTGTTGCGCAACGATCGAGCTGGCGGCCGCCGCGTTCGGCGAGGTGGAGAGAAACCGGTCCGACCCGGCGCTCGGCTCGTCGCTGGACAGGTCGAGAAGGGGACGCTCGGTGGCGGCGGCCTGATTTATGGCCGCCCGTGGTCCAACGCTGCCGTCCGTTTCCAGCTCGTGACGCAGCTTTTCGTTCTAAAATTAGATCGCATTGCATCAGTGGGCGTCGCAGGGGCGAAACGAACGTCTTACCTGATTGTCCGTGCTCATGGCTAGCAGCTGGTCGATGGTGGCATCGACTGCTCCCTGGTTCGCACGCAGCACCGCCTCGATCACGTCCCGGTCCATGTCCGGGAACATGTTCTTGAAGTCGGACATGGCCTGCGAGAACTCCAGCTGCATCGTGGAAGCCATTCTGGTAACGTTTGCCGGCAGGGGAGGCTGTTGTGAGTGCAACGTCGCTATCAGCAGCAAACTAGTGCCCTTTGTTTTTGCCCTACAATCACGTACGAACACACACACACACTCACACACAAGGGGAAGCACGATCGTCCACGGGAAAGGGCACACCAAGGAACTCCGGCTGGTTTACGTGTGGAACGCAGAAGGGCGAGTTTTTTAGCCCTTTTTGTTCGTGGTGATGATTCAACTCCAATGGGAGTCATCCGACCGCATCCGGATCATGTTTGTGTTACGATTTTCCTACACACACACACGCACGCACGGTTAACTCACGGCTATTTAGGGCAAAAGAGAAGAATCTTTCTTATCATTTAATCCACCAGTGATTGTGGTGAGATGATTGTGGCTTTTGCTTCGTAAACATCCACCTTCGCCCGAGTGGTCAACCACCACCTACGCCGAAGGGTGGAAAAAGCTTGAACCCAGATTGTGAAAAACGACACCGAGGAAATGAGGGAAGCAGATGGACACTTTTTCCAAGGGGCTCTCACAGTTACGACCAATTCCAATGCTGGAAAAACCTGATCCTGGTGGAAAATAAATGCTGCGATAATATGGGGTGATAGAGTTGAGTAGTGTTATCGATTACGGGGAGCAGTTTAAGTTTTAGCTCCCGATGGATATATTTTTTTTACTTGTTAGCAGGTTCTTTTCAGTGCAGAAATTTTGTGTGTGCGTTTTTCCTGTTGGGAAAGTGACTTTTAATTATTGTTATTTTGCGTTTTGCCCAATTTGACAGCTCTGGAGGGAGCGAGCTCTGCTGTCAAACTGATTTGCGATGTCAACAGAGCGGTTTGGCCGAGCATACACTACGCTCGTACCGCTGTAAATACTTTCGGGGCGAGATATTTCGCAAAACTAATGGAATGAAGCTGAAAGTGAACGCAATGTTATCGTTGTGTCTAGGGATGAGAAAATTAAGACCAATATCATTTTACCATGTTAAGGTCTAACTATGAGGAACGATATGCGTTCCTTCTATTTTTTATTAAGGCAAACGAAGGTCGGTTTAGACCACCCAAGCGCCACAGATTAAGCTTACAGGGTTTTCCATTCCAATTACCAACTGTCCACAGTCAACTAGCAATCCTCGATTTGAAAAACAAGATTGTCTACCACTTACAAACATGTCAAGCCGTTTTTGGTACACTGTTCATTTCAATTTCACAATTGTCGTCTTCGAAAACACACGTCAGATGCGGCGCGGGTTGTTTTGGTTTTGGGAAAGCTGAGCAACATGGACATGTTATGCAGTTTTACAGGGTTTTCTATTCCAATTAACAACTGTCCACAGTCAACTAGCAATCCTAGATTTGAAAAACAAGATTGTCTACCACTTACAAACAAGTCAAGCCGGTTTTGGTACACTGTCCCTTTCAATTTCACAATTGTCGTCTTCGAAAATACACGTCAGATGCGGCACGGGTTGTTTTGGTTTTGGCTGAAACGTGTATCACTTGAAGTTGGGAAAGCTGAGCAACATGGACATGTTAGGCAGTTTTATCTGTATTTTAATTTTGAATACAATGCAAAAATTTGTACATTAGTCAGTGCTTTTACTAGTAGCAAATGAAAAAAAAAATAAAATTACAACGTCCCAAAATAACTTAAAAACTGTAACGCTCCAAGAATAACTAAAACCAAATGATAAAACTGCTTAGCATGTCCATACCCAAGCGCCACAGATTAAGCTTAAACGACTGGAAAATTGAATATCCATAGGAAAAAAATGAAAGCTTCACAGCTTCATTGGTTTGATCAATAGATGGCGTATTACAACTCATCATTATATTGCTATCCTTTTCTTGCAATGTGTTTCGACAAGTTTCATCTTATAATGACCTATATAGCCTTCTAACTTTCCAAGCAAAAATCTATATGAATGGTCGTGTGGTCAGATACGTGGGTATCAACACCAACGACCATTACTCAAATCTCACTTGCTTCAGTACTGGTGGTTTCCGTTGGAGTTTAGTATTTAAACAATCGTATCGCCGTTCTAGTTCTAGCGATGCATAACTTCAATGCGAAACCATACAACAGTACAGAGGAAATGAGAAAGCTCTCCTCCAAGCGAGGAAGCTCCACAGGTTGGGTATCCCACAAACAGATGGCGCCACCAGCTTTTTTGCTATTTTTAGAATGCATGAGTCGTTTGCCGTCTGCTAAACGAAGTCTTTCTATATTCCGTTTAGGTAGAGAATTTGAGGCGTTTAGAAGGCGTTTAGTGGTCGTTTAGTGGATTTGTGGCACTTGGGTATTGCTTAACTTTGCCATATTCTCATATTCAATCAAGACCTGTTTACAGCATGGTTCAATTCTTATACACAAGTGATACACGTTTCAGCCAAAACCAAAACAACCCGTGCCGCATCTGACGTGTGTTTTCGAAGACGACAATTGTGAAATTGTAATGGACAGTGTACCAAAAACGGCTTGACTTGTTTGTAAGTGATAGACAATCGTGTTTTTCAAATCGTGGATTGCTAGTTGACTGTGGACAGTTGTTAATTGGAATGGAAAACTCTGTATTTACTACAAAAGGCGAATTCAAACAGCGATCATTAGCTTCCCAAAATTAGCTGCTTAAGCAAATTTGGCTATTTGAGATGTAGGCTTACAGGGTTTTCCATTCCAATTAACAACTGTCCACAGTCAACTAGCAATCCTCGATTTGAAAAACACGATTGTCTACCACTTACAAACAAGTCAAGCCGTTTTTGGTACACTGTCCATTTCAATTTCACAATTGTCGTCTTCGAAAACACACGTCAGATGCGGCACGGGTTGTTTTGGTTTTGGCTGGAACGTGTATCACTTGTGTATAAGAATTGAACCATGCTGTAAACAGGTCTTGATTGAATATGAGAATATGAAAAAGTTGAGCAATATGGACATGCTAAGCAGTTTTATCTTTTGGTTTTAGTTATTATTGGAGCGTTACAGTTTTTAAGTTATTTTGGGACGTTGTAATTTTTTTTTCATTTGCTACCAGTAAAAGCACTGATTAATGTACAAATTTTTGCATTGTATTAAAAATTAAAATATAGATAAAACTGCCTAACATGTCCATGTTGCTCAGCTTTCTCAACTTCAAGTGATACACGTTCCAGCCAAAACCAAAACAACCCGTGCCGCATCTGACGTGTGTTTTCGAAGACGACAATTGTGAAATTGAAATGGACAGTGTACCAAAAACGGCTTGACTTGTTTGTAAGTGGTAGACAATCGTGTTTTTCAAATCGAGGATTGCTAGTTGACTGTGGACAGTTGTTAATTGGAATGGAAAACCCTGTATAACTTTCCGAGCAAAAATCTATCTGAATTCAGGTCAGGTTGTGTGGTCAGATACAGGGGTATTAACACCATCGACCATTATTCAAATCTCACTTTCTTCTGTACAAATGGTTCACATTGGAGTTTACCATATAAACAGTTGTATCGCAGTTCTAGTTCTAGCTATGCATAACTTCAATGCTAAAACATACACCAGTACACAGGGAAGGAGAAAGCTCTCAAAGCGAGGAAAGCGCTCCACTGATTGGGTATCGCTCCAACAGATGGCGCCATCAGCTTTTTTTGCTATTTTTAGAATGCATCAGTCGTTCACCGTCTGCTAAACGAAGTCTTTCCATATTCCGTTTAGGTTGTGAGCTTTAGCCGTTTAGAACCCGTTTAGTGGTCGTTTAGTGTATTTGTGGCACTTGGGACTACACATTTTTTACGCTCAATTTTTTGTTTAATTATTTTATTCCCAGGCCAATCATTAAATTATTGTTTTCAGTTAATTTTTGTTCTTTGCCTTGAAAGCTGCATAAAAAGCCGTAGGTTAATTAAATTTACGACGCGTATCATTTCCTTTTTCAATTTTGTTCTTTGGGAATCAGCAATCAAATAGAAAGAGCGAGATAACCGTATACACACTATCTTCTTTCTCTATCGCCTTCGAATCCGTCAGTTGGGAGCTGTCAAACGGGCCATCTGTCAACTGGACGACGCTACCTTTTTCTATTGTTGTTCCAGCACGCAGCGAGAGCGGACGCACGCCCGAACGCGTCCCTGGCTTGGTGGTGGTGAACGAGCACGTCGAAAAGCGTTTTACCAATGCATTTTTCTGCCTAGCCATTAATCGCTCTCGAAATAGTTAACTAATTCTATACCGCATAGTGTGTGCGCCTTTTGTGACCAGTGTGTGCTCCGTGTGGCTTTCGTGCAGAACCTTCCACGCACACGCTCAATCGATCAACAAGCAAGCAGCAGCGGCTCCGTTCGCTTGTATCCCGTATTTTTTTCTCGCTGTGAGCCGAAATCTCAATCCGGTTTTCGTGCCCAGAAGCTACGCAAAAGTTCCGGCAAATAGAACGAAAAACAAAAAAATTGCTCACCTTTACCACCGGCAGCCGATTTCATTGATAAAGTTTTGAAAGTGTGCTTGCCTGCGCCCGGTACGCGCTGTGACGAAATGTTTTGATGCGGCGGCGTTAAAAGGAGAAGAAAAGCAGCGTCTCCTCATGCGCTCTGAGGAGATTGGTTGAGAAACGTTGCGGGGCCAGTTGTGTTTGTGAACTAGGAACAGCAAGGTGTGGTGCCGCAACGCTCTGTTTTTTCGTTGTTAGAAGAATTATAACAGAATTTTCGAAAAATAAAAAAAAAGAACTAAAATTCAAAAAAGTGATGTCGTTCAGTTTGCTAGTGTGAGGAAGAAATGGTGCAGCTCGGCTGGTTGGGTTGAGCCAACAAGTGTGTTTATCAGAAAAGAAGAAATAAAATTTCCAACTCGATTGTGCGGTTGTGCAGATTAGCGCGGTTTCTCTGTGTGTGTAATATTTGTGTGTGCTCGTGTGTGTGTTTTGTGTGTATGTGTGTGTGTGTGTGCCCTTGGTTGTGCCCTATTTCGCCTGCGTTTATGCGCCCATCGTGAGTGTCGATTGCAATTAGTGCAGCAGCATGAAGCCCTTCGGCGGTGCAGCTACGATGCAGCATCACGCCGGAAGTGGCTGCAACAATAGTGCATCATCATCATCATCATCATCATCACCGCCAGCATCATCGCCTAGCAACGACGACAGCTGCAGCAGATGCGTCCGTCAGCGGCCGCCACCCAGTAGTAGCAGCAGCAGCAGCATGGCACGCCGGAATCTAATCGTGTGCATGGCGACACTGTTTTCGCTAATGTTTACAAAATGTTACGCCAGTCAAGGTAAGCCAGTGAGTGGGGGGAGGAGAAGGTGGGTGAAGGCATGGGGGCCGATTGACGCCAGCCGCATGATGAGGTTGATGGATGATGGGCCAGACGCAAGAGAAGGCGCAAAGACAAGACGCGCTGAGGCTTACAGTACAACAAGACGCACCCGAGATCGATAACCCCTCCGCCTGGTCGGGGTGAAGCCGGTTTCCTTCGAACCACGAAATAACATGGACACACACACGCGGCTTCTCTCTCTCTCTCTCTCTCTCTCTCTCTTTCCCTCGGTGCTAGTTGGTTTTGGTTTCGCTTGAATAGAGGGTTGAATAATTGCAAAGTCAAACAGCAGTTGCCTTTTTTGGGAAGGAAGCCGTTTGCCATGTGCCAGGGAACGGAGGGGGGAGTAGGGGGGAGGTAAGAAGTTACACGCTTTTTCGGAGCAGGTTTTAAGCCGACCAGCCGACCCGCGGCGGCGGGTCCCCTGATGCTGCGCATATGTTGTGTTTTATGTTGTCACACGTTTTGTTGTGCAGAAACGGGGGTGGTGGTGGTGGTGAGGGCGGGGGGAAACAAATCGTGCGGCTCACACAAAACTCCATCATTTCGGCGAGTTTAATATAAAACCCCGGGTTCGCGTTCGAAACGCGCGATTGCGCGCCTTGGTGGCTTTGATGAGGTGCCATTGGTTGGTGAAGGTGACAAAAGACAAATGAGCAAAGCATGTCCTCTTCCCTGCACTCCTTTCTTGTGCCCGCCGTCAGACGCAACATGGGATTGAACATGGGAGAGCATTGCTTGACGGGGAAATGGGTTAGTTCTCGTTTTGGGAGTCTCGAGGACACAAATTTAGATGCTGTCTGCAATACGGTTAATGATGTTGATTTCGAATTATAAAGCGATTCACATTGAAATGTTGTTTTGGGGGTAAAAATACCCGGAAAATGATATCTGTTTTTCTTGAATTTAATCGTTCGATTTGACGGAAAAGTACACTTTTTAAACGGTTTTTTTTGTGTGTAAAATTAAAGCAGGCGTTGAAATTGTATCTTCAAATTGCACGTTAGCTCTTTCAGTTATTCAGCCACTTTCCCAAACTCGATCGAAGTGGAACGATTGTTGCAGTTGCCTAGATACAACGGTTGCTTTAATTTATTTCATGAGTATCCTGCTAAGTCTTGCGTACAATATGGCAAAATGTTAAAAAAAAAACATCCAAGGAAACCACAATTTTATGTCATTTTTACAATCGCTACCAAGGTCTTTGAAAGAGAACAGGTCGATGCGTTTAGAGTAAATTCTTCTTCTTCTCTTTAGGTTGATGGGAAGAAGAAGAAATTACCCTAAACGCATCGAATTGACAGACAGCCAGGGGAAAATTTTGACAGTTAATTTGAACATTGAGGGTTTTTTCAGCATTTTACACTTATTTCTTTTTTAGAAAATTATAAGAATTAGAATCCAATTGGAATATTACATACAATCCAAGGATCTCTTTTATTAGTCGTCGCCGGGTTATAAGCAAAGGACAGTATGCGTATTGTACCAGTGTGTGTGTCGATTGAGTGTTTCATTTTACTCTCAATGTTTGAATGAAAATAAATAGGACTTCTGTTACCTAGTTGGAACATCTACTGTGCTGTTTTATGCCTGTTAAATTTTTCGTTCTTCTAGCAGGACAGTTGGCAAGCAATGAAAAAGTGTATCAATGTTTCTGAACACAGAGTAGACTGCAATAACTTCCCCTTTATTCTCCAGAAGTTATTGAACGCAAGAAATTTAACCAATATAATCTTCCTAACAGTAAATTCGTCCACTTTTCCGCGTTAACTATTCACTGTTTGTTGGTGGTGGTGGTTTTTCATGAAACTGTCAAAAGCGAGCTAAAAAGGGCAACCTAGCAACGGGCTTTGCATCGACCTGTACTCCTTAATAGATCTTGATCGCTACGATCGTTCCCGAATTCGATCGAGTTTGTGAAAGTGGCTGTACAATTACGTTTGCGCACCACAATTCAAACACAACGGAAACAAACAAACAAACAAACAAAATGACAGATGAAGTGATACAGATATAAAAATCACTCTGAAATTATCAGTTTGCGTGATTCACAACACGCTAAACAGGTTAGTTTCCTTGAAAGGATTATTCAATGTTTCTTTGAGTAAATCGTTCGATTTGACCGAAAAGAATATTTTTTGACAGTTTTAAGTTTGAGTATTGTCTTCAAATTAAGAGACAAGCTTTCAGGCATTAAGTAAGCCTTAAATCTGAAATTTTGAGAAACAAAATTAGATAAAATGTAATGAATGTAAGCTTTTGTAGGCCTAACCCTCCAAAAAATAATAATTGCTGAGTTTTAACATTACAAAAGACAAATTATTCATTTCCATATACAATTTAGCGTTCTATTGATACGAATAGACATTAATTGGATACCATTAAACATTCCAAAATAGCAAAAGTGCTTAATTTTACAAACATTTCTCAATCATAAATCAGGACATTGCTTTCTGCATCAATCAGAGTCTCAATCAATGTATTAGCCGTGCAAGCTTTAATTCCCTCTCAATGCTTTTCATCCAAAATGTTCAAACCATCCAGTACCGTTAAACAGTTCTTCACCCGTTCTTTTTATCTGCCCCGTAAGGAATTCACAACATAAATCACACTTCTCCCCCCAAAAGCCGTCGTCTGCTCATCGAATTTAACCACAGAACGACATTTATAATAATCAACCTTTAGCCATGTGGAAGCTTACCATTGGTGCACCATTGCTTGCGGGCCCTTAAGCTGCCCTTTTTTGGGCAAACCGATGGAAATGTATCATATTTCCTCATTTGCGGTATTTTTTTTTGGAGGGGCTGGGAAGGAGCAGACCATCAAGCATTTGATTGTCACCCATGTGTGTGCGCCTTTTCCGAGCCTAAACGGTTCGTCGATTTGTGTTGGTGTGGTTTGAATATTTGTCTGCTCTCTGTATGAGCGCCGAGCGCGTACGAGTTTTGCTCCACATGAGAATGCCCCCCGATTGGTTTGGTCGTCGTCTGTGTTCGATCGTTTTGTTTGTACCAGTCTTCTCTTCTCTTGGCAACATGCGCTGGCTGGTAGGCTGGGAGAAAGGGTAAATGTGGTAATGATCAAGTTGTCCCCCTTCCCATTCGTACGTTATTGCTCCACTGTCTGCTACTGCCACTTCGATCTGATCCGAGCGTTGGGGAATGGGTAACAAATGGTAATAAAATGAAGTAATTAGCCATGTTGGGATCGCGCTGGCGACGGTTGCAGGTGATAATCGGGTAGCGGATCAGCTAAATATCATTTAACCAGCGGCAAGGGCGTGCTGCCCGACCGGGCCCTTTAGCTTGCCCATTCTGATCGATGGCTGGTGTGCGATGGCGGTGGTGTGCTGGTGGTGCATAATGCATAACTTGCTTGTGAGCATTACTTTTGCGCGAAGGCTGCGGCCTGGCTCGTTGAAGGACGGGTGCGCTATGTGGGCCCGTTTGTCGTGAGCTCTGTCTCTGGTGAAAGGGGTTATTCTCTCCCTTTGGGAGCGTTGGCAAGAATTGTCCAGAAATGGGACGCGCGTACCAAAAAAAAGCGAACGCTCCCGATCGGAGGACCATATAGTCCCCCGCAAATTTGGGCTTGCGAGTGCGACTGTGTTTGTCCTCCAAAAAAGGCAACACCGGGATATTGCAACGGTGCACAAACTGGACTGGACGGCAGAGATGTCGTCGCCGCCGCCGTAGTAGTACAGTCACGCAAACGGATCACACCGAGGCACGCCGAGCAAACAATTCGAAAGTCTTCCTTGCGCGCAGAGTCCGTCCAGTAGTATGCCTTGAAAAGGCGGAGGAGGACGAACCAGTTTTGCGCACCACTGTGTGTACGCAGCTCTTCCTCGCAGCAGCAGCAGCAGCAGGGACGGGGTGTAGGGTGGCAGATTCCAGGCAGACGTCCCCGGCGTCAGGTTGTCGCTGCCATCGATGGGGTTTTGCCCGATACACACGGGCAGGCAGTACACGACGGCGAGTCTATTTTGCACGGCACAAAGCTCATCTTCTTGCCGGGTCTTGCAGGTGATGGTGGTTTGAATCCCAACGGCCAAGCTGCGGTAAACAAGTTTTGCGTTGGCATAACCGTCGTTGTCTCTTTACACGGAAACATCTCGCCTCCAAAACGCCGTACCGCTGTTTGTCCTACGCAACAACGCGTTTACGCGTAGGACTTCAGAAAACCAAATCTCGCTGCCAGCGTCCAGCACATCCTTACATTTTGGGATGGAGTTTGCACGAAGAAGCGGTTTCGTGTCACTGGAATACAACGCTTACATCTAAATCCGTTCTGCACCGGATTTTGTAGCAACCGGAGCAAGCAACAACCAGCTGATTGTTTGTTCGACGAGAGCTCCGTGACGTGATAAGGGCTGTTACGCGTGTCGATCATCATGACTATTTAGCAGTGTTGAAGATGCAACAGCAGTAGCAGGATGTGTTTGTGCGTATGAATCAGCGCGCCTAGCCGACATTTGCGCGCGGTTTTACACCGCGGCACCCTCCCATTCTCCGAGAAGGGATTTCTTATCAGCGACGATGGTGATGGTAAAGTGATTGATTAGGAATGTGTGGTTAATATTTTCTGGAAGCAGTCCTACACGTGTACACGTACCCAGGCCGTGAGTTGCGATAGTTCGGGTTTAGTGAAGATGAAGCTTCATTCTGTGGGTCGAAGATTCAGTTACAGTACAGTTGAGATTTTGGAGAAGAATTGATTCTCAGTAGGAATTCTGATTTCTGATTCTGACGACTAAAAATAACTCTACAGCATCTTTTTGCGGATCTTGAGCTTCAGAAGAATTAAAGCATGAGGATTTGGGATTTCTGATGTCTTGTGATCTTCCGAAAAGAGTATTTTGGGATAGCTTCAACCGTATTCTTAGCTTTACTTCCTGGAATGTGTTCTCCCAGCACACGTCCTTAGGTGGTGAATGTTTTGTTTTAAGTTTAGTGAAGTTGAAGCTCCATGAGTCATAACGTGGGTAGAAGATTCATGGAATCTAAATTATAGAATTAGTCGGGAATCAAAATTCTTATATTCAAGAACGTTATCAGACGTCAGACTGAGAACTTCAACATCTCTTGCTGATTTGGAACGAATTGAAATGTGAGGACCTGAGAATTCCTTCTCTACAGTCTTCTGATCTTCTCGTCAAGGTTTCAACCATATTCTGAGCTTCAAAACATGTCTTCCAATGTTGTTTCTAATGCTCTTACAACGTCGCCAATGGTTATCTTACCAACTCCAAAGAGAATATTATTAAATCTCCATCTCCAAAACCAATGCCCACTTTGGTGTGCTAGTGTCACATCAAAGTATCAAAACGAACGAAATTCCACCCCTCTATATCTCTCATTCTCCTCTTCTCCGCGAGAAAAAAAGGTTTCTAGAAAAGGTTGGAAATTAAAATTTTAATCAAACACATAAACCTGTGTCGCCATGAATACCGAACCGGATCCCCGTGGTCCATTAAAATCGCGCCGCCTCTCTCTCTCTCTCGAAACACACTTGGACGACAACCACTGTTGCTGCTTTCCGCTGGTCGTCGTCGTCGTTGTTGTTTGTTTGTTTGTTTGGGCGCTTGTGATTGAGCAAATCATGCCAATAAAAGCTGCGTCTTTGCTGTGGCACTACACTCTGGCCCCGGTGCAACGCAGTATTCAGGGACAGTGGGTGAGTTTGCGGTTTCGCGAATTTCGATGAACCCGGCTGGCCCAAATTCGGCGAAACAACAGCAACAGCAAAACCCGGTCGCACTCACCTCCCGGGAAGGTTCCGATAAGTTTTCGTAACCCCTCGGCGGCAGCGGCGTCGGAGTTTGATTAGGAAAAGTATTGCTGTCCCACCGTTTACAGCCTGTTTCTTGACTCGTTTTTTTCTGTATTTCGTCTGGCTTTGCTTAGTTTGGTGGAAGAGCACCCCGGTAGACTGTGCGCTTATCATCATGGTTTGTGACGCCGTAACGCCTGCTGCTGGAGCACAAGCGCATTACGTCGAAGCTCGCAGATTCAGTCACTGGTTCTGCTGTCCATTGTGATAACGCGAGTCTTTGAGGTGTTGAGAAGTATCATCACAGCAAAACACACACACACACACACACACCGAGAGGTTGACGGGTGGATGACGGCATGTAAGAATTCTTGTAGTGGAAATCAGTCCAAAAGTATCATCGGCTCCTTAAAAGTCTCTGAATGGTGGTGTGTCATGTTTGTCTTTGGCACAGTAGCAATAGGACAATGTTTGGTTTGGTCGGACCCAGAATCAAATCACTCCATCTGAAGGACCGCAATCGTCGTGTGTGGCACAAGCTTTAAATTCTTCCAGCATGTTGTTCCGAATGCGTCCTAAAGTCAATCAAACCCCACCACCACGTTCTAACAGGCCGTCATCGATCCCATACCGATGTCTTGTTTTCAATGCAAATCAGATGATTGATGTTGTTTCAATATTATTTCTTCGGCCACCATCACCACCACCACCATCTCCTTTTTCGGCATCCCTTGATTTTGTGTGTTTGGTCTGCTTGGTGTGTGTGATAGTGTTGTTGTTTGGTTGACTGATAATTTATGCCATTATGCCAAACGTGTATGGTAAAGCGAAGCTCTCCCTTCCCCTTTGCTTGGACTGGAAATTGTTGTCTTATGACAATTTTATGTTGTTATTTCTCTATTCGCCCGGCTGCTATTTCCCTTTATGGTAGAAGGTCTTTTCGTTTGTTTTTTCTTTCTTCTGCTTTTCCTTTCTATGTGACAAGCGGGCCGGTTGAAAGCAAATTCCTCCACATCGATGCAGCTGCCACAATGCCAGCTTGGAATGGGTGGTGTTGCCGATCAAACGGCAGCAATAAATCGATCAAATCTCAGCTCAGAGGGCTTGGATTTGTGGGACCGAGTGCTAAATCAATGCTTGCACTGCTATCAGAAACGTGATAACTTACTGTTATCACAACACACATTGGTTGGATTTGGGGGAGGACTTATCTTTGCTAAAAATTGTTTGAAAGAGAGAGAGAGAGAGAGACAGAAGAAGAGAGACATTTCCGTTGGCACTAAGCCAAAACAAATATAAGATATCATTGTAAACGACAGGGATGGAATATTGCCCGTTTTGAAGTAAAGTCTCTTTTGCGAATTGAAATTCCGGCAGAGCATGCATGGTATGACTTGTCGCCAGTACATTCCGCACATGAAACAATCGGCCAATGTTGGACGCGTTCTGGTTGGGACATGTTGAGAAGCTTCTTGAACGGCGGGTAGAAATTAAAGCTGAAATGGTGCTTAGCTCATCAACGGAAAGCTTTGTTGTTCGTGACACCTGTCGATATCGGCATTAGCACACCAGACATTGGAGATATGTTGAGAGTTGTCTAAAGCATATCTTTCTGCATTTGATAAACTACACTCTTCAATGACACGAACATGTCAAAGAGCTGTTGTGCTTGTGGAGACGAACCAGCATTGTCTAGTAAGGTCAACTGCGATTCTCATAACCCTTTTGACAAGGGGATAATGATGATACTGACGAACTGATAAGACCTTGGACGGTCCGATTGGGGTGTAAACAAATCACACTCTGTTTGGGAATTAAAACCCTCTCCTAATCCATCGCTTCCTGTGATAGGTTCGATAGTGCCAAACCCATGCTGGATAGGTGAGTAGTAATCGCTAAAAAGCACGCCACACGCTTAGTAAGTGGGGGCACCGTCAAACACCGTTATGGTGTGCTTTGGGAGTGTCCTTTGCTTTCAGTCTCCCTCCCTGCGATTAAATCGATTTAGTTCGATAGGTGCGTTATCGTGAAGGTGTTGGATTGCGATTTGATTAGCTCTTTTTTATCGGTCCCTTGCGCTCAACAAACAGAGGGTAGCACACACGGGCAACGAAGGTGTAGTATGCAAAGCCCTTTATGCCAAAAAAAGGGGGCCAAAGGGAGCATAGGTGTGTAGTTGGGGAATGGGAGTTCATTTCATACAACGGACACGTAGCGGGTGTTGATGGTTGGCTTCTGGACGGATTTATTTGTGACACAACAACCACAACCGGTGGCCGCTGCTGTTATCGGAAATTGGATATTGGAGTTCCTTTGGCGATCGCGTTTAGAAAGGAAATGAATAAACGAAGCAGTGGCGGCGGGGTAGATAAGAGGTGTAATTTGTGTGATTTGCTTTGTTGGTGTGGTGTGGCTCAATTTGTATGCGAAAGTTTGTGCGGCCTATAAAGTTTAAGCTAATGTGATGCCTTTTTGAAAACGCCCAAATCGTGCTGGAAAGAACGCGCGAAGAGTACGTGTTGTGTGTTTGGAAACAATTTGTCATAAAATGTGTTGAAAGACCAGATTGTCTGGAATGAGTCTTTTGCCAATATGTTCCTCTTATTCTACTCTACTTTGTTACCCTTCTTCCTTATGCTTCCTAAAGAGCATTCCATTTCGCGCTGGCATACGCTTTCCAGCATGGGAATATACGCCATTTATTCAGCAATTGGGATTTACACATTCCCATGAAGCGCTCGAAGCTGGACGGAATTGTGACGGCACTGTGCTGGAGCTCCCATCAGTTTAAACGCACATGTCTGCCGTCTGTCTCTTTCCGTGAACTTTGACGATCTATTAACGATTGCGCGCGCCCCATTTCTAAATCAAACTCCAGCAACTTGCAACAAATTTTCGCCATGTTGTACGTTCTTTCCCTTCTCTGTCTCGACAACACAGCGCGCGATTAGCATAACGGAATTGAACGGTCTTCGCACTCCTCGGGTGGGTTAATATGTGTCTGTGTCTCCGCTTTAGTGCTGCAGGTCTTCCTCAGGGTCGGCGACTACTTCTGGCTGACGGACGCGCACAGCAGCAGCGTGCACGGCGAGCGCGAGAATGTCAGCAATTCAATTTGAATAATTTCATTCAACCGCTGCTACCGGCCGTTGTCGTCGCACATTTGTGTGTTGTGTGGTTGGCGCCCTCCCGGTCCTTACATGACAACGACGCCGCCGCCACTGCCACCGCCGTTGACGACATGGTCTTTTCGCAATCGTATTAAACCATTTGTGTGCCGCGCGGGTGGTTGCTGCTGTCCGTTCGCGCATAAGTGTTTTTTGGGCGAGATTTGGTCGGCGGGTGTGTGTGTGCGCATTAAACGCGGATCAACCGTTCGGAATCGCGCGAAAGCGTGCTCAGAACTCAGCGTTGATAAGAATCAATGTGGAGAGGGGCAAAGTGTGAAGTTACTACAATCCTCTTTAGTACAGGGACTGAGATATTGGAAGTGGAATTGGTGTGTCCTGGAGGGGCCTGGTGTCGCTGTAAAAGTTGCTCATGAATGTCCTCCATTCTCTTGTGCACTGAGGGACGTGGACATTTCTGGTTATGTTTGACTACCACCCCTCCGCTTACTGTTCTTTTCTGAGATTGGGACACCCTTTTCCACACACACAAAACACTCCGTTGCGCAGAAGCAGCGTGCACAGGAATGTGCTTGACCAGCGTTCTGGTTGGGGTTTGGGTGAAAAACTGAAAACCTCCAATAAATTTCCTGCCTCCGGTTTGTCGTGTGCCAGCAGCAGCTCATCAGACGTTCTCCAAAACAGTTTGTGTCCTTCCCTGAAAAAAAAAAAAAAACAGGAAACATGACGGTTTAAGGCGAAAAAATAGCCTTCTCGCGTATCACGACGTCGCTTTTCATCGACCCACCGAGCACCCTTCCGTGGGGTGACAATGTCGGTGGTGGGCAAGTTGTTATAGGCGTTGGTTTTGGCGCTTTCCCTGGACGGTCGTGATCGTCATGCCCGCTTAATGGAAAGGCTACGGAAAACACATGTTCTACCCTTTGCCCGTGTTCGAAAAGCCCTTTCACACTGACTGGTGCTTGTCTACTGGTCTTGTGGGCCTGGTAGTAGCTCCCATAATACAAAAAAAAGTTCTCATAAGCGACAAGCAAACTGCCTACTCCACCAAAAAATAAAAGCCCATAACTCTTCCGCTGGACTTTGGGAGGTCGGTCTGCGTTCTGGATAGGAAGCAATAAAAAGCAATTCATCAGCCGTTGTGGAGGCTCCTCTACGTCGGGTTCTGGTGCGTGTACCGCAAACGAATCGAACCGCTGTGTACCCACCACCGACAATCCCCACGACTAATTGATGAATATTAGCCCGCTGGTTGTGTTGGTCCGAAGGTCTAGGAAAATCCTTCCCCCGGCTTGTGCTATTGTTACGCGAGCGTGCACGGATAAAACGCGTTTGGATGCGATGTTGTTGAACGACTCTGCTCGGCGCCGCCGTCAGTCGTTGTCCCAGGAATAATCACTTCAGCAGCTTGCAGTGCAGTATGCACTCTCTCTCTCACTGTTGTTTGTGTACTTCTATACTTCTGGTGTCGTTGCTGAATTAGCTGATCCTTCGTATCTTGCTCGCTGCAGTAACGCTCTCGTGTGCTGCTGTGCGCTGGGGTACCGGATACAATATCACGATGAGTAGGAGTAGGATGATGATGATGATGAGCTGCTTTCCATCTTCGGATGACAGTTTCCATCAGGGCGTGCTTGTACGTCCCCGTACTCTGTGGGTCGTGTTGAAGCTTGGCTTTAGCGCGCGGATTTTGTGTAGGACCACCGCACGGGCTCATCGTTGCTAGAACACACAGCCAGCCAGCCAAGCCCGTAAGTTCATGTCCGCGCATCGTAGCGGATGAAGAAAGGGAGAAAAAACGGTACAGAATTTGAATTGGTGTTTATTAGCCGGTTGCTGGGCTCGCTGCTGCCCGTCGCATTGGAGGCAATAAATCAATTTTCGTGTGCATCTCACGTTCTTCCGGAGAGGGAACGGGCATTATTGGGTACTGTCAACGACGGACGGCGAATGTTCATTTCGCTGTCGAGATAGATGGCACAGCACTGTATGGTGTTAGGTTGATGAAAGATACTTGCTTTAGGTAGGGTAGGAGATGGAGTTCCTGTTTTGATGTATTTCCGTATGACTAGTCAACATTCAAAGACAAAAAATCATTTTAAAAATCTCATTTTAATATAATAATTTAAAAACAATTCAATAAAAAAGGTTATACTCCAAAGGTAATAAATAATCAACATGATAATCATCAGACTTCAGCCCTTTCAAACGGAAGTGGGTAAATAATCATATTCCTCTCCTGTTGTGGCAATTTTGGGTCCATTTTTGCTCCCAAAAGGCACCAAATTGCGTGCAAATTAGATTGCGATTTGTGATAGCATTGCCGCATTCTTCTCTCGGGGTTTTACTTTTCCAAATAAATTGCACCACACACACACACACACACCCACACACACCCACACACACACACACACACACACACACACACACACACACACACACACACACACACACACACACACACACACACACACACACACACACACACACACACACACACACACACACACACACACACACACCTAAATAGCGCATCCCGTTGTCCGTTTATGGGTGTTTGTGGTGCCTCACAACGCTCGCATTCCTCCCCCTTTGGGGAACACGAGTCCCAAGGCGCCGTATTGCCATAAATGAATATGCAATTGCAAAATGGCATTGTAGAGCGTTTTTGTTTAAATTATGTTTTCCGCGCAAAATCTATTTCTCTATGCAATAAGCAGCAGCAGCCTGTTTGTTTAAAATTCAAAATTAATAAACACAAATGCATTCAGAAAAGGGGCGCTGAACAGATGAAGCTTCACACAAGCTCACTTCATTTAACACCTAATCCGTGAACTGGAATAATTCCCGCTCGAATGGCGGGCGGTTTGGTGAGAGCCTTCCCCTCGCTCTATGGCTGCTGCAGGTCTGAATGGCGCAAGTTTAATTCGGCACTACGGCCACGCGCTATTTGCCCCCTGCAATTAACAACAATGTAGGATGGAACAGCGAGCCCGAGACACTTTTTACGCGCCCTTTGCAACCCATTCAGCGCTCCTTTACACTGTCAATTACATCGAATGCAGAGAGACAAAAGGAGAGAGAGAGTGTGTGGTGGAATTTCCATTCCCAAATGGAAAACCCATGGCACTATGTCAAATCGCGCCGGTTGTTTGTGCCATTGGAGAACGCCTTCGAACCGTCCTGTGGCTGATAATCCGGGATAAATATGCAAATTAGCAAATAATTATAGCGAATTGAATTTCTATTATCACTGGCGTCCGTCGCGGCCGCATTCGCCCTACCCGGGTCATCGCTACGGGTGGAAAAGCATTTTGTGCGCATCATAAAACCCTGCCGTGAGGAGGTTGTACGCGAACGCGCGTTCGTTCGCGTCGAACACACAAACACGATGGTGTGGCATTATCAACCGCCATTGCTGGTGAACAACACCTTCTGGGCAAGGATAATGCAGGAATTGGACAGCGGAATAGAGAGCTGAAGAGGAATAGAGAGAGAGAGAGCAAATGGTTTTATGGTGGGATGGGTGGTTCATAAAATTGTGCTATTATTATTTGTTTATTAGTCGGTTGTTTGCGGGCCACGTTGGCTGGGGTTTAGAGAAGGCAAAGTGAAGCCATAATTTGCATCTGGTCCTGGTGTGCGGCTCTTGCTGCTGGGCGCGTACCTTGCGCAGACCAGGACCGAGGCTCTATCCAACTGACTAGGTGGACGTTGTCGAAGTCATCGGGCACCATCGTGCCATGGGCTACAAATGTCTCTACTTCATTAAACTACCATCGAGTGTGATGGATGGGCCTGATGGGACAGCACACAGAGGGCAGAGGATACTATGCAAATGATAAGCGAATGAGGGATTTACAAAAAAAAACAGAGACATTAGTACATGGTAATCTCCTCGTTGATGGGGAAATTGTTATTAATTGCAATTTGATAGATTTTGAACGTTATTGATTGTTGGTTCCCAAAAAATTCGTTAAGCCTTTTAATCATCCTGTTCAGGAATTGATGCTGGACGGGAAGTATCCGCACCAGTTCCTTCCACTGATAAGGAGTGGATTTGTGTAAAATGTTTCAACAGCAAAGCCCTCAGGCACAGCTCTCTAGGCCGAACTCCATTAACAAAACCCTTATGCAAACTCCCAACTTCCGAGTCAAACTTTCTTGCAGCACCAACCGGTCACTGCGCGATCACTGCAACCAAACTCTTCCGCAACCGGACACTTTCTTCGAAACCTATCGCTCGGCCGAAGAGCCAGGGACGGCTTTTGCGCTGCCGCATACGGCCATAGTTTACAAAAGTTCACTTCAAACTTTTACCTTTCCGAGCGACCTTCGAAACAGCAGCTTTTTGGCTGCTGCTCCCGGGCGTAACTTTGAGAAATGTTGTGCCTCGTGTGTGTGTGTGTGTGTATGATAGTTTTTTGTCGGTGATAGTGTCCTTCAGTTTCCGGGCTGGCTTTTTTTGTTGTTGTTGTTGCTCTTGTTGGTGGTTGGTGGTATGTTGGCTCCATAGCCTCTATTATAGCTTGGAAGTTATGCTTGATAACTATACCTTCTTTCTGACCGGCAAATCTTTCGCCGTCCAAAAGAACTTAACTTACTAACTTCCCTGACCCTGCGGGGTCATCGTCGAGCCCTTTTTGGGACGGAGTGGCGTCGTCGCTTCCTTTCTCTACGGATGCGTTTCGGTGGAAAGGTGAGAGCTTATCAAATATTCACTTTACTATAATGGGTTTTCTTTTACCGTTTGCCGAGCAACTCCTACGCTGGGAAAAGGATTCAGTTCCGGGGTTTTTTTTTGCGTAGGTGAATGGAACGGAGCTCTAGTTCTCGCTTTGCTTAGATTGGAACAGAAGATAGGATGTTCCGGAACTGTTGTGCAAACTGAAGCGACGAATGAATTTGCTCCAACTAAAGTGTTCTGCATATTTAAGTACATATTTCAAACAATTAACAGAGCCTGGCAAACAACCTGCCGACATGCATAGACACACTGTTTGCGGGAAATCTCGGTGCTTGTTTAACAAACGGGGCAACTTGTGCAACTTTCGGGTCCGGCAACTTGTGCATTTCACGCGGCAGGTTTATGGTGATGCAGTCCTCCTCGGGAAGGCGCTTGGTGAACTTAATTGAATTAGTATCAGTTCAGGACAGCTGCCTTCCGCTCTGGTTTGGCGTTCGCTATGGGGTGTGGCTTTACAAATCACGCACGGTTACGCATATTTATGCACAAAAGTGTTGGATCCAGATCGTTCTCTCTACTTGAACCGTGCTTGAGCTGCCTTTCTGGTGTTATGCTTCACCGCTTTCAGGACAAACGCAAACGCTCCATTGTTGCGATGTTGGCGTTGAAGCGAGCCGAGAGCTTTTCGGGTTTGATTAGTCGAGCGATCGGGATTACTAATTTAATTTGCTTCCGAATGCGCTTTGTGTGTATAATCTACGGTGGAGCATAGTTGCGGGGAGATGAGGAGATATAATCACAATGCCAGTATTTTGTTTGCCGTTCCGTCCGGTTCTAGCAAGCAATTAAGACGAATTAAATTCTCCAACCATGTGCAGATGTAGATGCACAGCGAGTCTTGTGATCTTGTTGCAGCTCAACATCCTTTAATAGGAAATGCATTTTCCTCCCGTTTTGCACCCAGAGCCGGGAAATGCAAATCAATAATAATTAGCCCCAGCATTCCCCGGGTTCGGTCGTAATAATTCCGGAACTGCGGGAAGTAAACAATGTGTGTGTGTGTGCATGTGTTCCGCTCATTGCTCGTAGCACGACTGTTCGTCGGTGATTTATTGCTCTCCCACAACAACTTCCTGGATTCGCCCGCTGAAGAGTGAACGTTTTATCGAGTTTGACAGGAAGGAATGGTGTAAAAAGAGGGTTGCCGCCGCCGTCGTCTATTGCCTCTCCGGAGGACCATAATTCCGGAACTATTTCCATATAGCTAGTTTCGCTAGTTTACGACCACCGGCGGCAGTGTATAAAACCCACCGGGCTGTCTTTGCCAGCAAACACCTTCGACCTGCACAGCGTTCATTGTTCTTTGAAGTTGCTCGCTTTCGTAATTTTCGATTGAAGCGGCAACAGTTCTGCCTGCGTAAGTAAATTCTTCCCACCTTCCGTTCCGAGCAGCTGCTGTCAAACTTGTCAATACACACACATACACGGGAGCAAAGATCAGTCTTCCGGGGTTGGGGAAGTTCGGTGTTCCGAGTTGAAGCAACGCTCTCTGGCGACGACGACCAACTGGAAGGGTGGAGTGAAAATTGTTTAAATTCCACAGGAAATCTAAATATCTATTAGCCTAATTGCTCGACACAGGAGTTTACCAGTTCATGGTGTGTGTATGTTTGTGTGCCTTCCAGTCGTTTGGAAAGATGATGAATCTACCTTGAGGCAACACAGTGTGTGGTGTACACAGAGAGAACGATTGCCTACTTTTACCTCCGTTGAAACCAGTGAAAAGCGCACGCAAGCGGCGAGGGTCTGTCCTGTCAATGAACGGAAAACACACCAACATAAACCAACTTTACCCCATCTCTTGCCAGGCGGAATGGGGATTGCACATTTGTCACACAGCAATGGGCGCATCCTTTAATGTGCCCACCGGACGGATGTGTCCAGTGAGTTTTGTCGTCCGGATGGGTGGAAAAGGGAACTATTTTCCATAAGCAAAGGGACGAGGATGCAAGGTTGAATGCTGCTTGAGGGTGTATTTTAGGGGACAATAATAGTAATTTGACCAAATGAGTGGTTTGAAACCGGACGGATTTATGAAGTTGGGTGGAGGGATCGTTTTGGATCGCCAGCATGATTGTGGTATCAAACCCAACACGGATGAGGTTTGCAATTTGAAGTCCATTGCCTTGTTTGAGGTATTGTTGGGCTACGTATGACGTATACATTAAGGTTCTGAAGTATAATTTGTATATTTTAAACATTATTTTCTCTTTTCTTTTCACAGGTACGTACACTATTTTCCTTCTTTTCTAATCCACGTATGTCTTGTAAGTATGCTTAAATCAAGTAAACTTTAATTAGTGATTTTGTGAGATATTTCCGATCTATTGTCCAACATTTTGGCTCAATACGAGGTCCAAGGAACTGTCCAGGAAGCCTCAAAATCAGATGATAAGTGTACCAATTTAGGAGAACATATGAAAATGTTGTGTTTATATTTCTACCGGCTTATAATAGGAAAACCACTGGACTGGATAATTCAATGACTGATACTATTTTTTTTTATCCCGTATTATAAAGAGAGCAGTATCAGAGCCCAGAATGGGGTCATGATCTGTTCCAGGAGCATATGGTATCATAATCTGTTGTAGGATCAGTATGGATTTTAGATCAGTTCCAGTACCAGTAGACATACGTTAAAGGGTCTGTAAGGGAATGGAATCAATCGCTATGGTTTCTGACTAGATTTCTCTTAATGTGTCCCTTGGAAATTCTGGAGTCATCTGGAACTTTCGTTGTGCAAAATAAACTTGCATGTCCCTTTAACTGGGCTAAATTCTTCTAACTGTAAAATAATGTTAAGCTTCAGCCTGCAAACCCTCTCAGTAACATCATTATTTGTTTGTGATATTGAACATTGGTCCTTCGAACCGGACCATCTGCTTGGAAGGCAACTCTGCTAACCATTACATCAAAGTTCAACAACTGAAAGATATAATGGATTATAGGGTTAGACTCAACATCATTTCACAATTATTCTTACACTAATCTATCTTTTCCTAATCCTATCACTAACACTAGTATATACAACGATTAGACCACGCTCAGGGCGTGAACACTATTTGTTCTATCAGCGCTCCAATATGTTGGCGTATCGCACTGGAGAAGATGGATTAATTAACGATGGCAAACAAGAACCCTCCAAGTTCAGATGCATTCCCGATCGCGTTAGTGAAACAAGCAATTTAATACGGATTATTGACTGCTTGAACCAATTTCTCCAGAAACACGTTCCACAATTGCATGCGCTCTACTTGCGCTAAGGTACAGCAGGGTGTCAAGAATTGGCAGGGCGTAAATTTGTGCGCCACCTCTCTAAGCGTCGTGGCGGAACGTCTGCTGCATCGTATCAAACTACCGTACCGTTTTTCACAGCCGAATGAACCTTCGCATTTTTCCGCCATATGCCGGTTAAGGACTGTGGGATGCAAAATAAAGATCAAGAATAATTTGCACTTGTGCTACATCGCCACCCCGTTCCAACATCAACCATCCTTCCCGAGCGCGTTTGTGTTTGTTACCTCCCGGTCGCATTATTATACTTCGTTTGGGACGGATATGCAAAAGAAACGCTAAAGTGGGCGGGAAAAACTTTACCAAGCTCACAGCGCGGCCAGAAAGCCACTCAAATAAAAGTCAAAAAGGCGCGCTCAGAAGCCGAACGGGGGAGCAAAAAATGCACCCAAACGCGAAAATTAAACGAACGCTGCCGTCGCCGCCGCACACAAGAGACGGAAACTATTCGATTCCGGTGGGAAACGAATTGTGTTGGTGCTGGCTGGCTGGTTGGTTGCTGCTGTCAAGCTTCCGTCTGCGCGACCACTGTGGAGAAGCGTGAAAAGCGTCAGGTCCTAGTTTGGGGGCGCAAAAATGTCGGGCCCGGTTGTGTTGGTGTCGGTTATTTCCTGGATCGCCGCGGCACCGGGCAAACTTCCGTCCAGGGAAAATGCGGCTCTGTCTGCTGCTGGTGCCTGCTGCTGCTGCTGCTGCGGCCTGCCAGTCGAGTGTCAAGCTTCACGAACCTCCTCCTCTTCCTCCGGGGCAGAGCACTGTCAGACGAAATTCCGTTTCTTGAGCTCATATTTTTTAACTCGCCCATTACACGCCAACTTTTCCGGCCGGTCGTTTGCCAACTGTTTGCGTTGTGTCGGGGGTTGTTTTGCATTGCGCAAGGACGGCGAGCAAGCTTTTCCACAAACACACTTTTCCTTCTTCAGCATGGGCCCCGGCTGGTTTGGTTCAGCCATTGTAAACCAGCCGGCAAATATTGGCCGTGTTTTTGCAAGGCGAGAGTTGAGTGTGTGTCTGTCGGTCTTTTGGTGGAAAATAAATTATTTTCCCACCACACAAGGCACTCGCAACGTATACGTGTGTGTGTGTGTGTCTGTGTGTGTTTTTGTGCAACTTCTTTTAAGAATGGAGTTGCCCTGTAGCTTATTTATTTAGTCACGGTCAACGACGGCAACGATGTGTTGCTGCAACTCAGTGTTGCAGGACTGCATCGGTTTTTGGTGCAGTTCATTCACCCATTTCCATTGCCAGCCAAAGACCCACTTTCTAAGGATTCTCTTACGTCTGCTACAGTTCCTGAATGATTGCCGCTTGCTGTTTGCTGCCTTTAGTATCGGCTTTACCATGGCAGCACACGCTTTAAATCGGCTTAAAAGCAATTACCCCTCAAACGGAACACACACACAAGAAAAGATCTTCGGCCTCTCCCAAGTCAGGCATGATTTTCCACCCATCCGGTTTATGGGACGGAGAAAATTGCTTCTTATCGACAGCTCGGCAGCTGCGAAACAGAGCAGCAGCAGCAACGGAAGAAGCCATCCTTAACCTCCGACGCTCGGAGTGTGTGAGAGCTTACTTCCGCCGGCATTTCTTAAAGGACACGCTGCTCTTCTCGTTCCTACTCCGCACGAGTCTTTCACTGGTTGTTTGATTTGATTTTATTTTCCTTTTAATAAATGAAAAGTGTTCCCGTACTTGTGCCGATTGCTGCTGTTGAAAAGGCATTTCGGTTGTTGCGACAGTACGATTTCAAACATCAGCTCAATCCACCTAGAATTAAGAACGACACACACACACACACCCACGCGACTCCAAACACATCATCGTTTGTCGTGTCGTGAGTGAAATTACGATTTTTCACCATTTTCCCGTCATCATTGGGGGACGCGCGCGGCGCTGATCGTGTGGGAACTGGGTGGGCGTGTGTATGTTGGAGCCAGCATTTGTTGGGGGGAAATGTTGTGCATCGAACTTACAAGTTTTCAACGTCGTGTACCCTGCAGTAGAAAAGGTTGTTGCTGGTGGAAGAAAACCGACAACAAACGACGACGACGAATCTGTCGCTTCATGTTTCCTGCGTCTTTTGACGATGCGGAATGTACTGACACATAATGGAAAAGTGGAAAAGTTGTACCGAGAGCGGTAGGAAGAGAGGGGGGTGCGTCTCTTCGCTCGGTAGCAAAAGGTCGTCGTTGGCGTCGTTTTGGGTAAGTGTCTTTGCCTGCGAGCGAAAAAGCCCGGTAACGATCGCGAGAAAAGCGACAACGCGAGTCGAGTGTTTGATTTCCCGTGTAAAGGAAAACTCCCTTCTTCACGGCTGCCGGCTGCGGCTGCGTTGTTTTGGTGAGGCAGACGCAAAGGGAAGAAGGGTGTGTACCGGGCGATACGGTTCTTGAACGCGTCGAACAATTTTTCCCTTCCTGGCCTGGTCCCTTTTCGGCGAAGGACTCGTATGGAGAGGTTGTTTACACGAACGCGCGGGGGTCCTTGACACGCGCACACACACAGACGTGTAAACGCAACGGCTGCGGTACATACTACGGTACACAGACGGGTAACAGGCAGAGAGGTGCAAGCCGTGTACATAGCGGGCAAATGAAATTACCCTACGGTAAATGTGAGGAAATATGCGACGTTTAACGTCTCGTTTCGTGACAGTTATAAGTGGTGGAGTACGTACCACCAGGCGTATGGGGTGTGGCACAAAGCTTTCGGAGAGTATATCAGCCTTTTTTGCTCTCCTTTTGCGCTCCTGCTGGAGTGTTGATTATGCTCCTCATTAAAAGCGCTTGTGTTGATCAATATTGTTCCGGCGATGACACCCGATGTTTGGGAGGGCGTGAAGTATTCAGACTTTCGGTCGTTAGTTCTTATTGAGTTTGTTGAGTATTTGTACGGAGGTTAAAGAGACTCCATTTTTGAAGATTGTTTGAGGTCCTCAATCATTTCAGTTTTATAGTTTAGGACATACAATAACTGAAGTGAAGGTTGGTTGGGTATCATTGTAATGGCATTGCTATACTGCTAAGCAATTGAGTTGAACACTGTTGAAATATCTTCTGAGTTTTTCAACAATTTAGATTCTAGTCTTCTTATTCTGTAGAGCAGTAACTTTAACATACAATCACAGAAAGAATGTCAGTAAGACTAGATATCTAAATCGAAATTCTTACATCCAATTGGCCCTTTTAAGCACTATAACACCTTGGCCCACAGTGGATGTTTACTTCGCCAAATATTATCCCATCACTTCCCGGCACCTCAAGCACCCTTGCTTAATATCATCTTTGGGTAACTTTATCCATCATATCTAGCGAGATAAAACCGCTCCTTAAGCACAGCATCATCTCGCTCCTGGTTGATTCCTGTGTGTCGGTGGTTTCCGATGCCACGGCAAACTGCAACCGGCAGACATTCCGTAAACATACACAACGATTACGTCTGCAGAAGCGGTTTGCTGGAACCATCATGTGAGTATCCTCCAGAGAATTACTAACGGCAAGCCGTAGAGAAGAGATGCAAGTGTGCAGAGTGCCAGTACCTCTTTTCACCCTTGAGAGCTTGCCTCTGCTCTTTGGTGGAACTGCTCTTTCAGTTTGGAAACTGCAACATTGACTTTTGCCTGACAACGACGACGACGACTGCCAAAGGCAGGAGGGGTAACCTTCATCAAAAGCAAGAAGGACGTTTTGTTGTTTTTGTGGTGCCACCCGTCGTTTGCAGTTCGCGGTTCATGCAAAAAAAACAACACGGGATCTATGCAAAGTGCAACCGAGAAAAAGTGTTACCATTTGGTGAGATTGAGTAATTGCGTTTACATTTCCATTTTTTACATTTGTTTTCATCTTCATCCTGAAGGGATCCTTTCCCCAATGTCTGTTCTTTCCGGGAATAACTTGTTTTATAATCGTTCCCGTTTCGCGATGGAGCAACGACTTTATGGTTTAAATTCTGTTTTTTTTTGTGTTTGTACTCCGATCGCGTTTTTCTGGTTTGTTGATTTTGCTCGCTGTCCGCGGACTGTTTTGGGAGCTGTTTGGAAGCATTTTTGGGAAGATACAACCTGCATATTTTCCCTTCGTCGGTGGGGTCTCTTCTTGCACGCGTGTTTTTGTTAAAAGGAATGTGCTACTCATCGGTTTTTTTTTCTTTTCCCGGTGGTTGGAAATAATAATAAACGCAGACGCATATCGAGCGTATCTAGCGGGTGTTATTTTTCGCTTGAATCCTTCTTCCCAACCGCCGCCAGCCGAGAATCCAGAGTACTGGAATTTGGTGCGCAAGTGTTCTCGCCGCCACACAGTGGTGCCCTATTTATGGGAAGACTTTGATGTGTTCCGGGAAAAGTCATCATCGCCATGGCAACCGCCGAGATTTACCGGAAAAGGGTGATTTGATTATGCTTTTCCCCTGTTTTCTCCTCCTTTCGGCTTGTCTAAGTCTATCTTCATGCCATATCTCAGAATTGTGTTCTCGGTACACTCACGTACTCTCAAGTGTGTCATACCTTGTGTGTCAGTAGAAAGGTGTTTGTGTGCTTTTTTTTCTTATTTTTTGTTTCAGTGGTGATGAAGGTGATGGATTTTGTGGCGAGCAGCGAGTGTGTGAAATATTATGCAAGGTGTTTCTGTTGAATAAAATTAGCATGGAATTAAATTTTTCCCCGTATGCGTAGGTGGTGCGTTTGTTTGTTTGTTTGCTTGTTTGTATGGCTCCCTTTTTGTGCTCTCGCTTCTAAAAAAGGGGTGAAAAGTGTGATGATGTCGTATTAGAGGAGGAAAAACCTATAGCAAGCTGCAGCACAGACCACAGGTGTGTTTGGAGTTGGAAGATTCGTCTTCATCTGTTTGCATAATCTGACGTTGAAATATGCTGAAGAAGGTAAAGGATAAGACATGAATATATTCACGCAATTTCTCACCAAAAAGAAACCCTGTTTTTGAACACATTTGAGACATTAGAGAACTTTACCATTTCACTCTACTCAGAACCAATGTTTTTAAAATCGTTTAGTTCGCACTAACAAAGTAGAGACAATCTAACCAAAGTTCCTCAAATGCCTGCAACAAACTTGCCTGCAACTCCAAATGGCGCGTTGGTACGTGATCAGCTTAATGCAATAAAATGTTCCGCCCGGCAAGTCCTTCTTCGCTTCCCTTCGCTTAAAATTCAGCACGATTATGTCGAGCGTTTGAGATTATCGCATCTCGCACTATACTCTACCCTGGTCGATGTTCGCGGGCTTTATCGCGGCTTTATTGCTATCCGGGCAACAGATTTCTCGTTATTATGGCGTTCTAGCCGCCGCCGATGCGTCGCTAGGAGGCGACGGTAGACCGCCACTAGTCGTTGCGGGCGCGCACAGGCTGTGTTCGCTGCAATAATGCAACAATTAATATTCCGGGGCCCGGTGGTAGTGGTAGGCTGCAGCACTGGGCAGGCGTTTATGAGCAGGCGTGCCATTTTCTATTGGGAGCAATTGCGTACGACCAATGGATTTGTGGAGCGAGGCGTGTTTAGAGGGGAGCACTCCTTCCACGTTGCACAAGCACTCTGCTCTCGGGTATCGATTTCCGTGCTTCTGGAGCAAAAGTTCGCTGTGAACAACTTCTTCAGCACTTGAGAATCATCCGCTTCCCGCTTAGCCATTGTGCCTGGGTCGGCTTGAAAGAGGCATTATCCTTTTTGCGATATTTTAGCTTGTGTATCTCATCGATCTCACCCTCTCACTCTACATCTCTGTAGAGCACTATCGATGTTATCTTTGACGGTGGTAGAGCCCCATCTTCCGGACCTGCTTGTTGATGAATGATGATGATGAACTCCTTGCCTCCTGCTCGCTGTTACTCTCCACAACCCATCGATCGGTAGTGGTAAGATGGAAGACAAAACAGAGGAAACCTCAGCCACGACAACACCGAGTTCGACAAGCCGTTGTTGTCGAGCAGTTAAAGGTCTGTAATCCGCTTCGGATCGGATCCATCGCGCAATGGATAAAGGTTCCGGCCAATGGCACACGGACCTACAGCGCTACATGCGAAAGCTTCCTCGCCGTGTGGAATGGGTAACAGCCCATAACGCTTTTGTTAGCTTTGTGCAAAAGAAGCAGTAAAGTGATTTCCCATACCCCCCCCATTCGTATGCATCGTTCCACAGGCGGCACACTGCTAGGGCTTTGCTGCATCCCCCCGTGCGTTGCTTGATCGTGATAAATCTTTTTAATATTTTCCTTCTCTCAGCATCCTTCGTTGGCTGGCATCGAACAGGGTCGTCGGGGTTTTTCATCCGGTGCACACATCTTGACGGGATCTGCTGCTGCTGCTGCCAGTGTTTTGTTTCCTTCCGTGTGTCGGGGGACGTGGTACTTAATCGAGTCGACTAGTTCAGCCATGGTTCTACGGCGAAGAGCCTGAACGTACAGGAAGATAGAGCGTCCCGGAATTAAAACAACAACAAAAAAAGGTTCCGATTCCAGACGGATAGTGGGATTAGTGTGTGTCTATACCCATCGTACGTAAAATCTGGCCCCGGTTCGGGTTTCGGGATTTCTAGTCTACGGGGAAAGGGAATTATGCGTACGATCCCTCCCCACACCGTTCGGATTAAGCCACGCCATAGTCATTACTTGTGGGTTCCAGGCCCTACTGCTTGTCCTGGCTGTTTGTGTCCCGAAAATTGTGTATGGAAACAATTATTAATGTCGAACATAAACTATTAAAATAAATTACAGCAACATTTGTAACCTGGATCCCCCTGAACCGCAGCTTCGTGCCGTTTTTGCCTGTGGTGGTTATTTTCGTACCAGAGTACGTACGTACAAAGAGCTTCCTGCTGCTGCTGGAGTAGTTTTGTTTAGTAGCCTGGAGTAATCTCGTACGATCTTTGGCGCGGTGTTCGGCAAATGGAGATTGAAAGGCCATGTTGTGATATATTTTATCTAGAATGTCTGTTTTTCTTCTTCTGTTTATTCATTGTGTGCATCATGAAAATGAATGCTCTGCGGTAAAGCGGTAAAGAAAGTGCATCATTGAAGAGCATTAAAGAGAGTATAAATACAGAGATTAATTAGGTACTTTTATCGCCTCTTTTGGACGCATCGGAGCGTTGGCCTGCATGGCTTAGTGTCACATCGTTTAGGTAGCATGATAAATGAAGGTATTTCTTGGGGATCTGTTCTCTGTGTTGCATCGTTTAGTGTTGATTGATTTTGGAAATTCAATCTCTACATTGTAACACAAAATAGGATCACAAGGTCTGAGAGCATCCTCCAGCCAAAAAACACATTAATTGAAACTGCTCTCAGGTATTTCTAAGGCTTTATTTTTATCAATTACTTGTTGTTGGTTGGTGCTTTATTTATCATTGTCTTTAATATCTCATTGTCCTTACGGTTCCAATAGTCCTCTCTCGGTATCTCTCCTTCAACGAACAGCTCGTCCTAAAAGCAAAAGTGAATAAAAACCTTTCCGTAAGGCGTATTTCATTCGATTCCATTTGTCAATTTAGGCCAAACATTCGGTGACGGGCCCTCTCCAAGGGTGGTCTCCATAGTATGTTATGTCCATAGTATCGGATCGGATTTGCTTGTGGTATTCGTTCTTCCTGCATTCTGTGAGGCAACAAAAGGACCCGGTACCGTCTGCACACGTTCTACTCTCCGTTCAAATCCCTGGAAGTTGTCCACATGGAGAGGAAGAGAGAGAGAGCGAATATCGGGAACAACGACCGGAAGAATCACAGCTGGTCATCGGTCGTGACACAACAAATTCTTTCCAAAACCACTTACAACGGTTATGGTAGAGTCCGTAGCGGGAGGTGAGTTCACACATACACGCCTGACAATTGGCTGACCATTTTCCCGGACTCTGACCCCGGGGTGGTTAATGGACGTGCTTAAGTCCTTTCGGAACACACGCACACGCGCAGCTGCCGTGATGGACAAAACTGTGGGGACCTGCTCGATGGTCATTTGTTAGAGAAGCGACGGTTCGCCTATAAGAGGATCAGCGATAATAAAGTGTCAAAAATCTATTTACGGGAGTGTCCATGAATCAGAGGGTTTGCTGAGGAAAGCTCCAGACATTACTGTACGGCCACAACATCGGTGCAATGATGAAGCACTACTGCGCTACCGCCCTTATGCTGCCAAATGGAAGTGGCAGCTTGTGCGCAGACACGGATGGACGACGGTCGTTTCGGGAGGTGTCAAATTTCCCAGCAGGGAGGGAAAAGGGAGCCCGAAGGCACACCAGCTGTTGTCGGTGAATCGAACCCGAGGTGCCGTCCGATATCTGGGACATGCGAATTTTCGTTGGATTACATCGTCTTTCAACTGGAGCGCTACTCGGATCACCACTGGCTCCACTCCACTCCACAGATACCATAACAGTGGACCTCGAGTCCACTTGGCGTGGAAACGATAAGAAAATTGAATGATGGAAAGTAATGGCACGTCGCCATAATCTCCTTCTTGTACGCCCGTACCCCCCGGATGACATTGTGCATGCTCGATTGGGTCGGCACCGGGCAGGCGAGGTTGTATTAGGTTACGCGGGAGAGCGAGGGCGTGTTTCGTTACGGGGCTTAACGCGGCACAGTCTGCAGTGTGCGGTGTCGGTTTCACTTTCACTCACGAGTGCCGAGACTTGCGTGTGCCCTTTCTGTGTAATATTTTCCCTCAAAAATGGATTTATCGAATTGATTGTGGTTTATGTTTCGGCTAAACCCGGTATCTCTCTCTGACCAGCTAGTATCTTTCATCGGCCTTTCCCTGACGTTTGGAGGCTTTGAAATGCCTCACTAATGGTTATTTAATTTGACTCGTGTACCACTAAGCCCTTTGTATCCTCGTAACGAAACGAAACGTGTACGCACGCCTGAAAGTATGCAATCGGTAGTATTGTAGAAACATGTAGTATTGTGTGTAACGTGCTGGAAACAGGCAACAAATCGTCTTAAGGATGTTTCGATCGAAGCACCGTTGCTGCGGCCATACAAAACACATTTATGAAGTGGAAGCTCGTTTACGAAATAGCGGCTTACAATCGCCACCGGTTTCGGATGAACGGCGAATGAGCTCCGATCGCTATCATTGATGGGCGCAATATCGATTGAAGAGGAAGGCTGGAATGAATGAGGTTCCAAAAAATAGCCCCGGGGCGGGTGAAACGTCTGTCGATGAAAGCTTGCCGGAAGGAGAAAACTGTTCGGATTAGAGGGCTCCACCAGTGGAAATGGAAGTTTCGTGAGATCTTTTGGCTCCTTTTGGCATTCTCGCTCTTGCCCGACTTGCCCCTCGCCTTCGCGATCCACAGGGCGTTCTCTGCGGGAACCTAGAAACTCGGAAATCATGCTAGGTCACTCTTCAAACGGTCTCTGGCATCGCCCTTTCCGCCCAGAAGCGCCCGGTGGCGGTTTTTGTGCTCTGGTGCCACTGCCCCGCCGCTATCATGTGTTTTTTTTTGGCATAAATGTGTAATGGGGCGGCGGGTACTGCTTCTCGGGTAGCCGTTTTGATCGTTACCTGGTACGTACGCGGAATCGTGGAAGCCCCCCGGGGGAGTACGGGAGAGTATGGGAAATCGTGCGAAGAAAGTTGGCGAATGGGTAGTTCACATCAGTGTGTCTTGCCTTCCGAGCATCAAGATGAACTTTTGTATGCTGCTTGAGTTGCTATTTTGTGGAGCTTGTTAAGTTGTTGAACGCAAAATATGATAGTTTTTTTGTATGCATGAATTATTGAACTCCAATGATTGATATGTAAAACATTCGTGAAAGGTAGATAACAACGAGCATAGCAATATTTGCAATTTCACACGGGTGTGATGGAGTACGTTAGGTTCGTTTATCTTTACGCTGGAAATCGTGTTTGAATGTGTCTCTGTTTTGCAAAACATGCAAACAACTATTGCAACGGGTCCCTTTCTGCTGTGTTGACAAATCGTATGTGTGCCAATGCGCGCGCGTTCGCCGCCAATGTCGATCTCGTGCCGATGATTAATAGAGGGTGGAATTAAATTTGCATTTATAGCAATAGTATACGCCGCTCTGCGACAATCCTTTTGAGTGCGGCGAATCGTGGACGCTGTGCAAAAAACAACTAGAATGTGCAACGCATAAGCATACATACACGCCATTTGGTGCGGAGGGCGTTCATAATCGTACATATTATCAGTGCGAGTTCATCGCACGTGTTGTATCCGTGTACTACGTGTGGGCTTCTTTTGTATCCATAAAGAAGGGCTATGTGTGAACTAGTGGTGGGAGCTCGGAATCGGACCAATCAATTCCGAAGCCAATTCCGAAGCCAATTCCGAAGCCAATTCCGGAGTATATTCCGGAGTCTGCTCCGACTTTGATTCCGGAATCGGCTCTGGAATCGGAATCGGTTCCGAAATTGGAATTGGTTCGGGAAGCGCAATCAGCTCCAGATTTGGAATTAAAAATGGCTTCGTAATCAGAGTCAGTTCTAGAATTGAAATCAGAAGTATTTGTCCTGTAATCATCGAAATCAGTCCCGGGATCTTCAATGAACAAAGATCGTTTACAAATAAATTTGGGTCTTTGTGGCTATCGAAAAAATCGTCGCTCCATCGTCTCAATCGTCCAAATGCCTATTCTCATGGAGATACCGAACTTGAATTTCATTCTGGAGCCGATTCCGGAGCCAATTCTTAAGCCAATTCTGAAGCCAATCCTGGAACTAATTACGATTCCCACGCGGATTTCTATTCCGGAGCCAATTCCGGAGTCGATTCTGAATCCGGATCTACTATCTGGAATCAATTCCTCAATCAATTTGAAGCTATTCAGAATCGATTCCGACTAAAACTCCATTTTCCCATCACTAGTGTACCTTTCGGAGGTGGAATAGTTGATTAGCCTTCGCTTTGTCCTTTTGTATGTTTACCCGGTGCTTTCATTTTGTGCGACAAAATGATTAAATGAAACATTGTTTGATGTATGCCCGCAACGAACCCTTTGCAATGTGCGTCGGCGTATGGAAAGGGTTTGCTGCAGCACTGCTGTTGCTTCGCGTGGACTCCACAAGGTCCACAAGGTAGCGCTTATGTTTTGTGATTTATGTAGGTGAACTTTTTGAGCTTTTGCTATAATTCTGCCAGTAAAATAGCGTTTCAATATTATTTCTAATACTTCATTTCAACACAAATAGCAGCAGTGGATGTGATAACTTCATATTCATCGACAAACCAACATTTCTGCTCGGCTTTCATTCTGTGCTCGGCGTTATCATTTCAACCCTTGCTTTGTTGACGTCAACAACAGCAGTGCGGTCGTATTTAAAAAAGGATTTCCTTTCGGACTGAGTCTGACTTTTTTTGTTACTTTCTGCCTCATCATCCGGCTTTACGATTAGTGACGGAATTCCGGTTCCCCCTGCCGGGCATTGTCAACTGACGACAAAAGCCTAAAGCATAGAGCATTGAAAAAAATCATTCCACATTTTAACCTTTTGCTCGTAGCATTTTAATTTCCTCCTTTAGTTTAGTGAAAGAGCTGCCTCAATCACGCTCCGTTTGACAGACTTAGAAGCTCGCTGACGCGTTTTCACGCAAGCAGGCTGGGCCGGTTTCGGCTTTTTGACATTTGACTGCCCCTTGTGCGCGCCCCCCCCCGTCAACCACGGTTGGTTCGCAGTCACTTTATTTTCTAGCGCTACCCAAGCCCCCCATACTCTTCGATTGCAATCTTTTGCCGCGCAACGCCCTGTGTGTGTGTGTGTGTTTAAAATAAAATCACAAGATTTATAAAAGATCAGGAAACGAACGGCCAAACGAACGGACAAAAAATAGAAAGACAACGCCTGGAGCAAAATGTATGTGGCGTTTGGCGGCGACCCGCTCTTTCTGTGGTGCGATGCCCGCTCGGAATGCATCGTTTCGTGGAATGGAATAATGGCGAATGGCGTTCGTTCCGCAACCGCAAACGGCGCGCGCGTACCCTGTAGCTGTGGGACATACTATAAAGCGTTTGCTCTGCAGCGTTAGTCATAAATAATTTTTATTGCCGTCACAATTTTCCATCCCGTTTGGGGGGGTTTTTATGGGGGAGGGCGCGGTTGGGACAGGGTGCGAGAACTTGGGTTGGCAGCGGGACGCTAGATAATGGAACAGATTCCACGCTCTCTGCCACCGAACTCAATTAGTCCGATCGGCTTTTCGGTTTCGGTGTCTTGTGCGATATCCCTGTGGGAGGGTGTTGCCCCGCAAAAAAATAATGGATCGATCGAGTTTTTGAAAGATTTTGGTAGAGTCAGTTCCATTTTTTTTTTCACAGCGTGATGCAGTTTTTTTATGTTAAGCTGTAACGGCATCTTTTGGGGTTATATGTGCTGATGAAGTCATATACCTGCTTTAAGCCATCGTTGTATATTTTGGTGTTATTTATTTTATTCCTCCAACTACTTACTTACGTTGTATTATAACTGTCATACTCAAAATGACATATTGTTTACTGAAAACGATCGCTAAAGTGACTTAATAACCTCACTTTAAATTCCTCAATTAAAACCCTTCTGTCCCTTTTTAGAGCTTCCTCATTTACCGGATAATTAATGAGCTGTTTTTTTTTTGTTTGCGTCTCTCTTATCTCGTTCGCAGGTCAGTAAGCTTTTCGTCATCCGTCATCCTGTTTTGTGGTCGCCCATAAAAATAATGATACCATCTAAAGGACAGGACTCGCCATCTCACCCACCACCGGGCGAGAAGCGAAGGATCTGTACGTGGTGCATGCTCTCGGACCAAGTAGGAATTAGGTTATTGGTTTTGTAGAGCAAAACCAATCGTGTCACGCAAAGAGGGACGTACTCATCCTCGAGGAGGTAGAGGGTTAGCCACGAAAAGGATGCTTTCTACGGGATGATGTCCTTTTTCTCTTCTCTGCTTTTCCATTATCCCTTGGTTTCTTCGTCCTCTGGTCCCTTTTTTTCGGTCGATCTTATCCAGCACAACACAACTGCCTCGAATGTTGTTTTTCTGTTCGCGCTTTTAGTGACATCATCTGTTGATGTGTTCCTGTCTCTGTGTGGGAGAAAAGGATAAAATTTTTCTTGTCTTTTTAGCGTTTGGTTTCCTTGTTTCTGGGATGTTTTTTTCTTACTCTCCAGGATGTTTAGGTCACAGATCTTATTCCGGGGTTTAGCACCGAGATGAGCATTTACGGATATGGGATGGAGGATAAGGGTTTTGCGCCCTGGTTTGTCGTCGGAAACTGGGTTAATAAAGCGAAGGGTAGTTTTCGTTTGGTTTGCTGGGCAATCATTTTCCCCTCGTGGGTTTGATTGGGTTTTTACAGTGTTCCCTCTCTTGTCTAGAAATCGATATTTTTCATGTGCGAGTACTCTGTGCCACATTTATGTCTCTTGTTGCTGTGGCTGGTGCGTGCAATTTCTGGTAGATTACATTTTGTTTTTATTGTTTGCGAATGCGATGTCATCTGTTCGGAATGCTCTGATTGTATTCCTTTTTTTTGCCTATATGTAGCAATTACAGGGACTTGTGAAGGTATAGAGTTCACAGGTTTGGAGTTCTCGTTGGATTCTGAGAATTAAAGAAGGTCTATTTTAAGGCTATCTTTTAGATGGGTTTTGCTTAATTTTATTCACTTGAACATCTGAACAAAAGGATACTAGGCAAACAAAATATTTTGTAACACAAATGATACAAAATTTAGTCTTGTTCTAGGTACCAATTAAAGAATCGAGCTGAGTTTGCAAAGTTGGATCAATAAAACCATTAACAACAGAGCATTGATTTACCTTGAATAGCATCTTATGCAATCCATTTTCTAGGAAACTGTTGTGTAAATTGATCCATTTAAGCAACACATACACTATGCAAATGGTACGACCTGATCTGATTTCTTACAACCTTACTCACCTTCCCAGCAGAGTGACATTTTGAGCTGTGTTTGGTCGTGATATTGAACACGGCTCAATGCATTCCAATCGAACTATTTGGTGCCCGGTTCGATAAACTGCTGGTGCCCCAGCAAACTGGGCCGCGCGTGAAATGATAGTTTTCGATAGTTGCCGGCCCATCTTCAGACTTTCCAAGGGGATGACACGATTTCGAAACATAACACCCGGAACAAGCAGCGCCCCCAGAATGATGAGCCCAAGGTGGGTGGGAGTGAAGGAAAAGTATTTGGCACCGGTTCCGGATGGCGTTGGTGAGCGCTATCGCTGGCAATTGTGTTGCAGTCATCAGTAGTGCAGTAGCGCATTCCGGTGGTTTGGTGATGGCCCCACAAGTTTACACAGGATGGGCCGCTGTCAGTAGCATGTCCGTTTGACATCAATTGCAACCAACTGTGTTTGCCTTGTCGTGTGGTCCGATGCTGCGACACTGGTCCGATAGTTGCAACGCGTGTAAAAGCAAAGAACTGCGATCTTAGCTTGTGTGCTGGTTAGCAGTAGGAAAAGAGGTCTCTTTCTTGGGTTGTTTGCTTTGCCGCCTGCGCTTGATGTGTGTGCCGTTTGCAAGGTTTGTCTAGTGTCGGATAGGATCCCCGAAAGGAAATCGATTGTGTTTTATATCCTGTCTTTAGTTTGTTGTCCAATCCTCAACGGTCGCGGGACTGTTGTAAAGTGATCTGTTTGATGGTTCTGTTGTTTTTGTTCTAGGTACAACGAACTTAAAGAACGAATTCACTGAACCATCTCCAAAGGAGAATAAATGGTAGATTTCAGGAGCTTTTTTTTTGCACAAAGAAGATCTTAAACATTGAAAATGAGGAAGAAAATAACAAAACAAACCTCTTTTTTAAGTCCTCTTCAGCAGTTTCTTGACATGTAGTTTTGGTTTGCAAAAGAGTGTACATGATACGCCTCTCAAATTGTGCACACTCTCCTTCCGTTACGGATGTTTGGTTTTCTTTGGCAGAGCACCACAGATCCCGGTATCCGTTTGCGCTATGCCTTTTGCCGGGTGCATTGAAGCAAAACCGATAATTCTGTGTGTGTGTGTGTGTGTGAGCAGGAACGCGCCCAGAAAGGGGTTATGATTGGAAATCGAAATCACAGCTCTACTTCTCATCGTCATCGTCGTCGTGGTTCAGTGACGGTACGACGTGCCGAGAATGTATATTTTCGATGCTACTCGATACATTAATCCGGAGTCCAAGAACCAACGCCAAGGTTACAGAATTCCACGAGAGTAAGGATCGCCTGCAAATGTATGCAAATGCGTATGGCTTCCCGTGTGTAACTGGTTCTTCATTTTGTTTTTGTGGAGCTACATATCGTGCTTTGATTAGTTTTATTAAAATTTAAGAACAATATTCTGTCTAAAATGATGTTCATTTATAAACAAGCATCTCCAATTTATTTAATTACTCTTGGTTTGCTTTAATTTAGCCAAATTTTCGAGTTTCGGCACCTCTTTTTTTCTCTTTTGTCACACCCAACGCCCCGGATTCATCAAATTATTCAGAAAGCAAAGGTAAATATTCATAGGATTTTTTGCCGAGGCTTGTGATAAATTGTGCGAAATGGGTGAAAGATAAACAGTCATTTGAGTGGTATGATAAAACAAAAAAATACTAGCCCTTGCTCTGAACCTCAAACGAAGCTCCACATCACTCACAGTGGATGGGAAAAACAGCCCCCAATTTTCCGTACAAAAGCAAACATTTAAACATTGGACAAAAAAGCAACGATGGAATAAGAAATATTGCATTAGAAACACAAGTTACTATAGCGTGGAAGTAATACACCAGCAACACAAAAAAAACCCGGGTAAAGCCTGGCCGGCAGCATTCGTTTATTTTTGGAACGATTTTTTGGGAACGAAGCTGCCGAATGTTTGCTTGCGCTGCGCTGTCTCTGCATGCAGGCACTTTTTACGGCCCTGTTCGGCTGGGAATGTTCTGCGCCGCCATTAAAATGACTTCTGTGGGCCGAAACGACTGGACTTTGCTTTGGGCCCTGCCGTTCCACCAGAACGTGCCTCCCCTCCCGAGAGCATGCTACAGTTCGTAAACAAATAAGCAACATAATGAACCGGGCGGGAATTTCGATGGAAAATATGTAAGTATGTGTTCGGGTTCGGGCTCCTGTGTTTTCCTTTCGATTGAAGCTTTACGCGTTTTTCGACGTTTATTCAATTGGACTGTTTGCTCTCTACCCGAATTCGTGTATTTTTCATGCCTATTGTTGACATAACGTTCAGTGGCTCCCTCCACCCCACCCGCAAAGGGAACTAAAGGAAAAACTCATTAAAATAATGTTACCACGGGGGTGTAGTATGCCCCTGTTTTCCTGCGGGGGCTGTTTGGGTCTTTTTTGTTGTATTTTTTGGTTGACTTGCTATTATTGCAACTCCAATCTTGCGTCTGGTGGCAAGGCATCAGGCACTGTACGTCGACGGTATGCCGCTTAGAATGTGTCTCATTAATTAGCGCTGCACGTCTTTGACGCTCGATCGAGTGGCTTGATTAGTTGGCGCTTGTCATCTCGACCGCTCAAAGTGCAGTGCATCTGAGTTCACTTTGGTGAACTTCTATCTTTACGCCCAACGCGCCTCTGTGTGTGTGTGTGTGTGTGTGTGTGTGTGTGTGTGTGTGTGTGTGTGTGTGTGTGTGTGTGTGTGTGTGTGTGTGTGTGTGTGTGTGTGTGTGTGTGTGTGTGTGTGTGTACGGTTCGTAAATAATGAGTACCGGAGAAAAAAAACCTTGACCAGCGCACGTGCTGCTGCTTCTTGAACGCTTGTAACAGCCTCCGGGCTGGAAGCTATTCCTCGTGGCCGCGGGAGTAACTTGAATCATTGATTTAATTTCCCCGCGGCCGTCGGCAACGGCAGCCTCTTCTGCACGAGTGCACACAGCTCGCAGGAAGTTAAGGATCGCTCGATAGTGTCTGAACGCGCCAGCAGCAGCATCATCAACATCGTGTTGTGCGCCCCTTCGTTGTGTCCGGGCGTACGTGTGTTGGCTTCTGGCGGGAAGCGATATTGAAGCGTCTGCACGAAGCGTTCCACGAGACGTTGCTGCTACCTTCGATGCTAATTTTCTCCTTCGCTAGCTTTCGCTATCGATTTTTGCAACTACTACTGCCACTACTGCCACTAATTAGCAATATGGACCGCCGCCTCGGATGCTGCTGTCCTCGCAGGAGGATGTTACAGCTCGAGTGTCGGAGTGGGTTGAATGTAAATTCGGAAAAGCTTTTAATGGATATGCTGTTGGCATCTTTCGTGTTTCGTTTGCTCTCGTTCTTTCATATCGATAAAGAGGTGTCTTAATTTTTTATGATACCCTGAGAGTGCACTTAGTAGTAGTTCGTTGATATTGTTTTTTAGGTTCTAGTTGCTGCAGTGCAATGACATTGTCATAAGAAGCTTGTTTTGCTCGTGAAAGGATACTGTTTTTCGTATCCAATAATTTTGAGATACATTTCCTTGAGATACATGGGGTTTTAAGGCTGATAATTGATACCTAAACCATACTTGCTTGACTTCTTCGTTAAGTTAAAAGCTGAGATACTGTAGGCACAGTCCTGTGGACAGCCTGAGATACTGCATGTTAATATTAATCGGTTTAATGGCTTGCTTTAAAGCTTGCTGCTTTAGACAACTGTTGTAGACAACTCTTTTGCCATAGATTCTTCTAACACTCGAAAGGATTAGAGATTGCTCACTCCTTCGCTCGCTCTGCACAGCCACGTTCTGAAACAATGCTGTGCTGCGATTGTGTTTTTTATACACACCAGCCTCCCCCTATATCTGATGCAGTAGAATGCATGCAACATTTGCATCTTCCGGCGATTATACAAATAATGCCTATTGATGCACATCATCATTCCTGTGCGATGCTTTCCGGTGCAGAGTTGCGCTCACTGTGATGAGCTTCTCCACGCTTTTCTGTCCTCTCTCGCCTACCCTGTGTGTCCTTTTACTTTTTTTTTGTCATTTTGCTGTCAAATGCATAAATGTCTCGCCGCGTGTACACAAAAAAGCGTCGTGTCCATTGAAAAGGCCCCACGGCGTTGGCTGCGCTGCGGTTTCGGAAACGGATTCAGTGATCGCACTGATGAATGTTGAAGATGATGTCCACAGGACACAGCCGCACATAATGGAGTAATGTGGTTCTTACTGTGCCTTGGTTGCGTTCGTCTGATTGTTGAGGTGTGTTGAAGCAGAAAAACAGCGTAAAAAAACACAACTTCAACAAAATGAGCTGGAGCTGGATTTGTACCAGTTGCGTTGACAAATATTTCCCATCATACTTTACCCGTTCGGCAGAAGACAATAAGAGGTGGAATTAGACTTAAAACCCCCCCTCGTCCAGTCCCTAACAGCGCTCAAGAGTTGCTGCTGTGGATCACAGGAGCAAGATAAACCGCGCTTTAAAGGCGCGCGCGATGCACAATAGAAGACAAATAGCGTACGCGAGAAGACGCAAATGTGTGTGAAGGGATTTTGGGGGGGAGGCAGGAGCAGATTGGGAACAAAAGTACTAACCCTTAGCACGGAGCAAAAAAAAAATAAAAAAAGGGTTTTGAGGAGAATATTTTATACGGACGGCAGAATGATGGTTCATTGTTCGACTGTAGATGACGAAAGATAAAGAATAAAAAAAACCAAACTGTAAGGCGCTCTTTCGGTGATAGAGAGGAGCCTCATTACTTGCGCATGAAGTTGAATAAATACCACAATCAGCTCAGCAGGAACACATTGTCCGCTCTCGTGCAGCAAACCGTTTCGATGGTCTCGTACTTCGATGGAAAAACAAATGCAAAGAACGAAGTAGAATAAAGCGTTAGAGCATGTTATTCTATTCTGGAAAAATGTGGTTTACCTAAAAAGAATAAAATGCTCGTTAGATGTGTTTTAATAAAGGATATTTTTGGAAATCTTTCGGTTAGGTCAAGTTTCACCAAAATGGATGAAATATCATATGTAATGCTTCTGGTTCTTTTTTAACACCTGCGCTTACAATGAGAACGATCTCCTCCCGAGGGTATATGCTGAAAAGATCAGCAAACATCCTGATGACGAGATCGAAGAAACTTGAACTTCAGCAAGAAGCTAGGACCTTAAATAAATAACGACGAAACGGCTCAAGGCACGGTTGGCTGGTACATGATAAGGGCGAAGGAGAAATAAAAGTCGTGCAGTAAGTAATGGGCACGATTACAATAAACGTGGGGTGTATTTCTGCATGCCCAAAAGGGTTCAGAGTGTGTGTGTGTGTGCCCAAGGCTGAAGGTTAACGAAATGGAGTATAAGCTTGGAACTGATGAAACAAAACGCTCAGCATGGGGCTCCCTTGGGGGAAGAGTTCGCTTCTATGTGCCCATGCAGTGGAGTTGACCGTCCCCAACATGATGCCTTTCAAGGCATCGTAGCTTTGTCCCACACGTTCGCGTAATGAATTTGTCGTATGAAGAGCATAACATCATGCCAACAGTGGAAGCAAGTGTGTGTGTGTATCTTTTATTTAGATTCCTATTTTTCCGCACAATGGTACAGTTGAACACCCGACCGTGCAATATGATTGTACGCGCGCGACCTTTTGGGGAGGAAGGCTCTTGATAAAAGAATAGAAAAAAAAACGCATGACAGTTGTCTCAAATGTTTGCGCGACGGACCACGGTCCTCTGTGTGTAAGCGTCTGAGTCGCGTTTGACGACGCAACAAAAGAGCATAAAGTATGGTATTAAATGTATTTAGTCTTTTGTTTGCAATAGCCCACGGAAAAGGATGGAACAGCAAAGAGAGGAGGGCCACCATTATGATCCGCTTTACCGAGCCGCGTGTGTCCTGGTTTGAACGAATTATTTACTGCTCGTTATCGGTTTGGTAGGAACCAAAAAAAAAAAAACAAACTCCCTGGGCCATTGCAGGCGTCGAAATGATGGTCTTTTAGCGATGCGGAAGGCTTAAACTTTTCGTACAAAAGGAGGATGCAGAGTCTTTTGAACGACTTTCAGGGGATGAGAAAATGATTCTCTTCTCTAGCAAAGGAGGACTTCGGAGTCTATTTATAGCAGCGAGGAATTAACTCCATTCTACCGTGCCCCAGCTACAAGTGCTCACAAGAGCGGACGCACTTTTGTCATGCAATCAATCTAACGGAACGACAAATCATCATTCCTTTCAGATGTTTTCGAACAGCAGAATGATAGCACTTTCAGCGTCTCAAAAGGCTGCGTAAAATGGTGTATTATCATTTCCTCGGAATCACACTTTTCTGGAGGAATGTTCTCTTTGATTTCAAGACATTTTAAGAAATGGATTTGCACGCCCAAAGCCGTATCGCTTTATTTTTGATGTTTTATAAGAAACTGAGACAATACATTGTAAGCAGCTTACTGGTGCAAATTTTCCAAATTTATTCACTCCAATTCATTCTATTCACTAGATAACGGTAATTGCGTTCGTGGAGCAATTTCCAAATGGAAAGAAACAGCGAATAAATTTCCTCCCTCCGCGCGAACGAGATATAAATCATACCTTTGCTAAGACATTCATCATCTTACCTTTTAAACCGCTTAGTGTGTAAACTAGCACATCCATCCAGCACACCCACCCTGACTTTCTTCCTTCTCCAAAATCCAAAACCCCCGCCCCAGAACCAGGGCCTTTGTGTAAGTTAATTTACACGCTCTTGCGTTATGTTAATCGTGCCTCAAAACGACAATTAGAGACCGTATCACCCCGAGAAAGTGTTTCCGCCGCTGTGCGCCTTTCCTTCCGCACAACAAAAGCCACGACGGTGGAGAAGGTGTTGTTTTCCTGCAAGAGAGAGACCTGCGAGACCTGTGTAAGATAATTCCGCCCGTTGAGATTTTCATTAGCGCGCGGTGGTAAATAAGTGGGAAGAAATGAGCATAAATTACACCCTTTGAGGACCTTTTTTCCAACGGTGGTGGTGGAAAGGCTTTTGCTATTTCCGTTTGAAAATTTAGCGAATCTGCAGTGTGTGTGTGTGTGTCTTTGGGTGTTCTCGAGTAGTAGTAAGGCTGCACGTGCACAGAACAAGCTAGTTGAAATAGAGTTGTCGAGAGCTGGTCACGTGTGTACGCACACCACCGGCACGTGGACGAAGGTGTGCCGGGGACTTTCGAGTGTTTGTGCATTAAAATTTAACCTCACTTTCATATTCATAACCGAACCCCGGTAGCGGTGTGTGGGTGTGTAACGGATCCGTGTAAAAGGTGTCCTCAGTAGAAACAACACCTTCGTCAGTACACGTAAGGATGTTGTGTTAAGAAAATAAAATAAAGGAAGGCACACAACCTCTCTTTCTCGCGTTCTGCACAGTTAACGCGATATCAATTTAGACCGGCATCACTTCCTTTTTGTTGCCAGCTTCCCCGTTCGCGTATCGTTTCATTATGCGAGAGGTTTTTTCCAAAAACGGAAGCGCGATGATTAATTAACTGTGTGTACCTTGGTGCCGATGGTGCCGATAAACATCTTCCGCGATCTTGCTAAAGGCAGGCAAAGTACACCCCAAAAAACTCCCCACCCGGAGCATGAACAAATGGAAAGTTTTTGAACTTATATATTTGCACTGCTGGGCACGCGGCGGGCTCCTTGGCGTGATGTTTCCGGACCGCCAGCAAATGGATCTATTTGCGTTCCAAGGCCGATGTTTGCGAAGCATTTATCATCGCCTTGCAGACAGCAGAAGCGAACTGCCCGCGCTCTCTATAAAAGGGTAAATAGGGGTGGGTTGCTGCTGCTGCTGCTGCTGCCGGCAGATAAGCAAAATCATTCCAAATTGAGCTCCGGTTTCTCCGGACATTCCGATGGATCACCAGAAGCTCCCTAGCTTTGGGGAAAAAAATAATCAGATTTTATACACCGCCACGTCGCGCATTAGAGAAGCGATGAGTTTTGTGTAGCTTACGAGACAGCCGGCATGGTGGAATGCCGAAAGGAAACCCCAATGTCCTGAATCGAACGCTTTCTTTATTCTTTGGATGTTTTTTTTCTCTCTCTCTCGCTCGCTCGCATTCGTTTGCGTGCATCAAACGTGCAAGGTAGCATAAAAATCCATAGGCCTCTGGCTGATGATGGTGCTGGGGCATGCGCGCCTTTGCCACACCAGGAGCCGTTAGTAGAGGCGAGATTGAAACATGGAAATATACTTATCCGACGGAGCCTAGGCTGGGTTGAAATTTGCATAATGAAAATGTATTGTGTGTGTGTGTGTCCGCCAGCGTGTTTCGCTTCACTGTAAGCTGCGCTGCGTTCGCGAATTTCGATGGAGTTTTAAACGGTCGGTGAAAATGGAAAGCCCCCGGTCGGTTTTATTAGAACGATAATTTAACAGCGAAGCTATCATCGAACCCCCCATGCTTTGGTAGGAAACTTTATGGCAAGGATCGCCGTCCTTCGACTCTGGTGGCTTTTGCTTCGCTGTTGAGCGGTAATATTAAAGCGAAAAGTTTTGTTTATGTTGAATCTTTGCAGGCGTGCAGCGGAAATGGAATGTGTTTTAAATTTTGTAGATTTATTTTCATACTTCTTTGTAATCGCGAATTATTACGAATGTTCATTTTTCACTTCAATAGATCCAATTTAAAATTTAATAAAATTGTATTACAATATTGGATTCATCGCTCGTCCTTGCACGAGGGGACACATTTTCCCGGAAAGTAGGACTCCATCAAAACCCCTTTTTTTGGGGTCACCTTTTCGCTGCAGTCAATCAGCTTCGTGCTCGTGGCGCAAGAGTATCGAAAGGATGCTCCTTCACCTGTCATCAGTATGCAAATGTGACAGTGTCTGATGAAGTTACCGAGCTCCGGCAAACGTCAGCCCTTCACCATCCACTGGCAGCACTGTGTGGTGCGCGACCATATTTACAAGCTCGCTAGTCCCATGTACGGGTAAACAGGGCGAAATGGACATGCGGGGAAAATGGTCACCCTTTATTTTAAACATGATTTCACTGCAAGGATATATTCCAAGGCTCAAAATGGATTCATTGTTCTATGAACACCATATACGTTTTTATAACTCGTAATTTTGACGTAACAACTCAGTTGACAGTTGACAGGTGAGGTAAGAAAAATACAAAATATTATTTAGTAGCATATTGATTTAATTCTTACCACTTCGATAGTATGTTTTAAGCAACATTATAGGGATTTGTGGCAGTTTTCCATGGTATATTTCTGTACAATTCGCCTGCAAGGCAATTGAATGCGTATTTTTACTATTGAAAAAAATCTAAAATGCTTTAATTTTAATAACACATTTTTAGAAAAATTGATGGGCTTTCCTAAAGAGCAAAAAAAAAAAAAGATAGGAAGAGAATACATTTCACGAAACGTGCGCCAAAGCTTTGACCATTACCAAAGCGCTTTGTTGTGGCCCATATTGCCTCAGTATTTTGACGTTTCACGTTTTGTTTACATATTTTCATTTTGCCCCGCTTGTCAAAATAGCAACACGTGAATCTTTATTTTAAATTTTATTCATATATTTACGTTATTTTAAAGTTATTATGCAAATTTAATCCCTAGGTAAATAATGACGGAATAAAATAATTTTAGAAGAATTTCGGGAAAAAATCAATGGAACATTCAACTGCCAAAAATGTGCATTTTGCCCCTCTTTCTCCTATCGCCTGGCGTTATTCTGCTTGGTGCTAAATGTGTTTAAAAAAGGCAAACTTCACACCCTAGCGCGCAGCGTTCGTCGACCACGCCACACCCAACGAGTTGCCCAGCTCGTCAAAAGTGAAGTTCTACACTGCGCTATAGCAGTTTTTTTTTGTCTCTTTTTGCTGTACGCCATACCATGGATGGCATTAGGAATTGTGTAAATATTATGCCGTCCTTTAGTTACTGACATGGTGCCGATTTTTGACGCGCGGGGAGCGTTCGTTCCTTTATTTTGTTGATTTTTTCCCTCTTGGCGTTGGTAATGATGTCTTTATTACTTGTCAACGAGTTTTTTTGTGGGAGGAAATATGTAAAATTGTCCGTTTTAAATGTCATGTTAGTTTTCCGAACACATCAAGGTTGGGCAAGGTACTTCTTTCCTGTCTAGTTTAAAAGTTTCCTGTACGATTGTTTTTAAACGGGAGATTGTTTTTAAATTGCTTTTTAAATTGAAAATTCCTCCTTTTTACAATACTGTCCTTGTGATGTCAACCATCCATTGTCAGCGCTGTGAGGACAATAAACAACTGCAATCCCGTGTGCAATTCGGTGCAGGTAATTTCTTATGCATCATGCGTGTGTGCATGTGTGACACGGGAAGGGTGCAATCAAACGCGCTATCATTTTCGGGGTGAGAGAGCGCTCACATGTTGTTTGAACCTTCTCAGAAGCGGTGGCGACAACATATGGCGGCAGACTGTCTCCGGGATCGTAAAAGGGGCTCTAACCTTCCATGCACAAAAATAACGAAGAAACCATCGAAGGCATCAAGGAGAGGGGTGTTGCAAGTTGTTTGACAACTTGCTATACATATTTCATACGCAAGATTACACAGCTCACTGGGGGAGAATCGATGCGCGACCGTGTCTTTCACGGCATTCGACGGCTTCGACACTCGATACACCGGGCAAGAAGCCCCGCTTGTGCGTCCATCCCACCTTTGCGAAGGATGGTGGTAACTCGAACGGGCGTATCTTGACGGACACCGGGTGGTTGTGGCATGGCAAGTGCACGGGCGGCTCAAGTGGTGCTGCAAGTGCAATCGATCGCCGATCGTGTCGTTCGTGTCAAGCGTCAAGCCATATTAGAACCCAGGAAGAAGGTGTGTGCGGGTCATAATTTATGCACCCGGTGTCAGTGATGGGCTGATAGCGGCAGTTCGTCGCGTCTTTGCTCCTTTTCCGAGGGTTTTTTTGCTGTTGTACCAGTAACTCGGATGGGTGGCCTCTGGCAAATGGGTGGGATCATTGCGATTGTTCGCCACTTTAAGCGGGTTCGCTGCTTGATTTATAGGGAAAACGGAGAATGCGCACGTGAAGCCGAAAATTGTTGCTAGTTGGGACGTGTTAGAAGATGCTTTTCTTCCCTTAAATTCACGTAAAACTTTGTATTTCTCTTGCACCATTACTCGTTTTTGTGCTGCTTGGAAAAGATGTTCCCGAACGCTAAGGCCTTGTGGAACATGGAACGAGAATGTGTGCATTTTTCAACCCTCTCCCTTTCAACGCAAGTCTCTCCCCCGGCGTAGCCATGTTTGTTGCTGAACAATGTTATTTAGCCCCGACCCATCACTCATCACGTTCTCCTTCTGCACCCCGTCCGGGGTTGTTGTTGAACATCGGCTTTATGGTTTAATTACCGCTCCACTGAGTGAAAAGCTTATCTTGCGGTACGCAGATCTCTTCTCCGGTTTTCCCAGCGTCTATTTTAAGACACCTCGCCGGCAAAGGATTGAGCTCCCGGAGTTGTGTTGCAGCTGGGACGGGAAGTGGCTTCACTGGAATCACTGCACGTGCTTTCCAATTAACTTCAAAGACGACCAAGTGCGACAGCGCTGCAACCGATAGCAGCGCACCGCATGCGAAGATCTCAGAATGGTGCATCATGTGTACCATGTACCGATGCCGGCGTTGAAAAACATACGCTTACGAGATGCTCCGGTGCTGATTAGGCCCCGCTTTGTACGTTCTTTGTTGCACTTTCGCTTAAATCTGTGTTCCACCGCTCCATGGAACGACGGCCGAAACTTGAGCACCTAGTGAAACTAAGCACCAGTAGTGTGGGGCACTGGCCCAGACCTGCCCAGAGGGCATCCAGTTCGAAAAAGGGAAAACATCTCACCCCCTTTCCCGGGATGGCTGGATGCTGGTCCGTTGCGTACGCAATGAGATGGGTGTTTTATGGCTTCACCAACAGCAGCGCGCACTCATCGATAGTGCCTTCGGGCGCGAAAGCGAACACGTGAGTGCAGAGTGACGAGAAAGGGCATCCTCCGCCAAGCTCCCCCTATTACTCAGCGCTCCAAAGCAGCGTGATGAATGATTCGAGCCAGCTCTCCGTTGCTTCTGACGTTTGCCAAAATTCACCTTTGCCATTCCTCCTTTTAGCCTCTGACGGGTGACGGGGTGGTGAAAGATGACTACCGATCATCTGCGCCCCGGTGATATGAGTTATGTGCCGGCGTGGCCAAGAGAAAACAAATTTCCAGCGCTTACGGGGGCCAATGGGTTTGATCTTTTGCTCTCTTTCTCCCTCCTGCTCGATCTATCTATCTCTCCCTCTTTCTCTTCTGCTCACTAAATAGCAACAGCTCGTTGTCGTCAGTTGCAACACATCTTTGCACGGGAAGGAAATGTAACTAATGCGGGCACCCCGAAAGCGAACCCCCGGGACTGCTGCAAATCGCGGATGTTTACATCTAGCGTAATTTACCGTGTTATACTAGGAGAGGATGCACATTATGCTATGCACCCGACGGGCTGAAAGAAGTGCACTTTAGGTCGGCGGATGAATATGGAACACGGGCATAAATTATGTTTGAAATATGACCGAAACGCAAACAAATAATTTGATGCATTGATTTATGTATGCGTAACGTGTTGGTGTAGTTTGTTCTAACCGTGGCTGTAATAACGCTAAAAATATGCGTTCCTAACACAACCGTGACCATACATGTTTAAGATCCTCGATTCGTTCATCTGAGATATTAGAGACAACACACTAAATTCCTGGTAATTGAAGTCTCACAGCGTAATGGCCATCAGACCTCTCAGAAAAGATGCAAATCTCAGAATTAATCCTTATATATCAGATCTCTGAGAATCTTTGGGGTATTTTTGGCATCGTACAGAAGAATTAGGTCCAAAAATCCTCGTTAAGCATCTCTAAAGGTCATTTAGGCCTAATTTATTTGTTTCTTAGAAAAATCTACCTCTCGAAATACTAGCTTGATCCTTTCTCGTGCCTTCCTAGATGCTAAGGATAACGCAGATATAATAATGGATTCCATAAACTCGACTTATAGACAATGATTCCAAGAACTGAAGAATCTTTGAACAGGGTAAAGCCAATTTCAAGGACCACAATTACCTCTTACGAACAGAGAAGAACCAGACTGCAGGGTAAGCACAACGCTCGGTGCTAAGTAAACCATAATTAAACAGCTTTGTCAAATTTAAGCAAACTCCAAACACAACTTAACACAACAGTGATAGACCATCAAAAATCCTTGCCATTACCTCCGCCATGACAGTGGCTGCTAGGCTGCTTTCGCAAAGCCCTATCGAGCCGCCAACCTTGCGAGCGCCGAAGATAAAACGTGCAAACATTGACTGATGTCAAAGTGAAACATCCGCCAAGCGGCGTGGGTGCGGCGAACGAATCGGCGAATCACCTCGCTTGGGGAAGTTTGTTCCCCAACAATCGGCAACGTTTGCTTTGCATAAACTTTGCGCAGCTCTTGCGGACGATTTGCGTTGCCGCCGCATCGTCTCACCGCGGCGGTGTGGTTTACTTTGCGTGGCTTTGCGTGTTCGGGAAGGAAGGAGCGTGCTGTTGCTAAAACGCGGACGACCTCATCCTGTCCGAAATGTGTCGGTGTGGTACGTTCTATTATCAAAGCTCGTAACGTGCCCTTTGCCGGAAGACGTGGAGTTACGGGATGATGGGGCTTCTTAACAGCTTTGCACAATTACGGTGTGGTGATTTCATGGGACCATTTCTCCGTTCCATCAGCGAACCTCCAATTCTTCATCACTTCCGACGTTTACACTGTCATGAATGTCATCGCATGATTTGTGTGCGTGTGCCTGCATCTTCAACTTCCCGTGACCACAGAGATGTCTCGCGGGTGTCCCGGAAGTTTTGATAAACCGTAAGATCCTAATTCCGTCTGAGAGGGTGCTCAATCTGTGGACTGTTGCTTCTGTTTGCTTTGTGTAGTATTGTACTCGTAGACAAGATTTTTATCTATATAAGCATTAGGTAAAGGTAAAGAAAAATCGAACGTGAAGTACGTGTGGATGAAATTCTGCTCAACAATGCTCTCCAGACAAAGCGCGTGTGTACACCAGAATCTTGACATAACTGTATCGACCCAACAGACCGTGTATCACGTTGTCCATGTGTACGTGCTGGGTAATATTTTTACATTAAACGCATACGGTAGATAAACGGTGTTGGCGTTGGCCATCGTTCAATGAAATACAATGAAGCTGCAGCGAGTCATCTTTTTCCCCCTTCTACGGGGCTCGTCGCTGTGGTTTATAAAAGATGCAACTTTTTGTCGTTGCTCCGGTGCAATACTGTAAGCAGAATACGACACATCAGTATGCTGTAGAAACCAGAGCAGGAGCAACAGCAGCAGCATAACCAATGGCCAACACAATGCCAACTCGGAAGCTTAGTCCGTGACATGGCAAGAACACACACCCGCATTCGCGGTCACTACTATCTTCCGCATCTTTTGTGCCGGTGTCATCCCGTGTGCTGCCGTGGGGTGTGTGGTTGGTTTCAGCGGTTGGCATTGTCACACCCAAGCGCCGAGAGAGGTAGTGCAGTTAGTTCAGCTGCTCTCTTCATGGGCATCTACAGTCTGTCACCCACAGTCTGTGATGCGGGTGAGTGTGTGCTGGGGCTATTTTTTCATGCCTTTTATTCCCCTTCGATATCACCCCCAGATGACGACGCACGAAAGGGTGGCGGCAGGGCTGACAGGAATAGTAATCACTTCCTGGAAACTGCAACTGCTCGTGTGTCCGCGGTTTCAGGGACCGAAAGTTCAGGCACTATCCCCAAAACCAGTGAAAGAATGCAGGCGGTACGAAAAAATAAATACTTAGCTTATCAAGATAAACGCCATCATCCTAAATCTGGCACCGGTTGCACCGAAGCTGTTTTGCTGTTGTTTCTATTTCGTTTCCGCCATCGGGAGGGTTTACCGCCAAAGCCGGGAGAATGTCGCCAGGGGTCGCCATCCAAATATAGCCATTGCTCGAAGGCACCCGATTTCGGGTATCGATTCCCAATCGTGTGGAGTTTGTGGAGACTCTTGAACGGAGTTGTGTCACATCATGGCGCGGGGTAGATGGTCTTGCCAGTGAGTTGGCCTCCGGTATCCGATACGTGACGGTATTTTCGATGTATGCTATTTTTCAGCATTTCTCCCGTCGCTCGGAGACGGGGAGAATGAATTTGAGAACGCGTGCTCCTACCCTCCCCATTAGTCCCCGTTACTTGGGTTTGTGGATGCGCTTGGTATGTACAGCAGGGCCCTTGTTTATGCGGGTTTAGAAAATCTGAGCAGCATGCTGAAGCTTTGGTGTTCGGTTCGGAAATGGGGAAGATAACTCTTACAAAGCCGGTTAAGGTGAAGTTATGGAATTTAATAAAGTTTCACCGTGTGCAGGCAGCTGTGGAAGGGAGAGGGAGCATTTTATTTTATCAATTCCGTCGAGGTGTAGAACATTCAGAATGAAAAGAGCGAACGGGGCAAAGCAAAGGATTTTGAAATGTTGCTGTGTTGGGGTTTTTGGGGTTGATTGGCCAGATTTTCTAGTTAGTTTCATTTGCTTTGCTTACGTTGTGCATGTGTTGCGAAGGAGTAGGGATGGTCTCAAGAAGCACAGGTGTCGACGGTTCATTGAAGGAGCAGGTTATGAATTATTTATTTTCTTAAGGTCTTCCATACTTTCAAACGTTCGAAGGCAATCTTTTCATTGATATTCTTTATATGATATTTTTATTTGAATATAATCGTTCACTAAATATTTTTCTTCTTATTATTTTTATTGCAGGTACATATCACAGATACATTTCAAACATAATGTGTAAGTAGTAAGCGTACACTTTAAATTATAAAACAAAAACACAGGAAGTAAACAAAACGCTTTGATATAAACATATGAAAAAGACAGTAAATAATAGAAAGAAGGAAAACAAGGGTAAAATAAATCAAGAACAAAGACAAAACATTGAAACAACCAGAGGTAGTGAGAGAAAGGTAAACAAACATGAAATTTTGGAGAGTTAAACAAGAGCTGTGGCACAGAAATAGTAAAAATAATCCCGGATTTGTCCCGGAAAATGAACAAAAAAAAGAAAGGGAGAGAGCTCAGAAAAGGCCCCTCGTTCTTATTCCGATGGCGAATTAATCCTTTATTTTGTAGCTTAATAACGAAATAAACTGAAAAACGGAAGCATTTTTGTTTTTGTTTTTGCTTTTCCACTCGTTCATCATCGGAACGGAAGAAAAAATCGCTAGTGATAGGGAAATGTATGGAAACTCTTTCCTTTCCTACCTTGAAGGCAATCTTCTCTTTTTTGCACCCGGCTCAGCACCCGACCATTCCAACTCCGTTGCCCCAGCATCACTGGGTTTGCATTTTTCGGGCCTACCGAAACCATTTATCTCACGTCACATTTGTCACACGTTGGAATGGTTTATGGTTTATCGCTCCGGGGGAAGAAGGCTGCTGTTCTCTGGCCATCGTTGCCCATGCGCGCTGCAGTTGAGCTGAGAGTGTAAATGATGATGATGATGATGATGCTGTTGGTAACGAGTCCTTGCTCGGACAGGAAATGCCCGCTGGTTTGGAAAATATTTACCTTCCTGCAATCGATTTGCTGCGAGCTCGAGAAACACACACACACACCTCGTGCAATTAGACCAACGCATATGCTGGGCGCTCGCTGGAACAGGATGGAGTTTATTTATGTCCGTGTTTCTTCTTTTTTGAGGGAGTTTTTTTTTTCAACTGCTTTGTGACACTCCAGGAAGCTCTTAACGATGCTTTCGTTTCTTTCAGCTAGCGTTGCTGGTTGCGTTTGGATTTGTTACCGCCGAGTTGCTTTGCCTAGCTGGAAGTATTTATTTATCATTTTCCATCATAACAATCATTCAAGTGTGTGTGTGTTAGAAGTTGCTTTATCGCCCGTCGTATGTATAATCCTGGTTGCAAACTAAGTCGCGAGAGTCGAGCGGGGTGTGGATGGTGTTTTATTTTTCTTACCCCCCAACAGTCGATCATCGCTCAATCTCTCGCTCTTCTCGAGGCTTAACGGAGACGAGGGAAAATCAATTGACATCCAGCTGAACGTGGAACGGCCGGTCGGTCGGTTGGTTGTGCCGTGTCCAGAGATTCGTATAAAAGTTTTATTGTTTATTTATTTGTCTTATTTTTATGACACTTCCAGCGCTGCTGACGATATCAGCAGCAGTCGTCTTGCATCGTCAGCGTTGAAGTTGCATTTGTTGCGAGGCATATATCCTCCGAGCGTCTGCAGCGTCTGGCCGTCTGGCTCAGAGTTTGATCCGTTTCTTGTTTATGTTATTTTAGGATAATTTGTTTTCCGATCCTTCCAGAGAGATTGAGAGAGGGCACACTCGGGGCGACGTATTGTTGCGTTACACCAACTGTTGTTTTGTCTCAATTTTTATGTGTTTTTGAAGTTTCAGCTTGTGTGAGCATAATTTTATAACGAACTGCGGAGACTACGGGTATTATTTCTGTTTCAATGCATTTGAATTTTCCACGAGTGTGGGTTTTTGTTTTTTTTTCCGATGAACACCTAAACTAGAGCTTTGCATTTTTCACAGCTCAGTTAGCTAATAATACCGTTGGCATGGTAAAGCACTTCATCGATTTCGATTTCCTTTCCTTTTTTCGCTGCTTTTCCATATGGTGCATGCAGCATCTCGATGCTGCATAAATTTCGTTAGTGCGTTAGTTATTTTTTCCAGTTTTGTTTTCGGTTTCCTGCGCGAAGCTTTTTATCTATTCGAACGCACCACCGTTTTATGGCAAAAACCGTGTGCGTGTGGTGTAGAGTGTGAAATTTGATATTTTCACGATACGCTTCCCTGCGTGCGTCCCTGTGTCCCTGTGATCGCGTTTATTGCCATTCGAACGGTGTTGTCTCCCTAACTTTGGGTTCCCTTTTGGTGCGTCTGCGTTCGTTTATTACGCGCCCCCGGAAGTGGCAGATACAGTGGAAGCATATTTTTTTAATGCTCATGCCCTGTGTGTCCTGTGCGAAGCGAGGGAGGAGGCGGTCGTTATGCTCATCCGATTGGAGTGCGGGCTGATGGTTTTTTGTTCTCTATTTCAAACGAAAGTATCAGTTTTATTTTACGCACAATAAGGATGGAGAGTGGTTAGCCGATCGTCCAGTGAGTCTAGTTTTATTTTTCAACCCACACCATTGGCGTTTGTTGCCATGGTGTGTAAGCACCGAGTTTTTCCCTTTCACACGGGCCGCAAAACAGTAACTGTAACACTGAGTGAGGCGAGAGCAAAAACCGCGACCGCGTGTGGCTTTCGATAATAACACGGGCAAAATGTTCTGGACTAACAAACGGAATTATTTACGACCCGAGGGACTGGAGAGAGGGCTAGTAGACTGTGCCAGACGTATTTCGGTATATTTTGATGAGCTGAGGTTTTGTGGGGTGATGTTTTTTTTCGTCCCGTTTCGGCCCTGGTGATGGTTGTTGAGTGGCAAACATTTTCTACTTAAACCGCTAAACAACGACCCATGGGATTGTCTGCCGGTGTGTCTGGCAAGGATTGATGTTAAAGTGGGGGCTTTTTTGTATCTGGCGTGGTGTATTTTAGCCGTGATTTAATGCACAAGTTAAATGAAACGTTTACGAGATATTGGGGATTTGAGTTTCTCCTGAAACGCAAACAGGCACTGAGTTACTACGTCATAGTAAATTGGGATCTATTAATGATGTATTGTTTGAAACCTATTCGTACAAGCAAACAAAATTACGTTGTAACAACAAGCGTACTATAAATAGAAGAGCCTGTTCTGCAATTGATGAAAGGTCCTCCCAAACATTGATGTCCCAAAGTGCGCTTACGATTAGATTCCATCCCATCAAGAGCGTACTGCACTTCGCCATCGGTTGACGATTGATTGGTACTTGACCTCAATCGACTGGATTTTCGCCAGCTCAGCGCACTCGAACGGTCGAAGTTCAAACCAGCTTGAGCTGCTACGAAGACACTTGCTTCTTCGTCTTCGCAGAGGACACACCAAATTGGCAGGTTTGTGTCTTCTTACGCTACCTCTTGAACCAACCAGGACGCACCGACTCGACGCGAATCCATCACCTGACGAAGTTGTTTCATTTCAATTTTGCCGCTGAGTGCACAACTAAATTAAGCTCTCCGTGCTTTCGCTTGGGCGGCACACGCAAGTAAACAAAGTCCAGCAACATTGGGAAGGGGCACAAAAACATTGAAATCCTCTCACCTCTGGCACTGTTGATAGAGTTTGGATTAGCAAATGTGTGTACTGCAGAGGCTTCAAAGCAAAGGCCGTTCCTTCGATTATCTTGGCCGAGGATATACACTGACCAGGCAATCTCCCTTTGAAGTGCGCCATTGTGCAGTAAGTTAATAAAGCTTCAAGTACGCCGGAACGAGGCTATTCACACATTGACCACTGAACCAACAAATGGAGATGATTTGAATCTTCTCTCCTGGTGTACCACCGGTTGGTCCTGGGAAAGGGCACCGCAACACCGAAGATACCGAGCATCCATTTCGGAAGCGCCTGGCAGATGGATTAACAAAGTGTAAATTTATTGTGCTCATTGTCCCATGTGGACATCTAGCGGGGATTAGAAGTTGCTCTCGAGTCCAAAGGGTCTGCCCAGAACGGCCGGGAGTGCATTGCACGCCGTTGTGCTAGCATCCATTATGCAGTCGTATGCAAATTTCACCTTAATCTGTGAATAACAGTTTTTCGAGCCTGGTGTGTACACACAACTCTCCCCCGTACACAAACGCCCGCCACAAAGTTGCCGCAGCAGAGCTAAACAAATTCTAAAATGTAAATAACACGAACGCCGCACGAATTGTTGGTGCGGAGTGTCTCCCAGAGCGTCGTGTGTGCGTCCCGGCGCGAGATCCAGAGTTGCATGAGGATCAGACTAAACAAACCCAGGATCTGGCGAGTGCGAGGGAGTGTGTGGTGAGTTTATGGATGGTTCATGTCAATAACTTTGGCCTCGCTGGATATCCCTTCCAGTGGCTTGTGACATCGCGGTCAGAGTTTGAAGTGGAATCGGGGGAGATGCGGTGGTTGTCGGACGAAGGACTGCACGTTCTTTCGGGAACGCCGGCCGGAGGAATGCTATCTGTTAATTCAATCAATTTTAATTGAACATTGAATTGATAATGGGGTTAGCCGCTGTGTGGAGCTCACTCCGAGGCACTCCGAGATCCCTCTGGCTTAACTTTAGCCGGCACGAACGAGCGGATTCCCTTAAAAGGGGATGTCCCTTTTGTTAGGGCCGGAATCGGAATGGATAGACAGGAACGTGCGCGACCATTGTTGGCGGCACCACGCTAACGCAGACTCATTCTAAGGGTCTGTCGGTCGATTACGAAGCGAAAGGGGTAACATTATTGTGCAGGCTTTGTGGTGTTTGATACATTCGGGCATAGTGTGTTCCTGCCGCACTGGGTGCCTGTTGCAGTTCAGGCAACTTCAGCGGGCTCTTGAGATGTTCCGTATCGTTTGCTCGAACTTGCCCGCGTAGATACGTTCCAGCAGGGACATGGTTTTCTAATCTTCCTACCGAGTCCAGGTACCGAGACAACATTGCTGGAACACGTGTCTTTGGCCATTTTCTAACAAGCAACCGAACTCGCTCGCATCTAATGACATTAATCCATTCAGACAAAGATCTCAAATTGTGTCCTTTGTTCCACTGTATCCGAAGCAGAGTAACGAGACAACGGTAAAGCCTACTAAATGCGGTGGTCTCCGCAGCGTTCCCGCAACGTATATCTCTCCCTCAGTGCCAAACTCCAAAAACGGCGCTCACGGTCCATAGCCGTTGTCCGTGGCGGATGGTAATAACGTGCGTTCACATCGATCACACACATATTGGGTTGGCATAATAAGCTGTGTATTCCCGGATGGTCCCAGGATGCGAAAGGAACCGTTCGAAACAATGGCATGAGTTAGCTTCAAACGACAGCTTTTAACGAGATTCGCTTTTGGTGGTGACCTGGGCATGCAAGAGTTGCATGTAAATTTGCTGCAATTTGCTGTTCCTTCTCTCTCTCCTCACGGGAAGGGGGCGCACAAAATATTCAGATTTACTTGCTGTGGGAAGAACGTCGGAAGGATCAGTTATATAGCCAGCGGTAGCAAAACAAAAACGTTTCAAACAGCAACACACTCACGCTAATTGCTTCCACATCACGTTCAATGTGTTGATTTACTTTTCATGCAATACAAATAAGTGTTAATGGCGTTCTTTACCTCCACCTCCTCCCCATCAGCTCAGAGGCTACGCGTTTTGCTTAAGCGCACTTCAATCGCTCAACACGAACCAACACCATTGGCGCTCTGCTTTAGTTAGCTCTGCATGTAGTGGCGCGCATGTCTGGCATTCGGGGCTGGGGCTGTAGCATGAGGTAAAAAGGTTTCCCAACAACCCAAAAGAAGAAAAAAAAAACTAGAGCTGGAGAATACATTAAACGAAGCAGTGTGTGTGTGCTTTTTCCGCTTTCCTTAAAGGGATGCTACGTGCAGTTCCGGTAAAAATAACGATCACGATTGCAGAGGTGGTACCGCGTCGTTCCCTCTTCGTTCCTAGATAGATAAACCACCAAATTTATGAGCTTCTAATTGGGAATGCTTTAGTCGTTATTTTATATCAAATTTGTTCCTAAACGTTCCCGAAGTCCCAACTAGCTTCGGACCAAAGAGAAGATAAAGAGAAATAGAGATAGAAGCATGGTGGACAAATCGACACGTCCCTGTCTGCTGCTGCAGTGTTTACCCGTTTTGTCCATTTCCGGCTCGCAGGGTTTTGCTGTGGAATGTGGTTTGAATTTTTATATCAGATTCTCGATTTTCTCGGTTCGCTGTATTCTTCCACTGTATCCCTTTCCCAAGCTCCCTATTATTTGTCTATGATTATGGCGGATTTAGTGCGGCTTTCGAACACGGTTTGGGTGGTCTGGGTTCTTTTTTAAGCCTCCTCACACCACAAACTAAAACCCTTTTGCCGGCTGGCCGCTCCAAACAAAAGAGGTAACGATTCAATTAATCAAAGTACCGCCAATTCCGAACCACAGCAGCAGCAGCAGCAGCAGCAGCAGCAGCAGTGTGTGCGTGTCGGTTTGATTAGCAGCAATGGGGAGTCCCTTGTTGGCAGCTGAGGCCAGAGAGCCGGACAGTGGGAAAGCACGAAGACCACTCAACACAACATAGTGATAAACTTTTCGGGCGCACAAAACGCATGCGGACAGCTGTTTTGGTGTGGCCGCCGACAGCAGCTGCATATGCAGAAGGTGCCGAATGCAGTTTGCGTGGCCAATTCACACCCGCTACCACCACCATGCCCAAGCCATCGGTGGAATGAAACAAAACGAAAAACACAGAACTTAAAATCCATTGAACCCGGCGGTTGCTCCCCTCGGTGCAACATTTTGAGAGCGGAGGGATAACGGCTTGGCCGTGGGTTAGAATAACATCAGTTGAACTTTTTTTCCCAATCCAACACCACACAGTATGTGAGGCGATTTCCGCTTGCCTCGCTTATCCCCTCGCCAGCAAAACGATCATCCCCCCGGTCAGTCGCGTGCATGTCCGTACAAGCGGCAAAGAGATTATCTTAAGCTATGTTTTAGCGTGTTTTTTCGGTTCCCCGTTCGTCTCGCTATGCTATATCGACCATCGTGTTATGGGTATGATGGTTCGGCGAGAACTTTTTGGGATTTTTTTTGTTGTTGCAGCACGAGTTCTTTCCGATCGATTCTTTTGTTGCCCACCGTCCGGCCATCCCCTTCCCGGGGTGCCGCACCAGTGTGTGCATGTCTTCAGCTGTACCATATGCGTTCGGTGTGCGGCGTGTGGAACGAAAAACGGAACGGACAAAACCACATAAAACCAAATACTTCTCGCGCGCTCTCTTTGTGTGTGTGTGTTGCTCGAGCTGCTGGGATGGTTTTCAGGTTTGACGGATTTTTACGGCTCCTCTCGGCCCTGCTGCATCTTCCCACCGGTGCTTCAATGCAGTGTGTAACCCCTTTTTTGGGTTTGCGGTAGCAATTGTTGGAAATCATCCTTTTGATGCACATGCACACAGCGCCGCCTCGGTGATCGTTTTCCCAGCGATCCATTTTCCACACATGCTCTCTGACAGCTGGCAACTGTTTAACAAACTGCACATGCGTGCTCTCGCCCTCGGTGTGTGCGCTCCTGTCGCCGGCAGCAGACCTGTGCGGGATGCACTCACCACCGGCGCACAACACTGCAACTTGTGCATTTCTCTTGTGTGTGCATTCTGCTCTTCCTTCCGTGTTTCGTCTTGCGGATGATTGCGGATGCGATGAAATAATGAACACTGAAATTGCAATCGCCACACGAAACGTGCGAGGCAACGAGAACCTGGCTTTTGGAGTGTTGTGTTTCTCCTCATCTCGTTGGATTATCAATTTCTTGGAAAGCAATATTCTTTATGGTGGCCGTTTTTTCTCCCTTCACCTTTTTGATAGACGGGGGGGGATGTTTAGCGTGCCGGTGTAATTTGTGTTAATATGGCAATTTGTAATTAAATAATTTGTTTCATCCCTTGTTGCTGCATTAACGCAGCGAAGAAGTGATGTGGGGAAGGAATGGAATAACGTTGGAACGCTCCTTTGGAACTGAACCTTGTGAACCTCTTGCAAATAGCGGTTGCAAAACTGCAAAATAAAACCAGAAAACTGAAATGCATCCAGCATTCACACTTATCGTTTGAAAGCGAAATAAAATCCTCTGGATCGCGTATTGGATTACGGTTCTGGGGGAAACTTTTCAATTTCTTCGGTTAATTTACAGCCCACTGACCCGAGAAGCTTGTAGAGAGGGCAGGGTAGAAATAGAACTAAAGTGATGAGATGACGGTATTTGGTTTTTTTTTGCCGCTGCTGTCCTTAGCTTAATGATCATGTTTCGATTTGCCCTTGAAGTTCTGTGTCCAGAGAAAGAAAGTTCTTGGAAACTCACAAACAGCTGGTTGTCTGTCGTTGAAGTAGGTGCTCGTCAGCACTGCCGCTCTGCATAATGGGCACGTGTCTTTGATGCGCTATAATGATGCGCGAATAGACGACGTAAACATACATCTTTATCTTTCTTTGATTTATTTATTTTTTTATAATCTCGTAGAATGTTTGAAAATTGTGGCTTCAGTTTAACAAGTGAGCATATTTCCAGTACGATCCACGCGCCAGTTGTTTTGCTTCGATGAAACTCTAACCGGTAAAGAAAGCTGAGGCATCAAACTCGCTTAATCTTCTGGAGCAGTAGGCAAGGCACACGAGGCTTGAGCGGAGAGACGATGTGCGATATCATATTTCCTTATCCCGTACTAGGGATCCACAACACTGGAAAGCCGAAGTTCGTTTGGCGGAATTCTTGGAGGTGTCAAGCTGTCTGTTAATCGTGGTGTGGTGTGTCTAGGAGTCTACCAGTCGTCTCATGTCTCATGAGTGATTCTGAACCATATCCGATTTAGCTGAAGTCACCCGTATTATTACGCTCATTGGTTTATGGAGGAACACTTTTACATAGTATCCCTTAAACTCTATTCTTCGGTGAAGAGTCAATCTTTTAATTGGAAAGAGGTCTTCTTCTAACGCAGATGTAATAAAAGAGCTTCTTAATGAAGTTTGGTCGGGCGTCTATGCTCTGCGGCGAAGTACCAACCTATTTCCTCCAATTAAGCCCCTTTCCGGACTTTATTTGGCACCTCGGCATTCGATTGTCTCCGGGGGAGTGACTTCTGAGCCGAATTGAACGTCACAGCAGCACTGCATGGAGGTGGGAGGTTGAATCGTTTGGAGCAAAACACGGCTGCAAAAGAACTAATGGCACCACCGTTTACCCAACAATGACAGATGTGCCCCATCCATCGAACTACAATCATCCCGATAGAGTGTCGGTTCTCCGGGAGAGGACAGGGGAGAAGAGCGAACGAAAGACAAATTGAACCACATACCGTGACCTAGCGCACTGATTGGAAACCGATATCTATTGACCAATCTCTCCCCCCCAGTGCTCCAATGTTTCTCACTCCAAATGAAGATAGCGTGCGCCAGGGTGGCGTAAACGTTTGCGAAACAATTTGTAATGGATGAGTAATTATCGGTTCGATAGCGACACGACACGTAGGCTTGTGTGTGCTACACACGGCTGGCAATCAAGAGATAGAACAGAGGTAGTTTCTTTCGAACATCAGCAGCATGTAGGGAGACATTCTTTTGTAGCTGGAGGTGAACTCGGTTCTAGAAGAAGTGTTTCGTCACGGTTTAGTGAGCACACACGGGGAGAGCTACGATAGCGTGAAAGTCGAAGTCAGTTTGTAGAATCAGTTAAAGAGCTTCTGTTTGGATGTTTGGGCACAACCCGTGTCTAAACATTTTTTCCTGAAGTTGGAATGTTATTCTTGGAAGTTAGAATGCTGTTTGGAGCTGTTTTGTTTGAACGCCGCCGGAGCTCGCTCAAGACAGCAGAGTTCATGGGAATGGTTATGGAGTATTATGATGTGAAAAGTTTCTTTTTTAATGGTAGCTACACAAAACTTCACACTTTTTTCCTGTATCCTCAGTTTGAAGAAGAGAGCCAAATAGTTTGAATAAAATAAATTGTTAATCAACATAAGCAAACCTGGACGATGCCACTGCAAACTCTCAATACAATTATTTCGGTTTCATCTCTCCACATCATCATCATTCATGCGTCCGGCCAGAATTAATGATGTTGAAGTACAATTATTTGCTTTTAAAATTGTCATAATTTGACGTCTCCGGTGTGTGTTTCCGCTGCGGAGCAGCGCCGAGGTCCGCAGAGTGTTTAATTTATTTATTTGATAGTTTTTATTTGACCCCCGACCCGGTCCCGAAAGGCACCATCGTGGCCTGCATTTCCATTGTGCATTTTTTGTCTTATTTTCTCCCGCCGATAGAGGGTAAGATAGGACGTGCAAGGGAGGAAGTTGCAGCTCCCCCCTCGCCTCCTTTTCCGGCATCTTTCCGGCTCTTATTTACTCATTTGCATTCGAATGCATCCGCCCGTGAGTGTGCGCTATCTGTCGCCCGGTCGCCCGAATGCACACTTACTCGTGGGTCCTGTCTCTGCCACACATTCCACCAATGATGCGTCGCGTTCCAAACCGCTGCTGGGGCACACTGAATGTGGTAATTCCCGAATGGGGCCCTCTGCTCTATCGGTTACATGTTTTCTCTCCGCCGCCACGACGCGCCATCATCGATCGGTTGTGCGATAGAGAAGCTCTATTATTGTTGTTCTCATCTTCTCAGCTCCAATGACCGAATGCGGCGGCGTGTGGGGCGGTCGCCCGGGAATGAAGACATTATCAATGATCACTTGCGCACCAGCAGGGGCGCACGGGGGTCGATTTCGGGTAAGAGCCGCTTCCCAATCGCAGCAACAGAGCATGAAGCATGCCGGGCGCCCACCGAAAGCAAACGAGCCGCACCACCGGCAAAGGGCCACATAATTGTCAGCCGCCGCACACGCCCTGGGAAAAGGAGTAGGGGAGCGGGTGATAGTTTATAGAGAAATTTTCCCTTTTCGTTTCAATAGATGACGGTGGAGTTTTATCGCGTTGCTTGATTTTCTCCTCGTGTTTTGGGAGAGAAGAGTAGATAAAAGTGCATTCAGGCACAGACACGCGCATTCGTTGGAAAGTCCTTGTTTGGTGCGAGGATGAAAGCGTTGTTTTTTTTTGTGTGTGAGAAAGTGTACAAAATTCGTGCCTGACATCGACCGGGGCGAAGAACATCCGTTGGAACATATTTCGAAGAACATAATAGGGCCTTCCTTTGCTGTTTGCGCCGCTACAATTCAGCATTTGGCAGCTCTGTTTGTTTTTGGGGAGAAACACGGACGCCTTAAATGCAGTAAGAAGGTGTTCAAGCTTCACAGCCAACGAAATGCTGCTTTGCCCTTTGTTCTACCGTTCTACGGCGTTTGTATCAAATAAAGTCTAAACTTTATCGCTCAGAATCGTGTTAAATTTTACCTCGAAAACACTTTCGTCCGGCGGGCAGGAAATTATGAAATCTAACGAATTTATGTTGCATTGTCTAAGCGAGCTTATTGCTTGCGGTGAGAGGCGATTTTGGGAAAGAAATGTAAATGCTCACCTGAAGTGAGCTCGGTGCCGGGGCAGAAACAATGAGGAATAAAAATATCTTTCCCGGCCGGTTATGGACAGGTTTGGGGTACGGATCAGTCCAAATCAGCAGTCGTCTTCACCCCTCGCTCTACCACCGTTAAGCTAGAAATGCATATTTTATGAAAACACACTAAGCAGCAGTAGAAAACCAAAAATTTCTTCTACGGTGTGATTTTCCCGGAAAGTTCCGCATTTTTTTTTCTGGTGTTGCATTCTAACAGCTCGCTGGTTCGCTGGTTTTGAGGTTGAATTGCGTTGAATTTAGCGACGTTCGCCACAAAGAAACCTGCAGAGCCCAATGTCTGTGTTTACCTTTCTCGTGTAGCGTACTTCCGGAAAAGCGGAGCAGGGAATTATTTGCTTTTTGCTGTGTCTCGCTGCGCGTTTGCGTGCGGAGCCCGGAAACGAACCGACCCGCTTGTAAGCGCAAGCCACACGCAGGGGCAAGCGGGTCCGAATTTAATTGCTCCCCAGGGGGAATGGTGTAGCTGCAAACACACACACACAAAACTCGTAATGTGTCAGTTTGCTGAAGCGACGATTTGTTAGAAGAACGATCTTCATTGTGCGGCTTTTGTGTGGAGCTGAAAACTCTTCACTGCCCTAAAGCACGCTGAGGCCCAATGGAACGGTGAGAATGGTAGCTTTTATTTTTCGGGGTGGGAGGGTTTTATGTTTGCTACCGGGCGGCTGTTTTCCTTCGGCCAGCGCGGAACAAGCTACAACAAGGCAGAAGCATTCTAATTGCGCTTTGTTTGTTTTTCTTTCCTGCAGGTGAGTGTTGCTACGGCTTACGTTTGCAGAACGAGATGATTACGAGCGAGGCGCGAGATCGCACGCGTTCGGTGGCTGTGCCGGAGGGAGGAAAATCCATGGAGGCTCATTTTCGGAGGCTGCCGCCAACAAACGAGCTTTTCAGGCCTTGTGCAAAGGCTTCATTATTGCTGGGGCAGCCGTTCCACCCGACCCCAAAAAGAGGAATCGTTTTTATGTGTTCGATCTTTGTGCTACCTACCAACACCAATATTGACTTCCCCTGCAAGCGATAGAAAGAAAATTAGCCGTGTTAAAATACGCCTTTCAGCTGCTTCGCCTCTCGAGTGTGGCACCGTCCACCGATAATGGACATAAATTCAATCGCATTTGGCCGGACCATCTGTTGCTGCCGACCGTGCTCATTAAATCATCCACTTTTACGGGAGAGGATTTTAGTGTTTCTTCGATTGGTTCCTCCCTTTACACACGTACACACACGCCGAAGAGGAGGCTAATCATGTTTGCTGGTGGGAGCAACAACAAAAAAGCAACTAAAGGTGAAGGTGATAAATGGGTGAAAATAAATCTTCACCTCGTTGTCAAAATATGTGTAACCAAAATGAATCACGTGCGCGCACGTTTTTTTTTGGTGGGCCGTGAAACTAGCATGAAAAACAAACTGAGAATGTGAATATCAGTGTCTTTCAATGCACTTAGCCCCCTGAAAAGAACACACGAAGACCTTCCGAAGTGTCGATTGTAATGGTGTAACAGTGGGCAAGGGCCCTTTTTTTCGTGGAGCAAAATATGATTGATTCCTATTTCGTCAGTTCGGCGCGCGTTTCGTTACTGGGTTATAGGTAAATGGGGGAAAACGAGCAGGCGGGGCAAAATGGGCACATATTATTTAAGCATTATTTCACAGCAAGGATACAATTCAAGGCTTAAATTGGAGTGGTCTCCGTTGCTAAAATACAAAATAATATTTAGCAGCATATTGATGTTATCTATACCATACCGGAAGTAAGCTTCATGCAAGGTAACAGGATTGCGTGGAAGTTTTAAATGGTATATTTTTAAAGATATGACATTTTTTACACTTTGTTTAAAGAAAGCAAAGCAATTGAATTTGTATTTTAATTAATATAACATACAATATAAAAATGCTTCACGTGGGATAAAATGTGAAGTCATATTTGAGGCAAATGAGGAAGATAATTTTGACGTTTGGCGCTTGATGAGGCTATAGTGTTGTATTTATCCACACATTTATGTTATCAGACACAGCTTAAAAAGATCAAAAAAATGTAAAATGTTTTGGCGTCCTGTTCTCAATCAGCTATGCAAACTTCACCCTGATTGAACCGCTTACTAATAGGTCCTATTCTAGGAGATCGAGTTGTCGCACAAGCTAATCCTGTCGTCCCTTTCTGCGTATCTAATACGCCATCCGTCGGGTAAAATGGGTACTTGATCGAGCTGCTCTTGACAGATCGATGTTAACAAATGTTGTGGTTTGGTCTAATACGCTTGCGGTCGATATCGTGCTGACACTGGCTATGTTGCAATTTAAATCCATATATAAATGGTGTAGGCATATTATAATGGAAGAATAAAAGTGTTTTTTGGCCAGTTCAAAGTGCTTCACCTGTCAATATTGCCCCGGATTCCCCTACTAATCGAATGGAGGCGAAAGCGATCCACCAACCACCAACCTCGGCGTGGGTTCCATCTCACGCGCACCATCACGCAACAACAGCACGCGCAGTAGTTGTAACGAATTTGATTTATGTGTGAATTTAGAAGCTATAAAATCCCGGAGAGCCCGAGGAATTTATGAAGATGTTACTACATGGCTTTGACCTCACTGTGTCCCTTTTAACTGGAGCGCCCGGCCCTTTTTGGGGGACGCTGTGTGATGCGTGCGCGGGTTTTTGTGTTTGGTCGATCTGCGGGAAATCTGTGTCACACACGCGCCCGAGCAAGATTTGCTAGGCAACGGCCAATTTGTTTTGTGAAGCTGTTTGCCGCCATACGATGCGAATGGCTTGGCTGGTTGTGTGTAGGCAGTTCGCCTGCTTCGTTATATTGGAGAAAGTTTTGCGGATGGTTAGTTAAAAGTAAATTGAATGCACAAGTTTAACCCGGCAGTGTTTACATGCACGATGTGTGTGTGTGACGAAGGACATTTGCTGCGTGGCTGGCAGAAAGGAGCAACTTTTATGGCTACTTGCAAAACAGGCACCAGGCCCTCCCTTCACCTTCAACTTAAGCCCCTAAATGTGGGCTACGCAGGGTAATAGCTTTTCAATAGCGATGTGACAAAAATCGTGTACTTTTTAGCACTTTGTTATTTTTTTTATGTGACCAACTCTCGTTCAAAAGATTGCCCGGTCACGCGCTATAATTCTAAGCACACACACACACTCACATCACACACATCACAAAAGGGCTTTGATAGGGAAGTGAGGAGAGCATAAAGTGAGAAAGCTCGTGAAATTGCGGCTGTACGAGCAAACGTTATCGCTTTTACATGCCATTTTCCACTCGTTGCCTAAAGTGTGTGCAAGTGCGAAGAAAATGTCTGTGAGCTCATAAAAATCTTTGTTCCTTTGCGGGGTTTTGCAGCCGTTCGATAGGAAAATATGTTCCCTGGTGCTATAAATTTCAATATCTCACACCAATCGTTGGCAATGTAGCAGCTCTTTTTTTGCTCTTTTTAGAGCTTTCTGTTTACATTCAATTTTCCAACTCAATTGCCTTGTCCACCAAAACCGCGTACTCAAGCTCTCCCTCCCCCCGGGCAGCTGATTTGAGTGCGGTGGTAAGGTTATAGGTGGAAAATTACTTCAACTTACCTCTTCATTCACCGAGCCCGGTTCGGGGTGACATTAAAGTACAGTTGCATACGGGTTGCCACCACACTAGCCGTTCCAGCAGGCAATTGGGGAAACCGATGGAGCCTTTATTCGCTAGAGCCTCTGTTCCCGGGTTCTGCCCTTCGGTCGCACTCGGTAGGACGACACGGTCGACATGGCACCGAACGCTTGGTGTACGATTGTGTTCTCGCTCCCCGAGTCACTTTTCTAATAATAAAACTTTTCAAATCGACTGGAACCAAATCGATCGGTATTTATATGGCACCCGGGCGCACTTTTTTCTTCTGCTTCGCATTTCCCCCTTTCATTCGTTCCCCGGTACAGTGGAATAAAGTAGTGGCAAACGGTGTGTGTGTGCTAAATGGAGTGCGCCGAGAAGCTGAAGGCGCGCTTTGCCGTTTGGTAGCGACACTCACTTATGCGGTCAGCGTGGTGTGCGAACAGACGCTGCCCGATAGCATCGACCGCAGCATCCAAGTGAGGCGCTTGGGCAGAAGATACTAAACAGAGGGAAAAATTGCTCTTTACACCACTACGCTACTTTTGCTCTCTCTATCTCTCGCCGCCCCAATAAGCATTCCAAGGAGGGGGTGGGTTAGTGAGACAACGTTTTGAGCAAACGACGAGCCCCTCACGGGTGGCTGATGACGTTTGTCGTAAGGAAGATCATTTAACCTCACACACACACTCTCCTTGTGAACGTTCGATTGAACCAAGTTGCCGCTGCAGGTTGGCGTTTTTCATCATTTTTTAACTCGCACTCCATTCCCACCCAGCGGAAGAGTGTGTGCGTGTGTGTTGTCTTCTTGATGGCGAGAGCGCAACCAGCATCTCAACCGGGCGCGCGCATGAACGGTGAAGCGCATACTTTCGTGCTTGAGGCGGGCGCGCGACGAAAGCAATTTATCTGATGGGTTTTATGTGCGTTATGATTACGATCCTCACACTTGAGAACGGCGGCAGTGGTGGTGGTGCTGGTCGCCGTGACGGATGCAAAAGGCAACAGCACAACGTTGCTGGCCGAGGAAAAACGCGCTATCGTTGCGCGAACGGCGATCACAATCCGGTCGATTTGATGAGGGCAATATTTTAAGAAGTTTTACGAGTGGCCCGGCTTTATTTTGCCAAATGATTCTTTGGCCAGCCCTCCGGCAGGGAAGGTGATTGGAGAGTGGTGAAGCGAAAGAGAAGAGGTTAATGATGCTGAAAGTACGCAGGAAGCGTTGTTTATGCTAACTAGCTTCTTCAGCATCGCTGCGGTACTAATTTGGGTGTTGCATTTGTCCGGTTTGGCTGCTGGAGCGGATAAATTTGTTAAATGTGAGTGTGATTTAGCTGACGATGGTGCCAATTTATGATTCTGATGCTGTGGTGTTGTGTGTTTTAGTAGTTTGTGGGTAATTTAGTGATCAAAACAGAGTAAGATTTGATATTCAACTACAAATTAGAGCCTCAACAGTACGGTCTTTTCAATGAACTTTCAATTAAAGAATTTAAATACTACATTGTTTAGTTATTAATACATTGTTTCCCACGATTTATTGGTTGGTTCTCATTTTTTTTCCTGCGTTCTCATGATTTTTGGCCATTTCCCAGAATTGTTTGGTTCAATTGTATTGATATCCAATGGGAACTCACCAATACATCGTGGGAAATCCTGTATATGTTTCAATGCTCTGTTGGAGTAAAATATTTCTCTCATGAAATGTAATAGCAGTTGATACGAAAATTAGTCCTCAAATTACTTAAAAATTAAAATCAATATCAAATACCTATGCCAAAGAATTTTATAATTCAATTGCTATCGTCCCTGAATGTCAGCAGTTAAAGCAATTACAAAGTTACCAACATGCTAAAGTCGCTCAACTCAAAACAATATCGATGACAGACGAATAGCTTACAGCGGATAGTTTTGCCCTTCTATCGTCTGAAACTCGTTGGCAGCCTTTTCCTTTTGTCGTCTTTGTCCGGAGCGCCCTGCTCCAAACGGATATTAAACGTTCACTTTTGAACACTTTCGTTACGACCACCGCCGTGTCACCACACTGCCCAACAAAACGCTCATCATGTCGTCGTTTGCTCTTTCAGTTCGCTCTTTATCCCCGTCTACAATGCTCAAGACACTCGGGAGCAGTTGACGCGGGAGCATCAGTGTCGCGCTTTTCATTTTCAATCACTTTTGTGCATCAGCGAGATGCAGTGTCGCCAAGCGTGTCTTCCCGCCGCCCGAAGGCAATCATCTGTTACACTTTGGCACTCTCGTTCAGCTGTCGCCCGGCATAAGACAACCAGGGGGCGCTGGGTGGCAGGTTTTATGTTGATCAATGTGTTTTTGTTCCGTCCGCGCTTCATCTTCATCGTGTGCCCTTTGGGTATCGGATTCGGTCCGCAGGGAGTAGTACGCAGGGAAATAAAGGGAACAGTGCATCGATCATGCTATCGATTGACGACGCCCTGCGTGTGCGCTCAATACCGAGGGATGCGGCCGGTGCCTGGCCCTGCTGTACACCCCGAAGCGCGTACAGCGCTGCCCGTGCTCGGGCTGCCGTTATTGATTTGAATCAGCGTTCTGTTGCGATAATATGGCCGCCAGCTTAGCAACAAAGTTGTACAAGAAAGGGCCAAGTAAAGCCTCAACTCACCCAGAGCGCGGAGGTAATCGAAGCCAATTCAATAATGTGTTTCGCATGGAAGGGTCTGTTTGCTGTGTGCCGTTTAATATGCGAAGTAAGCACATAATCCTTCTCATAATGCGGAAAGGATGTGTGAAGAATTTTTGAAGAATGGTCGCTCCAAACCCCTTTGTGGTCATGTGCGTTTGGCACGGTGTTAATGATAAGTACGGCAGCAGTTGGCTTTATCCAATCGCCCGGGAGCTCTAGCCAGAAGGGAGCGGGCGAGAGATGGAGGACATGGAACGATATAAACGGGGAAAATCCTGGCTCCTAGCTTAAGGGCGCACTCCGTATGCACTTACCACCCGATAACACGGGGAGGGGAAGATTTCGCCCAGCCCTTGCTTGATTGCAGTTAATTCCTTCCTTTCAGCCAATGTTTTTGCCAGCCGTGCGGGGACACACAACCTTTTGTGTCGTAAAAACCATATTGTCCGTGTCCGCGCTGGGTAGCTAGCCGCAGGGGACCCATTGCCAATTTCGACTTGGCTGGCTTGGTGCGACGTTTTCGGCGTTGCCTTACGGCCCGAAAAAGGGGTAGATTTTGCGCCGACGGCACAACGGCAGGAAGAATTATTTTCCCCCTTTTTGCTTCGGTGCCTGTGATGGTGAAATGGTTATTTGTGGATTTCATTAGACCGATTGTTATCGCACTGTGTGTGTGTGTGCATGATTGTGTCGCATGAATATGAAATAAGCAACACGCGCTTGGCGCGGTGTTTTTTGCTCGCCTCTGTGTTGATTTATGGGACAATTGAATCGGCACGACGGGTTTAACGCTGTCAGGGTTAATAAAGTTTGGGCCAGCATGTTTTGGCTTAAATGGTGGCTGAGAAGAGGTGATGCTATTCGTTAAAATCTGCCACTGAAAGAGGCCAATTCCAATAGGAATCTATTGTTCTAGGTTGATTTAATGGTGATTATTGGTACCAATAATAATCACTTATAAAGGGAATGAAGCTGACAAAATTAAAGCTTTTTATATGATATATTCATCCCTCTATTCAAAACGCTTCAGAAGAATTAAAGTTATTATAACTAAAGTTAAGGATACTTCATGAAAGAAGCATGTGAATCATTTAAGACTAACTGTCAGCTCGAACTAAATATGTTCGTTGGCATGGTGTCATAACTAAGATGAGCCTTGAACTCGTTCTATTTCTTTACGGTTCACTTACCCACAGTTCAGGGTCGTCAGATTACATCCACCACCGTGCGGGAATGATGCTGATCAATGGCAGGCAATGTGTGCAGTTTTTTCCACTCTCAAAGCGTACCTAACGAAGGAATACCATTCGTCAGTTGCCAATGAGACCTCTTGATGGATATAAATGTTACCATTAGCATGCGAAAGGAAAGATTATAAATGACTGTTTAACGAGTTCCGATGTTATGCTTGGCTGTATTCGTCTTCATTTCAACATTGAGGTAACAAAATGGCCGCTAAATATGAGTAGAGAAGTGTTGCTCGTTGCTTAGAACACTTTCTGTACAAAAAAATATCGTAATTCTCGAATCAATGTACAAACATAGCTCAACGCAATAATGCACATGCTGCTTGGATCTGTCATATCTGCCAAGATTCATATTGAAACTCCCTAACTTCAAAGTCCTCCCTTTCAACAGCCGTCAATCAAACTCTGGACTCAAACCCGTAGTATCGCCTACGGGATAAACTTGCAACGATATCGTGCTGGAAAATTTCTTCCAACTCTCCAGTATTGATTAGGAAGCAGTTTCAAAAACTTTTACATACCCATCGTAGGTGCAGGCTAGAAGAGCTCTCAGCTGAGCCTGAGGGAAACTTTTGCAAACACATTCACTGGAGGGTGTAAACTGGCCGGGTGGGCGTAAACACAAATAAATAATCAGGCTTAGGCAGGGACCATTGTGAAAGTCAATTTAATTTCCCGTTCACCCATGTCGCGATGGAAAAATGTGTCCATTCATTCCCTCCATCGAGCATCGGACATTGAAGGTAAGTCTCGGTAATATTAGCCACATGTCGATAAGGGTCATTTTTTGTATCGAACATCAATCTTTTTTTTACCAATTTTTATTTCGTCCTGGATTACAAAAAATCGTTCTACTGCACGCACATACAGTGCATTGCTTTCTCTCTTTTGCGCACCCTTCCGGGAATGTGCATTTCATCGTGTACCGGAGCACACCCTCCCGCTTGCCCGTTTAGTGTAAGTTGAAGCTAATTTAGATGTATATTGGATGTTTCCCGCGGTGCTGTGCCAGTCTGTTCATTTGGGCTAATCTAATTTAAATATTTCTTTCATGTTGTCGTTGTTTGCCGCGTGCGGCGGCGGTGGTTTGCGGATGGGTGTGCTAAAATTGGATTTTTCGGATTGTGAATGCAATTCCGGTGTTAAATGGTTGACAGGAAGGTGATGTAGATATAAAACAGCATCTCCCTAGAGCTGTGAGCTGTGTGTCAGGTGAAGTATGTCGTGATTATAATTTAGATATGACACAGGGATTTGTTCGTTGATTCGATTGATTATGCTACATAGCACACTGACACGGACAGGGTATGTGTTGATTGTGAAGCAGCGTTATCTCCCTGTTCGATTGCCCCATCATGTGCTCTGGTAACAAGATCCGGCGTTACCAGTTACAGGTGTAAACAGGTGTATGATTCGCATATTTATCTACTGCCAGATCCGTTAATCGGTAGCGCACATTAATGAAGAGTGATAAAATTCGCAATGAAGTTTAAACATGAAATTGACACCAGAATCCTTCACGATGATATGAGCCTGCGGTTAATTCGTTTAAAAGTGCATCGATCCGTGGTATGATCTCATCAACTCGAGTAGCGTGCTTCAGCAGGCGCGGTACCCGGGGAACCATAGTCATACCGCCGGTAGATTGTGAAGTGGATTAAACGGTTGCTCGCGTTTTTTTTCTTCCCTCGCTTTAACGGGCATAACTTAAATGATGATACGATTCGTTTGCCCACAGCTCTGTCTGTCCTCTTGGGAGTTATGGAGAAAACACCTTCAGTGTTCACACCTGTGCTGCTCACCAACCTCCGCGAACCTTGGGGCGTTGGGCTCAACTAACCACGTTAATCGCAAATGAAATCATCGCAATCTTTGCCTTCGTCTCGGATAGCAGTAATCTTCTTGTCCCGTTTTCGCCTCGACGAGAGTGCGCACACTTTAGCCACATGCCATTCCATTCCGTGCTTATCACAGGAAATCCGTAATTGAAATCTCGCCACCGATGAAGATCTCTTCTCCATCTATTCCGTGTCCCGGGCAAGGCATTGTCGTTTTGTTGAACCGTTTGCCAAAATTTTGCGAATGACAGTGAACGAACGTTTGCTATCTGGGGCGCGAGAATGGGTTTTGACTTCTACCCCCTGCAGTCGTTTACCGTCGGAGCTGTGTGGGTTGAGAGTCAGCGCCAACGTGCGTTCCTCGAGCTCTACTGTGCTGTTATTGTACATTAAGCGTTGCGTCTGCTCGCTCGTGTACGACTTGCTCTGCATCTTCCGCACGAAACGTAATTTATTCTCAATCAGTGAGAATTTCAAGAATTTGTCAAGTAGAAATTTATTAATTTAATAGAGATTCATATGTGCGCGTAGGAGGCCGAGATTGTCGGATGCCACACCGGTGGTGTGGCTGTATCTTCAGGAGAACATCAGCGGATGACGAAACGATGCGTTCCCGCTGCGCACGGAGTCCGCTCATGCATGCAAGTTACTTTAAATTACTTCCATCATTTTTCTGCGAGGGATTGTGAGCAAAGCGGGGAACGTGTTTCGCTCCCCACGGTGGCATCTTCAAAATTTTAGCAAAGGGGGACGCACTGTACAAGTACGGGAGCACGCAAACGTTAATATTAAGAGTGACTCAACGGAACCTTCGACGCACACCGCTGCTAGTAATTCCATTTTTACTGCTCCAGAAGAAGAAGGAGCACCATCGTTCGGTGTCCCCGGCAGCTCCTATTCCTGCTGTGCGCCCGACAGAGGGAATCATTCAGCTCCAGGCTCCACTTAGGGTTATTCAAAATTGGGGTAACCTGGAATGGTGAGGTGAAATATTTCACCCTACAAGGCTAGCCACATAAGAATGGAGCACTCCACCCCAGGTTTTCGAGAGCAGTACAGGCATAGGTACATATATAAAGCAAAGGCACTACGGCAGTTCAAGTGGATTTTTCAACCCAAACGGGCGCAGGGAGCAGCAACGTTCTTCCAGCAACCGTCTCTTCAGCTCCAGGACGCAGGACTACGATATTATAGCAGCGCTACACGCACGGAAGGGTGTCGTAATGATGGGTGATTGTTATTTTAGGGGTCGCTTCTGTCGAGTCATCGCCGGAAGCTGCCGGGGCAGAAGATTTCATGGGGCGGAGAAATAATTGATCTCTTCCCCACGATAGGATGCAAAAGGTGCTAGACTGTAAAATCCTCCGTTCATTGGATTGCAGAGATAGCTGAAGATAGGACTCTAGCATACGGCCTGGTTCGAGTGGACGACAATATCATCAGACACACACCGCAGCCCTCGTCCTGACATTTTCGCATAAGTGTGGGGAAATTTAGTAACTCATTGTTTCAACTCCACGGGCAAGGGCCTATCTTTTCCGGGCTGGATGACTTCATTTTCGCAAGATGTACTTCAAGCTGATGATTCAACCTGTGTGCTGCTTGCTGCTGAAACACCGGCCAAACCCGGAAGAGCCTTGCAATAGTTTGAAGAGGATGCTTAAAGTTGGCCCAACAGTTTCACAAGTCTGTAGATGTTTTCAGTATTGTTGCTGCAGCTGTGGAATCGTTTTCAGGTTCAGGTTTCCGGTAACTTTTGTAGTTTGTATTACTACGTCCCTGTTTAAAAAGTTTCAAGTATCATGGTTGTAATCGAACCGCCGTTTGCTGCTTGAATCATTGTACAAACCGCGCTCCGAAGGATGGTTCGTTGCGAATGAATTCCTCACAAGGGAAGCAGGTCCTCCACGGGACACACTTGCTCGTTTTGGCTCGTACAATATCTTTAACCCCTGCCGAAAACTGCTCGCTTACTCGCTTTGCGTCCCATACCTTTTTTCCCCTATCGGAGTTGCTGCGGTGAAATAGATGGAAAATTCTTTAATTTAAATAGTACACGGTTGCCGAGGGATAATATATCGCAGCATATTTCAGGCGACGACCGTACTTCAATTTACCCCGGATAAGCTTAATAGCAAACGTACACTCACTGGCGTGCATCGTGGATGGGGGAGGCAGAGAGAGAGAGAGAGAGAGAGAGAGAGAGAGAGAGAGAGAGACAGAGAGAGCTCAGCAAAACGTTAGTAATGTACACCCAACACCCGAACCGTATTGTTACGGGCGGTGGTAGTGGAGCTGGTGAATGAGCAAGGTCCTTTTTTGAAATGCAAACGATCCCACGTCATGCGGACAGTTTTACGGCTGGGTTTTTAGCTGTGCAACACACTCTCTTTCTCGCGTGACGTATGCATGCAAAGCGTACGTGCAAATGCAATACGACAAGTGACTGCAGGAGTGGTTCCAGTTGCAGGTTTTGCACTGTGAACTCATTGTTCACGGATGATGGAAAACTGGATTGTAGATTGTTCTGCGAGTTGAGTTATGCGAGCAAATACTTGATATGATTTTTCACTTTGTGAAATTAAAATCCAACTCTATGTTCCTTGCATGTGGTACAGCATTGGCATCGCAATGTAGTGGAATATGAGTTGGGATAGCTGTTTTCAATTATTTAATGCTAATGAAACCGTAAGGTAATTGTAAACGAACACTTTTTAACATTAATTTCTTCGACCATCGGATCATTCAAATAATCCTAGAGAAACTGACGGATCCATAGTGCAAAGGTACAGTACCCTCGTCACTTGTAATCCAAACCCCGATCCGGCTGGTCCCCGATTAGACGGTTTGGACAACTTACCGTGTTTGTCGGTTTTAATTTCCCATGTTGATCCCGACGATGAAATTGATGAAGAAATTAAATTTTATCCTGTTCCAACCCAAGACGACCCAAGGTACCTCTATACCCTCCGGTGGTATACCAAAGCCTAAGAGGGATGATGTAGGTAATGTATTTTCACCCTCTGGTTTGTACACATTAGGATGTGTACTCTCTCCTTCTCTCTTATTCCTTTGAACCCAAGGACAACATTTTGGGATAGAAACGCGACCTCTGCGCGCACGTGAAGTAATGGGATAGTTGCACTCGAGGCACAGAAAAACTAGCACGTGTTTTTTTTCCTGGGCAGGACGATATAAATTGTCCTATTACACCGTGCCCAGTAGGGTGTGTGTGTAGTAACCAAATTGCAGGCTGGGTGGAAGAAATGAGCCTTCCATTCAACGCAATTGGAACATTCAAAATGGTTAGCGCCGCAGGGAGCGGCAAAATGGAGGACAAGTATTGATTATAATAATATTAGAAGATTATGCTGTTATACGCACACTGGCTATGCCACGTGTTTGGGCAAATGATACGCGATGCAGAGATAATTAATGTAACCTTACTCGATATCGATTTCTGTGGAAATGGTAATGCATCTCTACTTGATACCATCGTTCAATCTTTCTGTGATGTCACTATTAGAATTATGTTTTTATCCCACGTCGAATTACGCACGCATGCCTCACGAGACGAGTGTCCTACCAATCGCGCTCGTGAGTATTCATCACCAAACATCAAACCACCTTCACAAATAGAGCGTTAAATTGGAATGTATCAATTTTCTGCTTCCATTAGCTTTTGCTGGAACTGGTGTGTGTGTGAATCGTTTTCCGAAATTCGTTTCTCATGGATGTGTGAAGCTATCGGGCTTCGGTGTTGATCTGATGACTGAAGTGTAGATATTTTGTAATCGTATTAAGTGCTCTGATTCTGCATCCCGTTTTTTCCTGAACATCGAACCATTGTGGCTTTCGGTAAGATGGTTAAGACCTTTGATTTTGAGCCGTTCCGAGGTAAACGAGTGCTAACGAGAAATCGATTTGTTCATCATCACTGAGCAGCATCCGGCTTGCTTCTTCGGCTTCACAGGTTGATTCTTCGATATGTGCACGTTACATTCGATATTAACTTGCACAAGATATGACTTCAGATGGGGTTGTATGTTGCGGGTTTTGCATGAACGATACCCTCGGGAGCTCTGCTGTGCTTTACCGAGATTGTGAAAAAGAAGAGAGCTGTGCTGCACATTGAACATTAAGTGGCATATCGATGACTGAGGATGATTGTACCGACAATCAGGTTCGGTTTGTCTGATTTCAGTAGCAGCAAACTCGAAGCGTAAAACGAGCAGACTTAAACCTTCTTCAGCTTAGAGGTTTTGATTGGCAGGAATGTGAGATAGAAAGGAAGGATTATTTATCATGCTTGGAAGATATTAACTTTTTGTTTGGAAATTGTTAACTCTCAGCCAAGTCGCTCCCAAAGCTGCCTTCCATCGTTTCTCAGACATCTTTTCAAGTGCAATAATAAAGTTGCTAAAACTCTTCCTCGAATAAAGAAATAATTTTAATCCCAGTTCGTTTATGTTCCATCCATAAACCCTTCACCACAACTTGTCCATAATTCCAGTCCTCTGGCTGCGCTAAGTTGCCCAGACATTTCAGCCTGCTTCCCTGCCTCCGTTGGCTTTGCGAGACCCCGGGCGTGACTGTTTTCCCTGGGCAAGATTTTATTTGTGAAAAATTAATTACTTTTCATTGCAAATTTTGTCGCTCCCGTGTGCGCCTGGGTCCGGGTGCTTGTGTCCCTTACTTTGCTCCGATTTATAAGTCCTCGCTGGCAGTGTTTTACCGCTGCTGCAAACTCGAAGCACAGCACCTGGAGCACCGGTCTCGCTTACCCAGGCGGGTATGAGTGTGTCTGCCCCGTAAGCGGCAACGCTGAGTGATAATTAATTTCTTCCGTTTTTCTCATCGTTGTTTTATCTTTTCTCTTCCGCAAATTTTCTCATCGTTTTTTTTTCTTCTACAGGTAAGAACCAAGGGGGAAAATCCTGCGCTGTGCAGCCCAGAGTCAAGCGAGGGCACAATTGCTTTACTTTTTCGCTTTTGCGCGATGCCGCCACCAACTCCAAGGATCCACTTGCTTCCTTCGCGCGTGAGTGTTTTAGTGAGCTTGTTAAGGTGTTGCTATTTCAAAGTTGCTAGTTCGTCGAGTTGTTCACCAACACCTACTCCCTGCTACCCTTGCGCCGTTGCTTGGGAAGCGACCGAACTTTTATCAAAACTAACGGCAAACGACAAACGGTTGTCGGTTGCAGACTGCTGCCCGACGCGCTGCCCTACCTTTGAAGTAGTTAATTTATCAAGCGGATTTTGCGGATGCGGAATATTATTCTCCCGTTCGCTCTCTCTCTCGCTTTCTCAACTTATCCACAGGACGCTTCTGTTCTCTAAGATCGAAATGGCTTGGCTTGCAAATTGTGTTTCTTAATTGCAAAAACTTGTGCCACCCGGGGGCAACGTGCGTTTCGTAATGACATATTTTATTCTATTAAATCGGAGCTGCATGGTTGAGTTTTAAAACTCCGCGCATCTTTGTCAACTACTTTCAAACACTGTAGCAATGCCCGGTTTAACTTCCGACTTGAAAGCCAATGTTTTCCGGGTCGCAAACGTCGCTACACGAACCCCCGATAGCACGACGAGGATCTTCCGACCGACACCAGGACCCCGAGAGCCTAAAAGGCAATAAATTACGAACCGATCCCTCTTCGTCGATGGGCGATATAAATGCTCTAATTTATCGTTACGACAGATGGCAACAGGGACCGGACCGGTGTGTCACACACGTGTACATGCCCGGAAACGTAAGCGGTCTGGCACGTTCTGCTGGGCGTTACTACTCGACCACGTTCGCTCGGCGGCGGTCGGGTGCTGTAAGGATATCGCCCAAAATCGCCCAAACATCAAGACCACCGCAGCCCATAATCGTTTCAACATGACCGATTAACCTGGGCCTCGGTTGTAGAAGCCCATCCCTCAGTTCAGCCACTACTAGAGCAAGCCCGTTTTACAGCTGCTTACAGCTGGACCTTCTAGTGGGCGTTGCTACTTGTGAAGGAAGGATGGTTTACAGTTACCGGATAGTTTTGAAGTTCAACCAATGTTTATTGAACCATTTAAACCGTGTGATTTGTGTTTGCTTGTTGGAAACATTCGTACGGGTCGTTGCTCAGAAATGAATATCCGTAACTTCTCTGAAGCTTATTTAAAACGGAGGGCAACATTTGGTTTCGGAATGTTGTACCCGATATAAAAGAAAATGACTTTTAAACTCATATAAACTGTCGTCCATTTTGCAGAAGCTAATTAGCAACTTTCCAAACCTGGTTCATAATTATAACCAGTCGTGAAAGAGGTCTGGAAACTTTACACCAAATCACGCACAATAGCGAGGTTTGTAAAAGCCCTGGTCAGAAAGTTTTGTTTCAGTTGTCGCTGCTTGTACAAGGGACGGACACACTATCGTCGCACGAATCGTCAACGGTTTTTCTAAAGCTTGAGTTTTTAGAACCGCTCTGCGAGGAAAGTTGATCGTTTTCAAATGAATGTCCATTACTGACACGATGGAAGGACCTTTCGGGACACATCGGTTGGTGGACATTTTGCCACGCACAGCATCACGTAATGTGTGTGTGACTGTGTTTTCTGGGAAACTCTCAACTATATGCGCCATGTTCGAATCATTCAATGTCCTTTTTTCGCAACATTCTCGGACATCATCAATGAGGTTCAACCTGTGTGTGAGCCGTTGGGTCGTTAGTGCTTTTTCCCCACACTCCACTATTCCAGTTGTCAGTCCTGGGATACGATTCGATGTAATGCCTTGCCAACCATGCGTTTCCCACCGTGAAGGGGCTTGTTTCCAGCTCGCTGCAGAGTGTCTGGCGAAGCAAGGATCAGGATATCATTTGCCATTGCCGTTGTTCCGGCAGCATCACGTACACCCCTGCGCCCAGCTTGACCGTCATACATTCATTTCAGAACTCTGCTGCAGGGTTGTTGCAGCCTGGGGAGATGTAGAGAAAGAGAGAGAGACATTGAGATCCGATAAAAATCTACCCCATCTGCATCATGCGGTAGATAATGTGTGTCCGTTTTGTAATCAGCTTTCACAATTCATCACCACATCGTGTGGGCTGTTATCGCGGCGCTGTACGATTCCCTTTCCCGCATCGAGGCATTGTCATTGTTTGCAGCTGGCAGGTTTGGGAAGGCAAGGGATGATGTTTTGAGTGCTATTTGGTTGAGATTGTAATGGCACAACAAGCGATTACATACCGGGGAAGGGTGGTTTGTCTGGTGAAGTTAGCGTAGGGATTACTTTTCTCATGACTAAGTGTACCTTTATTTATGTTAATTTTACATCGAACTCTTCTATCAACCGTATTATTCAAAGTAACATGCTCTGCAGTACGAACACTAAAACGAAATTACTCCAATATTAGTCATTAATTTTATAGCTTTATTGATGAACTAAGAACGCTCTACAGCTCACGTAGGGGGGGCCTGATAATATCGACTCATAATTCCGAAAAATAATGCCATTATTATTTATCTTTCATTTGCATAGCGCACACATTTTATGGGCACACGCTTTAAAGCATCATCTAGGGGGAACGGTTTCAGCCATTTCATAAAATCTCTGTCGTCTGCCCGTAAGGCTGTGCCGAACCCCTGCTCGCAAGTGCACTTGCGGTGATGTTATCTTTAACCCAGCATCATCATCAACATCATCATCTCATGCACAAAATCATCCTCCTACCGCGTCGAGAACACCCAACCCACCCCGCTTAGTTGGCTCTATTGGTTGCAGCTTCGAACAACCTTTCCACCTTTCGTTTTCCCCGTCAGAGTTGCTATCAACGGTGGTGTCACTCGGCCGTTCTTTTCCCTTCCCTTAGCCTTTGCGTTTTCATGGTTATGTTGCGTTTTGCCGAGTCCTACCCACCCCGTGCCCGACACAGGGACAACGTGTAAACATGGCCGATAAACAATAATCAAGTATGGTATTTGCTTGCAGCTTTAGATTGAAAGATCATGAATGGGTAAACATGTCTGCTAGAGAGGGGGTTTTTTTCTTGTTATCCTTTCCGGCCGTTCAGGGTACATACGCGGGATGTTTAACGAGGCGCGGTCGTCAACTCCTGGTAGTCTGTTGGGGGTTTTTTTTTTCATGCGAATGTGGAAGGGAATGATTGACAGCAGCTTTGGAGAGAAATATTTACATCAATTTGACGGCGGGGGACTGTTTTTACTCTTTCGCGTTTTGTGCTGCGGTCCAGTGCGCGCGCTTGTCGCTCTTGAGGTTTTGTCAGGTCGGTGTATGAATTACATGGTTGCATCGGCCAGGATGCCCGGCAGCAGTGAACGTTTTCATTTGCACCGTGAAGGATTAATAGTGAAAAGGTAAACAGAGCGGTAAGAGCTCATCGCACTTTGGAGGGTGATTTTTTAATAACACATGTCGTTGAAGGGGAGGTTTTATTTGAACAGGATAGGATTTTTGGACAATAATTAGAAGGGTTCCGTTGTTACAATTAGGAGATTTGTGATGTTTTTTTTTTTAATCTGGTCACTTGGTTGAGTCAGATTTGGACAGTGTCCATGTCTCAGAGGCGTATGTGAGTTACTGTAAGTGCTATATTCCGTCGTCCGTCGCGACTGGTTCTTTGAGATGAACTGATTTCTCAGGCTATAGAATAATCGGTTGGCAGCCAGCATCCTTGCGCACAAGTCAGTTAGCTTAGATTTGTTGTTGGTAAGGCCGCTGATGTTACCACCATCAGTTTGATCTTTGCCACGCTTATCTGCAATCCGAGGTTCTCTGCTGCCTGCTCGATCTCTTGGTACGCTTCTGTTATATAGGAGAGCCGCAGACTAATGATGTCTATATCATCAGCGTATGCCAGGATCTTATAGAAGATGGTTCCCAAAGTCTCCACCTTGGAGTCCCGCATGGCCCTCTCTAGCGCCAATATGCTTAATAGACAGGCAAGCCCGTCGTCCTGGCGCAGACCGTTGATGGTAGCAAAAGACCCTGAGAGTTTTCGATTAACTTTTACCTCTCAAGTGACGTTGGTCATAGTCATTCTAACTAACCTTATAAGTTTGGCCGGGATTCCAAATGAGCCCAGAGCGTCATACAGTTTTACCCTGGCTATACTATCATATGCGGCTTTGAAGTCAATGAAGAGATGGTATGTGTCGTGTCTGTATTCAGCCATCTTATCCAAGATCTGCCACATGGTCAATGTCTGATCAGTGGTTGATTTTCCGTTTCAGAATCCTCTTTGATAATTTCCGACTATCTCTTCGACGTGTGGGACAAGATGATCTTGAAAGATCAGGGAGAATATTTTATAGGCGGTATTGAACATCGTAATGCCCCTATAGTTTTTGCAGTCCAACATGTTTCCCATCTTGTATATGGGGTAGATGATGCCGAGATTCCAATCATAAGGCAACAGTTCGCTAGGTGGCAATAGCATGACACTATCTGCCAGTGGGGCCTCCAGCTGTTCCTTAAACTGGTCGTTGAGTAATCAAAGTACTGAGCTCACCGCGAGAAGCCTGCAATAAAAGTGTTGAATGTCCAGACGAAAGCATTCATTACATTTTCATTTCATTGAATAAAACATCCTTCCACTCACTCTGGCTAAGCAGATTACCCATCACTATTTCCGTCTAGCTTCCGTTGTGCAAGATTAATTACCGGCTCAATCCTTTCGTCGGGAGTGTGGTTACATTTCCCGAAACTGCCAGCTCATTACATTATCAACCGGCGAACCAAAACACCACAGTAACCATGCTGCTCTCTCACTCCATCAAGTGAAGCTTGCAAATGGGTACGGGTAAATTGTAAAAGTTTTTCAAATTGAATCTTATGTTGTGCATGTTGCCGTTTTCTCATGAATTTCCCCAGCCCAGGAAGTGTGCTATACTGTAGGAAGGGAAACTGATTGTCTCATCGGCAACAATTGGCTCCCAGCCCAGCAGAGCGTACTTTAGGGATAACCGTTTTCCGACCAGTTGTTGTGCCATTCGCTCCTTGAAACATATGCCAAAAACAACGTGCCGAGCTTAGGCGGTTTTAACCTGGTAAACTAAAACAAACAAAAAAGAACAACAAGAAAAGCCACATCTGTGTGGTGTGGTGCAATTGTAATGAAATGAAATTATGGTGTTGCGAATCAAAAGCAATGCAGAGGAAAAGGACCCGGCAAATATGCAAAGTTTTATGCATGCTGCTGGGTGCCGGTGTTTATTGTAATTAGGTTTTCGGGCAGGATTATTCAAAGTGGCATTAAACCAGATTGTTATTCGGTGTGGCTGCTGCTGCTGGTGTGTATGGACTTTCGCCTTAATGTTAATGGTGCTCGGCAGCAACAAAAAAACGGTTCAAGCGTTTGCAAAAGTAATACCGCAAAAGGATTAAAAGCGGTGCAATGATATTTGATATCGCCTCTCTGTATGTTACGCTAGGCGCGTTATGTTTTTGTACCATCTTCAAGCACCATTTTATTTCGCAAATAAACGCGCCCCATTAAATGATTCAAATTGTATAGCCCCGGCAGCAGCAGCACTACCTGTTGTTAGATTGCAATGAATCCTCGGAGACAAATCGAAAGCAAGTAGTGTACTGGCCCCGCCACCATAAAACGCTTAACCATTTGCGAAGCGCCATGACATGAAGAAGCTTGGCATGAAGTACATGCATGCGGGTGTTGTAAACACCTTCGAAAATCGCACTCTGTCGAGTGTGCTCCCGCTGCCGCTTTCTGGCTTGCGGCAAACAATTTTTCCCTGTCAACCGTTAGACAGACAGCAGTGTCTCGCCTTCACAGTAAAAGCACACCATTGCATGTTAACTTATTTTTAACGTGTGTTGTAAAATGAAAAGCGCTTCCATTCGGGCCGGTGCGCCTCTAAGGTCGGTCGGGTCGGTAAGGCGAGAGCGTTTTCCGTACATAAGTACCGTTTCGTTTGCGATTTGTATGCGTGTATCGGATAACGGCTGCCGAAAAAAAAGAAGGATCAACGCGGCAATGGAGCCTGGTGTCTGTGGGACGACGCCCACCCGAAGAGCTTGTGACAGTTTATTTTAACATCCACGAATGGGAAGGCAAAAAAAACAACAAACTAATGCGTTCGTAAATGCAGAACACAGCAACGACACAAACCAAAGCTTTCGTTCGGTGATTTTATCCTCCCGAGTTTGTTGGGTCCCGAGCGGGAGAAAGGTGAAGTGGTTAGTTGGACGAACGAAGGACTGTGAGACGGGTTTATGGTCTCGTGTGTGTTTGTGTGTCGCTAGGGCTTTATTCCATCTCATGCCCCTTAGCTTAGAGATCACCCTTGGATGGTGTGCTATCACGCCTGGCTGCTTATCGTGTTGAAAATACAGGTGAAAAATAAACATAACCTTCATAACCTTATCCGGAGGGCGAACGAGAGCCCATCGAGGATCCTATTGAGGGAAAAAAGGTATATCTTTCCAGTTACCGAGGGGACGAACGTATGGGTATGGAAAATCAGGACGATGGCAGACCATTTCCCTTCCCTCCCAAGGCTTAGCAGATGACACGAGAGAAGGGATATTCACTGTATGGGTGTGTGTGTGTTTACGTGCCGTGGTGTATGTTATTAATATTGTTATTGTTGCCATGTTGCCTATCGCTATTACATGGGAGCGCACTGTCGAGTGTGTTTTTGGGTAGAATGTTGCCAAATCATGTTGTTTGCTGTTCGAGTGTCTAACAGAATTCGATTTGTTGATGATTTTTTTAAAGCCTTTAAAGCTTTTAAAGCAGGGTGAATACTTCCCAAAAGACTTAAAATTAAATTTATTCCACTTAAAGGAAACCGACAATGTTTAACAGTAGTTATCCTTCGAAAGCAATTAAAGGATCACCATGAATTGCACTTTTCATGTGCAATAGTCGCTTGAGGCACTTTTTCAGTGTAAAATATGACTGTAATTAGCTTAGGGGATAATAATATACCAAAGTTCTCGTTGCAATACTTCTACCACTTCTTTGGCGCGTGCTTCGTGTAATGATAATCGCAGCGAAATGCTTACCCAGCAACTAGATGCCCTTTTGTGTAACTTTTGCGCTCCCTTCTTACACCTATTCTCACTAACTTCTTTCATTGCTTTACCTCCCGGGCGTAGACTATAATCCCTCTGAAAACGAAGAAGCTCACACTACGGGAATGAATATTCCCCGCCAGACTATTTTTTACCTTCAAAAGATTTAAAGCAAGCACGCTACCTACCACTCGGCAGGACAGAAGTCAAGTGGGGGGGACGAAAGATACGCTGCTCATTTTCTGCTTCGCGTACTCTACCGTGTGCACACACCCTTCGCACGCAGAATGACCCACTCAGCAAATCACGCACTTTTGCATCCAGGAGAACAACGTGGTCGTCTTGGTCGTTGTCTCGTCCCTGTCGTCGTTGTCGACGGACAGTAAACGACGATTTGGACCATTATTTACTGTCCTCTTTATCGTGATGTCATTTGCATCGTGTCTCGTCTCGGCAGAATTGGGCATTTACCTCCTACCTTCTTTCCCCCAACTCTTCGGCATCTCCTTAAGGAGGAGGATCCCCATCGCTCTTCAAGGTTTGTTGGGGTGGAGGGAAACGCTGACGGTTCTTTTTTTAGTATCATCCTTCGTGTCAAAACATGAGCCCTTCGCGCGAATCACGAGGGGGGAGAGAGCAAGAAAATGTGTAGAATCTTTTTTTCCATTTCTTGTTAGAAATTGTTTGCTGAAAGGAATGGAAAATTGAGATAAAGTTGAATTGGAGTTAAGTGAAAATTGTGGAACTTTTTGACGATCTTTTTTTTTTTGTTATGGGGAAAAATGTGTGTCAAGAGACAAAAGCGAGCTACATTGAATCGTGGCTCGTGGCTGCACATAGGATGGGAGGTGTACTCTCATTGATCGCATGGCTCTCATTGGCATGGAAGAACATTTCAAAATAAGGGTTAAACACTCCCCAGGGTCAAATGTGTAATATTTGGGTGATGGTGTTCCTTTTTTCTCTCTGCCATTTTGCTTCCCTCCATTCCAGTCTTGCCATAAAAGTAATTTTAAGCCCTTGTTAAATAATTCTTAAATATTAAATAGATGCCAAGACATTCCTTTTCTTTTGCCTCTCTCTCTCTTACACGTTTAATGCCTTTGCGCTGGTCCGATTGTAGATAAGAAAGTGAACGGCGTAGTACGCACGAAGAAACAAATAACAACGCGCACGACGACAACAGTGCTTTGGCCCCAAAATGACTAAAAGGCGGAAAAATCGTGTGGCACACCTTTTTTTGTCCCACTTCTGTTCTTACTGCTTTTTTCCGTCCGGTATTTCCTTTTCGGTTGGGGATTTCAGTGGTGGAATTCTAGCACACCATAGAATCACAACAACAAAACAAGAGGAAACTGAAAGTAGGCAAAATTGAGTTACCGAAGTGGAGAAAAGAAGTAATAAAAAAACGGGACAGAAACAGCCGCTTTGGACACAGAAAGCGAGTGCGAGGTGTGGACAAGAGCGTGTAAGCCATCATTCAGCAGAAGTAATGAATGGATAACAGCACGGGGGGAAAAGGAAGGAAGCAAAAAGGCTCCGGAAAGTGGAAATGTACATAGCATAAATGCCTTCATTGTGACAAAGTAAGGGAAGGGCATCATCAACCCGCACCAAAAACCGCACCAGAAAAGGAGTGTGGAACCCGTGTCCCGTGTGCTCTGATGGATCTTGATGAGGGTTTTTCCACTACTTATGTTTTTTGGGGGGGGGGGGGGGAATAAGGGAACGAAATGGGCGGCTTTTATTGTGCTTTTCTATTTTATGCTGGTTTCTCACTTTTGGCACCCCGATCATCGGTAGCGGAAGTAGCTTTAGCATCGTTGACATCCTGCTGACCGTAATGGATGGTGGACATACTTGGAAGGAATGTTTCGAAAGGATCAAGAGTGAAGTTTTCTATTTGATGCTGTTGAATATATTGTTCGTCTATCACGAGTTTTTGGGTTTTAGAAATGCCATAATGTGTCTCAATAAGGTGTCATTCTTTCCCACTTTTGCTGTTTGTAAAATTATGATTTCATTAATTGTTGTAAATTGATCTAGAATTGTAATTTACAGGACAAGAATTGTCTTATTGATGCACAAGTTGGGCACGCTTTTGAAGGCGTGGGAAGCTCACCCTAGAGATAATTATGTCCTCGGGAGCCGGGTCGCATGAATTTTAATGTTCAACGGCTGATCTTAATTACAACAAATCCATCTTCTCGTTTGCTGTTGTAATATTGGAAGTCAATTTCTATGCAAATGGTGGGACCTTTTTGGACCTTTCGTTGTCTCTTTTTTCTCTTTTACTAATCCTAAGTCCTGACAGCAAAAACACGTACTCCTCGTAGCAGTGCATTAACATTTTTTCGTGTTTTTTTTATATTGTCCATGATTATTTTTTTATGGTGAGGTATTTTTGCTCTGAATAAGTCTGCGCCAAGCTTATCTTATCCCCAGGACACTAATGGATTTTTTTTTGGAAATGCATTTTTTGTAGCCTTTTGCTTCTTAGGAAACAAAAAAATTCTAATAAAACAACGCACGCATCAATCTGCTGCTGCTCCCAGTGTTCAACAAATCAAACGAAATTGATTTTCATTTTCCGGGCTTTGGCAGCAATATCCGATTGATGCGAGTCACGATAGCGCTTGGCTGGCTTTCGACCCTAACACTCTGGTACAAATTCCCATCCCGTGGTGATGTCAATCAAACTCAAGAGAGACAGCGGTGTTCCTCCTCGTGCATAATGACTGGCTGTTGGGCGTTGGGGCGACGTCTCTTCTTGCACACACACACACCCATGCGTGGCATAAAACTAAAGAAACCAAAGAGACGACCGAACCCGACCCGTCCTACGGCGGACATCGGCAAAAGCAAACAATTTAATTATTCATAAAATTTCTAATTAGTTGCCACGCTGTCGATCAAACCACTGACAGGTTTTGGTTTGATTGGCTTGATTTGTTTCGCATTTGTTTTGCCGGCTCTGTTTCGTGTGCGGACTGCAAAAATAAAAGAAAGTGTATGAGATTTGACGTTTTATTGTGGGTATGTTTTTTTTCTTCTTGGAAGGCTTTTTTCTCTTTTTTTTTTAAGACACAATCCCTTTTGTTCCCACATTTTTGTATGAAACGCTCTAAACATACATAAAAGAAATTACATTTTCGAACTTCTTCTTGCTGAGCACACATAGTATTTCTTGTAAAAAACATACACACAAGAGCTCGCTTGATTAAGCAAAACAAATCATCTTCCGCTGATTGTGTTGTAAAATGGTCACACCCACCCTGCACGACCCTTCAAACAATGTCGTAAAATTTGCTTCCGTTTTTTTGTTTTTTTTTTTTGTTTTCTTCGATCGTGCTTAATTTACCCTCCAATCGAAGAAACGGTTGTGTGAGTGTCCCTTCCGGTTTCTTTTAATTAAGTTTTCATTGTTTTACGTCGGGCGGCGGACGGTGTTGTTATCCTCGGGAAGCCCCGAGTTCCCAAAACATTGGGACGGTTGCTCGTGTACCCGAGGGTTTGTCAGATACGGTTTGTGGCTGTTGTTTGTTTATGTCTATGTTAATTTTTTTAACAACTGCCTTTTTCCACACGACAGCATCGCTCGCTTCTACTGGAGGGGAAAAGTGGACGTTAAACTCACTCAAATAAAAAAATGGAAAGAACATGACTGTTTGCACATAATTAAGCGCAACTTTGTAGTAAAATCGCTGCAAACCTTGCTTACCACTTACACGTTTGAAGTTGAAAGGAGTGCATTTTTTCTCGGTACAACGGCAAACGAAATGGTAAAAACGTCCCAGCAATAATTAATAAGAAGGATTGCCTGGGTATGTTGCAAGTAATTGCTAGGCAAAACTCCCAGTAAATGAAACTTTGTCACTCAACCTCTTTAGTCTGCCGCCGACCGCCCGGTGGAGACGCCTGGTTTTGGTCTGCTGCGAGCCGCATCGGGCAAGAAGGTGTCCGTGGTTCGTAGTGTGTAGTTCGTTCATTTCTCCTGCTGCTGCTGCTGCTGCTGCTGGGTGGTATCGAGGCTGGTCATGCTTTGGTCATAAATTTAATTAGGGATTATGCCCTCAGCCACCTGCCTCCACCCTTTTCTCATTTGGCGTGCAAATGGATGCTCGAGACGGCCGGTCTGTTTTGATGTGCGAGAGGAGGTCCACAGTGTGTGTGTGTCACTGTGAAGCAGCCCACCAGGGCGGCATCTTAAGCAGGGCGATGGCGCTGCTTGGCAAAATTAGTAGGATGAATTATTGAACATTTACACACAGACAGAAACGCACACGCACACACACGCTTTACGTGCACGATTCTCAATGGGCCGTGCGATAATCGGGTGTTAATATTTACGAACCATTTGCTCTAGCGAAACCTCCATCTCCATTTTGGGTGATTCCGAGCAGCAGTGGCCAAGCGATTGTGGGGCGCGGCTGTGTTGCTGCCTCCTGCAATGGGAAAGTCGTGTGAGGGATGAGAATGTTGACGCCCTGTCGGGGTCATACCACGAAACATGCTGGGCACTATCTTATCTCGGCAGCAGCCTCGAGAGCGCCCCAAGACGATGGCTGGTTGTTCACGATTCCACACACTAAACCATTGTCCACACACTGTTAAGAGGCACCGACGCATTGAAAGTCTAAAGGACAGAACGGGCTAACATTTTGTGTTTGCTTGGTGCTACTGGACGGTTCATCGTTTTCATTAAACCCCCGTCCGCTCATCGGTATTCGGTATGGGAATGAAATGTGGGCAAAAAGAAGAGTTTGCAACAAACTACTGCTGCAGCGTTCACTTCTAGCTGCTATGATAAAGAGTTGAATCTCCGGAAGGAATCTTTAATCAGCATCAGCAGCAAATATCCATTTGCCTTCTGGAAGAGGGATTGGGCAGTTGTGCTAACTGCAGCAATCTATAAATCAATCGTGTAGCTTTGCAAGAGAGAAAGAAAAAGGCATCTAAGCGCGTATAGCAACAAGCTCTGATTGCTATCTCCGTGTGTTTTCTGAAGTTTTCGACTGAAAACAGAAGACATTCTTAAAGCAGTTCTTCTGTGTTTCCTCATTTTGAGGGACCTCGACAGTAGTGTTGGGTTTAGTTGGCAACAATCCGGTAGGTAGATCCGCCCAGAATTATTTGGATTTGTACGTAATTGCCTGGAGCCGTTTGGAATCGCCAGGATTCGCTAGAAATCGAAGTCGTCCGGAGTCGTCCGGAGTCGTCCGGAGTCGTCCGGAGTCGTCCGGAGTCGTCCGGAGTCGTCCGGAGTCGTCCGGAGTCGTCCGGAGTCGTCCGGAGTCGTCCGGAGTCGTTTGGAGACGCCCGGAGACGTCAGGATTCGTCCGGAGTCGTCCGGAGTCGTCCGGAGTCGTCCGAAGTCGTCTGGAGTCTTCCGGAGTCGGAGTCGTCCAGAGACGTCCGGAGTCCTTCATAGACGTCAGGAGTCGTCCGGAGTCGTTTGGAGTCTTCCGGAGTCGTCTGGAATCGTCCGGAGTCGTCTGAAGTCGTCCGAAGTCGTTCGGAGTTGTAGCCGTAGTGGTACGTCCGGAGTAGTTCGGAGTTCCGATTCCAGACGAATCTCAATCCTACTCCGGGCTGAACTAGTGGTTCTCATTTAGCCAGAGTCGGAATCGGATTAACAATAGTCGGAGTCGAATCGGAGTTGCGAAAGTGCTCCAGAGAGCACATCACTACTCCACATACTGTTACTCCAGACACAACACACTGCAAACGATCGTCAACGCTCGTTAGCGAAACGCAACGTGGGCCTCTCTTCCGGAAGAGAAGGTAACAAAGTTGTTTTCCTCCAATTTCCATGGTCTTGCCCCCATGGATCTCGGAACTCCATTTACATCTGTCCACATGATGGCACTGTCGGAAGGGAATTACCAGTCGTATTTCATCCCAAACCGAAGCTCGGCAACAGCGCGCAGGCCGACGACGATGGCTGTCGACTACGTGCGAACACATTAAACCATGCTACAAACTCCGAACCAACTGTGCGCTACCGGTTTTTTGCAGAATGCTGTGCCTGGCAGTGGCTGTGTGTGTATCTACTTTTATTTTTATGTTTTTCCCTGTTCGTGTGGATGGACCCCTAAAACTGAAACCCTTTTTCCCCTTATCCGTCCGCACAGAAGGTGAACGTGTGAGAATACGCACCGAGCAAAACGGGCTTGTCGTCTGTTTTAAAGGCTATCTGGGATTGATCTGTGGAGCAGCAAGCGTGTGTACGTGCTGCTGCTGCTGCTTTGCTCTGTGAGTTGGAAAAATTTGCCATCGAGAGGGACTGAAGAAGCAGCGTTCGAAACGTCTCTTGGAGTCTGTTGTCTCGTGCTGCTGCTGCTGCTGTTGGCCAAACGAACAGGGCAGTATTACTTCTGGTTGTTTAATTTTTTGATTTATACTATATTCTTCGGCGCTTGTCTTCGAGTAGAGCCGGCTCACTGGACCATGCATATGGAGCTGATGCTGCCCTGGGTGTATTGGGTGCTTAGTGATGCTTGAATAAATTATTGCTAGGATTCTTCCTTGCGTGCCAATGTGTTTCTGGGCGAGTCAAACGTGCGGGGATGAGTGGAGGAGCTGTGCTATGTGCCTGTGATGCATTATAGAATGTGAAGCGATAAATGTTCGAAGCTCGAGATAAAGTACATTTATTGTGTAGGAAAGTGTGAAATTGGATTTGCCAAACAACGTCGATGAAGTTTTCGCTTGTGCAAAATACCATCCACACAGAGAGAGAGAGACCAATGATGTATGTATTGCTGTTGGCAAATATGTGAGTATATAAATTTCAGTAACGATGCGTCTTAAATATGTTGCTGTAGCAATAACGAAACGCTCGTTTTGTGTGTGATAGATGCGTAAAGTTATTGCATTGCAATGCACGAAACTCATTCCCAAACAGGGAAATCAAATTTATTCTCGACTGATGTAGCCTTTTGTCTATAACTTTGCCCAACCTGCAATGGAACACGTTCATTAAATTGTTATTATTCTGTGGTGTAAATATACAAAGCAACTGCCAGTGCGGACGCAAACAGTGCACATGATATACCACACCAGGTATATTGAGTCTCGATTAATAATTTAATTAACTCAATATGCATCTACCGAGCGAGGAGGAGCAGCACGTACCGGTGTATCGAGCACGCGCGCGCCGTACGATGGCGTTGTGAAGAAGGGGGAAGATTTATGTGTCCGCAAGCTGACGACCGCCGCTTTTGGTCCGTGCGTGTGGTCGCCCGATTGATGCAGGTTGTTAAAATGTTATTGCACTTTATGCAAACCATCCATGCCAGTCAATTGGCAAGGGTCCGTATGCGTATGACGAACGCTACGGGGCAATAAAGCTGTCATCGATTGTTCGGTTCGGTTTTGGGTGCTGCTGGAATACAAATTTGATTTGCAGCAAAATTCCAATGATCCCTTCTCCAGCATCCCGTTTCACGGCTTGGGCAGAAATTATTGCAAAACCAAAATGTTCAAAGAGTAATTTGATTGTCGATTACACGCCACGTTATCTGCGATGGGGAATGATCTTCCGAGAGCCGATTCGCCAGCGGCGTTACGATCTCTGACTGGTTCGGTTCCACTCTTACCGCCACCGCCGGACAGCCTTTCCGGGTGTTGTAAATTGTACGTGCTAGTTTGTTCGTACTGTCGAAGTTATTAGATCTAGATCAAACGCGGGAAGTCCCCCTCCGGGAGTGTTTGCCACAGCTTGCACCATATGGCTCCGACAGGTGGATTTATCTCGCTTACCATGATGCCATCTCCAGGTCCATGGTGTGGCTCCTTGGAGTCGGCATCCAAGCCTCCACTCTCTCTGCCTGTGGGGTGTGTATTGATCGGCGGCATTCAAAATCAAAGCATCGACACACGCTCACACACACGGAGAGCGCTTCAAATGTATTTATTTTCCGCTTCCCGTTTCCTTGCGCCATGTGGTTCGGTGGCTGGTGGATGGGGTTTTATGTGTTGGAGGAATTGAGTAAACACTGGCGATGCTATCAAAATTGGATTTCTGCATCCAGCTCGTTTCGTTTGATGTTTAAAGCTGTGTGCCCCAGTGCGCAACGATTACGTGGTGCAGGACGAAATGGTTTGCCTCGTTACATTTACTGTTTCGTAGCGCTTTCCTGTGGGTAGTGAAGAACTGACTTCGAAAAGAGATGAAAAGTGGCGAAAGAATTCTAATTGTCGGTGCAGTGGAGATGTGCTTCATTTTAAGCTTAAATAAAAGTGAAATCTATTGCTCTTGTTTGTAATGAGACATGAACTTTAAATTTAATTCTAAATTTGATGTCACTTTATATATTGCTCATCTTATCTAACATCTCTTATTTCTACATTTGTGTTTAGATTTTATCAATACTTTTACATCTTTTTCTTAAAGGTGAAAATAAGATAAGACACATTCCAAGTAAACGCCCCAGTGATGTGCTTTCTGATATACACCCACGATTCCGATCCGACTCAGGCAAAATAGGAGTCCACTAGTTCTGCCCGAAGTCGAATTTGTGCGGATTCGTCCGGATTTGTCATGAGTCGTCTGGATTTGTCAGAAGTCGTCCAAATTTATCAAGAATCGCCAGGAGTCATCCGGAGTCATCAGGATTCATCTGGAGTCATCTGCAGTCATCCGTAATATTCCGGAGTCATCCGGAGTTATCCGAAGTCGTCCAGAGTCGGAGTCGTTCGGATTCGTCTGGAGTTGATAGTTACAATGTGCTTGTGATCAGAGATGTTATCGTTGTGTTTTATTATCTTTTACTTTGCGCCTGCACTTCGTACATAGCCCTTTGTATAGAAGGCCGACTCTCGACGACTCCGGGCAACTTCCGTCGACTTCGAACGACTCTAGACGACTTCGGACGACTCCTGACGCTTCTGGACTACTCCGACCGACGACTCCAGATGACTTCGGACGATTTCGGACCAGTCCGGACCACTCCAGACGACTTCGGACGACTCCGGACGACTCCGGACAATGCTGGGCGGATCTTCATCACAAAAGCAAACATTTTATTGCTTTAAATGTTTTATTTTTACATTTATATTTTGTGATTATTACACTTCCCAGTTTCTACTGCAACCATTGCGCTTCCTGTTCGTTTTGGTCCAAACTTCCGCTAAAAATCTGCAACCGAATGTTGAAATTAAATTTCTACCCTTCCTCAAAACACACACGCTCCCAAGCTCAAACATCAAACAAAATGCAAACGTATCGTGTAAATGCACCTACTCTTACGCTGGTTTACGACCACCTTCGTAAAATGTGATTGTAGTAAAAAGGAATTTCCTTTCTACATTGTTTATTTTTCTTTTTTTACTTACAGGTAAGCGACCGACTACACGTACCAAGGATCTGTACCTGTTTCCTGTTGGTTCGTAAGTCGTAACAGCAGATGCTTCTTCGTGTTGTGTGTGAGCCTTTTCGCCGGGGAAAGTGCATCGTAAAAGTTTGAAAAATTATCACCCAAACGTTTACAACCAACTGCGCCGTAAGAAATTAATCAACTTCTGTGGAAGCTGTTGTACAAATGCTTGTTCTAACACACCCCACTAAGCGTGTTGCTGTGCCTGCACGATAAACACCTGAAACACAGCGTTTCAGTGCCATCTGAAGCGATTGTATCGATGGCGCTTCAAAACATGCTTCAAGTTAATGTCGCGATAAAGTAAAGTTTCGAGTTTAATGCCCACTTTTCCTGTTTGCCGCCCGTGGGCGCCTTCAAAACTTATTGCCCGTTGGTGCTGTCGTTAGAAGATCATAACTCGCGAACAAACGCATCATGTCCACGTTTTGACAGCTCGACGACGATTTCAGATCGTATCGTAACTTTTGTTCACACCCTTGTACCCGGTGCACGGTTGATTTCTAAAATGTTTCCATTTTTAGGGTTTGGGAGTCTATTATATCCCGTCGGGGAGGGGGTTCGTCAGTGCCATCAGGTTGATGCCGAGAATGGACACTTGGAAGCGAAGACAAACATTCAAACTGACAGCTAAACCATGTCGCTTTAGTTTGAAGGGCTTTTTCGGATGGTTTTTGTAATATTTCACACGACTGTCAATCGGGACCTATGGAAAAAGGGGAGCGATGTAAATTGATGAACCCTTTGCTTTGCGTTGGACGACTCCTTTCGAAGAAGTGAAACGATCCCGCTGACACGCTGGGATCGTCCGTGTCGTGCTTCTAAAAATCAAAAGAAAGTACGGGAAACTTAACCCAGCAGCGCAGCTCCAGGCAGCTCCCGTTTGCTCCGTTGCTTTCTTCTCCGGCTGCTGCGCCCCACTAATCGTCAGCATCTGCACTGGAAGACACAGAAGCGCAGCATATGCACCATCATACATAGACCGGCGTTGCATACACATATGCGCACCGACCGCGTGCCGTCGTTGGCGGGCTTGGGTGCTATTTTTGGAGTGGAAAACAAAACATAACTGGTTCGTGGTGGTGTCGGACGGGCCAGGCCCTCGGCTCGCTTAGAAATATGAGCAATTGACTTCGTGCGCGGGGGACGCCTTGAAAGAAAAGCAGCGAAAACAAGAAGCGCCCGGTTGCTGCATGCGGTTTAAATATTGCCTTTTCCTCCGCACTGCCTGCCACACTTACATCGCATGAGAACCGGACAGACAGGAAACGGTCCAAACGGTGCCGCTTTTTCCCTCCGAGGAACGACGGGGTGTGTGCACGACGGCGATGTAAGAATGCAACACAGCACTGCTGCAACGCGGTGCGTCTGTAAAATGTCTTGCACTGTCTCGGTACGCGGGGTGGGTTTTTAGTTCCAAACCATTTTTGGCTGCTGCTGCTGCTGCTGCAGTCGACGGTGCGGACTGTTTGTGTTCGCTTTGAGGTGGTTTTGTGATGAAATTGTTATAATGCGTTTAGTCTTTTTTTCTCCCTCTTCCTGTTAGCCCCTTGGCGAACGGAGCAACACTGACAGGAAGGGCAAAGTTTCATGCCGTAATTAAGTAGCAAATGTTTCGGTTTCGAATTTTGCCGATTCTGAGTATTGTGTGTGTGCGATGGGATGAACCAAAAAAAAGAAGATTTTCAATAAAATGTTCTACAAGCGCCCTACTAACATATTCCCGGCCCGGCTGATGAGACTCTCTGCTTGGAGAATGGAAAAGTTTAGGCAGCAGTGTGCAGGCAGGCAGGCATTTTCATTCCGTTCCGGGCCATGTTTAATGTTTTTCGCCAGAATTGTATCCGCGTATCGTGTGGAAAAGTTTATAATTTGTGTTTTAATTACGGCCTCCAACTCGAAAAAAAAACGGAGAACCAACTGGCTTGCCGGTACCAATTTGGATGGTAATGTGTTTGCCTCCGGGGGGCAGCAATATGAAAATGTTGTTTCGGTTTTGGAGTCCAAAAAATGAGACACAGTGGATATTAACATATGATTGTTTAGCTTTTTTATATTAAAAAACGGACATTTTGAACTTAAATTTAATAAGCTAAATTGCAATATTATTTAATATTGTTATTTTGCTTTAATTATTGTAATATTACTTTACTACAAAACTATCTGAATTACGAAACATTGCTGAAAATCCTTTAATTAAACTGCTCCACTTTGACACTCAATACCAATTGAACTCTTCCCCTTTTCGTGCTGCCCTCCCCCTATCGCCAGGGGTAATCGATTTGTGTGCTTTCCTGTTCCCACGCTGTTCGGTTAACAATCGGGCGACAATCCTTACAGCCCCTGGTCCCGGTTTACAGCTGTTGCACCCCGAACCCTAACCTCTTCGTTCCCGTGAACGAATTTTTATTTCTCACCCATTCATGCATTGCAGCCATGTTCCAAAACGTGTCCGACATGAAACTAGTGGGAAAACTAGCCCTACTGCTACCCAGATCCCTCTTAAAATGCATCCACGATTTAACCGTTTGACCATTTCGCCCTCGCCCACCCGGGGTTCGCTGTTTGCTGCACCGTCCGTACCCGTGTCTCGAGCGCTGGGTCGAGCGGCTGGTTGATGGGTGGTGTGCAAAATTAAAAGCTTTTCCCACCCTTTCTTGCTCGCTCGCACTCAAATGGAATGCGATCAGATGCACGTATGTACGTGTGCGTGGGCAGCTGCCGCTGGCACAGGGGGAAAACCTGCAACCAGAAGGATTAATTTTTAATAAACGAAAACGTTCAACTGCACCTGTTTAGCTCGAGGCCGTCGTCGCCGCTCTGCTTTTTTGCTGAAGTTAGGCAGCTGGTCAGAATGGATCTATGGAACCGTAGCGTCCAAATCCTCACATTCTGAGGAGTTTTGTTTGCTTTTCCTCGTGTCCAATACCCCCAAAAAGGGCATCCCGCGTTTGCGATAAGCCTTTTTGGAATAGCTCTGGAGCACGGGAGCAAATATGTGCTCTTGGAGAGCTGAAACAACCCGAAATGTGTGGGATATGTGGGTTGCTTGCTCTACTGCCCTTTGTTTTATAGTTTCTACCATGCTTGAAGGATAGCTGCAGCAAAAAAAAAAATATGGGGAAGTGAACCAGCAAATTGGCCTGACCCCTCGGAAGGGAGTTGTCGACAGACGACCAACCTCCTCTCGATAACTGTTTGGGTTTTGTGTCTGTATGGTACCGTCAAACAAGAGGGGTGTAGATTGCTAACCGTTGATAGATTCCACACCGGGGCTTTTGCCATTCTCACGGGAAACTCTTCACACCATCTCGCTCGCTCTCCCTGTTTCGATCATCGAATGAAAAGTTGTGCCTGTCCAGGCAGCAATGAAATTAAAACAAACATAAAGATTAATTAAAGCAATCGGTTTAATTTCCTGGTGCGCCTCCCGAAAGGAAGAACAAAAACCCCGAACAGTGACCGGAGTGTAATAATCATTTGATAATTTTCTTGCACAACCATCTTGCCACTCGTTTTTGTTGTTTGGATTTTGTTTTGGCGCCACTGCCACCACCGGAAATGGGGTTCGTCGTTTAGCGTGTTCCCGCTATCGATGGAATCTGGTGTAATTTTTGCTTTCTGGAGCAATATTTGCTCACCGTTTTCCTTAACCTTCTTGTACAACAGACTCTCGGCACAATAAATCAAACCCCCCCGATTCTTAAGTGGCTCATTATTTTTTTGAGCTTTTCTTTTGTGTTGCTCTTTTCTGGCGGTTTTCGATTGCTTCGCACGCCATGACTCGCCACTGCTTTCCTGCGAGATCGATTATCTCGCGCGTTAGAATCGGGCCACCATTCATAACACTCGCTGACAGCACAGTGTCAACAATTATTTGCGTTCGCCATTGAAAAGTGGAGCCACACGGTGGACGGTGGGAAAGTACACGGAGGGAAACCCTGAACGAAAAATAAGCTTCCACCACAAGTGACATAAACTCTGGTAAACAGTTCCACCTCGACGGGCACCGAACCACTCTCTCGCTGTGTTTTAATTCGTGATAGACCATCCACACCCGACCCGGCACCGACCACCATGGCGAGATGTACTCGTGATCGAGTTCCAATATCACAGCGGGAACGTGATTAGCACGCGCTCGGTTCTCGCCGGGACATCTCGTGCCGTAAACACACAAACACACAAACAGTGTATTAACATAAGTGGGTGGCTCACGGACGGTTTTAACGGACGGCCTGCTGAAGCTATCTTTCCCCCGCCGGTGTGCTGTGTTGTGGCCACAGTCCGTGCCGGTCCCGTTTATGGCAAAATCGTGAGCCCCAAAAGAGCCTGGGTTTCGCTAATTTAATGACCGAAAAATTTGATCAATCGCGATTGCGCTCGCCAGCGCACCATACGGTGGTGGAGCTTCACAATCATAATAAATTAGGTTGAGCCGTTTTTTTTTTTTTTGGTTTATGTTCAGCCCAAGATAAACGGCGCGCTGAAGCGCGTCAATCAAGCTGTGCGAGTTTTATTATTGGGCGCGCGTGTGTGAGATCGAGATTTGCGTATCGTGCTCTAATTTAGAGCGCGCTTATCTTGTGATTGTGGGACCTAAATAGGAAAGATGTATCGAAACTGGGTTATGCGTGTTTGGCGAGAATGTTTCCTTCTCCTATCTGATTTCATTAATTCCAAATTTAATGGCTAAAATCGATTGCTTATCTCTCCCACAATCCAATCCTCTCAATCTTTTGCTCGCTTGGTCACACTTCCCGAGGTGTGTGTGTTTAAAATGTATCGTGAAATTCTCGTTAGCCTTTTTTACGAAAACTTCTTTCCATCCATCCGTCCGTCCGGTCGGGGACGTTTTGTGTGCGCTCCGCTGATTGACAGGTTCGTTAATCTTGGTAATTGCAAACTATTTACCGGACGTCAACCGAAAACCCCATCCCCGCCCGCGGGAACCACACGCTTCTTGGCCAGTTTCTTTGCCCCTATCAACCCGAACCTGCTGCTTCTGCTGAGTCTGACGGGTATGATTGACTTTTTTATTTATAAATCCCGCTCGCGCCCGCCCCGGTTTGCCTTTTAATCTGTCGCCCTTGCGAATGAATCGCGAAGCGATAGAAGTGGAAAATACATTTTATGAACTCTCCGCTCAACAATGTTCATCATCAGCACCTCCTGGTTTATTCGCTCGTGGTGAATGAGGGTGGCACTCTTTTTTTCTTCCTCAATTTGATTTTGACCATTTGGCACTTTTTAACAGTGACCAGTGTGCTAATTTGCAATTAGCCATTGTGTGCTGTCGAATCACTGCAGTCCGGTGAATGGTCCGGTGCACCCCACGGGTCGAGATTCAATCAGCTGGTATGCTGCTCGGTTCCCGTTCCGTCCGATTGTGCAGCGTTAAACATAAATCAACTTTCCGGCACGGAAGGAAGGCTAACTAACCGAAAACGACCAATTTCGAGGAGCCATTATTTAGCTGATAATTTTGTAGTTTGCTCTTCAATTAATAATTCTCTCGAACCAAACTCACGGGGCTAAACGTGGTGGTGGACGGTTTAAGTTTTTCCCTCCCTTCGCTTTCTTTAAAAGCATTTTTCGCGAAAAAGAACGCGAGAGGAGTTGTGTTGCATGTGGTGGGTGGTAGTGGTATGGGGACGATTGTCGTGGCAGTTCCGGATGAATGGAATGGAATGGGTGGTGAAACTTTTGTGCACGCTCCCTCTTGGTGGCGTGAATTGGAAGGAAAAGAAAATTAAAAAAAACTGCAGGAAAATCTCGGACACTGAACGGGAAAAGCATCACGGAAGTATTTTTTTCCCCATCACATCGTCTCGAGCGATGGGGAGTACAAGTTTGGCACAAGTTTTTATTTTATTTTCGCTCAGCTGGAGCTTTTTCGTCTGTTGCTTTCTTTCCAAGTTTTTCCTTGTTTTGTTTTGTTTCAGCACTATTCTCAACCATTGAAACAAACGACAGTGGGGACGATCATTTGGAGCAATGCTAGAAGGTATTGCAAGAAACGGCCAGCCGAAGTTGAGCAAACTCCCCCCGAATCACGGAAATGATAGTGACAGAGGAAGGGACAAACTCAACAAACACACACACACACACACACACACACACACACACACACACACACACACACACACACACACACACACACACACACACACACACACAAAGACTGAAAAAATAAGACACAGGCGATGATTTTGGGGAAGAAAGAAAGAATGATTGAGGAAATTGAAGCAAAACTTTATTATGGTCATCCTACAGAACGGAAGGACCGAACCGGCCCTGCTTATATCCTTTCCTAATTTGGGGGTTTTCATTTCTGCTCGTCATCAGCCGAAGTTCGCTGGATTTTTCATGCTCATGCTCTCTGGGACTTTGTACTATGTGCGCATTGTGTTTACGGAACAAACATTTGCGATATGGCTTTAATGCATCGCCAACTCCATGTATCCATGGGCTGAGGGTTTCAACGATTGAAGGGAAAACAATACAAGAGAAAACAGCTACGACTGCTTTTGGAGCGCGCAGTGTTATTAGAGCAGAACGAACTCTTAAAAACAAACAGGACGACCAGGAACAACGATTGCGCGAGGAAAAGTCCGAGAAACTCTTCCGTCCATCGCAGCTAGACGAAATGGATCTATAAAAGGAAAAGCAATGGAAAAAGGGAGCCTTTTTTAAATCGATCACAAGCAAAGAACCACTCCACACTTCGTCCTCTGTACCATCGAAAAGCCGTCTGGACAATATTTGAAGTGACAGACTCTAGTTTGCACTTGCCAGACAACGTTCCTTCCCTCCGTTTCAGTGATTTCTGCTGCTGCAATCGTGCGGGGGATTGTAGAAATTGTGGTTGCAAGTTTACTCCTTCAACTTCCCCAAACCCGCATTTAAGTGTTTCGATTTCCGAGAACCGAATTCTGAAAAGTGCCGACTCAGTGACAATCTGATCGAGAACCGGTCACATGGCCGGTTTGGGGAAGGGTTAATGGTCCTTCGGTCCTGTCGAAGGAAATAGGTGTATGGTCAGCAGTGGAGCGTCACTGTTGATGATGGGGATGGGTATCAAGAGGCATTTATGTGGGCACTTGAATCATTCGGATGACTTTTCACTTCGAAGCGCCCTCCGTACATGGAGGCAGACCGATGTGGCCAGTGTGCTGGCGTGCTCTTCCGAGTACTTTGGATATCATTGACGCTGCATTGACTATTCACTTTGAAGTGTTACTTTGCGGATGCAATAAAGCTCCTGTTGCAAAGCTTCAGGACAAATAGTTGAGAATTAATCGAATGGGTCGTATCGAATAGGGTGTCTGGCGCTGCTGGAGGACTTAAGATCTTTAATTTACTCCAGAAATAGGTTGCTCTTGCCAAGAATCTATTGAAGATGTAGTGTAATAAAAATATCAATTTACTTCTCCAAGAAGTCCTACAAGCAGGATTATGGTTTCAATGACTTCTGACCCCAACCAGTGTCGTCTCCCGACCACAATAACAGCCCCCAAGTTTTTATCGTTTCTCTACTCACTAAACCTTCCTACCTCAATTCCACAATCACCATCAAAATGGATGCGTTTCCCAGTGCGAGTTGACAGTTTTATGCGGGATATTTCTTATTTATGCACATTCTATCACCCCATTAATGAAGAGAAATGGCTCGAACGGTCAAACCATCTACCGGGAGGGGTCCCCGTTGTCTATGCAGGAAGAAATCGTTTTGTTCCAATCCGGCCGAGTGGAAAAAGCGGTCTCTTGGTATCATCGTCGGTTGCTAGTGACCGCCACCCAAATGTGTAAATGCTTCTCCTGCACTTGGATTTTGCCACAGCAAATGAATGGAATGGCTGCCGGCACTCGCAATTCACCGCAGGGCCTCCGACCAGGACGTGACGACATCGTAAAATAAAGCTTTGTGTTGCACCACGCAGGACAAAAAATCACAACTGTAGCACAAATAACGTCCCTAGGTTTGCAGGAGGACGACATTTAGCGCATGATGCTCGAGAAACAATCTGGCGTGGTTCGCCTTCTGTCGTCATGCCGAGGAAGTGAACCTTCCCAGAAGTCCCAGCAGCATTCAGTGGCAATTCCGTCCCCAAACCGTCGTCGCCAGCGGGTACGCATTACAGCTCGACCCCGAGTGCAATAATTCTTCATGTATCGTGATTTTCCATTTCAATTACACGATTCGTCTGCTCTGCTGCGAAGAAGTATCTGACATTTCTCGATGTATCTCTAACCACAAAGTGAATAGAGATGGTGGCCACCCACTGTCTCTCTCAGACGATCAGGAATGTGGCGTTCCAGGAGCGTGAGCAGTACGACAGCGACGGAAGCCTGGACGAGGACGAGATTCAGACAATGTTTGATGTTTGGCTTTTCGGACATATTCTGATGCGGGGGAAGATGTTATGGGGATTTTTATTTACTTTTTCGCAGAACGAATGTCCTCCACAAAAGCGGCTCATCCGACTTTACCTTGAAGTAAATGGGGTGCGTCCCACACAAAACGCAAACTGCGAATGACTGGGACACGTGTGCGCGGGTTTGGTTGTTATCCTACTGTGGGAGGATAAAAGGATTTCCAGCTTCCGTACAATCTACGGCATTATTTGTTTGTTTGTCTTTTATTGTTGTGCACCCAGGAGTAGCAGGAACTAACTTTTAGCGCAAGTCGTCTGGAGGAATTGGAGGCGGGATCTGTGGGCTGTAACAAAAATGTATCTCCATTAGCAGATTCCTCGTGCTCAGGGACGAACACATCAAACAAATGAAGATGATGATGTTGTCGATAAGTCGCAAAAAGCTACGCGCTAGGGCGGATGCCGTGCTTAATTTTGGGAACAGACAACTAATGAAGAATCACGTATTGTGGGGGTGATAGATACCGTTGAGAGGAGGGAGATTGGGAGCCGTCGTATGTCTGATTGTTAATTAGTATCTTCCGGAGAAAAACAGTGTATGTTTTTAGCTCAATTGCTTGAGCCAATAAGATGTCTAAGTATTTTTGCGCACCTTTGCATCCTTCCTGTGTGGTGTTGTTTGAATAGACTTCCTGGAATGGCATGGCGGATAACATACTTCCTTCTCCGACTACTGCAGCTATTCCAATTCCACTGTACGGCGGCGGCGTGTGCTTAAAGTTGACAACGATGTCTCGGTGAGCTGAGTTTTAGATTGCTTTGCGCTCCATTCCAGGCACATTCGAGGTCCTTCCAACGCACGCTGTCTGCTAAATGTGTCGGTAAACAACTAGCACACATTCTCACACGTATACACACCCATGTGGGTAAAAGTTTTCCCGCTCCATGATTGCTCTTTTCTCCACCATCCCATTTTTCCATATTGGGAAGCATGGGAATTTTGTTGCAATAAACGGCAAACGGCAATGTCGGTGATGTCGGTGGACCGCCAAAACAAAGCAACGAAGCGCAGCAAAAGAACTTACCGAAAGAAAAACAACGTGTCGGTGGAAAAGTTGTACCGTGTTTCCTCGCCGTTTCCCTGGGAGCAGGCAGCGGACAAGGCAAAGGCATATACGCGGAGGCCGCTAGGTTGCTTCGCGTTATGATGGTTCGGAGCGTTTGTTTACCGTGTCGGTTGTCCCTCTCGCCGTGAATGGGAGGAAAATGAGAAATTGATTGCAAATTCCTGCACGATTGGAGTCGCTCGGGCGGGGGTCGGGTTTGCCGCGCGTTGTATGTTGATTTCGTGTGCTTGCGTGGGAGCGAAGCAAAGGAGGAGAAAACAAAACAAACGATTGACGGGAGCTTGATTGGTTCTAACGTCAGGTGGAGGTGTGTAAGCATGAATGGAGTAGCGATTTAATTTGGACAGAATTGTAAATGAAGCACACGAGCAGAGGTTCCGAGTTTGTTGATATGCGGTTGTGCAGGGAAATGGATCGATCGACATGACTACCACTGGAAAATGTCTTGTTACAATATTTATAAGCATCAGTTTTACAAAGAGTTGAACTTACAAGCGATAAAAGTTTACTTCAACCTGTCACTGTAAAAGTTTTCCACTGCATTAACCTACTCAAATCACATAAATGGGTGCTAAACTTTCCCCCGTTTTACCCAAGCGGCGGACGGAAATGCAAAGAAACCATAACTCATAACCCTGCCGCTGCTGAACGCAAGGGCGTGCCGGGATGACCACCGGTCCTTTGTGTTGCCGGGGCTAGCAAATTCGATTCTAATCAGTGCTTACGGCAGCACAACGTCGTCGTCCAGCGCTTTTCTTCGCCAGACGCGCGCGCCAGACGCACAGGGCGAAACTAAGTTTTGCGGTTAGTTCGAAATAACCACAGAAATCGTTTTTCCCTTGGCAGTTAGTTTTCCCCTGCCATCACCACCACTATGTGGATGAATGTATGTATGTGTGCATTATTCTGCACACATCGCGCCTGTTCCTGAACACCCACCCAAATCATTACATTTCATAGGCACCAGAAGCACCAGGGGGAATAGCCCCAGCAAATGGTTTATGCATGACTTTTACGTCGAAAAGAAAAAAAAAATAAAAGCCCGGATCCTTTCCGCGTTCTGGATGGGAGAAAATTTTGCTTCCTTTCACTTCACTTCCGGGTCAACCGTATCCCACCACTACGCCTCACATACGTTACTGTGCGCCTCGTGGCAGGGTAGATGGCGACACATTCTGATACTGAGACTGCTGCTGCGGCTGCTACTGCTACTGCAACGGAATCTATTTCTTTTAACTCCCCCTAGTCACTGAGACAGTCATAGGTTCTGGATTTTAGGCGTATCGCGCGTGCCGGAAGCATAAACACCCATCCCGGTTTCGAGAGGAGCGTCGAACGTCGAAGAGATGTCCTTTCCTTCGTTCAGAATGAAAAAGGAACATGGGAAAAGTATCTCCCGGCGGTGGCGGCGCCACTGTTCTGCCGGCGGCGGGAACCCAACACCAGCACGGAAGCAGAATGCCACACAACATCGTAGACGCCCTTTTAAGAGAGAGCGAGAGTGGGGAAAGCCGGCTAGTAGGAATAAGAATTCATTAAAGTACCATCGTTGAGGGCCTATAGAAAGTAAATAAAAATCAATTGCAACGAAATGGCGCCCCAACAGCGACAGCCGGCAAAAATAGAAGGGAGAATGTAACAAACAGGCCCAGTTTTTCTACGAGGGGTCGTCTCTCGACCACCTTATCTCTTGCATGTATCGGATTTTTGTGTGATTTGTTATCAATATTTTGCTTCTTCTCCTCGAAACAGGGCGAGAGAGAGAGAGATACTTCAATCGAAGTAGTGCGTAAGCGTAGAAGCGGCGTAGAGCAAACGGGCGCGTTTGATGTTTCCTCTCGGTGGCGACTGCCCGGAGCGAAACTCCAATTATTGAAAACAACCAATCGAGAGTGAAATGGTTCGGAACCATTGCTGTGAGGCATATATTCGAACTGTTGGGGAGGAGCAAGAAACGACTGTGAAGGTGTGCGGACAACCATTGCAATGTGCCGCTCTTCCCTTCTAACCCCAAAAAAAACCCTGTCCGCGTTGGGCCACCCGTGGCAAAAAAAGCCTGGAGCTAGATTCGTGCGACATGAATTTGTAATCAAACGTTCACAGCGAGCAGCAGCAGCAGCAGCAGTCAGCGCGTAGATCGGTATCGGCATGCAACCACGCATTTTCGGTGCGGCGCAAGAGTACACAGGAGTGTGGTTGCGTTTTACGAAATTTTCTATCAATGTAGACTGTCAATCACACGCTCGCTCTGGTCGGCAAGAGTGTGTCTCCTCTCCCATCGCGATGACCACTGTCCCGATGTCAGTGACGATTTGTTGTATCACACGAGGATCCCCCCCCCCAGAAACGGCCGGGTATGTGTCAGCGGCGGACTTGCCTTGACACGAATGGTGCTGAAAATTAGTCACTCCAGCTACAAAAGGCAACCACCAGTAGAGGCATAGGCAGCAGAAGGTTTTTCTCTGTTCAATTGAGCTAAATTAAAAATTTAAATCGTAAATCTGGAAAGCCCTTATACTCCAGCCCCCATCGTTTGTTTGCCTCGTTTAACGCTAATGAACAGACATTTTTATTATGTTGTCGGCATCGCGCGACGTACTATTCTCTGTCCACATTGTGTCCAGGCCCAGACTCTGTCGCGTCCCTCCTGCCAACACTAAATCGAACTGCATGCGACCGTATCTCCTCGTACGCTGGAAGCCACTGCGGGTACTTCCATTTTAAAGTCAAAAGTACACGTGCCATCGACAGACCACACTGCTGTTGGCTTTAAATCGGACGGATAATTTATCTTAATTGACAGATTGGAAGCGATTTACGAACAACAAAACGCACAGGGCGAGTTGGAGCTACACTCTCCGCCAGCCTTTTTCGCCAGCGTTTGGTGTTGTTGTTTTTCGGGAAGTGATTTTCCATTGCCCTTCAGTTCAGTGCTGCGCTGCTGTGTCGTCCGTCCATCTCGTGCTCCTTGCATGTTGTGTGTGTGTCCAGCAACGCATCACCATGGTTAACGATGAATAATGACGTTCAAGAGAGCTCTCCCCCGAGCTGTATGTTCTGGCTGGCTTGCCAGAATAGAAGACTGTGACAGACCGACAAACGATCATACAACGCGCACCGCAACTCTTTTTGCACAGGACAAACGTACAGGACACCGCCACGGCTTATTAATTACCGGCCGGAGGCAATATGAATTGCTATTTGTTTGGCTTCTCCCATGAAGCAGCCCGCCTGCTACACGTTTGGGGAGACACTTTGAGTGCACAAAATTGGCATTGAAAATTCACCATTGAGAAGTCGGCAGAGGAGGGACTGCAGAGCAGCGTACAGCCTCTGCCTAGCACTCTGCTTAGCTTACCGAAACGAATGCGGACGCGAATGTTGTGCATCTTCAATAATATGCTGGCCCTTTCAAATGCAATTCCAATTGGACAAGAATGCACCAAACGTGGGGCCCGCACACGAATCACGCTTTCGTCGTCTGGTTTGTGTTTCTCCCAGCCGAGCGCGGCCCTGCTCAGAAATGTAATCTGATTTTCCGCTCCGATGCCATTTGAAGACATTAATTTAATTGAGAATGCAGAGTGCGCCGAACAGTCGGAGGAGTGGACTGTTGCGTGAATGTTTCGGGCCAAAAAAACACCGTCGAAAACGGTTAGCAGTAGTAGTAGGGAGCGCTTAGCCTAGCGACAGCACTCTCGGTATACACCCTTCAAGTTGATGGGGGTTTGGGTTACTTAAATAACAAGGGCCCAATTATGGGGTTGCAGCTCAAGATGTTTGATAGTTTCTGGTGCGTCCGAAGTAATCTTCCCACCGCAAAGGGGCGCACAAGTGGAGTGGCTGGCGGCCGGTGGTGTTGATATTTTAAACGCAGTACTCGGACAGAGAGGCCAGAGTGTAGCATTGGGCACACACACAGCAAACGGTTCGGGTGCAACGCTTAAAGTAGGTTAATTCGTCATGCTTATGGGGCCGTGGGTGGCACTGTGCAGCGTTCCGATTGCCGATGCCTAGAATGCGCAACTGCGCGCCCACACACTGCAGTTATGGGCAGCATTAATGAGAACGATTAGCTTAAGTATTATGGGCTCGTTCATGGGTTTTTAATCTGCTTGCCGGCAGTTCCGGCAGCGGCCTAATCATGCTGGGACAGTGACGCAATCGTTCTCTTTGTTGGGTTGTTTCTTGTTTATTATGACTGTCGACGATGATTGTTGTTTGTCTATGGAGAAGAACATCGTTATGGAGTTAGCGATAGTTATGGAATCGAAATCAATAAAGTTCATTTAGAACGATCGGAGTTTTTGCAGTTTTTTTTGTCATGCATTAACACTGTTAGTCGTTGTACCTAATGGCGTTTAATGTTCAACTAACTTTCTCGTTAATTAAAAGCGCTTTCAGCCTAGAAATGTACTCTGTGGTCCTCTTGTCGAACCTGGTCGTAATATCCTGTTGAAATAGCTTGTTGCATCGGCACGATTATCCACTGCTTTCGAAGTAACTTCCTCAAAAAGCCTAACCCTCTTCACCTAATCCAGTCCATGTTGGAGCTTGAGCTGAGCATGGCAGAAGTTTTAACAGGGCTTATAAACCCACTCCGCCTGCATCCTGACAGGGTCTGGGACCTGACGACCCATCAAACAACAACCCCCTGAAGTGAAGTGCACCGGTTGAGTGCCGGGTGAAATGTAATTTTGTTTGTTATTTGTGAAATTTTAATCACTACAACCGCACACACACACACTCACACCACATCCAATACTGGTGGTATTCTAGGACTCTCGTGGGACACACATGCACATGCCGCGAGTGAAAAGTAATTCCCAAAACTAATTCCCGTACACTGGATGGGAGCAAAACTTGTGTTGTGTGTGCAACAGGCAACACTCGAATGCAAATGTGAATTATCCCTTCCTGCTATCGTGGGATGGTTGTGTTGGATGGTTCTTAACATTAGACGGCATTAGACAGGCAGCCTCAAACGAGGTAGGACACGAAGGAGGGAGGTTTTAGATTTATTGTGTAGTGTTTGATCTACATTGCACATAGACAGTCACGAAACAAATGAACGCTGTTATTATGCATTGTTTAATGAACACTGGTACTGCTGCTGCCCGCTCCTGTTGGCGGTGGATGGTGTGCGCGAAAAACATGTGTTCCTGAGAGCACTCACGAGTAGAAGTAATAATAGAGTGGGCAGTGAGGGTGAAGGAAGCTTTACTAGTGAACTGTGACAAGCTACTTGCACCGACTCCCCATGCTTCAACATTACAGGGTTTTCTAAGACACTTTCGAATGCGCACATTATTATTCATCACCTTCAAGATGTTTTTCAACAGCTGTCAAATGATTGATTTTCATCGCAATACAATTTCAGTTCTTACACATGATTTTCAACACACCGCAAAAAACTGTCACACAACTCAATACAGCTTGAGATGTGTTGAAAATCATGTGGAAGAACTGAAATATTATTGTAATGCTAATAAAATATTTTTGACAGCTGTTAAAAACGATTGCGAGATGTGAATGAATGAATCATTTTGTTGACATTGGAAATTGAATCGAAAAACCCTGTATTCACTCGATTCATTTTACAGGATTTTCCAAGACAATTTTTTTAATTTAAACATTGTTTTTCGCCACGTGCAAGAAGTTATTGCACATCACGCTATTTCATTTGCATCATAATATTTTTTTAATTTCTTCAGCATGATTTTCAACACGTCATGTAATTCAACGTAACAAGATGTGTGTAACATTCTCAAAAATATATTTCATACATTTTCTTGCATTTTTATTACAAAAGTGTATCAATTGGAGAAGGACTAAGGTTTTGGCTTAGGTTGATGTGCCGTGTACAGCGAAAATCTGCTTGAAAAACATTAAAATGCATATAGCATTAACTTTAAAAATGTTGTAAAAATCTTGCTGAGATGTCGTTTTACATTCCCTGTGCCAAAACGATGACAATAGATCATCGAAGTGTTGAAAATCATACTGAGGAAATAAAAAAAAAATATGGGAATGAATAATCAGTCTAATGTGCATTAACTCCTTGCACGCGGTGAATAACAATGTTAAAATTTGAAAATGACTTGGAAAACCCTGTACATTTTCCCCGTACAATGAAAAATCGAAAACATATGCTTTTCATTAGCGTCAATCACTTAGCACCCTTCGGAAGCAGCCCGGAGTATAAGCCGGAGCCGATGACAAGGCAACTATTAGCGATGATTCGACGGATGTTCGTTTAATAAACTTCACCCACGGTCAGTTAATACTGTGGTGCGAACGTCTTGCCAAGGCAGCGAAGAACAGACACAACCGGAAGCTGCCTACACAGCGCACTCACTAATCGAATAAACACTTCTTCGAACACCGATTGATTGATTAACACCGTACGGTGATCGTTGACAGCAATCATGATCTCGTCTCGTAATTAACTTTACCATTTTCTTTTTTCTTGATACATTTTACAGCGCTCGAGTTTACGGTGGAACCATCGGACGTGACCATCCCGGAAGGCAACTCGGTGATGCTGCAGTGTGCTGGCCGGGCCGACCGGAAAGTGCTGCAGGACGGTAAGGTAGCGCCGAACATTCGGTGGCGTGGCCCCGACGGTCAGGACATTGGCATCGTGGGCGACACGTTCCGGTCGCAGCTGACCAACGGCTCGCTGTACATCAGCTCGGTTGAGAGTAACCGCGGCCTGACCGGCTTCTATCACTGTCTGCTCAGCGTGGACGGTATCGGCACGATCGTGAGCCGATCTGCACGTGTGGCAATTGCAGGTAAGCATCCACGTTTTCTCTCCACTCTAAAAGGCATGCACACTTAAACTTTCTTCATTTCCGTTTCCCCAGACCTGCCGGACATTAATCAGGAATCGCACGAAATCTATCTGTACGCTGGCCAGACGGCCTACTTCAAGTGTATGTCCAGCCTGCTGCCTTACAGCATCGAATCGCGCTACCACACGGAGTGGCTAAAGGACGATCTACCGCTCCGGATGGACCTGACGCGCATGCTCCTGCTGCCCTCCGGTGCGCTCGAGATTGATGAAGTGGTCCCAGCGGACCGTGGCACCTACCAGTGCAACGTAACGGCAGGCACCTTCTCGCGCCTGAGCAGTAAATCGAACCTCAACATCAAATCCACCGCGGGCCAGCCGCAAAGCTTTGCCCCACCGGCGTTCGTGATCGTCCCGCAGCCCCAAACAGTGCGCGAGGGCGACACCGTCATACTGGACTGTGCGGCCAACGGCAACCCAAAACCAACGATCCGCTGGCTCCGCAACGGGGAAGACATCGACATGAACGATCTGGACTCGCGGTTCCGCATCATGGGTACGGGCTCGCTGCAGATCAACTCGATCCAGGACACGGACGCCGGCGACTACCAGTGCCGGGCGAGCAATACGGAGGATTCGCTCGATGCGTCCGCCACGGTGCAGGTCCAGGTGCCGCCCAAGTTCATCCTCAGCCCGGACGATAAGGTGGCGTACGAAAAGGAGGAGCTCGAGCTGACCTGCTCCATCCACGGCAAGCCGACGCCCATCATACAGTGGCTGAAGAATGGGGACCTGATCACGCCGAGCGAGTACATGCAGATTGTTGGAGGGTAAGGGTGCTTTTTCTGTGGCTAATAAAACAACAATTTAAACCAATTTTTTTTTTTGTCTTTTCAGCCACAACCTAAAAATCTTTGGACTTATCGGGTCGGACGCGGGAATGTTTCAATGCATCGGGACGAATCCGGCCGGAAGTGTGCAGGCGGCAGCTCGGCTGGAAATAATCGAGCCAGGTAATTGATTGTTCTGACTGGGTAGTGTCTACCGGCACCAGCACAGGGGTGACGAGAACACCGTACCATTCTGACAAATCTGGGACTCTGTAGGTTGTGTGCGGAAGGGATTGTTTTTTTTTTTTGTGTTCTGTAATTTAGCAATATCCGTCAGAACTTGGATCGCATCTTTTATTTTGAGAGCAAACGCGTTGTTTCCTCAATCGCAATTAGTGATGGGTAAAGTTGGCAAAAATCCGGAGTCGACTCCAATCCGACTTCAATACATTCGGAATCGAATCCGGAAGGTAGGTCCGCCCTGCATTATTTGGAGTCGCTCGGAATCGTTCGGAGTTGTCCGGAGTCACCCGAAGTCGTTCAATGTCGTCCGGAGTCGTCCTGATTCATTTGGACTCGGAGTCGTCCGGAGTCGTTCGGAGCCGTCCGGAGTCATCAGGAGTCGCCCAGAGTAATTTGGAATCGAAGTCGTCCGGAGTCATCCGGAGTCATCCGGAGTCGTTACTGGGAATCGGAGTCATCCGGAGTCGCCCGGAGTCATTCGGAGTTGGAATCGTCTGGAGTCGTCCGGAGACGTTCGGAATCGGCCTCCGAAACAAAGGATTGTATACGAGGTGCACGCGCAAAGTGAAAAACAAAAAACACAACGAAATTAAATGCCTGATCACAAGCACATTAAACCACACGGCTCGACTCCGATCGACTCTAGACGACTTCGAAATACGCCGACTCCGATAAACTCCGGCCGACTTCGGACGACTCCGAACGACTCCGAACGACTCCGACGCAGGGCGTATCTAGTGGTTCCATTTTGTCGGAATCGGACTCGGAGCACATCACTAATCGCAATCACATTTTAATGCAATTCTTTTTGACGTATTTGTTTCTTTTCTTTTCTTCTGTTTTTTTTCTTTTTCTACTCCTTCGTTGTATGATTTACCGAAAACCCATCCAACAACACGGCTATCGATTTCGATTATCTTCCGTTCTGTGGGACGTTTTCTTTGGTTTCTGTTTTGCCCTGTTTGTGGTCTTCTGTTCGTCTTTCGAATGGGAATCGGTCTTTTTCGTTGGTCGCCCTCCCACAAAACAACAACGACCACCACCACCGACGACGATGACGACGGCCCCGGTACTCTTGTTGATTATGATTTATTACCGTTTTGCCCATTTGTGGATGACTTTGCATGCAAACGATTTTCTTCCCCGATTCTTCGTGCATGATGATGGTACCGGGGGGCTTGCTGGCTTGCTCTCTAACGTTTCGTTGTTTGCTATCATTGCTGTCTTCATCCCCTAATCCCTCGCCCCATCCTCGGGTCTGCTCCATTCATGTCCTATCTGTCTTATTGATGTTTGTCTATGTGTGTGTGCGCACGCTTCTGTATGTACCATTCAAACTCTTTCCCCCCTTGCTGCGCCGTTTGCAATTTATTTTCCGTTACGTGACTTGTTACCGATTTACCCCGTCACGTGTCTCCTTCGGGATGCTCGTTACGTTGACTTATTCTGTGTGTATTGGTGTACGGCCCAACATTCGAACTGCACGTGATACAACTATCGCTCCACTGCTGCATGAATCCGCTGCTCGTCATTGATCCATGACCCGACTCACCCCTCATCTTTTCCCCACCCTGTGTACGATCGACACAACTCGACCGAAATAACTCCACTCCATGACAAACGCTCTCTTGTGTGTGTGTGTGTGTGTCTGTGGGACCGATCTGGGAACAGGTCTGCCGAAACGGCACAAGGGCAAAAAGTTTCAGCAGACGCAATCGAAAACGAAATCGTACGAAAAGTCGCCGCTGCTGCTGCAGTCCGATCCGAAGCTGTCGAAATCGGTACTGGACAGCCTGGTGTCGCGCACCAAGGCACGCCCAAAGTACACGAACGATGACTATGCCGATCACGACCGCATGCTTGACAGTGACCATGACGGGGACGACGACGACGAGGACGAGGACGATGAGGACGAAGACGAGGACGATGAGGAGGAGGAGGGTAAAATCTACCCGCTGCGACCGAACGAGGACCCGAACAAGCTGTACCAAACGCTGACCGGGTCCCGGTCCCGGGAGGACGGCGCCGAGATGGTTGGCCATTTCTCTAATCCCAAGTCTCCCCTTAACGCTGTCACGCGGAAATACTCGAAATCATCGTACGTAGACGGGAGTGGGAAGTTTGCGGCACCGCTGCCGGGGCCGCCGCGCACCCTCCAGGCCCAGATCGTGCAGTCGCGCTTCATTACGCTGAGCTGGCTGGAGCCGGCCAAAAACCCGGACGAGGTTATCTCCTACTCCGTTTACTACCGCATGCACACGAGCGATAGGTAAGCGATTTTTTTGGCATTAATCATCGAAACCGGGGAAAATTCAATGTTTCTTTCCTTCCCTTCCCCACCAGAGAGCGCAAAATGACGACGAAATCGCGCGACGAGCAGGAAATCAACATCCAATCGCTGCAGCCGGGCAAAAACTATCACTTCCGCGTGGTAGGCAACAGCAACCACGGGCCGGGCGAGTCGTCGGAAACGCTGGAGGTGCGCACACTATCCGAGGAGAATATTGCCGGGGCGCCGCAGAATCTGCGCGGGTACGCCATCACCGAGAAGGACATCCACCTGCAGTGGGATCCACCAGCGATAACAAACGGCATGATAACGAAGTACCGCGTGTACTACGCCGAAACGGACAACGGTATGACGGAGATGTACGCGGACACGACCACCACGGAGGCGATCCTTAACGAGCTGCGCCCGTACACGAAGTACACGATGTACGTGGTGCCGTTCAATCAGGCCGGGATGGGCGATCCCTCGCACGAGATTGACGTGAAGACGTACTCGTCGACACCGTCGGAACCGCCGGCGAATGTGACGCTGGAAACGACCAGCTCGACGTCGGTCGCGATACGCTGGGAACCGCCGGCGCTGGAGGATCGCAATGGGCAGATCACGGGGTACAAGATTAAGTACCGGAAGAACAAGAAGCCGCTGCAGGTGGAGACGACACCGGCCAACGTGCGGTACTACATACTGAAGGAGCTGGACAAGATGTCCGCCTACCAGGTGAAGATAGCGGCGATGACAATCAACGGCACCGGGCCGTTCACCGAGTGGCACCACATCGAGACGTACGAGAACGATCTGGACGAATCGCAAGTGCCAGGACAGCCGGCGTGGCTGAAAAGTATGTCTCTGTTGGACGCTGTGCAAATTTTCCCAACATTTTGATTAATTATTTCTCTCTTCTCCTTTTTGCGCAGCTCGCCCTGGAGCGGACAATATTACGGTCACGTGGGGCCCGCCGGTCCACCAAGAGATTAAGGTGCGCAGCTACATCCTGGGCTGGGGCAAAGGCATCCCGGACGAGGACACCGCGGAGATTGAGGAGCGAATGCGCTACTTCGAAATACCCAACCTGGAACCGAACAGCGAGTACGTGATTTCGTTGCGCGCTCGCAACGCAATGGGCGACGGTGCGCCCAAGTACGATACGGTGCGCACCCGGGAAGACGCTCCGATCGAAGCACCAACGCCGCTGGAAGTGCCGGTCGGGCTGCGTGCCATCCCCATGTCCGGCACGTCCATCGTCGTGTACTGGACGGACACAACGCTCAGCAAAAGCCAGCACGTGTCAGACAATCGGCACTACGTCGTGCGGTACAGCCCGAACGGGTCGAACCGCTACCGCTACCACAACACGAGCGTGCTGAGCTCCATGATCGGTGACCTGCGCCCCAACACACAGTACGAGTTTGCCGTGAAGGTGGTGAAGGGACACCGCCAATCGGCCTGGTCTATGTCGGTGCTGAACTCAACCCAGCCCGCATCGCCCGTCTCGCCACCGCGCGATCTGCAGGTGACGTTCGATCCGCGCAACCCTCTAACGGCCCTGCTAAGCTGGCTTTCCCCGCGCCACGTCAGTGGACCGATCGCGGGCTACCAGGTCCTGTACACCACGGACAACACCAAGCGGGATCGCGACTGGAACATCGAATCCACCACCGGCGAGCACACGTCGGCCGAAATTCTCCACCTCGAACCGCACACGACGTACTACTTCAAGGTGCAGACGCGCCACTCCAAAGGGTTGGGCCCGTTCTCCGCGATGGTGTCGCTGAAGACGGGCGCCGAGCTCGACTCGAGCGGCAACCTGACGCTGGACAAGTCGTTCTCGGTCGAGCTGATCTACGTGACCACCGGCTTCGCGATACTGGGCTGCCTGGTGATCATCGGAATTTCGGTAATGAAGTGCCGCAGCAAGGGTCCGGAGGGTACGCCCGAGCATGCGAAGAAAAGCTATCAGAAGAATAATGCGGGCATCATTAAACCACCCGACCTCTGGATTCATCACGATCAGATGGAGCTGAAGAACATGGACAAGGGCGGCAACCACGGGACGACGCCCGGCTCGGTCGATGGCGGTGCGTCGAGCAGCGGTACGATGACGCTGCCCCGGTCCGTCGGCGGTGGGCACGATTACGATAGCGAAACGCCGATCACGCACGTCACCAACTCGCTGGACAAGCGAAGCTACGTGCCTGGGTATAATGGTGAGTTTGTTGGAATGTTTCTTAGATGCGGATGGATTGTTTGTAATAGTGCTGGGAGCTCGGAATCGGTACCAATACTACCCGGTTCCGATACTAGGTTCCGAATCAATCTCGGAACTGATGTCGCGTCTACAATCGATTTTAATTCCGGAACCGATTCCGGTGCCGAATCCAATTTCGAATCCGTTTCCGGATCCGAATCCAAAGTCGATTCCGATTACGGATCCTATTACGGAATAGATTCCAGAGCCGACTCATATTCCGGAATTACTTCCGATTCGGATTCCGATTCCGGAGCCGATTCCGGAGTAGGTTCCGGAATCCGCTCAGAATTCAAAAACGGCTCCGGAATCGGAATGAACTCAGGATAGCAGGTTCGAATCAGTTTCCGAAATCGGTTCCAAAATCAGGTCCGGAATCGAAATCAACTCCGGAACTGATTCCGGACCTACTATCCGGAGGTGATTGTGACTCCCGAGCTGATTCCGGAGCTGATTCCAAAGCCGATTCGGGAAACTGATTCCGGACCTACTAACCGGAATGAATTCTAAACAAATTGGAGCTCGTTGGAAATCTATTCCGATCAAAACTTCAATTTTCCCATCACTAGTTTGTAACGTCTTTTGTTTCTTTCCATGTCTTCTCACAGGAAACACGACATCACTCAGCTCGACGATGGAGCGACCGCAGTACCCGCGCACACAGTACAGCATGGCCGCCCGGCCCCATATAGCGATGGAGCAGCAGACACTGTCACAGCAAAACCTTCTCCAGCAGCCGCCACAGCTGCCGCCCGCAAATCCGCTCGCTCAAACGCCCGAAAATCCCTACACTTACGACAGTAGTTATAGGTGAGTTTGAAGAATATTGTGCAAACTGTTTTTGGAACTAATGAGCTAATTTTATTCTCCAGCCCGAACGTTACCTACGCCCAAGGTATAGCGGTGGATGCTCCGAAACGGGGGCAGGGACACCCGCTGAAAAGCTTCAGCGTACCAGCACCGCCCGCATCCACACCGATCATCAGCGGCCAGGGCAAGCATGGCAGTGAGTATCGCTGTTGAACGTAGTAGAAATTACAAACCACAGAAACTAACAATGCTTCTTCTATCTATTTTAGCACCAACGCCTGCCGTCACGATACGCCCGCAGAACTCATCGCCCTACAAGAAGCCCTCGCTCTCGTCCGGTTCGCTGACCAACCGGCTGCAGAGCGGCCCGGTAGTGGCACACTCGAACGACGAAATCCAGCGGCTGGCACCGTCCACCTCGACCGAGGAGCTCAACCAGGAGATGGCCAACCTCGAGGGCCTGATGAAGGATCTGAGCGCAATCACGGCGAACGAGTTTGAGTGCTAGATTGCTTCTCCTTCTGTTTGTATGCTTCTTGGTCCCGCCAGGGAAAAATGGCGGTGCAAAACGCGTGATCAAAACTGTTTAGTCATTATTACTTTTAATTTTGGTGTGCATGTGTGTGGCGTGTGTTGTGAGTGAGTGAATGAAAGAGTGTGTAAGCGAGCGAATGAACGTGGATCGTACGGAAAACGGAAGGTACGAGATCATCATGCACGATCGACTGAGCGTGTTGCGTCTGGCACGTGCAGGGTTAGGCATTATGATTAGTATTACAATTACTTTAACGCAACAACTCCGGTAAAGGATAATTGGTAAACGAGATGATAATGCGGTACGCTGGAGTGACAATGTCACCGAGTGGTCCCCAAGTGTATAACTGCATTCGTATAACTCACATTAATTTATTAAACCTACTCATTAAGGACGACTAACCCGCTCTTCTCCTAATTATATCGCGAAACGACCTAAACAAAATCACATCTAAAACTACCACTCCGAATGGGGGTGAAACGTCTCACCTGCGGCCGGTTGAGTGAATTAGGGAAAATATATTTCGCATTTAAGCGATTACGGGACGGACAACACTTTTATAGCAACCAGTTGCTCGGTCGGTAGGCTAGGACTAACGTATGAATTATTCTGACCAAGGGAAGGGTCGATGGAAAGCCCGTTTCTGTCTGCTCTCGTGTGTGTAATCACTTTCCATTTCGGAAACGGCTCTCTTATTAGATTAGCGACTGGCAGACATACTTCAGACTGTAAATATGAACCCCGAAACTGAAGAGACAGAAGATGCTTTGTGTTTTTTTATGTTTTCGTTTTTTCGTCTGTATTAGTTCAATTTCATTCATTATGTGTCTATAGATGTAATATAAGCTCTAACGCAGAAAGCGAAAACAATATTCCATCTAAAAGTACAATACGCACAAATGGATTGTGTTGCGTTTATTGAAACACATGCTCGTGCTCGTTTCCATTGTAAAACATCGTATCGTAAACCAAAAACTGATAGGCCCAGTGATTTTGTTTTCTTTATTACAAAGTGCGATTAGTTCAAACGAGAAAACGAAACTCAACCGAAAATAGTTTGCATTTCAGCTAGATGCTTGTTGCTGTAGGTGAAATGCCAGTGAAAGCTTCAAAACACGATATCACGCAACAACAAACCCAAACCTATATACACACACACAAACGAATGACAGGGATCAATTTTACATGCCACTTGATCGTACACTCGGTACTGCCATATAGTAAGGTTGGAGCGCTCGAGAGGCGTTTTTAGAGTAAAGAGCGATCAGTTTGGAAACGGTCCCTAACGGCCATTCTTCTGCTAGGTTAGATACTACACACCGTGTACATTCTGTGCTTACGTTGTGTTTTCGTCAAGTTTTGTTTCAAATAGCAACGCCACCACCAAATCATGGTCATCTCTCTTTGTACATTGTTTCATCTGTATGTATAGTAAGTGTCTCTCGTATGAAAAACAAAAAAGCAGCAACACACAGGACGAACACATTAGAGTGTACTTTAATCACCTCTCATTAGCCACCGTCTCACTCTCTCTATATGTAAACCCGTATGTAAAACACTTCACTATATATGTAGGTGTGCTGTAACATTTTTGAACGTTTTTTTACACTCAAAATGGTGGACGAGAGGAAGGGGATTTTGTTTCATGTTTGTTCGTATACACCGTAAAGGAAATTGTAAAACAAATACCAAACGAATAGTGGTAGAGGAAAAAGGAAAATCACACCGTAATCACATCACCCCGCCTGTGTGTACATCACAATCACACCCAGTAATAGCTAGAAAGCAGTATGAGTGGATGAGTAAGTAGGAAATAAATTGTGCTCCTAGACAGGATTCAGCGTACATCTCAAGAGCAGAGACCGCCCCCATTTTCAACACATTTACTGCACATACACATGCCACAGAATCGAATATCCTATCATCAATGCAGCGAATATACACGAACCATTATCATCCTTTTCTTTGAGGATGTGTAGAGGATGTGGTGGTCATTGTGAAGCAATAGTATTTCCCCCAGTCGAATATAGATCCGTCTGGTACATGCTTTGCGTCGATTCATCGCTATCCCCATATTCATGCGGTCGACCAGGAGGACTCGCCATTACCTCCACACCACCTTTCAACTCTAGCGCGAATACGGACTTAAGGTTTCTGTAGGGTATAAACAAATTCATTTTCATCATCAATGCATCCGAAAAGCACTCATTTCATTCCAACTAAGCACACACGATTGAGGAGTGAAAAAAGATTTTGAAAAAGAAAATTTGAATGCAGCCGGATGATTTCTTACACAATTTCTTACCACTTATTGTAAAAAAAAAACCAATAGTTAACAACAACAAAAACCAACAGTTTATTTTATCTTCATCCCAAAGATACAGAGTACATACATCGTACAGCGCGAGCACAGAAAGAAGCTATATTATCTAGCTGAGGAAATGAAACTAATTTTGAGATTGTTTTACCGTTTTTGTAGGCGTAAGAAACAATATTCCTAATCTCCCATCATACGAAAACCTCGATTTTTTTCTCTCGAAACGAACCACACTAAAACTCAGTGAAAAAACCGGAATCACACAAAATATCAAAAGCACAAAAGGAAACAAAACCACAAACAAATGGAAAACTCGAAAACTCAAGGATAAAAAGACGAAAAAGGGGGAGGAGAGCACAACAACCACCAAGCAAAACATTGTTTGTGCTACGACGACACGTGGATGTGTGTGAGTAAGCCTAAAACTGGTAGCATTTTTTCTAGTAATACTGTATTTATACACACAAGTAATGGGAAAGCGCAAAAACAGAAATGAAAAGAAAAGGAAACAAATGGAAATATGAACAGAAGGAAGAAAAAAAAGTATGAGATAAACATTAAATAGATTCGACAGTGAAAAGTGGAAATAAAGAAAAAAAACCCGTAATATGATATATATAGAGTTGTGTATATGTTAGTGTCATGTCTATCTATTCGTTTTTGCACAATATTTTCATTGTTTTGATATTTTTCATTTTTACTTTTTATATATTAAAGCTTTTTTATGTTTTATTATAATAATCAAACATTTCTAACAACTTTTTGAATGACTTTCATGTTTTAAAAATACTTTATTGTATTCAAAATACATTACATTACACCCAAGGGCTCTTCTTGTAGAGAGTAGCTGTGTAAAGGTTGCTGGTTGGAACAAGACTATATTTCTAGAATCTTACATTAATAATCATAGCCTACTATTTTACTCAAGGCTTGCTCTTCAACACTCCTCCTCAAGCCTCAGAGATACCCATTAACTCGCGACTAATCTCGAATTTAGTCCGTTGCAATGGTTTAGTAAGTCCATCTGCAATCTGGTCCTCCGTGCTAACATATTCTAGAGTGACAATCCCACGGCTGAGAGCATCTTTGATGAAATGGTGACGAATATCAATGTGTTTCGTTCGTGGATGATACCCACCATTCTTCGCGATCGCAATGCAGCTTTGATTGTCACAACGAATTTCAATCACTTCATCCGCATTCGCCAGTTTCGCAGAAAGTCCGCGCCACCATGAGGCTTCCTGTACCGCCGCCGATACAGACATGTATTCAGCCTCACACGTAGATAAGGCTACCGTCGGTTGCTTCTTGCACATCCATGAAATTGCTCCTCCTTGCGCCATAAAGATGTTGCCAGTGGTGGATTTTCGTTCATCTGGATCAGATCCCCAATCAGCATCACAGTAACCGATAATTTTCGAATCTACATTTTTTTTGTAAACCAATTTAAAATTAGAAGTCCCTCGAAGATAGCGCATAACATGCTTCACTCCGTTCCAGTGTTTTTGTCCTGGATTTTTGTTGAATCGACTCAGCATGTTCACCGCGTACAGAATGTCTGGTCGAGTACTTTGTGCCAAATACATCAAACACCCAACGGCTTCTTGATACGGCACATCTTTCATCGCAGCAGTTTCATTGTTACTCTTCGGACTTTCTTCCTTGGTCAGCTTCTCACTGTTGTTCATTGGAACTGCCACTGGTTTACATTTATCCATATTGAACCTCTTTAAAATAGATTCTATGTAGATTTCTTGATCCAACTTGATGGTTTCTTTTGTCCGTTGAATCCTTATACCTAGGCAGTGCTGAGCTGCTCCTAAATCCTTCATACGGAAACAACTACAAAGATGTTTCTTCAGCTGCTTTTTCCATGCCACATCGTTGCTAAAAATCATCATGTCGTCAACGTATATAGCAACGATAATGATCTTACCTCCTTCGCTACCTACATACACGCAAGGATCGTACTGAGTTGGTATCAGGCCGAACCGTTGTAATGCTGCATCCAGTTTGTTGTTCCAAACTCGGCTCGCCTGCTTCAAACCATAAATAGCTTTGTTAAGTTTACATACCAACGTTTTCCGCTGTCCATCAACGAAGCAAGGTGGTTGCTCCATGTAAATATCTTCATCAAGATCTCCTTGCAGAAATGCTGTTACTGCATCCATTTGATCTATCATCAGATCATGCTTGATAGCCAGGGCAAAAAGGTATCGCAGCGAACAATACCGTACCACGGGAGCGTACGTTTCATCATAATCTTCCCCCTTTCGCTGTGAGAATCCTTTGACGACCAAACGAGCCTTGTATCGAGTTAAATTTCCAGATGAATCGCATTTAGTCCGATACACCCATTTGCATTTTATGGCTTGTCTTCCTTTCGGGAGCGAAGTTAGCGTCCAGGTTTTGTTCTCCATCAGAGCGTTATACTCCTCCTGCATGGCAGTCCCCCATTCTTTGCTATCATCCCTAGCGAGTGCTTCTTGGTGTGAAACAGGATCAGCATATGTTCCACTGTACATACCAGACGCAACTGCTACAAAGCCATCGACATCGCTTCCGGAAAACCCAAGAAAATCACTCGAATCGTCTTCAGATTGTACCATCGTTTCTGTACTAGTGTTGTTTTCGTCATCTGTCGTACTTTCATCGAGTTCACCATCCGTTTCTGCATCATTTTCTTCCAACGTGCTGTCTGATCCAGCATCGGGTGCAAAATTGGGAACCGGGATTTGCACAGGTTGGATTGAAGTTGTTTCCTCGATGTCCAGTCTAACGAATGTTCTTCTTGGCTCTTGCATTGCTGTAACTGTCACGTTCGATGAACAACCTTCATCTAAAAAAATTACTTCGCGGCTAATGATCGTTTGCTTCTTTTTATGGTCGTACAGACGATATCCTTTCGTTTCTTCATCAAAGCCAGTCAGAACGCACTCATGAGATTTCGGATCCCATTTACGTCGCTTCTCCTTCGGAATCATTACCATCGCTTTCGTTCCAAACACACGCAGATGTGAAAGATCAGGTTTTCTTCCATTCCACGCTTCTTCAGGAGTTAAATTGTGTCCACGTGTAGGAGAACGATTGATAAGATAAACTGCTGTTGAAACCGCCTCCGCCCAAAAACCTTTGGTCATGTTTCCTTCGAACAGTAAACACCGCGCCATTTCCACAATAGTTCTGTTGGCACGTTCCGCCAGTCCATTTTGCTGTGGTGTGTATCCGTTCGAAGTTTCATGGCGGATGCCCTCTTTCTGCAAGAACGATGTTAGGGATTTGTTCATATATTCCTTACCGTTATCTGTACGTAGTGTTTTAAGCTTCCTTCCGCTTTGACGCTCCGCCATCGCGTGGAATCTCTTGAAGGCTTCGAAAACTTCTACTTCAGATTTCGTCTTAAGGAAATAAACGAATATACGCCTCGTCTTGTCATCGATGAACGTGATGTAGTATCGATGTCCACCAAGCGAGTGCGTTTCCATCGGTCCATTAATGTCCGAATGAACCAAATCCAAGACATTTTCAGCTCGAGAACCTTTCTTCGGAAACGGTAACTTCGAATGTTTGCCTAACGGGCAAACTCTGCAATCCGCACCGTCCATATTTTTCAATGTGATGCCAGTTGCCAAACCACCAGCAAGTTTCTTGAGATTCACAGCACCCAGATGCCCCATCCGTTTATGCCACAATTCGAAACTTTCTGCTGTGTTACACGACAGAGCCTCCTGCATGTTGTTCGCTACCTGTTCCACCTTGAACTGATTATTGTTGTGAATACCAGTAAGCACCAACTTGCCGCTAGGGTTATATACTTTGCAACCTTTGGTGTTGAATTGAACAGTATATCCCTTTTCTACCATCCTGCTAACCGAAAGTAAATTCGATGTTAAACCTGGAATCAGCTTTACATCGCTGATCGTTACAATCTCTTCCATGCATTTCGGTTGTATTATAGCAGTTCCACGAGCGACAATGTCCAGAGTTCCTCCGTTAGCAGCAACTACTTTACCTGTTGCGTTTTGCAGGTTGCTCAATAAATCCTTGTTGCTAGTCATGTGCGCATACGCTGCCGAATCCAAAATCCACTCGTTAGCTTCACTGTTTCCAAATGTCGATAGCACCGTACACAACGTTGTTCCTCCTTTTCGATCATCCTTGCAGAATTTCGCAATATGACCATACCGGCCACATTTCCTACATTGCGGACCTTTCGACGAAGAAGGCTTCTGTTTTGGCTTGAAAACTTCACGACGTTTGTTAGTGGCTAACGCTTGAACATTTTCGTTACGTAGCAACGGCCTCTCTTGAAGAAGTTTTGTCTTCACATAGTCGCCTGTGATTGCAACACCAGAATTCTCCATAGCCAAAATCATCGGTCGATACTCTTCCGGTAAACCAGCCAAAAGAATCATTCCTACCCACAAGTCGGGCAATTTGAAACCAATGGCATTTAGTTGGTTTGCCGTGGATATTACCTGATTCACGTATGAATTCATTGAGCCACATGTATCCAAATCAGACTTAATCAGCTTGTGAAGCAAGCCGATTTGCCTAGAAAGCCCTTTATCCTCAAACGCCATTTCCAATTTGTCCCAAGCAGATCGAGCCGATTCCGCGTCTTCAATATGGACATAAATTGTTGGGTCGAGTAAAAGGATGAGCTTCAATCTGGCTTGCAAATCCTTTTTTTCGTCCACCGTTTCGAAAGTTCCATCCTCTTTTTTCACAGGTTTTACTACTTCCCAAAGTCCTTCGAGTTGTAGAAACGTTTTAGCAGCAAACTTCCAGGATGTCCAATTTTCCCGACCGAGCAGACGTTCAATGGAGGGAATACTTGTCGAACCGACGAAACTTGACGAGGAATTGCTTGAGCTAGGAAGCGCCATTTTCACTAAACTTTCTAGATTCAAGTCTTCGATATTCTGGATCTTTAATCAATTTTCGAATCTGGGCCCATAACCTGTAGAGAGTAGCTGTGTAAAGGTTGCTGGTTGGAACAAGACTATATTTCTAGAATCTTACATTAATAATCATAGCCTACTATTTTACTCAAGGCTTGCTCTTCAACACTTCTTCTTTGGCACAACAACCGTTGTCGGTCAAGGCCTGCCTGTACCCACTAGTGAAGTGGACTTGGCTTTCAGTGATTTCCTCCTATAGCAGGATAGTCAGTCCTACGTATGGCGGCATGGTCCATTTGGGGTTTGAACCCATGACGGGCACCCAAGGGTTAACACCTTTCAAATAGTAGACTCTCTTTTCGCGTTTGTTGGCTCACTCTCTCGCTCTCTCTCAGCCCTTACCGTATACTCGCGATTCTCTCGTCCGCCCCAAACGCAATGGGGCCACATAACGTACAGCGCACACTCACAAAACGTGGCTACGTCATCCGCGCTCCGTTTGGGGGAATGATGATCGTAACGGCTCAACACGATCAGTTCGCGCGCTCCCATCGTCAGTGTTTCCCGTGCGTTCGATCGTTGAAGTCACTCGCCGTCGGAATAGTTTCGCGATCGTTTCTCTCGCTGCCACAGTGCTGTAAGTGTGTCTCTCCCAGTGTGTGTGAGTGTGTATGTGTGTCTTTTTTTTGCTTACCCCACTTTACCGGGGAATGGAAGAGAAATTCAGATCAAAAAGCGTGCGTGTGTTGGCAATCGTTTCGCGGGAGCGCCCCGGTTGTGACCGGTTTATTCCACCAAAAGACAAACGACGATCTTGCATCGAATCTGGTGGGGACCGAGTCGAATTTCTTCATCTTCATTGACCTCGAAACGGTGGAATGGGATGATGGAGTTTGAGGTGGATTGTGTCACGCGAACAAGGGCCATTGTGTGGCTGCTTGTTGTGTGTGTGTGTGTTGGTACGGGCGAAAACTCGTTTCCCTACAGTTGCTCGTGAAACTGCCGAGGTCAAGGTTTTCGTGTCAAAGTACACAACTGCGTTACGACGGTGCACGTAGTTCCAGTGTGATTCATTACAGTGTGAAATTCTGGCAAAGCTACGACTGCGAATAGTGCGTGCAAATGACCAAACCGCTTTGTGAGAATGAGCGTCAAAGAAATGGGAGACCCCGTTCGGAGAACACACCCTAAACGGACACACATTCCACGCCATCTAGCACTGCTTAGGAGAGAAGGGGAGAGGGATCGCATGGGGTTTGTTTGCCGTATGCCAATGCCTTGAACCGTCGCCACGCTCAGGTGGATGCTGCTGACCGATCAAACAATCTACACCCATCGGGAGGGTATCGCGTGGCCAACGCAACGTCATGGCTTGGCGTGGTGAAATCTCCACGTTGAAATGCGAAGAAGATGAACCCGCTACGACGTGGCAGCCGACCGATCACTTGCTCGAAAAAGTGAAACCCAAAATTTGAATTCACTTTCCGCAGACTTTGCTGTGGTGTGTGTGTGTGTGAGTGGTTTGAAGTTTCCTTAAGCCGGAAGCGTTCTTCAGCGTAGGGGGTGCTTGTGTGAGACTGATCTGTTTTGGATTGTAGAGCCTTCTCCTTGCACCGTGTCAAGTTCGCATGCTCTTCAGAGACCGATTTGGGCTTGGAGATTTGCAAACTGTTGACCGAACCAATTCACACCTCTACAGCAGGCTACTGATGGGCTGATGACCGTAGGTCGTACAATGACTGTTGGCTTGCAAAAAAAAGCTGTTTAAATAACAACGAAAAGAGGGAAGCGAGTGAGAACACTTTCAAGGTTGCACAAGACGATTTGAATCGATTTTCTTTTTTACAAATTGATTGACAATTGACAGAGAAAAGAGGCACACGATTGAGGGTTGGAATCAGCGCAAGGATTTTAGTGACCGTTATAATTGTGTTATATTTAATTTTTAATAGTCATTTCTATTTATTTTGTTATTTATTATTTATTATTCAAAGATGTGTACAACTTGATGTGTTTAATTCATGATTTTAATCACTCTTTCCACTGCTAGTACTACTGAAAAGGCTGATAAACTCCCGATATTGTATAATATCTAACCTAATATGCAAACTATCTAATTAGCAAACTGCCTCCCATATCAATTTCAAACGCCTCTCAAGCGATCCGATGGCTTCATTTATGCAACATTGTAACCATTGTGTGGCTTGAAGAAGCCATTTTTTACCTACACACACACATACATACAGGGCTTCATCAATCCATTGGCTTGACAAAAACCGTGGAATTACTTTCAAACGCATAAAAACCCTTCACCACTCGTTTGATTGTCACCGGTGCTGGAGTGTTGATGGCCTTCACCGCGTCTCGCGGTAATCATGGTATGTTGTGTACAGCACATAACCTTTACCGTACCATCCAATTGTTTCGCCCTTCTTTTTTTGAGTGTTGCGTACACACATCAACTGGTGAAAACAATGACACCTTACACCGTGTGTCTTAACATATTTGCGACTTCTCCACCTGTATTAACCGTGGTCGTGCGCGATGGCAACGACATCTCTGCCACTCTTCAAAAGTAGTCCTCTGCACCGGCCTGAAGTTGTTTGGAACCGGTTGATGCTGTTCGGGGTCCGTTCGTTCGAGCTGGGCTAGTTAACCTTGAGCTAACCGAAAAGGCAAACGGCGAATGTGTAATCTTCGAGCTGCACAGTTGCCGCCGTGTGCAGCTTGCCGAAAGAGAGACCCCCCATACCTAAGCCTGCTGGAGCGTGATTTCTTAAGCACTTGCTGGAGCCCAAAGAATTCTTCCAATCGACCCTCTTTCAACATGCAACGTGATGCAACGGTGGTGGTTGATCTCCCGTGCCTTGGGAATGGCACGATCGTGCGCAAATCAAGCGCCACGTTGCGTTGCTCAACACAGAAGCTGATGCTTTACCGAAAGAAAACTTTATCCGTTTTTTTTCTTTTGCCACACCAGAAACAATCTCCCGACCCGTCTCATCAATGGTTACACACACATACACGCATGAAAGCAAAATTCGTGCCCTAGTTTAGTTCTTTTTTTTTATCGAACGTTTATAATTAAATTGAAGCTACTTTGTGTGTGTGTCTTTGCCCCTTTGGTGATAGTGGTTCACCCCGTAGGCCCTTGAAGAAAATGCGATCACCAAGCGCGCGCGCGCGTGTGTGTGTTTGTTTGTGGGGCGGCGTGCCGGTGTGTTGCCGTTGCGTCGGTGAAAGCTACGAATTGTGTGTGTGGAAACCTTCATTGCGATGCTCCACTAGCTGAAGCTCTTGATTGGCTATGGATATCAGCGCCCGAGCGCGCGCGATATCGCACTATGTTGCGTTTTCGAATTTTATCACACATTTACACACACACAGACATACTCATGGAAAGATGTCTCACTCTCTCTTTCTTCAGTGGCTTAGAAATAGGTGAGGCAAACCGGGAAAGCAAAGAAATTGATTTCAGTTTTCTAATACGCAAAGTTTTGTTCAAAGAAACACACTTCACTAAATAATTGTTTAAAACAAGACAATGATAGCGGATGATTTAAGAGTTTCAAATGATTAATATACTTGCTTGGAGATATATGTTGAAGCTTTAGATCTCTAGGAACTTGTAGAACTCCTGTATGTTTCTCATAACAAATGATCTTTTAATACATAGATGATATGACCTGCATGATCGACATCCTCAAAGACAGTTGGGTTGTCTAATGGTTGACATATCTGTACCAACAATTTCTGAAGTCGATCATGATCTATCTGGAACTATCAAAGTAGGCTAGCTTGTATATTGTATACAATTCTTCAAGAGATTTGGAATACAATATCTGTCTGGAGAAGAATATTTTGGGTTGAATATATGAGATTTAGGACATTAACCAACTCAATGATAACTTCCTCTTTTTGGCTAGACGACCTACACGATCATACAGGATCTATACTGAGATCTGAGACTAGTAGTAGTAATAGTACTATATTCTAACCCATCCAGCCTTGTTGGAGTCGAAACGTCTATCCAATAGATCACTAGGCCGTCCCAGTACACTGGAATGTTTTATTAAGTCTATAAAACTGATTTTTCTGGATCTCGTTGTGGATTGATAAGACAACTTAAATACTTCGTCTGTACCATCTTCTGGGTTTCTGTTGCATTGACATCTCACAGCTCACCTCAATCTATCACAGTTTTTACTACTTAACGTCTTAAATCCTACAGTCGTCCTAGGTTAAGCGATGATCTTTCTTCCTTCGAATAAGCAAAACAAACCTCACTACTGATGTTTATTGAAGTGTGTGAACTTTTGAAACTGTATGCTTATCAATTAGTGATCATTATCGCCATTGAAGCATCGGCTATACTTCTTCGATCGAGCCAGACATTATATTTTATGGGACACGATTTAACGATTTTTAATTGCAATCTTGTGAGCATAGTCCAAGGTTAGCAAGCTCAAGCACACTGACACATCTTCACATTGTGGCCCTTCAAATCCCACCTTTATGCTTTTGAATAAATCGTTATGTGAAACATTGTCTCTCCACAAGAAGAATGCCCTAAACTGAACTTGGCAATCGATAGGTGGTCCACACACCGCTCACTATCATACCGAGCCTGTCAAACCAGTTTCAACCAATGTTTCGCCACTCCACTTTTTTTTGTGTTAACGATTAGACAATCTCGCTTTCAGCTCTTTCGCATCGAGAAGGCGTCGACGGGGCAAACTAGCGTAAACGCGTGGAGTGTGGATCCGTTTCCACCCAAAAGACATTACAGTGTGAAAGGAAACAGAGTTCGTTTAGTGACTTTTAGTGACAAAAGCAACCACAATGAACCACACCCGGCAACGGTTGATACGTGAGCTGACTGCGGTGCGTACGATCGCTCAACCAAGGACGGCCGTGCAGCTTCAGCGACAGCAGCAGCAGCAGCAGCAGCAGACCCGTTGCAGCAGCACAGACCGCCCGATCCGATACACACACTCTACCGCCTCCTGTCCGCACATGGTCGAGGCACTGAACGTCGGAGCGGACGGTGCACAGACGACGGCCAGCAGTAGTAGCAGCAGCAGTGCACGCAACACGATCCGGCTGGAAGATGCGCGGCCCTACTCGGAAGTGCCCGGACCGAAACCGCTGCCAATACTGGGCAACACCTGGCGGTAAGTAATGTGTGTGTCGCTCTCTCTATGTGTGCCATTCGGGCGATGGCACAAACAGGTTTAGCTTCGATGGGAGCATTGGTATTTTGTGGTGTGGCTTTGGGAATTGACGTCAAAATACGTTCCGCCTGCGAAACAGATCTTGAGAGGTATTTGAACATGCGTCAATTGGAACTGTGGGAAGAACATAATTTTAAAACCATGATTTTGTGACGCATTTTAAAGAATAACTCTACCAACAAACTATTTAAATTAGCTCAAAAATGTGTTGAAACTACAATGGTATATTCAAAATTACTGTTTTGCTGAAACACGTGCAAAGCAACAGCATTTCTTCAGTCTCTGTTTCCTTTCTGTCAAACGGGAAAACACTCAAACACTATGATTAATAGCTTCTTATCATAGAACTCGTCATATTGCCCCCCTCTCCCATCGATTGTGGCGTTAATGATAAATTGGATGCTGCCAGTGCGTTACGCAATTTACCGGTTGAAGGAACGGAACGTTTTGGCACTCTTCAAGCACCCGAGGGGTTGTTTGACCCCAGTTTTAGTGGCATGAATTTGCATTATCATCAGCACGGTTGTGATCCCGATGGTGTTTTTTTTTTGTCGATATTCATTTGAATTCGATGACAGTTTTGGAGGGGTGAAGAGTTGTGATTGATTGCAATACAAATCTTCTCAGATTAGTGTTCTAATATGTTGAGGTGAATATCAATCTAATAGCATTAACATCAAGATGACAAAGGGTTTAGGAGGTTCTAATTTTAGAACAGGCTCTTTGGGAATTCCTATTGGATTTGTCCCAAAAATGGTCCTGCAGAGTCCAATTACTTACACATCAAGCTCATTTTCCCCTTTGAAAGAGTCAAAAACATGTCTCAAAGCTATTAGAACCTCGGAAAACCCCTACAATAGTGCTGTTCTTTATTCATTCATTTGATGATAATTTGCTAATTTGAGGCTTTAGTTTGGAGTAGGCTTATTATTTAATTACTTTACTACTTCCTTTATCTAGCTTTACTTTATCGTTCAGATGATGTTACTCCACTGACGTGACCAGCTTATCGCAAGGATCTCAGCATCTTCATTGCAAATGCTTTAAGCATGAAACCCATTAAAACAAACTTTTGTACTAAAATCAATGTTTAATTCAAAGCATTTTCTGACCATACAAGACCAAATAAAGCTTCCCAAAACTGGAAAAAAATGTAAATAACGGCAAAACAACAACCAATCTTTGTCAAAACAACAACACTCGGGAGGCTCAATACAATTTTGTCCATGGTTTTTTTTGTCGATCTAGCTTAAACACACGGCACGCGTCGCTTTGCAGCCATTAAAAGACAATTAGATTGAGTTTGCCGATAAACAAAACCTTGAAAAAATCGCACCTTAATCAACAAATTACCATGCAATTAAGGTACAAGAACAAAAAAGAAATTATTGTTTCGAAGGTTTTTTTTAAAGCTCATTGTGTTTTCTTCCCTTTCAATACTAATCAGCTTCTCTGTTGATACTCGCTCCTTGTTGCTTTACCCGCTGAAAGTTAAAATTCAGCAACATCAATCATCAATTGCAACTCAATTGCTGGTCGATCCTCTGACACAACGCTTAACAAAAGTGATTTATTTCTGCTTTCCATCAAAACAGCTTACATCACACAGCTTGCCGACAGATTCAGCTTGCCAAATGCCGACACTTGTTTCCACCTGTTTCACGCTGTCAAAACCGAAAACAAAAAAGTTTGATGTTTTGCAAACAATACCCAAACCATGCCGACCCACATGTTTTAACGGCTCATTAGCTTAGCCACAACACCACCTACCCGAGCTCATCGAAACATTGAATCAGAAGCCAATGGTGCCGCTGCTATTACTTACAGCGTGTACAAAGCGCCTTACCAATTTCAACCACACCATGTACCCTTTTTACAGCACGCAGCGGGGCGAACAAACATCGCACAAACGAAAAGGGCTCGTTCTTTGGATAGGAGATTTGCACATTGTTTTCACCACACTTTTCTTCTTCTTCTTCTCCTATTTGTGCAGTGTTTTCCCCATCATCGGCCAGTACAAGATATCGGATGTGGCGATGATATCGTTCCTGTTGCACCGCGACTACGGCCGCATCGTGCGGCTCGGTGGATTGATCGGCCGCCCGGATCTGCTGTTCGTGTACGACTGTGACGAAATCGAGAAGGTAAGGGCCGGCGCGGGAAAGGAAGTGAACGGGAGGGGAGTTTGTTAATGGGTGTGACATCTTTGCCTCTCTACACAGGTGTACCGTAATGAGGGCCCAACACCGTTCCGACCCTCCATGCCCAGCCTCGTGAAGTACAAGAGTGAGCTGAGGAAAGACTTCTTCGGCGATCTTCCCGGTGTCGTTGGAGTGTAAGTACTTGAGGTGTTATTTTTTGTAGTTGTTGTGGAATAGCAAAAGGAAATGATGCAACAGAGTGTTGAGTGTTGTCTACGTGTATAATTAAAGCACACAATTAATCGTAGTGAAATCTAGATGCTTTATGGCCGGATGAGTGACTTAGTCTTTGCCTTAATTAGGCCTCTAGGGCTAACGTTTCGCTTAGATTACTGCACCCCTACCTAGCCGTGGGAAAGCTATGCCGATTTTCCTCTGAAACACTATCCTAAGAGTAGCACAAACTCTAATTGCCATTATCATCACCCTCCTGACCGAGTTTCCGTCTCCCGGCAGTCTGATCTGACGCTCCTCTTTTTTTGTTGTCTAGTCACGGTGAACCATGGCGTGAGTTTCGCTCGCGCGTCCAAAAACCCGTCCTTCAGCTGTCCACCGTCCGGCGGTACGTGTCCCCGCTCGAGCAGGTGACGGAAGAGTTCATCGACCGGTGCCAGCAGCTGCTGGACGATCGCAAGGAGCTGCCCGCCGATTTCGACAACGAGATCCACAAATGGTCGCTGGAGTGCATTGGGCTGGTGGCGCTCGACACCCGGCTCGGGTGTTTGGAGCCGAATCTGGATCCGAAATCGGAGCCGCAGCAAATCATCAACGCGGCCAAGTATGCGCTGCGCAATGTGGCCACGCTCGAGCTGAAGGCACCGTACTGGCGCTACTTCCCGACGCCCGTCTGGTACAAGTACGTCAGCAACATGGACTACTTCGTCAAGTGAGTATCGTGGGAGTGTGATGAGAGAGTTGGAGAGAGCTAATGAGAGTGTGCCGGTTGCAGAGTTTGCATGAAGTACATCAAGAATGCAACGCAGCGGATGAAGCTGAACGAAGGCCGTGCACTAGACGGCGAACCTTCGCTGCTGGAGCGTGTCATCAAGAGCGAAAACGACGAGAAGCTGGCCGTTGTGATGGCGCTTGATTTGATACTGGTTGGAATCGATACGGTAAGCGTGACGCGCTCACTGGTTAAGTGTTAACCGTACACAGCAGCGCCCTCTAGCGTAAATTGCGCAAACTTCAACTTTGACAGCTTTTAAAATAAAATTGATATTTTTCTAATTTTCTTTCCAATTTTGTAGATTTCGATGGCAGTCTGCTCGATTCTCTACCAACTCGCCACCCGGCCAGCCGAGCAGCAGAAGCTGTACGAAGAGCTGAAGCGGCTCATGCCCGACCCGAAGACACCGCTCACGATCCAGCTGCTCGATCAGGCCCACTACCTGAAGGCATTTATCAAGGAGGTGCTGCGGGTGTACAGCACCGTCATCGGCAATGGGCGCACCCTGCAGGAGGACACCGTCATCTGTGGCTACCGAATTCCGAAAGGGGTAACTACCTAAACAGTGAATTCTTTGGAACGATTTTTATCTTATATTTCGTGTTTTTTCTCTTGCAGGTCCAGTGCGTGTTTCCGAATCTAGTCCTCGGCACGATGGAGGAGTACGTGTCCGATGCGCAACGGTTCAAGCCGGAACGGTGGCTGAAGCCGGCACAGGGCGGTTCCGGTGATCAGCTGCACCCGTTCGCCTCCCTGCCGTACGGGTACGGGGCGCGCATGTGTCTCGGCCGACGGTTTGCCGATCTGGAGATGCAGATACTGCTGGCGAAGCTGCTGCGCTCGTTCAAGCTCGAGTACCACCACAAACCGCTCAAGTACGAGGTGACGTTCATGTACGCGCCCGAGGGTGCGCTCAAGTTTAAGATGACGCCGCGGGAAGAGTAGGGAGAGTTAGGGCGAAGGAGAAAGGGTTTTTTTTGTTTGTTAAATTAGGGATTTTGTTTAATATACACTCAAGAGAAAGCGGAAACGCTAAATAAACTGTTTGAATAGGAGCGATCGAACGAATCTCGAAAGGAAAGGGCGTGTAGCAGCACGAAAGAACGGCTAGAACGGCTGGGGACACTCCAGAATGTACTGCCTCAAGGCGTTGCACTGCGCACTGTTGCTCCAAATGTGCGGCGGACAGTTCTGCAACGGAAAACGGCTTGCAATGGAACCGCGAAGAAGCAGCAAAGAGACACAGCGACGGTGCTTACCACAAAGTTTTTGATGTTAACACACCCCACAAAATCAACGCCCAAGCTACTGCAGCCTGTTGGGCTGCTTGCACCACCACCACCAGCACCCACGGTTTGGAAGCACTGCAACGCACTGCTCTGGAACAGCTGCATGACGGCCGGATCGTTCTGCGTGGCCGTCACGATCACGTGCAGTATGTTGGCCTGATCGAGCACACCGCCCACTAGCGTACCCGTTGCGTTAAGAGCGCACTCTACAAAGCACTGCGGAGTTGAAGTTCAAGCAAGTTAAAATACAGCTACTAAGCGAAGAGAGTGAGCTCACCTTGCCCCGCTCGTATATTAGCTTCCGCTGAAGCGGTTCCCCACCGTACAGTGTCTTGCAGTTGCGCAGCAGCTCCTCATCGATCAGTGAAGGCAGCTGGCAGCAGTCTTTTGGATGCTGGTGATGGTTTGCATTATTAGTAGGCTTAGTAGCCAGAACGGTAGTCCTACCACTTACCACTTCCAACGGTGGCTGATTGCAGTGAACGGCGGGCTGCCCCTCGGCTTGAAAGGGAAGAGCCGCGCAACAGTTAAACGACAACAGAAGCAGCAAAATGAGCCTCCACCGTGAGTCTGTCCGCTGAGGTGGCACCATTGCTCAATGGCGGAGCAGTAGCAGTGTGGTCTGTGCGACACGCGGGTCAGACGATGAATGTGGAAAGTGTGAGGCTGTTTTGGGAAGATTGGAATGATTTGCTGTGTGCCATTTTTTGCAGTTGGAAAATCACAAAAATAATAGAACAACGCAGACATGTTTATTGCTCCAGTACCACTTTTAAGCTTAACACAATACAGATGATTGGATGATTTTTTTTTCTTCTCCAAACATACTTCAAACAGTTTGCTACCCCTTTTTAATGGGACACATTTGGGTTTGACCCTGTTTTTTGTGCGTCTGTGTACCACCTGGCTGCCCTTTTTGTTACCATTTTCACTCCACCGGTTTGTATATTACGCCTGCTCCATACATTTTCACAATTACTTCCAAAACGTTATCGCAGAGGGAAGCTTAAAAAATACAGTAACAAAAAAGCATTGCTTTAAATTCCCCCCTTTCGAATTGGAACCCCCGCGTTTTCCCGTGCTTACAATTCATCCACCGCTCCGGCGGACAGTTGCCGATGCCAACCTCCATCAGGCAACGGTTGAACAGGTAGGGCAGCGGGCTGCAGCGCATTTGGTTGATTTCGGCGATATTGTGGCTCATACGCTTTGCGGTCACTTTAGCACACACCACCAGCGAGTAGGAAAACGCATCCCGAAGCGTTGGATCCAGCGCGTCCCGGTACTTGATGTACGCGTCGGTGTTCACTTTGCCATCGGCGGCAAACATACCGATCGCTTTGTAGTAGCACTCGTGGATGCACTGAGCGAAAGCGTGAAGATTAGGAGGGGGTTTTATGGGGAAATGGAGTGTGATCCGCATACCATAACGGTTCCATTGTCCATCCGCGGGGTGGCGTGCTGTTCGTGGCACGCCCGGTACGGTTCCTGGGGAAATGTGTGCTCCACCATGCAGCATATTTGTGCGTCCGATTTCTTGAAAGAGAAGAAAAGAGAGAGAGAGAGAGAGAGAGAGAGAGAGAGAGAGAGAGAGAGAGAGAGAGAGAGAGAGAGAGAGTTACTATTAATTAATTATATTGAAGAACAACTGCGATCTTTTGCAGGGTTGCTCGCTTCACTCCTCTTCAAGTCTCCCAAATCACTCTCCACTCACTTACAGGATCATCGTCGATGTGAAAGTCCACGATAGCTAACACCTGTGGAGGATAGCATTAAATGTTTTAAATAGAGCAAGTCCTTTGTTTTGCTTCCCATTGCTTCGTTATTTTACACACACGACCATTACCTTAACAAGCACAATAACTGTTACCGAAAGAACGGTCCGTTCAAGGCCGGTGGGAAGCATTGTACTGGACCAACTGAAACGCTAAACAAAGTGTTTCTACCGTTTCCTAATACAGGAAGTAGTATGAAAAATGGAGATTTGTTTACATGATTTAAAGAAGCTTAATTAGCGGCTACAACCAAACAGCTATAATTACCGCGTGTAGAGTTTAATGATCAACCGTGCTTGATCGTGTGACACCGACAAGAGAGCAGGCACGTGTTGATACTTTTTTTATAAATAAGATACAAAACAAAGAAGAGATATTTTGAATTACATTTTTTTTAACATTTGCTTTTATTTTTCCGTATATTAGGTGCTTTTTTACGCCGATTAAGCCATGCTCCAACACCGCCCCTACTGTCTGCCGCGCTTTGGGAAGCATTCACCGCTTCGCATCTTGTTGCAGAAGTTTGCTGTTTTGCCGGGGGGAAGAAAACAAATAAGCAAACGATCAATAATTTAGTTTTTGATCCATTGCCCTTTCCCACTAAACTCACTGTTTTGCCATTTATCCTCCGGGCACTTGGCATGCGTATGCTTCATCAGGCACATCATAAAGAAAGCCCCAGTAGGGGAACACTTCATACCGTGGTCTCGATCCTGCATTTTTTTTTTCATCTCCGTGATGGTCGTGATACAATCGGTGACGATGGTTTTTGCCGTGTCCTTCCAATCACCCGCCAAACGATCGACGTATTCCTGTACCTTTGCCTCCACTAAGTCGTCCCCGTTCAGTAGGCCGAGTGATTTGAGCTTACATTCTAGCGGACACTTGAGAAGGGGAAAGGGAAGCTGTGTAGTTTAAGCGGGGAAATGACTGATCCTTTCGGTTGCTACTTTACCACCATTTTGTCGTGCGGTTCGGAGGTTTCGTCAACGGTGGATGAGCAATCGTCCGCCCCGTCCAGTGGGATGATCATGTCCACCTGGCAGCACTGCTCCATTTCTTCGCGCTGGCCGTGACATGATCGTAAAATTGTATTTAAGGAGAGATTTCACAAAACAACACATTTTCTAACTAAATTTTAATCTTACTCTATTTTTTAAGTTCTCACAGTCGGGGTCAGCTGCAGTCGCTAGAAGCTAAAATTATAAAATTGCAATGCAAGCTCAATTCCGATACAAAAATACCTTTCCTTACCATCATGCACCCGAACGAGACGAAAACAACTGCTACACTTTTCTTCAAATCCATCCTACAGCGCTTACACAGTGGGATTTATGCGTTTACGAAGTGTTCTACTGCACACAAGCCGGTTCACTTTACTGTTTAATTGACTTTGTTGGGCCAGTTTTATACACATATTGGCACGCGGCGACACGAACGCCTTTGTGTGTCATGGGTACATTAATTTCATTTTTACCCCGCTCGAGCTGATTCTGTGAGGAGATAAGCGGCGTGACTAAAGAGATCTTCCGCCGGTGGTTTGATTGATACGATCGATCTTATCGGCGGGTTTGAGTGTGACAAATGGAGTATGCAAAGAAAAAACTAACAATTAACACGTGCTGAAAGATGAAATGAGTAAGCTACAGATGTAAAAGCGCTTCAAAAGCAATGAACAATGGCAATGGGATAAGCAAAAACGGATTAAACACCTTTCTGAATGATGTTGTACCAAAGACTTCAATGCTGCATAAAGCGGGCAACCTGCTCGAAACTGATCAGTAAAATGCTTAATGTTTTCAAAGACATTGCCTTGTGGTATCCTTTCACACAATACATTTAATTGATTTATTGTTACAGTTTTCATTCAACTCTTCAAACAAAAACGGCATCAACAAAACGGCAACCCCTGGCGCACCTTGTTGCAGGTAATGCTTGCCTTCCATCGGGAGTTGGGACAATTGTTAAACGTCGTGCGGTGCAAACAATTCTCCACCTCCATCCCAATCAAGGGGCAATGCGCCTTACCATCGGGCTGCCGTCTTTCCTTCTTTTTGCCCCGCAGCCAAGCATCACACTCATCGATCGCTTGGCGAACCGCGTGCCGGTAATCGGCCGGGAACTTTTCCGTCAGTGGGTAAAGCTTTTCTAGATGCAGCTCTTCTCCGTCGATAACTTCCAGCTCCTCTAGCTGACAGTGTGCTAGACACTAAAGAGCAAAAAATACACTTTTTAAGCTAGACAGCTAAAAATTGTCCTCTTACCATTTACCACATAGTACGCTTGGAAGCCAGGATTGTGATCGATTGCCGCCTTTTCTTGGCATTTGGTGCGAATGGGACGTGGAATAAGCTCCTCCATTTGGCAGCAGTGAGGAGCTTCGAATTTCTTGAACGTAAAATTAAAGCGATTAGATGACTAAAGTGTTCTTTACCGATCTATCTTAGCCTACCTGTGTCTGGGAAATGCATTCCGGCATAGGCTTGAAAAGCAAACACTCGTGATTAATTGTCGATTTTAGAAAGACAGCAGTGGAAATATATTACCGTGCAAATAACAAATAGACGAAGAAGAATAAACAACGCAAAAAAGGTACGAAAAGGCATTTTAACAGCAGTGCTTTGAGGTTGACGTTACACTAAAAATAACCAGAGCGCTCTGTAATATATGTTGTACATGAAGAGGAAGTGGAATTCGTTACAAAAGAGTAGCGTGAAGAAAAATTTTAGATAACAGATCATTGATCTCTATTTAGTCTCTGATTTAGTCTTTTATTTAGTTTATTTAGTCTCGGATCTATTGAATGCTATTTGAAATAGAAAATGTCATCATCAATATTAAAATGACGTTGCCTTTTACGATGCATCAATTGTGGGGAAACATCTTTGAAGAAATGTATTTATTTCCTTTTTTTTTTATCATACCTTTTCAACAAAACGGTACACCCTGTCGGCTTTTAGTGCAGGCAATGCCAGCACTCCACCGTGCGGTGGGACAGTTTTCGTAGATCAGCAAACGCACACACCGATCCACTGCAAAACCAAACAGTGAGCACTGTGCGTTCATCTGTTCGAACATATGTCTTGTCTTGCGAAGCCTTTTAGTACACTCATCAACCGCCAGATGGACGGCGTGTCGATAATCGGCGGGAAATTTTTCCGCCAGTGCGTAGAGCTTTTCCACCCGTATCTCCAACCCATCGACAGCTTCCAGCTCCTCGTAAATGCACTGCTGGTAGCACTGGTATTAGAGGAATGAAAGGAAAATCATTTACAGAATATTATAAAAGATGATACGAGTATTACCACTTCGAACAGCTCTGTGCCGGGATTGTGGCTAGCTGCTTCCCGTTCCTTACATTTCGTCGACACGTGTTCCGGGATGAGTGATTCCGTCTGGCAGCAGTACGGCAGTTCCGATTGCTTTTAGGAAGGTGGAAATTGTATTCGGATATTTAGCGAAGAAAGTGGACATCTAAAACACTTGCTCAACACCTACCTGTTGTTTTGAAATACAGTTTGGAGTGGTCTGGCAGAGATAGGCAGTTCCATGGCGTTCCATGGCAGAGATAGGAAGAAGTTATGTTTTTCAGTTTTTTATTATTCAAACAGCAGTATATACTTTACCATAGAAAAGCGCACTGAGTTCACTACTAGAAGAAGAAAAACAAGTTGGTTAAGCGCTCTCATGATACAAGAGTTTACTGTTCTATTAATGCCGATCGTGTGTTTAATATACTGTTCTATTCCTGACATGGAAAATTCGTATGATATGAAACGAACCGATTCGCTATCCTGTGCAAAGATTTTTAACGGTGATCACGAAGGCATTTAGCAAGAGGAGCAATAAGCTAACGACAGACCGCATGATGATACAGCCGTTCAATATATACAGTTCTACAACATGCTCTTCTTGCAAGCATTCTTGGAAGTACATCGAGCGCGCAAGCAGGTCTTAACGATCATGCTATTGGTATACTTCTTCTTCTTCTTCTTTTGGCTCAACAACCGTTGCCGGTCAAGGCCTGCCTGTACCACACTACCTGTGGGTTTGGCTTTCATTGACTTATTGATCCCCCCATAGCAGGATAGTCAGTCCTACGTATGGCGGCACGGTCCATTTGGGGCTTGAACCCATGACGGGCATGTTGTTAAGTCGTACGAGTTGACGACTGTACTACGAGACCGGCTAATTGGTATACTAAACAGTCAAAAATAGTGAATCCCCTAAAGCTATTAATGCAGGCTTAGACTTGAATTCAAACCAATCAAATCACAAAGAAGGGAAGAGCACAATTATAGCTGAAAACTATGTAAGCATGTATTATCATTTAAATACTCAGAACGGGATAGTGAACAGTTTAAATAGCATTTGTGGTAGTACACCCTAATGCTACCAGAGGGTGCCACCAGTTAAGTGTTACGAATATGAATGATCCAGGCAGCAACACATTCTTCTTGCACAATAGATTCTTGCACAAACGTCCAAGTGAATTGAATCGTTTTGTTTTATTGCATGTAGTTCCTTAACTTTATTTTTAATGCTTTCCATTGCGCCAGTTCGCCAGAAACTTGCAAACCTACCCTTTCACGGTGGACACACGGCTACACCACTTCGCACCTTTTCACACAACACACTCGAGTCCCACCGTTCGGCGGGACAGTTTCGCATCGATTCCACCATAATGCACCCGTGAAACTTGAGCGCGAATATACTACACTCCGTCTGAATCAATTTCGCCTGCTCGCGGAACTCTTCCCTCTGTGCCAGACAGGCATCGACGGCTTTGGCAATCGCTTCCTGGTACGACTCACCGTGCACCGCTTGGTTGGTGCTGATCTGTTCTACGTTAATGTCATCCTCTCCCGTCAGGATGCCCATCTCCCGGTACGTACAATCGAGTCCACACTGCAAAAAGAATGAAAGAAAACAGCGGTATGAAATGCGGGGGTTTGAAGTAACCGGTTTGATTAGTATAGTTCTTACGACCAAATAATCCAGGGTTGAATCGGGATACTTTTCGTCCATAGTGTTCAAACAACTGCCGTACGTCTTTAGGGTTAGGAATTCTTCCAGCTGACAGCAGGAAGCAACCTTAGTAGTCTGCAAGAAAGAGGAAAAAACGCACTTAACTTTCGGGAAGCGCTATCGAGACGGAGAAGCTATGGTGTGCCACTCACGTAAATCTTCATGTCCATACAGTCGTCGGCTAGCGTCTGCCAACCACACTGTAAGCCTAGCAGCAGGAAACCGCACAGAAACAACGCTCGGTGGTACATTTCGTGGAGGTTCGTGTTCGGTCACTGTTCTATGGGATGTGATTTCACGGTTGAGGAAATTAATCTCATTTATAGTGTGACGGTTTGTTCAAGCGGAGCGATCGCAGGATGCGATCTCGATAAGCGTGCTCGCGGCAACGTGCTAGTAGCTCATCCCCGTAATCATTCGCCGAAGTGGCACGTGCTTTTGAATCAGATTGGAACTCGCCTGGGGCTTTTTACAGCTTTCAGTAAAGTGCTACAGTTATGAGTGCATACAGTTAGAGTTGAGAGCAATGGTTTGGTGGCAAAGAGTTGGTGGCAATCACCGCTTACATTCAATCGATATTAGCACACAAACAGGCATATTATTTGGTGGCATTGCACTCATACCACATTCTATAGTATCTCTCTCCCTTTCTCTCTCTCTCTCTCTCTCTCTCTCTCTCTCTCTCGCCTGCTTACGATAGAGCACGTGACATGATCCGGTCAACAACAATTCTCCAGGATGCTCGGTCCCTGGCTGCTGCCTCCAATCCATGTAAAAAGCCGATCTCCGCCAGGTCTCGCTCAACTTGATCGAGTTCACTGTGCACCCCTGCGCCTTATGCCGAACTGGCGATCGCTGTCGAACACGTTCTTGGTGGGGCATGAGTCCGGCATCCTCATGACATGCCCCAGCACGTTTTTGCAAAAATCGCAGAAGTTTTTGCACAAATCGCAAATGTTTTTGCGAAAATCGCAAAACTTTTTGCGAAAATCCCAAAGTTTTTGCGAAAATCGCAGAAGATTTTGCGAAAATCGCAGAAGTTTTTGCGAAAATCGCAGAAGTTTTTGCGAAAATCGCAGAAGTTTTTGCGAAAATCACAGAAGATTTTGCGAAAATCGCAGAAGTTTTTGCGAAAATCGCAGAAGTTTTTGCGAAAATCGAAGAAATGTTTGCGAAAATCGCAGAAGATTTTGCGAAAATCGCAAAACTTTTTGCGAAAATCACAGAAGTTTTTGCGAAAATCGCAGAAGTGTTTGCGAAAATCGCAGAAGTTTTTGCGAAAATCGCAAAACTTGTTGTGAAAATCGCAGAAGTTTTTGCGAAAATCGCTGAAACGTTTGCGAAAATCGCAAAACTTTTTGCAAAAATCGCAGAAGTTTTTGCGAAAATCGCAGAAATTTTTGCGAAAATCGCAGAAATTTTTGCGAAAATCGCAGAAGTTTTTGCGAAAATCACAGAAGCTTTTGCGAAAATCGAAAAAATGTTTGCGAAAATCGCAGAAGATTTTGCGAAAATCGCAGAAGTTTTTGCGAAAATCGCAAAACTTTTTGCGAAAATCACAGAAGTTTTTGCGAAAATCGCAGAAGTGTTTGCGAAAATCGCAGAAGTTTTTGCGAAAATCGCAAAACTTGTTGCGAAAATCTCAGAAGTTTTTGCGAAAATCGCAGAAGTTTTTGCGAAAATTGCTGAAACGTTTGCGAAAATCGCAAAACTTTTTGTGAAAATCGCAGAACTTTTTGCGAAAATCGCAGAAATTTTTACGAAAATCGCAGAAGTTTTTGGGAAAATCACAGAAGTTTTTGGCGAAAATCGCAGAAGTTTTAGCAAAAATCGCAAAAGTGTTTGCGAAAATCGCAGAACTTTTTGCGAAAATTGCAAAAGCTATTGTAAAAATCTCAGAAGTTTTTGCGAAAATCGCAGAAGTGTTTTCGGAAATTGCAGAAGTTTTTGCGAAAATCGCAGAAGTGTTTGCAACAATCGCTGAAACGTTTGCGAAAATCGCAGCAGTTTTTGCGAAAATCGCAGAAGTGTTTGCGAAAAGCGTAGAAGCTTTTGCGAAAAGCGGAGAAGTTTTGGCGAAAATTGCAGAAGTTTTTGCGAAAAGCGCAGAAGTTTTTGCGAAAATCGCAGAAGTGTTTGCGAAAATCACAGAAGTGTTTGCGAAAATCGAATCGAAAAATCCATTTCTGCAAAAAGTTTTGCGATTTTTGAAAATACTTCTGCAATTTTCGCAAAAAGTTTTCGCAAAAACATTTACGATCTTCGCAAAAAAATTGCGATTTTCGCAAAAATTTCTGCGATTTTCGCCAAAACTTCTGCGATTTTCGCAAAACCTTCTGCGATTTTTGCAAAAACTTCTGCGATTTTCGTAAAACTTCTGCGATTTTTGTAAAACCTCTGTGATTTTCACAAAAACTTGTGCGATTTTCGCAAAAAGTTCTGCGATTTTCCCAAAAACTTCTGCGATTTTTGCTAAAAGTTTTTGCAGAAGTTTTTGCAGAAAATCGCAGAACCTTCATTTATTCATTCGCAGAAGGTCACTTGCGCCTGCCTCTCCTGCATCTACTCCATTCCGGTGTCCTTCGTAGCAGCACTTCCACCTTTCGATCACTTCCCCCTCGTCCTTCAGGAGATTTCCTTCCGCATCCTGGCACATTGCGGTTTTGGGAGCAAACCCGCTCCGTGCTTCCTTCAATCTCCTGTAGAACAAAGCGGGTGTCCCCCGACTGGGATAACTGCTCCAGCAGCTGTTCGTCTGACTCTTCAAAACGGCGCTGCTTGGCCTGCAAGAGCAGGGTTTGCTGTTTCCTCAGCCGTCGGTAGATTTTCACGTTCTGACGGGTTTCATGCCGTAGCATGCGGTCGCGCGCTGCATTCTTCTCGGATAGCGCTCGTCTGCACTCTTCGTTGAATTATTCCGTGCTGTAGAACAAATTCTTAAATAAGTTGTGTCAACTTGAACAGTTACGACAGAAAAGTAAGTAACTTTCACATTTACTGGGTGGAATTGTTATTGAAATATCAGATCCGAACAACATGCGTTCATATGAGCTCGCGTGAATCGTGTCTGTACCATACACAAGTCTTAAGTATCATTGCTATGGGTATACTAAACAATAGAAAATAACCAAGTCTCAGAAGTGACTTTAAGTAGACTTGGGATTAATTTAGAGCTATTAAGATAGATGAGAACAAATAAATAAGACAAATGTAAACAGCTTGAACTTAAGTTGGCTGCTGTGATAGTATCGCTTAATGCTACTAGAGGGCGCCACTAGTTAAGTGTTACGAATAGTAATGATCTAGGTAGCAATGAGTGTGTGTAAATTATAGCAAAAAATCCAATTATCCCAACAAATAAAATAGGTAAATTATATTGTACGGCTTTATTACACTGAGCTTCTCAAATCTTTTCACTGTACTTTCAATCAAGCTAACAGGTTTGGCTGTTCACAGTGGACACACAGTCACCCCACTCCGCACCTTTTCGCACAACACACTCGAGTCCCACCGTTCGGCTGGACAGTTTTTCATCGTTTCCAGTGAAACACAGGCATGAAACTTGACCGCAAACATACTACACTCCGACTGGACCATATCAGCCTCCTCGCGTATCTTATCCTTCTGTGCCACACAGGCAGTGACCGCTTTGGCAATTGCCTCCTGGTACACCTGATCGTACACCGCTTGGTTGGTGCTGATCTGTTCCTCGTTAATGTCATCCACACCCGTCAGTATACCCATCTCCCGATACGTACAATCGAAGGCACACTGCACAAAGTAGGAATGGAAGAAGTGATATGGAGTGAAGGGTAGAAAGTTAACCAAAGCAGTCTTTTAAAATCTCTTCTTACCACCGTCCCTTGCCATACAGCATTGGGATACTTTTCGGCCATTGTTTGCAAACATTTGCCGTACGTCGCTGGAGTTAAGAACGCTTCCAGCTGACAGCAGGAAGCTACCTTTGTGGACTGTAAGAAACGGGAAAGGCAAGTAAGTTCTAAAAAGTCCGGTCTGGGTTTGTATTGTGACTCACGTAAACCTTCAGCTCCATACAGTCTTCCTCGGCTAGCGTTGGCCAAGCACTAAGCTGAAAGCTTAGCAGCAACAAACCGCCCAGTAGCAACGTGCCACGGTGAAACATTTCGTGGAGGTTCATAGTCGCAAACTGTTTTCACGGTCGAAGAAAATGAGCGCATTTATAGTGTGATGGTTTGAGGCAGGATGTGACTAGATAATGCCGATAAGCTGGCTCGCGGCAATGTGCTGGTAACTCATCCCAGCGATCAACCAACGCAGCGCCACGTGCTTTCGGAGTGATTCAAATCGCTTGGGTGAAGTGTTTACAGCTATGTGCTGAATGCTTCAGTCGGCTTTAAGTGTTGGTAACAACCAACGTTTACTACAACATTCATTGGAGGTAAGAATACACGAAATCCTGTGTATTGGTGGCGTCTCATGTACATTCTCTCTTGTCCGCTCCATCCCATACTAAGTGCTGTACCACTAGGTTCCAAACAGCCTTATGCCTGCTTACACCTTTATTTTATTTTTATTGCATTTTAACAAATCGCTTAGGCACAGGGTGGTACACCCATTCTAACCTTGCCACAGATTTCGCTCGCCATCCACCGATCGTCGGGACAGTGCTTCAGCGTTATCTGCGTAACGCACATGTGAAACAGCAATGCAAACGCATTACATTTTGTGGGAACGTTCGCCACATCACGCCGAATGTCCTCCTGTACCGTTGCACAAGCAGCCACCGCCCTTTCCACAGCAATCTTGTAAGCGGTATCGAATCCCGCTAGAAATTGACCATACTTTGGCTGATCGATTTCATTCGCTTCGTTCGTTATGTAGCCCATCTCCCGGTAGGAACAATCGATGAAGCACTTGGTAGATGTGAAGAAGCGTTAAAGAAAAGGGTATTGAATGCTTTATGTCCACGACCTGACCCGACTTACCACAGAGAAATCGGACGAGCTGGGAGGGTATTTGTGGGCCAACTCTTGGTAGCACTTTTCGGCCACCTCCTCCGTGCTGATGGGTTCGTATCGGCAGCAGCGGGTGACTTCCATCGACTAAAAGCGACATTGTTAAGCTGGTTTAAATGGTTTACACAGGGGGTTGTGGAAGACGCTGAAGCTTACATGCAGGTCCATATCGATGCAGTCGTCCGCCCCTGTTTGTGGAAGCTGGTGAAGAGTCAATAGGAGGAAACTCCCGAGTAGAAAGGTCCAATTCCACTCCATTGTGACGCTTTGGGATCGAATGGCGCTCCACAGTGATATTGATTGAGTTAAAATGTTCAAGAATTTATACACATTATAAAGGAAGTATGGTTAAATGTAGTATCCATTTCCATGCAGCATTACGAATTGATTCTTTGCAGATGCTCTCAAAACATAACAATTTGAAATTGCGCTTTATTCGTTCCAATCCATCCCGATTTGATTGCTTCACTGAGTTACTGAGTCATCGAATGTGACTGGAAATTCCCCTTTTTCGCCCACAAACATCCACTGCACATCCAGCGCAGCGTGCTTGCTGATCGAAATCAATCGCAAATTGTCATGTACTAGCGATCCTCTTACATCATCCACAATCCGCCGACGCTCTATCAACTTCCGCATATCAGATGAAACGCGACTGCAATAAATCACTGCCCCGGCGCACGTTCTGCGTTTAGTTTTTGTGCGAACGAACACCACCAACGGTATCAACATGCGGTCGAGCAGTGTTTGGTTAATTGTGGTTTGTGCGGTTATAGTTGTGTCCGGCAACAGTGAAGAACTGCTGCGGGGGAAAGAAAACTGTCTGCGGCACGATGATTTTCCCAGCCCGAACGAGTGCTGCTCGAAGCCCCAGTGGATCAACCGGTACGCAGTGCGGCGATGTCGGTACATCCATGCCGAGGTCGATGGGAGCCGGTACGAGCGAGGATCGGTAAGAAAGACTCCCCTTTGAAGCCCATTCCAAGGGGAAAAGTATAACCATGTCCTCTTCATCTTCGCAGTGTGAAGCAAGGTGTGGCCTGTTCAAGATCAACATGACGATGACGGATCGCATTCAACGGGTGCGTGTGTACCGGCCGCGGCTGCAAACACGCGGCATCGACCAGGGCTGGATCAACGTTGTGCTGAAGGCGCTGAGCTACTGCAAGCCGAAGGTAACGCAGCTGCAGGGCCGGCATGTTCGAACCGACGAGGAGATGGAGCAGTGCGAGATCGCGGAGGACATCTTCGGCGACTGTGTGCAGGCGCAAATGTTTATGGTGAGTTCGAAGGGTTCGTTGCTTGTTGAGTGGAAGTCTCCTGAAAGTAATGTGGTATTTGATGTCTGTTTTCCCTCTCAGCACTGTCCCCGGGCGACGTGGATTGAGTCGCGATCGTGCCAGACCATGCGTGAGCTGCTAGCGACGGGCTGTCCGTACAAAACGCTCGGCGAGGTGGTGGTGCTGAACGACGAAGGGTACGTGCGGGACGATCGGATACTGGAGGAGGAGTACGATCGGCCGTACCGTGGCGGGGGGAGAACGGAAAGTCCTCGCTACGATTACGACGATAACGATGGGTACAGTCGGGGAGGGCAGTATGATCAGCGGGGAGGCAACTATCCGAGAGGGACGGAACGTAACCGGAATGGAAACGGGTACGGGACGGGTGATGATGGAGGTTATGTGGTGTAGAGAAAAAGAAGAAGGAAGAAGCGCTTTAACGGCCGTTTTGAATGAAAGTTGCGTAAAAGTATTCGTTGCAAGGGTTGCAAGTTGCACCCGATGTTGTATGCTCGGTGCAAGCACGACCGTCAATTGAAATGTTCTTGGAAGGGAATTTTTTTTACTTAAATTAGTAAATTTAGAAATAAATTAAGAAAGAGGAGAAAGTTGTTTTTAGTTGATAGTGTGTCATATTTTTATAGAAAGTTAATAAGCATTTCATTGCTGATTTTGCTTCCACATCGGATTTTGCAGCGATTCTACTGATAAAAGTTCCAAAAAAAGACGTAAATTACTATCATTTTGAAACAGTACATTAAATAAAAGTACAAAAAAATACGAAACAAAAACATTTTATTTAATTGTTTGAGTTGGTTTTTATTTTTAAAATATTTTTCAATCAATTTTCAATCCGCTGGCAATCCCAAACCCAACAACATGCACGGCGGCAGAGACGCCCGCGCGTGTGTGTGTGTGTACACTGGCAATTCATTTAGCATTTTATACACCTGCGGTGGGCTTGTGGAAGAAGGTTGCTGCTTCCCCCGCTCCCTCTCTATCGACTAACTATAAATAGCTGCTCAACACTACAATATATATATATACATGTACACTATCGGCACTACCGCACACGAAATCAAGCGTGTCCCCGTCTATCTTTTCTAGGTTGGTGGCGTGGTGGCGGTTGCGCGTGCCTTTCTGTTCCATTCATTTTCTGGCGTACAGCTAGATTTTGTAACATTTTTATAACGCACGCACACACGCTCGCACGGTTTGTAAACGATTGTTTGCTAAAATATGTATGACTAAGCGCAGGTACAGGATAATACAGATCTTAACCCTAAAAAGCCTTACGTACGCACGCACACTGCTCTATGTTCAACACTCATTCACTCGGCGGATGGACGCGCATCGGTTTACTAAGCCACACCGACGCCAGTTCGCCATCCGCCATACGCAACCAATCCGCATGCCCGTTCATACTTATTCGGTGAGGTAGTCATTTCGTTCTGGGGGGGAGGCGGGGGGATTGGAGAGAGGGCTTTATAACGCTACACACAAGCGCCGGTGACGGCCGTGTGCCCCTAGTGCCTACCCTACTATCGTACTACTAAGCTGCTATATGTACACTGGGGAAGGGAGAGGATGCTGCTGCTCTATGTGTTTGGCAGCAGGTCAAATAAATATCAGGCTTTCGCTTACACTAACCAATCTGCGTCCGCTAATAGTACACACGACGAAGAAATACTGGGAACACTCAAGAGATGGAGCTCTGAGTGTGTTGTTGTGTGTGTTGGAGGAAGCATTTTCCCCCGTTTTTTTTTGTCAGTCCGTTTTTGCTCGGGAGTATTCACAGGTGCGACGGAGGTCGGGGAGATTCACCCGCTCCTCGTCTAATATCAGCTGGTTTTCTTTTGGGAAGCGGTGTTGGCTCACTCGCTGGCAGGCAGGCAAGCGCCGGCGGACATAATAAATACTGGAAACCCTGCCAACTACTGGCTCATGGCGGTGCGGCAAACGGGAGGGCAAGGGGGCTTTAACGCTTAAGTACGATCTTTTGGCTTGTTTTGGAATGCTCTGGTCGAAGCGCCGGCTCGGAGGATGGCTCGCCCTTGCGCTGCTGCTACGTCACCTGCTGCGTCAGCAGATTCACCAGCTCCGCGTGGTCCATGTTGTTGAGCGTCTGCATGTCGACGCCGAGCGCCGTCGCGACCGCATCCATATCGAGCCCGAACGAGGCGAGCAGCTCGAGGAACTTCATCTCCTCGCCGGTCAGCGGATTGGTGAGCGTCGGGCAGGAATGGTTGCACTGGGGCCAGCTGCACCGCTCCAGCAACCGCAGCGCGCACTTCTTTGGTTCCGCAATGTCCACCACCGCCTGGGGCGCTCGGTTACGGCCCCCACCGCCACCGCCGCCGCCGCCGCCTCCCCGTGCCTTGCGATTCCGGTTGCGGTGTCCGTTCAGGCGCTTCTTGTTCTGGTTGCGCAGCTTGTGCGCGGCCGGTTCGTTCGTGGCGGTTGCGGCCTCCTCCCGGTGCCGGTTGCGCTTCGGTTGATTGCTGCCGTTCGGTTTGCTCGTAGCAGTGGTAGTGGTAGTACTATTATTTTTTGGCATTCGTTCTAGCTTAGGAACTTTCGGGCCGTCGGGCTTGCCGGGCGCACCGTTGGTCTGCTTCAGGCGCTGGTTCTGGCGCTTCCGTCGCTCCTGGCGCCTGCGTTCGCGCTCCTCTTTGGTAAGCTTCGGACGGGGCGGCCGCTCCGACGCCGGCTCCACACCAACCGGAGCGTTTTGTTTCTGTTGTTGTTGTTGTTGTTGCTGTAGCTTGTTCTTCCTGCGCGCACCGTTGTGCTTGCGGTGCAGCTTCTGCGGGCTACGGTTGACCGAGCGCCACTGGGACTGGCGCTCGTCGGCGTTCGACTGCTCCCAGCAGCGCAGCGCGTCGGCCAGCGTAATGTCGTCGATCCGGATCTTCATCCAGTCGCGCTTGGTCAGCACCGAGTGGCCGATGCAGGACGGCGCAAACACGGCCGACACGTTGTTCAGCGATTCGCGCAACGCACCGCCCATATCGTGGATGTAGTCCCACTGCTGGGGCGTTACCGGCGCACCGACACTGTCCGCCCGCATCTGCGCCTCATCGAACAGCCACTGGAACACGAACAGGGGAGCTACAAGAAAAGGGACAAGAAACAAACGGTTAAACATTGCGCTCGCTTAGAAGGAAAATGGTTTGTTTTACTTACATTTCAGTGTGTTATACAGCCGGTGGCCAAAGTAGCAGCGCCACGGCTCTTTCGAGTGTTCGGCAACGCACGCCTCGGGCAGCGCACCGTCCCACATGCGCCAGCCCTGCCGGACGGCTTCCGAGGCGGCCACCGCGCCGGGTGTGTACGGTTCCCGGTCCAGGAACCATCCGGAGTCGCTAACACCACGCACGCTCACCTTCAGACCTGGCAGGAGAAGCAACAGAAACGAATGCGATCAGAACGACGTAAACAAACGCTGCCTTGCGAGCAGTGTGCGCTGCGTGTTGCATACATTTGGGCGGATTTGTGCTTTCGCTCCGCTTGGAATCCAGCGGTTTCTAATTGGAATCTTACCTCGTTCGTTCTGCAGAAACGTTCGCACTTTGTCGAGATTAAGCATGACGCCCAGCCCACCGGCGGAAGAGCCGGCCATCAGCAGGTCGGCCCCCTGCGAATGGCCCAGCCCGAGCGGGACCAAATCGGACATGACCTGGCGCACGATCAGCGAACCCATGAAGCGGAGGCCGTCCCGCGTGTCCGGCCGAACCTTGGTGCCGCTCCACGAGTCGCTGCTGCAGTACGGCACGAACACATGGTTCGCGTTGTACCAGTACGGGTTCTCCGAGGGCAGGGCGGACAGTAGACCACCGACTGCAATGAATTGGAGAGCGAAAAATATACATTAATATTGAAACACACACGCACAAAAGGACGTCTTTCTGGGTAAAGAACAGTCTCACTCACCGTCACGCGTCTCTGGCCACTGCACGGATGTCATTAGATGGCGCTGCTTTAACCACCGCGCCCGGCACGATTTGTGATCGTAGCAATGCCAGCCGCCCTCGAAAAACACCACCCACCGGCGGGAGCCGGGCGATTTGCGCAGATAGAACCCGGCCTGCGAACCATCGTTACAGGTGACGGTGCGGTTCGATAGGAAGACGCGCTTCAGCAGCGGCGGCGACTGGCCCGACGGACCGCCGTACGTGGCGCCATTGCCGTGCGTTGCCGGTCGGTTGCCAGCGCCCGCCGCATCGAGCCGCTGTATCGAGTTGCTCTCGATCGAGATGTTGGACCGGTGGTGCCGGCTGTGCGGATGGTTCGGCGGCTGGTTCACGTTCACCGATCGACACCGGACGGTGGGTAGTGTGAGTGCCACGATGAGTACCAGTACTGTCACCTGGTGGTGGGGGAGAGAGAGAAACAATGAGCGTTAGATTGCGAGTGTGACAAACGAATGACATCAACGCTTCAAAAAGCGACGAACTTTATTAAAATGTAATAAATAGTTTTTATTGAAATGCGCACCATTTTAAATTTATTTTAATTTACTAATATTTAAATTTGCCTCTTAAAGCGAACTAAAAGGGGAATGCTTTCCTTACAACACTGTATCGTTGCACCGGATATGGAAATGGGCAGCCGTGGGGAACACCCGCCGGGTGTGCCGAGCTCCCGGTCGGCACAGAACAAAACGCACCGACATCAATCCCAGCATGCCAGCATGTCTGCCGAAAACGCCAAACGAAGAGTATGCGGCACCACAGGGGACAACATACCTTACACCGGATGCTTCCCTCGCGATCATCCCGCATCCCACCGAGCGGAGGGAACTAAGCGTCCGACCGACTACCGTACGCTGCAGTAGCCGCTGGGCTTTAAACAGTTCGGTAGCAGACGCCATTGGACAATAAATCAATCTTCACCCCGACTAAGGGGATAGGGCTCGGGGCAGGTGCACGAAAGCCGTACAAGGCCGTACATAAACAAACGATTAATTTACCTTCCCCCGATCCGAGCCGGGCCGGGCCGGCTTATCTTTCGGCCACTCCAATTTATCTACTCTCCCGCTGATCACGACGCGGCCACGGCCTTTTGCCTGATCAAACGTGCCGCACGTGTCGATGGGGTGGGTGGGGGAAAGGAAGGGGGGAGGGGGATTCCCCATCGATCGAGGAAATGCGCGCGAGAAGAGAGTGGTGAGATCGATCACTGCTGGAACGGACGCCGGCAGAACCACCGCCTGGCATGGGGTCAGGTGAACTCACCCCCCCTCCAAACCAGGTTCTACCTCTCGTCCCTTCGTCAATGGCACCAGTACCAGAGTGGTGGAAGTGGTGAAAGAAATCAAAATAAACAACTCTTGCGTATGTAGCGCTGCGTATGTTTTGGCGCGCACGCCTTCTTAAAAAAGGAAGCCAAAACGGTGGCCCCTGTTTATACATTGTGAGGCCCACGGGTGAGGGGAGGTGGGGGTGGTGGTCAGACAGGTAATTAATAATTCGAAACAAACACACAAACACACACTCGAACAAACCCGCCGACAATCGTGTGCGCCCGAGCGACACAGGAAGTGGACTACTGGGGCAGCAGACCGTCCGGGGCTGGACTGAGAGTACACGAGACACGAAAACAAACAGCGACAGCGACAAGCGGTTGCGCGTTTGCTGTTTGCTTGACCGTCTGCGCAACCTGCCTCCCGGCGACGGCCTGTTGAGTGTTTAATTTGTTTCTGGGTTTTTTTGGGCGAATTCTTTGCGCGAATATTTGCTCGATTCGGCGATCGGCGTAAGATGCACCCGCAGGGTCCGATCGATCATAACTCGCAGCAGCTTGCGGGCTCAAGCGCGATCTTGCTGCTGCTGCTGCTGCTGCTGCTCGAAACTACTCCGCGGGCTGAGGGCCCATCGCGAAGAAGAAACAGGCGAGAGAATCACGTCGGAGAAGTCGGAAACGAAGCCACAAAGAGCGAGCGCACAGAGACAGAGACGGCAAGCAAACTGATCCGAAACTGAACCTCGCTCGCGTTGCCCTTTTCTGGCCGGCAAGCTCGTGCTACCGTGTGGTGCTACAGCTTGTGGAGGGCCTGGGCGGAGAGCAGGAGGCCAGACGGGCAGTGACGGCACCGAAACCGAAACATAACAAACCGAAGATCAAAGAAAAGGCACCGACAAAATAACACCCAGCTGCGGCAACGCTACGGTTGGGTTGGGTTGGGGGGGCGCTAGCACAGAGACGAAGGCTAGAAGGGAAGGGATGGGGGGGAAGGATCGCCAGTCAGAGCCCGCAAAGAGAGAAACGAGAGAAGAAAATAAAAAAAACGAAACCGGCCACAGAAAACGTATCCCGGCGGCTGGCCGGTTCCGTTTAGCTGAATCGGTTTCCAAAAAGGCGGGCGGGCGGAATGGGGCAGGAATGTTTCTTCGCTTTGCCCTTCCCCTACTGCCCGGGGTTAATCTGGTTGAGTGTGTGTGTGTGTGTGAGCACTGTTTTTTTTCGTCTTGCCTCAAGTTTAATGTTTTTTGTTTGCGCTCAGTACCTTTCCGGGAGGCTGCACGCTGCTGCTGCTGCTGCTGCTGCTGCGGCGATTCTGTCACGCTGCGCAGGACGTTCTGCGCAATGATGCGTCCGCCGCGGCCAGGGCTCTTTCACCTGTTCGGAGTGTTTTCTTCCCATACTCCCCCCCCCCTCCCCATTAGCAGCAACGGAAGCAAAAACCGCATGTGTGCGTGTTGCGAGATCGATCGCTTCCAGCCATTAAACCGCACTCACGTGGTTTCTGATAAACATGCCGCCGGCCGCTCGCATCGCTCGCTCGCTCTGTTTGTGTGCAGCGTGTGTTTCTATTATGGTTTATTTATATCCATTTTCTTGTCCCGGGCCCGCTTGGACGGCTGCGACGATGTTGAGGGAGGGTTTGGAGAGTTTTGGCCATCGCCAAAGCGATCGCAGGTTGAGGGTTTGGGTTGCAGCATTCAGCATGCAAGTTTTGCGTTCGCGGTAGCGCTTTCGGTTAAATGATTCGGTAATTGTTAAACGATCAAGGTGGAGGTCAACTGTCAAATGCTTAACACTTTATCACATTTTTTTACATAGCTAGCAGCAGTTTATTTAAAGCTTCCGATTAGAGTATCAGGACTAGAGGATCAAATAAACTATTAGGTGAATGAGCTTGCCTATTCATGTCATTAGCGTAAGACCAGACAAACTCGTTGGTATATGTATAGAATGCTATTCCTAATTGATCATAAGGACGAAAAAAAAGTGGATACTAGAGTTTGACGCAATAAACTCCTTATAATTATTAACCTGGAACGATCCTCGACTGATGACCCGATTACTCAAATGAATATGGTGGACATCTGAAGTTCATCGGAAGCACATCGGAAGCACATCGGACTTTTGGAAATGTTGGAAGATATTCTATGATAATTCCAAGCACACCCGAAGTACTTTTGGCGATGTTGGAAGCTATTCTGTGATACCTCCAAGCACATAAGAGGCACTTTTGGCGATGCTGGAAGGTATTCTATGATAGTTCCAAGCACATAAGAGGCTCTTTTGGTGATGTTGGAAGGTATTCTACGATAGTTACAAGCACATCTGATGCACTTTTGGTGATGTTTGAAGGTATTATATGATAGTTCCAAACACATCTGATGCACTTTTGGTGATGTTGGAAGATATTCTATGATAATTCCAAGCACACCCGAAGTACTTTTTATGATATTGGAAGGTATTCTGTGATACCTCCAAGCACATAAGAGGCACTTTTGGAGATGTTGGAAGGTATTCTACGAAAGTTCCAAACACATCTGATGCACTTTTGGAGATGTTTGAAGGTATTCTATGATAGTTTTAAGCACATAAGAGGCACTTTTGGAGATGTTGAAAGGTGGATTCTAGCACATAATGGTCTATTTTACATACTTGTTCATGGCGTTTAGTTTGGAAATTGAATCCTGAAACTGTGAGCCCTGCTTTATGTTCAAATAATTCATTTAATCTTGAGGTATGATGAAACATTTTATGCTAAACTAAAACATTCCACAACAAATTAAGACACAACTATTCAAAAATTATCTATTCTTCACTAGTATTCAGTTGGTGGAGCGACAGATCTCCTCAGGCATCTTAACTCAGACTTCACTCCATAGTTCTTTAATTCCTTTACATTCCTTGTTGGGCTACAGCTGCTCTGCTGCCTGCAACGACCTTTTGTGGTACCTATTTAATCATTCAAGTATTGCTTTTAACTTAGGAGAAGCCGTTAAAGCTTTTTGGACGGTTCCTCAGATCGAAAGGACGATAATTGATTTCCTTTGACTATTGCATCTGCTAATGGAATAAAACCAAGAACACTCTAGCAGCCAATTGTTTCCCTACGCTCAATTAAACCCTTCCCCAATAAACCGCAAAACTGCAACCAAAAACTCCGCGACACAAAGCGCAAAGCATTGCATTCGTTTCGTTCTCGCCGAAAATGAACCTCCAAACGTACCCAGGGCGAATTTCCGCCACTGCTCCCCAACAACCTACGATTCACCCTGCCGTGCCCGGCACGCTGTAACAAGATTAGCATCCGTCTCCGTTCGGTGGCTGGGCACGCAACGCCGGCGGTTCGCCTTTTATTGTAAAGCAAAAATTGCACCGTAAATTACATACATTTGCACCGACCCTGACCGTCTATTAGCGTGCGCGCGAGAGATGCACCTTTGCATCGGTTTTCTTCTGCGCGACCGCAGCAGCAGCAGCAGCAGCAACACGCGCACCAGGGGCTAGAGGCGCTGTGGAACCCCGGAAACCGCGCGCGCGCGCAGCAAATCCTTCTCCTTCGTTCACACCTCGGGGCCATCGGCGAACGGTTGCAGCGGCTGCAGAGCCTCGGCTCCAAGGATCGATAGCACCGAGCGGAAGCACTAGTGCGCTGTTTATGAAATTGCCGCCACTCTGGGGCGAGAGAACGATTTGCATTTGCGCTCGCGCTGCACACACGCGCGGCGGTGGCAAGCTGGGCGGCAAAGTTCAAGGCACACAAAGCGCCCAGAGGGAAGCCGATGGGAGGTGAAAATCGAAGACGGACACGGCGGCAGCGCATCGTTCGAGGTAGACAAAAAAGGGCACCGATGAAGCAGAAGGCAGCAGCAGCAGCAGCAACAACAACAGGTGCAGACAGTGTGCGGTTCGGCCTTTTTGCCGGGCTTGCCTTGGTTGCCTCACTTTGATGTCCACTGGGGCTACCGCATAGCTCTCTCCATCCTCCTGAAGGATCTCCTGACTTGCCAAATCGGTTTCCCTAGTGGTTGGGGTTTCCTTTTGTTTTTAATTTCAATTTACCGACCTAGCTTTTTTAATGTGTGTTTGCATGTTTTTTGGGGATGTTTTACTCATGGAGCGAAACATTTGTTAGAATGAAAATGAAGCAAAAATACCGTAAATACCTTAACACTAAGTGGGCCGACACTAAATGGAGTGGAATGAATTCAGTTGAAACACAAACACACAGCACCTATTACTTTAATTTCTAGCCCAATCACATTATTCTAATCGCTCTAGCCCTGTCAAGGGCTTCTAATCTCTTTTGCAAATTGGACCCCTGGTTGCAATAACAAGCGACTTCCTCACAAGCGCCACCAATTGTTCAGCTCGACGTCCAGCTCGTTCGTTCGAGACAGCAACAATGCCACTCACCCCTTCCCGAAGTGCCAAGCAAAACAAACTGCACCGCAAACAATCACACACAGGTGCATCTGGTCCAGTCCGGCTTGCCATCCCGAAGCAGCAGTCTTGAAGACGCGTGCGCAAACGTGCGATTAATCGTCTTATAATTGGCCACCGGGCCCCGTCCCCCGTCCGCTTAATTATAATGTAATTTAAATAATTTGCCCATCTAATTAATAGCTGTCAAAGTGGGACGGCTAGCAAAGCACAGCCGGGACGCTGTGGACGCGCCGCCTTCAGATTAGTGCACCGGCCTTTGGTGTGATTTTTGCCGGTGTCCCGCAGCAAGCGGCACAGCAGACATCGTAGACAACATCAAAGGGAGCTGCGTACTGTGTACTAGTGGCCGGATGGTTCCCTTTCATGGTATGATGCGGTCCGGTTTTTCGCGCACGCTCGTGTATTTTTTCTTTTTTCGTGTGTATTTCATGCCTTTCATCTAGGAGCGCCCTCGATGCAACCAACAAACGGCATGGAAGGTGCATGTTTTTATTCGCCCGCTGCGCTTTATTTACACGAAAACCGGGTTTCAGCCCGAAAACTCCGATGCTGATCTGCTGTTTGATCCTCCACCATGCGGGATCAGACGATCAGACACCCGGACTCGGGGCGGCGGCGCATAAGGCGCACAAACATTAAGCAGTAGCACGCGAGGGAAACGACAGATCAAAGCAGGATGCTCTTTGATTGCTGGGCAACGGTAGACCCGAACGGTATAGTGAGACAAACTGTGAGGGTCTTTGAGGTTTTAGAACGATTTACAGACATGGGCAGGGGTGTGTTGGTTTAATGAACTTTGAACGAAACTGGTGCTTACTGTTGCGTTAGAATGCATTCGCTGGACAAGTAATCGCACAGTGCAAGAGTGTGTAGTAAGTTCTTGTTGCAATGATCGTGTTTGAAGGACCAAGTCCATAAATACTGAAGATGTTATTCCAAAAAACAAATCTATAACTTGATTGTGTTCTACGTAATTTTATATCATCCAATTCAATTGATTGGTTCAATTGGATTAATAATTCCCATTAGTTGACTTTAGAATGACAACATTAGAAAATTCCCATTCGTTGACAGTGTTCTATTCAATTTAAGCTACTCTATCCAGAGACCCTGGAAGAGCCTTTACCCAATACAAAAACCCAAAATAGTTATTTCTCTGAAACTTTTGTAGCGTTTGAACCACCCTGTGGGTCGATCGTGTTCGAAGGTCCAAAATTCAATTAGATCCGTATTTGGCTATAAGCGTATTCTAAAACCTCGATTAATCGTTACTCAAGGTGAAGAATTTGTCTTTAAAACACGTTGATCGGCCCCTGGAAAGATCGCGTTTGAGAGACTAAATCCTAAATTACTATTCAGATCTTTAAACCAAGAATTCAACCATCAGTTAATCTAATGATCTCGAATGATTCTGTCGTGTTCTGAATGAAGGATCTGTCTGAATGAAAGATCGTGTTCGAAGGACCAAACTCAAAATCATCTCTCATCTCATCAAAGGTCATCTCCTTAAAACATTGAAAGAAGACCAAATCAAATCCATAAATTGATAGTGATAGTTTTGTGATTGAACCATTCTCTTCTCAGATCGTGTTCGAAGGACCAAAACTCACTGCTTAGAGTCGAGCCGAGCCATTACTTCTATCTTCTCAACCTCTCTACGGACACAGACAGCCCTTCCGACAAACACACACACACACACACACACACACACACACACACACACACACACACACACACACACACACACACACACACACACACACACACACACACCCACAGAAGCCTACTCTCCTCTCATCTCAACCGCACGCAATAAGTAGATATCGCTGTACGGTCAGCGGTACCCGACGCACGCGCGCTTGTCAGTACGGCACGATCTTGTAATCAACACGAATGCCGCTGCCGACAAAAGAACGAAAGCCTCCCGGTGTTTATGGCGACAGAGTTGGGGAGTTGTTTTTTTTTGTTTTTCTTACCGGTGCAAATCAAGATTGCGACACCCACCGGGCGCCCTCCTCTCATCTCCAACATCAACCCCCATCCCATCGCGCCAAAAACTTTGGCTGGGCGTCCCATTTGTAAGGGAGGGAAAAGGTTTCCGGTTTCATTGACAACGGCGATCGTCTTGGGCGCGCACAACAGCAAAACAACCAACCAGCCCCTTTTCACAGGGTTACCGCTACGTCCTTTACACTCAACCTTCAGCCCCCCCCCCTCGCCGTTGGTCAGCCCTTGCCTACCAATTTGAAAGGTGAGGCGCCGTCACCACCGACAAACAGCTATCAGCCCGGATCGATCGATTGGGAAACGGTTGTCAACTAGCGCTAATGATCACACACACACACACACACACATGGGCTGCCGCCAATTTTAATTGAAACATCCTGGCCCAGCCTGCCCACACCGTCGTTAATCATAATCCGTCTCTAGGGGGCGCAAGCAGGGCCCTTTGCGAGGGCGAGGGAGGAAGCGATTCGATCCGATCAGGCGGACAGACAGATCGGATCAGATGGTTAATGGTAGACAGCGGCGAGACCGATACAGAGAGAGAGAGAGAGAGAGAAGGATTGTGCACCCGGGCGAACATCAGAGCCGTACGATCAAAAAATTGCCGGCCCCCGTGCGTTAGCGCGTGCTCTTTCTCACAGCTTCTTTTACGCTCTCAGTTACATACCCCCCCATTTACTCCCACCCCCCCTCCTCCTCCTCCTCCTCCTCTGTGTCCCTTTAGCCGCTCCTTCACCCACAGCTCCCCGCTGCCCATCGCGGTCTAGGTGGCGGTCCCTTTTTGATCTGTGGGCCGCCCATCACACACCCCAACTCCCCCCACCAGCCCACCAACCCTCCAGCGTACCTGTGCAACGAGAGCCGCCGGCCAAAGATCAAAGCGAGTTTTCGTTTTATTTTTCCTTCGCACCGTTTCGCGTTTCCTCTCCTTCGCTGCTGGATCGCGCGCGCGCGCGCGTCTGTCTGTGTGTGTGAGTTTTATTTCTGTTTTCTTTTTTTTGTGTTTTGCGCCAGCTCGTTGCGCGAGCTCGGCGCACGTGCCCTCACATCTTCCCTTATTTTCTGACTCGTTATATCGCTTCCCCCCCCCCTGCCTTCCCTTTGGGGCACGTTTCTCGGGACTGTGTTTTTTTTTTTTGGTCGAGCACGTTTTCCAATCGATCAATTTCATGGTCCGCGCCCGAAATGGGATGGGAATTCTCGCCTAGGCCGCTCTGCCACTGCCGGTAGTGCCGGGTTTTTTGGCCAGCCGCACGATTGAACCAGACGGCAAAAGGCAAAGAAAGCCGCGGCGAAGCAACAGAAAGGCAGCTAAACCAAACTCATCATAACTGGGCCCACGGGAGCTACCCGGTACAAAAGGGAGTCGGCCCATCAGGAAAACAAAGGGGGGAAAACGGGGGGGAAGGGTACACAAAACACCACGGCACAGTGAGGGCTCAAAACCGGCAGCCGGCCAGCCAGCCAGCCAACAAATCGGTAATTATTTCAGCGGAATCGAATCCGCGACCGTTTTCGTGGCACGAGCAGCCAGCGCTCGTCGGTTTCTCCGTTACCGTGACGTCGCACTCGCCAAACCGCCACAACATGTCGGTGGGGGGAGGCAAAAAACACGCGCGCGCGCTCGGAAACATCATTAATGATATAATAATGATAGTAAACTGTACCTGGAATTATACATAATTTAGTAATAAGTGACCAGTGCCGACGCGGCGTGTGCCCCGGGATACTTTGAGGGAGGCGGTAGGATGGAGGGTGAAGAAGAGAGAGAGAGAGGGAGAGAGAGAGATAGAGAGAGAGAGAGAGTCGGCAGCATCTTCACTTTTCCCCCAAAAGGGTTTCGCGTGATCGTGTACGTGATCGTGATCGCACAAAAAAGGGCACCGTTTTGCGCCTCATTTTGATGAAGCATAAATTGTATTTTAAATTAAGCTGCTTTGTGGCACAACATTTAACCTAAAATTCATCCCAAGAAGGCACTCTGTGGCTGCCGATTTGCATCATGGTGACCAGACCAGGCATCAAATGCGCGCGCGGGAAACAGATGGAGTCAGTATCAACAACAGCACGCGATTACGATCAGGTGCGTTTTTCTTTCCCCTCGCGCCGATAACGAAACTTCGGCAAAACAAAAACTTCCCCCCAAACAGCCATGCCCGAGGGCGGCAGTTTTTCTTTTGATCTTTTACCACTTTTTTCATCGAGATTGAGCGAAAACGAGAGAAGGAGGGAGAGAAAGAGCAAGAGAGATTCTTTTCACGCCGTCAATGGACGGCGCAGACGATGTTATGCTCGATCATATCGTAGTGATTTTACCACACGTGGGTGTGAGAAATGGAATGCAATCCCATGCTCCCACCTGTTGTCTCAGTGCGCCCGCGTGTGTGTGTGTGTGTGTGTAAACACGTGAACAAGATTCTAAACTAAACTGGCGCGTACGGCGGCCAACACTTACCGTCGTCATCAGTGGCGTCCCGTGGCCCGTGGAGCTGCTCCTTCGACAGCCGTGAAAGGCCATTCTGTGTGTTCTGTGTGTTTGTGTGCACACGTTCTTGTCTGTTTCACTGCAAGGAGTTTCGGCCACGACTTCTCTTGGCGTTCACGGTTTCAAGCTTCACAATATTTGTTATTTTTTCACATTCACAAGCATCAAAACTGCATCAAAACTGGGTTGAATTTTCTTCTCTGCACTCCCTCAGCGTAATGTATTTCCAACTTGATCTGCACTCAAACTCATCCACTGCATTGCAAGCTTTGCTTTGCTTTTGGTTGCTTTTCATACACAGATATGCACAACACACACACACGCACACGCACACCCACACACTGTTGAACACGCTTTACGTTTCGTCTTCGGTTTTAGAGAGCTGCGGTTTGTTTTGCTTCCGCTGTTGGCGCAGTATTAACATTCGCCTTTATCATACATTTTTCACGCACGACCACAAAAATTGTAGAGATTTCTTTTTTTTTTTTACAATACACTCTCAAAAGGACTCGCAATGCCCCCACCTGTCTTCATCCCATTCGACATTGGCCCTGGAGCTGGGAGACACGGTTCTGCGCACTCATCACCTCCCGCCCGTCGTTGATTGCTGGAACACTGACGGTAATCGATCAGCACAGATTTTCCGTGTGAAAACTTTCAACAAAAGCACACAACACTAGCTGACACACTTTACACCCCGCAACTATTTGCACCAATATGTTTTGTTCGTGAAAACTGTTCACTTCCAACTATAGTACGACACTCGAAACTTTGCTAGAAGAAAAATCTGCGTTTGGGCAGCAAAATCCCGCACTTCGTTTACTAGCGGCAGCAGCGAGCGTTCACACATCTCACCCGGACGGCGTGCGGCTGGAAAGTGTGCGAGCGTATCGAGCGGTCCGCTTATGCTCAGCTTGCCGGCGCTGCGCATTTTTATGTTGCCTTTATGCTGCCTCTTCGGGGCTCCGAAGCGTGCGCGCGACTCCCAGGCTAAGGTGCGCGCTCTCTCGCTCTCGCTCTCGCTCTGTTTTTCTCTTTCTCTGCCGCTCTCACGCTCTCTCGCCATCGGGAGGGAAGGTTTCTCTCACACAACACACGGCGGGAACGAAGCAGGCTACGAGTAGGACAAATTATTGGCATTTTTAACCACCGCGCGATGGAAGCATTTTTCACCAACCTGTTACTGGAAAATCTGGAGAAAAATGATTTATTTTTTATTTTTTTAAGCTCATTCAGCCTACATAACTGAATACTTATCCTTTTAATGCAAATAATTGAACACAGTTAAAATAACAAGATTTTTTGTATATGAAAAATGTGATTGAAATGATTAAACATAATAATTGAATAATAATTCATTTGAACATTAATTTTAACAAATTTAATATTAAAACAATAAGCTTTGTTTTTCTTCCACCGTTCTTTTGTTTGCTGATGAGGTCATGCAAACGAATTTACCCGCCTTTTTCAATGTTACGATCCTCTAGAGCTGCTTGTTTCAAGATGATTTACATTTTAGGAGCCAAAGAGAGAGGAGTAAGAATAATGTTAAAGGACCTTCGTTCTACCCACATTACCCTGCACCGTGCAGGTAAAAGGGAGGTAAAATATGGTGGGAAATTTTGGCATGATGGGTACCGTGGAACACAAAAAGTGGAAAATCCCGCGGAAAATCCACCGGTTGGCATTGCACGAAAATAAGGAAAGTCAGGTCAATTTGTCAGCTTGCTTTTGGTTTCAACTTTCAATAGCTAAAGTTTATAAAAAAAGGGTACAAAAATGCAAAAAAAGGGACCTCTCTCACGGGGGACCAAACGACTGACCTTACACGTGTCGTTTGGCTTGGCAAACAATCTCATTATAATGAATTTATTTGTTTATTTTCTTGCTCGCTCTGCCTCGGCGCAGGAGTGTGTCGGTAATAGCCGCTCGATGGTACTAAATATTCGTAATTTGCTTCCCTGGACAAGGAGCACAAAGTTGTCTACGGGCTGCTAAAACCCAGTATCGCAATAAATTCTACCTGAAGCTGATCAAAACCCCCGCCTCGATAGCAATTAACCGGTGTTTGTGCGCTCACAGACAGCTTTTGCGTACGGCGAAAGAGTTACGGCGCGATTGCCCCACCCCAACTGTACATTGTAGCTCCGGCCCCATATGCTGGCTGGATGCATCAACCGGTAGATAAACCATTTTCCGAAATGGCCTACAAGCTTAACGGCTAGCAACGGTGATCGTTTTGTGTGGGTGAGGGATGGCGATGCATTTTGTTAGTTTACGCCCGCAGCGCTCGCACCCCCCCAGAACGTGCACGTTTAATGCCGACGAATGCATCAAACGTGCATTACACTCGCTCACACACAAACCACACACACACACACACACAACACACACACACACACACACACACACACACACACCACACACCACACACACACACACACACACACACACACACACACACACACACACACACACACACACACACACACACACACACACACACACATACACACACAAACGAAGCTTCTTCTTCTCTATCTTCCACCCTCTGCGAAAGGCGGCATGATAAAAAAGACCACTTTATGTCTATTTTATATATATTAATTAATGGTGATGATCATCGTTAAAAAATTTAAACCTCACCTGCCATGATGGGGACAGAGGAGGCGAAGCGGGCTCGTTTGAGCCGTACCGCAACCGGTACCGGTACCGGGTTGGGTTGGCCGTGGGGAAAGGTTTCCAAGGGACGGAGGACACAGTGGGACGGTTGCAGTAAACCCGATCCTCACTAAACGCCCCGGCGATGATCGCACGCGTGCACACGCCTCGTGCGATGGCGTAGTGCAAGCAGGTTGACGTCGTCCCTGTAACCTGTTGCTAATGAGGACACACACACACACACACACACACACACACACACACACACACACACACACACACACACACACACACACACGCACACACACACACATACGCACAGCGACACAGCACACCGATCACACCTCTTCGCTTCTTCGGTAGAGAAGCTGCTCCTTCTTGACGCAAGGGCTTAGGAAGAAAATCGAGCAAAATGTTCTGTCCTGATCGTTGGGAAATGCACGTACTAGTTGGGAAGTGTTGCTACCTTTTCACCAAATTGTTGACCACCACAGCCACCTTCTCCGGCATTGTGAAATATGTGAGCCGTTTTATTGTTTTTAATTCCCTCGCGATCAGACTGCGGCTATAATTCCTTTTGCTTGTAATGCGTTTTTAATGTAATTTTCATTTCAAAACCCCAAACGAATCCGTCAAACCTGGAGCTGAAGGCACCAGGCCGCGGTATTATTGAAGATTATAAGCAACCCGCACCGCTGGTGTTGATCCTTTCGCCCACTAAACGATGCTAACAATTGACCAAAGTGAACAGAAGCCGCCCGCGATGGACCCCAAAAGCTCGCCCATACAGTGTTTCGGGATGCCGGTTTTTCTTTTCCATTCCCTCACCTCCCCCCTCCCTTCCTCGAGAAAGGATTATTAGTGACGCTCTCACCACCGGCGCCGTTTGGGCGCAAGCGAAGTCATCGCAAGTCAACTTTATCGCTGGCATATAAAACAGCTCGATGAATATACAATCAACTACTAGTTTTACGATTTAATTTATGCTCCTTGCGGTTTGCCAGCCCCGACCTTCGGGTGGTCCACACGCCCGGGTGGTGGAATGCGGAGGGAAGGGGGAAGAGAAGAAGTGGGAGGGTACTTCTAGCTGTGTGTGATGACCGATCACACTCTCTGTGCGCAGCCCCTATGCAAGACTTAGTCTTATCTTGTCGCCTGCCTGCACCCCCCCCCCCCCCCCCCCCCCCCCCCCCAAAAAAAAGACACGCTCCTACGCTAAAAACAGCAAAACAAAAGATGGATCGAAAATCTCATCCCAATTTATTAAACATATTTATCTGACATTATCCAAAACTGCGGCCATATTTTAGCGGGAAAAGACAATCACCAGCGGCTCCCACGCTCCTTTTCCGCGCGAGCGCTCTCTCTCTCTCTCTCTCTCTCTGGCTCCTTGGAGACACATTCGAATGTTAAGCTGATCGTTATTTTGGTTAATATTTTGCCGCATTTCTAACACTTCATCTTCTCGTTTGACATGCTATTTGTGAGCGGCACGGCAACCCTCACCTTCCAGATGGGGCACCCTACCTTCCCTCTTCCCCGAACCATTGCGACTCCGACGCAAGGAGTCGCGAATGGCGCGTACAGATAACAGAAAATCTTCAAACAAAATCCACGAACAAATAAAAACAAAAAAAACCGCAGCAGCAGCACCAGCAGCAGCAGCATCCACCAAAACGAGAGCAATCAATAGGAGAACATGGGGGGGAAGGGGGGGAAGTGATTCCCCAAGGTGGATGAGACAGGGACAGGGAGATGGAGAGACGCGGTTAGGAAATGGGTCCGAAATACAAAAAAAACACACACACACAGGTCGTTAAAGTGAAATAGTAATATTGTATAAATGAGACGAAAAATGAGTCCGTCCTTCCAGTTCCTGAATCGTCCGCCCCCCCCCCCCGCTCCCCTCCTCCCTCAAACACTGCTCGCCCTCCCCGACAACCCCAGGTGCCGACCCCGAAAAGGCTTCCATCGGACGTGCGTGCGTGTCGGTTGGCCTTTTTCTCTCTCTCTCTCTCTTCTTTTCTTTGCCTCCCTCTCCCTCTCTCTTTCTCTCTTTATCTCTCTTTCCCTCCGGTGGTTGTTATACCAAGGGCGGCAAACTTCAAACGGCACCGTTGTTTACATAATAGTGGTCTTTTGATACGGAAACAATAGACTGACAGGATGAAAGAAAAACCGCCGCCAACACAACAGCTGTACTAAATCGCTCACCTTTTTTTTCTTTCCTTCTTTCTTTCCTTCGTCTTCTTCTTCTTCTTCTTTCTTTTCGTTTGGTTTCGTTCCGTCTTCTCCTTTCTGATTTGCTGTTTCTCCGCCGCTTAGTTCTCGGCTCTTTTCTCTCTCTCTCTCTCTCTCTCTCTCTCTCGCTCGTTTTCTCTTTATTTTTTCTTTTATTGTGTTCTCTCTATTTTCTTTAGAAGGATTGTTTGGACGGGGGAGGGGGGGGATGGGTTGAGTGGTGAAGGTTGGCTGTTGTTGTTGTATGTGTCTTTTTTCGTCGCCCTTTGTTCGCCGGTTCGTGTTGTCTCGCTCTCGCTTCGTTTCGTTTTTCCATCCCTCTGCTTAGTTAGTTCACTTTCCTTCTTTCTAACGTGGCTCCACCGGCCCAGGAGAAGCAACGATTTTACGCTTTTCTCCTGCAAGGTTTGTGGTTCGTGTCTTGCTTTCCTCGCTTTTTTTTTTTGATCGTTGAATTATTTTACTCTAGGCATTGCTTTGATTTTGTTGTTGCTTGTTGTTGCTAAAGTTTCATTTTCTTTTTCCGCTTTCCCGTTCGTTGTCAGTGGGTTTGGGAATGGGTGCTTCCTTTTATCATAATGACTTTCAAGCGTTGGGCCACTTTTGTTTCCCATCGTTTGTTGGTGAAATTAGGAAATTGACTGGCAAATGACTGGTATTTGGAAGGGACTTGTTTGCTAAACTGCTTGTAAATCCCTTTGTTTTCAAATTTTGAGGTTTGTTTTTTCTTATTTTGGTGATTTTTATGCTTAACTTCATCGTTTAGAACGCTTTCAAATGGTTTTTCTATTGTTTTATTTCGTTTTTGTTTTTTTTTTGTTACCACTTTCGTTTATCGCACAATGATTACTATATTTTTTATGTCTATTTTATTTTATTAATATGAACAAGCATTAGTTCTTTTCATTTATTCCTCTGAGCAGATACATCTATACATTATTCGTCAACAAAGAGTTTTGTATCATTTAATATTTGTTCTTTTCTTCAGATTTTTTGTGTTTCTTTCTTTTGTTTTTTCATTTTAACTTCTTTATTTTTTTCGTATTTGTTTCCTTCAAATTTTCTCTTTTAGTATGTTTAGAATATTTATTTTGTTACTTACGAATAGCATTTGATGATTCATCTAATATGTATATATGTATTTGCTATTTTATTATCTTTGTTCTTTTGGTCCGTCTAGCTACTTCTAAGTTTTTATGGCACCGACTTTATTGCTGCATACTTCACAACGATACAAACCAATCATGCGCTTAAGAATGTTAATTGCAACGCTCAAACAAACCCAGCTTCGCAGCTCCTTCCGAACTTGCAGCTCCCTGATCGTACCGCGTGCCTTACCAGGATAGTCTCCATCCGTGCGTTTGTCTTCCCATCCGAGAGCACACCCCCCCCCGAAAACCTTGTTAGCGCTGGGGCTCACCACTCCCGAAAAAGAGGATATCACGAATTAACCGACCCCATCCCCCCGACCAGCAAAACAAAACAAGCTGTATCTCCGCCTCCGCCACTCGGAAGGGCACGATAATTGCCCGGGCGCAAAAGTGCCGGCCCGGCCAATTTGCTCACCACAACCAACCAGCCGATGAATGGTAAGGGAGGGGAAGAATGGACTGCCCAAAACGGTTGCCCGCGCGCTTCATCCGATTTCGTTCGATTGATCAATCTTCAATTACGGGCCCCAGGGATGGCGCTTAGCGCGTGGTAGCGTGTCGGAAGCGACGACGCTTACCACATTCCACGCATGCCAGCGCAAATAGTTTTGGCACCGGCAGCGCACCAGCCCAGCCCCGCGAGAGTGTCGGCTGGAATGCTGGAGTCGGTTTTCCGGTGGTTGGAGAAATTTCGAAATCAAAATGTTCGTTCGCCGCGCGGTGGCCGGCCGATTTCCGGCGATAATTGAAGTCGTACCGACGGGGGCGGGGGCGGGGGGGGCAAGGACGGAGGGCAGAAACATAATTATGTGGAGCAATTATGGTGCCGGGGCCGCACTTGTGACTTGCGGTTCGTTACCGGTTGGTTTTACAGCGTGTGGCAGGAAGTGAAACACGATGGCGTCATGCATTGTTGAGCGCTGACGCATACTTGCCCAATCCGGCGTGGGAAAACTGTCATTTGCAGAGGTCCCATGTCCAATATTTCATGTAATTCTGATCCAACTCTTCATCGTTATGGTGTAATTTTGCTCCAACGACCAAAACAAAAACCCCAAAGCAACGAAAATGGAAAATTCTCCCCAGGAAGAGACCGTTCCATGTCATCATGCTCATCATCATCCCCATCAGCTTCACCAGCCAAGCCGACGACTTGGCAGCGCTCCAGCTGACTGTGGCGCGAACCCTAACTGACACGGTATCCGTCCAACCCGTGGGGTTCCCTAATGGGGGTCACTCCCTATAGTATCCACCGTGTTTCGGGAGGCTACCGACAGCCAGCGCCCAGCGGACTCCGTTTCGGTTTCGTTCCGTTCCACTTCTCCGACCGTGGTCGACCCGGTGGCAAGTTCGGAGTTCTTGCCCAACACATTTACCCAAAAGAAGCGTGCGAGACAGAGAGAGAGAGAGAGAGATAGCGAAAGAGAGCGACAAAGTGGAAGAGAATTTGTTGCCCCCGTCGGCTAGTTTTCCTTTGATCTTGAAAATGGCGTGTGCCCCGTTGAATTTATACCTTATTTATTCGTTCCGATACCGGCCGAACCGGGTCGCGCTGGTCGGTTTGCAGCCACCGGCAACGTCACCACGGGCAATGGGTGAATTGATCAGTGTTTGGGATATGCTGGGATGTACAATGAGAGTAGTTTTTGGTTGCTGGTGGCTTTGATTACGATATCTGCAGCTTCCAAAACGTTGAAGTAGAAGAGGACCTTCAATTTCCGCTAAAGATGTCGAAAGATTTTTGAAGATTAGTTAGATTACCAGTTGGGGGGAAGGGAAGGGAGTTTGAAGGACGCAAGGGTTGAGACCTTGAAAGATCCTGCAGATCTTAGTCTATATAATGAAGTTTAGGTCAATAAAAGCTCATCAATTTGTCGAAAAAAGAAAATAGATTCAAATTGATGACTTAGAATAAATGAAATCTCTATGCCGCTAATAAATAACGCGTAGGACCTAAGAGGTAATGGAAAAGGTCTTCCTAGATATATTTCAATATGATTGCCAGTTTGTCAAAACCACATAAGAGATAGAGAGCTTGAAAAAAAATCGAAGATCTACGCCTCTACGCCATCCATAATAAAAGTAAATGTATCTGGATCGAAAATAGATCCTCTTACTGATCACTGATTTTCCCTGACATCTTCATGATACACATACATTTATTTGAAGGTCGTGAACTTTCCTGGAAAAGATGTTCCTAGGTCTTCATGCAATAAACTGCTTACTGTGCTAGACATAAGAGCACTCCCTGACAGCACAGTGTCCCAATCGGCACATCCATAGTCATTCCGCACAATTTCCAGCAACTTATCCACTCAGCACGCGATCGACTCCCGGCAGGCCGCGCCACTCTGCCGTGCCACAAATGTGTGGAGTGGCGCTGCTAGTTTCGTCGCTGCCGCGGGCCCAGAGCGTCATCAACAACGGCCTCAACGACACCCGGGCATCATCATCATCGGCTGATGGATGTAGACGCACACTGACCGGAGAAGCCGGGGGTGTTCGGTAAACCCGTCGTCCACACACCACGGGTAAAAGGAAGCAAGAAAGCAAGAACCCGCCGTCGCTTGCGTCGCGTTCAGCGAAGGGAGAGAAATAACAACCGCAACAGAAGCAATAGTGTATGTGTGTGTGTATGTCTGTGTGTCGGCCTTAGCATCATTTCGATGCTGCGGCACTCGGCGACCGGAGTGACGATCGGTTGATGCGGTTTTAATGCCCCCGTAGCACGCCGTAGTATAGCAGCGGACGGTCCCGAAGCTCGACGCGAGCGCGCGCGCGGGTTGGGTGAAATGATTGTGCATAACTTTATCATTGTGACCGTTTCGGCGTGCCTTTGATGTTGGGGTACTTCCCTTACCGCCTCGTTCCTCGCATCCCTGGGTTCCGTTCCGGTCCAGGCGTCGGACAGGAGTCGGAAGCATAATATCCCTTGGAGCACCCGCCGATGCCGATGATGGCACCGCTCGAAAACTGCCGCCACTGGGCCCCCAGGGCGCAAAAGACTGGGCCGGGCTTCGAGAAATTGACCGGTTTAATGTTGTTTTATTTCTCGCTTGCTGTTTCCCCCCCCCACCTCTTCTCACACACTCCTCCCCCTTCTTCTCCTGGCACCTGCAGGGTTATGCCGACGCCGTGCCTGTTGATTTTATTAATATTGCCTCTTTTTTTTACGGCCCTGGCCGAAGCCTGGCCCGCAGCCTGCAAGGGAGGCTTTCTGTTGTGTCCGTTTGTGCGGGAAATGCAGATAGAGTAAGTGGACCTTCGCGCCTTTTGCCGCGTTCGCGGTCGCCACAGAAGTGGTAGCACACACTCGCGATGCATTTATGATGCTACTGATGTGCGATCATGACGCGGGATGATCATCGCTGAGCCGATGCGCTATCGTACGCGCGAAGGCTCTCACTTTCCCTGCCGGTCGGGGTACCGTTTCCCTGGCTCTTTGTCGGCGCACCTTTACACGGGTAGCTTAAGCCGAAAACTCATTAGAGGTTCTGATTTAATGTCCCGGTAAGCCCCTCGTAAACGGTCGCTGGGTGTTGGGGCCATTCGGTCCAATAAAATCCACCTTCGTTTGGTTCGCTTGGAAGTCATCTGGGGGAAGTGTTTGTGACATTGCTGCAATAAAATTCGTACACCTTTATACCCTGTTATTAGTCATTTATGAGCCGTGCGTCTGTGGTGGTCCAATGGTAAATGCGCCGTCCTGCTGTGAACTCCAGCCGTGGTTCAATTCTCAACTTGGAAAAGTGTGTTTGATCGCATAAGACATCGTAGTACGACGAGAAGAAGAGCAAATTATTCAAATTTCACCCTTCCCCAATCCACACACACTCTTCGTACCGCTTTACCTACAACATGACTTTAATCCTTCATTGATCATACGCGAGTTTGATCCTCGCCGTAACACGTTGTCAGCGTCCTCCCTGTCCCACATTCAATGCTCATGCTCTCTCTCATCCTGTGCTGTTATTCGTCTTTCTACTCTTCATCATACGACGTGGCCGTGCTGATGGTGTTTTTTTGCTGCCCTGCTCGGCCTACCAGCGTCCCGAATGCAACAACCCGTGCTAATGCTTCAAGCCCCGACCAAACCGACCCGCCTAGCCGCCCGGCTCCCGTCTCCCTCCAGCTCTAGCCTGCCTGCGAGCCACGGCTAACGGAGGAGGTCCGAGTGGCGTGCGTAGTACCGGTAGCTCTAGTGACTAAATTGCTTCTGACATTAAGATTATATGTGTATACATATTACCTCGTTTGGCTTACCGCCGCGCGCGCCTCCCGGTCACCCGATCTCGATCTCCACGGGCGAACGTGGAGTGTAGAAAGTTGTTTCCTCGGCCCGGGGTTGGACCCTTTTTTTTCGTCGGTCTGCCACTGATCATCCTTCCCGTGCGGCGGCTTTGTGTGTGTGTGTGTGTGTGTTGTTTTGTAAGAGTGTTTCCCCCTCCCTCTCTGTTGGGTGCTCTCTTTGCTTCGGCGAGTAAAACCGGTGGCAAAAGGCCGATACCTGACCGATTCGTTTCGAGCCGGCCGAGCCAAAATGGGTTTGAAGGATGCATCGGAAAGTGTCCTACTCGGGCATTAAAATTTATTTCATATTTCAATCTACACTTCTCTTGATTCTTTAACATTCTGATGACTCTGTGTGCATTTTTGAGAAATATTTTCCACTTCAAACAAACCTTGCCGACCTAAAAATCATTTCCTTCAACAACTTCAACATGACCCTCAGTTACTTTTCGATCCACCTGTACGCCCATGCACAAACACCAAACAGAAGCCGACACTTGCCGCAAAGTGCAAAGTGAGAAAGACCGAAAGAGAGAGAGAGAGATACACCAAACAGGACCGACCCGTTGCGGCAGCTTCCCGCCTTACGCACCGACCGAAGGGAAGGGCAGGTTACAGCTGTGACTGGAACGAATAGGAAAACGGCCGAAAAGAAGTCCTACAGCAGGGCCGGTCATTTACAGCAAAAGGAGAACGCGCGGCACCCGCTTGCCATGGGCAGCAGGAGATCAAGGCAAAAAAAAAAAAAGACCAACCGAAACACACCGTGAGCGCCTAAAGTCGCTCTGCAGGGCCGGGAGGATTCGATACACTTCATTGATCGATTGGTCGCATACGGTGACGGTGATCAAGTCGAGCGGCGGCGACCCGCCGATCCCGGTCACGGGACATTAAACGACCGACGGGGAGAGCCTCACGGGTGAACCTTGTGCTGCTGGTGCTGGCAGTTCGATCGATCGAAAAACGGTGTCGAGACTACACAAGCACCCAGCAGGTTCGGAGCCGATGGAACAAGCAGGGAAAGGGAGTTCTGGGCTTCTCTTTTTTTTCGGGGACGAAACTAATTATGTAATGCATACTTGATGAGCAAGTCCTCTTTTCCCCCTTTTAAGCAGACCGATTCGGTGCATTTTGGAGAGCTGTTGTGCAGGCGAGGAAGAAACCAACAAGAACAACAGCACGGGTGACGATACCTGTTCGGACATCCGATACGGATAGACATTTGACAAGGATCGTTTATGAGTCGTACCCGGGCTGTGCGTCGTGGGTGGTAACGTGCAGGTTCGGTTACGGTTCATGATCGAGTGGCGGTGTTTTCTTCTCTTTCTGGACGGAACCTTTCAACGGGTCCGTCTTTTTTTGATAATTTCATAGACACATCGATTGGACGCGCACTGTCAATGGTAATAAAAGTGTTTTTGAGTCTCGTTGGAGTTTTTCGTTCGCTGTAGGCTCTCTGGGAGATATCTAGCGTAAAAGTAGGATTTACTATGGATTGTTACAATACTGCAATGGTGCTGAGGAGGATTCGTGCTGTGAAGGATTCAGCAGGTTGCGATAATGAAAACGATCATAAATTTGCACCAAAAGATTAGAGATTGCACATTTGTACGTTTAGCAAAGTCAGTTAGACACGGGAGGGATATATTAGAACTGTATTGTAGAAGAGCCGGTCTCGTAGTACAGTCGTGAACTCGTACGACTTAACAACATGCCCGTCATGGGTTCAAAACCCCAAATGGACCGTGCCGCCATACGTAGGACTGACTATCCTGCTATGGGGGGAAATCAATAAGTCACTGAAAGCCAACCCCACAAATGTGTTGGCAGGCCTAGACCGGCATCGGTTGTTGAGCCAAAGAAGAAGAAGAAGATTGTAGAAGAATTGTGAAATCCATAGCTCATATTCAGTTGAAAGTAATTGTGTAGATCAATAAAGATCTTGGTCTAGGATCTTTGTTCTAAGTTTTCGCATACAAATCTGAGATATGAATACCTTATTGGAGCATGGATAGTTATTTAAATCTTCTATCAAGATCTTGTAAAGGATATAAGTTCTTCTGTTGTTCTAGGTTGCAAAATCAAGATCTTGGATAAGAATAGTGTCTAGTATATTTATTGGAGGTTCCATCAAGAACAATATCAATATCCAATCAATATCAAATTAAATATCTTTGATTCTACATCTCAAATCTTTGGATCTTGAATATGTTCTATGATCCTTGGTTGTCTAGGTTCTATCATCAATCAACCTGAATATTGATATGGTCTAGGTTCTTTACTCTAAGATCTATCTTAGATTTAAGTGCTAAGTTTTGTTTAAGATCTGTAATAGTTGTGTGATTTAGCAATTATTTGTCAATTTAAGCATATCAAAAACTTTGAAAAACTAATTTTTATCTTGTTTTCATTCAGAATTTTGCACAGATAAAATTATGATTATTTAGGGCGTAATATGAATCCCCCAAGGTTTGTACTATGTTAAAAAAAAAGCATGTATACCTTGTTTTTCAAAACTGAGGATGATCTACACGTTGCAGTATATTATAGAAACTGTAACATTCTAAGGCATTTTGGAGACATTGAAGGAGACTATGATCCGAAGTTATCCAATAATATCTAAAAGGTATAGTTACTGTGCAGAATCATCAGCGTGTTTGGGCATTAACAATCTTACTATAGCATAACAAAATAGATCCTAACACATTCAATGTTTAAAATGATAGAATCCACAGGCTTTTTTCAACTGTTGTCTGGAAAGAAGATGTTTCCAGCCTGTGATGAGATTTATTTGAATTCGGTATACTTCTTCCTCTTCAAAAGGTCTAAATACACAGATTCATCTTACAGTACGTTCTCCACACATACCTGTTGGGGACAGTTTATACACCTTACAGCCATCTGACGGACACAGATTGCTGCTCCACAGCACACAGCAACAATAATAAAAACGGCACCAACAACAACCCCACAACACTCAACACTCATCGAGTGTTCAAAAAAAAAAGATCCTCGCGTTCTGGTGGCGCAAACGAGAGCAAAACATTGGTCCAACGAAACGACCCCCGGATGGACACAACAACAACAAAAAAAAACAACCCCAATACACCTTGATGCATGCACGGTACGGTCGCCTCCCGATACCACACAATAACGGTCGAGCATAACAGCGTATTACACATTAAAAATACTACACGTACACACGCTAAATAATAATGAATATACACCGACAAAGTAATAAACCAATTACGAAAAGATCAAAGAAGCCGCCGACACACATACACACACATACCGAAAGAAGGGAGCGAGAAAAGTTTCTATCCCTTTTTCCTTGCCACCACCGCCGCTACCCACACTGAGGAAACACTGCCATAACAGCGCTTGTCGATCTCTCCTGTGCGGCGTTTGAGCTCTCTCTCTCTCTCTCTCTCTCTCTCTCTCTCTGTTTCGCTCTCACTCTCGTAGTTGAGCTCTCTTGTTTGTGAGCCCTTTTCGCTTGCCGGCTGTGAGCCCTTGTCCTGCGCTCGAAGGTGCTTGTCTGCACTGTCCGCCCGCGGCAAAGATCGTTCTTGGGCCGTTTTGGTCGTCGTTTGGCTTGGCTTCGCTTGACAAAAGGTAAATCCCGAGGCATACGCACATGTGGTAATAACACTATTGCGTGTGTACCGTTTATCTCAGCTGGGCCGCTGCTGGTAAGCTGAGACTGTCTTTTGGGAGTGTTTGGGTGCTTCCGCTCTGAGAATGTTCACCCGCTGGAGTTGCTCCCCGTTTATTGCGAAAGGTTTTAATTCCACCGCCACTACAAGCGAATGATAACGCGCAATGAAAAGATTGCTGCGCTAAAGAAGGTAGAGTTTGAGCTAGCTCTAGCGAAACGGTAAATAGGATTAGGTCTTCTGAGGCAGCACAGCAGAGGGCTGTACCCTGAACCAACATCGTAAACTGATGCTGTTGGCAAACGGGAAGATAAACTGTAGCTTTATTCGAGCATTGTTAGCTGCTTCATTTATAAGTTTATGCTTTTATGGAATGGCTCAAGCGTTTGGGTGCAAGTGGAATGGAGAACATCATTTTCATCAGACAACTCCTTAAACTGTATCCCGAGAACTCGAGTAGCCTTGAGCCCGAATGTCAAAACGTATAACAAATTTTAAAAAATTGATACTTCTTTCCGAGGCTTATTACACCTCTCTCAAACTCTGTACACGCTTAACACTCTAACTCCACCATCCCGAAAGCTTCCCTTCTCACCAACGCTTTCACACCTTCAGGATTTGTGCCGCACTTTCACTGTTCGGTATGGCTGCAATGGCACCGTATCCTCCCAGCTTACGGGATCATGGCCGTGCCGAAAAGGTGAAAATTTCATCGCATTTGCTTGTGTCCCATGGGGTCCGTCTAAAACCCCGAATCGTTCAGCCCGGATTCGGTGCGGGGATAATCGCTAAATCCTTTCCACCACGGCCAAACGGGCAGCACAGAGAAATGCCCATGCAGCCCGCCTGCATTATCCTTTGACCTTCTGCCGGCTACCCGAGCAAAGCTCAAACGGTGCGGCGGGCGACGCGGGAGGCCAACATCAAGCTACTGGCGACGCGCAAGCGTCTCCGGCGGAGACATTTAAATTTTCCCAACATCAAAGACCATTCCACCGCACACCGCAGGCCCTGTGTGTTGCAGGGCCGACACACTTGAGGCGGTTTTGCGGCGGCGGCGGCATTTTTACGAAGAAACGGCCGCGCCGACCTGCGACCTGCCTGGCAGCTGCGAACATTAGCACACTGTGCAGCGGTTGATCGTGGCGAGCTCAAGAGAGAGAGAGAGAGGAAATGTGAGGCGTCGCTTAGGACACACCTGAGCTGAGCCCTCAATATAACCTCGGTGGGGTGGAAATTACTCACCGGACCTCGCGGGTGGTGCTTATCTGGCACCGAGTCCCTGCCGAAGGGCCTTCTCTCGAAACTCTCGCGGTAATTGTCGACCGATTTGACCACCCAGGCCGGTCCAATGCGCATCTTCAGGCCCCGCAGTGCACCAAGGGGACTCAAAACCGTTTCCCAGCGTCTTTCCGCTCGCCTATGGGAAGCCCTTAATCGAATGCTTCCGCTCCGGGGTGTATGTGTGTGTGTGTGTGTGTGTGTGTGTGTGTGTGTGGGTCTGTGTGCTTTGGCGGTGCCTGTGCTCTCGAAAAACCGATTATCTCATTTGCTGCCGGCAAAAGAACAAAACCCACCCTGCGAGGAACAGCAAGATAAACAAACGGTAGGAAGAGAGGGAGGAAGAAGATCCTCTGTTCCGGTGCCGGGCCGCGTGCGTGTTTTGCGGAAGTAAGGCGGAAGTAAAAGTCGGAACTATCATTAACGTTTCGGGCAGCGGGGAGGATGAGCAATGAGCTCGAAAAGGAAGCTGCGGCCTTAACTTACGCTCTTCCCGCCCGCTCTCCCGGTGGAAACCAAAATAAGAACCAACGCACACCCCGACCCCCCTCCGCAACCGCCCTGAGCCCGCCGAATACTTCGCTCATGGAAATAGAAAGAACAAACGAACACCAACAACTGGAGGAATGGCCGCGGGAAGAGGGGAGGAAGGGCGTGCCGGGGAGAGCGAGAACGCGGGCCACAAATAACAACACTTCTTCTCCAGTAAGGTATTTATCTTCGTAAGCATCGGCCTTCCCTTCCCGCTCCTGGCCGCGCTTTCATCTGTCGCGCCCTCCACAACTCCACTACTCTGCCATCTAGGGCACTCTGCCGCCGTCAAGCGAACCGGAACACAAAAGAAACCGGATTGATCAAGGGAAAAGGCCGCTGAAGTGCGCCCGGATTTATTTACAATCGAGATCAAAGGAAAATGCCGACCGTCGCCCGGCCGCCGGTCGCCCGAACGGCCGATGACAACCCGTCGGGGGCGCGCTGGTAAATTCTCGGGTCTCGGCGGCGGCACACACAGAAGAGAGAGAGAGAGCGAGAGTGAGAGCCCGAGAGAATAGGTGAGAGGGCCCGAGAGAGAGAGAGATTGTTGTACTAGGAGAGAATTTAACGCTCTCTCTCTCTCTCGTTCTCAATTCTCTTCTCTTTCTTTATTACTCTCTCGATCTCATTTTGTCTCTCATTTTGGACGTGTTTTTCCAAGTTCGTCTGCACAGCTAGAATGTAAGGAATTTCCACCAGATCTTCCCTGGTTCAGGTGCACTGGGAAGGATCTTGGGGAAATTCTGGATTCTTTCCATACAATTTTTAGAGCCGATGAGTTGGAGTAAACTGCGCATTGTACCATACACCTGTAGCTTTGTTTATTCGTTAAATAGTAGCCCTTGTTATGGTAGCCTCGTCAAGAAATCACATAGATCTGCAAGGATCAGCTAGTTCAATGTATGTAATGAAGTATTGACGGTGGTTGTTACCTCTTTCTAGTTGGATTATATTATTGAAGTCTTAAAATAAATCAATTCAAACGAACATTTAATTCAGCTAACTATCTCCATTAAGAAGTTTATTCCTCAAGATTCAATAACTAGTAAGAAAGGGCTCAATTTGTATGGTCATCGTTTATCCTACCTATGAAGAAGAAATTAGGATTTCCATATACAGTAATGGCCGATAAGTAAATTGAACTTTATGTGCTAGTTACAATTCAAAATTGAAATGTTGTCCTCTGTATGTCTTGGAGCCTAACAAATGAACGAGGGCCCTAGTGCCTCACAATGACTGAAACTAGATCAAATCGAGACTCTGATATTGTGGATCAACTGAACCAAAGAAATATAAAATCCTATCAGCTTCTTCAACTAGACGACTACTTCGTAACGTCTAAGACTTGACCTTAATTGTTGGGGATGATTGTTGCGATGATAATGGAGAGATATCTTTAGAAATTAAAGGAACTAGACTGCATAACAGCCGTTCAATTTAACATATTAAAAGACCTCTGGCAGTCCCAGCAACATTGGAGCAACTTCTCTAGGTACATCTACTTTAATAGCTGTTAAATACAAATGTTTATTATTAAACGCTACTCTTCTGAGCAATCTCCCATTCCTATCTTTCTTCGCTATAGGACCTTATAGAACAAATATCTCGTTTCTACTCCCCAAAATAATCTTTCTTATCAGACCTTCCCCGTTGGTTGGAAGCTGCGGGTCGATCACTTCTAAGCAGCCACACCGTACGCCCTAAACACGGTACGATGCTAGTGTAATTGGTTGTTTGAACAGTTTCTCAACAAACGCAACCGAACCGCAGATACGGAGCAAACGGAGCAAAAATATTGTCCCGCCACTACTACCCTGTGGGGCGATCGCCTTCTTGCCCGCGCACACGAATCACCTCACGACCGCCAACACCGCCCGACCAGGATGATGATCAGCAGCATTTTCGAGGGCGAGGGCACACAGCCCCAACACACAACACACACAACACAACACAAAAAAAAAAAACATCACAGAAAAGATACCGACCGGCCGATTACAGGCGAGCAGATGCCTTACAAAAAGGGAGAAGATAACAAGCATAAATAGATTATGTTCTCTTGCTGCTCCCACTTCCCCCTTCCCGCCATCTCGTGCTTCGCAGGCCCCTAGGCATTGGAGCCTGCCCTGTCCCGTGCCGCTGTTCCCGCGTTGTAGCCCACTTGGTCGCAAAGCCTGATCGACGGACCAAAACTCCCCATTTGCGGGAGCCCTTTGCGTATGCGTTCCACTCAGCTGACATCCCCACCTCATCACTGTTGTCTCATCCCTTCCGCCCCCCTCTAAAATGCCTCTGTGTGTGTGTGTGTGTGTGCAGCAGCGCAAAGGGTTTAGGATCGTAGCCTACGTGTGGAACCGGCAAAGAAAAGCTCTCGAGAACGAACGATCGCGGTGCGGCGTTTTGTGCTTGCAAGGGTCTCGAGAGCAGCGGCTTAGAAATGAAGGCTCTCGCTGGTTTTGGCGGTGTGTTAGAAGGAACCCGACGCGGTGCTTAGATCGAGCTGGGCTAGAGATTTGGCGGGTCTTTTTTTTTTATTTTCGTTTGTTTGGTCGTTGGCGGGGCTTTAGCTTTGCCGTTTTGGCATAGGGCAAAAGGGTTTTTGGGCCGGCGCTGTCGAGCCAAACAGTCAGGGGTTTCCCGCCTGACAGATGCTCGAAACCGATCGATTACGAAACCGCAGGACTCCAGAGATGTTGTGGAGAAAGGAAGAGCGAAAAGGAGATATATATACAGCGAGACAGAGAGAGAGAGAGAGGGAAATCGCCTCCCCGAAACTCGCGGTCGGTAAACGATCAAAGGATTAACTCCTTGTTGTTTTGTGGAAATTTATTAGTAAGCGTGTGAGCGTGTGTTTATGTGTGTATGTTTGAGCTTGGTTTTGATCCGCCGATCGTAAGCACCGGTTAAAATCGCCCGAGGAGCTACAGCAGCTTGTGTATTTAACGTTACTTTTACGTGCTCGTTGTGCAGCAAGAAACGCGATAAAGTTTTGCTAAAAAGGGATATTGATTACGTCGAGAAACAAGAAAGTGAATGGAAATAAATAACGCAAGGATATTGCCTGCCCGTTCCTTAAACAAACCTTCTTGCCAGCGTTCCCATCCCAGAAAGGCTCGCGCCGGAAATGTTTGCTGCGACTAAGCCAATAAAGAATCTACCAACCAGCCAGAGGTGGGGCAGCCGGCAGCCAGGCAGACAGGCAGGCAAATTGAAAGCGAAAAGAGCAAACAAAATCAATAATCCTTGCCGCCTGCTCAGCGTCGTCGGCATTCGGCTTGATCGTCGTGATACAAAACGGGGCAAGGAAAACAAACATTCCTGAACCTCCGTGCGCTGCTCTAGAGATGCCCTCAATCACCTCAAAAAATCACCTGCTGGGTGGCTTAACCGGGGAGGGAGGCTGCAATACTCCTCCCCCGGTACTTGGAACCCGTCCACTTTCCAAAGATCCGGAGATCCTTTCCACGAAATGCCGGTGCGGAATGTACAGGCCCGATTTCCCCCCCTTCCTGTAGGTCGTCGCCTTTACAGGGCAGGTGTGGCGGCCACCGCCGGTACTGCCGAAGCCCCTGTTGCGGACGGCACGACGGGACGCCCGAGCGTGGGATATGCGATGACGATGCGGTAACGGCGGCGGTACAACACGGTTGAAGTCACCGAAAAAACAAACACGACAGACGACGCGAGATGATCGGCTTCTTGTGTGTGTGTGTGCATGGCTTCGGGCCGCCCTTAAGAGCCCCCGCGTCCGTTCTAAGCAAGGTCCGTGAGTCGGACACCGCCCGCTGCGTTTTCTCAAGAACACGGTGTCCGGCTAGCCGTACGCGCAAGCTCCGGGACAGTCCCGGGACCCGCAAAGGGGTGATTTATCTTGATGTCAAAATATTTAACGAACCATGTTCGGTTTGCTTCATAACAACAGACACCTTCCGCTAACGATCTTGATCTATGGCTGGTATCGATGCCGGTGGTACGAGTATTGTGTGCGTGTGTGTGTGTGTTTACGGGTGAGCTCGCGCGAACCTTTTGTGTGGCTTACTTTTCACTTGGATTGTAGAGTATCGTTTCAGGATACCGCACTGCAATGTCGCTTTCGGGGCGTTTCGGGGACCTCCGGGGGTTCTTGGGCTGCCTATTGAACGTCTTCATTTCCTGTGCAGGCGTCCAATAGGGATGTGTGTAGCGAGGAATGTGGCACTTTTGGGTTGGATTTGTTTCCTCGAAAAATTGGTCCGGCGTTACTTTGTATGATGCTTCGTGGTAGGTAGGACCATTAGAGCGACATTCTACGTGCAGTGAGTTGTCAAGCAATATTGAATTGTTGTTAAGGCTTCTAATAGCCTTTGAATACAAGGATCTACTTCCCAGGAAACGAGAAGATGTAATTATGAAAAATAATTCAGGGCTTTTTAACTTAGTTTAGACATGCTAACATACTTTTCAACTTTTTTGCAGCAAAATTCCAACATTTTGAAATACTTTTGACGTTTTGCAAACTGCCTAGATGTCTCATAATTATAAAAAGTTTGCAAAATTTCTTGACTAATGTGAGATATTATGTATTGGAGAAAACTCATCTCACTTTTAGAAATTACATCTGATCTTCTTCTGATCCTGGATATGATCGCCAATTGATTCCAGTCTAGGATCAGATGCCGGTGTTAACATCGGTCCAGGAAGTTGACCATAATGATGGCTGGAATTAATCCCTACCTCAAGAACTGGCACTACAGTTGCTATATCCTTGAAACTGAACCCAATTCATCCTGCCACTGGAACTGAGATCAAATCTATGCCAATCCTGGAACTGGAACCAAACATTAAATGATCTTGGAAACGATTTCTAACCGAGTTCTGCACCTGATGCCCATGCTTACAGAAATAGTAGAATAAAATAGAAAGAAATAGTAAAAATGCTTCCTTAAATTAAAGAAAAGTTTAACAAAACCCACATTTAATTTCCCATTACTATTCTTCCTTCCTTCTCTACAAAACGTTCATCTAAATGCTAAATGCTGTGCGCTAGCTGAACACGACCACAAAAAGGCTCCCGATGGCCTTCGCATACATTGTTGTTATTAGACGCTTGTTAGCTTACACCATGCCCCAAGGCTAGAGCGAATCTTGGCCGGTTTTTTTTTATTCGTAATGGATCCAACCCTTGAGGCAGCTCCAAACTGATCTGCTTTTCACAAAGCCGCACCGCTCATATCAGTTTTCAGCTAAAGACCGGTGTCAACGTTCGCTTCAGACTTAGCATCAGCATGGATGAAGCGGTTGGTTTATTGCTTTAGTCTGAAAATTAATTAGCTTCTTCTATTAAATTTTAATGTAACATATTTTTAAGATGAGCTTCGCCCGCTTATCCCCTATTTCATGTGGGTGCTTTGTCAAACACTCGCGAGGGGAGCGCGAAAAATACACGAAAGGTTACCGCGTTGCGTGTTTTGTGCCGCAGAAAAAAGCACGACCAAAACGCCAGCCACTGCCGTGACAGGGAACATATATTTCTTTGCCCCTTGTTTTGCCACAAACCCGCTCAAAATTACAATGTTGCAAGGAAGCGGTGGAGATTTGGATGCGGAATAACAACCCAAACAACCTGAAACCCTAAATAAAGCCCCGAAAACCCCAAACCCCCGTTTTCGTTCGCCGTGGGTGTCTTTGAAGATGCCCGCCAGTACCGCGCGCCTGCGGTAAGCCTTTTGTTGTTTACATTTACTGCGGGCCTCTACGGACGAGCTACGGCCTCGCCACATCCTTGGAGACTGTGCTGATGTCCTTACTGTAGCGCTCTAACCCGCCGGCATGTTGAACTTTCATTCAGCCTGCACGCTACCCTAACACACGTGTGCAGAATGTAGTAAAATTGCACTCCTTTCACGACACATCAAACCATTTCTTCGCATCCGCTTACCGCGTATTAAGTTACACACACGCACATAGGGGAAGGCGGTAAAAAAAAAAAAACATTCAGAAAGACTCGGTTGCGCCCACATTTCTCTTCTTTTCCCCTTTCACGGATTGGGAAAAGGGCGCATCTTTGGCGTGACGCGCACTGTCTCCTGTCGACAGCCCGGCACGGCACGGCACGGCACCGAACGAGCCACAAAAGCGAACGGCGGAAAGGGGAGCGACGGAGGGGTGCTAGCAGAGAGGCAAGGGCAGACAAGAGCTGGTAGGTGAAAACGGGGAAGCAACGGGCAACCGTGCGGCAAACCCGTATAATGAATCATATCATCGGCGGAGATGAGCCGTAGCGAACGGGTCCAGGGGGTAAAATGTCTCTCTTTCTCTCTACGCAACATTTTCCGCCCCTTTGATGTTGTGCCGCCTGTGACAGATTGCGTATTTTAGATTTTCCCTTTTCTCAGCCGCCCGGTGCGTCAGCCCCGGAGAAGGCACGTCCTTTGCGCCGTTTTGGCGTCGTTCGGCTTTGCTACACGAATGCCGCTCTGGTGGCTTTGAAGCGCTCTGGGTCGATGTTTAGGAAAACGAAACAAAATGAACACACACGCACACACACACACAGAAAAAAGAAAACAATATTCGGGGCAAAGTGCGTGCGGTTTGGCTTGATACCTTTTGAGCATTAGGGGAAAATCCCTGTGTAAGTGCGTATGAAGGGGTTCGTCGCCTGTTTTGGGCGCTGGAAGTCTTTTGTTTTGCGTACGCCTGTGCGCGATTGCGTTTGTTACGCTTTATCTTTCTCTCTATATCGTTTAAAACATTCATACAAAGAAAAAAAAACAGAACGTCTTCTAACTCCGTCTCTAACGCATAAGCTACGCCGAAATATTGCGCCGGAATGTTTGCGCATACGCTTTCGCGCGGCCAACCATTCGCGCGGTGTGTTCGTATCGCGTCGCGCGGTACCATCGCCGGACAACTGTATCAAATTTCAATTGTTTTATTGCCAATAAGCCAAAACGGGGCGAATTACGAGATTTCGTATGAGATTTCTCTCTCCAAACCCTTCCCCCCTTGAATTCCCCGCAGCTGCCGCCACGGAACGGGATCTTGTGCCTAAGCATCCACTCCAACTATGCCGCCAATGCCGAAAATGCTGCGCACGCACCGCGTGTGTTTTTATTCCGCCGCTCCGCTCCTCCACACACTCAAACCTACCCCCCATTTTGGGGTGGCAAATGAACCAAGCACCCGGGCGATGGGGAACAGGCGGCAAAGAGCCAGATTTATGGCCCTAATCAAGACACCTATGGTGCGCTGTTTGATGAGACTCTCGCATTCTTTTACGTTTTTATTCCAAACGCCTCGGCCGCCCGGTATGTGTGTTGCCCGTTTCTGCGAGTGGGGTGGGTTTTTTCCTTCAAAAACCAAAAAAAAAGCTCCATGCCTTTGAACCGCGGAATTCCAGTTTGATCGGTTAAAACTGTGTTTAAAGGTTTGCGGTCCGTGTATGCTTTTCTTTTTCGCTGCTGTTTTTTAATTTGTGCGGGACCAATCGGCGGCGGTGTTGGGAAAATCGAGATGCGAATGGCGAGATATGATGGATAGATATCAGCGGCCAACACCGTTGGTCCCCAAACACGGTGCGTGGCGGCTTGAAGCCGGTCAGCCCGATCGGCCGAAAACATCGCTTCTCACGCGCTTCAATCGGCGGCATCATTCCGGCGACCATTCCGGGCGTTTGAACCGTCATAAATTTTGCAGCTTTAATATCTGGTCCAACGTTATCAGCGGCGCGTAATCTTCGTACGCTCGTCGATCGTACGGTTTTACATATTATTTCAGCTCGCGCAAGGGGCCCCAAAACGGCAGTTCAGCGGTCGGTAAGATGAGACGGTTGCGCAGACAAGCTAACAAGCCGCCTGCGCGCCCCGAACTAACTCGCGTTTTGTGCAGCAAAACGCACGATCGTTGGGGCTTTTGTTGGGATAATTAGATATCGTGTCGTGTCGGGTGAGGAGAAGGAGCGGTGGAACTATCAGACCCAGGCAGCGGTGAATCAATAGTCGTCTGCTTGGGATGCGTAGCCAAGCTCTTGTACGAGGTCCTAACAAGATGGGTGAAATAAGAATATTTATTTCGCTCGTCCATTGTTGGATGATTTCCAGTGACATAACATTTAGAGTATTTTTTTTTAATTGCTGATTCTTTCTTGATCAACATTGTAGAAGCGTCTTTTGGGGACAACATCTTCACAATTATCAACTCCTGTCCCTGCACTAGATCTCCCTCGATATCCTTGGAATGATATAAGTTTGTTCGTTGTAAGCAATTGCTGTGTCCAATAGCCAGAAGTAGCTTATAAGGCACTATCTCAGAGTTGTGCGCCCTCTATCAGAATCGATTACGTCCCTCAGGTTCAACATGTGTAGTACAGAAGAGCTAGATAAAAGATAAAATAGGCAAAAATGTGGAGCTGGACAATTTTGGAACATTTTTGGACCCAGTTCCGGATTTCTGGTGTTGTTCCTAAAACGTCTAGTATCAACGGAACTGTCGGATTCGTCAAATTCGTTGAGAGCGTCGAAATCGTTGGAATCGTCAGTATTATTTGGAATTATCTGACCCCATCGGACCACTTAAGAATTCAGCACATTATGTATTACTCCGTAGCTAACTACGAAGCTAACTTGCAAATAAAAGAAATGAAGAAGTAAAGTAAATAAATAAAGTAGTCCATTTTTCGGATCCGGAATCACCCTTGTTGGAATCAGATGTCGCTATTCATGTTTCGAATCCATCACTAGGTTCGATTCTTACACTACGCTCTAGCACGAATCGAACAAGACTTTAGATTTCAACAAACCTATTGAATTATCGTCATGTATCTAGAACAAATAAGACAAGCATTGTCTCGAACCTGTCAAATTCCAAACATTTTTTAAGTCTGATGTCTTTCCAATTGCTGCCAGAGCGTGATGATCCTTGTAAGAAGTCGTACGAACTTTTTGTACACTCAGCTTGTAATCGCGTACGACTTTCTAAACCTGTCGAGAACCTACCAGTACCCGAACCACGATTCGATGCGCTCCGATAGGTACTTGTCCCAAGTGCCACAAATCCACTAAACGACCACTAAACGGCTTCTAAACGACTCAAGTTCTCTACCTAAACGGAATATAAAAAGACTTCGTTTAGCAGACGGCAAACGACTCATGCATTCTAAAAATAGCGAAAAAGCTGGTGGCGCTCTATGTTGGTGGGATACCCTAACCAGTTGAGCTTCATCGCTTGGAGGAGAGCTTTCTCATTTCCTCTGTACTGTTGTATGGTTTCACATTGTAGTTATGCATCGCTAGAACTAGAACGGCGATACAATTATTTAAATACTAAACTCCAATGGTAACCACCTGCATTGAAACAAGTGAGATTTGAGTAATGGTCGTTGGTGTTGATACCCACGTATTTGACCACACGACCATTCATATAGATTTTTGCTCGGAAAGTTAGAAGGCTATATAGGTCATGATAAGATGAAACTTGCCGAAACACATTGCAAGAAAAGGATAGCAATATAATAATCAGTTTTAATACGCCATCTATACATCAAACCAATGAAGCTGTGGAGCTTTCATTTTTTTTTCTATGGATATTCAATCTTCCAGTCGTTTAAGCTTAATCTGTGGCGCTTGGGGTTGACCTGCCCACCACTACCGGATGCTTTAAAATATCATATAAAAATTATTTTATTAGTGAAAACGTACTAAAGGAGACTGTATACGACAAACTAAAACTAAAAATTATGTTTTCACTAAATTATACAATTTCATTTTTACCACAAACCACCTGTGCGGAACAACCCTGCCTCGCGGTACAAAACGAACGATTTAACGAAACATTTTTAACGAATCTCACACCGCCCAACTGACACTTGTTGCGCGCTGTCAGATTTGCTACGCAAAAAATGATGTTGTTATTTTTAATCCATTCCACCTTTTAGTTGTTTCTGTTGCGTTTTTACCTACTTTAAAACACTCTAAAAGTGGTGTTTAGTGTAAATGGTTAACTAATAAGTAAGCAAAACGAAGGGAAAAAAAACCCGGTTCTAAACCGATGTGATAGTGTAGTGTAGTATAGAATACCCTCCACCCGAAAATGCATCGTCTGCTGGTGCGTGGAGTAGTGCGTGGAGCAGCAGCTTCAATAGATAGCTCCAGCCGGTGGGTGCTCCCGGGCCCGAAGTTGCTACACACGGCAAGGCCGTGCTTATCGGACGCAGGCAGCAGCGGCGATCGGCGGGCACAATCGCCGGAAACCAGCGCGTCATCGGCGGCAACATCATCGACAGTTGATAGTGCTGATAAGGTGAGCGCGAGCCAGGAAAGAAGACCGGCGGACCAACTAGCTAGCCGGGCAGACACACTCGAAACGAACGATGCGACTCTGTTTACATGGTTGCAAAGAGCAAACCAAGACGTAAATTGTAGCGAAGAAAATGGCACATTGGAATTGGTTGGAAAGTACGGGAAAGGCGCAGCAGATTGGAATTTTGATTAAGAAATGGAAATAATCCAGACGTCAACAGCGTGTTGGCACAGATTTTGGAGTCGTTTCCCTAACCATACTCAATCAGTTATCAGTCCTCTTGAGCTGGATGGGATGAAATCACGTCCTTCTTTAACAATGGCTTCCCTTCGGACCATACGGAATAGATAGTGAAGCTATCAATTAGGGCTATTCAATAGCTACTGTCTTCTGTCTACAGAACGAGGCACTTGAGATTGACGATGGTAGATTTTGCATATTAATTTTGAACCAGAGGCACTAAATGTATCATGGATGTTAACAATAATTGAAAGGAATTAATATTTTAAAAGCAACGACATTGTTGTCTCGCTTCTGACACTCAGGAAGGGTCGTTAAGGCCACGTATTTTGATATTTCTTTTTAAAAAAAAATGCAGTTGGTAACAATCACTTCCACTTTGTTGTTTGAACAGTGCAACGCTATGCACCCAATGCAACTTCCGTGACTTGCAAACATCACAACACATCTAATTTCGTTTGCATACAGAAATGAATCATAAGGTTCGGTTCGAAAAGCACCTTACGACAGCTCTTCGGAGGGAGATGATAACGAAGAGAAGGTATAATATTTGCCATGTAAATGAGTACAAAGGTGGATATTTCATCTCTTCTTGCTTTTGTGCAACGATTGCTTTTTCCCAGTCGTCAAGCAGAATTGATACCTTTTTGCTCCCGGCCTCTAACGAGCCTTCGCGTTTTCCCATTCAATTAGCCCCGCCTGTTAGCGAACAGATGCTAACGGCGAACACTGCTGACGATTAACAACGATCCTACCCGATTGCTCTGATGACCGATCGATCTGTAACGGCAAAAGCAGTAAACATCAATATTTACCACCAGGCTGTGGTTGCAGCTGGGGGATTTAAGATCGAAGAAAGAATTATTGTTGAAAGTGCTAAAAATAGAAACACATTTTCAACTAGGTATCTAAAGAACTGATAAAATAAACAAATTAATGCATTTGGCTTTCCAGAACAAAAGCACAACATAAACAACATTGACCCTCAAGGTGACTCACCACGACACTCATGCATCTCCTCCCCTGGCCACCTGAACCAAAATTCGGTCACAAACATAAACGAAAGCATAAAAACGAAACACCTAACTCCACCGTTCCAGTGTGTTCGTGAAGCATCGTCGCCGTTCGCGTACAGGGAGACCAAAGAGAGAGAGAGAGGGCTGCGGAACATGCGTGGTAGCGACCACTACCGTCATGGCCTGCCTTTGGTCACGTCTTCACTTTCTTCCTTGCACACGCACACGCACGGCGAATGTCTTCACACAGCATAAACGCGCTAGCATAAAACATAAGCCGAGGGGGGGGAGGGCGCACTCTATGTATAGCTGTATTCGTGTACCCTTGCGCGGTCCTGTCCCGTGGTGTGCGTACGTGCCGTTTCGTCCGTTGTTTACAAATATAACGTAAAGCCGAGCTGAAACGGCACCACCACTCCCTTCCTCCCCCCCCCCCCACAACCCACCTTCTTACCCGTTTCACGGTCGGCGTCGCTTCTCACACACTGGTTCTGGTTTTTTCGCTTCGCCCGCCTCACAGCAGAACAAATCGAATAGTGAACGCGAACGGTCACAGCCAACTACAGCTTCGACGCTCAGCGACAGCTTTGGCCGATTTCACAGCTATCTGCGAATATCGCTTACCGAGCGGTGCAATCTACGCTGCAAGTACTGCATGCCGGCGGACGGTGTGCAGCTGACCCAGAAACAGCAACTGCTAACCAGCGCGGAGGTGCTCCAGCTAGCCAGCCTGTTCGTGGCGGAGGGCGTCCGCAAGATACGGCTCACCGGCGGCGAACCCACCGTGCGCAAAGACCTGACCGAGATCGTTGCCCAGCTGAAGGCCACCAATCCGCTGCTCGAAAGCGTGGGCATCACCACGAACGGCCTAATGTTAACGCGCCAGCTCGTCGGGCTGCAGCGGGCCGGGCTCGATGCGCTCAACGTCAGCCTGGACACGCTGCGGGCGGCCCGGTACGAGCAGATAACGCGCCGGAAAGGCTGGGACCGGGTGATGGCCGGCATTGACCTGGCGATCCAGCTCGGCTACCGGCCAAAGGTGAACTGTGTGCTGATGAAGGGTGAGTAGCGAAGCGCAAAGTAGGCTGTGTTTTTTTGATTTTGTTTGTTTTTAGATGTGTTGTGGAGTTTGTTGTGTGACCGCACAAAACCGAACCGAAGTGGTTGTGTTCTGTGTGTGTGTTTGTGTGCAAAAGGAATTCAAAATTTGAAAAATACGTTACAATCAGAGAATAAAGACTGGATTATATGGAAAATGAAGAGGAAAAAGAGGGAAATATCGAGTGGAACTCGTTCAACCCATAACGATCGTTCCCGAAAGCTTAAGTGACGACACTGGTGTCTTCATGCCAGGCAAGTGTGATAAGCGTTAAAGCGATAAGGGCCGAAAAAGGTCCTCCAAATTGCCTCAAGCAGGGTTTAGAATGTGATAATAGTTTCGTGTGCATATGGTGATGAAACGATAAGTTCGAAACACTGTTGTATGCACCAATAGTGGCGGGTCTTGTTGTGCGGTCTTTGATTAACCTCATTGAAAGCCCTTTGCATTTAATCACGTGGTTTTGATTTGAATTTGAAAACGTGTTTAACACGCTACATTTGCTTTGTGTGTTTGTATGTGTCGTGTGTGTGTGTGTCTATTTTAATTACTTCTTCCCGTGTCCAGTCTTTCTGCTGCTACGTGTGCTCCTTCAACCCCTGGGTGCAACGTGACGTATTTGTTTTTTAAATTTTGTATTTAATTGCCCCACACAAACGCAAACACCTCCCCCGGCATTGCCATTCCGGGTGACTGTTTTGTGTGTGTGTGCCACACCCACCACAACATCCCCCACACACACACACGATCATACCTGAACATTACGTTTCTCATTTCCCCCAACCTGGCCAGGCTTCAATGAGGACGAAATCTGTGACTTTGTCGAGCTGACGCGCGACCGGAACGTGGACGTGCGGTTCATCGAGTACATGCCGTTCACCGGCAACCGGTGGGACACGGACAAGATGGTACCGTACCGGGCGATGCTCGAGACGATCCGGGCCCGCTACCCGGCGTTCGAGGCGCTTCCGAACGGCCCGAACGACACGTCCAAGGCGTACCGGGTGCCGGGCTACCGGGGGCAGATGGGCTTCATCACCTCGATGACGGAGCACTTCTGCGGCAGCTGCAACCGGTTGCGCATTACCGCGGACGGCAACCTGAAGGTGTGCCTGTTTGGCAATACGGAGGTGTCGTTGCGCGATGCGCTGCGCAGCCCGGGCTGCTCGGAGGACGATCTGCGCTGTCTCATCTCGGCCGCCGTCAAGCGCAAAAAGAAACAGCACGCAGGTAAAGGGTGTGGCACGGGGACAAGGGGAGAAAGAGAGGGGAAGTTGCATCGGCAATGATGATGAGGTGTGTGTGTGATGCTTGTGTAATAACAGGTTTTTTGCATTCCTGGCTCTACACACACACACACACGCAACTCGCAACTCGCACCCGATGCGCAACTGGAATTTCCATTTTCGTTCCAACCAACCGTCGCGAACACCGGTGCCGGTGGGATTCTGGATTGTCCCTTGTCCTCTCTCGCGGACGAGCGTCTGTTTTTTTGGGTTTCAAAATCCCTCCTCACTCAACCCACTTTTCCTTCGCAGGAATGCTCAATCTTTCGCAGATGGAAAACCGACCGATGATACTGATCGGTGGGTAGGTTCGGTTACGGTGGAAGATCGACCAGGATAGCCGCAGTTTTTCACGACGATGATGATGATGACGATCACCCCCCTTTTAGGTTTAACGAAGCAAGCAGCAACAAGCAGCAGGGTAAGAGAGAGAGAGAGAGAGAGAAAGAAAGAGGAAGGAACTGATGGCCAACTTTAATAGATCAAATGACCGCGCGTTTGTTGATTGCCTTCAAATGAGTGCACAAAAGGTTCTATGACCTCCATGGCGCATATTGACGATATATTGCTTCAATGGTGCGCGGTCAGTATGCGTGTGACACGCGGTGCATGTGTGTGTGTCAATATGCTTTGCCGGAGAAAAGGGAACCTCCGATAAACAAACAAGGCCCCGGCCAGCGATCATAACCGGCTCAAGACGGTACTTACAACACCCCGTTCGGAAGAAAATGATCAGTAAGAAGAGCGCCTCAAAGTGGTACAGAAGTTCGCACACACCAACACCACCACGTTCGGGCCGAGAAAATTGCCGACCGGCCCTCCCCACTACAAACCGTCAAGGTTCGGTTAATGTTTCGCTGCGCAAAATACTTTTCTGTATCGATCGGTGATCCGTTGCGTTTGACAACCGTGGCGTCGTTTGACCTTCTCCAGTAGAGCCAATACAGTGCTGGCTTTGTGGTTGAGTGTACTCTGATTTATTTTCCCCCTTTTAAACGCTCCATTGATTTATGAACATTACTAATTGAAAGCATTTTATTGTTTTTGAATTGCAGGAGCACCAGCACGTTCCACCAACACAACCTACGCACAAACCACCACCCTCTTCCAGCGCCGTCCAGCGCTGCAACTGCAACAGCCCCACCGGCACTATGCGTCGCTCAGCCACGTGGACGTACACACGGGCCGCGCCACCATGGTCGACGTCGACGACAAGCTGTCCACGAAGCGGATCGCCAAAGCGCAAGCGACCGTGTACGTTGGACCTACCATCGCGGCGCTCATTGAAAACAACGAGCTGAAGAAAGGCGACGTCCTCTCGATCTCACAGATGGCCGCCATAGTGGCGGCAAAGAAAACGTCCGATCTGATCCCACTGTGCCACAACATCCCGCTGTCCTCGATCAAGGTGGAAACGAACCTGAACAGCTCCACGCACGAGGTGCACATACTGGCGAAGGTGAAGTGCGACGGCAAGACGGGTGTGGAGATGGAGGCCCTGACCGCCGTTTCGATTGCCGCCCTGACCGTGTACGACATGTGCAAGGCGGTCTCGCACGAGATCCTGATCAAGAACATTATGCTGGTGGAGAAGACCGGCGGCAAGAGCGAGTTCTACCGGAAGCAGTTCGGTCACGATGCGTCCACGCTGGAGACGCGCACGATGGAGCAGCGCGCGCCGGAACGGATGCCGCCGCCAACGCGCCCCTACCGGACCGATCCGATCGTCACGAACGAACAGTTTGTGCCGATGTACATCTGAAGGCCAAAAGTCAACCCCCGTCGTGTCGTCCCCCGGTCTCACTCACCAAAAGCAAACAAAAAAACTACATCCGCTTTGCGTGTGCGTAGCGTGCCGTTGTGTGCCTTTATTCATTAAGCAAGCGTTTCTTTCCTACATACACACACACACACACACACACGCGCGCGCACTCCTCATCGATCGTCCACGGCCGTTTGGCCCCAGTCCAGTGCCATCCGGCTGCTGCCACGTGATATTGCCTGCAGCCGTACCACCAGCTCCCCGTACGTCTCGCACGCGAGACCCTTGTGTTTGGAGCCGTCGGCCAGTATCTTGGGATCGCGCAGTTCCGGATTCACGCCGCTCAGCCAGCTCATCGCCGCGGAGCAGAGGTTCGAGTACTTGGGGATGAAGAGTGGTGCTCGTATTGTCCTCTCCGAGCCCGTGCCGCTCAGCGGACAGTGAACCCGCGCATAGCCACGGTTCGTTTCCACGTTCCAGATGTTGGCACCGTACAGGCTGAACACGATCTGGGGCCAACCGTGCGGGTTGGTGGATTTCATCGTAAACTCTACCGGCATGTTAAACACGACCGTGCGATAGTCCGACTCGGTGCGGGCGCTCTGCGTGACGGCCGATCGGAGACCGGAGACGAGTTCCCAGTCGGGGCCGGCCACAATGTCGTACCGGCAGAACAGACCACCGCCGTCCGGGCCCATCGGGAAGTGGGCGGATTCGAGCTGGCCCGTCACGGTTAGATGGAAGAAGCTTTCGCTCTCGCCGGATGTTAGCTGCAGTTCGAGCATCTTTTTTCACAACGATATATGAGCACTCACGCGGGGACACACACACACACGTGGACATGCAATAGAATTGATTGGAAAAGTCGACCAAACGACCGAGCAAAACGAACACAAAACGCCAAGAACTTGCTTTCGAAGGAAAAGAAACGGATGTGCTGAATACAACCTCTTCTGTTGTGTTGCCGACATATAACCATTTCCATGGCAACGCCACCAATACACGCACACACACCCAAAGGTGCGTGTTGACGTTGTAACAAGGCGGTACAAGTGTAAGCATTTTTGGGAATTATTTTGTTAGCGGTTAGCGGGTAAGTGAACAAAAAACAGTGACAAACGTTTAGAAATAGCATTAGACTACACACACACAATCACGGGCAAAGCGAGCTCGTTACTGTGGGGAGGTATATCTTTGTTTTAGGTGTATGTACTTCTATTTTACATCACACAATAAATCACTTGCACAGACTAGTTAGAGGCTGTCTATTGTAAGCAGCTTCCCTGTGACTTACTTTTGGGATGGAAAGAAAACAACAACGCACATTGGTAGTATGTTATGTTATTTTGCATCTTATTTTGTTTGCTTTTTTCTTTGTTTAATGCATTTTCCTCGTCTCTTGCTTTGTTCAATTCGGTTCTCGATATTCGGTATTCATTAGTTAGACGGCTTAAATTAACGATCCAGAACAGGAGGCCATGATACAAGGTTTCCTTGACTCTTTCCTATTGGAAGTGAACTTCATATGAAGTAAATTGGACTTAATAGCACCCTTTTGGGACAGGCGCCTTCTTATTAGATTTCTCCAACAAGGGTGCTATAGAGTTCAATTCCCATTACATTAAGTTCATTTCACATACGAAAGAGTCAATAAAGTTTCCCACAGCTATGAGAACTCCTGGAAAACCTTGTAGTGATAATCGTTCTTTTCTTCGGGCGTTGAGTGTTAGCAGGACAACAACTGTGTGCGCAAAAAGAGGTGAATGGTGTGTTGGAGCCGTTGGTTTTACGGTTGTTTCGTATCGTTTGCGAGGAAAATCTATTCCACAACAAGCCCGGCTGCTCGGTTTTCAAAGCCTTCTTGCGGAGGGTTTGAGTGTGTAACATTTTAAGCTCCGCTTTTCCTCTTCTGATCCCTCATACAAAAACACTCACACTGTTTTTCTTGTTTGTTTTGAGCTGCTAGCCGGGAAGAACCTGCTCCCACACCGAGGGAAAAAAAGTACAAACACTTACACACGTACGCACGGGGTAGGGGTAGGAGTGGGGGGCAAAACAGAAAAGGCTAGCAGAGCGGTATGGTGATCCGCTTGCCCTTATAGGTTGCCCACCAGCACGTTCCGGTTGCCGGACGATTTCTCGTCGGCCGCGCTCTCCTCCTTCTCGCTACCGGCCGGCTGGGACGGTTCCTGGCCCCGCACCTTAATGTTGTGCTCGTCCTTAAACTGGTTAATCTCGAGCCCCTTTTTCGTGATCTGCTCCTTTCCCTCCTCGATCAGCTTCTCCAGCTGCGCTTTGTTGAGCTCGAGCTGGGGCAGCACCACCTCGACCGTCTGTTCCACCAGCACGCCACCGATCAGCCGGAAGCACTTCCTACTCGATTCCACCGTTTTCAGTGTGTCGATGACGGTTCTAAAAAAGGAGAGAGACAGACACAGAGCCGAAAATGGGGAGTTGAAAAAACATGTGCACTTTGGGAAGAGCTCGCCGGACCAGGGGTGTTCCTCACCCACTCCCCGCTCGATTTACACCCCACTCACTTGTGCTCCTTCAGATCCATCTCGATCGTGTTGAGGTTGTTGACCAAATTTCGCTGCTGATTTCGCAGCTGCTGAAATTCGGCCGCGATCTCTTCCTGGCTTTTCTTCTCCTTCGGTTTGCCGCCCGTGCTGCCGCCGGCTGGTGGTGCGACTAGTGTGGCCATCGTCTGTGTGGTTGGTGGTGGTCGTCGATAAAGAACGGCAACTGTTCGGCAACTGGCGCTGGCACTGGTGTGCCTGTTCGGGACAAGGATGCGGGCGCGCGGGGGGTTCCTTTTTGGAGGATTCCTTTATTTGGAAGGATTATTTTCACACCGTTTACGAACTGTTTTTCTCTCTTTTCGCTCGCAGCTCGCTGTGAAAAATGTGAGAAATCGGGCGACGTTTGACGTTTCGCATTGACAGGCAGAGTGACCAGAAATACCGATTTTTCATATGCCTACCGATTCACAGATGACTACCCTAAAACCACCGACAAACCGACGTGACACTTCGAACAAAATGAGCTTCAAAAGTTGTCTCCTTATTTCAAATGAAAATACGTTAAACACTAGCGCCATCTCTATAATGATTCGCTTACTACACTGACACAGAGAAGAAACTGCTAAACCCCCTTTTTGTTTTTCTTCGCAAATTCCAATGCGTATTGTTTTATGTACTTCCCACATCTTTTGCATTGATTTGGAAACTTATAAAATGATTTTCCTGGGTGTTTTGTCCAATAATTCTCACAAAATCTTGCCTCACACTTCCTTCGCCATTTGTATTTAGAAAAGTTGTTTACATCGAAGCAGCAGTGAACAGAGCTTACTTTGACAGAAGTGTTCGCCTCACTGGTAAATGACAGTACTTTCGTGTGGGACACTTTTGTAACACCAGTGTCACGTCGGTTTGTCGGTGCTAAAACTACCGATTTTTCATTTTACCTACCGAAAATCACAGATTTTCTCATAATGCTGACCGAAAAGTCGTGCAATCATTTTTTTTTATTATTGAACTATAAAACTCAGCTAAATAATCTAGTCAATCTAAATAATCCAGCGAAAATCTAACGACAGCACGTATGATAAATTCGTATCCGGTAGAGCACTGCAGCGGCCCTAAGCGGGCGCGTGGAGCCCCGAGAAAAGGTTTAGAATTCCTAGTACAATTTTCAGATCGACACTTCAGAAAGACCTGCATTTGTGTGACCGGTGAACCAAATCTAATCCATATCTTAATCAATATCCTAGATAAAAGATGCATGTTATCGTGACATGAAACTTTCATTTGACGCATTAGCATCCCGTCCCTCCCCCTGCTTAACCCTTCCTTTTAACTGAGTTTCGAGTTAAAACCTACCGAAAACTACCGACAAAATCTGAAACTCATACCGCAAACTATAGATAAAATTTTAGTGCTCCTACCGAAATCTGCCAAAATCATCTGGCCACACTGTTGACAGGGTGCCGTTCGGGCGCAAGGTGTATGTATTGAAAAGGTGAATTGTTAGCTCGTTTCATCGTTCGGCGAGGGGCCACGGAGGTGACAAAATGCTGAAATTTTTTCGACTTGGTCAAAATTGAAAAAAAAAATATACACAAGTACGACCAAAAGTTCAAACCTCCGAATATCATTGATATTTTGTTTAAGAAGTACTAAATAAATACATTAGACCAGTAGAACGTCAATTATCCGGTGACGGATTAACCGGCTGCCGGTTTAACCGTGCGCATATCATTGACAGCTGTTCAATGGTGGCGAACATTTTCAGCCGTAGAGGGTCTTGTTGTTTCAAACTCCACACATGATAATATGACGTCCCAAGCGCCACAGATTAAGCTTAAACGACTGGAAAATTGAATATCCATAGGAAAAAAATGAAAGCTTCACAGCTTCATTGGTTTGATCAATAGATGGCGTATTACAACTCATCATTATATTGCTATCCTTTTCTTGCAATGTGTTTCGACAAGTTTCATCTTATAATGACCTATATAGCCTTCTAACTTTCAGAGCAAAAATCTATATAAATGGTCGTGTGGTCAGATACGTGGGTATCAACACCAACGACCATTACTCAAATCTCACTTGCTTCAGTACTGGTGGTTTCCGTTGGAGTTTAGTATTTAAACAATCGTATCGCCGTTCTAGTTCTAGCGATGCATAACTTCAATGCGAAACCATACAACAGTACAGAGGAAATGAGAAAGCTCTCCTCCAAGCGAGGAAGCTCCACAGGTTGGGTATCCCACAAACAGATGGCGCCACCAGCTTTTTTGCTATTTTTAGAATGCATGAGTCGTTTGCCGTCTGCTAAACGAAGTCTTTCTATATTCCGTTTAGGTAGAGAATTTGAGGCGTTTAGAAGCCGTTTAGTGGTCGTTTAGTGGATTTGTGGCACTTGGGGTAGTCGATGTCGTGGAATCCGTTACCACAGCCACATACATTTGAGTCGACGATCCCTATGCGTTGTAAATGTGCATTCATCGCATAGTGGTTTGACATGAGTCTTGATGTCATGCGAATGAATCCACGGACGTTGTATCACCCTAGGAGAGATGGAGTAAAAGAATCTCCCGAGATCATCGGCATCCCACATGCTCTGCTAACGAGCCAGCAATAATTGCTGTGGGATGCGGAGGAATTTGTGAGACTGAATCGATCGTTCAAAGGAATCGCCCTCAGAGGCGCCTCGTTTGGCCAAGAGATCTGCCTTCTCATTGCCCGGGATTCCGCAATGAGCAGGTAGCCAGACAAGCGATATTTGAAACGCTTTATTGAACAAAGAGCTTAGTGTTTCTAGAATTGTTTTAACAAAGTAATCAAAGCTCATTATCGCCTAAACGGATTTCAAAGTTTCGACTGTCAGTGAATATATAATATTGATCCGGGGGACTCGCGTTTATTAGAAGCAGCGCGTAAAATATGGCAGCCAACACTGCGACAAATATTGAGCATGACTGTCTCAATTTGAAGAAGGCTTGTTTGGATGTATTACATACACCACAGCCTGTGCCAACGCCTGAACAGGATCCGTCCGTAAAATATTGTTTCTCGTTGGGATGGCCATACCCCTACAAGCATTAAACGGCTTTGAAGGCATTCAGAAGGCATTTAAGGCCGTAGTCGCCTTAGAAGGCGAATAAAGATTTCAACCGAAACTTTCACGGCTGTAACGGGTTCGCTCATATCTCGGAACACTACAACAGTGCAGTGCTGAAGAGGCTTGTAAGGTTTTCTTTTGACAGTAGCAATTTCAAATTTCAAATTAAAAGCGAAATTTTTCATTGACATATTTCAAAGGCATTTAATTACTGCTAAATGCACTGCTGATCGCCTTCGATTCGCCGGCGATTACAAGGCGATTAGAAGGCATTTAATGGAAATATGCAGGTAGGGTTTAGTTGAACGCTCGAGAGCTGACTAATAGTTCGATTAAAAAGCATGCGTTTGTATCGGAAAACCCGGTTTTTGTAAAATTCACAAAAAAATCTCATGGCCTGCCGAGAAAAAAATCAGAAATTTTTTGTATGGAAACACGTGCCAACTAAAGAGCACTTAATCAATAGTTGGCAGGGAATCAAAGTTCAACCAAATAGTTCGGACTGTATTTATTTGTTTGGTATTGATATAAGGATTAGTTTTGTAATTGTGTCTTTAAAATCTCTGCGGTTGACTGGTGGAGCAATGTACATATGTATATGGAAATGATGATTAGATGTTCATTCAAAACGTTTATGCCAGTTATTTTTGAATGTCCTCAGTCATTAAATAGCAATTTGCACTCCTAATATCCATACACCTTCGTTCAGCTATTTAGCTTTGGCCAGAATGCGACAGATATATGCAAGATGTAATTATCGATATCTCTCTCACTCCGGCGCTTTTTTCAAAGCTTTCGAGCCAAAGCTCCTCCAAAGCTCGCAAATTATTGCAGTTTCATACAGTCGTCAGCGCCTCCAAATCGATGCGAATTTCCTTCGCCGGCGACGTCGGTTTTAAGTACTTGTGACGTCGGTTTTGACGTTTTGCGACGGTTTTGCGATGGAAAAAGCTTTTGCAAATGAAATTAGCTTTTGGCGACCTGTTCTGCCGGAAAGCCGGTAATTATTTCTTGCCAGTTCTGACGAGGCCATTCGCCAATTGATCGTTACGAAGCGTTGGTGTAGGTGGAACTCAAATAAATAAAAAAATGCAACGTGTTTCATGCATGATCATGAACCATCCCTCCATGATGTGATGTTCCAAAACGTTCCGGATTTCGTTGTATCTCTTTTGAAATTGAAAATAGTCATATTGAGCGTTACATTTTTTCTTCATCATTTTCTAGATGCCACGATCTACGTGTCCATGTCAGATCGATTGATGATTGATGATTGATTTAATCGCTATTTCTTGTGGAAGTCCATTCCCGAGCTATTTGTAAATAACTTTTCCCTCATATTCACATATTTGCCCTATTATTACATTAGTGCAAAATATAAATGAGTGCAATTTTCTCATTTGAAAAATTGGGAAGGTTACTTGACTACTATCTTGACTACTAAGCTTCGCCTCCAGACAGGAAGTTTCGTACTCGGTACATTCATCTCCGACATGAAGTTTGCCCCTTTCCTTTGGCCCCACCGGGCCGCATCATGGCCAAGGTCGGAGACCTCACCAAAGGATCGACGACATAGCTCTCCCCAGCACCCTCTCGCCCGTTGGGCAGCAACATTCTTCGCGTATAATAAAACACACAACCCAACACAACTCACCTGTCTGATCGATCCGCGTACCGGGATTGATGCATTTGCAGCGGAAATGGTTTGCACTTGCTATGCACTGCACGAACCCATGTCAAGTTTAACACGCTCAAAGTGAGCAAGTAAACCAATACAAGCACACACCAACACTCGATCGAGACAAGGTGTAGGTTGAACGGATTTACCTGCCGGTTGTTTTTCTTTATTTCTTTTTTCGATCATTATGCAATGCACAAAGCACATGCATATTGGCCAAACGGTCAAAGCACTGCTGTCTGCCAATCTCTCCCCGGCCCCCGGCGGATGTGTTTATTGGGCGAAGGGTGCACAAGCCGAAAGGAAAGCCGCGACGGAAATGGCTGGCAAAAAGAGGCATGTATCGGGTCGTGTAGTTATGAGGAAGAAATTAGGCATAAAATGTAACTAGAATGCATTTCATTAGAAGCACCCTCGAGGCACCACAGCAGAGTTGGAAGTTCTCCAGTCAAGTTGAACGACTATTATCGTCTTTTTATTTTTTTTCGCAGCACCAATAACTGCGTGTGAAAGCCCCGTCAGCGACCAAAACTCATCGTGTTGTGTTAAGCTCACTGCGCTGCTCGTAAAATTAATCCCCCTTCAGAGTAGACTTTTCAATGTGATCACGTAGCCACGGCGACGCAAGTGCATGATTGTCCGTGGGCAGTAAAAAGCACGAGCATGCTGCTGCGTGTACGCACATGGAACGCATCAAGTTAACTGCGCGACAATTGTTTCTTTCTCCATTCTTTCTCTCTCTCTCTCTCTCTCTCTCTCTCTCTCTCTCTCTCTCTCTCTCTCTCTCTCTCTCTCTCTCTCTCTCTCTCTTTCACTGTCACCGATCACCGGTGAAACCATGAAGAGAGGCTTGCGGGCGTGAAAAAGATAAAGTGCCACCAGAAACCAACCATCCCCTCGCCCCACCATACCCGCAGGCAAATAATTATGTGAGAAATGCATCCAACGCATCCCTCCCAACCCAAGGGAACCCGGTTTTAACTGGCACGAGCAACCCATTCTGGACGTGTTTTTTTTTTTTACGTAGAAGCAGCATTTGCTTTACGAACGCTCCGGAATCCGGCTCCCCTGAAGGATTCGTAACGATTACGGTCAGCCCGGTCCGGAAGAGCTTGAATCGGGTCCTGAGACCCTGCATTGATCTAAATACGAGCGGCCGTTGTGGTGCGTTGTGTGTGTGTCACGCACGGTACGGGGCAGAAGAAGATCGTGCGATCGTGCCGTGGTAGTAAAAGTTGCGCCCGCAACAACTGCAACGGCACAACAACTTTGATCAATGGCACCACCGCGTGTGTGTGTATTGATCGTGCGACCGATTGCAGGCCCATTTCCGGTTCTTCTATTTTGCTTCCCCTCTGGCACGGGGTGGGTGAAAAAGTGAAAGACACTTTCCACCATCACCGAGGGGGGAATGGGCAAGGATGATGTTTACTTTCGCACTAATGTTCTATTTTTGAAGCCGGTTTTTTGCTTTGCTGCAGCACCACATACCATAAACGCATAAATGACGAGCGATAGGAATTGCGTTGACAAATCTGAATGGCTTTCGAAAGGGACTGTTTAAATAATGGAGCAATACTTGAGCTAATGGGCAGAGTGTGTATGTGTGTGTGTGCATGCATTGCCATCTAGCGGAATTAGAAGGAAAGCAGCACGAGTTATATTGAACATGTTATTTAATGGGTCGTCGTTTTGTTTCGCCTCTCGGCTCGTTATGTGATCTCATTTGTTTACGGTGTGTTCAATTCCGTTTTGAGCTGTTATGAAGAATGGCGCTCATTAGGAAAGGAATGGGCTAGCAATTTATATTGACCATCAACCAGCGGAGATCTTCATCGATCGTATGGCTCAGACGTCAACGCAAGAGACTGCCAGCACGCTTGTCTTGCGTTCAAATCTCGCTCGGTGCAACACATTATTACCAAGACTCGCTCTTCAAAAAAAGCTTTTGCAAAGCATCTATTCCAACTAGAAAAGTGCATAATTTATATGAATATCTCACAACGCATTATTATCATATAACAACAGCCCCACATTACGTTTATATGGAGTGTGTCAAATGCATTAAAAAGAGCCTTTACAACTTCATTTTTACGATGCGTTGCGAGGGTCGTAAAGTGTACCGAAAAATTAGAACAATCTTCATTCCGCTTGCCAGTCAGGAACGGCCGCTACGCCACACCACGTTGGCTTCCATTGCCGCCCGCTTCTTGTTCCATAATATGCGCGCGAGAAACACCGGTCAAAACGATCGTGTCATAATGCGCATGATTCATGTGACAAGGTTCTGAAAAAAGTGACCAACATCACCACCACCACCATCACCGCTCTAAGAAAATTGTGACAATAATACGAAACTCATCTAATTGTAATGGTAGTAAAATGGCGCAGAAAGATACGTACAGCCGCTTCCATCGCTCTGTCGCACCGCTGGGACACAATCTGGGCCACACACTCAAATCACAAACCGTCCCAGATACCTGGTTTTGGTCCATCTACTTCCATCCTGGTTCTGCTGGTCTTCTCTTCCAGGTGATGCATGCAAGTCGGACTTTATCAAAAGCACAACACATCGCGTGAGTTACCGTCCGTCTGTCGATCCGCCGATCCGATCTGCGTCCTGCTAGCCGATGTGAGCGGTGGAAATGCAGCGAAAAGTGGAAATCATCGCCTCATCGGGTTCTTAATGGTTTCGCTGTTAATTTTCCTTTCCAAACTGGTCCGGTTTTTGTTTTTTCTAGTTTCCTTTCTGACAGGTAATAATTCCTTTCTTTTGCTCTCTCCTCAAGCGGGACTCTCGGCTGTGCAGTTGGCTTATTCACTTTCGATTCTGCATTCAGTTTTCCCCGATGATCTATCTGTATTTCCACTCTCCACTACCTTCCAGTCGCGTTTGTTGCTCGTTAGTGCATTCAGCTTTTTTCAAATCTTTCCAGATTCCAGTTTCCGCGCTGCGCTCTGTTCGGTTTTCATTACCCACATTCTTGTGTTGATTCTCTTATGTCTCTTCCATGCGCTTGATCGTGTGTGTGTGTGTGTGTGTGTTTTTCTTTCCATTTTCCTCCCGGAACCCGGTTTCCACTCAGGCTGGGAAAGGAAGCTTGAAAGCTTCACAGCAGCAGCAGCAGCATCATCGCCACTATTCCAACCTTTCCCGACCGGTGAGAGCTTGGTGAAGGTGAAGCTCTCCATTACCGACGCATTAACGGCCTTGTTTCCTACGGCCGGTTGTGTACGGGTGCCTTCCTCTCCCTGGGCCGCTGTTGATGTACACGATATGCGGGAGATGCACGAGGTGCCACCCGGTACAGTCACAGTGGTTAGCGGTGCACCTGGAACAGCAGTTGTGAAGCTGTTTCATTTACACTGTTGGGGACGCTAGCTTGCATGTAAGAAAGAGTTTGTTTTATACTTGATTAACAGGTCGTATTAACATGCTTTCAAAAGTAAAAAATAGGTTCTCGCAAGCGACACCAATGAACTAAGCGACTCCTAAACTGGATCTAATCGGCTCAAGCTCTCAGCCTAAAGGGCATCTTAAAAGACTTCGTTTAATAGGCGGTAAACCACTGGAGCATTCTAAAAATATAAAAAAATGTCTTAAAAAATAGCACAAAATGTATGTAGCACATCAACGATGCTATGAAGCTTTCGTTTGTTTTCCTCTACAAATATTCGATTTTTCAGTTATTTACACTTAAACTGTGGCGCTTGGGCTATATCCTATTTTTTCCCCAGTTTATAATATTTGTTAGGGGAATGCGTATTTAATAACAAAAAGATGCAGCGGTACAACTTATTCTTCTTCTGCTTTGGCCCAGCAACCGTTGTCGGTCAAGGCCTGTCTGTATTCACCACTAGTGGACTTGGCTATCATTGGCTTAATAATTATCCATAGCTCGATAGTCGATCGTATGGGCTCGGTCCATTTGGGTCTTGAACTCATGACGGGCATGTTGTAAAGTCGTATAAGTTGATAAATACCATCAGAACGGCCGCAGCGAGTTGTAGCCTTTTTTCAGAAGTGCATCTGTTTGAAGTAAAAAGTTAAATATATATATCATTATGTAGTATGATACAAACTGGAATTATAGCTAAATTTTTAATTGAAGCTTCATCAAATTTATAAAAAAAAAACAGAAAAAAATATCTAAAAGTTACAGTGATACACAGTAAACAAAATTATGATTGGGTTATCGTTATATAAATTATTACTTTTTACTAATATAATGAGCTTCATTTAAAAGCTATATTGAAGATGTAAGAGAAGGAATAATTTGAATAAAATACCATTAATTTTAATTTTGTGATATAACAATGAACAATTTAGCTGTGATAAAAGTAAATAAAAAAAGTTAAAATAAAAATATAACAAAATATAACAAAATTAATTATCTCTACCAAACCGAATAAAAAAACCCCAAAAAACAAATCTCTTCCACATCTGTACCAAAACGCTCGCCACTCGCTGTGAGTTTGCGCGCCGCCACCTCCAGCAATGGTGCCCCGCCGCACATACGCTTTTCCAACACCGATGATCGGACCAGACGAGCGAGCGAACGAACGAACGGGCGAACTCCCCGAGCCGAGCGAAGTAAAAAGCGTTCCCGCACCGAAATCCGTCCGTTCAGTTAAGCTTCGACGTCCGCGCTGGATAGTCGACATTTCCCGGCATCTCGCGGCTTTTTCCATTTCGCGCTCGGTGTTGTTCATCTTCCACCCTGCTCGGCAGACGAGACGGTTAGTTTTCCCTCTGCGGGTGCTTTTGTGGTGCTTGGTGCGATCTTGGATCTTGGAAGCAGTGAACCAGTGCATCAATTGGGGGAAAAAACTGTTCACCTGTGACGTTTTGTGCGAAAGCAAGCGTGCGTTTGTGTGTGTGTGTATGTTAGTGACTGGTGAAGTGTGACTGCTGACCGGGTGTTTTGGACAGGGCGCACTTCTTGCGGTTCTTTGAAGCGCTTTGAGCAATTTTTCGTGATTTTTTTTGTGCGGCGCCAACCTGTTCACACAGAGCTGCCTCAAAATGCGATCGAAAGAACGATGCATTTGCGACCGACAGATTAGGGCACTGAGGAAACTGATTCCACTCCCGGCTTTGAAGTTGCTGGTGAAAAGCTGGTTTACCAGAGCCGGAGCTGGAGAGATAGAGCAGTTTTCCCGTTCGTTCTCGAACGTTTCATTCCCAGCGCTTCCCAAACTAGCTGAAGTAGATTGTACTATTTTTAGTTTACCTTTTAATTCCTCCCTGGATGAAGTGGCCACCCAAACTTATCGGGCAGTTTTATCTGTTTCCGTTAGCCGCGGCTAATAGCCGTTGATACCCGCGGAGCGAGACCTTTTCCGTCGATCAACGAATTTCCGTTTTCCCGTGCACACGGTCATTTTTTAGCTTTTTTTACTTTTTGGGGTACGGGCAAGGCGTTACGTTGTGTCGAAAATAATCATCGCAATAGTGTAATAAAGCAACAGTTGGGTTTGTGTGTGGGAAATAAAAATCTAGATCATTTTGCGTGCAACGTGTGTGAGTGTGCATCTTTGTGGAGATAAAGCACCACACACCGGGCGCGATTTATGATTATGCTTTCGTTTCGAAGGGGGCCCGCTTTTTTTCCTTCTTTCTCTTCTACCTTCGGGTTGAAAAGCGCGCTATCGTGCAGCAAAAGATCGCGCCCGTTTGGCGCGAAATCTAAATTAATAGCTCATCAATCATTGTGCTTGTGTGTGCTTTTCCTTGAAGGAAGTGTTTGCTGGTGCTGCTGTTGTTGTGCTACCAATTGCGCTTGAATTACTCACCTTTCGTTTGGCGAGGAGTAATTTTAATTTTCTACCCTTTTTTTTTGGAATTACAAACAAAAGGATGCTTTATTTTTAGCTTCAGTTTTGGGAGCTGCTAGTAAAGTAGGGAACACGGGAGAAAGTGCTCTTATCTATATTGAAATTACGATTACTTACGAATTCATCTTTTTCCTGTCTTATCAAGTGAACCAATCAAAAAGGGGGTTGTGAACAAACAGTGTGCAAACAGTGTGCATTTTAAATTGATAAAAATAGTTCAAAAGAGCACGAAAAAAAGGAAAGGCTTTTCCCAGGACAACTACAACTACGCTTTATTACAAGAAGTTACCAACAGAACGGCTTGTACGATGAACATAAAAATATCATTACTAGCTTTAATGGTAAGTGTTTAAACATTCTTTATCATAATTTTGCTTTAATTTGTGAGCGTTTGCTCTTGCTCTTGAGGAGTATAATTTACAAACATTATGCGTTTACTATTCCGGGACTCACTGCAGCAACAACAAAAAAAAAAAGCCTCACAAGCCACCGTTCAAAATCACTCATCCGAAAACGGTCGCGTCTACACGTGGTTTTGCTGTCTTCAAAAACAAACAGAAGCAGCAAACGAAGAACGACAAATAAATGCACAAAATCATAATGCACATGGCTGGTTGTGGAAGTGTGCCAAAACGGTTTGTCCTACCCAGCTTCCTCTCTCTCTCCCTTTATTACAACCATGATGGTGTTTGACTGCATCGTCCAGTGCGAAAACTGTGATATCAAGGAGAAAAAAAAATGTGTAGAAGAAAATAAAATTCAGGTCGGTATACCAGTCTAGGTGCTGTGGCAATGTAAAAGCAACGGGACACTTCTAAGACAAATATCAACTGAACAAAACAAGTGCGAGCTGGGATAGCTATTTGTGGGCCTTTTTTTTTGGGGGGGGGGGGGGGGCGGGGGGTAGTGCAAACCCGGTGAAGGTGTGTGGGAGTTTAAAAAAGAAGGTTTCAACTTTAAAGATCTCAACTCCACCACCGTGTCACCACCGTGTGTTTCGGCTTGATTGTTTGCCACGGTGTCATTCGGTGAGTGTTGGTCATCATGAGCGAAAGCACGCTTGGGACCAACGACCAATTTCGGTAAAGTGACGCTACCATCTTCGCATCGCAGCATGGTGTCATCTTTTCTGCCGAATTTTACCGCTGCCTTTCCGTCCGGTGATGTGTCCCAATTCGCAAACAAAAACGGGGGGAGGGATACGCATACAGAAGCTAACTTAATTAACGATGTATCTAACACCACGTAAAATGGGAGGGCAGTTTGTGCAAACTTCATGCTCGAGTTAGTGAAAGCAGCGATAGGAGCAAGATAAGCAATAAAGCAAAAACAAGCGAATGAAACCACTAACGGCGTGTGAAGTGTGTGAGAGGTTAGCTAATCGGGTCTATAAATCGTTTCCAGCTTTGATTTTTATTGCACTCAAATTAAATTTGCCTAATCTGTGATGTGTGGCTTCACGCGAGAGCCGTGGCGACCCAGTGTGATCCGTTGTGATGATATGATTTCAGCTGGTTTGTGTTGCAAAAAAAAACAAAAGAGACTAAGATGCATAAACACAATGACGGTATTTGCGAATTGATTTGCTATCGTGCTGCAATAACTCAAAACTAATGATACTAACCCGCACACATATAAACTGTCTGGTGCAAAAAGGAACGCCATTTTTCCATTGTTTTGTTGCACTATCGGGACAGCAAGGCTGTTTCAATCGCGCCCAGACTGGATGCTGCCAAATCGATAAGAAATACGCTTGATACCTTACCTTTCCGGGACGAACGAACGGCCGGACGGATGGACGGACGGACTGGTCCTAACAAAAAGCAAACCAACTCAACTGTACTCCTCAAAGGGCTCGTGCGATGCGATGCCAAAAGTGCTTGGACTCGCTTGTAAAGGAAAATGGGGAGTGTGGGACAGAAGGCAAGAGCAAACGCCGGTAAATGTGTGCTGTTTGTTTGTTTTTCCTTCGCTTCGCACCGTGCGGTAGGTTTGCACCATCTTTTGGCCGGGCGTCCGGCAACTTTGGTGGTGGTGCTGTTGTTTGGTCGGAGATTTATGGACGATCGCCAGTAATAGATTCCATCCGCGGGGCTGGCGGGAAATGATGCTGCCCTTTTCTTACGTGGCGAGAGCCCGGACGCGGTAGCGAGTGGAACAATTTGAGTGTCTTCTGCATTGGATAGGCAACCGGCACAAGAACCATTTCAACGGGGCAACCGAAAAAGGGAATAGAAAATAGGAAAAATGCGTCGGGGAAAAAAACAAAATCACAGAATAGTAATGCCTCAGGTACAAAACAACTGCACCATACTTACCATAACGTACACTTACATACAAACTTAAGAATGTGTGGAAAGATTGGTTCAATTACTGCGCGTTTGTTTTGTTTGTACAACGAGCGACTGAGTGCAAAGGAAGTGACTGATCTAAGGGAAGCGATGCAACTTGTAAAACCATTCAGATTTAGTTTACAAGTGCTTCGGAAGCATGATGTACATGTTTTAAACCCGAAAAGATCCATAAAGCTGCTGAACGAACAATTTCGGTACAAAAGACTTCAACGCTGGAAAAGTGACGAACCTTACACCAAGCGTACGATCACTTTAATCGATTGTTAAAAACGAGATCGAGACATTTTGAATGCAAACATGAGCTTTATTAATTGTGTCTCGTGCATTTCTTTGCTAATCTGCTTCTTTTGAGGGCAACAGGACCATAAAGCAATGCGTCGGCGGGATTAGCGGGGAAGGTGGAAGGGAAGGAGAATCTCAACCCATTTGAAACGGCCCATTGCTACCGACACTCTATCCCAAACCATCCGTGCCGTGCCGCATTTGCCGCTCACGCGTTTATCTATGCATGAACGGGCTAAAAAGATACCGTAAGCGATGGCCATTCGGGTGAAGAATTTACGCATAATTTAAGCCCGCATTGCACCATTGCCCGCCCGCCTTCGGGAGAGCGAGAGAGAGAGAGAGAAACTATAAAGGGGGAGTGGAAAAAAGGGCCACAATAGTATGAATCAGTTTTGAGGTTTATGTGTACTTTACCATTGCGTTTTTATCGCTTACCTAGACCGCGTGAGTTCCATCCCACGGTGTCCGTTACACGCTGCGGTTTTTGGCTTTTGCTCGGCAATAGAATTGCGAAATCCACTGCGCTGTGTTTAGTATTGTTCCTACGGGGCCCGGAGTTTCCTAATCAAATAGAGGTCACACTATTCACAGTAACAGTGAGGTTAAAAAGCATTCGAAAGAAAGTATGTCTTCTTCCGCAAAACAATCAAACAGGCAGAACACAAATCAGATCACCGCATGTGGGCCAGTTTAGCCATGATTAGTCATTTGTTTGCTGGATTTAACACCTCCGAAATTACTGCCACTGATCCATATTGGGCAAGTAGGTGTGCCGCGCATTCAAAACCATCGCTTTGGATTATGATAATCCGGCACTGTATGCTTGCGCCGAGCATTATAAATCGGGCCACAGCGGGGGCTATAGTCGGTGCGGCGAAAGCGTGCGTAATAATAACAGGGCCTCATTTTCGAAGGCGAAGGAAGTACCGTATTAAAATTAAATTGTTTACCTTTCACGCGAGTCCACCCGAGCGCAGTGCATTGCATTGTGTGCAGTGGCGTGAAGACGTTTAAATGAAGCTTGGTAGATTGGAGAAAGAACCAATCAATAAGAATCGAATGGAAGTGTAACTATCACTGCTTACTGCACTTCGCTGGTCCATATTTGGAGCCGATTAAATGGAGTTTAATTTATGTGCATGCCGTGTGCGTTTCTGTTTTGCTAGAAGCAACTATAGATTCCACTTTCTCCAATATCGCTTTCACGGAGATACATTCCCCGAAAAAATGAATAAAAACCCATATTTTGTTGCTCGAACAAAGGCAACAGCAACAAACCAAAAAGAATGCAAACGAATCTGAAGCCAAAGAGCAACACATCTGGCTTGTAAATTCATTTTGTGAATGAAATTTGCATTCAAATCGTTTGCCAATGCCTCGGCGCGGCTAGAGCAAGCCATTTTTTTTTTTTTGTTTTTTTGGATGAACAGACAGAAACAACAAAAAAGAAGCATCTTCAACACACAAATCTTCCACAGCAGAACGAACAAATTGAATGGTTGATTTGCTAGCGTTGTCTTGCGCATATAGCACAACTGCCTTCCCAATGGAACGGATGAGGTTCTCGCGCAACGGTTGCGATTTGTCTGCAGATTTTTTGCAATTTTGCCTTCTCACTGCGGCTCAATGTTCTTGTGCTTTAGTTTCGATCACACCGACACCGACGCTGCCGAAGAAGCGGTGGCGAAGTTAGTCCACGCTGATTATTTATCTGCCACGCCCGATGCGGAACAATTTGTACGGTTTTGGAACCAACTGCGGGATCCTTTCGCTACTCACTGTGCCCAAGGATCGCCGATGTTTGCGCGGTTTGTGATTGTGCTCTCCGTTCCTTTGCGCAACGCGCTTGCGTGCCGCACTTGGGGGAATTGAAATTGAACGGTTGCGTGATGTACCGCGCGCTCGCTGTGCGATTGCTGTTTGCTGTTTGCCGCAAGTGGTATTTATTTTTCACTTATCCTTTTGTTCTTGCGTTTTCCCGCACTGCATTGCACGTGAAGGCAAACGCGGGGAGGAATTAGAGATGCGATCGTCCTGTGCGAACGATCGGAAATGGTCCCTTGAGAGTGGGCTCTTGAGGGCCTGTTTGCTGTTGTTGTTGTGTGCAAAATTCTAGGTTCTAGAGGAAATAAAACCTACAATCGGTACACTTTGTCTGGCCTTGTTCAACTGCTCTGTCTCTCTTTCCCGTGATCAATCAAAGGGTAACCGCACACGATCATGCGATCGCACGACACAGGGACGCATCAGAGTGCAATGGTACTCGGGTTCGTCGTCTTTAGCAGCGAGCATCCCCAGCGGGGTTTGAAGTTCAGGCTTAGACCGCGGATAATTGAAACATAAATCATTTTGCAATCAAACACAACGCTACATGCTGGTAGTTTGCGTTTCTGCTCTATGCAATTTTAATGAGGCCGCCTTCTGATCTGATTCACTTTAGCGGTTTGCTGCTTGAACGCTTTTGGTGTGTGTGTGTGTGTGTGTGTGTGTGTGTGTGTTAGTTATTGCCTGGAATTAAAGCTTGATACGACTGTGTCGTCATCCCGTACCTGTACCAGCGGGTGTAGAGCAAACAAACCTAATCGTGTGATGGATTATTCCGGCGCTACCCTGCTAAGCCGCTTAATTGTGATGATGTCTTCATCTTGACCCTCCCAAAAGCTATTCCCAAAACCACAGCTCGAAAGGAAATGGAAAATCCAACAATCAGCGGCCGGCATTGTTGTGCCACAGCCTTGGCACAGTGTTTTAGCGCCGGATATTATTGCCCCATTCGCTCCAGGCCCGCGCGCCTTAGTGGAGCCCGGAACATCATCGACCCGATCATGACATTGTCCCAAATTATGAATATTTGAGGGAGAAAAATAAACACACATGGTTCACACACGCACACAAAAGTGAAAGGCACGTTCCCTGAAAGACGATCGATTAGCTTCGGTGCTTCGGAGTTCGCATTATCGCCTGTACGGTGGATGGAAGAAGGAAAGAAGTCTCCCGAAAACCCCGCAACGACTTGACCCAATTAGTGACAATTTCTCGGTGATGCGCTTTTGGGGCGGAAGTTGACTCGAACGCAAACAGAGAATCATCTCCAGTGACGATCTCGGGCAGGATTAGCATCCTCAACTCATCCGCAGTGTGGGCAGGTTTGGCTGGCTTTTTGGACAGCATAATAATACAAAAATGTATTCCAATCCCACCAAAAAGCCGGACTCAAATGTCGGTCAGGTATTTGTTCTTTCATTCGGTTTTCCCCTCCGCTTAGTGCCACTCCCGCTGTGACAGCAAGTCAAACAGCTCTGTGTGTGTGTGTGTGTGTGTGGGTTTCGAAAACAAATACTCCCGGCGAGGGGCAATGCTCTACAGGAAGCTGAAAGACCTTTATGCAAATAAATCACCTTTCCTTAATGAAGCGGCTGTGCTGCGGTTATTAATTTCGCGATTGCTTTCTTTACACTTGATCATTGAAAGGCGAAGCTAGGCGCGCTCCTGTTTGGCGATGTGGATCTGTGGCCTAAATATACAAAGGCAAATGTAAGCAAACAAACACGACACCACGTCAGGCGCGAAACCTGAGCATAGCATCGTGAGTGAGTGAGCAAGTAAAGGGTAAACAATACCGGCTCGAGCTGGAAGAAAAAAGTGGTAATAAATAAAACCACCAATAGGTACAGACACACAGATCAGGATGATCTCATTTTGCCGCTTTGCCCGTGCAGCTCGAGTCAATTAAGGAAAGAGCAATTGCATGCTGCATCTCCAAAGCGAGCGTTTGTGTGTGAAAGTAGTTCGGGTTTTCCGCTTTAGCTTGTGAACCGTTTGCTATCCCCTTTTGATGCAATGCCCGCGATTGCTAACCGTGTTATGTCACTTGATGCTGCACCGGGTGTCACTGGGGGCGGGTCGTTAGCTGCTTATCTGTACCGTTTTTTTTTGCTTCTGTTTCCATCCCATACCCACGAGATTGGATTTTTTTTTTCAATTCGTAGAGCGATCCATCCGTTGGTGCAAAATTCCACGCTTTAGCGGCTGTGTGGTTGACATCAAGGTCTCGTGGCTTTTCTGTTCCGTTTTTTTTTATCGTGAAAAGAGGGGTGGCAGCCGGAAATGAAATGACCCAAAATCGGGCTGTGATGGGAGGAAAACTATTTTCAAACAGCATCGTGGTTCATCGTTCCGACCTTTCCGTTCGTTGTTGTTTTACCCTTAGCTTCCAGTTTTACGCTGAGAAGCTCGTTTTGTTAAGATTATTCTGAAATAAAACAACAAACTGCAAGCAAAAGCGGACTGAAAAAAAACCGGGGAGTTAATCTTTAGCTTCTCTGGTGGATGAATTTGAAGAAACAAAACAAAAAAAAAACACAGAGGCAAACCACTCCCGTCTAAATATAGCGCCACCCGTCTTTCACTGTTCATTGGCCACGGGGGTAAATTGAAGCGCGCGTGCACAAACCATCCTACCATACCCATTCTCCCCCCTGTAGTGGACGGTAAAAATCCAATTAAACCTAACCGTAAAAAGGGTTTTGTCTCATCGGTTGCGGTGCTCATGATCCATGAACGGCTGCAGCGGGCAGGGAGGTTCGTCGTCTGCTCGCTCGTTGCAGTCGCTTTCATTCCCAATCGCGATCGCATTCTTAAAAACGATCGCCGGGCGCTTCCAACCAAGTGGCGGTGTGGCGTTTTTTTTCTTCTTCTCTTCTTTCTCTCCTTAGAATTAGAATCACTGAGTCAGAATGTGATAAAGTGAAAATAAATAGTTGGGGAATATTAGGGGGGAAAAAAACACCCGTTAGCTAGCTGGTTCATGAAATAACCGACATCGTCATCGTTTAATGGCGCGGTGGCTTTACACAAAAGGCACGCACGAGATTGATTCTTGGCGCATAGATTCTTGAGCCGTGTAAGCATTGTACACCTTTCTCTTCTCTCCACATTTTCCAGACCCGCTCCAGCTTTGATTGCAATTTCGGAGGGCGACGGTCAGCCTGTTAAGTATCGTACGAAAGGAAAACCGTTCCACCTGAAACTGGGCGTGCTGTCTAGACGCGGATCGAATCGGACCATAAAGATGCCGCTTCGATCAGGCTTCTATTTTTTGTGTGTTGAGGGATGATTGAAAACTCAAAAAACTCATGCCAAAAGGTTGATCAGTGTTGGACACATTATCATGTTAATACGAGCTCGGGCAGGAGCAGGATATTAATTATAGCGCCAAGAGTGTGAGAGCGTAGAAAGGAATATACGGCGTGTGAGTGTGAACATTGCAGGCTTTGGCAGGTTGAACCCGAGTAAGACATTAAACATCAAAAGAGCGAGAGAGGAAAATGTAATTCGATTTACTTTTGTCGGCCTCAAGTACCACTAATGCGTTGCTTGTCTGCAGCTACGCCGTAGTGCCGCAGTGGCAGTGTCAGTGGCTAGCAATTTAGGTTAATATCTTTCTTGCAATGGTGTATCATTATAATCAAATTTCGTGTTCACCCCATCTCGGTAGCCGGAACGGTTCAAGCAGCAGGAAAGCATTGAACCCGCTGGACAAACATTAGTGAGCCGATTGTACTTCTGCAGCAGCTTCAAGACCTTCTATTCAACCGTCAAAAGTTTATTATTTGCCCCGTTTGTTCGGCACATCATCACCTCATCAACACAACGATCCGTCTGGCCCCGTGTGTCTTTTCCACCCTGTGAGCGTAACCTTAATCATTTTTCTGTGTGCCCATCTCATCTTATTCCCATTTTCCCGCATCGTTTTCGTGGAACGTGAAGGCCAATCCACCTTGACCTTGCGGTTGGCGATGATCTTCAATTCGAAGCAGAATGAAATCGTGACAGCAATCCCACTCGGGCTCGATCGAATGACACTTGACAGGGCGCAGGAAAGGGCAGACATCGCAGATCGTACCGAAACGGTGCAATGAAGCCTGCCGACGGGGGCGGAGGGCTAACAGCGCTTTATCACTTTCGCTTCGGACGCTTCGGGTGCTGCTGCTTTTATGGCGCATTACACGCGCACACCAGCACGCCCGTTTTGCATTTTATGGTGGAGCGTTTTATGAAAAGATCTATTTTAGCGAACATTTGCACTATAATGGAGCACCCCACTGGTGGTGTAGAAGGACCATAAATGTTATTCAATCTAATTCGTCGATCTCGTTATGTGGAGACGTTGGATTGGGTTTTGTTTTCTTCGCTTCGATTGGAGCATTTTTCCTTTCGCTTCATTCAGCTAAATCCGTCCAGAAATTTTGTTCGAATAAAAATCTACTCTACCCACCAGCCACCCGGCCCGCTCGTGACAGGTGCTACCGATTGATCAACGAGGTCATTCATCTTCTGGCGCTGGCCATTTCGCGTTTTTTTCCCGACACATCTTTTTTCTTTTCGACACCGCACAGACAGCAGCGCCCGGCTTAGCACCGGCTTCCGGTGGATGTAGTTTAACGTTCTCGTTAGAATCCGTTAGCTGCGAACGATCAAGCGATCAAACGATTGTGCGATAGAGAGACGGGCCGGAGGCAGTGGCGCAATTGGTGAAATGGAAAGTACGTCCGTTCTTGGATCGTTTGCGCACGAGATCTTTACCCCAAATGGTGATTTACTTATTGACCGTATGGTACATCGTCCGTCGCTGTGTTTGTCCGTCTGCCCGCGAACCGCATTACAGACGAGAGAAGCAAACAATCAACGCTCCTCGTGCAACCCAAATGGGCGTGAGACGGGGCAGTGCTGTTTGAAATTGAAATTGGTCTCTGGAGAAGAAAACGCCACAAAAGCGTTCCATCCCCAGGCCAGCTTGACGTAAGACAGTTCGAATTGTTCGTTTCGCTTGCGCGAAATTAAATCGAAAAAAGGCAAACGAAAACGAAACGTTGAAGCAAGGCCCACCCCACTCTAGAACCTCGGCGCACGGTGATCGATGAAGCTCGGTTCTATCGGTTGCTGCCTTCCTCGTTGCTTCCTGTTTTGGGCTCAAAACCTTTGCCGGGAGGGAAAAACTACACTCCAAAGGCTTTGATTATACACCCCTATACTAGCTACCAAGGGGAACACCAATTTTACAGATTCATTTTCCAAACCGGCCTCGGGAGTGAGGCTTTCCGCTCCGTTCTAAAGGAAGAAAATTAGCCCACTGGAGCTGACCTGGGCGGACCGTGCGCGGGGTCAGATTTGCATTTGGCGTAATTGATAGCGAACGAATCTGCGTAGGACGGCTCCGGCGGTGGTGGTGGTGATTGTTTGCCATGCTAGTACAGTGAACCCTTTCTTTAGTGCGATGAACTTCTTTTTTTTGTAAGGTGATTTGCTGTTGTGCGGGTGGAGAAGGCGACGAACCCATAGGGCGTTTGTTAGGCGCAGACACACTCAGTTCACTCGGTTCAGCTGCATTTGCCGGAAGGCAGGCAGGCACATAGACAGAAACAGGTGTCGGTGAGTGTACGGAGCATGATTGAAGACGATGCTCTGCATGGCAATGCGATCATGCGATCAGTTGTTTTGCGTACACGATGTTTTCATTACGCGTTTGATTGCTTCAGCACTGGAGGGCTGGAGGGAATGCATTTCGTGTGAAAGGTTTTACAAGCAAATAAACTGAAAAAGAAAAGTCGTTATCGAGAGCGAGTGTTCAGTTTGAAGAACACAAGTCTTTAGCTATTAAAAAGTGTAAATGACAACGGCTTTAAAGAGCTTTACTTATCACAACATTCACATACTCTCCAGTTTATTATTGATTCTTATTTTAACTCATATTTATATCAAACCAGGATTTATTTCCATTGAAAGGTAATTATTTCAGCGTGCTTCCAAAAATAAATCTACGAGCATGCGCTACTTTTCGTCAGTTTTCAGGTATTTTCGTCTTTGCGAAGGGAGACATGCGTGTAGGCATATTTTTCAGATATATCTTCGATTTTTAACAATTCACCACCAGTTTTCGCAACAAAATTGTTGGAGTCATATCGAATTAGGGATCGTGGATTAGGGTGTCATATCGAAATTCCGCCGAAATACGCCTAAAATGATCGAATTCAGTTCTGGCGTCTTTGCTTGCCGCTGCAAACCCAATGGACGCGATTTCTACTTCCTGATATGTTTGTTCATGTTTTTCAGGTACTATTTCACTGTTTGGCCGGTTGCATGAACGTCGCGGCCTAAGCTAACGCAGCAATGTAGCGACTTAGTCTTGATTTTCAGCATCCTTTGGAGGTTCTTGTCACTCAGGATCGTTGACCATTTGGAATTGGACTTTCTTTCATTTCATGCTTTGATTGTTGTCTAATAGATGTAGATATGTTGTAGATGCTGGAATAGGTTCCACAACGTCCACAAACTACCGCACTTTGAAAGGTTTTAGATTCTACAGGATACCGTTCTTTGATCACGCACGCTTCTGAACGAAGTTGCTTCAGTTTTTTAGGCCGTCACGGTTAGAGTTCGACCGATAGAGGTGTCAAATTGTGTCTACTGACTTATGAGATAGCTAGGATACTTAGAAATAACTTTAAAGAGTTTTTTAGGAGATCAACCTTTTATCACATAAACATATTTTCGACTATGTTATAAACTTATTTCTTTCTTACATAAACCCATTGACATCTAAAAACACACCTCACACCCCGAGGCCTTAAAAGTGTCTTCATCAAAGCCTCCAAGATATCTTACTCACATCTGTCTCACAGCGACCATCCCTTAAGCCTTGTGAAACGTTTTCTTCACACTTGAATCAATTACAACGACACCACCTACCTAATTAAATCCCAACGCTAACCGTACCCGGCTGCCCTCGTGCATCATTTTAAATCTACCGTTAAAATGCGCCTGTGTGCAGGCATAATTATTATGATTCTCGATCGAATCTCCAAGGAAGCCACAGCCGTGTGGCGTGTAGCGAAATGCCAACCATTAATAAAGTCATTCGCAAACTGAGCGCAACGCGTGAGCACTTGAAAACACATGCACACAACGCCACAACGGGCTGCCGTTGACAATCGATTACTTCCAGCCGTTGCCGTTGCCAATTGTCATGTTGCTGACCCTTCCCCCTCTCTCGCTGTCGTTTGTCCGGCTGAAATCTTGCCGATCTTGTGCCCGGCGTGTCTGGGACACAGAAGAAGAAGAAAAACACATCATCACATCATCAGCATCATTGTGTGTCGTTGTCGTTTGGAGCCAGTAAGTGCCAGTGGTTGATGATTTAATTATGGTCACAATCACACAACTTACGTCCCTACGGTTGCTTTGTTTTGCGAAGTTCCAGAGGGGAGAACTGTGCTTGTTCCGGGGTTTGGTGTTTTTCCATACCATCGGGAAGCGGAACAACACCATCGTCTTCAATGTCAAATTGCATTCGTTGCCCCCTACCGTACACGCGCGTTTCTTCGGCTCAGCTTCTTAACCACACCGTCGTTTTAGGGCACTTCCGACTGCCCCGATGACGGTGGCTTAATTTTTCGCCATAACGAAAACTCCCCCCCCCCCCCCCCTCGTGGCACACGCTAGCGAGCATTTGTTAGGAACCGATGATTATGCCGCACTTGATGACGATGGTAGTCTGTGGTTGATGCTTACACGACTGTTGGATGAGTTTTTGTTCCCCGTTGCCCTTTGCTTTGTGTAGAACAACACATAAACACCCATGTGTTGGGGGAATCTAGAACTATTCTGAAGTATAGAGCGAAAAAAAACAGAGACACACACAGTGCATCCTCTCATGTTACGGTCATTCCCTTTCCCCCACAAAACGATTGTCACATTATTGTTCACAAGAGGGGTGCCGACAGTGCGGCTGGACCGCGACTACCGGCGCCCCTTTGCACGGGATAATCGTTCCCTGCCTGCCTGCTCAACACACACACAAACAGTCGGTACATTATCATGTTGGCAGATTTTATGATTTTGCTTCCGGTTTTTCACACACTTCCGGGACACAGTTCCCCCATTCCGTCGCTGAGCGACGGCTACATTACTATACAGTGTGTTTCGTCTTATGTGACGGGGATGAAAAAAGGGGATGAAACTTGATTCTGCACGCGACTGGCCGGAGAGCTCATGTACGTTCATTTACAGACCGTTTTTTTGTCCTCTCTATGGTGTGTGTGTGTGTGTATGGTGGATTGCGTGTATCGTTTTCCACAGAACAGAAAACAGCGAAACCCTGATTTCGCATGATTTAAATGCGCCTCGAACATCGTTCACTCGTTTCTGTTTCGTTTTTCGCAACCGTAGGGATTAATTGCAGCCGGGCGCTTTGGCCAAAAAGGCAGCGCGTTTGTCTTTTGGCGTTTTTTCGGTGATTTCATGGGCACACAGGGCAAAGCGGAATAGAGTGCCGCTTTGCGCTCAAAGCCTGAAGACGGCGACGACGGCGCGTGATGACGGTTCACTTGCTATGCGCCGTAAGCCGTTGATTGAACGCCGCTCAGCTCTCCTACGTTCACACCTTCCCTTTGGTAGTGGTGGTGGTCCCACAGGGAGGGGGCAAAAATCGCCATAAAACAAACAAAATCAATTTGGATTTAAGGGTATAATCTGATTTTCGATGTATGACTGGATTGGTTGCTTTACTGCCACAGCTGCCACAGTTTGCCACAAGATTTGCACACAACGTTGATGTCTTTCGATTTCGGCGCAGTAGTTGAAGTGTTGATCCTCAACAGCACTTACCGAACAGAGTGGGGTAGTGTAGTAAAGGATGTGGATGGAGACTGTTGAAGTATGTTGGAAGGCAGGTTAAAACATTTCAATTAAAATTACCTTTTACGGCCTTTTTTGGGACTGTCCTGTTGGGGAGGATCCAAACTAACCCAAAAACGTTGATTGAGACATCCGATTGGTGTGTTTTTTGTTTTAAACGTTACAAACAAATCCCTTCTTTCAGTTGAATTGCTTGTGAAACGATCCAAAGATTAAAAATGGGGGAAAAAGAGACAAAAAAGAGCAAAGCAGAGCAAATCACCTCAAGCTTAAAGGACGCACCCTTCCTTTTGTTTGGATGCGCACAAAAATACATAAAAATATGACTCACACAGACGGAATACATACAGACTTCCAACATTCTCGCCGGGGTGGCCATTTGGGAAATAAAAATGCTTCATCCCTCCAGCTCCTCGAGAAAGATATCATCTTGAAGTGGCGCGAAAGAATGCATCACTCTTTAATGTGCAACCACCATGCACCACCCCATCATCATCATCATCATCATCATCACCGTTGACTTCGGCCGAGTGAGTAATTATCGTTCTCACATACGCTCGTAGGCAAATGCACATCGCTTCGGGTGTGGTTTTCGTTGCACCGGAGCGATGCACAGCCGGCTTGCATGCCGGCAAAGTGGTGAGAAGAGCACGCGAAGAAACGGACCCAACGGCAAAAGAACGTTTTGTTTACACTGCTTTATTTGAGTTCGTTTTGCTGCGATGTAATGTATTCTTGAAGCGTAAAGCATCGGAGTCCGTTTCTGACGACTCCAACATGATTTTGTTTGCCCGCCGGACTGACACGGCGTCCATTTCCAATGTTGGTTGGATTTTCAATGTTTGTCGTTTGATTTTTCACTTAGCTCGCACACCGCACCCGCCATCATGCGCCGGTTCCCTCGCCGTTTGTCTTGTGTGGCACCGTTAGAACTTCCTCGCGTTCGTGTCTTAGGGGTTGAGTTTTGTTCTTCTGCTTCTGTCGAAACAAAAAAAAGAATGCGTTACCCATCTAAGAGGGGGGATCTCGGTTCGGTACGACAAAAGCTGTGTCTTACAGTCGGTTAATGGATGTTTTTTCGGGGTTTTCACTTCCCAGTACGATGTCGCCCGGATATGGTACCGCCACAAAGTGCATGCAACGGGTTCTACGCACATTTAGGCGTTCAACGTAATTTGATTCATGGTCGGTTTTGGGTTGGACGTGTTTTATGGTTTTGTTGGTAGGAAGAAATTCGAGGAACAGTGACTCAGGGCAGTTTGGAAGAACTTAATGTTGTTGTTAGTAGAGAATTATTTCAGAGATATTTCGTTCAGAGTTCAGTATCTCACTATTAAGCATTACATTACTACACAATCAATGTATCTGTTGTAGCTTTGATTACTTAAAATGGTTCAAAATATCAAGCAGAAAGCTCCCATTTTGTATAAAATCCTCATTAAAATTATTGTTTTGAATTATTGCCCTCAATACTGCATTTTTATGACAAATGTGAATAAACGCTATCGTTAACCATCTTCCTACACAGGTGAAACAGAAAGAAGTATCACCTCTTGCAGGCATAATTTTCCTTGACTTATGTGCCTTCATTTCTCCCCCCAGCAAAGCGCAAAACAACCGACTCCCGTTGCACTAAAATCCGCAGAACGAAAGCGCCCCGGCAGATAGTTAGACTAACAACTGCTGAAAAGATAACAATCTTCCACCGCTCGCAACGACCACTACTGCTGCTGTCCAGCACTTCTATTCATTTACCCTGCACCATCTCTTCTCTTAATTAAAAAGAACCTACAAGAAGGGAGGAAACGAAAGTGCATCTTCCGCACTATCTGTTGTTGATTTTCCCAGTCCAGTGTGGCTTCTGCTAATAAATGCCTTCCGTTCCATTCCATTCCATTCTGAACTGCCCCCGTTTTCGGTACGGGCAACTGCACGGAAGCGCACTGCCGTGATCTCCCACGACGAGCCTGACCCGCTTCGGCGTGCATGCGGAACGGGCCTGCGAAATTCCCTTCGCTCGCGGCCATTCTTTCGGGTGGACCGCGGAGACGATTCAGTGGTTAGCACTGCAGCACAAAACCGAAAACGCAGCTTGCGGGATGCGCCCGATGTCATGCTCGGCCGTACGTGAGATTTGATGTAAATCATGTGAAAATGAACCGGCAACACACGAGTGGAGGAAGGAAGATTGGTTTGCTGTGTTGTAATTAGTCCAGTGCGCACAGCTGACTGGAGGCCCGTTAGCGCAGCCACAAATACATGATCGTACTGCACGCAAAGATCGTAGCTGCAGAAAGGCGCTGCAAATGAAATGCCCAGGGAGGAACGGGAAGTGCCTGGAGGGGGGGAAGCTGTTAATGATTATCTAATCTCCCCCTTGTGCAGTGCGCCACTCGCGCGAACGTTTGCTCGCAGTCGTATTTGTGTACCGGGCCGGCCGGCGGGGTAATGAGAAACTGTTTCATGTGCATCACTAATTCGTCGATCTGCGCCCAATTAAGCATGCAGTTATGTAGCACGTACGGATCGCAGATTCGGAACGGAAACGGGAAGGGGAAAGAATTTTACCGAACGCTTGGAATGTTTGCCATTTTTGCTGTGCCTAGATGGGGATTTAAAAAGGCTTTAATCAATTTAGGCCGAACTCCATTCCATGCGAACCGAGCACACCGAGCTCTTGCTAATTGGTTTAATGAGAAAGGAATGGTAGGAAAGGAATAGAATGCGTTTTCGATCGTTCAAACGAATGCCACAGACGTGGAGGATTATTTACCGTCGCTCCATTCGAATGAGTTAAACATGTGGCACGTTCCTATTTTTTCTCTAAATATTTAAATGCCAAAAAGATAACCGCCCAACCGTACAAGCGAATTAAGATAAAACGACAAACGCAACAAACAAGTTTCCATCCCGTCGCACATTCGCACCTTTTCAATCTTGATCGGCATCTCCAAACGACTTGCTGACCCAAATCTCCCAACCACGACTCGGATCGTTCTGTCGATTGTTTTTCTTACACATTTTCTTTTCCCTCCGTCTTCGTCACTCGCTTCCTGTGCGGACTACTGTGTGTCACCCGTAACAAGGTTGAGCGAGCGGACGACACACGAACATCGACCAAAGCTCCGGGGATCGAATTGGGCAGAACTTCCGATTCAAATATTTTATGGAGCCCAGTGTTTTAATTATATCAAACGTGCGTTAATCCCTTACTGGATGTTGATTTCGTACGAAAACATTCTTTCCACGTGAGCAACAACATAAAGGTCGGCGAAAGTTACGTGGCGTTGCGAAATAAATTATGCAAATAGAATGGAAACACTTTTTCTAGGCGCAAATCGAGCGCGACGTTAATTTATGCGAACGAAAGTATTACAGCCGCACGCAAGAAGCTCTCCGCCGGTAACGAGCGTACCCGACGGCACGGAAATGGACGGGAAGCAACAAAATTCGAGTCGAGAATCGGTGACGGATATTGACACAACTCTATATCTGTGTCTGTTGCCGTGTGGGAAAGAAGCATTTCTTCGCGGAAAGGGGCATTTTTAACAGCATCTTTGGAAATGGAGGTACTTACTGTACAGCTTTTCCTCCCCGCCGGGGTGGATCCGTTCTAAAATTTGGGGTGCGCTAAACGTTCGGACACGATTTTCTAACGTAAAAGAACCAAAGCTCCTTTCCCACATACACCTGTCACAAAGAGTGGCAAAGTGTTTGTGCTGTGGCCATTTAAGTACACATTTCCTACCGCTTGCACCGTCATTGGACAAACAATTCTAGAACGGTATTCTCCCTCCCGTTATTTCACAAAGATTTGTGCTGAACGATCGATACACGCTCGGGGTGGAGTGAATCGGTACATCCCGGTACACCCTTTCATGCATGCAACGGGCTGAGAGAAAGACATCAACGGGTGCACGGTAGACGAACCCGATTCTCACGCAGCGTGACACTCGCGCGCTCGCGGGACCGAATCCGAATGATCGATATCCGGATCCGACTGTTTCGGCTATTTTCGGTTTCTTTTCCTCTCTTTGGGGTCTTTCTTTTCAAAAAAAAAAGAATAAAAAGAGAATGAACGTGATATTCCGGCCCAAAATTGAGGTCGTATGATGTGATCGTATTTCGTCTATATCTCTTTCTTTCTACGGTGTAGCGTCATTGTTGTGGAGATTACTGTTAATTAATTGTAGCTCCGATTAATTCATCCTCTGTCTCCACTGTCAAAACCTTGATGGAAGAACGGATTTGACGACAGGCTCAGCGCCACAGGCTTATCTCGCGAGCGAACGGGAGTTGCGTGTGATGCGATAAATTGAATAATCATCTTGCCGATCGGAACAAGATCTCATTCCACGTGGGTGGGGTTTTTTGAGCTCGTGATAACCCCTACCGCATCAAGCCAATCAATTGTGACCCCTTCGAAATGACGCACTCATTTCGGCTCCGAGTGTGGTAGGTCGGCTCCCTATAGACAACTCTTTCCCCCTGCGCAAATGTTCTGGTAATAAAAATCCTGTTACACATTGGGTGCGTCCACGGTGGGAAGCGCTCCGATCCCGGCCAGCTATCAAATGTGGGTCATCGCTGACCTGCATAAGCCGATAATGGGTGGGTAATCATAATCATCCACCATCGGTACCAGCGGCGATCGGCGCTCGAAAGCATTGTGCCATCGATCGCGCGACCGGCTGTATCGGATACTCAGGCAGACGAACAGGTTGCGCGGGAACGCACATTAAAGTGATGCACCGCCGGCGGGCAAACTGGGCGGGCGGAAGCCCACAACCGCAAGCCAGCAGTGTCCACATTCCACATAATCGCTCACTCTGCTGCTGCTGCTGCTGGATGGGAAACCGATTGGAGGAGTGTTTTTACTCCAATTTTGATTTCTGTTTTTGTTCCTCCCAAAAAGGGGAAATCGACTCTTGCGCTGTGCTTTATTGCATGAAAACCTAATTGTGTAATATCGTAATATTATAATTTGGAGCGCTTTTCGTCCACTTTTCAAGCACCGTGGAGCTGCTTCCCTCAGTACTAATCGATCAGTTCATCAACGCTGATGTTTGTTTCCCGTGCGCATTAACGTGCTCCAAAGCGGTGCGCCTGTTGCTTCAAACGTTAACTCGATCGTCTTCCTCACTTTTTCCCCGACGATCGAGGGCCCGGGCGGTTAACATTAAACGAGATCAGCTACAAAACATCATCAACAACAACAAAAAAACCACACCAGAGCCTTTTGTTTACCGTTAGCTTTATTAGTGGCCGCCTTCATTAATCCAACGCTCCCATTCCCTCCCATCTTTTGCTCTATTAGCAAACTCGTTGTTATTATAATTAATAACGTTCTATTACTTTGTGTGGCAGCTCATTAAACGTACTCCTCCAACAACGAAAGGATGCATTCTTCGCTGGCAGGAGCAGAAGGGGAACAAAAACTATAACGCCTGCCTGCCGCCTTTTGCATCTATGTTTCCGCATAATTTGATGCAAAAAAAAAATGTTGGACAAAAAAAGGGAAAATCCAAACATAGCTTACTCTACCGGGACTTCCTTTTTTTTTGCGGAATTGCGCTACTGCAAACAAACTCACCACAGCAGAACAAAAAATCGCCCTTTCGCTAGTTGAATAATAACATACTTTAATGTGCAAACAAAAGAGTAGCAGCTGGAATAGAAAAAATAACAGAGCAATACAAACAATTTCGCTCAGCATAATGCGGGTTGGCAATAATTTGATTAAAATGTTGTAAACATTATCGCTACATAAGCAACATCAATTGGCCCGCCCAACGGCGCTTAATGTATGATCGTGAAGGATGCATGAAACAGTACCCGTTTTTTTGTTAAAGTTTCAATTGTTATTGTATGCCCACGCTTGTTTGTGCCAACCGGCCAAAGCTAGCGGGAGCATCGCGGAAAGCCCATTCAAACGATCGCTTTGTGTGCATCCGTTGGATCGTTTGCCCAAGGGGGAGGTTTTGTTTTTTGTGTTGTGTCCGTGCTACGCTTGCGCATGCTTCGGCGCTTAATTCATTTATTATTTTATGCTGCAGCTCTAACCGGATGGCGCATCACTCCAGCTGTAAGCGAGCGGCAAACACGTGTACCAGGGGATGTTGAAGCGTTTTGTTTGAGTTAGCTGTTTTCTGTCTAGCGCGGAAGATTAATCGAGTAAGTGTGTGATCGAGTTGCGCTGGTGTGATGGGGTTCAGAAAGCGCAGAAAAGCTTAAACGGAGAGATGTATGTAGAATGAAATAGCAAGATGCTTTGAGTAACTAATTTATTAAAATCGCTTACAATTGAAACAAAACGTTCACCAGTTTCTAGAATATGAGATGTTTTCTTGTTGAATGACATCTTTGTTATTTTTGATCTTTTATTAAATTTAATCATATCTTTCTCAATAGCAGTATCATGTTAAGTTCTGTTATGGACTTTTTGATGTCTAGGATAGATTGAATTTATTTTTTAAATTTATTTTCCTATTTTTGAACAACCAATTACATGTCATGGGGAATAATAAGCCAAAAGGTAGCGAAACAAACCTTTGATAAATGCTTTAATATTTCAAAGAAGTTCCATCGTATCGTCTTTTCTTCACTTCATTTACTTTTTACGGTTTCTTGATTAATTTCATTTGTTGATGTGTCGCTGTAGAAAACTATCTTGTAACATCGTTTGTCTGGGTTCAGATTTTTATTAATTATTTTGCATTAATCTGTACAATCAGTCAGTTCATAATACGTTTCTAATATAAACTGCATATTATCATTATAGTGTATTTCATGAAAACTTCGGTCAATTTGACTTTCACTTGTCCCGAGAAGCATTCAGAGAAAGCTTAAGAGAACAGTAGTCCTTACAGTAGGTTCTTGACGATGTGTTTGACATTTTGTTATTTATTTACTTCTCGTTCGTTTGCTGCAATTTATGTGGCCTTTCGCGTTCTGTCTCACTTAGTATGGATCGAACCAGTATGTTAGCTTAAACAATAATGAAATATTGATGTAGATCACACGTCGAAAGCATTAAATAAAAAAGATACATTAAATAAACAAAACAAGAATTTAATTATTCCCTGTATGGTTTTATGGTCCAGCTACACATTACAGCTCTCTGCTACACATTGATGAACCAGAACCATCTTTTTAACAAATGATCATTAAATTGATATCTCTATTATTTCCTGCGTCTATTAATTTTCACCTGCAAATTATACATAAAATCTCACCCGCTCCGAAATTAAACATGACGCACGGATATATTAAAACACTTCCCAAATTTCGTCATGCTAAAGCGCCACTCATTTCCCCAGAGGTAAACGAACGCTCTAAAACACCTACCAGACACACAAATAAGCAGCAGCATAAAAAATCACCTCCCCCAAATCGCTACCCACCAACGCACTTTCACCGTGGGTGCGTTTCCCCTAATTTCCCTGGGACTGGGAGCGCCACTGGTGTGGGTGGCTGAAACTTCCTTGATTTCTTTTCCGTTTGCATACACGAACACGAGAACCAAGCAGCGATCTCGCACTGACCACAACAATGCTTCCAGCCGCCAATGACCGCCACCGCCAACGAGTGTGACATTTGACTCGTAAGTGTGGCGCCCCCGACACGCGAAAGTATCAAAAAGCTCAACTCTCTTTCTGTCTGTGTTGGAGGGCAACAATAGCCCATTATTAGCGCTCAAACACTTGGCCACCAAAGGGGGGTAGAGCTCGATTATCATCACCATCGGTGGACACCGGTGCGCTTCCGGTGTGAACCGACTACGTGCGAAATGCGTCGAAAATTGTCATCTTTCCCATCATCACCATCATCATCTAGCGACACGGTGGAGGAGAAGAAAAACATAAGCGAAAGTTTTAACCCCTCAAAATTGACCCTTTTGTGGGGGGGAGGGGTGTGTGTGTGTGATTGTGATCCGAGCGTGCAGAATCACGATTGCTTTCACACATTACCCGAACCTTCCTGTTTCGGTGATTTTTGTGATTGCGCCCGATTACGATGGCCGCGGGCGCCTTCATAATGCCGTTGCGTTATGGGTACACGCATTTTTTCCCGCCCGATCATCACTTTCACTTGGCGGATATGGGAGGGGGGGGGGGGATTATTATTGTGACCGTGTGATAACGCGCGAAACACATTGAGGCACGCTTTCTCGGGAGGCTGCTTTTTTCGGGAGCTAATTTCTTTCTGATCCACTGGGAGCTGCAGGTCACTGACAGTGGCGCCCGGAGGTTCACAGGGCTGAGGGCTGGTAAAAGGGGGTGAAATTGTATCTTATTGTTGTTGCTAAAGTGTTTTCGGTGTGGACGATTTGTTTCGATCGTCGCTTAACCGTTCCAGCTGGTGGAGAAATTTCGCCTAATCGTGGATGCTGGCTGGCTGCTGCTGGGAAATGTTGAACAGGGAAGGCCAGACAATGAACAAAACGTGTGATAAGCGTGAAAATTGTTTTTGAACTGCAGATTAATGTGTGCTTCGTAATCTTTTTCCATCTTGATTATTAAGGTCTTATTAAAGGGGTGCTTAATTTAATTATTTTCTGACAGCAATTCAATAATTGAGTTTCTTTTTGCATTGTGATCAGTTATTATTTTATAAATATAAAACGATATTCTTGGCCACATGTTGAGCTAGTAAATCTTCTAGCAGTTTTATTCTCTCACCAGTTGATTCCACCGGTCCCACTCCATTTTATTCCAAACGAACAGTGTCGAAAGTAATTTACGAGCTCATGCAGCTCATGCTAACGAAGCCTCAGCCAGCAAGCGTGCAGGAATGCCGCATTAACGCCATACATATCACACCACACAGCAACTGGTAGCATACGTTTAGTGATTGTCCAATTTTAAAGGGTCCGGTTCTGCCTAAAATTGATGGTCAGGTGTAAAACATGCATACCGGATCGACCGAGCACCGTGAGCCGTCCCGGCACGAGTACACGAGCCGTCATACCAATACCCTTCGCAGTCATGGCTAACGTTACAACCGTGCTTCGGTACGCTCCCAATGCTGCAGAAGAGCAGAAAAGAAACGAAAACCAAAGATCAATTGAGTTCTTGTCCATCTTGACGAGTCAGGTACAGTATTTCTTACGAACCCGGGTGGGGGGCAGCGATTTGGGCGATAACTTTGCATGACAAACCATCGTCGTTACGCTTTCCACCGTAGGGCGGGCAACCCTTGCCGTGAGAATGCATGCACGCGAATGGATACAGCTTTTGAACTTGTCTAGAAAACAAAAACAAAAAAAAACATCAACCATTTGGCCCCGGGAGAACGTGTCGAAAAGCGTGTATCCCCTGTGGCCTCTGTGCGGGGCGGTTTCGCTTGACCAGATGCGGCACTGCACGTTTTGACACGCCCGTGTAAGAAGTGTGTGTGTGTGTGTGTGTCAGTAACATTGACACGTAAAACGGATTGCAACTGGTGCCGAACGAACCGGGGGCCATACGTTCGTTCTGGATCGTACGGGGTATCGTTTTGCATATTTAAGGGGAAAAGAATACGGTTACGCACTGCAATGGGGTTTCGGGCTGCCTGTGGTCGCGGTTTAGGAGATGGATGGCTCGATTTAATGTGGGTCATGAATCATGAAGTGTAGAAAAAAAAAAGAGGGAACCGCAAGCACTAAGATACCTCATCGAGTTTTAGGCATCAGGAGGAATGGAATAATGATTGTCTTAAAGAGGATTCAAGATAGATTGGAAAGAAGTGACTCTATAAATAGACAAGAAAAAGACACACCCAGTGAGGTAATAAATATTGAATTTAAAATCGAAATTTGAAATCGAATTTAAAATCGAAATTTGGAGTTGCTGGGTGTACAGCATTAACGCCACCAGTACATTATGGACAGGTTGTCAGATCGTTGGAACCATATTTAAGAACTAAACATCTGTCAATAAGTTTGGATCACACGAATTAATTAGCCATATAAAATTTTTTTAATCTTTATTTGCGTGAAGGATGTGTAGTATGTTCTAGGATACATATTTACAAGATATTATAACATCGATATACTTGTACAAATGTAGTGCACCCTTATGGACGATTAAATCTATCTCCTCAACGATGCGGAAATGTAGTTTGCAAACAACCCAAGAACACATATTCGAATTCCCGGACTAACTCCTTCTAGTTCTGGAAACCGAAGAATATCGATGAGATGTTCAGACCTGCAGGAGCTGATTTTAACAAAATCTTTCTGCAGCGGGGCTCATGCCGCTGCTACTCTACTACAGTGAGTGAATTTGAGTTCCAGGCTTTCCCTTTGAGGACAAGACGAATATTGATTGGAAGTCCTTCTTTCCTTCCCAAAACAAGAGCTCTCCATGTGAGACTTTCCCATGTACTAGTATGTACAGAGTACTTTCTTGTTGTGCTGTTAAGGCAAAACTAGTTATATTTTCCCAGATTCTGGTTCAGCAGAGTTGTTGATTTGCTTGTGTTACTTTGGCATCTGGTAGCCTGTCGACAAGCCAGATGTCTTACCACAATTCTCAGATAGATTTACAGCATCTTCTTCAACAATTCCATACTCATATCACGTCTCAATTGGAGTTTTGATCGATGTAGAACGCGCTTAGCGCAATAGGTTAACAACTGACAAAGTTTTGGTCAAAGTGCAGCAATCTGGAGCCTCAACATACATCAACTGAAATATTCTAACATTTCAAGCTTTCCTGAGGGTATTTAGATACTACTATAGTTTGCTGTCTTGGGTAATTCCCACCTTCAAAAGGGATCACTTTCTATTGCGGAATTAAGCAACAACAACATGTCCATTTGATTGACAATCACCTTGACCGTAGGTTCGTTGACGCATTTAAGCGCCACCCAGAAATTAATACCCCCACCATCCCCCAAACACACACTCAAATACACGTCAATTATCTCGATACACTTGACCGGTTGGTGTGGTCGTGTGACGTGTTAGAAACATTTCCTTCCCGATACACATCTAAATAAAGCCATCATTCCACATCATTTGCTTCGCGGCAATGTGACAAGGAATGCGATGGACAGACATCCGGCCAATGTTCCCTTTCAATGGCAAAAAAAGCAACAGTGGCAACCGGTGGCTGTCACAAACCTGCCAACCCTCACTCTGCCACTGCTCCACTCGTATGTCGTTCGTCACCGCATTAATGAAGGAAAACTAACACACCATTAAGCTCGTCAATGGTGGTTTGTTTAAGCGGCCAGAAGATACAAAACGGGAGAGCAAAGGAACAGCAAAAAATAAAAACACCAAGAAACAGGTACAGCCACCGCCGGGAAACTGGGAAGGAAATCAATGCAATCCAAAACCCCTTTTACCTTCCGCAACCGGCTATCAAATTAGGTCAAACACTCAGGCACAGTGTGCAAGGCATTCAGCCAGTGAGAGCGTTTTGCGCGAATCGAGTACGGCGGCTCAAGTGCAGCACAGGCGCACTTCTGGAATGCTTCTTTGCTTTCTGGAAGCAAACGAAGGCGAAAATGAGGAACCGGTCGCTTCCCCAGCGAGCTGGCACCGATTTGTGCCCCGTACCAAACCTACTGGTCCTAGTTACCAATGTCTATCACCTGTACGCTGGCACAGTGGCAAACAAGCACACATACACACAAAAAAAACCTCACGATTGCCATCCAACTGTAACTTTGTCCAAATGGATTTAGCTGGACCGTTTGGTGCAAGTGGAGTCCCAAGCCAGATCGGTTGAGTTTCGTTTCAAGTTTGGCATTTGCTCCTGTGGAGTTGCACTGGTTCTGTTTGACCTATTTATTGGCTCGAGGAGAGTCGCTGTGCTTAGAAGGGCTTAGCAAAAACACAAGCACACACATGATAGCTGGAAGTTTGCATGACCGTTTGCGCACCGGTCCAGAATCGCAAACCGGGAGAAACAGGTTCCTGGCGGATGCCTTCTGGAATCTCGGAACCCGCACCATCGCATCCTGGCCGATCCCCCGGCCACTTTGCAACACGATCTGTCGTGCATCGTCTTTCGTGCCGTCAAGACGGGCAGGTGGGGGGGGGGTGGAAGCAATGTCCCATGCTCTCCCGTTAAAGTCATCGAGATTAAATCCATTATGAGTTCACATGTTTGATCACGATCGGGACACGTTTTCTAGCACCGTAGCAGCGCAGTGCAGCGTTTTCGTTTTCCATTCAGAAGCAAATCCCTGCCCGGCTGGGGGGGGGGGGGGCGGAATCTTTCCGCTATATATGGGTTTGTCTTCGGGGTCTTCGGGAACAGGGCTAGGACATGTGTACGTGCGCGTGCAGTTGGCTTTCTCCCGTGGTCCCGGGTGCAGCACCTACTTTCCTTCGGGCGCGATCACGAATGAAGGTCATGCAGGAGGATGCCCGAGGGGCAGGATCTTTCCAAACAACACTGGCGGAAGGTGGCAACGGCATCGTTCACCACAACGGCTACAAAAAAGGCAACAGGCGCAATTCGATAGGGGTCCGCTGCTAACGGTGCAATCGTGATGCACTTTTTCCCTCCATGTGGAATTATCCGACCTCCCGCCTGTTGCGCTCTGTGGGTGGTGCTGGCTGGGGGAAAGGAGGCAACCCGAACGTAACGTATCGTCAGCTGGCATGAATGAGACGGCCCTTGTGGGCTTCTAATTTGGTTCATTAATGAGATGGAATGGATTGGGCGGGTGTTTCGGAATTAAAACAAACCGTGCTCGGTGCGAGATAGGAATCACCTCTAGCCCGAACACGAAACAGAGTGGCTTTGATTTGTTTATAATTTTGTAAGGTTAGGATTACGCGAAGAGTGCATATGGGTAAATGAAGTTGGAAGGTTTTGCCGCTAGATGGCGATAGGGAGCTATTAGTCAAATCTAAGTGTATCAAACAACCGCGCTGTTGATTTGTAGCAATTTAGTCTTCATTAAAAGATTTAATCCTCATTAATTGTCGCTAATATCATGAAGAACTTCGCTTATAATAAGTATTTCTCTGATTTTTTGATGATATTTTGACTCTAACTCTCCTATTTTTGTCTCGTAGGCACCAATTTTTTTAGCGTGTCATGAAACTGTGTTGTCTGAAATTTATGAAATTATATTAAGTAGTGACTATTTTTTATTGATAGAATTTAAAATGTAACAATTTTTATGCCAATTTTGGAAGTTTCAAAGGAGTGAAAACATTTGGCATGTATATTTAGGTGTAAACAAAGGCTGTAGAAATTATAAAATTTCATTATTTTTTCTCAAAAAACAATCAAATAATGTGATTTAAAAACTTCTTCTTCTGTTTGGCGTAACGTCCTACGCGGACAAGCCTGCCTATACAGGCTTTCGAGACTTAATTCATTACCACGCACAGCCGGATAGTCAATCCTTGTTACGGGGGGACAGTCCATTCTAGGATTGAAACCATGACGGGCATGTTATTGGTGATTTAAAACTACAATAGTCAAATGTCTAATTTGAAAAATAGCATGATTCCTACAAGAGTCAAACATTGATGACTTACAGACAAAAATAGGTGCGTTAGAGGCAAACATTGATGCACACTGTCAAAAATTGATGCCTTAGAGCCAAAATTAGGTGGCAACAACTGTAAGAATTATAGTAGAGTACTTACTTACTTATCCGGCACTACAACCGCTTTGCGGTCTTGGCCTGCCTCAGGAGTGTCCGAAACCGCTCACGGTCTCGCGCCTTCGTCTGCCAGTCCGTATAGTAGAGAGTTTGCCTTAAAGGAGTCTCCAAACTAACTTTTTCACTTGGTGCAAAAGTAAAGCTCAGAGAGGCTGCCGATTGGATCACAGTAGTTAGGAAGACCTAGGCTCCTTATAATTTGCAACACTAATGAAGATCTTTGTATAAAAAATACCTAAAATGTTCATAATTTGCTCACCAGATGGCGTTAAATGTCTAATCGAAGAACTACGAGTTTACTTAATAAAATACGTTATGATTATGTACTTATCGTAAACTCTTCAAAATTAAACAAGCAAAGGTCATCGATGTCTGAAAAACATTAACTTGTTTCAAAACGATTAACTTTCAATCAATCTGATATACATTCTAGTAACTAGCTAAACTATTATTAAGCAAAGAAAATGCTCTAACGCTCTCTGTTCTTCGCCTCTCCATTTTCCAGCTAATGATAGGCACGACGGCAATGGCCGCGACCGGACTGCTGCTGGGCGACACCTGCCAGCACGACATGGACTGTTCGGACAGCGTCAAGGGCAGCTACTGCACCCTGGAGGGCATCTGCGAGTGCAGTCCGTTCTTCGTGCGGCTTAACGAGTCTTCCTGTCTACCATGTACGTATCGTGTTCCGGTGCTACCGACCTCCCGGTGCACTGATTCCGCCATGGGAAACATTTTTGACTGCCCATCCCCGTTCCCGAAAAATAGACACAGACCTACATCGGTGTGTAGAGCGTTGCATTTAATTAATCTTTCCTCCCGTTCCGTTTCCGTGTCTCCTTTTACGCACCACAGCCCAGCTGCTGGAGAGCGAATGTAGCCTGTCCGAGCAGTGTTCGATGCGTGTGGCCAACAGTAGCTGCATCGGTGGTCGCTGCCAGTGCGACGGAGGGTTTCTACAGTTCCGCAAACATACCTGTCTTTCGCGTAAGTATCTTCCCATTTCCTCTTTCCTTTTACCCGCTCGTTTTTTTTTTTTGTAGCTTATTTGAAGGGGCCGAATAGTGTGTATCAATTTTTCCCACCGATACCGACGATCACTGTTGCCGCTATCACAGCCCCGGCCAACCAGTTATGGGCGCTGCTGTTTCCCCTTTTTCGCTAGCTTGACCCCGTTATTGGACGAACCACCCCGGGAGGGGGGGGGGGGGATGGCTCGACCCTCACGCGATGCTACTACCGCGCTGGGTGACCAACTTTTTGCCAACCCGATTCCATGCCAATAATGCACCACCAAGAGTCGTCAGCGAAGCAATAGCACAAAAATCGCACATGACACGAGCCTGCGATGCATTCGAAATCAGGCCGCTCATGCAAATTTGTTGCCATCAGTTAGAAAGTATGCGTACGTGAACATTTCTCAAGAACTATGAGTCAGCCTGCGCGTGGTGGGGTGTCTTGGTTTCATTTTCCGCTTATTGATGGAAACCGGAAAGCCGGAAAACGTGACGAGAAGCTACGACGGATCGCTGATACCACAATTATTCACACATTTAGCCCACCCAGAGGGACCTTTCTTAAGGGATCATCATCATCATCAATACATAAAAGGGGCTGACAGTTAGCGGGATCAGTTTTCGAAATGAATTGATTGACGTCAACGCCGAGACAGGCAAAGGGCGAATGAAGCGTCCAAACGGTGGTGACTGATTGTGGAAACGATCGTATTGACTCCCCAACGTATTGAGGAGGCTAAAATGCTTACGAGAATTCCATCCGCTCCTGAACATGACAGGACAATCGTTAGTTATGGACAGTTTCGAGATGTTGGGAAATAAACATCAAGGGCGCATGTTTTGCCGCATGTTGTTCTCTGCTGGTTGTACAGGAATTTCCAGCATAGCTAATAGACATGTCCCGATGTTGAATGACATTAAAATTCTGTCGAGATGTACAGTTATAGCGGAACTACAGGAACATTAATGTACAACATGTTGCCATCCCTCCATTTGCCCTTCAACGGCTGCAGTGATTTAATATTTATGCATTTGCAAAACATCTTTAAGTATAATAAAAACAGACCTTGTTGATGCTACATGTTTCTTCTAGCTAGCACCCTTTTCTTGTTGATTTTTCCCAATATCAACGACTCATGGCTCTTGTAGTGCGTCCTCATTAATTCCCCACTCCCGGGTGGTTAGGTCACGGAATGAGGGAAAACCGATTTGCCGATTGACACACACACCACACCAAAGATTCCAGAGATAATGAGCACCGGCCGAACAATGGCATTTATCCCATCTCCTTCGAAGGCTTACTTCCTCTCTTGCAAGCACGCGCTCGACCGTAAACCGATCTTTGATTCTTATGGTTTAGGGAAAACTTTTTTTTGCCTTTTGGTTCCCCATTTCCCTTAATGCGCTAACTAGCGCCGAGCTTTATGGTTTGTTTTTGGACGCGATTCTAGGGTAGCGCAGGACGGGAGGCAAATCTTGGACGCAAAATTGCCTCAAATCATGGTCATTCACTGTTCGAATGCGGGACCTAATAAGCAATGGATGCGTGTGATTAAGCCTTATCTGGGATGGCTTGTTGGCTCGTGTTCAGCCTTTTTTTGGGTTCGCAAATTTGTTTTCTTTTCTTTCTACCGATTCTGACCACCACATCGGAGACGGAAATGGATAGAAAAGTCTGCTAATGGTGTCTGTGTGTTTGTGTTCTGGTCCACAGTGCAACCGTTCACTCGCGTGTTCCGGCGCGCTACGCCAGTGTGAGCGTGTACGAATGTTACGCGTAATTTAACGTCACCGCCACGTTTCTGTACCGTTCTCCGTTCTATGTCACAGGCTATGACCTGGTACCGTCAGGCGACCTAATGAGCGCGAGCTGCTTCCCCGTTTTCCGGTCAACCGGTCAACGCCGGATCCATGACGTGACAGCAACCGTCAACGTTCCGCGCGGTACCAGGAACAATGGTATTGCACCATCATCATCGTCGTCGTCGTCATCGCCGCTGTCTCTCTCCCCACTTATGCTGAATGGGTTCGGGCGGGCGGACGGAAGGGGTCTTTATGTCGGCAAACACGCCGGACATAAGTGCCGGACCAACACAGATTGGTCCAATTTTGATGCTTACCCCAGCATGTGAAGCATGTGAGCCGGACCTGCACCACACCCTGCACCAAGCACCAGCCGTTGCATTTGTGTATCTGTGTGTGTGTGTTGGGAGAAATCTCGCTCACAACAGCGACAGTAATGGTGGACGATTAGCGATGTTTTACCGAAATAATGAACACACACACAAACGCTTGGAGTGGGGAGCAAAGAAGAAAAAAAATGGGAGCAAAACGGTGGAGCTTGATGCTGCCGCAGCAGCTGCTGGCCTCGGCGAGCAGTATGGAATGGAAGCATACGTTTAACCTGCCCCTTAATTGTCTATTATTGATTTGAAGTGGATCCATAGCTCGGCTCGTCTATTAGGAATGTGGAGCACACACACAGTGATCGACAATTAGGTACAGCGAGCTACAAGTGGCGAGTAGTTGAGGTAATCGATCCTCGATCTGTGTTGACAATTAATAATGGGAAATTTATTGGTTCATCTCTAAAATGGTTTTCTAAAGTTTCATTAACTCCCCAACAAAGGGCATAGAGCCTCGAAGCTACAAATTTGTATAATTTTTGTTCTTCTATTTATAGTGGGATTTATCTGCACATAATGCGCTCACTAAGCAGGGTTGGCTTAATAACACAGGAAATACGTTTGGGAGAGCAATCTAATAATAGATTCGGGTTTTGCGAGGCATTTAAAAAAAAAACGAATCTTCGTTTTTAATCCGCGATGGTTCGCGTCGCTTTCACCCAGGAAATGAAGCTTCGTAACACCCGCTCTAAAACCTTCCCAAAGAACAATACCGATCACTAGGTACCAGATCAATGACGCAGTCAGCGAAAGTGGTCAGGCTTCCTATTTTGCAGGAAAATCCAAACAGGATACGCACACGTCTAATTTTCATCTACTTAAGTAGCAGCTTGCGGGTCATCCGTTCCCCTCGATCGCGTCTAGTATTAATCACTTCTCGTAAAAATCAATCAATCGACCATTTTTTCCGGAGGCTTTCGATGATGTGGAACGGTCGATCAGTTCCTTCTTGGTGGGTAGTGAAACTTTGCACTGTCAAACACTTTCTCCACCAAACGGCGGCTCGTCCACGTGCGCTTCTCGGCGCAATGTGGTGCATGGAAATTCGCGCGTGCAAAACCACAACAAAGCAACCTGGAAGCAATAACAACAACCCAAAAACCCGTGCCGTGACCTCGAAAAAGACCGGGCAGCTATCAAAAACGAGCACTCACACGCCATTTTCCCACGCGGGCTCGTTCGTAATGGACTTTTTTTTGTTTGTTTGTTGCACAAATTATGCTATGCACCAGATTGAGGGTGGTAATGTACACTGGTTTGTTGGGGGTTTTTTGCGCATCATCATGATTAACGAGCCACGTGGAAAAACGAGGCTGCTGCAGTTGAACGGCGGAAATGAAAAGCGTCTTGTTTTGGGTTGCTGTTTTACTCTCAAAGTGGTTCGAGAAATAGATATGATGTTTTTTGTTGGCAAAAGCTTTGTTTTGGTAGTGATTTATCATTCAAAAGAAAAAAAAGGGCAACTGTTGTTTTGATTTAATTCGACAATTATTTGACTTTCTTTTCGTGTGCGCAAAAAAGGGCATTAAATTATTGCAGACGGTTTGAGCTATATATTTTGCACGCAATAAACGATCGTTTTGCTGAAATTATTATCTGGAAGCAAGCAAGTAATTACGGGCAATCTTCCTGCACACCTAGACACCACAGAGCCTTTTTTTAATATTTAACTGCAATAACTGTAGCCCGCCAGTAAGGGGTGATCGATTTCACCATTACCTTAAACATTGCTTCAACCGATTCGCCGGCAAAGCACGGTCTGTAATAGTAGACGTGAAATCAGTTAATTCTATTAAGCGCAAAACCCCATCTTCTCTCCAGCACGTTCTGCATTCTGTCTGGGCGGCTGCAGCACTCCCGTACCGGCACAGCCCGGCTCTTTGGATGTGGCTTATGCTAATGCTCCGCGGAGGCCTTGGTGCGCTGCGTGCCGGTCGTGAACTTGAACTTTCCCGGCACCGGATGAGCATTTCTACCTCGATTACAGCTTGCAGGCGTACAAAACAAAAAAGGGAACGATCGTAGGGCAGGTCAATCGGTAAGAGACGGAGGGGGGAAAAATTATAATCAAAAACCACAACCCCGGGTACGCCCAATCAACCGCGGCGCGCTGCATTCTTCTGCGCTTTGTGGCTTCCTCGGCAGACACACAGCAGCGCGCACAAGTGCGCCTTTCCATTATAAGGCGGTAATGATCACGAAAATTACATTATTCAACAAACGCCCCCTTTCAATGCAGCAAACCCTCTCTCGCTTTGTTCCTTTCATTTGTTTTGGTTTGGCGTTCCGTACCGTAAGAATTTCTTTTCCAATCCGATCGAGAAAAAAAAAATCACAAAAAAATCGGAGCGGATATTCGATTACCCAAGCGCAGGTTGATCTTTCGGGTGCTACAATTATGATGCTGCTGCTGCTGCGGCTGCTGGGCGATACAACAATACAGCACAAATGGCGTTTATTTGAGTCAGACACCCGCGCTGACTACGCTCTAACGGGAAATGGGAAGGGATTTATTTAAACTCTTAACACCCTTCGCTGCCATCACTTGGAAAGGGTAGCACACATTTAGGGCGCATCCGTCGGGTTTTGTGTGTGTTAGAAACGAAGCAAGAGCGGTAGGAATTTGACAAAAATCCGGTTCCAATTTATCGGACACAAAATCCAAAATCACACAAAATCGGACACAAAATCCCCGATCGTTGCGCTTCTTCCCGTGTTTGGTACAATGGCGAATTAACACCATTTTCCACGAGTTTCAGGCGGGCTAATAATGGTTACGGTGCTACTTACAGACACCTTTTCACAATGAATGCTTTACAAACTCAAACAAACCCCCAAGAAGCTCCTGTCCACAACAAAAGCATCATTAAATAATTCCTTCCTATCAACCGCTCATGTTTTGTTTGTCCCATCAGTACATTGAAGTATGTCTTAATCCTGCTGTTCAGCAACTTCTCACTACCTTGGAGAATGCGTTATCAACATTCCAGAGAGCCCTGCCGACATTAAGGGGAGACCGATAGGAGAGAAGCATGGATTAAGCGCTCACAATATTGCAATCCGGTCGCTGGAATTGCGTAACTTTGTCCATTCGAAAGCATATTCTCGCTAATGAGATGCCATCCGAGCGGGTGACGAAACCTAAGCGGCAAAGAACTGTGAGAACTTATTCAGCCGTATCTGAAGGAATACTGGAATTTGCTCTTATTACAACCAACAAAATAGGAAAGGCATTGGTATTCTAATTATGTTTTTGATTCGCTTTTTTCTTGCTCACTGTAACCAACGGGAGATCGAAATGTCCAATCGAATTACTTACACATCTAGGCCACAACCTTGCGAAAGGGGACCTATTTCTGCCCATAATGAACTCCCATAATGAACAGGACTTTGCACACGCCGCGACTAACTCATTTGAAGTGCAATAAAACAAATATGTTTTTCGAAAGGCAGCAGGGAGGTGAAGCAACTTGTGCGCAACTTTCTTCGGCCCTATCGAAGTGTGTCAAAGTGTTTTTAGCATCAGCACAGCCTCCACCAGCGCCTTCGTTGGACACCGGAACCCTCACCAAAAACCATGCTAGAGAAAAGCTTATGCTCATTCTATAGGCACGAGCTTGCCATGACCGCCACCAGCAGGCACAATCAGCCAACCAACCAGACGAGGGCGAAAAACGGACCGCCACTCAGTGTGCACTCATTATCCGACCGATTTGCAATGGATTTACAGGCAGCGGGCATGATTTGTTCAAACAGTTCAGCCCAGACAATAAAGCCCGTTCGGGGCGCCGTTCGTTCTTCTTGTGTTGGAACGGGCGAGCTATCCAACCACAGAGGAGAAAGGTCGCGGTCGAGCTATGAAAAAGGAAAGCAGTAGGAAGAAAAGTGAAAACCTGCGTCCTGCTCCCGGTGCCACAATGGGGCAAGGTGGACAAATAGGGTTTTAATAACGGCTTCTTGCGCCTAATAGAGTGTTCATGAAATTAGTCCCGCTCGCGGTCGGGGGATTTACAAACGGTCAAACAATTGAGCTGCAATGGAGGCTGAAGGCCCCTTCACTGACAGGTGTTTTGTGCGCGTTTCGCTGTCAGCTCGACATGGTAATAATGGTTTGATCGGGGAAAAAAGTGGGCTAGCAATGAGTTCATTGAGAAAAGAGGTATAAGATCTTGCCTCTTGACTTTACAAAAACACTTCATTAGGCTTTTAATTTAGGAAAAGAAGCTTCAAATTAATTATTCAGATTGGTGTTATTTAGCTAGAGCAAATGTATTTGTTGCCATTTGTACCTTTTGAAATGAAAATCAACGATAAAATCTTTGATTTTTTTTTTGTACTAACTTACTTACTAATCCGGCGCTACAACCGCTTTGGGGTCTTTCCCTGCCTCAGGAGTGTCCGAAACTGCTCACGGTCTCGCGCCTTCGTCTGTCAGTCTGTTATCCCGGCCTTAATGGCGGACGCCTCCACGCCATCTTGCCACCTCAGTTTGGACCTACCACGCAGTGAGGTCGCCGTACATCTCGTATAGCTCGTCGTTATAACGGCTCCTCCATTGTCCTTCCACACATACGGGGCCAAGTATCCTTCTGAGCATCTTCCTCTCGAACGCGGGTTTCGTCAGATTTGGACAGTGCCCATGTCTCAAAGGCGTATGTGAGTACCGATACTATATAGGTACTATATAGTCCCAGCTTCGTCCATCGCGACAGGTTCTTTGAGGTGAACTGAATTTTCAGGCTGTAGAATGACCGGTTGGTAGCCAGCATCCTTGCGCGCAACTCAGCTTCCATGATGTTGGCGTTGCTGACCTTTGACCCAAGATAGGTGAATTGTGAGACGACTTCAAAAGTGCGTTCACCTATCGGTACGTCACGCCTACGTAGATTCTGATTATTTATTGGTAGGCCCGCTGATGTTGCCACTATCAGTTTGGTCTTTGCCTCGTTTATCTGCAATCCGAAGCTCTCTGCCGCCTGCTCGATCCCTTGGTAGGCTTCTGTTACATAAGAGAGTCGCAGACCAATGATGTCTATATCATCAGCGTATCCCAGGATCTGGGTTGACTTATAGAAGATGGTTCCCGAAGTCTCCACCCTCGAGTCGCTGATGGCCCTCTCTAGCGCCAGGTTGAACAGGAGACAGGGAAGCCCGTCCCCCTGGCACAGAACCTTGGTGGTAGCAAAAGGTCCAGAGAGTTTTCCATCCACCCTCACCTGGCAAGTCATTCTAACTAGCCTTATCAGATTAGCCAGGATTCCATAAGAGCTCATAGCGTCATACAGTTTTACCTTGGCTATGCTATCATATGCGGCTTTGAAGTCAATGAAGAGATGGTATGTGTCGTTTCTGTATTCAGCCATCTTCTCCAAGATCTGCCGCATGGTGAAGATCTGACCAATGGTTGATTTTCCGTTTCGGAATCCTCTTTGATACTTTCCGACTATCTCTTCGACGTGCGGGACAAGGCGATCCTGAAGGATCAGGGAGAATATTTTATAGGCGGTATTGAACATCGTAATGCCCCTATAGTTTTTGCAGTCCAACATGTTTCCCTTCTTGTATATGGTGTAGATGATGTCGAGATTCCAATCATAAGGCAACGATTCGCTATCCCACACCTTAGTAACAATTTGATGAATCTCGTTTTCTAGTCGTGCACCTCCATTCTTGACCAGTTCAGCTGCAATTCCGTCGGTTCCTTTTTATCTTCTTCTATAATCTTCTATGCTAGGTAGCAGAAGCATGACACTATCTGCGAATGGCGCTTCTAGCTGTTCATTCACCTGCTCGTTGAGTAATTCATCAAAGTACTGAGGCCACCACGAGAGGACCTCTGGTTGGTTACTAACCAGATCTCCATCCTGGTTGCGACAGCAAGTTATCTTAGGTTACCTTTTATATTTACGAACAATAAAATTAGAAAAAATCGTAAATTGACCAATTCTTACTTCCTATTCATTATAAACAATAAACTTTAGCTTTAACCTTACTAAACCCCTTACTAACAACCCCCCAAAACTGTTCAGAGTTGTAGCTTTCACTCCATTTTTCCTTACAAAAAGCCAAACCGTTCCGCTAACAAAAGACTTCATTCTATTTTCCATCACTACAATCGCCACAACAAACCCGGCTATTAAAATATCAAAAGGAATTTGAACAAATTCATACGCAAGAATGTAAGTCAGGGCACAAAACAAAAGACCCCCTCCCACCTTGCCGTAGGGTGGGATGGTAGCTCATAAAGCATGCATGAATAAAAGCACAAAAAAGTGGGTTAATTTTTATCTTCCCTAGCCCTAGCCCCAAAAGCTGCACTCACTTACTCATCTTGATCTTGACGTCTTGCATGGTTCTCAACTCTCCACCACCGAGGTTCATTCGACGAAGACGCGCATCGCTCAAGACGCCCTTAGGGAAACAAAAGCACACACACACACACGCGCGCGCATGTCTCTCGTGCAGTAGCTTCAATTTGCATAACAAACCTAAAATTATGCTTCAACCCCTTTCTGCTCGCAGTTTGGGAGGAGTGGAGCGAAACAATTTCGCTGTCATTAATCAGGCAGGTTAACCAGGCGCTCCAGAAGCTGCGTGTTTGCATCGCGGAATAAGAGTGTCATTTTCCCTTTTTTCCCGCCTCCTCACTCGCACCTGAATTGTGTCGCACAAATCAAGGTCAGGCGAATCGTTACTCTTCCGAGCGTTCGAAGAGCTGGGTAAGCAAAGGGTATCAAGTTTCCTTTGGACAACGCGTAACTGTAACTGTGCGCAAGATGAGGGCATCACCAAGATGTCATCACGGATGCACACGGACCATTTGTTTTTACGATTATCCGTCGGACGGGCCGAGTGCTTTTCGATATGCTCTTGCTATCGTGGCAATCGCGGCTTTCCGTGCCAGCCAGTCGTTGGTGAGAATTAATTGAATCGCCTCTTTACCACGGTCGATTGCCACCACAGGGGGGGGGGGGGGAGAGGGTAAGGTATGGTAATTGACCTCAGTTTCCCATCCTAAGGGGATTCCGAGATTGATAGAAGCCACGATCTCGCGCTCGCGTGTCGCGTGCTATTAGTAATCGAAGTGCTTTGAAAACGATTTGAGGCTCTCCTTTCTTCTGCTCCGTATCGAACGTTCCGAGCTTATATGGTAACGATGCTTTATGATTGGCCATAATCGTTTGTGATGAAATGCAGCGCAAGTGAAGCCATTTTCTCTAATTATCCTCTCCGGCTTGTTTAGATGCATTTTCTGGGAAGTGTAACATTTAAGGATGAAATTGTGATTTCTATTTAATAGGACGTTCATTTTGATAAATGGACGGCGATTATAAGCACAAAGATCCGGGAGTTCTCAATCTCCACAGCAACTCCGAGAGCACAGCTCTGTCTTTGCATTACAAGGCATTTTCAATGTAAAATGACGGATAAATGACCTCTTAAAACACCCGATAAGTGGCCACCGTATCCAGTTGCGAAACACTTCACCAGGTAGGCTAATTGATGACGTACCGTCACGCTGCTGCTGCTGAAGGCTCCCAACCTCAACCCAGATCAGCTTCGAATTCACACGGAAATGTGATATGAGTGGGGGGGGTATCGTTGCATATCGCAATGCTCTCCCATCTGCCTCGCAAGGCATCATCGCGTGCTCGCCGCATATCGCAACTGTGGCGCGCCCTGGAATGAAGATGACGCTGAGAACTCGCAGCAAGATTCCACCACTGGCAATGTGTGCAATGCGATGCAGCAGACCAAGTAAATAGTGGGTTTTCTACCCTGCCCAATGCTTACGGAATTGCTTGGTGCAGTAAAATGCTTCCGGTCGCCCGTCTGTGCGATTTATGTCAGTGGAATAGACACACGAGTGGCTAGTGACATAATTTCGCTCGCCAAGATTGCGTACCGACTTCTCGCACAAATGGTAGAGCATTATGCGACCACCGTGTGTGTGTGTGTGTGTGTGTGTTTGTGTACGCAGTTTTCACCTGGGAATGGTTTCAACCCGCCCTTTGTAGGTCAACTAGCAAGGTTAGCCCATCGAAACGCTCTTCGAGTATGATGTCACCCGTTCCCGAGCAGTTTTGCGGGACAGTATGACACGCACAAGTACTGCCGATCAGTTATGGGGCCTTTTGTTTGGTGGTCTTTGCAATGAATGGAACCGGCTCGATGTCATGAAGATAACTAGCTATTGGATGAAGTGAAGGAAAGAAAGCAAGCTTCGCATGTCAGTGGGGAGACAATACGAGTACAGCATTTTGGAGATCCTGAAAATACGATTAACGTTAGAATAATAACCCAACGTCACATATAATTTTAAGCATTCCCCAAACAATGGAATGATTTATTTCGCACATTTTCACCGTACAAACAGCGATTCCGATTGGCTCGGTTCACTGCATCCGATACTCTGTCCCCAATGTCGATGGGAATTAGCTTTTCCGTTTTCAATTTCCGCACGCCACAGACATCGCTGCAATGAGCTTATGCAGCTCCCTCTTTTTCTCTCTCTCTCTCGCTCTTCCCATTCCATTTAAATCCTGAACTCAGAGAGCACTAATGCCAGAAAATGCATAAAAAGTGCATTCATTTATGCAGCCCGCGCGATGTACGCTTTCTAATAATTTAATCGAAAACACTTGTCCTCTTTCGGCTCGGTGTGCGTGCGACCGGAAATCGAAAATCGGGTAGCGGGAACGTTTTTGTATGCGCCATAAATTAAAACCCGCCCGCCGGGGAACGGGGCTGGCGTGCCCTAATGCGCACGCATTTGACAAATGTCACCGTGTCCATTTGTGTGCATGTATTTTGCAAATCGTTTAATCGTTATCATGTGTTTCTCGGACTCTTCTTGCAGCCGCCCAGCCGAGCACGGTTTGCTACAGCCACGCGCACTGCCGCATGTGGGACGCGGCGAGCCACTGCGACTTCCTCATCCCGAACCTGTTCGGGCGCTGTCAGTGCACCTCGCCGGCGCGCCAAAACGGACCGACCTGTGTGACGGACCCGGTAACGGAAGCGGTGCCAGCCGAGCCGGAGCTGCTGCCAGCTTTCACCAAACCGCAGCAGCAAGCGCCCGCCGTTACGGAGCAGATGGACAATGAGCTCGGCTCGATCGATCGAATGTCAACCACGACGGAGGACGACGTGATCGTGGTGGACAACATTGTGCAGCGGGACGATGCACAGGACGAGCGGATGTCGTCGGCGGAGGACCACATTACCACGGAATATCAGTCGGCCGGTTCGGAAGAGGATGGTATCAGCACGACGGACTTTATCGAGATTACGAGCAGCCGCTATCCGGGCGAGGGTGAGCGTGTGACGACGACCGTGAGCGGTATGGAGCGGTACGAGAACACGGAGGAGTATGCGAACCTGGAGCAGGAGGTGGAGGAGCAGTTCAAGCGGCAGGAGCTTGCCGACGCTCTCGCGACAACGACGGCCGGTGCTTGGGCTAGCGAAATTGCCGAAGCCATTACGTCGCAGGAGCGGGAACAGGATGCCCTGGACAAGAGTGACAGCGAGGGTGTGACGACGATCGAAGTGGTGACCGTTTCAAACGATGGACAAACGACGGAACGCAGTGAGACGACGACCCTAACACAGAACCATGAGCCTACCACCACAGAGCTGCAGTACGACACGGAGGAACCAAGTGATGTTGAGAACGAAGTGGAGCTGGTGGAGTACGATCGTACGGATGCACCTGAAGCTACGTACACCCAGCAAGCCGCTTCTCTGGTACAGCAAGAAACTACCAATGCCACTACGGAACAAATGGAAGAAACGACACTGGCAGCCACCTCCACCGAGCAATCGAACACGGAAGCGAACGATGCGAAGGAACTAACGACGACCGAGCTGATCGAACAGTACCACGATGTGCAGCTGCGCCGCCAGGACTCGAAGCTGTTCGACGAGGAAGAGGTAGAGGAGCTAGTTGAGAAGAGTTCCGCCCCGAAGGAACGGTTTGAGGCGCGCGAAACGACCCGCCACGCCGAGCATGAGAACGAAATCGTCGACACGCACGCAGTTGACACGACCACGGAAACGTTGCTAAGGTTGGCCAGCCGTACGACGGCGATGGAACCGGAAGCACCGCTCTCCACCACCACGGCAGCCACATCCACTGCAAGTAAGTAGAAGGTGTATTAAAAATAGGAAATTAATTGCGGGGAAATTAGTAGTTCCGAGACCATAAACGTGCTTTTTCCGTTAAAGCACGAGCACGTGAGATTTGAAATCTCTCAGCGCAGCGCCATCTAGTTGTGAGTTTATAGTAATAGTACCGGACCATGATGTGTTGATGACGTCACGCTCTGCCATAAATAGCCACAGAGACGTTCGACGTTTACAGGGGTCGGCAAACTTTTGCAAAATGAGAAGAAATTGAATTAGTCGAGGAAGTTGTGGGTTCATTTTCCCAAAAAGCCAACCATTTCAAATAGATTTTATTTATACATTTTATTTATTTTATTTTAGGATTTCTTTTTATAACAGGTAAACAAAATTTTCCTGATATTTAATACTTTCAATTCAAGCCAATGAATACTTTGCTAATTTTGATTGATTGTTTTGTAATTATAAATCAAATATGTAAATTTCTGTTGTAGTAGTTTGAAGTCAGATTGAGTCAACATTTCACTTCTTTCCACCAAACTGAGTTATTTTTATTCAAAATAAGACAATAGTAATTTTATCTCATATATTCTTACAACTTTTCATAGATGTTGATAAGGTCTGATAAATTGTCTGGTCTGATAAATTGGCCGTATTAAATTTAAAAGACATATTTGCAGATCTTTGAGGCGTGTAAATAACAAATACCTTTGATCTTCTAAATCATTAACAAAGGATGGATAATTTAATTTCTCTACAAAGTTGTGTATTAATTCAATTTTTGTTGCTCAAATGTTAACTACTTTCAGAACACTTCATCTTTAGTTGAAATATAAACAAGCTGTATAGTAAATTACCAATACCGAACACAGTTTCGTCAATCCAATCTGCAAATATTAACAAAATGGCTTTTTTACCCATTAACAGGAATACGCACTCGTGTGGACTTGGGAGACGGACCCGTTTCATTGGGACTGTCCTGTGCCAGTAACGAACAGTGCCAGTTGGCCGACCCGTACAGCTACTGTAACGATGAGGGACGCTGCGACTGTTCCTACCGCACGCCGGACGATGCTTGCCGGGCCACCAACACTGGCTGCTCTCGGGGAACGTTCCAGGTACGCATCCCACATCCTAGAACCGAGTTCTTTCTTACGTATAAAATAACACCCTCCATTTCTTCTGCTCTCACTTTAGTGCCGCTCGAGCGGAATCTGCATCAGCTGGTTCTTCGTGTGCGATGGACGCCCGGATTGTAGCGACGCGTCCGATGAGGAGTGCAATTTCTCACAGAAGGCGAACGGTACGCAGCAGCAGCGGGCGGCCAGCTGTCCGGAGCTGTCGTTCCGGTGCGAAAAGAGTGGCCGCTGCATATCGCGGGCCGGCATCTGCGACGGAAAGGCCCAGTGCCCGCACGGCGAGGACGAGGTTGGGTGCGATTTCCGCAAGTCGCGCAAGTGCCCGGAGCACACGTTCATGTGCCGCAGCGGGGAGTGTTTGCCCGAGTACGAGTACTGCAATGCGATCGTGTCCTGCCGGGATGGAAGCGACGAACCGCCGCACCTGTGCGGATCGCGTGCCGTGCCGAACTTTTTCGTGAAGCTGCTGAGCGGTCCGACGGCACGGGGCCGGAACTACTGCCCGATGCGCTGCGCCAACGGACGGTGCCGCTCGACCGCGATTGTCTGCTCGGGCCGGGACGGGTGTGGTGATGGTAGCGATGAGGATCGGTGCTCCGTTTGCCGTAAGTAGTCCTTCGGGGGGAGAATACATCGTTATAACAGCACAGACACACACCACTATCGACTATTTTAATGGTAAACATATGTCGGCTGAATGATAAGGATCGATTTTGTTTCCACTTTTACTGCTCACAACTGTCATAGTCCCCTCCATAAGACCACATATCGGACGATGGCATGGTATGGAGTTTAAAAATAGTATACCCATACACATCCACATTCTCACCCATGGCATAAGCCACCCTCCATCCATATCGCCCCGTACCTACTTTGAGAACGTTTAAAGGCGCGACGTCAAGTTAAATATTTTAATATCCTGGCACCAGTCCTGGCACGGAACTGCCGTTGTGGGAGGTTCAGTGGGTGGTTAGGGATAAAACACAACACACTCAGTGTGTGTGTGTGTGTGTGTGTGTGTGTGTGTGTGTGTGTGTGTGTGTGTGTGTGTGTGTGTGTGTGTTTTAACAATTTCACCCACCCCATGCCCTGCCTGCCACGCGAACACTCATAAAGTTTGATTTTTAAATGCCACTCCACCCTCTGTGCTATTGTTATTTATTCAACCAACACTCTCACAGCACATTCACAGCAAACCGGGAAATGAGAGCTCTGCATGTTTGTGTACACCCCCATGGCCACACGAACGGAAATACGTTTCCATTTCAAAATGCCCAACCCCCACATGACGGCTGTGTTTTGTTTCCGCTTTCTCATGCCCACACTTCACTCTGTTTCTCTTTTCCTGGACAGGATGCCCGGCGCCTGCCTACAACAACGTCCTCGCACCGATCGTACCGGCCGTCGTGTCCAAGCCAAGGAGTAGAACGAGCCGCATCACCGGTGGACACTGGTCACGAACATAAAGTCCTCGCAGGACCATGGACCTGGCGGGCTGAGTGGCTACACGCAGCTACGGCTCGAACGGCCATAAATAGGTTCGCGGTACCACTGCACTCGGCAGCACGCTGTGCTGTGATTGTGCTGATTCTTTTTTTTTTTTTTTTGTAAATAAAAGGTCCAAAAGACGCAATGGGGCGAGCTGAACGCTTGTCCCTTTTAAGGAGACAACATTTTATACGACATACCCGTGTTGAGGTGGTGCGAACACTATCGATACAACAGCACGCAAGCGGATACTAGAAATTAAGTAAATGCGTAACTCAATGCGTAACGCAGCATGGAAGGTAGGCGAGAGCTTAGCAGCGGACACTAACACTAGAAAGCATAATTACATCATCCCTCTCTAACTATTTATCGTTCGTTTAGTAAGGCTAGCGTGTGTTACAGTAGGGACAGGGTGCGATAGATTCATACTTTTAAGCGATGATGAGCGAAAGGGATGCTCCGGAAGTAGGAAGAAGCGGTTTTCCGGCTTTGCCTACTTTGGCTAGAGAGGTTCGGTAAACATTAGAGAGAAAAAAAAGAAATCTTAATGGATCTACGACACAAGGAACACTATTTGAATGTGCTGATAGGCACAAGAAGCAATAAAATGATGCGTCAATCCCTTTTTTTCGTTCGACGATTCCACAAACGACCGCGGCGGGACATTATGTGGAAGTGGAAAATTATTTATTTTTATCATTTTCTAACTACTCTATGTGTCTAACGAGCCGACGAAGATTATTGATAAGTGTTAAAGAAAACAGATTGGAGAGCAACACAAAAAAAGAATGGAACGAGTCGTTGTCGAGCAGAACGATAAGCCGTTTGTTAGGTTTAGGCTCCACTATTGAAAGCCTGGTTCAACGACGATTTCGGAGGAGGACAGGGCGGCTTCCTTCGCAGGAAAGGAAGTGCCGACATAAACACACCTACACACACACAAACACACAGACACTTTGATTGTCGATTGCATGTCGTTGAATGATGCACTTCAATAGTCTGGCGAGGCCTGATTGCGTCCGTTTTAGCTTATTTATTTATTTGCTTTTCAAGTATTCATATTTTTTCCCCCGATCCGATTTATGGGGTCGCATTACTCAGTGTCAAAATGTAACAACATATTTAAAAAAAAACAACAGGCCATTTTTCTAACTACATCGACAAACAGCTGTCTATCAATAGTGAAGATAGTGCACGTTAGAGATTAGAGCGTTAGGCCAATTAGAAGCGAACGTTGCGAACTAAACCCGAAATAATAATTTAATATTCTCTCTTCCAATCGTTAGCCCGTAGTAGCGCTGGCGGCAATGTAAAATACAAATTTTAATCAAACTCTCGTGTTTTTTTTTTTTAAATTTTATCTTTTCCATATATATCACAACGAATCTGCTGTTCTTTGCCCTAAGCCCTCGCTTCGCCTACGGAAACGAGTAAGCGTGCAAGTACGTCTCGTACGAACAGCTTCCGCTTTGCAATTTTAATCAAACCCAGATCCAGCCGCAACAGTGGTGATCGTTTGTGTTGTTGTTTTTTTTGCGTACGTCCATTTAGCATAGGCAATTCGGGTCGTTCTTATCATGCGCAAGCTGCTCTCGGGGGTGGATACACACACCCACACACACACAGACACGAGTATGTTATGAGTTAGACTTTGGATGCTGGAAGCATATACGGCCCACCATTCTGATTTGCGACGCGCTGCGAAAAGCGACGCAGTCGATTGAGCATGCGCCAGCGTAAATTGAGCAATGGCCGATATTTCTCCGCCCGGCTAATATGATTGAGAAGGTCACGGTTTCAGGACGCACAAGAATTATGGACCCTCTTCAAAACAGCGGACAGCGAACAGTCGCAGGTGCTGTGCGATTGAAGCTGCTTACGTGTGGTGTGATTGAAAATGTTAGAGATTTTAGTAAAATAAATCTCAAAAAACAAATAAAATACATATGAAACTGGTAGAACTCACAATCACAAATCTAATTTCAAAGCAATCTCCTGAAAACTAAGAAAATATGAGAAAATTCGAGTCAGCTGATGGCGGATTTTACAATTATCCAACGGAGATGACGGTATTAGCATACACGCTGCATGCGGTTGTAGTGTATGGTGAAGCGGATATAACGTTTAGCGTTTATGGTGCCATTAAGAAATTATTATTAGATGAACTGCTGTTAATTTGCTCGCATCATCGCACCTTGCAGGGGGTTTGGCAGCGAAAAGAAGGCAAAGAGCTGAGCGGAGCGCTACAGCGATAGAGAGACCGCTCCGTTTGAAAGTGAGAGCTCAGTGTATGTTCCGTAGTTTATCTACGTCATTTTACAGGGTTTCTTAAGCTATGTTTTTAGCATGAGCAAATATTTCAAACAGGTAAAGTACATTTCAAGATCATCTGTAATCAACAGAGTAATCAAATCAAATCAAATCAATCAATCACTTGAGCGAATTAATTGATAGTACTTATCCACTTACTTATCTAGCGCAACAACCGCTTTGCTCAAGCCTTGGTTTGCTGAAGAAGTTCACTCACGATCTTGTGTCGATCAGAACTTCTTGCGACGATCGCAGAACTTCTTGCGACAATCGTAGAAGTTTTTATGACAAAAACGTGTGTACTGCTTGATTGTAATACACTGAAACCATCTTCACACCTCGGTTTAAGTTTTACAGCCTAAAAGGACTTTACGGACTGGGTCTTCCGGATCTATTCCCGCTCATCTCACTGGAGTCTGTCAGTTTGTACACCGAAAAGCTCATCCAGTTCGTCGTTTTTGTTTCTCCTCCATTGTACATACTGGGACCAAAATTCTGCTGAGCATCTTCCTCTCAAACGCGTCTAAGATAGTTTCGTCAGGTTTGATCGACCGTTCAGACAGAGTCCATTAATTCTCAATGGCGTATATAAGAACTAGTACCACAACGATAACGATAGAAGAACTACATCCTAAAGCTGTAGAATGACTGGTCGACAGCTTTCCTACCGCACAAATCAGATTCCCTGGCGTGCGTCTGAAGTCTATGACGGCTTAACCTATAAGTACATGCGTTATTGATAGCAATCTATTTCACCTTTGTCCTATTTCGCTTGGCCTTCACTTGGTATGCGTCTATTTGCCTTAAGCATACTTTTAACTAACTAAAAGCTAGCAGAGAGTTACTTTACACAACTCTGGTTAATATTGTTGAATAATGTAATGACACAATACTAATGCAAACTTGATAGAACAGTTGATGCGTCAATCTCGAAAAAAGGATATTTGGTTTAAATTACTCTTGGAAAATGCCGGCGGATTATCAAAATGAATTCTAACTATAACAAAATAACAGAGCTTCCACCTAGGTAACTGTAAGCGACGCGCACGGTTGACTTTAGCTTTCGTTTTGCCGACCACTGACCTAAACGATAAACAATACATTCAACCACATACACAAACGCACCCAGTTCCTTTCGATTGTCAACGTCTAAAATGAACTAATTTCCCAGAACGTTCACAATTCCTTCCAAAACAGCCATATCGCCTTCCTTCTCTGGCACGTGGCAAACACAGCGCACTTGCCGCTGATGCAGCCTACTGCGCAGAAGCCCATCCAGTGCGAGCGTGTATATGTGTAACTGGACTGGCTGCGAAAAACAAACTACCAACGTATCCTCAGTATCAGTATTCCTCGGACGGTCGCAAAGTTCCCAAGCTCTGTGCGTGTACTGCGTCTGCAAAAGCGGGCCCGTCCCCTGGTGTGCGTGTGTCCCTCCTTTGCTCCAGGATGTGCAAGGAAGTGAAGGCTCCTATCGCCGTCGTCGTCCCAGTGCTGTGCTAATTGCGTGTAGCGCATAAAAAACATCAAAACGAAACGTCACGGTCCCGTCAATCCGAGGGTGGCGATGGCAATCCTTTAAAAAAGCTACCCACAACCTTTGCTCCTTGATTGGCTGCTAGCTGGTACCGATGGTCCGGATGGTTCTTCGGGCTGCCGGAGCTACTTCCTGCGCTGCGTCCTATGTGAGCGTACTGTGAAAGCTGCGTACTGTAGGTAGGTAGAAGATGCGTCGAACGGGCCGGGAGGGTGCCAGAGAGAGGGGTTTATGCTGCGTTTGTCCTCTGCCGACCATCGACAGTGGATGGAAGTAAAGTGTGATTCTTTAAGCAATTATGCTGAGTTGATGTAACAAAACGCCAATGCAAAGACGAAGAAGAAAGTGTAGTTTGTGTTACAATGTGTTATCAACGAGACGACAATACTATTCTAAACAATGTTCCGTACACTCTCCCTTTACTCCCTTTACAGTATTATTTCCTGTTTTTTTTTATTTACTTTATGTTATGCTGCCATCATCCCTTCCCCAAAATCCCTCAAAAATAACACACCAAAAACCCCCCGTCACAGCTGCGTAAGGGCGACAAGCAGTGGAGGGAGCGAAGCCGACTGTGCAAATATAGCGCGAGATCTCGTCGCCTAAGCAGCATCCATGCTCAATAGCGCCGCTCAGTTCATTACAGGCCTTGCTTCGCGTAGGCTTGTGCGAATTCTGTTGGGGTCCGCTGCCGCACCGACGCTCGATGTTTTTGCTGTGACGCGCGCGCTGTGATGATACATGTGTGTGTGTGTGCGCGTGAGTGTGTGTTTGATGCTGTAGGTCTCGCGTTCTAGCTGAGGTGCGAAGCTGTTCGTGTTCTCGGCTTGCGTAAAGGTATTTTCCGCACCATCCAGTGCTCCACATGTTTGACGCGTGACAACCAGCTGTTGTTCGTTAAACCATTTTCCCACTCAATCCCTCAGAGAAAACAGATGGGGTAACGGAAGGCGGTTAAAAATTGGCGACACTAACGTTTGCCTTGTAGCACTCGCAGCAGTGCTCACAGATTGTGCCGTGCCGTGAGTGATTTATTTATAACATTAAAATTTGCGTCCGTGAAGTGAATTCCTTGCTCACGCTCTGCCCACTTTTTCCCCGTACCGGTTTAAGCGATTTGCGATTTTTCCCATGCAATTGTAGACGAATACTATTCACCCGATCAACGTCAACAAGAGAGCGTGCTGCTGTGACGCTTCTCCGTTGGTGCGTATGGTTCAACGCGCAGCGAGATGTGCTGTGCATCTCTGTTGGGTTGGCGTACGTCGAGATAACGTCCTGCGAGAGTCTGTAATGAGCGTTTAATCACGAAAGACGTCGCGTGTGTGTTTGTGCTCTCAGTGCCGAGATAGCACGACCGACGGAACAAGTCGGTGGCAGGAAGACGCAGTTTGTTATGGTTTGGTGACCCAGGATATAGCGTGACCCGGGCGTATTTCGTGTCCCTCGCAGTATATTGTCCTTTGTGAGGTGTTCGTGTAGTATCAATCAGTGTGTGCGGTGTGTAGACAGATTTAATGGCTTGTGGGGTAGGTTGGGAGGCAACTGTCCGTGGCAAAATGTGAAAAGGTCAGTATAACAAACGGTTTGTCGGCAGTCTCGACCACCTAATGGCCCGTGTTCATCAAAAATGCATACAATGCCGGTTGTTCTCACCCACCGACAGAGTGTTAAGCACGAGTTGAGGTTCTTCAATGGTTATCGGTGTTTAGGAATTAAGGCTCGTGTCGGGTATCATAAACGGATCTAGCGACTACTTTCACCGGATAAACATTGGAAGATTATCACGCTTCTATTCGATCATATCGAATGTGTGTCAGTAAGTGTCATGGAAAAAGTTATCATCCGGCATTAGACGCGATAAGGGTGAGGCCAATCGTAGACATGTCCTACGAAGCGTGTTGGCCTAAAACCAGCAATCCAACACACCACATGCTGAGCAAACAATCATTAACATACCCGTGTGAATGATGGGTACGTTTTTTTTTAGGTGGTTTGTCAAAGTTGAGTGAGTAACGATTGTAGCGTTGTCATGACAAAACCTGACCATATACAGAGAATGGCTTACGTGTGAACTCTCCACAGAGTGTGTATAGGAACAGAGCAAACATTAGTCGCCTCTGTTTGCAGAACGAGCAGAATAAGCTGTAATAGATGAATTTATCTGATCATTACAAATGCTTGAATGATCTCCATTTGCAAAAGAAAACAAGGAATAATTAAAATAATGGGATTCCGAGATAATCACCCAGGCCTGAGAAATGTTTGCCAAAACTACCCAATGGTTTTGCAATTAAAAACTCATAACCGAAATGTGACCGAATGATTGACGTTTTCGGTTGGCAGCGGCATTTAACATGCATCTGGGGATAATAAATTACCCAAGTGATCATACAGCTCGATACGGAGATCATGTTAAGCAGAGCCCTTGACTAAACGCAGGTTTTGGTAGTGTAATAATAGATGCAGTATTACACCCTCGTGTGATGCAGCAGAACTCCACTGCATAGTTGAAGGTTGTGTCAGAGGTGTGTTTTGAACCAATCTGTAGAATCACAAACTAGCTTATCAGACATAGCAACTGCCTGCGAACGCCACTCTTCATGCTCGAGTGCACTTCAGTAAGTAATTGTTAATCCCAGCCCTTTCTGGTATAAATACTATCATTCATTCAATCAAAACGGTGACTAAGTCTAGACAGTTTATCAACCTTTCGGTGATGATCCGACGAAAGCCGTTTATGCTTGATCGTTGGCTGCATCGTTCTAGTGACGTGCTACTGGCAGCTATCCTCAACTGAAGTACAGTCTGATCTCAGCTAAAATCGTATGTAGTCACATTTTCGTTAGTGTTTTGCTACATGGCCTTAAAGTGAGAGTATTTGAGTTACGCTGATATCTTTGCCTTAACCAAGCCTATCACGAACCTTTAGAATAACATGAACTTCATGTTGCGCTATTTGCACTGTATCTAGGACAGGATTGGAATTATATAGCTTTGAGTTCACATGTTAAAATACGAACTTATGATGCACTAGTTTTCTTGCCTGGCTCTTTAACAAATGTGTCCTTGTTCCTTGTTAACAAACTTTAGCTAATGTCTCTAGGTCCTTGGGCTTTATTATATTGTTACTGGAATAGTTTATCCACACAGTAAAATAGTATTGAATCCTACGGCGAGTAGAGAGTACACTCGGTTCTCATTCAAGATTTGAACCTGTTTCGAGCAATGTTTTTAGGATGAACAAGTCGACTTACTACGGAACCAGGAATCTCGGAATATCGGAGGGTTTAACTACGTGTAAATTTTTTTTTGTAGAAGATACACAAATATAAGAAAATCTTCTTAAAGGAATAATGTCTCATCATCATCATCCTTAATAGCTCAATATAGCACCGGAGACACATCATTGAGTAGCTTCGCTGAATTGCCTCCGTAAGGCATAAAATCCCCACCAGGATATCTCAATAAGGACACAAACTATCGGTGACGTCAGCCGCTGCCGGTATTAGTCATCCGGCGTTGTTAATCAAACAGTGTCGTCTACCAATACCCACAGACACACACTCACACAAGAACACACGAAAACTGCTTATTCCTTCGTTTGCATCGTTCGAAGTTGGTTCGATTTTCGCCAGCCCGCCTTCCCGCTAAACTTGTTGGTGTTGAATGGGCCGGCAATTACTCAACCTATCGGTGGAAAAGGAACCTGTCCACAAGCGGGAGAGAAAGTGGAGGAAGATAGAGAGGCGCTGTTAGTGAACGCTGTAAAGGGTTCCGGTAATAGGGCACGGAATTATTGATGCATTGTGCCACGTCGTTAGTTGGGCTTTGAATAGATTTTCCGGCCCTGGCGGGGGGGAGGAGGGATACTGAAGGACCTGCAGGCTGCTTGGTAAGAAAGTTCATGGTGTCAACCAGCTCCTGTCGACCCATGTTTGGTCCCAGCCATACACCGGCCGTTGGCTTTCGTGGCTTTTACGCTGTCCCGCTATCGGCATGACACGGCAAGCATAGCTGTAGTGTTGTGCAGTTGCACTTGCCATGAAGTTTGCTCTGGGGAAGAAAAGTGAAACGAGCACCACTGGGGAGGGAAGGCAGAAGGATTATTATAAAGCCCTGATCCCCATCCCACAAGCAGCCGGGGTAGCCATAGCCAAAATGGGATGAATTATTAATAGGCTTAAAGTTGGTCCCACCAGACAGTCGTTCGATTGAATTCTGTCCCGGCAAGGGTGTGGGAAATGAGGGAGTCTGTTTAGTTTGGCAAGAATTGTTGGTGGTGATTAAATTCTTAATAATGTTTTGATTAAATATTAAAGGCAGGTACGGTGCACAGCAATAGCAAAGCGAGCAAAATAGCAACAATTCTCATCGCAAGTGCACTTTGCGCTCGATTCAGACGCACCAACTCACCCACCCACCCTGCTGGGAAGCTGGGAAAATAAGATGCATTGTGCACAAAACGGTTGCCAAGTAGAGCGTATACAGTAGAGCGCAGTAAAAATAGATGCAGCTGCATTCGCCCCTCACGGAAGCGACATAGAACAGCGGCTAGTCTATTCAAGGGCTGAGAACAGATCAGGAAGGTTTAGAATGTTTCGTCTTGAATTACGCCCAGTCGGCGCGTTGTGTTGACGATCGTGATCATATCTCGGTGCTTGATCGCGCGCGAGAGCGCCTCCCGGACCAAATCGGACCACTGGAATACGCTTGATTGCATCTCCGGGCCACAATTCCGGTCAGTAGTGGCAATAAAAAAAGGCAAGGCTGTCCATTGTGCAACGAATGGAATTTTATCGCATCATCAACAGGAATTTGATGAGATCCAGCGGTAGTAATTATCGAATTTCTCACCAACACGAGGAGTTATTTACAATGTTCGCCAATCTGCACCACCGGCGGGGGGAGTTGGGGTAAACGTGTTTTAATGACCACAACCTTTGTGACCTCCCGAAACCGGATAAATTCGCAATGTAGCGAAATAAGCACTATGTTAGGGAGCGAGACTTAGATGGTGTCAACAAAAAAGGCAAACGATCACTCACCGTTGGGGATTGTCTAGATTCTTGTGATATTTTGCCAAGATTCGCACACGTTCATCAACCAGAGAGCATTGGTGATAGGTGGCCTTGAGGGTCGTCATGTGAACATCTGGCCAACAACAACAAAATCCCCCAATCATGACATCAGACAAAAGACTTGCGCTCCTTTTGCCACATGCCCTGATGCTTGAATCGTGTTAATCGTTCCAAAGACTTATCGTTGGTGGGAAAGACTGTCTAAAAAAAACCTTTCCGACCAATCTCAAGAGCTCCCAATACAAGAGGGGCACTCTAATCACCGGCTCCGGGGATGAAACGAATAGGAAACTAACGAAGTGAAGCATTTGAAATGATTATTTGTTATACTTTTTTTTGTGATAGCTCAAACGATCTGTTGCTTTTTATGTTATTTATGTCTTAAATGGCTTACGATGCGTGTACCAAAATAAAAAATCGGGAATCGCTCGTTGTGTTTGATTTCCAGAGGTCAGTTAAATTAAATGCTTGAATGCCGCCAAGATGAACGAGCAAGCTGCTGTGAGATCATCACAGAGATTCCACTTTGCTACTAGGCTGAGTAATTCAGTGTTTGCGGTGTGATCTATTCCCTCTTCTCTCCTTCTCCAGCAATGAGCATCCGCTATGAAACCATCGGTGTTACAGACACTGCTCGAGCCTGCGACCACCGCACTGGCGGTGCTCAGTAGAAAGCAACAGCATCATCACAGGCCATCCCCAACCTGCACCAACAATCGGCGCGATGCTGGCGGCGGTGGCCGAGTGGCCGGCGGGCTGCTCCATCCGGTGGATCGGTGCGGCCGGGCGCCAGTACTCGCCATCGGGCTGCTGTTTTGCGTCACCGTGTACCTGTACTTCATGACTGGGACCGATGTGACCCAGATGATCGTGACCATACCGGCGGACGATGCGGACCTACCCGGACCAAAAGGTAAGAATGTTGGGGGGAGAAGAATGAGGGGGGGGGGGTTTAAGTAAAGGGATAGCAGGGGACACACGAACCAATCGGTTCGGTTGGTTGTGTGGTGGTGCAGTGTGTGATAGGTGTGCATGTTTGCCTGTTTTGCATGGTTTTATTGATGAGTGTGTGTGTCTGATCGTTTTTGTTTGTTTTGGGTTGTGATTGATAAGACAGTTCAATGAAATTAATTTGAAAAATGCTTATCAACACTCGTATTGTAGCTTTAAAACATTAATTTATAATTAATCCTTAGCTGTGTTTGTGTGAGTATATGTAGTAGTGATTGGATTATTACTTCGGTTTACGATGTTGTGTTTGTTCTCAAATTATCTGGGTGATTTAAAATCGTGTTACGACCAATTGGAATTAATTCGTTCCATACAGAAACAAAACTATATAAAAAATATTAAATTAATTTTGTATAAAATTAAATGCAACGAAGCATTAAATTGTATTCCGCTTACATCAATAAATAAATAAAAAAGCTTCAGTATGAGTAGTAGAGATCTGTCTGCTTGAGTCTGCTGTGTTGATATTAGAACACTCACCCATACACACATACACACCTTTTATTAGAATTGTTTTCAGTTCCCCTTTTCTTCTGATAGCTAGTTTCTCTATCTTTTCAATTAATTGAGCAAACACTCAAACCTGCACTTGTTCCACCCAACCCTCCCCCCTAGTGCACACAGACACACACACACACACACACACGCTGCCTTCTTCCACGATGTCGAAAGCTAGTCCCCACAGCGACAACGCGCAAAGAGATCGATTGGTTGTTTAATTCTGTCTTTTTTATCTCCCATTTTTATTCTTCTTTCCTCACCCCCCCTCTTCGCTCTCGGTTTTGTTTGCAAAATTGTTCTTCACCACCCCCTTTTCACCTTTCCCGTTTCTTGTCGGTACAATATCACGTACACATATTATTATGGTGCAATCAAAACCAAATTATGTAATTTTTAAAACGCCCCGTATTGCTCCCTTTTCCTATCGCTCTCTCTCTCTCTCTCTCGCTATATATTTTTATGTATATACGACACCTTGAATTTATCTGTGTATTTTGTGTGTATTTTTTGGTGTAAAACGTATAATTTTGTAACAAATACACTTTTACCAACACGAAACTTCTTATATATTTTTTGCACATTTCAAATACAACACCATTCCCCCTCGCCGTGAGAATTGCCTTTTTTCTGTAAAAAAAATTAACTGCACGCCAAAACTCACACGTTTTCGTTGATGTATGTTCAACCAAAAAATACCGTAATCAAACACAATTTCTTAAAAACACCTAAAACAACACCCCATGGGGCCCTTTTATGTTTTGTGTGCGTTTTTTTTCGTTTAAAAATTGGCAAATGTGTTTGTTTCGTTAAAACAAAATCCTTTAAAAAACCCCCCATAACCGTTTAACGTGCACTAAACCGTAACACATAACCCCCTGCCACTACCACCCACCCCCGGACCCCTCCTCCCTTACCCTTCGTAACGATGTTGAACGTTGAAAAAGATCAAATTGCAACAAAATGCACCAATAACCACGGGCCTGATGCTGCTGCACACGCGAGCGCAGACGAACTGCAACTCACCTTCAATCGAATTGTTCCGATCGTTCCCCAAACCAATGCCTCCACTACTACCACCATCATCACCACCACCAACACCACTACCACCAACAACATTGTCCCTGCGATCAATAACAACACCATCACCTCCACCGGCGCGATACCGACCGATCCGTACGCTCCAGTGCCGAAGGGCTTTATCGTGTGGGGACCGGGCTGCCAGATCATGGACCTGAACCCGGTAGCTAAGGATGTGATGCGGCTGTTCAGCAAGGAGCGGTTCGTGCCGTGCAGCCCGAAGCAACCGCTCACGTCGATCGAGCAGCATTTTGACAACGACACGGTGCTGGTGCGTTACCACCGGGACCAGCTGGACGCGTTCATGCCGCACTACATGCGGTACGTCCGGTGCTGCTACCAGAGCATCGAGCGGGCCGGCACGAAGGATAAGGCTGATAAGAATTTCTGGTAAGGAATGGGTGAGATTGAAGGGCGCTTGCGCTTGCTAAGCTAATACTTTATTGCTTCTGCAAAATGTTTGCGTAGGGTGGGAGAGTGTGTCCCATTCAACGAATCGTTCCTATTGCCACCGTCGGTACGGAACGGTGTGCTGGTACGCTGCAAGGCCGGTGTGTCCGAGTCGAGCAAATCGAAGAAGGCGATCTACACCAACGTGCACGCACTGATCCGGCCGCAGCCGAGCGTGCGCGAGCGTATGGACAAGTTCCGGGGGCGGACGGAGATGCGACCGCTCAGCGTGCTGATGATCGGCATCGACAGCATATCGCGGCTCAATCTCATCCGTGCGATGCCCCACACGGCCCAGCATCTGTACGATACGGGCTGGTTTGAGCTGAAGGGATACAATAAGGTACGGTGAGGTCTATGTTAGGGATAGGTAAAGTAGACAAAAACTCTGGAGTCGACTCCGAACCGACTGCGATAGTTTCGGAACCAACTCCCGAATCGGCCAGAGTCGGAGTCGTCCGGAATCGGCCTCCAAAACAAAGGCCTGTACTCGAACAACTCCGGACGACTCCGGACGACTCCGATTCCGACTCTGGGCTACTCCGGATTACTTCGGACGACTCCGGACGACTCCGGACGACTCCGGACGACTCCGGACGGACCTCTTCATACGACTCTGGACGACTCCGGACGTCTCCCTACAACTCGATCGTCTCCAACTAAAAACGACTCTGGGCCACTCCGGATTACTCTGGTTGACTCAGGATGAGTTCGGACGACTCCGAACCACTCTTGACGTCTCTGGACGACTCCGACTCAGACGACTACGACTCCGAATGACTTCGGAAGACTTCAGACAGCTCCGGATGGCTCCGGATGACTTCGAACGACTCCGGACGGATCTCTCCATACGACTCTGGACGACTCATTACGTCTCGCTATAACTCGGTCGTCTCCGACTCCAAACGACTCTGGGCAACTCCGGATGACTCTGGACTCAGGACGACTTCGAACGACTCCGAACAACTCCTGACGACCCTTGATGACCCCGACCCAGACGACTATGACTCCGAATGACTTCGGATGACTCCGGACAACTCCGGACGGCTTCGGATGACTCCGAATGACTCCGGACGGAGCTTTCCGTACGACTCCGGACGGAGCTCTCCATACGACTCCGGACGACTCCGGTCGACTCCGGACGTTTCCCTACAACTCGGTCGTCTCCGACTTCAAAAGACTCTGGGCAACCCCGGATGACTCTGGATGACTCAGGATGACTTCGGACGACTCAGAACAACTCCTGACGATCCAGGATAACTCCGACCCAGACGACTATGACTCCGAATGACTTCGGATGACTCAGGACAACTCCGGACGGCTCCGAATGACTTCGGATGACTCCGGACAACTCGGGACGGACTCGGACGACTCCGATCTAGATGACTATGACTCCGAACGACTTCGACTCCAAGCCGAACTAGTGGTTCCCATATTGCCGGAGTCAAAACCAAACTAACAATAGTGGGTGCGCTCTAGACACCACATCAATTATCTAGAAGAACATTACGATCACTGACTGATTGAACTCTTTTGTTTTTGCTTCAGATTGACGACAACACCTACCCGAACCTGATGGCGATCCTGACCGGGTACAACAACTCGCTCGCCTACTCGATCTGCAACCCGAAGAAGGTCGGCCAGCTCGAGGAGTGCCCGTTCATGTGGAAGTACTTCGCGGACAGTGGGTACGCGACGGCCTACGCCGAGGACGAGGCCGGCATCAACACGTTCAACTACCACAAGTACGGGTTTGTGGCGCAACCGACCGACCACTACTTCCGCCCGGTAGCGCTCGCGGCCGAGAAGAACCTCTCGAAGAAGATGAAAAACTCGCTCACCTTCTGTCTCGGGTATCAGAACTACGCCGACCACATCTACCAGTATGCGCTAGACTTTGCATCGCAGTACCGGACCGAGCCGTACTTTGGGCTGTTCTGGACGAACACGTTCAGCCACAACGACATTAGCGATCCGTCCTCGATGGATCTGCGCATGAAGTACTACCTGGAGGAGCTGGACGAGCGGGGCATTCTGAACAGCAGCATGGTGGTGTTTTTCAGCGATCACGGGCTACGGTTCGGCCCCGTTCGTATGCTGCTGACGGGGTGGCTCGAGGAACGGCTGCCGTTTAACTTCATCTGGCTGCCGGAATGGTTCCGCGAGGAGCATCCCGAAATAGTGCAAGCGCTCAAGATCAATCGCAATCGGCTAACGAACCCGTACGATTTGCACGCCACACTGAAGCACGTGCTGGAGCTGTCCGGGCGGATCGACAATCTGCCCGGTCCGCTCAGCTGCCCCAACTGCCAGAGCATCTTCGCGGAGGTACCGTGGAATCGATCCTGCGAGGAGACGGCCATCGAATCGCACTGGTGCACCTGCGCCAACTTCCAGCCGATCGATAAGCGTTCGCCCATGGTGCAGCGGGCGATCGCGTTCGTGATTGATTATGTGAATCGCGATCTGGAGGAGCATCGCAACAGCACGGCGGTGAACTATGCGTGCGCAAAGCTAGCGGTTGGGTCGATCACGCTCGCTAAGATGGCGCACGAACCGAAGGGCCGGCTGCCGTACCGGGACTATTTGTTGATCTTTGACGGTAAGCCGGGCGGTGGGAAGTTTGAGTCGACGGTGCGACACTATCAGGAGCGCGATGCGTTCGAGATCACGGGGTCGATCAGTCGGCTGAACGAGTACGCCAGCCAGAGCGAGTGTATGCATATAGACTACCTGCGCAAGTACTGTTACTGCCAGCGGACGAAGCTGTTCTGAGTGAGGTCTGCGGACGTTTGCTGCTTGCAGCTGGAGCGATCTCGGGAAGTTAAAATGACAGTAAAGATAGACAAGGTGCTTGTCGGGCAGCCCATATTTGGGACAAAGGAATTTTTTTTGTAGTAACGTAGATATTGTTAATTTTTATGGCGGCCTAAACTAGCTGGAATATGCCATCCTACTGGGTGCATTTCCTGTTTTCAAACGGCTTATAAAGCTCTTGTCCTGAACCATTCCAATTCATGTTAGATTTGAACCTATCCTGCACTTTATTTTGTAAAATTTTGATTATTTGTGTTCAAATCTTCTAGCCCACTCCTATTTCATGGGATGAAGAGTCTCATTGAACTCATCGCTTGAACTCTCTAGACTTTATCGTTAGCAGAACTACTGTAAAGAAAACGATCCTAGAACTTAACGAACTTCACCATCACAGCAAAAAAAAAAGATAAATCAGACGTTCCTTTTAGGTCAGGGCAAGCTGATCTACTAAAGCTGTTGTAAAACTGTGCCAAGATGGGTGATTGGGAAATGGGCAAGAGGAGAACTTTAGTGAAGCATTGTGTAGGCTTTAGGCAATGTGATCGAGATAGAGAGTGTAACAGTAGCAAAGCAGAAATAGTGAATAATCAAAATACAGGCAACAAGTGTAAAGCACTATTGCAAACGAATTGAATTCGTAGTGAGGTAGCGAGGTGTAGTGATCAGGTTGGAGTTACAGTGGAGTCGCCGTGTCTCGCCAACATTGCTAGGTTACAAGAAACCCAAGCGACAAACGCGCTAGTGAGCAGCATCGATTATATTCCGACACCTTCATTATTAGTATGAGAAGAAAAAGAGAGCAATCTTTCTTTCTTTATTTACTAAACGATCAAAAGCATGATCGTGAGCATCAGAAACTTGATTTAGCGTGGACCAACAGCATGCTAGTAGCGCACGAATGGGCTGTAATGTGGGGGAAGGGTAGCAACGAACGTGAACTTGCATCGAAAGAAAGGAATGCGGGAGTATATTTTTACTCAGCTGTGGGGTAGATATCATATGGCTTGGCCCCATGCTAATGTTGTGAACTAGAAGTTATAGAACCGTTTAGGAATTTGAGGGTAAAATTTATACATTAATTGCATTGAGATAGTTGATTAAGACGAGCGCGCGGGACCGTTCAGATACGCTTTCAAACGTTAAATCAATAGTGACTAAGAGACGGACAGAGACCAGCAATCGCACAAGACAACAGAAGAAATACCGCAGACGGGACACGCATACGCAAACCTAATGAGAAAGAGTGCTAGTGATTACCTTTAGAAGAAGAAAAACCGAAAGAGAACCCGTAAGATTTGAAACATTAATGTCGGCTCCTGCCCTTCCATAGGCATGAGACCATGTTTTGTAAATAATTTAAAACAAAAATCCGATAAAATAATCCAATCCTCCCCTCCCTCTCCATACCGTGATTAGAAACAAATATACAACGTTAGACGCACATCAAACAAAACGCAAAACGGGGGAGCAACACGCAGATGAAATACACTATTTTACTTTTTGTTATTTACGAAGTAGTGGAATTATTGAGCGCAGAACAGCGAGTTAAAATAAATGGATTTAGAAGAATCAAGTGCGAACAAACGAGGATCGTGTGCGCGTTTTAGTTAGCTCCGAAATTCACTGTTTTGCTGCGTTAAGAGTGTAGCATTTATTTTATTTTTTCCCATTTTTAGAATATTTAATACGAGGAATGGCAAAGGGAAAGAGAAGGAATGAGACCGGAGCGCCCCCTAAACCTCATGCCGCCGATCGTTGTTGGTCGTTCCGAAGTTTGCGTTGAAGTACGCATCGAACCGGGACACGGCACTGCACGAGCTGCGCGCACTGCGTCGATCATTGCCGAAGCTTCCGCCGGCAAACGCCCCATCGTCCAGCTGGTCCACCGAGAAGGTGCGCGTCGTCAGCAGCATCCCCACCGAGGACGTAGTGCGCGTGATGTTACCCTGCGAGGGGAATTTCGCGACACAGCTGCACAACTTGCCGAAATTGGTGGCTGATGCGCCCGCTGGATCAAGAGCCTCCGTACCGTGGTGATTGGTCGATAGCGTCTGCAGGTAGTCGACGGTGACGATACGCCCGTTACAGTTTGCGCAGTACACGGAGCTCGGTGGTGGAGCAGGAGGACCTCCAGCAGTGGAGAGTTGAACGCCATCCGCTGTGTGCTGCTGATGCTGATCGCGACAGACTGGACAGTAGTGGCGGATCATGTCGTAGCTGGACGAGATGGGAGCAGAGTGATTGGTGGTAATACTTGGTGGTTGACTCGACGGAGGACTGCTGGAATCGCAAAGACAGGAGCTTTGCACGAAGGAAGCAGATGTGGTCAGCTGTGATTGGGTGGTTCTGTTGGAGTCGATCGTTTCCTGACTGCTTCCGGTGGATCTGAAACGCCGTAGGCATTAAATTCTGCTCAATCGAGACACGATCGAATTGCAACTTACATTCCATGGCCGCTGGAGGCGTCATTTCCGTACCCAAACAGGTACGCGTCGATTTCCTGCATCTGATTGAAGTCCAGTGAGTTGAAACTGTTCTGCACTGCAGATGCGGAGGGCGCAGGATTGGCCTGTACCAACCTAGGCTCGTCTAAACTGCCCCCAAACATTTGCCAGGGACGATCGGGTTGCGCGGAACCATTCCAGATGGGAGTTGGTAGGATGGGACGATTACAAGGCTCGATATTACTGCTCGGTGACATACTATTACTAGCAGACGTAGTAGTAGTAGTAGCAGTAGCAGTGGTAGTAGTAACACTGATACTACTTCGATCATTATTTGCTTGATCACAATTGAGTGTAAAGGGCATTGCCATCGGGACAGTGGAGCTGGTACTGGAAGGAAGCGAATGGGTCAATGAGTCTGCACTGGAGGAGCCCGTATTAGCAGACAAATAGTTTATTCCGATCGCGACCGGAACAGCGTCTTCCGGATGGCTGCCCGATACGCTGCCGCCGTTCGTAGCGCAGCTGCTGGCCGCTGGCGCGGCCCCACTATGGAGCGCGAAAAACCGGGCATTGCTCTGGTCGTACGTTGGTGGCGGGCTGGACGTGGATTGGCTGACAACGCTCTGGATCGGGCCCACAGTCGACGCTGGAGTTTCTGTAAGCGCCATTCTAAACGTCAAAGCTTACACTTGAAGGACGTCCCGAGTGCGTCGGCCTGCACCGCTCTACTTACCCAGTATGCGCGAGCTGATCAAGAAGTCACCGCCCTCGTCCAGGGTGCTCCAGTTCGCTAGCCGCAGATCGTAATCCTCTCCATCCAGGTCCGCATCGGAGTAGCGATCGTAAGCGTCATTGTCCGGCTGTGGTGATGTCGGTCCTTGATCTCGTCCGCCAGCAACGACCATGCCCATGGAATAGCCACTCGAGGAAGGTAGACTGTCCGATTCCGGGGGCAGCTGTACCTCCAGGATGGGATTGTGTACCTCGGACGTGTTGCTCTGGCGGCGCGATCGTCGCATCCGGCTGCGACGCCCCGAGGCGGACGATGAGGAACGTCGCCGGCGCTTCCGCTTCATCTCCTCGTCCATGCCGACCTTGATGATCTCGTCGTAGTCGGGCGGCGCTTCGTAGACCGGCGGGTCGTCCAGCTCTTCCGCGCCGTGCGTGTTGTTGCTGTCTACATGAATAACGCTCACTATGGATGGATTCTTCATGCTGTACTGCGGCTGGGGCAGAGATGGGCGCGGACTACTTACCTAACAGCTCGCTGATCGTTTGCAGCTGGCTCTGGAGTTCCCGCTGCTGGCGGGCCCGATTGCCCGTACGATACAGCAGCACGATGAGGGCCGAGATGAGCATGATCAGCCCGAGACTGCTCGCGATGAAGATGATCGTGGCGGTACGCAGATCCGGATAGCGATCCATCTTCGGGAAGTAGTAGTTGGGCGTGTGGGCGTACCAGCGACGATCCATCGGACCACTGGACCACTCCTGGACGCAGCTCTCCGGCTCGTCACTGTTGTCGCCGCAGTGGTCGAACCCGTCGCAGTGCAGCTGTATCGGGATGCACTTTCGGTTCTGGCACAGAAATTCGGTTCCCATGTAGCAATCTGGACCGATAGGCAGCAATCAAATGTCAAATTTATGCGAAGAAAGCATACGATCAGACCACTTACCCAAATAGCTGAACCCCGAATAGACCAATGCCAATCGGGACAAATGTCCAAAGGAGGCTCTAAGATGCACATAGAACCCGGACGTGAGCGGCACGACGAGATCCTTCCGCACCAGTGCGCTGTCCGCCTTCGTCACACTGAGCACCGTCCCGTCCGACGTTGTACCCTGTATGATGGTCAGCATCGAATGTGGACCGAGCTTCTCGAACGTGTCCACCTTCAGCGAAAGATGCGTCTTCAGGTGGGCGTACGTGTTCGGTGGCTTGATCAACCAAACACAATCATAGATCCGGCTCTCATTAGCATTGTTCAGCATCTTCATCATCGTAATAGCGCCGCCAATGTTTTCCACCACTCCGCCGCAGTTCGTGTTCGGGTGTAGGGCCACATCTGAGGCGCTGGTAGCGTGCAGAAAGGACACCAGCGCCCTGTATCCCAGCGCAGAGCCACCGTTCGCATAGAACCGTATGATCATGGACGGGCCGGTGCTCTGGAAGACGGGCGGACGAAAGATTGATCCCGATACCGCACCCAACCGCTGCCCATTCCAGTCGTAAAACTCCATCGTGGACGTTTTGGCTAGCTGAAAGTCGCTGAAGATCACATTGATCCGGCACGCTTCGACATTGCAGCTGAGCACGTACTCTTTGCCGAAGTCGCGCGGATAGTACGACGGGAAGTACGGTGTGGTGATGATCCGATGATGCAGATAGTTGTTAATGCTGGTGATGTTTTGGGCCGGTCCAGGATTCGCTTGTATCGTTTCCCGATTTCCTGCGCAAAAGATTAAAGGAATGCTTTAGGACCCTCTGCGGGAACTTCGTCTAACGCGTTCAACTGCTTACGTTCCGCAACGTATTCCAGCGTGAAGGCATGGCTGTGGTTGCTCCAGTAGACGAACTTGATCAGCACGGAGCGGGTCTGCGTTTGGTAGACCACGTCGTGGCCACAGTTTCGCCGACCGGTGTATTCCGTCGAATCGAACGGTGGCTCGGTGAACTCGAGATAATCGCACCGACACGGTGGCTCATTATGCACCGAACATTTGGCTGGGAAGTTCGAGTAGCTTTCCGTCGAGGTGGCAACAATCGATAGGGATTAAAATTATTATCCAACGCCCCCTGAATGGTTGATCCGTTTTGGCCAAGCGCCAAGCGGGCAAGTGTTGATTGCTGGGTGCTTACCTTAATGAGATTTTAAAATTGCACGACGGACAGGTTACCAGCTCGAGCGTACAGACGTTGGGGACGAACGTTTGGTTGACGAGTGCGGCCCGAGGGATCTGGAAGGTTGGAGGAAAAATGGGGTAGGCATAACGGATTAGAAATAGGCCATTTTCCTTTAATTTAGATGTATAGTATCTCTCCAATGATTTAATTTGGAATTGAAAAAGAATTAGACAAGATGTACGTCCAACTGTACCCAACTGTAAAAACAACATAATTTGAAAGGTTTTCTAAGAAAGCTTCGACTTTGCTATAAAGCTTTTAAGAAAGTTATGTGTTTCAGGGGATCTTTGTATAAGTCAGTATCGTTCGTTATGGTTTCTTATACTAGGTAACTGTAACAAAATTTAAATAATGATCCATCCCCATTATATATTATTATATCCGTATCATATATCCAGGATTTTCTACGACTGTCTCTCATTAGGGATTGCCAAGCCGAAATCAGGTCCGTCTCTATTGATATCAAATAATTTTGGCTTTGGCTGCCCCCTTTTAAGAGGTTGGTGGTGCGTGCACTCGATCTATTTAAGATTTGAACGCAGGACGAGCAAGACATGAAGCCTTGGTTTTAACAGCTGGACTACAGAACCAGCTCCACAACGTCCAGTTATTGCTGTATTTTATTTCCCGCTAGCAATATTGATACAGAGCCGCTATACTGTAATCTAAAGAAAGTTATACGTTTCTTGTTTTGCACTTCACTTCCACCATCCGTTAAGGTAACCGTCATTCATCCGTTGAAAGCAACACACGCGCGTCAGGTAACAACAGTCCTTGGTGCGTCTTAGTACTTCTAAGCCAGCTTACAGGCCTTGACCTTTGTATGCAGCCATTGTCCATTAGGTCACCGTACATGACTCACTGATAATGTAGTACCAACTAAAGACACTAATTGCAGGAAACCCGTTCCAATACTTCAATCTCTCCCGCTTGCAATCACAGTCCATTAGAGGTTGAATTTTGAAAACAACTGAAACAGTACGTTCGTCACGGATACGTCATCGATCACTCCACACTTCTGTTTGATTTCTGGCGCTACAACATTTGCCGCGTTTTTCGCATTATAATTGGCACGGTAATCCAATTAACGGCCTTAAATGACTCACAGAAATCGATTGCATTGCACCATCACCACAACCACCACCACGAAGACACTTACGTAAGGCACGGACACATTGGTCGCCTGCAGCTGGCCACGATCGCCCAGCTCGAAGTACACCCGGTGGCCATTGTACACGCCGCAGATCTCATTGCTCCGGAACACTTTCGGCAAACATTGGACCGGCGAGAGGCACAGGCACAGCGCTAGCAGTGCGATAGCGAACGGAACTGAGCAAGGATTGCGTTTAGCCAACCGGCCACTATAAAGCATACTCGAACTCGCGATAATCCTGATGTTGGGTTCGGGTTCTATTTTCGAAAAGGATTCAGCTTCCACTTTTCAACCACGGACACGTTGCACGTTTTTGGCGCGGTATTGCAATAGGTTGTGAAAAACGGGAACCAAATTGCTTGCTAAGAGTCACTTCCGCAGAGCTGTGGTAGGTGCGTGTTCGTTCCGTTTGAAAGTCGCGTTGATACTGATTTCCTACGGCCCTCTTGGGATAACGACAACGGCTTTCCGGAAGCCATACAACTGCCACAGTGGAAGGAAGATGGGCTCAACAAGGGACATTCTTGGGTACGCGGTTGTTATATCGTTCAGCGCGAAATGTGCGGGAATAGGACGACAACAAAGCACACACACACACACACACACACACACAAAAGCCATGTTACGTTGTGTTTTCGAAAGTGTCCAGCACCGCAACGCAACGGCTAATGGCGTGTTGCTTCGCCTGTGTATCTCTTAGCGTCTTTCCGTATGGTGCGCATTTGTTACATCCGTTCTACGTTATGAACGGGTAGAACGGGGATTTACTATTTAAACCAACAGCACAACAGCAAGTTCCCGGCCTAAGCTTACGACAGTGGCCAGTGGATTTAAAATTGTTTGCCTAGAAACAGAACAATACAAAGGGACAAAGCATAGTTCCATAAAAGGAAATCCATTCATTGTCCCCGCTCGAACCCGTTCAACGGTTTGTGTCTGTCTGTTGTTAGGGGGCAATTGGGGCAACAATTTACATAACTTCGGACGAATACAAAAAAGAGCTATTTGCACACTCATTACGACATACGCCGGGCAAGGAACTGGGTGTGCGTGTGCACACCTTATCCGCCCTGGGCCGACATTTATTAAAGCCACGCTGCGACGAAATGTAACACCCGAGACCGTACTTAGAACTCCATCTTCATGTCGCTCAGTGCCGCCGCCTTGCCTTTGAACGTTTGCTCGAGCTTGCGGAGAAACTCCTCGAATATGACCGTTCCCTTGAACATGCTCGTTTTCTTGTAGTCCTTAATCTTCGACCGGTTCTCCTCGCCCTCTACCGTGTTCTTTTCGTCGAATGCGTTCACTTCCTTCAGGAGATCGCTGTAATGACCAAAAAAAGGTGTTACCCATTACGCGTGCACGCATAATCCAACGCATAATTCGCAAACTTGTGCAATATCTTACATTATCGTTGGCACATCGGTCGGATCAAACTTGGAGGCAATGTTCGGGTTGAAGGGTATGCACACCTTGCCCGTCTTCGGATGCACGCAGAAGGGCGACTTCAGCAGATGGTTAAAGCCCTTCGTGACGTTAATGTCGAGCCGCGGGTAGGTGAACGCAAGCGTCACTTCCTCCACGATGAACTTGAACCGCCGGTACCTGTTGCTGTTGCCGGACATGCGTAGTTCGTCAAAGTACGCCACGAACTCCTTCCACACGCCCTTCGAGTCGTTCGCCACCGCTTTGAAGCGCTTTTCCAGCTCCGCCCGTACGGATGCATCCTGCACGAGCGCCAGCAGCTTCCGCACACCCTCCGGCTTGCCGAACATGTTCTGATCCACCAGGCAGATCTCTTCGAACAGTGGCGCAACGATGCGATAGGCGCGCCGCACGCTGTGGTGCATCTCGTCGTGTATGATGACGCGCGAAGCCGTCCCCTCGCCGCCCGATATCAGCAGATTCAGGTACATGGCGATGGCGGACCGGGCGGCCGTATCCAGATGGCGGGCCGCCTTATCCGACACCCAGCAATGGATGCCACGCCGACCGCTGAACACCCACAGCAGATGCTCGAAGCCAAAGTCTTCGCGCAGCGCCTCGTCCAGCACGCGGCACGCAATCGACATAAACTTCCAGCACAGCTGGCACACGTTCGCCTCGTTGCAGCACGTGCGAATGTCGTCGTAGTCGGTCATGTCGATATCGAACACCAGCTCCCGCTGGACCGGCTGGATGGCGGTGCTGCCCCGGTGATCCTTCGGCCGGATGTTGTACACCGCACCGATATCGATCTTGAACGGTGCCTTCGAGCATATTTCCCGCTCCAGCTCCTGCTGCGTCTCGAACGATTGGTAGCGTATGTAGATGTCGTCCTGCAGGGTGAAGGAAAATTCTCGGTTCGAAAACACGGACGATTCGGCTAAGGTTGACGCACGGGAACGTATCAAGTGGGTAGAAGAGACCGAAAATAGTAGTAACGAATTAATGAATGAAACGGTAGCCCAGGGAACGTAACAGTTTCTCTGGGGAATAATAAGCGAGAAGCACTTACAGCGTCCGTACGACATCCACCGGTAAAACTGCTTGTGGGGGAACAATCGTTTGTAGTAGAGTGGCAACAGGTCCTGCAGTATGTTGGGATCGAACGTTGCTTTTGGTTTCACGGTAGAATCTTCCAGTTCAGGCATTTTTACAACTATTTAATACAAGCAATTAGGGATTGTTTGGACGCACTGCGTTTTATGGGAATGCAAACGAACGATCGAATAAAATGCGCGCCAAACTCACGTAAACAAATAAACAAACGTTCCCGTTGACAGTTGTCATTTTACAGCGGTCTCAAATACAGCGGTACTTCTTTGCGGTACTCGTTGATACAGTTGTTTATTAATTATTATAATTATCCAGGAGTTATTTTACTTGAATTCCTGTGTTTTATCATAAAAGTAGAAAAATGCGAGTTTTTTTTAACAATTTTGTACGAATGTTGTGAAAACTTGCATTGAAGGCAAGCCTTCGCCATGGCCAAGGTAAATAGAGTCCAATCCAAAACGTCACCATGCTGCGCTCACCTGATGTATACGTATGTTGCACAGGTGTCACAATTTCTTCTAAAAAAAGAGAAAAGCACAAGAGAAAAAGTGTAAATACGAACGTTTTCCTCCGAAAAAAAGAGTATCACCAAGCTTGTTGCAATCAAGATTCAATGCTAAAACTGTCCCCGGGTAGGCGTGGAATCGGGCCACGTCGGAGATAAGACGTGGAGAAGCAACAGCACATTATTCTGCGGGCGATAAGAAAGCAGACCACAACATCTATACGCATACATTGGCTCAGGCCAGGAGGCAGAAGGGTGACGAAAGCAGACGACAGTGAAAGCATCCGCCCGCCTTGGTGTCACTGGCATCGAGCGACGAAAGGCAAGAAAACACCAACACCACCGCTGTCGTCGTGTGGCAAAACTGTCCCGGACGGGGTGTGATCCGCCGACGGCGGGACGTCCGGCACCATGTACTGCCTGCAGTGTCTCATCCCGGTGCTGCTGATTCCCAAGCCGACGAACCCGGCCCTGATGCAGACGCATGTGATGTTTATCGTGCTCTATCTGATCGGCTTCTTTCTCGAGCGCAAACCGTGCACCATCTGCAGCCTGGTGTTTCTAATGGCCGTGTTCCTGATCTGCAACAGTGGCGTCGGCAACTGCCTGTTCTGGGGCAACTGCGAGGGCCACACGTGCGACAACGGCTAATCGAACCGGACGCGGACAAGTCGAAGACGCGTGAGCTGATGCGCTGGTAGGGCAGTGGTTACTTCCTTGTTTACCGCTTTGATTTTAAACACTTTCTATCCTGATTTATCTCTCCATTTCCACCGTTTTCTATCCAAAAATGGCCAAAGATTTAGACAAATGCGTGTTAATTGTGAGGGTGCACGAGGAGATGAAAACGAAGCGAGACAGAAATCTTAAAAGCGTTAAAAGCGCCAGCACCATGTTTAGATAAAATAATTCTGTTTTTTTTCGTTTTAGAAGTTGAGTTTGGAATTGTTTAGTAAAAATTTTGCCTTACGATTGGATGTAGGTTTCGTTGTTTCACTCGTGTGGAGTCCTGGATTTATAGGTAATTTTTTTTGAGAACACAAAGACTGCAGGACGCAGATCAATCTTAAACGCAAAGGCGGTTGTGCTGTAAACGGGAGATTTGATAAACTAGCTTGAAGCGTGCGTGCAGACGAGCGCAGCATAAACATAAACATAAAAAAAAACATTAGTCGTAGCTTGCCCGATGTGATTGATACTGGAGAAGGTGTGCGCGAAGGTGGGCATGTGTCCAAAGGAATTATGAAGCAGCAAAAGCTTAGAGAAAACATACAGGATAGAGCAACAGAAACAGAAAACTTTACTAGCTTAAAGTAGTGACACGTTTTTTGGAACAGTAATCGATACGGCGTGTAGTACGCATTCAGGTTTAATGGTTGTTTGTTAACGATATTTATATATTGGCAGTTCTAAATTCAAAATTGATAAAAACGTCCCCCCTATCATTGTTCTGGCCGAAGCAGCTGGTCATTAAGGAATGAGTGCTTCTGTGCCAAGAAGTGCCCCAAAAAAAAAAATTAGTCCCTCAAAAGTGCGCATCATTACTCCCGAGGGTGTCACTAGTGTGGTTTCGTGGGGGAATTTAAGCTATACTTCACCTACAAATATCAAAAAACAAACCACCCACAGTGGATTAAAGGAAAAAGACTCAACAAAGACGCTACAAAAGCACGAAAACTCACGCGAACTTAGCCCGCGCAGCGTGTTGGCGAGGGGTGCAATTCGGATAACGATAACTTGTACATAGTTATGAACATACATGTAGTATTTATTTTTTTTAAATTACAATCCTTAATGTCCTTAGGTTAGCGTGTTGAAAATCAATTAAAGCAGCAGCTGTACACACCATTAAATAAAACCAACTCAAAATAATGTCAAATTGTTACCATAAAAAGGGGTGAAACCGGAACCTCGTGCAGAGAAAGAAGAGAGACGCATCATACACGTTTTTAAAATCATATTTATAAGATTTATTTGTCAGCTTTGAACATACACAGTTGAATGCTGTCTAACTCAGCTTTTTTTTGCTGTTGCTTGCTGTATCGTTCCCCTGGCGGGAAGTGGGTGTGCTTGCCGGGTTTTTCTTTTGTATGTTGTTGCTTGCTAAAAGGGGATCCTCAATTAGTAAAAACCATCTCCGAAAGCCGACTGTCTTGTTGAAGTCGCTCGCGCTTGTACTTGTACATGGGATGTATTAAATTTTCCCTCCCGGTTCCCAGGTACCAACAAACACACCACTCGTCTTCCATTCGCTTTCCCAAAATGCGTCGGCGCGTTCACTTATCACTTCGAGCAGATTGTGGTTCAAAGAAACGCGCTTTGCGCTTCACGTACACACACACACACATTACTCAAACGCGCTAATCAATCCAGTTAATTCCTTCTTTACTCCTTCTTGCCGAAGGCGATGTTTAATGCCGCTTCGACAGACGCACACACCATTCGTTCCCTTGTTCAAATCCAAAATCATATTTACACATTATTTCATTTATTCCCTTGTCTTTAAAGGGTGATGTTTTTTTTTTTTTTTTGCGTGCGGGCAACCACACACCACGTTGAGATTCGCTGATTTATCGCTGATGGGGTTTGCTGTCCAGTAGGATGTGGATGTGGTAGTAGCTAGGATATGTGTCCGTGGCGTGGTAATTCTGCATTTTTTTAAAATCACATCACAATTTGTGTCGGCGTGTGGTTGTGTTTGGGGTAGCACACACACAAAACGGGAGAAAAGGAGAAAAAATAACAAGCCCATAGGGTGTTGTGGGGAGAAAAGGAGTGCTGCTACCGTTTTTCTGTTTTTTGGATATTGGGTAAGCCCTCTCCTATCGTTACTATCGATTTAAACCGATCGTGGCTGGACATCTGGAAAAACACCGGGAATAAGGATTGTTAGCGTACGTTCGATTGTGCTGCTCCGAGACAAACAAAATACTTACAGTGCGGACGGACAGCATCCTCCTCGGAGGCGGACGTCTCCACCACCTTGCCGGGCAGGCTGATCGGGGTCAGTAGACTGCGACCGTAGTGGATTCGTCCCATCGGCAGCATCGGCTGCGGCACGGGCTGCTGCTGTTGCGCCACTTGCTGTTCCGACTGGTGCTGGACCTGATGCTCCTGCTCCTCCTGTGCCTGGTGTGCCATTTCCGGCTCGGTTGGGCGCGGCGGCTGCTGCTCCTGCAGCTCGCGCTCGTCCGAGTGTGGCGATGGGCCCTCCTGGTCCGGCACGTTGCGGTAGGAATCGGTCTCCTCCTCGCTTTCCTCCGACTCGGCAATGCGGGCGATGAGCGAGCGCAGCTGCTCGGTAAACTTCTGGGCGGCAAAGTCGGCCACGTTCATCTCCTCCGACGAGGGCACCGGGAACTTGTGCATCGCCATGTCGATCGGCATCTCACGGATCTGGACCTCCTGCTGCTGGGGCATCTGCTGCTGTTGCTGCTGGGGAGCTGGCTGCTGCTGCTGCTGCTGTTCCGGTTCCGGCTGGCTGCGGACGATCTGGGGCGGCAGGAAGGGGCGCATGAACTCCGGGATCGGAACGCGCTGCAGATGGATGCGGACCTCGGTGTGCGGTGGCATGGCGGCGGGCTGGGGCTGCGGTGCCGACTGCTGCTGGTGCATCTGGGCGGCCATGATCTGGGGCAGCTGCTGGAGGAAGGGGTGGAAGTTCGGGCGACCCATCGGTCCGTCCGGGCGCGGGGCCTGCATGATCGAGGCCGGGATCGGGGGCAGCTGCTGCTGAGACTGTTGCTGCTGCTGCTGTTGTTGGTGGGGGTTCATCAGGGGCATCGGGAAGATTGGTCGTGGCATCTGGCGAATGATGGTTTGGGCGGGTGGACCCATCTGCTGGGGCAGGTGGGTGAGCGGGCCGAAGGTACGAACCGGCGGGATCGGGATCAGAATCTGGCGGACAGGCTCGGCATCCTCGTTCCTATTGCGAAGGAGTTACTTTGTTAGTTCACTGTAAAGTAGTGATGGGTAAAGTTGGCAAAGATCCGGAGTCGACTCCGATCCGACTTCGATAATTTTGGAATCGACTGTGGAAGGTAGGTCCGTCCAGCATTATCCGGAGTCGTTCGGAATCGTCCGGAATCGTCCAAAGTCGTTCGGAGTCTTTGGGAGTTGCAGTCATCCCGAGGCGTTCGGAGTCTTCGGAATTGTCCGGAATCGGTTGGAGTCGAAGCCACATCAAGTACCGAAGGGCTGCTGTTGACTCCAACCGACTCCAAATCGGGTCGATTCCGGCCAACTCTGGCCGACTCTGGATGACTCCGAACGACTTCGGATGACTCTGGACGACTCCGAACGATTTCAATCGTGGGTGCACTCCAAAGAGCACATCACTACTCTAAAGAACTCCTGGTAGTTGACAACACTTACTTCAGCTCATTGCCCGACTCGCAGAAGATGGCAATGCGCTCACCGGTAACCTTCTGCTGCTTCGGGTCCGTGGTCAGATCCATGCCGAACGGCAGGCGCACCATCTTCGGCGGCGAATCGACCAACTCCTCAGAACGGCGTCGCTCCACGATGCAGTTCATGCGGGACCTGCGAGGAAATGGGACCGAAAAACGAAGTTGAATATCCCACTCACTTCAAACTCCTGCTCGCAAGCGCCCACTCACTTCTGGTTTTCCCGAAGGATAGCACTCGCCAGATCGGTCAGATGCAGATCGAGCGGCAGGTTGACACGGTGACGGTTGTTCATGTCGATCAACTCATCGCTTTCGCCATCGTTCGACGAATCGTCCTCATCCTCCGAGTCGCCCGACTCGTCCGAATCTTCCTTGTGATGTTTGTGGGCCTCCGCTTCCTGCTTGTGCTTCTTGCTCTCCTCCCGATCGATGGTCTGGAGGTTGCTCTCATCGGCCGACAGGTTGTCCTGCATCAGTGCCTGAGCCTTTGGCATCTCCTGGACAAAAGCAAAGATAAAATCGATGTGTTAGTCCAACTCCAACTTCGTACATTCGCGGGTTCCTTTGTACAGTTCGTAACAAGACGCAATGATGTAAGTGTTTAGTGTAACCAGCGATGCCGGACGTCGGTACAGAGAAAGGCTTGTTTACACTTCCTACACGCGCTGCAAGTAACATTGCGTAAAGCGTGCCAAACAAACACACGGTTACATAGCCTTTCGCGGGCGTTGTTGGGAAACCCTTTGGCCACCAACTCTCGATACGATAACAATGATAATGCGCGATAACGAGAGCGCCTACGTGTTATGCCATTCGGGGGGGGGGGGGGGGGGGGGGGGGGGGGGGGTAGGGAGAAAGCCATTTCTTTCCCATGGTATCGGATAGTGGCAAAGTGGCTGTTTGGATTGGAATTCGAACTCTTCGTCACGTGAGCCATATGGCAATTCTAATAAGGGAATTGCATGTATTGCAGTTACCAGGGGGGTCAGATTTGGTCAAAACCGGGGAGTTACGAAAGTCCCAACGTGTCTCTAGTGGTGTGTCACTCGGTGGCTTGTATGTTGTAATGTCCATTCGGTGTCGATGTTACGCTAGATTCGTGATAAAATGATTCTTCATGTTTGGTGTTTCGTGCGGACATCGATAGAGAGTATGCGTGTGATGTGTGGATTGCGTGTAGATGTCACGATACGATCACGATCGTCACATGCATTTGGTTAGGCCAATGGTGGGACGAGTACTTCCAGGTGATCTTCTATTTCAAGAAGATGCAATAATCAACAAGTCTATTTGTTGTACTTGATTTGTCTAAATAGCGCTCCGGTGGAACATTTCTCATTCCACAAGAGCACATCGTTTGTATGATCGTGAAATACTCCTCATGTTACTACCCTCCATTCCCTCCATAATGATGTTGCAAATGTACTGTCCTTCTAATCCCAGCAACGTATGGTAGGCACTAATGCCCATCAGTCACACGATTAGCCACAGATTGTCGCGAGCTCTGTCTCTTATCCCCCGTCGTATGTCAGGCGCGCTTTCACGTCCAACTGTCTGTGCAATTACACACGCTCGTTACACGCTTTGCAAAGCTGCCGTGTGGTAAACATCAGTCAAAAGGTGGCACATTCTACACACCCTGGTTGAATACGTCGTAACAAAAATAGTGAAGTATTCGAAACAGCAAAAAAGCGTGCACTTAAGCAGTACAATACAGCACTACAGCCAGAAGCTCCTACGATGTACGATCCGCTGCGATGATAAATCGTAGTAGCGATTATGAAACGACCTTTTTTTTGCTGTGAGGAGTCCAAAAACAGTCAGTCTTCTTCACCTTCTGCAGTGAAGTACACACAAGCCCATCTCGGGTTCACTCGGGGAAACGGTACAAATGGTGGCGAAGACCCCCTAAACATCGGATTAGACCTCCAGTAGCACCACTGTGGCCGCCCGGTGCTGCGGGTCGGTTGAATGTACTGTTGAAGCGTTTTTATTTTCAAACCACCGCACAAGCGACGAACCCCCTTGGCGCGCGTATGGCAGCGGTTACTTCATCTTCGCCTGTGTGTTTCTAGCAGCATCCGGAGAAGAGGGCTTGTCCATCTATTTGTGCACCCTTTGGAGAGGGAGGAATGGTTAAGGGGCTAGTCCTTGGCAAGAAGAGCGCGGTGGTGAACCTTTGATCTTCGCTTCGCTTCTCACTCTCGCTCGCTCTTTGTAGCCACGGCTTTGTAGGGATGGTTTAGCCAGCATCCAACACACACATACACACGCTCAGCATGGAAACAACGCCTAGGAAAGAAAAGTGAAAGTGGTTTTACCACAATCCCGTCGGCGCACTCGGAAAGCTAGCGGGGCGGCCGGCTTGGTCGGTGGTACTTTTCGCACCCCACCCGAAATGCTTACTTTCTTTGCGCGGGTTTGTGTTGTTACCATTATTTACCCGTTATGACTGCTCATGCCACCGCTACTCCTCCCCCCGGGGCGGTGTATTAACTTCTCCCACACGTACAGATCGCATTTGGATTTTTTCAGATTCATTGCGAGATTGAGTAGAGCTCGAGATCGAGATGATTTCAACGACACAAGAGGTAAGCGACGAACCCGTCGTTAGGTTATCTACGCGCGGGACCTAATCAAGCGACATGGAAGAAGGGGGGGGGAGGACTAGTTTTATGTGGCTGGCTTACACACAAACGCCACCAAACGGTGAACGGTTCGGCTCAGCGGGTTTCGTTTGGCTTTTGATTTGTAAATCCTCCACAGGCATGAATCCAAAGGGCCTCCCATTTAAAGTCTAGTGACCTTTCCGATGGAACGAAGACGAAGACGGTTTTGGGATGGAAATCAGCGGATGACGCTGCACTGCGAGGCACTCTGGCTCACTGGAGCTGGTGCTGGTGGATTTGAAATTCTGATGCTGCTGCCGTCTCTTTTGTCTTCAAGCCGTGGCTTAAGAGCTGAAGGGATGCGTTATATAACGGGGCTTTAATGTTTGTAAAGGCTGTTGAACCCCGTCCGATCAGTGGGGGACGATCTGTGTTCTTAGAAGACAGTGTACTCGAGCGGTCGGTATGATTTAAATATGATGCTGTGTGCCACAAGCGAGACACATATCGCGTTTCACTTTCATTCCCACTTACCCAGTTATGAGTCATTCACACATTGCGGCTTGAAGGGGCATCTTGCTTTTGCTTACATTAGTATGCCAACTTCCTCCCTCTCCCCAATGAGTACACGGCTCATTAACAAATCCTCCAAAAAGTGAGAGGTAAACGATCTGTCACGAATGGGGCAGAAAGTCACCTTACCACCCCCTTTTAGTGGCAATCTTCAACAGATTCGCGCGCAATCAGCAAAAAGAGAAGGCTTAAGTGCGTGTGTGTGTGTGTGTGTCGGTTTGTACATTTGGAAATCACTCTTACCGAGCGGTGAACGGCGGCTTGGTGGATTCATATTCCGTTCCGTTTGCAATATATTTACGAAAAGCGGCCGTGGCGCCGATCATGCGATCGGTCCGTGAACGGGCAGCGGTTCGGTTCGCATTTTGCATCATGCTAATCAGCTACTTAAACAGCCAAACCTCGAACCACCTTCGTCAGTCACCTGATGATCAACCGTAGAAGGTTGGCAAACAACGAACGCCGGGTTCGTCGTCTAGTTTTTGGCAATGAAAAGGAAACATCTCCGGGTCTTTGGTCGCGGGATGTTTGTTTTGCTGTCAGAGGGCAAACCTTGCACAGTGTGTCACTATTTAACGTGTTTCATAAACATTTTACACAAATCGTTTTCTTTCTACCAGTGATGGTGGTTAGTGCCAAATCCCGTCGAAAGAAAAAGCGAAACGCTTTTTTTAAATAATAAATGACATTCCCGGGACAAGGTGCGCTGCCCAGAGCGACGCCGTTTTGTTGACAACAGCCAGACGACGAACCGAAAGTATAATTTATCTTTGCCTGCCTGCTTGCCTGCCGGCTAAACAAGCAAAGGCGAGGCACCATTTATCCTACCTTTGCCGCCGTTTGCTTTGGAGCTTGGTAGTTGTTTTGTCTTGATGGTTTCCCCCCGACAGAAACGTTGCAAACATCATTCACACGATGTGCGTGATGTTGTTTCGCAAAACCAACAAAAAAAAAAGCCACCCACGCCACGCTTGTTTGCGAAAGTAGATAGTGGGAAGTGTACTCGATCACGAACGAAGCAAATGGAAAGCTTTTTTTGGACCGTTTTTTTGCCTGTTATATCCTTTCTTCCTGTTCGCCGGGCAGAGCACGGTTATGGAGGGTGTTTAATGTTACGTGAATCAAAATCCGGTCAGTGGGCAAAACAACAACGAACCGCCTGTCTCTCGCCTTGCCTTTTGCTTCGCTTTGATGGTTGGTGCTATCAAAGCGACGAACCCCCGAACCCGTCGGACGAACACACGCAACCCAACTGCGGGCGGGCGGATGGGTGGCAATAGAGCACTCTTGCTTTACGTAATTGTAATTAAAAGAAATTGTGTACTTAAAAGTAAAACAAACAAACGAATAAAACCATCGACCGACACAGCGCCTGGACAGTTGGCGCAATGCATTCGCGCTCGAGCGGCGATCGTCAATTCCAAACGTCCAAAAATGGGGACGAGGAGTAGCAGCAGCAGCAGCGCATCTTTACACCACCACCCACTCCCTGGGTTGGCCTTTAGTGTCTTCTCCCCTAGATATCAATTGCGTACCGAGGAACAAAAAAAAAGACGATCTACGAACGGTGCATCATCCATCCATCATGGGGTGGACCTGCGTCACCGTGAGTCGCTAATGATACGATCGCGATCGCAATGCACGATTGTGCTGGATTGGCTGGTTCGTCTGAGGGTGGGTGAGGGCCGCCCTCCATTATTAGCATGTCGGATGGAATGGTGGGGGGGGGGGGGGCATTGGGGGTAGACGATTGGTTTCGAGTGCTTAGGCGATGCTACACGATGGCGGAAGGTTCCAGGGATCCATGTTTGGAGGTACAAATTATAGAAAATCAATTGCTCATTGTTTTTCCCTCTCCCAGCCTGTGTAGCTCTCAAAGGGTCGATCGATACCACGGTACGGCAGGAAAACGTGCCACGGGATGAGGGAATTGGACATTCCAAACTTTGAAATCGTTTCGAAATCGCGCGCGAAAGGCACTATGGGCGCGATTCGTGCAGGGTTTTGAACTTAAACCAAGGGGGAAATCAGGTGAAATTTTGTTACCTAAATTGTCATCTCTGTAGATGGGTCGCAAGCAAGAAAAACGGCCAACCGTCCCAATTCCCTGCTAGCTGTCAGTCACGAACTCGTTAGAACAGCAAAATCTGGAACATCTCTTTTTTGTTCCTGCCGCGTTTGCATCGCCGTCAACGAACATGCGAACTTTAATCACGTGGAGTCGCATCTACAAAGTGCGCTCTTTTTTTTTTGTTGTGTGTGAGGTGAGGCGGGCAGCTTGCGTTAAGCGTGGCGCTTGTTCGAGATAGTAGTAGATAGGGAGAGGGCAGGCATGCTTTTTCGTCCAATCATTGCCTAACCCCCATTACCAAGCTTATCGGTAGGTGATCAAGGCTTTAATTAACCTTGCGGCAAAAAAGTGGGGCGATGGGAACGGCTCTCGAACCTCCCAAACCCCGAGATTGGCCTGCAATGCGAAGGCTGCTAATAAATAAAATGCCTGCGACAGACTAGGTCGAACGGTGCGAGTGCAGCATCTTCCCCGGTGTTTGCGGTATCAAATTCAAGCTCCACAGATTGTTACATGCCGCTACTGTCGGCGTTCTTTGTTCTTAATTTTCTCACCGATTGCGCTCAATCTCGCGGATGATAAGAAAGCAGCTGCGGCGCAATTGTAGTAGTTGCACTGGAAGGCACCGGTGGCGGTGGCAGTGTAATGAGCTTCAATATCCGGTAAGGTACCCTGGGGTAGCCCGACGTTACACAACCGGACAAACGGATTGCGATCACAAGGTGGTGTCAATTTGCCTTCTGTTGATACATCGCTACAAGTCAAGAGAGGAAAAATGATACACAAGATGCTCATGCTCTCTCGCTCTGCCACACTAATAAGATGCAAAAAGAAGCTCTTCTTATCGGCAACTCCGTCCGTGGGGCTTATTATTGCGTTTGAAAAAGCTTCTCTTTTTTGGATCGAAACTGGTTTGAGCTTGTTCAGTTGCGAGATGAAACCAGAATTTCCAGATTGTTGCACAACAAACGAAAAGCTTGGTTTTTTCCTGTTTCGAGAATCATCTTTCGCGGGGCGTTAAACTTCTCGAAAAACAAAACAGCTTTTTGATACCTGGGAGAGCTGATAAACAATTTCGCTGACCATTTACTAAACCTGTTTTGTTTGGGGGGGTTTTTTTTTGGAGGAATGTTGAGAACAGGCGCGATTCAAACTCCACAGACAACCATTTATAGACGGCAACTTTAAGATGGCTTCACTGGCTAAAGGGAGATTGACTAGCGTCACTAACGGACGGTGTCGCTGTGTCGCTGGCTATTAGCTCCGAACCTAATTGCAATAAAAAAGGGCTATATTTTATACATTTCACAACCCTCCCATCAACCTCCAATTGTCTTGTCTTGGTCATTCTAGAGGGTGATTGCATCGGAGAGGAGCACCGTTTAGTCACGACCTGTCCTTGATTTTCCAAAATGTCATGCCCACATCGTTAGGTTCGGCTTTTCGGTGAGGGCACAATCGGATGCATTGTGCTGTAAGAGCAGTAAACCGCACGAAAAGGGTATTTATGATGGATGGATGTCTCTGCGTCCCGGTGACTAGTGCATCGCAGTACAATTAGCATCGGAATTGGTTCTCCAGCGTTGCGTCGTTGGAGGGAGTGTTCTAAACAGATTCATTTGATTGTGGGATATTAAGTGGCATCTTCCGTTGCGCATCTGAAGGTTAATTAATAATAGTTAGTTCTATCGAGAAGGTTATTCCATTGGGAAGTGGGAGTGTACATTGGATCTTAGTGACACTCCCAATTGCAACGTTCAGAAATCAGATTTTGGTAATCATTTCCTTGAAATCAGCGATGAAGATTACAACTAAACACAAGGTTCTTGTAACATCTGAATTGTTGATCGTATTGGTCGGCTTTTCAAAGAAGCTCTCTGGCTATCTGATTATGTCAGGTATGTTTTTTAGATAATACTTGACATACTGGAAGAAATATTGCACCTTAACGCATATATTACACATCTACAAGTGCTCACATTTCCGCTCGATGAGTTCCCCCTATTACCCGCCACCAACTAGCACGGGCAGTGATAAAACGTGCCAATTGCCAGGTTCCAAAAGATACATCCGAACGATAACCCCATTAGCTGCGGTCCATCAACGTTATTCAACGAGGCATCAAATGGTCCCGTGGTTTAGCGTTTTGTTATCCCTCCCCGCAATACCACAGAACCTTGAACTATCGCCACTCGTAAAGCTGTACACTGCCATGCGTTAGCACGTCTTGTACGGGGACCAGCTGGAAATAAAACAAAATAAGATGGCGAGAAGCACACAACCCCGCAGACCATAAAGCTGTCAAGCGCTCGCGATGCCTCCTGGCCGCCTGACTTTTACGATCGCCGCACAGCCTCACAGCGGCGTTGGAGCAGAAGCTGGTGAACGCGAAGATCTCGCACCAGTAGTGCGACTCCCCAAACGTCATCCAGCCGGTAATCACGAAGGAACAATCGGCATAAGTGGATTACGACAAACGATTCGCCTGTTGTGGTGTACTATGCGGTGGATAGTGCAGAGGACGCACAAGTCAGTGAGGTGTGCAGCAAGGTGGGTCAGCATCTGCAGACCGGTCCTCTTCCCACAAAGATGGTCTCTGCGGGGCCCGCAACACCAAACCACGACGTTAAAAGCTTTCCGGTGTGTGATGATGGCAAAGCGAGCAACAAATCGTCATGCGCTGCTAGCTCTACTAAGTACTGCTAGCCCGAAGAAGTGTTGAGGTTAGGTGCTTCGTTCGGTGTCAGCAAAAAAGATGCTTCCTACAGCGAGAATAGCAACACACCGCGTACCCCTCGGGGCTGCAAGGTCTACAAATTGCTTGACGTTTTGGGGTAAATAAATTGTGTGGTTTATGGAAACCAACGCCGCCTTGCTGTGGTTCCATGCTGTTCCAAGAAAGCGCCCCAATGTTGTGACTACCAACACACGAAAAATAGCAAGCGAGAAACATTGAAGTACAGCCGCGTGTCTTTCTCCGCGTGCTGTCTCTTCTGAAAACAAACTAGCCGCCTGCCCGCCCGGGTCTTCCTATTCGCTTCTTGTTTTATAGCTTTCCGGCTGACCGGGCACGCAATCGTACGTGGCCAAAAGTGTTGACAACGGGCGTGACCGCCCAGTTTTTTTTTGTTGTGTATGCTTCGGTGAGCACCTGTACTTGACTCCCGACGGGGGTGAATAGAAAGATGATACTGAAGATCACACAACGTTCGATGTGGCCATGATCTTGACACATCCGTCTTGTGGCTTTCTGTGTGGAATACTAATGGATGTTTTTTTTTTTTTTTTTTTTAATTGAACTTACCTGCTGCATCGCTTCCAGCATCAACTCCTTGTTGAGGACGGCATCGAGGGCCTGCATTTGGTCGCAGGACTGCTTCGCCTGCAGGTACGACGAGGCCAGGATGAACGATCCCAGTATGAAGGACGACAGCACCACGGTGATCGCGATGATCTTGGCGATCTTCACCGAGTTGGCTTGGCGCATTTTGTAGGCCTGCAAGAAGAGAATGAAAGGGCATAATTACTAAACAATTGAAATATTCGATTAAATTGTGCAAAATGCATAAATAGAAGTCATTGGTGGAGTTTTTCTGCACCATGCAATGCCAATCGCCAAACACAATAGGCTTAAGCTATTGTGAAACCAACAAACTTTGGACAAAATGGTTCGATTCAGTTCCAATTTCCGGTCGCTCGCTGTCTCCGGGGAGCGCATCCGGCTTAGCCAACCACCGGAAAGAGCTCGCATTAGCATATCGGAGCAACTGCACATGGGAACGAACGAGTCAAGCTCCTTTTTGCCGGCCCAGTAGTATTCCGCACACGTACGCATTACGTCGTCATCCGACGGCTGTGGCTGTTTGCCTGCTGCAACACTCGTAATCGCCGCTCCTTATATGCGGTATCCGAAACGATCCTGGCCGCTGCGGTTGGACGTTCCATCGATATATGGATGGGAAGCAGTATGATATAAATATATTCCCGGGAATGTTTAACCGCTCCGAACGCTGAGTAATAAAACTTCCCCTTTCATTTGTTGAGCCGTTGGGGACTGAAGCGACTAACCCGCCCAAAGCGAGAACAGCGGCAAAAAAAAACTCCTCACTTGAGTGAGAAAGTTCCACACAAAGTGAATGGGCAATGTGGGAGATGCTCAATAACATATCAATATTGTTTTTAGCCCAGCCGTGTGTCAATATTCGCGTTAAACACTTTGCCACCTTTTTGTTCCGCTGACATCATGCCATTCGCCCGAATGTGTCCGGGAGGAGGAGGAATTGTGAAATTGGAAAGAGAGAAAGGCGTAAAGATGGGAAATCCCCTTACTCTAGGCACAATCAGTAGTTTTGTTTGCAACTTTGTCGCTCTACCGGAAAACAATGATGCAGCATGCTCCTAAGCACTTAAGTGTTTTCAATTCCGGAAATCAATTGCAGTTTTGGTTCGTTTGTGTTTTTTTTCTTTTGGAAACCATTTTAAATGTGTCGTTCGAGCAGCTTTTCAACCTGCAAAGGTGGAAGAGACATGCAAATTCTGCCTCATGGGTATTTATAGAAAGCTCCTTCAAATAAAGCAAAAAGCGAGGAGAACAGACTTTCGGAGTGAAAGTAAATGTGCTTTGAGTAAACTCCTGCTTTGATTTGTGGCGATTTTTCGGTGCCAATTCCAGTATAATCGCATTCAAAAACAAACGGGAAATTTTTCTTGGCAAAAATATATGTTATCTTCGGGTCTGAAAGTCCCACCGGAACTGCTTTTGCTCGCTGTGTGCTTTAGATGTCACGTAATCTTTGGAGGTAAATTTTTCATAAATCGAAAGGAATGGGTTTCTTTCCTGTTCAATATCAAAATGATAAATAAGCAACCGGATGCACAGTTAAGATCGTATCGTTCGCTTAGGACAACACCCACCGGTTAATCGGTCTACTTAAAATCGAAATTTACAATTTATGATCGGGATAGCAATACAAGCTCGGGAAGGTAACTGAAACTTTGCCACCAACACGATCGTTCCACACCGTCTCTCATCAGCTGTTTCGGTTCTTTTATGATTGATGATTTACTGCTTTTCACCGTGCTGGGCCTATTGCACATCATCCCCCATTCCAGGTCAACTCAGTCACGCCTGATAAAGCCTCTGAACCTTTCCAGAAAAGGGCAAAGATTAGCCCGAACGCCCGTAAGCTCACACTGCCGTGGTTAGTGTAATTAAACAGAAATAAATCAACGCCGCGCAAACGGGGCAAATTGGAACCCTCTTTCTCCAGCGGGAAAGGGGCCGAAGGTCACAAGAGAAAGGGTACACTTTCCCGGATGAAAATCCGAAGCTCTCGACCCCCTCGCGAGGAATAATGGGGATGGAATTTGAAATGCGGCTTTTTTTTGAAAAGTAATAGGCAGAAGTGAGCTTAGCAGAAGGCTTTGAATGCGGCGGGATTAGTTTGTTTACAAATCGCTTGCCCTGGTGGGGTGGCATGTGTGTGTGTGGTTAATGATGAGATCTGAACCAGCTTGCTGTGGCACGGTATCATGGTATAACATTCTCTTCCCTTAATTGATTCCCAGCTGCCGCACCGTAATGAGCGCGGGTTTGCTTTATCACCGAAGGAGGATCGTTAAGAGATATTTTTGTTTAGCTTTTTTTGCTCACTTGACCTCGCTCGATTACACAAAGATCCGCCTAGCTTGTCTGGCTGTAAGTGCTGCAGGAAACTGCACGTCACAGCTTGTACCGGATCGTCCAGATCGGCTGAAATCACGCCGTACATTTTGTTTTGCCAGCATCATCATGCTCGATCAGCTCTTTGCCCTACTGCTGCGGGGTGTGAATTCGATCGTCAAAAATCGTACTCCGAGCGTGAGTTTGTATTTTGCATACATCATCGGTTCATGCGGTGGAGGTGTGCGAGATCATCTCCATGTCTGTTCAGCGTGTGCGCTCATTATTAACTTTAGCTACTCATCGTCCGTTACCGAAAAAGGGAACTGATGAACTGAACTGTTGGTTTGATTGAAGCATCTCAGCCAGCCCCCGTGCACTGTTAAACGAATGAGGCATTTGCATGCGTGAATCGACGTGAACTGTGCACTGCTGATTGAGCTCGGTGGCAAGACGTGGCAACAAGTGGCAAGACGGCGTTTGCGTTTTGAAGCACACTCGAGAACGATTTTGCAGAAGCGAGTGTGGGTCTCTTCTGAGGCGAAGAAACCGAAGGAGAAAAAAAAAAAGCACAACAACACCATTCACATGCACACAGTCGCTTCCTCACACACACACACTGAGCCGAGAAGTCGCGGTGGATCATCACGACCACGAAATGGGCATAAAGAGTACTTTGCGCTAACATCATTAACGTGAGTATGGTAATTTTCCGGGCCGGGGTGAGCAGGCCCCAAAATGTTTGAATCGTTTCGCTATTAGAAGCGCAGCAACCAATAAAAAAAAAGAAGCTAACCTTCTGCTGACATCATCCATCTTCACAAGCTCTGTGTTTTGTTATTTTTTTTTTCTATCTTGAGTTTGTGCTTTTGGGTGCCACCAAGGGAGAGGGAGAGACGGATCGTCTTCATTCCATCACCCATTAAACATTCATCTAAATTAAGCACGAAACCATTTTAGTGCAAACGATTAAAATTTGAGGGCGTTCTTTTTTTTTTGTTTAAAACCCTCCATTTTAATTGTCGCTTAAGGTCGAACGTAAAGTTTTGCAACCAAACCTTCCTTTCTGGTGGTGCTGGTGTTGAGCGTAGTAAAATGTATTCCCCTTCCCACCCAATGTAAATGGCGCACTTATGCAACACCCCGTTTACGTTACGTGCGCAATTGTGCATCGTTGGTTGGTCGGCCAACCGGCAGCATCAGATTGATTACTTGCTTTTGGTCGGCAAAAATCCGGAGACCACCGTCGTTGGCGCATCAGCATGAGCGTCAACAACAACAAAAAAAACGGCTACAAAAAGAGGAAAACTTCAACGCGCGAATGCGCAACGAACGCGCGCGGGCGCGCTCGCCTGCTCTGATCGGTCGGTAGGGGGAATTGTACACGAAAAAGTGTGCTGTGTGTTGTGTGCAGGCTGAAAATTACTGTTTGAATGCACGCTGGACATGCAGTTTTCCTTTCCCTTTTTTTTTTGAGTTGCCGACCCCGACACTTGGCAGTGTTTGTGTGTTTTGTTTTTTTTGTGTTCCCTTCCGTTGCGAGTTATTGTCGATGGTTTCACCTATTTGTGAGCTATTTTCCCACAATTTTCCCACCACAGCAATGCTAACGCGGAATGGGGTTTAATGTGTCAGTGTTTCTATTTTCTACTGCCACTAGCTGCTGCTACTGCTGGGAAGGTATTTGTACTCACGATAGAAATACGGGCCGGACGGGCGTTCGGAAAAATGCGCGTGCGTACCTTTTTGTTCGATTTTCCGGTGAGAAAGATTGGGTGAGTGTGTGAGGGTGGGAATTGTTTAAGGGTGGAAGTTGATTTACACTTTTTCCCCCTTACATTCAAACCCTTTTTAAGTGTTTTAACACACTTTAGGTAATTAAAATCAATCTTTCTTAGCTAATTGAAAACGGACAAAATAAAAACAAAAACAGTCATCACTTTCAACCACGATTCATGTCTTGAACCGGCTTTCTAGCCCTTTTGCTCTGACCGCCTGACCGTATGAGATGATGCGTTATTTTTAGCGCCCCAGCCCAGTAGGTCCGACCCACCCCACCGTGGCTTGTTTTGCACGCAATGTGCAACTAACCTACAATGGTGAAGCCGAAAAGTAGCCCGATCGACACATGCGTTCGGCGCTCTCCAGTTGGCACGAAGCTGCACCCTGATCGGAATGAGCAAGCGACCGTCAATCAAAACCGACCAACGGCGGTCAGTTGCCTGACGACGGCATTAATCTGTCTGCCTGGGGGCCTCTAGGGCAAGTCTGGGCCTGCCTGTCGTTCATTAAGCGACACACGGACACACGCGCGCGCTCGGGTATGTGTGGCCCACATTCGTAGCGCGATGAAAAGCGAAACCGAACCGACGAAACGACCGACCAACCGACAGGCAGGCAGGCAGACAGAGGGATCGATTGTTTTGCGCACACTCTATGTTGTGCTGAAGGGTGAGTCTTTGTGGACAATGTTTCTGGGGAAGGGGTTTTGGCTGCTTGGAAGTCATAATCCATCGTACCAACCGATCGGGTCTTGTCAGGGGATGTTACGTCTTGAAAAAAAAAAAACCCTTTGTGTGTGTGCTTTTTTGTTGTTGTGTTGCTTCGCTAGAGCAAGTTTACGCTTCGCTTGGGCCTTACTAGCGTCTTACCAGCGTCTTAGCAAAAGTTCCGTGTCTAATCGGTTGTTTAACCGTATCGCATTGCAATTATTCGATGGAAGAAGTCGAATTGTTTTTCCTCGCTCTGCTGTGAAGAAGTTATTTAATCAATCTCCTACCACCTCTTCGGCCCTTCGGTTCAATCGGTTCCCTGCGTTCTGTGCAAGCGGGGCCTGGGGAGCTCGTAAATGTTGTGCAACCACACAAGAGGAACGATCCCTTCGCAAGACCCTTCCATTGATCTGACGCTGCTTTCAACAGCCGACGCTGCCGGTAGAGATGATCGCATGCCAAGAATTGATCATTCGATCGTTACTCAATTTTTTGTTTTTTTTTTTTTGTTGCAAAACTGGCCAACCTGAAAGAACCAGCCTCCTGCCTGCATTACTATCTCGCGCGATCCAGCGATGCAGCAAAGCGTTAAATTACTCCAATCTGCTATCAACTGTAGCAAACTCCCTCATTAGGTCATGTGGGGCCGTGTTTGCGTGTGTAAAGTTTCACTTTTGTCTGCCAACCGCATCGCGCAGCCGAACTGGACACGATTGCGCCGCCGCTCTGCCGGAAGTATTACATTCTGTGTTTTTGTTTCCTCCCGCCCGCATCACCAGAGGGGAAAGGTAATTTCTCGCAAACTAGCCAAGCAATCAGAAGCCGAGCATCAGTTAGTTGGAGCGTGTTGAAGGTGGAGAGCCGTAGTTATTTGCTCATCAGCGTAGGAGTAGAGCGACGAGACGCAAAATAGGGGAACCAGCGGACAGCAGCAACAAAAATGGACCCTCATTACATTAATAGCACCGGACGGTCATTACACGAATGAATCGTAAAGGGTTTGTTTTGTGCGTGCCAGCCAAAACGCTCCATGGCGCATGAACCACGTCAGCTTCAGCTAGAACCATTGCACCGGACATGTTTATTGTTTCGGATCCGTGGCCGCACTGACCCTGGGATTGGTTTAAAGGGAGCTTTAGGTGGAGGGAGGTATGGACGGAGCACCTACGATCATTGGAGTGTATTTTGAACGATCTGCAATTCTCGGGGTCTGCTGGAGATGTTGCTGTTGGGTTTTGAACGCAACCAGTTTTATAATCCATAATAAGGTTCCACAGTTAAGCAGATAATTCCCATTGACCCTTGCGTTAGGGCTGGCGCAAGCACGCTTTAATTGCGTGCATTTTCTGGAACCTTTGCAAAGGGGCGCTAGCGAGCGATAAAAGCTTTTGTTCCCCCCCCCCCCCCCCCCCCCCCCCCCCCCCTGGTTGCTTGCAACAATCGCTTCAAAGTGTCAAATTATCCTGTTCCGACCTTTCAAAGCTAAAGCACGGGTAAGGTAATATCACGCCCTCTGCTGACGACCGGAGGCAAACGTCCCAAGCAAAAGCGTATGATTTCCTTGTTTTGGGCCATTTTCACAATTGGCAAACTCAAAACCCGTGTATCCCATCCAATCGCCATCGCCATCGGGTGCACACTTTAAGTGCTGGAATGAGTTTCCAATTTCGCGCGATCACAAGATCGTGTTGAACTCGTCGGTCCCCGCGGGTATCGATTTTCAAGTATCTGCTTCATGGCACAACGAAACATATCAATTATCCAGCAACTGTTTCAAGAGACGATGGCAGAGAGAGAGAGAGAGAGAGAGAGAGAGAGAGAGAGAGAGAGAGAGAGAGAGAGAGAGAGAGAGAGGATGATGTGATGTTTCGATGACGTTGGTACGACTAATTGCTTCCTGGTTATGGTGGTGCTCAAACTCAAGTGTGCACTCATCAAGCTGGTGTTGATCGTGGGAGCCATTGCGCTTGGCCATTCGTCCTGTAGAGCGTGAGACAATCACGAATTGTTCAAGGTTGCGGTGGTTGTTATTGGAACAGAAACAGTTACCGGGTTCTTGCTCAGATCTCGCATCATTTCCCCTGCATCGTGAAGAGCCTCAAGGAACGGAGTTTGCGCACCATTGGGTGCCAATGACGCAGGCTTTTATTGGTAGTAGTTATCCAGAGAAGTCTGACTTCGACTATTGTTAGTCCGGAGTCGTCTGGAGTCGTAATCGTCATGGTTGGAGTCGTCTGGAGTCATAGTTGTCTTGGTCGGAGTCTTCCGAAATCATCCAGACTCAGTCCAGAGACTCATCCGAAGTCATCCGTAGTCATCCGGAGTCATTCGGAGTCGTCCGAAATCGACCAGCGTCGAGGTCATTCAGAGTCGTCTAGAGTCGATCGGAGTCGACCGGTATCCAAGTTGGCCAATGTTAACTGGATTGTCCGGTGAAACTCGGGACGACTCTGGGTGATTCCAGACGACTCCGGACGACTGCGGACGACTCCTCACGACTCCAAACGACTCCAGATGACTTAGGACGGCTCTAGACGATTCTGAACGACTACGGATAATGCTGGGAGGACCAAGCTTCCGGAGTTGTATCCGAAATTGTCATAGTCGGATCTGAGTGGACTCCGGATGCCAACTAAACCCTTCACTAATTGGAAGCATTGGAAGATGTTCAACTTCAGAATCACGTAACGTAATACCTTCGATGCAAACTTGTGATGCTGTGATGCTTTGTATAAGGAGCAAGTCGCACAAAATCAGGCATAGAAATTTGCTTTCCATTTCCCCATTTCACTTCTGCACCGACAGACAGACACAAAACTGCACACATAAAGTAATTCAGCACCAACTTTATATGGTAATCGATTACTGTCAACCTCTGCTCCTCCGTGGCGTATCTGTCCCGGCTGAAGTTTGTTACAGTTAAGCATTATTGCCTGTCCACTCACACACACACACACCCCTAGAAGGAAGTAAGCTGCTGTCGCTGAATACAGTCAGCCGTATCGAAAACGCCTGTCGGGTGCTCCCAGCAGCTCCCAACAGTCTCGGTTGTGGCGTGGGAGTTTGTGTCACCCGTTTCCCAGGCGACGACTGCTGCTGGGAACGATCAAACTTTTACTTCACTTTCAGTTTCATCCGGCCTGGCGAGATGCGTCTCGCTGGCCCAAGGGGGTTTTGCTGCAACTTTCGGTCCCGTGTGCTCAAAAAATCCGATTGGTACTGGAGGGCAAAAATATATGTATAAACCATTTCGAAATCGGATAATATCATCCGCTCCCCGCTTCGGAGAGCGTTCTTTTACTTTGCTCACCGCTTGCGTGTGCGCTTCGTTCCGCGAGGACCACTTTGGTGTCTCCCAAGGCAAAGGGTCGTGAAAGGTTTTGCGGTTTCGGTTAATGGCGAAAGTGTTGCACATTTGCCACACTGTTGCTGTCCTCTCGCTGACTGCGGCGACGAAACGAAACCTGCAGGCAACCAGGCCGAGTCCATTGCTTAATGCCTTACTTTCCCCCTGAAGGTATGGTGGGGTGACGCGTGCGCTGAATTGAGCGTTGCCACACCATTATTTGTGTATTATAACTCGGGACATACACACACACACACACACACACACACACACACACACACATACACATAGAGAGAGGATAGAAATTTGCCCCGCGGCTTAGGCCGCCTCAGTGCGCCAAACGAGGTCAACAATTATGCGGTGCAATTGCAATCGGTGGTGACAGTTTTTCGGGGGTATTTTTGCGGTCAGTCAACCCCTCACTCGGGGCGATTGTGTCTCAGCCGTTTCTCGATTGGCTCCCTCGGAAATTAGATTTTAATGGGAAACCTTACCCAATGTAGGTTACAGACAAGCGAGTTGAGACGTAGGGCGTAAAGGTTTCCCCGACAAGAATGTGCACTATTGACAAGGTTTTAAAAATAGAAACAATAAGAAACTCCACTCCACCAAGATATGATTAGTTTTCTTTGTCTTCCGGTTCCCTTTTGAAAGGCACGTCGATGCGATATCGGCACGTCGGTCGAGTACGTGACAACGCACGGCTGTTTTTCCCCATGGCTGGGAAATACCGCACCGACCGGTAGCTATCTCGTCCGTCTTTTGTACGTCCCAGGTCTCGTGTGCTTGGTTTCTATCTTCCCTTTTATTCCCGTAGCAAAGACGGCAGTACTGCCACCATGTGCAATGTTTGTGTTTGAACAGTTGGAACGCAGGAAACTGCCACAAGCTGCGTGTCACAATCGATGGGAATGAGAAGAAGAGCAACACAGAGAACGAACAAACAGCTTGTTCCCTTTTTAAAGAGCGCGTTCGATTTACGAAACCGTTCGTGACTTACAGCCCAAGTGCAACGAGTGCGCCGTAACAATCACCTTAAGAACGGCTTAATTATCGAGCACACTACCAAATGGAGGGTGGAAAACATTGTCAAAGCTCATCTCGAAGAGCGAAAAATAATAATAGTATAAGTACGGAGAAAGGAGTGATTTTTTCCACGCTGATGAAGCTTTAAAAATAGAAAACAACTCGCGGAGAACGAATTCGAGCCGATCGAATCGATTGGTTTGGGGGTGAAACTAGACTGAAATGTGTAACGTAGCGAATGGAGTGGAGCTTTTCGATTGTCTTTGGCAGGTGTTGCGCTGCATTGCATTGGAGGGAAAACAGCAAGCGAGCGTGGAAAATGTGTGCCCCGAACCGAACCGATTGCCTATGAATTCATCATCAAACCAGCTGCCGTTTGTTTGGATTTGATGTACATGTACCTCTCCTCTCTGTCGCTCTCGCCGATCGATCCGTGTGGTGGCAGTGGCAGGCCCCCAAGATCTAGGTCAACTTAGAGCGGTAGCTGGGATAGCGTGGTCCGATCATCCTTTTACTTCTTGCCGCGACAGAATCAATACCCGCGACCAAAACTTCCCAGCGCGTTTAGAAACCGTGTCGTCGTTCGTGTCCATCGCGTTTTGGCACCACCACCACCACCAGAAGTGACACCACATCCAGGTGGAAATAAACACGTTTGCCAATTAAGCCAGCTGAGGCGACCGTCGGTGCACGAGCGAACGTTGGATTGGCTTTTTGTTTTCATGTTGCGAAAATCATTATTTGCCCATCTTTGAAAAGATTGCATTTTTTTGTTCGCACTGGGATGGCAGCTTTAAACCGATTGAATCAGAAACTGTAGTGGGAAGGTTTCGTTTTAATTTCCAATGGGATTCAAACGTTTTATGCTCGGAGGCTAGAGAACACGAACCACGCAGGGGATGCTTAATTAAATCGGACTTTTATTCGCATTTTTGTGTAACATTCCACCATCTCCAGCTGTGACTTGGGGGCAGTTTTGAGTTTCGAATTCAAAGTGACCCCTCGAAAAAAAAACAAAACACCCCAAAACATTCAGTAACTGACAGATACGCTGCTATAAAAGCAAATAGGAATTCTCTCAACGCATTTGTTGGCCGAACCCATTTGCCTGGAAGGCGCTGCGGTAGCTACACACCTGGTTTGGCGAATTATTTGGCAATGCGTTTGCTCTCTCTCTCTCTCTCTCTCTCTCTCTCTCTCTCTCTCTCTCAAGCAACTCCCTATCTTGCTCGTGCTTTGCTTTGTTTTCGGGCGATCTAATTGGAAAGGAAATTTAATCATTCGCCCAGCGTGGGGAAAGGGCTTTGATTATGCAACGCCAACGCCCGCGTTTGCAAATCACCAACGATCGCGCGCGCGTCGGGGCACTGGACCCTGTGGCGCGGTAATAGACGTTCAATAAAATTAAATGTAACGTCTGTTATTATAACCATTGGTGTTGGGGGGGCGGAGGAGTGTTTGTTTCACGCACAACCGATCGCTCGTTCTTTTCACCAAGCGTTCGGCTATTTATGCTTCTTTCCTCACACTTGTATGCGCTACTGCAGCATATGCTACGCGGCGGTTCGTTTCCTTGTTCCTTTCCATTTTTTTTGCTGGAGTGTGCCGTTTGGGCTGCCGCTTTTTGTGGGTTGCCTCAACAGCAATCTCCTCATTTCCGTTTTGCTGTTTTTCGGGTTTTGCTTTCATTTTTGCTTGGCTTGGCGTTGCGAGAATTGCATCTTGTTAACTAATCAGAAGTGTTATGCTTAACCGAATCGAAAGTAAGGAAGAGGAGTAAACAATTACCCCAGCATGGGAAGGAGGGGAAGAAAATCCGGCAATTCCGGTTGGAGTGCAGGGCGAAAAGCGATTAGATTGTGCCGGATTGCCGGTGGAATTGGCGGTTGTGGAAAAAAAGGCGTTCAAGCTGATGGTTTGGTCTGCATTGTTTCCGACCGTGCTACAAATTCTGCGGCGATGCTTTGGCGTAGTTGTGTTGAGTCAAGAAACAACGAAATGGAAATAGAAACACCTTCCCCCGTGGGGTCGATAGAAAAAAGCTTCCCAAAGCTACCGGCGGCTCATTATTCCGTGACGATTGTTTTTCTTTTTTTTTTAATCTCCGCCCACGTTCCAAACCCGAAGAACCCTCCCCGAGGAGATAAATGCTTCGAAAACGGTTGAGAAAAGTGCATAAATTCCGCCCGGCAAGTGAAGGTGCAATGAATCCGCACAAACACACCCGGCCGTAGTGACTTCATCGCCCCAATACTTAACCGATCGAAAGACTTGAACGCACTGGCAAACGAGAAACCCCCGATGGGAGGGTGTTTTGTTTTTTGGACAGTGTACGCGTGAATCGCAAATAAAAGCACTTAACCCAGGGGGCAGGCGGGAAGGATGGCACACTGGCTGGCAGATGGTGCCTTACGGGGCCAGGGACGTTGCGTTGCGATCGGCAGTATCGGGTCAGCGGGCAACAATAGGCATACAACACAACACAACAATGGTGTTGTGTTTTTAGTTTCATCGCCAACGCATCGGAGAGAGAGAGGAGCCCTCCCCACTGAACGGGCTGAAATTTTCGCCACCCTCTTCACCACTCAAAAACAAAAACCCGCCCAAAAATGAGACAATTGTTGGGTGCTCGCGCTCGTCCACATGCAGAAGCGCCACGGTTCGGTACCGATTTTGATAATCCATTTGCTTTCGGAGTCAGTGCGTTTTTAGGTTCACAACGGGAACGGGGTGCCGATGGATCGCGATCGCTTTAATTAGGATTCTTAGCTGCATTAGCTGCAAATGCATTATCATTGTCACTGTGCGACACATTAGTGTAGCTGCACATCGGAACGGATTGCATTTGCCATGGTGAGATGGTGCCGGCTGCGTGTTGCAGTAACTGCAGCTGCATCTAATTGTTACACGCTTAGTAGCTGCATAGGTACAATTCAGTTCAAACATAGTCCGCTATTTGAGGTGTTGTGTGTGGAGTGATAATGTCATGCTTTCATTGCTCTTGTCTTCAACCGACCATGGAACTGTGGTTTACTTTCACGTCAGTCACTAAAGACTTCATTTTTTTTATAGCAATATTAATGGCAGACACCTTTACTTGACATCAGTACAAAATGAAGCAGCAAATTATGTGTTTCAAAGCGAAACGTTTTGCAGAACAAGCACCAGCTTTAATTAGAGGACCATAATTACAGTTCTGAAGTCATAAATTGGTGCCCTGTAGGGTGCGAACCATTGCTAGCTTGTCAAAAAGGCGATCCACAAAACCGGCCAGTTCGCCATCGCGCCCGAAAAGGTACGCAAACCGCAGGCAAACGATCGAGTGTACGATCACGATTTGGTGGGCAAATTATTTGCTGTGCTTGCGATGGGAACCGATGCGCGCATCAGACAATCTTTTTTTTATAGAAGATCCGTGAAACATTAAAACGACTTCTGAAAACAGTAAAATGGTGGGGTTTTTTTTTGGTCGAGGTCAATTCTTTGAGTTCTCAAGCTTCACTGCTCTGCATATCTGAGGTTCAAAAGAATGATCTTAAAACGAGCTCTCCCAGTGCAAGCGATGCCACATCACCAAAATAACTCCCCAAAAAAACAACAACAAAAAAACATGCTCCGTCCAGTTGGAAGCAAACATCGACAGCGAGCTTTTACCGAGAAACCACCCGTAACAGTCGCCGTAGCGAAGATGTGGCAGTAGCATCGGCAGCAGCATCAACAGTATCATTATTATTCTCAAGGTCTCTCGACGGAGCTGAGTAAAATATAGCCTTAACACACATCTCCTGCGTCATCGCGCGTCGGGCCTGCTAAGAATGGAAGCTGGCGCGGATCGCAAGACGGCAAGCAAGCGGCACTGCTCTGCCAGCCGAGAACCATCTTCGCTCGGGCTACGATTTATAGCTTCAGCTGCAATGGAAACGATTCGAATCGATTCGGCGCATTAAAACCCCATACAACGGAAAAGCGGAGAGGGTAGAGAAGATGTAAATGAGCAACAAATCTGCCACCGCCGTGTGCTCGTTTGCTGTTTGTGTGCCACAGCGCAAGAGTCTCACTTTCAGCCGGCAAGCCGGATACGCTCGACGCCCGGCCACCTTGCGTCCAAGGTGGACCGGGTAGGTGATGTAGTAGGATTGAGTGGAACCGAATCCCTTCAACCGCTCCCCCGGGTCGGTGATGAAAGAGTTCGAAACGGCGGCGACACGAGATCACGAGCAGTGACTGTCGGCCTCTGTCGCTGAGGAAAAATCGCACGAAAAACCACAATCGCACACACACACACACTGGTTGGTTGGTTTGACCTTAATGCAGTGGGTTTACATCGCACACACAGTCAGGCACCAAACAATGCATTCCCGAGGTGTGCGCATTAATGTGGGGGGCTTCGCTGCTTGTGGAGTGCCGTGTGGTGTTTTGTTTCGTGTTGCACACGGTCCGACACGATCATCACGACACAGTACAAGCGTTAGAAAATCACTTGGAAAGCTTCCGGTGCTGCAGCTACGTGGAGGAGGGCAGCAATTGAGTTGGGAGCTGCCGGGGCAGAATTTTCACAAAAAACAAAAGCTCTAAAACTTTAGCGCTTGGCAGATGCATTTGTTAATTTGGACGATGAGATGAATGCAACTGGCAACGGGATGAGAAAGATGGGCAGACAGAGAGTCAGACAAGGCGACACTTACGGGTGGGGCTTCACTGGTGGTGCTGTACACTTCACTCGCAGCATAATCCTGCTTCATCGTCACGGCCATCGAGTCCGGTTCCTTCTCCAGCATCTTGGTAGGATGGATGATCGGCGTTGATCGCTCGCGCTACTCACAGCACTGTTTGCGCAAAACGGAAACCACGGAAGCCACGGAACAAACAAACAAACGAAACGGACCGAGGGCACACCGAAACCCGAAAGACGGATTACGAAACGCTTGCGAGATCTTGGTTCCTGCTGGCACGGACCAAGGGTGGGGAAAAGGGAAGATACGCGATTTGCTTCTTGCTGCTCTGACCGAGGGGACGTCCGTTCGCGTGAACAGTCGCGGAACGTTTGAATTAGTTTGAAACCGCTCGCCACCATATAATCCGCGCGAGCCACGTTCAGGGCGCAACACGATGGGGATGCGATCGTATGCGGTGCTCTGTCTGTCGGTGTGTGTGTGTGTGTGTGCGTTTTTACGCCGCTGTTGAGGGTGCACGATCGTGATCGCGAGTGGTGTTTGAACGGTGGAGTGGTGACGATGTACAGTGATGGACACACTATATTCATTGCAAAGGTAATAGAGCAGTAAAGTAGATACATTTGTAGAAGATTATATATTTACAGGGATTTTAATTGAACAAGTCTTGTTGGAACGTGATCTGCATTTCTACTTTCTCAAAAGGCGTATTTTTGTTACTTTTTTTTATTTAACACCTAATTTAAAATACATTTCACACTCGGTCGCAATAGTTTACTGTGTTTTACTGTGCAACACTCATTCTTAACCTGTCTTGCAAGACTTATAGGGGTTTCCCAAGGATTAATGGTTGTATCCCAATGTTTTTGCATACTTCCATATTTTTTTCGATTTTTTAACGATTAAGCGTTTCTCCAATTGTTTACATTTGCATTGGGACGATTCCAATAAATCGTCGGAACGGTCCATCAATTTAGTGATGAGTTTATTTTGGCAAACATCATGAGTCGACTCTGACTCTGATCTCCGACAATTTCGGAACCGGCTCCGAAGGGTAGGTCCGGCCAATATTATCCAGAGTCGTTCGGATTCGTCTGGATCTGTCTGGAATCACTCGAAATCGCCTGGAGACGTCCGGAATTAACTGAAGTCGCAGTCGTCTGGAGTTGTTCGGAGTCGGCCGGAATCGGACTTGTAAACAAAGGACTGTATACGAAGTGCACTCACAAAGTGAAAGACAGTAAAAAACGCAACGAATGTAATCCCTGATCTCAAGCATCTGCTCCGATCGACTCCTGAATGTTCCGGACAACTCCGGGTGGCTCGGACTCTGAATGACTCCGACTCTGGGTGGATCTAGTGGTTCTCATTTGGCCGAAGCCGCAGTTGGACTAACAACTGTTAAAATCGGATCAAAGTCGTGGGTGCGCTCCAGAGAGGACATAACTACAAGCATCTTTGGGGTACGGTGAATAAATCATGAAATGATTCCTGAAAGATACGAGAACCAACCAATAAATTGTGGGAAACCCTGTCAACTCACTTCTAGACGGTCAATCAGCGTCAGGTTCGTCGTCTCAATTGCAAGCAGGCATCAACTCTCTAAAGTTTCTGCAATTATTATGTGTGTGTAGCATTAGATTGATTGTTGGCCATTTGTTTATGTTTAGTTTAATATATTTTTCGAGTTCATTTTGCATACATGAATCGCGTGACGTCATTGCAAAGTTTGGTTTATAAATGACTCTAATAATTGTGCACAGTTAAGTGATATAACTCTATCTAAAGATAAAAAATTTCAAATTATATCAGGAATTAATTTATCATTCCAAAAAGATTCACTCAAATGCTTCAAAAAGTGATAGCTCAGCGCGATCGCTCAAAGTGTGTCCAGCACTGTACAACGCTGCACTTACAGACCTACCCCAGTCGGATCGTAGTGTGCGTCGTCTTGCCGCATCACTGTGTGCGTGCCGCTTACATATCTACCCCGTGATTGGGGAAGCTCTGACAGTGGCGGCTCCAAGGGAAAGTGAAGACGGAAGCCCGGGGCGGCGGCGGTGGCGGCTGGTGTGTTGGTGTGTGGAACTCGAAGAAGCTAAAAACAGACGGGGAGCGAAAGGCTTACGAACGAAAGAACGCGTTTTTCCAGTTCCCGCGATGCTAAACACTTTCGTTGAACCGGGTCTGCCCCACCCTTAAAATGCTTGCAGCATGGCAGCATGGGAGAGGGGGTGCAGCATTGCAGCAAACAGACGTCCCCCCACCCCTCGCGACCCCCGGGGTGCAGCGCCAACCACCTTCCTACCCAAGGGGTGTCCGTCGACTCGATCACACTCCCAGGTCGACAGAGAGATATTGAATGTGCCCGAGGTACAAGCTCCCTTGTTTTCTTTCTTCTTTCACTCTACATTGCCCGCCCGAACGCCATTATTCTTCACTGGCACCACCTCCATTTACCAGCGAGACGCTTGGCCATCATTTCGTTTTCGAGATTACCGGTTTACCCGGGCGGCGGCCCATGCACTGGAAAAACTGCAACTCGGGATCTGGAGTGGACGGAAGCCACCGATAGTGATCGATGCCGGCTAACGGGTTTTGGACCGATCCGGCAGGCAGGGGATGGATTTGGTTTGGTGGAAAACGCAAAAGGGCCCGCAAAACGCACCACGGGGCCTTTCCCTTTCGTTTCGGAGCGCCGTGGCGAAGAAAGAAAAACGAAACGAAATGGAAACAAAACAAAAACACTGGGAAAGAGAAAACGAAGGAAATTTGAGCAGCCTGGAAATCGATCACGTCGCGGGCGGGGTAAGACGACACAGGGTGACATGTTTTTCTTGCTACAATATACGATTAGTGAAGGGTTTTTTTTTTTGTTGAGGAATCTGGTGAATTAGTTCATCGACTTTAATTGGGTACTGGGTGAAATTAGCTGTGTGTGAGTTTGCAGGAGATACAGTGACATATGTGTCTGGCTGTTTTGCACGTTGTTCCACAGCACGTTTGTTTGCTCAGCTTTGTGCCACTTTGGCCAAAACCAAAACAGTTCAATATTTGAGGTTGATGTGTGAAGTATGTCTGGTTCCTAGAACACTTAGCCAACACCACCAGCTGCAATTCTTTGTATCCCACTTCGGTTGCGTTGCGTTGCACGTTTTCCGCTGCTAAACACGATTCCACCGTCCGTGGAAGCGCGCACGATCAATTCCTGCATAATGTCAGCAACGCTGGCAGCTCTAAATGTGCTCTTCCTGTTTATAGTTTGCCTGGCGCAAGGCAGCATGGTCACTTCAGCATGCACTGGGGCACCGCGGCGGTCGCATCATCGCAGCGAGCACCGTTTACCGTTTTGTCTAATCATGCTTACGTAAATGTCATTATGATGGGCTACGAGGCTGCGGCGCCAACGGAAAGGTGTCGTCAGGCCATAGATGGTGTACCGACTTCCTACCTGGCTTGCCTGTGGCGGGCCTGTGATTACCATGCGGAGAGGTTACTCTCCTGCAGGTTCGCATCGATAGGGCACTGTCGTCACTACTGGTGAGTTAGTAAATACAGATACGTTGTACGGTAGTGTGCGGTGTGGTAAGAGCGTTTGTTTGCTGGTGATCGTCACAACAAAACACTGTTGCACAGTGACAGTCACGTTCGTCGCAGGGAATGAGTTAGTATACTTTGATGATATTAGTAGATTATTGTAGTAACACATTGAACACATAGGGATATCTTGCTGTTGTTATGACGTTTCATCATCTTCAATGCAACTGTGAGGGAAATAAGTGATGTCCACGCTGATTCGATTTGTATATCTCAATAACTCGCACAAAAGATAAATCTTGATGAATGATGTAGCTCTCCATATGTCAACACATATAGCTGCATAACTAGACTCTCAGGAGTTGTTAGCATCTCATCATTCGATCATTTACTTGAGCTTTAACAACTGCTGCACTGGTCACAGTGACATCAAGAAACTATTTTTGAAAAGAAATCTTGAACTCAACTGCGGAATGCTTTCTCTCTAACCTACTTCTTGCCAAGCTCAAACCTCAATCTCTGAGATACTCTGAAGATCTTAACATCGAAACCAAGTTGACGGCTGATCTTTAGTCCCATGATATCGCGATCGCACCGTACAAAACCATCAGTCTGAAGTCACCACCAATGTCTGTGAAGCAAGTCAGCTCTTAGACCCCCGGGGGTCACTTTGGGGTGTGTTCGGCCACAGGTTCGGGCAAACGTTTCACTCAATCATTCTCCACCGTCAGCCCGTTAAAGGGCGCACCGCCGCCGGACGGTGAAAGCAAAAGTTCATCCGCAATCAATCCGCGCAAAATGAACGGGTGATCCCGGGGATGGTTTAATAATGACGAAAATGATAATTACGGTCCGAAGTAGCGCGTCCTTGCGTCCAGCAAGCCAGAGCCGAGGAGGACGCATCGTCATAATAGTCACTGTGCAGCGCGATTTTCGCCCCGGCTTGATTTCAGCTTGACTGGCGACTGTCCCATCCCGCTATCCAGCGCCGAACTACGAAAGTACACGGTATCTCCCCCCCCCAACAAACGGCTTGCACTTTCTCGCTCGATACTCCCCGGGCGGGGGAGTGGAAAAAGAAATCATTCGCCAGTTGTGTCGCTGTCGGTCCCTCGGACGACTTAAATCTCCGTCCCGGGCAAGCGTTGGACACACAGTTTCACGTGCGCTACCGATCTGCCGGCTGCACTGTACACTCGCACGATGCAGATTAGCAGTGGGTGGAGAGGATCGGAGCGTTGCATGAGCTGGGGGGGGGGGGTGGCATGCGGGGGGAGGCCGAGCCGGTAGTTAAATTGAATTACCCATCCCCAGGAGGGAGGCAATTAAATGGGTCCAACTTTCGCAGGCCGCTGATTGCAGCAGTTCTTGGCGTACGTTTCAGCCGATCGGTGAATGGCAAATCGAGAGACTTGTTGCAGAGGAGCCCCAGTAGTTTTCACCGTCAACTCAGCTCTGAAGCTGATGAGCTTGTAAGCTTTTCGGGAAATTAAACACCACCACCGCGATCGTCATCGTGTCATCTTGAGCCGTGCTCCGTACGTGCGCTATTATCTGCACCACTCGTGGATGAAGCAGTGTACTATCCTACACTACCCTCCGGTGCTTTTCACTTACTGTCGCAAGATCACTGGTCTTCTCCAAAAGCATCAAACAGTGCATTGCTTATCGATCGAGCGGATTACTCGTACGGAAAAATGGCTTCCAACCAGCACGGTGCCGGCGCCGCCTCGGAAGGTAGCATAATGATCCGCATCAAAAATAAAAATTGAACACGACAGCCGCAAGAAGTGGAGGAAACTCACGGAAAAAATATTACCTCACGGATGAATGTACAACGCGGTGTGTGTGCCACAACACCCTGTGTGTTAAAATTATGGCGTGCGCAAGGAACCGTCCGAGTACACCGCGGAACTGAACGATGCACACCGCCCCGGAACACCGGAACGGGGTGGTGAGGTGGGGTAATTATGTTTTTCCTCCTTTCCCTCTTCGTCTCTCCCCTATCCACAGCCAACGATCGTGTTTTGATTGGCTTTTTGAGGATGGATTCGGTTGGGAAAATTGGAAAGGAAAATTCAAATTTCCCTCTAAACGAACGAGGGCAAGCCAAAGCGGGAAAGGGGCTTTGCGCAAGGGAAGCCGTTTAGCATGATTTATGAGCAGCATGATATTGAACTGCAATTCTTCGCTCAGAATGGTGGGAGATTTCAGCCCCGTGCCAGCACACGTGCGCGCACCAGTGGTACCAGCTGTGCGCATTCCGCAGATGGAGCCCGGTAACGCACAAAAGTAACAAGCCAGCCAACAAAATACGATCGTCTCTGTTCCATCGTAAACGGGGTGCATATTTTATGATTCAATCGGACCTTCGGCTCCGCTCATGATCTGCTTCAGTGATCGTTATGGTAGCGGTTGGCCAAAAACCAGCCACACCAGCCCGCCGGACAATGACTGACCGGGTCGAAAAACATAACGATTAGTGGCTCGCTTTATCGGAGATGCCCGGAGAGCGGCAATTGAGAGGGATTCGGGAGGGGGAGACCGGTTGGAAAGTTTCGTGCTGCCTTCCCCAAAGGAAAGGTTGGAAAATTGAATATAAAGTGTGCCCGCTGATGACCGACCGATTCCGACCGATTCCGTTGTTTTGCTTTGCCCTGTGCGGCATCAATGTGTGTCCGCTCCGTTGTTCGCGCTGGTTTGTGATTGAAGTTTTGTAAATTAATAATTCTATTTAAAGACAACGGCAGGCACATCTGCTGCTTCATTGTGGTCGCGGTTTGTTTGCAAAGAAACCATTAATCATGCTCCTCACACCTCACGTGTCGCCTGATAATGTGTGCCGTGGGGCGATACACAATGGGGCGACAACTTGCATGCAGCAGGTTTAGCATTATTTGTGTGCACTCAGCAATGGATGTCCATGATTGAGGGATTGCGGGAGGGGAACAAAACACTTCCCCGTACTGCTTCGTGTGGCTCGCTGGCTGCGGCATTACGCAAAACATAATCAACCGAACGGTGATGACATCTGGCAAAGTGATTATTGGCTGACAGACACACACAAACGCGCGAGCACATTGTAATGGGCGTTGTTTCTGGCTGTTTGGGTTGGCGCTTTTGGTTTCCGCTTTGCAGTAATCAAATCAGCGCTACTGGTTACATGGCTATGAGGGGATGTTTTCACGCCAGGGCTAAGCGTACCTAGGGATTAGATCCTGGGTGGAAAAGTAGCGTCTTGTGCAAATTAAATGTGACGGAGAAGTGGGGAGATGGAAATGCCGACTGAGTAAACGGTGAGGATTTTATCGAGACAAAGGCGATGCAGCAGGATTAAAGAGGACATTTGGAAGTGTTTTCACTCTACACACATATATCTTTGAATTACTTCTAGCTTTGAGAAGTTTGGGGAAGGACTTCGTGTTCCTTGTACCGTAGACTGTTGTTGGAGCCTGGAAAACCCTTACAGGGTTTCCCACGATTTATTGGTCAGTTCCCATGATTTTTTGGTGCGTTCCCACGATTTTTTGGTCGTATCCCATAGATTTTTGGTTCGTTCCCATAATTTATTGGTATTTTCCGATTGGATATCAATACAATTGGACCAAAAAATTCTGGGAAACGACCAAAAAATCGTGGGAACGCATCAACAAAATATGGGAACCCACCAAAAATTGATGGGAACCGACCAATAAATCGTGGGAAACCCTGTATCAGGTACAATGACTACTTCTCGGTATGGTACTATATTTGTACAATTTTATAGTATTTGTCTACAAATCATCTAGGGCAGCGTTCGGTAAACTTTGCGACCAAAAGAGTCAAATTCTACAAAAATGTTTGTAGTGTGTTACATACCAAAGAGCCACATGCGGCTCACGAGCCGTACTTTGCCGATCGCTGATCTAGGGCGACACCTTCGTATAACAGGTAGACTCTTTTTTTATGTCCTGTGTCACAGATCTGTGATGATGGAAAAGAACAAATCTTTAGGACCTTATCAGGTAATGATTGTAAGATGATCAGGTGATCGTTGTACATCTAGAGTAGAGTCGAGTGAGTCTGTTGGATTTGATGTTGGATCTTGCATCAACCGTTGATAGAAACGTATATAATTTGAGAGAATTTCAAGAAACAAATCATTTGTAGGCCTTACATTGGTTTGGAACTGGCATTGAAGCAGCATAGAAATCCTCCAAATATCTTCCATAAATAAGGCATCTAAATTTCTATTTGAGATCGGAGATATTTTGGTATTACGGAAAGAAGATAAATACTTGAATTAAAAAAAAAACAAACTTCACAGGCAACTCCATCTTTCTTAACAGTAGGATGAACAACAGCCTATCAGTAAGCAAGCCTACAAATCGATTGCTCTCTTGATTGACGAAAACGCTCCGAGGATCACACAAATTGCGCGTGTTGTGACGAGGCGAAAGTCTCTAACCTTTTCCCTGTCGACCGCCCGTAAACGGTATCCGATGGCATTTCTTTTTTTTTTACTCTGTTATCCATTGAATCTCTTCAGGCAATCGAGGTTGGAAATTGGAGGCACAATTGAAACAACAGTACTCGTTAGCGTGCCATCTGCGCGAAAGGGAGTATGCTGCCTAAATCTCTTCGATTTGAACAAATGATTTAAAACTGTTCGAGATGCATTTGCAATCGAGCCGAACTGATTTGGATGCTGTAGAAGCGTTCGTTTCGCCTCCAGTGTGTTGTCGACCGTCCGTGGCAACTTCGCCGGTCGTGATCGTTGCTGGTACCCGATTTGCACACAATCTGTACCTCTGGGGGATGCAACGCGAGGAGATGATCGTTAGATGCAGGAAGGCAGGAAAGAAAGATTCTCTCGTTTGAAAGCTGATGATGAGCGGATTTTATTTGCGCTCAAAACAGCGCTCTAAACAATGCGGCCCGCAGCAAACGGACGACTTTGGCGATGACAATGACGACGGCATTATGTAAGTGAAGTAAAGCACCCCTCGGTATCTAGCGAACTCATCTGCTCAACTGTTCATCTTCTGTTGCGTTTCGGAGCAGCGTGTGCATTACTTCCCTCGAGGAACGACCCCCAGAGTGGATGGGTTTCCCCGTCGGTGCCGTATTGTTGCAGTGAAGTGACGCGCGGGCAGTAGGAAAGCTGGGAAAATTGCATATTTTTTCGGTAAGTTTTGCCAAATGCTACAATGGAGTGTTTATTTTAAGGGACGATTAAAATGCGCTTTAACGCGGTGTAATGATGGGTGTAACAAAGCTTAGTGAAAGGCACTGAAAAGTTTTTACGATAACTATTTTATTTTTGTTTTGTTCTCTCTTTTCATCATTTGAATTGTGGCTGATGGGGGAAGTGATCTGCAACTTGTATCGAATGCATATAAAGCGCGATCTATTTTTCATTTATGCTTTCCAGTTGCATAATGATCATTTTCCCTCTCGAATAGTTTCCCGTGCGAGTTCAAACAACTCTGCTACGCTGCATTAGCAAAATCGGGGAAACTGACGAAGTGCATCGAGAAAAGTGTGACTTTTTTCCCTCATTTTAGTCAGCTATGGGTGTCCAGTCAGGCGAGAGGTTAACAAATTTCTTCAAAATGCATTCGCTACATTTGCATGGAGTTTGTTTTTCTTTGTTTTGTGCTCTCTTCCTCTTCCTTTGTTTTGTGTCTTAAAATTTCCTTCCCCTCCGGGTGAACCGCGAAACCCGATCGGAAAACTTGACGATCGATTACTTCACGGTGTCGATATGCCGGTGCTGTGTGTGCATTTGCGTTTTTGTTATATTCCACCAATCTTATTGCCATTTGTTTTGGTCGCTAGCTTTTCACGCCAGATCGTGCTTGGCGGCTAGCCGCCAGGCGTGAAAAAATCGCGCATGCCGCGCACCAGTTGCGGAAATGGGAAATGCAAGTTTGCGGTTGTGTTTACGATATGCGATATCTCATAATAAGCCGTAAAGCTCGATAAAGCTCGAGCGGCCATAGCTGACGGTAAATGGGGGTAGGATGTGGGAGGGTTAATTACGCGATTGTCATGTTTTTATGTTTAAATTAGTGTTTTAATACGCCGTTATACAAGCGTGAAACAGCATTGTGCGCATTTGGTAGGTAAGAAACGTGGATAAAATAATACAAACACGTGTTTAGCTAATAAAATTAAGGGGTAAATAAAGGTTGTGCGGTGATGTTTTAGGAGTAATTTGTTGATCGAATCAATTATCAAAAAAAATTCTTAGCTAAAACCGCGCATATTCCATTTTGCACAGATTCAAACAACCGTCCGTTTTAATGAATGATTTGTCATCCACGCGGCTGTTCGGAACAACCGTACCTTGCCACTCGCTGCATTGCATAAAGCCATATGAGGAGTGCCCCTTTTTAATTATGTTTGCTTATTTTATTACACATAATCAAGCTTAACTTTCACAGAAATCTAATAGAAATTGTCTATTACCATCTGATAACAGTCGTATTTACCAATAGCTCCTCCATTTGCTCTTTCTCTCTCTTTCTCTGTCTCGCCTTCCGACAACAGCTGTCTGACAGCAAACCTTGGCAACAACAAAAATACGCGCGAACGCCCGCTGTCAAACGGAGTCCGAAGAAGAAATTCTGGTGTTTATTGCTTCAGTGCCAAGAAACTCGCTGCACTCGTGTACCGAAATTAAACGCACTTCCATGTGATGGTACCACGTTCAACAAGTGTTCGGGCTGACGTAGCTTCCTCAACCGTAAACCCGTGCTTAGTGCTAGTTTGGCCACCTTTGCCTCTGCCGCTATGCAGTGAATTCGTCCCGTGTTCTGCAGCACGCTTACGACGAGAGTCTACCGCACGCCAATGATGATGATGATGGCAACAGAATCGGGTACCAAGCCATGCATTAACCACGACGAGCTACATACACCGGAATCGCTCGCCTCCTCAGCTTCGACGGCCTCGTCATCGTCATCCGTTTCCTCGTTGTCGACGGCGTCCGGCAGTAGTTCCCTGTTGGCGCTGTCGAAGCCCGAGCTGGATCGGTTGATAGCGGAGAACATGACCTCGGTGCTGAAGTCACTGAAGAAACGCAAACACGCAAAGAAGCACGCACGATTGAGGCAGGCGGCTGCAACGGAACAAGAGGGAACAGTGGTGGAAGAAGCAAAGCGATCGAGTGAAAAGACTGAAGCCAAGAAGATGGATCGCAAAGAGAGAAAGGGTGAGGAAAAGCTTTTTTTTCGTGTGTTGTGTTTTATTCTAATGTTATGTTTTCCTGCCCTTTTTCCAGGTGCCAAATCCCAGCATAAGAAGGGCCACAAGAATGGCACACTGGAATCGAAAACGGATCCCCCAAAGCATAGCTTAAAGGAAGTGCAGCCGGGCAGGAAGCACGACCATACGGCTACGGGCCCGGCGGGTACCGCATCACCAGCGACGAATGGTCAACCGCCCGAGAAGACGGGCAAGGAGAACAAAACAATAAACGCCTTCCAGCTGATGATGACGGCACGCTCCAAATGCATCGGCTCGAACTCTCCCGGCCGCGAGCGGGAGCCACGGGAGCTCAGCCCGTCGCAGCAGCTGGCTCGCGAAAAGAAGGCAAAGCGCAACCTGCACCTGCAGCAGTGGGCCGCCCAGAAGGGGGCCGGCAAGCGCAAGCTGCAGGAGGAAGCGGAAGAGGAGTACATCGAGCATCGGCTGAACAAGCGGGCCAAGCGGCTGAAGAAGCTGATCGGCAACATGAGCGCGGAGGTGGTTTTGACCGACGAAGAGATGCTGCCAAAAGACGAGCCAGCAGGGGTGAAGGAGGAAGTAGTGGTGGTGGAGATCAAGGGAGAAGAAGATGCGGAGAATACACAGTCAGCGGACGAGATCTTTTTGGTGTCGGACGTTTCCAACGCCTCACCCGCGCGCCCCAAAGTGAAGCAGCGGAAGGTGACGGCGAAGCCACCGTACAAGGCTAGCCCGAAGACACCACAGTCGGAGGAAGTGAAGCAGGAGCAGATCCCGAAGAAGCGTGGACGGCCTCGGAAAATTGTCCCGGTACAGCCGGAAGAGCCCGCCGTGAAGGAGACCGCCGCGTCCGACAATGAGTTTCTCGAGCAGCTTTCCTCGCCGAGAAAGAAAAAGGACAGCCTGCTGGGGTACTTCCCCAAGCTTACGCCCGAAACACGCAAACCGAACGATTCACCGTCGTTGGGTAAGAGGGATACAAAGCCAACATCCCGCACCACCACTCCGGTTGTGAAGGAAGAGGAAGATAAGCCGAGTACACCTCCATCGCAGCCCACTTCACGTCCACGGCGCTCCTGCGCCAATCGCATCAAAGACTATTCCGCATTCGAGCAGTACAGCCCGGCGAAGGATGAACCGAAAACGGCCACAAGCAAGAAACAGCCGATCGTGACACCGCTCAAGATTATCAATGTACAGTCGCCGAGCGCCATGAAGGTGGTAAGGAGTCCCTCGCTGCGAATGTTTTCCTCCTCCGGGGGTGTGGAATCGACGGCTGGTAGTGCCAGCAAACCAGCAAACACCACCGATTGGCCATCGACACCAAAGTCGGTAAAGTTGGCGCCGCTGTTTGCTCGCTCGTCCGGGGGCAAACCGAAACCACCGGCGGAAGATCCGGAAAAGGCACGAGCTCGGCAGCTCTTTCTCATGTCGGGCATACCGGAAAAGATGCGCCAGGAGAGGGAAAAGCGCATCGCGTACGAAGAGCACGTGCTGAATGAGTCACCCGTCTTTCCGCTGATTAGCCATGTGGCACAGGAAGCCGGAGCTGAATCCATCCGGCCAGTAAACTTCGATCGTAGCTGCATTAAGCTGCGCCCGGAAGAGTTCGATTCACCGAAAAGAAGCTCCATGAAGGGTGCGGTCAAGGATCGGAAGATTCGGTTCGGCATGTTTACCGGAGCGAGCGAGGACGATTTTGACGAAGCGCTGGAAAAATGCAGCCAACCGATCGATCTGGAAGATCAGGAAGACGTGGGCCGTAATGGCGCCGTCGCCGAGCTGCCGGAGGTGGGCAATGTGAAGGAAATTGTGCGTGATTACAAGCAGCGCTATCCGCACTTTCCCGTCTTTCGGTGCTACAAACAGTTCCGCGCAATCTATCAAGACCATCAGCAGCAGCAGCAGCAGCAGCAGCAGCGACAGGAGCAGCAGGACGACCGGCAAGCGCCGGATGATAGTGTCGAGTGCATCGAGCCGACGTACGGCTGTCGGAATGGGGAGCTGCTGTTTACGGAAAAGTACAAACCACAGACAGCGGAACAAATACTGATCAACTTTGCACCTGCGAACCTGCTGACGCAGTTTCTGTCCCTCTGGCAGGAGGAGGGCAGCAGCAGCGCCTTCGGTGGGAAGCGCTCGAACGAAGGCGACTACGCCTTTCTCTCCTCCAACCGGGACGAGGACGATTTCCTTCTGTCGAACGATAGCAACAGCTCGTCGTCCATTCCCGGCGGCTCGTCGTCGTCCGGCCTCTGCAATCACGTCGTGCTGGTGGGACCGTCCGGCTGTGGCAAAACATCGAACGTGTACGCGGTCGCGAACGAGCTGAACTTTAACGTGCTCGAAATCAATGCCTCAAGCCGGCGGAAGGGCAAGATCATCCTGCAGGAGCTGCTGGAAGCGACCCAGAGCCATCTGGTGCGCCAGAAGCCGGAGCGCTCCAACTCCACCGACGGGTTGATGGTGAACGGACGCCCGAAGGGAGGAGGAGGCCCGGGTAAGAAAGCGAATGGGCTGAACGGGATGTTCCGCTGCCTCGAGCGACGCCCTTCGTTTAACGAAACGACCGGCAGTGGGTCGAAAAAGCGGTCGCTCATACTGATCGAAGACGCGGACATTGTGTTCGACCAGGATGACGGGTTTCTCGGCGCGATCAACCAGCTGATCGCCACGTCGAAGCGGCCGATCGTGCTGACCACCACGAACCCGGCCTGCGGCCACATGGCGCGCTACATGGCGCGCAACAACGTGATCCGGTACGTCGCGCCGGGGATAGCGAATGTGGCCAAGTTTCTGTCGCTGCTGGCGCTCGTCGAGCGGATACCGATCGACCAGCACGATCTGGGCCGGCTGTACGCGTACAACGGGAAGGATATGCGCAAAACGCTGAACGAGCTGCAGTTCTTCATCCAGAGCGGTGGCGATATGGCACGCTTCCCCTCTGCGGTGACGAGCGTTCGCAGGGCGGTGGAGCTGCGCGATGCTGAGGAGGGGGAAGAAGCACAGGCACTCAACACGGCGGCACTGAACGAGACGCGCGAAGAGGACGATGGGGGAGAACAGATGGAGGAGGAAAACTCCCCCGGGGCGAAGATGGCCGTAAGCCGTAAGAAGGTGGCGAAGCGTGACCGGGAGCTCACGAAGCACCATCACGCCACGCTGTACGAGCTGTTTACGCGCAACCAGAACGAATCGATTGTGCTCCGGATTCCGGTCGATTTCAATGCGCTCTGGTGCAACATGGAGTTGGTGCTGCGGACTGCGGCAAAAGTGACAGCCTCGCCGGCGCCGCTGCCGAAGAGCAGTAAAGGGAAGCGCGGCGGAAAGCGTGCCAGCACCGTGGCAAAGAACGAAGCACCGCCGCCGCCGGATGTGTTGCTGTGCGAGGAGCTCGCCTCGCTGTACGACAACGTAAGCCACGCGGAGGCGGGCTGGGGTGTGACGCAGCGCAACCGGATACGGTACGGCAAGGACATACAGGACGAGCAGCAGCAGCAGCAGCTGGCGAACGAGATCGGGCACGCGCTGGTGGAAGGCTCCTGGATCGAGTGGTTCAGCCGGCGGCGGGACACGAGCGCCGAGCCGAGAAGCGTCCGGAAGGCAACGGACGGCGAGAAAGCGATGGGTGCCAAAGCGTACGACGCACTGCGGAAGGTGGAGCAGGAGCCTCGGTAAGTATCGTGCTAATGAAGCTAAAAGCGCCGTTAAAGTGTTAATGCAAATCTTTCTGCTCGTTCACAGCCAAACGATCGCGTCCTACATTGGCGTCAGTGGGGTACGGTCGCGTGTAACGGCATGCGATTACGAGCCGCTGTTGCGTCAAATCTGTCGCTACGAGCGAACGCGCTCGTCGCTGGAAAGACGCGGCAGCCGGTTCTACCACTATCTGCGCAACTTTGCCGGGCTGGTGCAGCAGCAACATCAGCAGCAGCAATCGACGTCGACAGGTGTGATGCTGGCGCTCGGACAGCAGAAACCGGCTGGCGGTGGTGGTGGGTTCAGTGTAGATCACTTCGATGCGCTCAGCCACTGCTTCGAGGAGCAGCAGCAGCCGGCAGTGGCGAGCGAGACCGGAGAGGACAATGCGCCGTAGAATGTAGCGCAGTGCAGCTGGGACCACTGGACGGCGCAGCAATGTACAGGACGGTGTTACGGTCGGCTGTAGAGGATGTAGAAGAATTTAGAATCGTTTTAAGAAGAAATATGAACTAACTGTCCCTTAATAGCCGTGAGTATTTTGTTTTCGTTTGTTTATCGATAGATTGTAAGTAAAGCAAACTGGTCTCGTGCGGGTTGTACGATGGGCAAAAGCTGTCGAACGTGGGAAGGGTCTATCGGTAGGTGTTAGTTGTTCCCTTTTAACGTTGTAATTCATTGCAAGGGCATTTCCATTATACATCATCTTCTGCGGCATCCCAAATCGCACGTGAAGGGGAATTCTCTATACATTCTCGTAGCAAAAATAAACTCAAACTTGCGTCAATTTATCCTTTCCATCGTACACAAGCGGTAACGCAAAGGAGCCATTTGTTTTTCTCTATGCTGCTAAGAGTTCCTCTTTATTGATCCTTTTTTCTGTTTCACGGCTCTTCGCACCCTGTTGATCGGTTTTGTTTTGTTTTGTGTTAAATAACGGTTAATAATGCACGCACTACACCATACAAGGCTACCAAAAAAAAAGAAAAACATTTACAGATTAATCTCCCCTTACCCCAAGGTGGATGTGGTTAGCTTTTAGTTGCTGCTGATGCTGCTTTTTTTGCGTGCTAAACATATTCCTCTACATTTAAACGCGTGTCTGTATGTGTTTTTGTGTGTGTGTGCTTTCCTCAGCTTGGTAAATCTACAACTAGCTCCGAACAAATATATTTCTATCAATGCGTATGCGTCTATAAAAAAATAAGTAATAAGACATCTATTTACACAAGAGGTCGCCACACAGGCGCGTTTGGCCGTGTCAACCAAGCGGGTCAAATGTTGCCTTAGAACGGATTCGCCTGCTGCTGCTCCGTCTGCTCCTGATGATGGTGCCGTTCCGTTTTAAGCTGCTTGATCTGAAACCGTTCGCCCCCGTTCGTCACGTGGTACGTGATGGCGGAGGATGCGGTGGTGGTGTCGGGCATCATGCCGGCTATGATTTCTCCGCCGGCACCGGTGAACGCAACGCCACCGCGCATCATCGGATCCCGCCGCTTCCGGCTGTCGCGTATCATATTCTGGCGCGAATGCTTGATGAAGCTTTGTATCGCGGCAAAGATGGCTTTCTGGTCGGCTTGCGCTTCCGCCGCACTTTTGCCGAGGTTGAGCGTTTTCGTCAGCAGATCGATGATGCCCAAACTGTTGCCAAACACGTACTTGGTGTACTCTGGAAAAGCAATTTTGAATAAGTTTTGTGCAAGCATTTAATCGAAAGATGGGGGATGACCGTTTGCTATACGTACGTCCATTGATGGCCGATTTGCCGCTCCAGCTAAACTGGCACAGCACGTCGTAAGTCACGAGCGCTTCCATCATGCGCTTCACGTTCCGCTGGAATGGTTGCGAGTTGTGTACCTCTTGGTGCAAGCGTATCATCTGGAAGGGTGTGGTAACAAAAAAAAGCCCTTTAACAACCGTGTCCACCCAAAATGTCCAACCCCGACGTCTTACCATCTGCAGCAGGAACTGCTCGTTATCGGTACAGTGATCGTTCAGGTCGAGAAAGTCGCTCACGGTCCGGATCGGCAGCTCCGGTATGTCGGGGAATGTGTCGAGCAGCTGGTTGCCGCCGCCGCCACCACCGCCGTTGCTGGCCAGCTTTAGGTGCTGCGTGTGGCCGGGCGGTGGCGTCGGCGAGGGCGACGGATCGCCTTCCGGTTTCACGTGCACCACCGTCGCCGGGTCGGTGAACTGATAGTAGTGCGTGTAGGTGCGCGGTTCCTTTGCGAGCGGTCCGGATCGATGCTGGGCGGGATGAGCGGCTGACGATTGAAACACCCCGACCGGCTGTACCTTTAGCTGGGCGGTCGGGGTGCCCTGTGGTGCCGCCGTGGTGAGGAAGATCGTTTTCGGCTGTATCGAGGAGGGAGATGTTGAGGTGGAAGCGTGCTGTTGCTGCTGCTGCTCGGGCGACATCATGGTAAGGGAGGCAACGGGCACGACTGTTTCGCCGTCGGCAGAAACGGTCGTTAGCTCCTGGTCCTGTTCTTGCTCTTGCTCATGTTCCTGTTCCTGGTCCTGCACTTGTTCCTGTTCCTGTTCGTGCTGCTGCTGCTGCTGCTGCTGCTGGGCCGCTTGATTGGCGAGTTCCGACTCATCCTCAAACTTGCCAATGAACAGCGAAATGATGCGCGTCAGTCCGTCCACCTTCGATTCTACCCGCGACAGGCTCTGGTTGACCATGTGCACCTCACGCTGCAGCGACTTTATCCGCTCCTCCATGATTTGGTATCGAATTTCGCTTCCTTCCCCGTGTGCAACGTCCTCCTGCAGCATGTTCGGGTCTGGTTCCTGCGCCACAATGATCTGTTCCTGCTGGTGGTGCTGGTGGTGTTGGTGGTGCTCCTCGGCCGTCTCCACCTCTTCCGTCGCAAGCATCGCTTCCGGACCGACGTCCTCCGACACGTCCGCATCTTCCGTCAGCGAAATGTCCGGCTCGAGCTTCATCGCAACGGAACCGTCGGGAAGATCGTAGCTTTTGAAAAACCGCTCACTGTCCCCGGTGGTGTAGTCCTCCTCCCCGGTCGCCACCAGCCCGTTCGCTTCGGCCATCATTGCGGTCACCGTTGCGCCACGGCCGCGCTGCAGATGGACCCGCATACGGGGGGCGCTCATTGCTCGCTGCTCCGGGCCCTGTTGACCCTGCTGCTGCTCCAACCGTCGGTTGCGGTACTTCGAGTGGGTCTTGAGGTGCTTCATCAGCCGGTACTGCTCGCGGAACGCTTTCGCGCAGTGCTTGCACTTGAACGGCCGCTCGCCGGTGTGCACCTTCAGATGGTAGGACAGCGTGTTGGAGCGCGTAAACAGCTTCCCGCAGTAGGTGCACTCGTAGTTGCGGTCCGTCTCGCCCGCCTCTTCGTTCAACGGTCGGCCGCTGGTGGCGATGACCGTCGCGATGTTCGGATCGCTCGCGATCGCCGATGCGGCCGGATCGTTCGGATCGTGCTCGGACGTGTTGACCACCTCGATGCCGGCCGCCCCGTTCATGAGCGCGTTGATCGTTTCCTGCAGCAGCGGATCGTCGTCCGTCTGCATCATCTGCAGCTGCAGCTTGTCCACGCTGATCTTCACGCCCCCGCCGTGCTCCGGCTCCTCGGCGACCTGCGCCGGCGCCTGCCCATCCTCCTCTACCTCCTCCTCTTCCTCCCCCTCGTCTTCCTCTTCCTCTTCTGCTTCCTCCTGCTCGGCGCGTTCGCCCGGTTCGGTGCGCTGGGCTAGGCCGCTCCGCGCGCTACCGCTCGAAGAGCCGCTCGAGCTGCTCGAACTGCTGCTACTGCTGCTGCTGCTGCTGCTGTTGCTGCTGTTGCTGCTGTTGCTGATGGTGCTGCATGCCGTCTCGGTAGCGCCCACAGAATCCACTATCATCATCGCCGCACCCGTGCCGTCGTTATCGTCGTCCGCGGTCGCCCCGTAGCACCGCATCTTATCGCCGCCGCCCGGCGGTGGCGTCGACTCCGCTTCCATATTGTTGTGGGTCGCTGCGCTGGCAAAATCAATAGCACCCAAATCGTGCTCATCCTTATCAGCGACATCGTACTTATTATTACTATCGCCGTCGTCGCCCTCTACCACCTCCTCCTCCTCCTCTTCGCCGACGGTGACGGTGCCACCGTTCGCCAGCGTGACGGTGATGCCGTTCATCAGCGCCGTTTGGTGGTGGTGGTGGTGGTGCTCGATCGATGCTGAGACATCCTCCACGACCACCATCTCCGCACCGGTGGCAAGTGCATCCGCCGTGGTCATGATGGAAGTTTCCATCATTCCGCTCGCCTCGGGGCTGCTGCCCGCTGATGTTGTTGTGGTTGCTGCTGTACCGATCGGGTACAGGCTGGCGGCAGTGGTTGCGATTCTTCTCAGCCCGACCGACTCCGCACGGATCCGTGACACTATCCGACGTCTTCCGGTGGTCGACATACTATCAACAGGCTTGGCGGGTGCAACAACAACCGACGGCCGTACGATGGAATGCCATTACACGCCGAGTCGAGTGTTCGTGATTGATTGACCCCGTGCACTTCTGCCCACGCGGATTTTGGAGTTTGGTTCCACTACTTCGTTTCCCACAACGCGCACAATCCTCACGGCACAATGGCACTACTGGGGGAGGGGGGATTGTCCTTGCCGTCGTCGGAGTGTAATCGGATGATAGCAGAGAGGAGTATGTGTGTGTGTGTGTGTGTATGTTGTTTCTTTTGCTATTTGCACGTCGCAAAACACGTAATCTGTACACAGCAGCAGCTCGAACGTCCGAGAGAAAGGGTGGTGCTGCTGCTGCTGCTGGATCTATGCAACGAATGTGAAATTATGCTGCCTCACTTCACCTTGCGCACACTGACACACTGACAACGGGGGTGTAAAGAACAAGTCACAAATATGCTGCTTACGGGTACACTTTTTCGTCTTTTCCTCACGACCACTGAATGTGTTGATTCTTTTTTTTTAGCCTTTTGTAACCCCGCACCCGTCTGCGTTGTTTTGCCTGTGAAAACGATAAGAACGATAAGTGCTGTCAGGAATGGGAAATTGGTATACCAGGGGTGGGTTGAATTCTTGTGAAATGGCGTTTAATTTGAAATGACCGTTCGGTACGTGGGTTATTTGAATTTGATAGTTTTTTTTTGTTAGGATCCGTTTTAAGGGATTATTTATGTGTTGGATGATTGAAACTACTCTCAAACTTCTCAAAATAGGAGTTAAAAAATGATTCTTTTAAAAATAGTAGCATATTTGATTATTTGACAAAAAATGTTAAAAATTAAAAAAAGTTAAAAGTTTTAAAATTGTTCTAAATTTACACATTTTTTCTGTATAAAAAATCATTGATAATCTATATCTATTTTACAAATAACAAGCACACAAATCCACTGAACGACTCCTAAAAGAAGTTTAAACGTCTGAAGCTCTCGTCCTAAACGGAATCTAAAAAGACGGTAAACGACTGGCACATCTGTTGGTGGCAAACTCCAATGTGGACCATCAGTGCAGAAGTAAATGAGAATTGAGTAATAGATGATGGTGTTGATTAGAGATGGATTCTCCCGATCGCACCTACGGTTCCGCTCCGGTTCTGGCAAAGTTGATTCCGATTCCGACTACAGAGAGATGGTGATACCCGTGTATCTGACTACACGACCTTTCTTATTGCTCGGCAAGCTAGATAGGCCTTGATTAGATGAAGGCAGGCAAAACAAATTGCAAGAAAAGGACACCATCTATCGAACGAACCAGTGAAGCTTTCGTTTTTTTTTTAAATGGATATTTGATACTCCAATCATTTAAGCTTTATATGTAGCACTTGGGAGTGCAATCGTGAATCTTAAGATGCATAGGACGATAACACGCATTTTTAGCAGGTAGAGCAACAAGTGGATTAGAGCTTTCTGCTCAACGATTGTAACATTTTTTATGAGAACCCCCAGCTCCAAAATTGATGCAAATTTATAAAATTTTGATTGCTTTAACAAACTTCTCCAACAATCAAAACACAAGACGATAGATAATAGCACCAACGCTGGTGATAGTGGGAAACAAATCCATCTGACGTCAATAGACAATCACCGTCCCTCACTCGGACGTGTGGTAGGTCTGGAACTGACCGATGAAATCTATTTGAATCACGTACCGATTACTGCCCATTCCATAATCTACGCACGCGTCCCAGATTACACTAATCAGATCAAAGCAGGGACGGGGGAGAGGAGGAAGGAAACTGCAGACCAATCTATAAAATTATCGACCATCGTTACCGGTGAGCCATTCGTTCGCCTGCTGTCTGCTGTAAGAGTAGCAAACAAATTCGTTCGCCCGGATATTCGCACAACCGAGTGTTTTAGCAAAACCATGCCTGGGGAGCTAATGGAGTACACGCTGGCGGAGGTGGCAGTGCGCAATGGGAAGGCTGGCAGCCCGACCTGGATCGTGATACGGGACGCCGTGTACGATGTGACACAGTACATGGAAGACCATCCGGGCGGCAGCGAGCTCATCAGCGAGTGGGCCGGCAGGGACGGGACGAAAGATTTCGACGACTTTGGCCACTCGGCGGATGCGATGCGGCTGCTGAAGACGCTGCAGGTTGGCGTGCTCGTTGCGGTACGTAGTGGCTGCATGGATGGGAGGTGGATGGAAGGTGCAGTAAGTTAGGAATAATAATTTTGCTTCCAATTTGCAGAGCGATCAGGCAAAGAATCGCAAAAAGAATGCCACAGATGGCCCGAAGGAGCTGGCGGAGGAACAGCTGTCGCCGGAAGAGCTGATGAAGAAGCGACGCAGCAAGCGGCGAATGTTTATCCTGTGCGGTTGAGGCGTTAAGTGGAGCGGGTGGGGATAAATCTTCCACATTAAAACCACTATGTGATATCTAGTTTCTAAGAACATTAATCTGAAAATTGTGTATTATTTGTTACTCAAATTAAACACAACACATAGTATTTAATATAATAATCAAATAAAACAACGCCTAGATTAGCCTCCGAGTGTGAACATTTCTCGTAAACCTTACTGAAACGTGAGTAACAAAACCGTACCCGATCGATTCCGGGCACACGAAGGCAACCAACCACCAACCAAGGGGGGGTGTAAAACTTTCCCATCCGACGATACCGATAACGTCAGCGAAGTTAACTTCCGTCGTAACATACTTTCCCGGCAGCAGCAGCAGCAGCAACACCGGAAGTAGCATGACACCGTTCCGGTGAATGGGGATTGTGGTTTGATGTTGAAACACGGACCGAACCACACCGAGGTATCGGGGAATTATCGATCGTATGCACTCGTCCCAGCAGCCCCGGTGCGGGTTTTGTCGGGGTAATTTGTTGCAGTTTTCATATACAAAAAAAAAAGGGTTTGCTGTCCATTTAAGCGTAATGAGCAGGTTAAACAGGTGTTTGAAGTAATAATGCCGTAAAGTTGCCATGTTAGTACGCGATTGCATTATTTATTAGAAGTTCACTGGGCCAAAAAAAAGGCATGTTGTACACTACCTCTTCCTGTGCTATCCCTCCTTTTTTTGCTGATCGAATCTGTGTGAAAAATCTGCCCCAAACACATACACACGCCACCGTAACTGCAACAGCTAGGAGGGAAAAATCTGTAAAAGTAATAGTAGTAGTAGTAGTAGTAGTAGTAGTAGTAGTAGCAAAAAATAAATACTAAACTTGTACATGCACAACCTGCCACACGTACCGGAGCTGCACACAGTCTGCGTGGCAGACAGGGGCAGACAGGGGATAGGGCGCGCTGGGAAGCCAGTTCTCCGCAGTCAACCTTTCGCATGAGTGCACCAAATCGGTACCATGCGGGGCTCCATAACAGCTTCACACGTCGTCGAACTTTGGGAAAGGGATTCGAGACACGGAGTCAGGGGAGAGAAAAAAAAATACTTCACATGGCTTACTCGCTCCCCTCAAGCAGCAGCAGCAGCAGGAAAGCCGTCCAAAGCCAACAAGGTGAAGTAGCCACATAAATCATTAAAAAACTTTGCTTTCCCTCGTTTGCTGTAAGGGGTTTTCTGGGCCGTTTTTCTTTCTTGTTTTTTTTTTTTTTTTGGTTTGACTTCAAATCCGAGACCCCGGATTGCAACACACGATGCAATGCCGCTGACAGCCAAGTGCTAGCATGCCGAAAAGTTTTCAACTTTACTGTCTTACATGGGCTTTCGAGAAGCGAAGTGAGTGGGTTTCAAGTTTTGTTGTTTTTGTTTTTTTTTATTGGCAAAGATCTCTCGATCAGCAGCAGCAGGCTTACACGTGTAAAGAGCAGGTTTGTCTGCATGCATTGTTTAGTTTGTATGCGCTTTTGCTAGTTTTTGTTACTGTAGAGGGGAAAGCTCAACTAACAGTTACAAAGCTTTATCCGAAAAGGACGCTAAGGGCCTATAATGGATCAGGGCTGCCCTCAGTCCAGCCCAGGGCTTGGCTTCACACGGGGATAAGACTGAGCAGGGACTTACGCTTCCTTCTCAAGTAAATGCAACAAAAAGGAAAAGGAAGTGGGGGGAAAAAACACTATTCCCTATCGACACCGCTTTCCCTTCCTTGCTCGGACCACCATCGCCCCGGACAGGTGCCCCGAACACGGGCAAGGTGTAAAATGGGAAAGTTTTAACGAGATTTCGGTTCGTGAGCAAGGGCAGCAAAAGCAGCTGAAGGCTCTTAGTGTCAAATCAAATAAGTTCGATAGTTGGCCGGGCCGGGGAGGGTGTTGCCATGGATGCCAACACCACTCGGTCTGCTCACTGTCGGCTGACCTGTCTGATCACTTGATGTTGCTTTTTTGTGGTGTGCTATCGATCGTATGTTTTACTGTGCCCTTAGAAGAGAGAAGAAGGATGAGATTGAATAATAATTGTAAAAGAAAACAGGCAATTTTATTGATACTGTTTTGTATTTTAAGGGACGAATAATAGTAGACTTGTACTAAAAGCGTAACAAGAGAGTACTAAAAGCAGGAACATACTTCTAGGCTAGGCTTACCTAGGCTCTAATCAACATCCTTAACTTTGTCCTGCTGGTTTACCCATTGGCAATATTATTAGTCCTATGCAATTAAGATCATACAGGGGTTGAAACGTAAGATGGCGGGCATGTCGTTGAGTCATACGGTTAGGTTTAAATCATCTTGATTTTTGATCGATTGTCATGGAATCATACAGAAAGGTTTGTTTTCGAGCCACTTTTGTTGATTGGTATCTTGAATTAATTGGAACAACAGTTGAAATTGTAGTGGTCTGTAATGATGTTGATCTTAACAGCATATCTTTTGCATTAAAACGTAAATGGATAAAAATGGCAGATTTTGCATGGGTTTAGACGTTAATTGTACGTTTCATAATAGTATCCTATGAGTTAGTAGATAAAATTTGACACCTCTATCCAGCCGAACTCTAACCGTAATGGCCAAAAACGTGTAGCCACTTCGTTCAGGAGCGTGCATGATAAAAGAACGGCATGCCGTAGCGTCTAAAACAGACTCTGTGCGGCAGTTTGTGGAAGTCGTATAAGCCTGTTTCGGCTAGTGTTGGGAATTTCGTTAAAAAAAAGGAACGGAACGGAACTAGTTCATTTTTCAAAAAGAACGGAACGTGAACCTGGGGTGCAAATGAACCGACCCAGAGCTGTCACTGTCAAGCCAAACTGTCATCCGGGGGGGGGGGGGGGGGGGGGGAGGTGTTACTTGAGACAGGATATGAAAAGGCGTTTCTTAAATCATCATTCTGAAATCACCAAATCCAAATGGGTTCATCCTATATCCAGTAAGCTGTACCAGCTGTGCTAATATAAAGCATGCATTTATTATCTAGCATTTTTTTAACTTTGTAGATGCGACGACCATTTTCGGTCAAAGCCTTCCTGTACCACTAATAGGCTTGGCTATCAGTAACTTAAATGCCCATAGCAGGATAATCATCCCAGCGTATGGGGGCACGATCCATTCGAGGCTTTTACCCATGCCGATGTTATTGAGCGGTAGGAGTTGACGATTGTATCACGAGATTGACTATTTATTTGAAGTTCACTTACTACTTACAACAAATAGTTTTTTTTTTCACATAAATCGTTTACAACATAACGGCACTCAAACGGTTGTCGAATGGAACAGAATGCTTCGAATCGAATGGCTAAATATTGGAATCATGCCGAGTACCAAGATCAAGCGGATATCGTGGCATAAAAAATAAATACATTTTATTTTTCGTTGTTCATAATCGCATATTAAAATACATCTCTTCCAACCCGTTCTGCCATATGAGTACAGATTTAATTTTTATAATAATTATTTGTCTGGTTAGGATAAGCTAAATTATAACAAAAAGTATAATAGATGTTACAAATAACACCATAACACCAAATAACATATTTTGGTTTCGCTTATCACGATTTTTATAAACGATACGCGACGAAATGCGATGAATATTCCTGTGAGCATGGGAGAGTGCACAGGCAACACATACTGTGTGCGAGAAAGAGTGAACAGTTATCTTGCATGCAGCAAGCAACAGCCGGACAAAGCCGGTTTTTTTTAAAGAACGGAACGCACGAACGATAGCACCTTGCTGACAATATTGAAGCGGCAAAGACCGCAACGGAGTGAACGGAAAGAACGTATTGAACGGAACGGAATGAACGGAAAGAACGGAATGAACGGAAAGAACGAAATGAACGGAAAGAACGAAATGAACGGAACGGAACGGAATGAACGGAATGAACGGAACGGAGCGGAATGAACGGAAAGAACGGAATGAACGGAAAGAACGGAATGAACGGAACGGAACGATTTTGTATAAAGGATCGGAACGGAACGGCCTACATAAAGAACGGAACTTTTTTACTAGGTTCGGACCGGAACGGCCAACACTAGTTTCGGCATCTACAACATCTTGGCACTATTAGACAACAGTTAGTGCATCGAAAGAAAGTCCAGTTCCGAATGACCGACGACCCTGAGCGACTTGAGGTTCCAAAGGAAGCCTAAAGTTAAGACCGAGGGACATGTGGCAATATTGCTGCTTTCGGCTTGGCCAGGAGGTCGATGTAACCGGTCAAACAGTGATCTAGTACCTTGGAAACATGAAAAAACATATCAGGAAGCAAAACATCGAGTCCACTGCCCAGCAATGGCGCCAAATTCCAATGCGATCATTTCAGGCGAATTTCTGAGGAATTTCATATGACACAGAAGTCCACGAACCGGTCCAACATCCCTCAGCTTCGTCTTAGCTCTATTTCAACAATGTTGTCGCGAATTAATGAATTAATTGAAAATCTACGAAGAAATAAATGTGAAGTTAGCTGTAATGGGGAGTAAATAAGAAGACCGGAGATTTGAGTTCTACACGATTTATTTTCATTCGTTTCGTAGTTCACATGTATCCGTTCCCATATCGTTTCCCAAACTAACTCCTCGTCCCCAAAGCGCGCACCGGTTTTATAGCTTCTGCCCATCTTCCCTCTCGCTCCGCGTTACACGCCGTAGCCGCGTTCTCCTTCCTTGCTCATTATCGCACGTTATTCTTTCCCTCTCGCGCACATTCCGTCGCTCGCCCACGCTTCCTTACTCTTCCCCATTTCACATAAATATCATTGGTAGATCTTAAAGCATTTCTGCACTGCAATGTCTTCGTTCTCGCTAAGTCGTAGATTTATTTTTACAAGTAAGCTTGTGAACTTACCTTTCACGTCCTTTGGTGCATGGAAATCATGGAAGGGCGTCAATGGAAATAAAAAATTCCATTTTTGTTAAAGGCAAACACAAGTTTTTGACAAAAAATCGGGAAGACATTGAGATTAAAACGCAAATGTTAAAACCCAGGATACTACCCAGTTAGTATACACAATTTAAAAGAATAAAAAACATTCTACCCCCTCTCCAGTACAACCAACCACTGTGCTGTTCATTTACAATCATATTGATTTAAACTTATGCCACACGAGATGAGGCCCTACCTTGAGGCTGAGGCTCTCACACCTACCTTCACCGACCTACCTTCTGCTCTCATCTGTGTGGTTTAGCTCCTCGCTTCACGAAACGCGCGACTTGCGTTACGAAAACAACTTCTGATCGTTACGATGACAGCGACCCGTGCACGGTGCTCGTTTCGGAACCACTTTCTTCTAAGAGTAAGCACAGCACAGGTCCAATCGTAGCCTCGTGGAGGGTTAAATTAAAGTTGCAAAAGCTTCCCCAGGTTTGCACTTCATTCGCGAGCCAAGCTGGCTGGCTGGAGGAGCAGGAAGTAGAGATGGAACTGAAAACTGCAACCGTTTCACTGCGATGGATTCGGTTGCTCTCTTTGCCCTCCTTACCCCATTCCCCTCTCTATCCCCATCGGTGATAGCCAGCCCCCTCCCACCCCCGAGAAGCCATTTCTGCGCTTCAGCGGGCCGATTCATTATTGATTTAAAGTCAATACGATTTTGCCGAGAATTTTCTCCAGCTCCTGCGTTGTTGGTGGAAAGCGAAACTAAACGGGGGAAGGGACATCGCGAAAAAGGATGAGTTAAAATTCAGCCCGTTCCAATCGATGAGAAGTCAAATAAATTCGACCCCTCCCCTTCAGCCGGCAGTGCCTGTGGGGATGAAAGGCGCCCAGTTTGCGCCCGGAGAGAAAATTTAATTACGATGATTGATTTCGTGTGACGCGTCCGTTTCCGTTCCTGGAAGTTCCGAGATTTGTGGATGGGAGGAGGCAGAGGAAGAGGATGGTTTGTTTGTTTATGCTAAAAACGTGGCATTTTTTTTCTTCTTGTTGTTGCTGTTGTTGTTTCTTTCATTGCTTTTGCCACCCGTCGTCGCTCGCTCGCTCGCAGCGTTATGAAGCATTTGCGTTCGATTGCCCGCAGGGAAACGGGAAATATGATCATTCCAAACGGGGTGGGGGTGATGCTTTGCAGTTTTCTCGAAAGTACACATGTGCTCCCATGCGAGTGTGTCTGTGTGTGTGTGCGCATCAAATGGGTCACATTGAAAACGGTATGATTAAATTATTTCCCAAAAAAAGAAAAAAAGATATGGTCCACACGTGAACCGGAGGGCCCTTTTAGGCTGGCGCTCATTCTAGCGCACCGGCTTTATGCTTGATTGCGCAACCTTCCCTTGCGTTGCGGGGTTGTTACTTCTGCGAATGCAGTGCCAGCCTGCTTGGATGGGAAAATAGCGCTTGATTTGGCTCGCCCCCCAACCTTTTGAAACAGCGGCGTGCTTTGACGGTGAAACGTGTGTGGGAAGGCAAAAAAAAAAAGGGAAGACCAAACCGAAAATAACCCTTAAAATATACCCGTAATTCATGCATGAATTTGATTGGCAAGTCCGTCGTACCAGTAGCACTATCTGGCAAAACCAAATTTTATCATCCATCCAATAATTGGTAGTAATGGGGGCACTTTCGGGCAAATTAGCTGTTGCAACATGTTGAGCGTGGCTGGGCGGGCGCTGGCAATAAATTTAAAGCACGGTTACACCACGCAAATGAGAGCGCCAGTGCGTATGGTTGTGTGTGTGTGTGTGTGTGTGTGTGTGTGTGTGTGTGTGTGTGTGGCTCATTATACGGCAAGTCAAAGTGCAAGGGATGAAATGTTAATCGTCAGTTAAATGTAATTATAAGCTATCAGCGTACGATATGGGTAGGATCGTAAGCGGGATCCATGACCGTCTGTTTGTTCGGTCGTGGTTGCAGAGCTTGCAGTGGGGTTGGCGGGGAAGGGTTGTTTGCAGCATAACTGCGGTCGCTTGTTAGTGTCAATCCCTTCGATCGGTACTTTAAGCAATATTGTACGCGTTGTGAGGTGTTTCATATCAATGTGTTTCTCTGCTGAAATGAAGGTTATTGATTATTTGTTTTTAGAATTTAAAACAATAAATAAAAAAATTGTATTGATGAATTAGGAGGGCAAATATGACACTCTGAACAAAACAAGTGTCCTTATAGCATTCACAACAATTCAATTACATTATTTAGCCAATCAGCAAATCATAATCCATTAGTGGCTGGCATTATTAAATTGAAATCCATTTCACCTTGGCAGATGAGCTGTATGGAACGTCACTAGCATTACCATCCTGGATTGCATCCTCTCCTCGCCTGAGGTGTGTTTTTTTTTCTCTCTCGATATCATCGATCGAGCAATTATTGAGGGCTGTTCAGGAGGGGATTAAGGGAAACAAAAAGAAAATAACATCAGCAAAACAATAGCATCCTTCATTTTCCTGAGTGGCATACGTCACGCGCACACCTGATGATAGGGGTAGGGACCATAAACTCGTACGTCGCAAAGTAATTAGAATTTACTGCCTGTGCGCCCATTGCGCCGTTAAATCTTTTTGGGGGAAGCATTTTAAAGGGCAAGGAAGTTCCAGTTGGAATTTAGGTTAATGTAATGCAATGTAGAGGAAAGTGTAATATTCATATAGGAATTAAGACGAAGATCATGTTATGAGTGGACTTTTTGTAAGGGGAAAAAATGAAAAAAAATCTGGCATGTATAAAATCTACATTTTTCTATTCCTCACCATGATAGACTGAAGCAATAATTTATTATCTTTTCCGTATTCTTAAAATTGCAAAAAAAGATAATAAATAATTGCACAACTTTATCATGTTTCACAGTTTCAAGTTAGTAAACTTGTACTAAAAAGGGCTTTTATTACAATTTGCCCCTAACGCGTTGTTTAACGCCTGAAGGTATGCAATATGTTAAACACATTGTACTAATCTACACATGACTTACACTTTAGCTTACATTTATTGATAAATTGGTAAAGTAATCAACTTAACAAATAGAAAAGGCTTCTACTTCTCTAGATCGAGAGGATTTCTCTGAAAGCTTCAACAAAAATGAACCATAAGACAAGTAATAATTCACACCTCACCCAGTACAGCAAGAAGGTGTTGAACGATTCCTTTCCGCCGGGTGCTGGAAGCATCAAAACGCGCTGCATTCACGCCTCCCTTCACGAAATGCAAGTGATAGTGATAAATTAAGCTGAAAGACAGCGCTCAAAACATTCTCAACTCAGCTCAAAAACCGACTCCTCGCACTCCTCGGGTAGGTTTCGTTAATGAAAAAATATCGTTCCAGCGAGAGAGAGAGAGAGAGAGAGAGGGGGGATAAATGTTATCCTTTCGCCCGCTCACCCACACCGGAGGCTGCACGTGCAAGGAAACAGGCGGCCGGAATGAAGGAGAGAGGGGAGGACGGAGATGCAAATGTTATTTGTATGTATTCGCTTTAATTACCCGCGTTCAACCTGGGGCGCCATTTGCGATGATGAATATTGATAATTTGAGTGCTCCTGCGGTTACATTGTGCACACATGCACTGAGACACACACGCGACGGGATGGGGTTGTATATGTGTTTTTGTCCCCGGAGGTTTCCCCCCGTTTGCGAAGGTGTTAAAGTCAAAAGCAGGAAGGGTGTGCTGGGGAGCAGTGTTGTACGTAAATGAGCAAACAAATTGAAATAAAAAAAAACCCTAACCAGAACCACGGATGGGGAAGAAAAACACGCGGCAAGCGAGAGCAAAAGTCTGCGCGCGAGAGCTTAGCGCGTGTCATCAAGGCCGGGCTAGGTGCAAACGGAGGGAGGGGGGTGGTTATAAATTAGCAGGAAAAATGGGTGGCTCGGGACCTAGCCAGCCCTGGTCTAAACAGGTGCTGGCACTGGCTGTGGATTAGGCGAGGATAATTTAATTTGTGATTTATTAAATTAATACATACGCTGCGTGCAGTGCTACTTCTGATGGGTGTGATTGTGTTGGAGCTTGTAGCGGAGGTGTTTTAGAGCGACTGAAATAATTTTAATCTTTATTTAAAATGGGCTATATTTGAAACACTTTTGCTCCAACAATTTATAAAATACAACAAACTTAAGAGTCAATCCTCAATTCATCTTGAAATGAACCTTTCGCTTCCCCATTGTTAGACAAACCAATGCTGCAGATTGCAAAGTTTGGTTACAAAGTTTCGAGAGCACGAAGGCTTCAGCGGCCACGAAAAGATATGACTAATGGTGTCGGTTGGCCGGTCGGTCGGTCGGTCGGTTGATGAAGTTCAGCACTGTTGTGCCTGAAGCACATTCGCAATCTTAGGTTAGCGCTGTTGGCTTAGAATTTTCTCCGAACCACCGGCAAACCGGGAAGATTACTTTACTCGCCTCCCTCGCGGTCTGTGTTTGTATTTTCCTTGACGGGCGGAGGCTTTTCGTCGACTTTTTCCACAACTCGGGAACTTGCACCGTCGCTCGATTGCAGCCGTTGTGGAGCGGGAGTAGATAAAACTGTCAAAATGTGAGCCCGCCGTGGATGGGAGGGATTTGTGCTCTTCGGTAAGACCTGCTGGCAGTGGTTTTGAGGACGAAATTAGTTTAATTGGAACGGTGGGAAATGGAGCTGGCGAAGGTGGGGATTGTTTGCATGGCCGTATTCAATTAGCTAGAAAGGTAAAGCACAACACAGTCTGTCGTCTGACGTGTAACAAGTGGAAAGCTGCATAGAAAGTGTTCTCCAATTGCATTCCATTGCAGTAGCTAGCAGCGAAAATGAGAAACTGGTACTGCATGCTTGATCAGATATTAGTTTGAATTGCGCCATTTTTCATATCTTTCCAAACAAAAAAAAAGAGACTGGAAGGAAAGAATGGGTGTTATAATGTGATTTTTCTCTCCACCATCTACATCTCCTACTCTTGCTTCTCCATCGCCGGAAACAGTTGTAATTTTACTACGACACCCACTATCGAGCTTGTCATCGCGGCGGGGGAGGGAAGACGCACACGTTGCAACTACTACTATGCAGCCGTCAATTCAATATAGCTGAACACGATCGAGAATGCGAGAACAAAACCGTAGAGGGAGAAAGAAACGCTACCATTCCTGTGCGATAGGAAGAGCAGGGAAAACTGGGCAAAGTGGGAACGGAAACCAGCCACGCAGCACCGAACCGGGAACAGTGGGAACGGTTCAGTCCTCGTTCATTGTCACATTTATTTAATTCTATATTGGTCGAAAACTTTTCCCGCTTTTACAGTGCTCCGGACCACCGGAGGACACGGCAGGGAGGACACTGGCACTGTCGGCAAGTTTCCTGCACTCTCGTCTGCCTGTCTGTCGGTTTGGCTGGTTCGAGTTGAAGTGAACCAGGGTAAACTGTCTGCAAACGGGGACATGTTGCTGCGTTATCAGTGTGTTACCGCACTGGAACAGAAAGAAGAAACACAAATCGGTTTTGTTTGGTGGAAAAAAGAGAGTAGGAGAGAGAGAAGGAGACGCTCCGTTAGATGTGTGCTGCATGTTATTTGCGTGGCCTCACCACTTCTGTGGCCCGGTTTTTTTGTGTTGTTGCTGTGGCCAAATGTGCATTTGGTAACCACACCGCACACAAGCTCGATAGTGCGGAGATGTGCCGGCAGAGGGACAAGCAAAAATTGGCAGCAGTCAGTGGTGGCGATAGTGGCACACGGTTTGCATAAACTCGGGCGCACACGACAATGCTCTCTATTGACTGGTAACATGGCTAGTGGAAGCGTGCGTGCGAACAAATGAATGAAAAAAAAAAAAACAAAAAAAAATGTAGAAAGCAAGTACATTCAAATCAAACCGTTGTGAAAGGGGAAGCAAGAAGCAGAATGATGATGAAATATGAAAATCGTTTTGTTCATCTGTGAGTATCCTTTCGCGGAATATCGTGCTGGAACTTCCATTATTCGCGCGCTTTGGTTGCTTGTGTGTGTGTGTGTGTGTGTGTGTGGGTGGGTCTATAGTTACACACTGTACGGCGATGGTACGCCCCACTATGTATCAAGCCCAAATAGGTGGCAGAAAGTAGGATAAACGTGATTACTATCGGTGGCGCTCGGCGCGGAGAGCGAAACCGGTTTCGGTGCAGTAATTTTATATTTATTGCTCATCGGACGCCAGCGCACCAGGATGCATTGTATTGAGGTTGAGGTTTTTTGTTTTGTTTTGGGTGGTTGTTATCAATAGATTTGGTTAACATTATTTTTCATTCCATCTGTTCCTGGTGGTTTGTGGATGCAGTGCTGGATGGCAATAGAAATAATAATGGAGAAGCCTGGTGTTTGTTGGTGCGATTGTACTAAAAACAGGTTTTGATTTGTTTGTTGGTTTTCCAGAAATGAAAACCTGTTTTTTTTTCTATTTATTAATATACCAACCATAACTTATATCATCTCGTTCATTCTGGTCAGATGCTCGCAATAAATCAGTTTAAAATTCAAGATAATTGGTTTTAAAGCCATAATCGATTCAACTGATAATGAGTATGGATTATTTGGATGATTGGAAATGACTCAAGTGACAACAACAACAACATCAATAACGAGTCCACAAAAAAGTCTAGCCGTATGTAAACTGATGAACATTTTTAAATGCGCTTAAAAGCATAATTATAAAAATATATTAACTTACTTAAAATTTGAAAAGTGGTTGAAATTCTTATTCCACAGAACAAAAAAAAACGATAGTGGATACCTTTTGTTACATACTTTTTGAGCTAAATGTTATAGTCTTCAATAAACAACATAATGCTGTGGCGGTAAACGTTCCGGTAAAGGATCATTTAAAGCAAACGTCTCTAAACTACGGCCCGCGGGCTACATGGGGCTCTCAAGAGCTTGTTATGTGGCTCGCAATGACTTTGTAAAGGTTAAAATAAATTGACTTTTTTTTTACTAATTTTTTAAAGATGAAAATCAAGATTCAAGATTCAAAGCAAGCTGTAGGAAGTTGGTAAATTCAGTTAATATTTTCTAAACCAAACAAGATTAGAACTTTCAATCACTCTAAAGGCTACGTTAAAATGGCCCTCAACAACGTTATTTGTGAAGCAATGTGGCTCGCGGACTGAAAAGTTTGACGACAACTGATTTAAAGGATCAGGTAAATTTTAACATTTTGCATACATTTAGGCGCTTTTCATACAGAAAAATGACCAGAAAATCATGATTTTTTTTTTAACAGCAGGGGAGTGGAATTTACAATCTAGAGTAATAAAACAGTGCACTGATATAATATCATATCTACGGAATTTATTGAAAGAAATATACAATCAGTCCTAAAAGTATTCGTCTAGCTGAATATTTTACAGAAAAGGGCGAATTATGGCCGCCCATCAACCAAATGTGACCCATCTCTTTTCCTGATCTTATTGGCCATCACAAAATGCACTGATTCCTTGGTAAGATTTTATTTTTTGGACATTAAACGACTGCTTTCGTTAGATTAACCGTCAAGGATGGCTGCTTACATGGCAGTTTGTCACTCAATTAGTGTCAGAAAAATGGCCTAACTCTGATCAAATGAAGAAACGAGGTCTCCCACACATTTTGTAACCTTCAAAAATGGGTAGGATAGGTTATGCATAAGTCAAAGATACGATTTTCGCCATCATGGTCCAATCATTCAACTCTCCCGCCTTTAGTGCCTCTCTGACAGCTTGAAGTGCAATTGAAACAACATAAATGCATTAATTTAGAAGGAAGTCGCCAGTAGATTGATAATAAAAAATTTAATTCACGTCTACGTAGTGTTTGTACAGCGTAAATAATTAAAAAGCTAGATGGACGAATACTTTTTGCGCGCCCCTTAAACGACTTTTTTGTAGTTTTTTATGTATTTTGATTGCTATTGCACTATTTAAATGTCTATTTTTTAGCAAAACGTGTGTATTGATGGTCCCTTTATCAAACCTCATCATTACTTTTACCACCCCATGCCTATTGCGGCCATAATTCGCGTTTTTCTGCAAAATATTCAGCTAGACGAATACTTTTTGGACTGACTGTAGCTTTAAAACGAACCTCTCTTCCAATCTAGTGTGCATCCTTGCCGTACGTTGTTTCTTAGAATGCATCCTACTGTGATGGAATAGAACATGCCAAACGATAGTGGTTGGTTGACCTTTGGCCTTTTGAAGTGGCTTATTTGGTATAAGATTATACACCGAATTATGATTCACCACATGTCATTTGCACAAAGAGATTCGCCCATGGGTTTATTGTCGTGCCTTACTTCATTCGCTTTCCAATAGTCGATCCCTACCGAAAACAACGCCCGATGCCGATTCATTAAAACACTAATAATGTTTTACCCATGCAGCATCGCTGAAGATTCTGATCCCCTATCGTTATTCCCACCCCCCCCCCCCCTTATGCTGAGGCATAAATTACAAATTGGACCATCGCAAAGGGTGCCATCTCCTTGTGCAGGAGGTGCATCCAGGTGCATCCACCGTGTCTTCGCGGAATACTCTTGCTCGCTGCATGGGGCATCAGTTTGCACCGGCAGCTGGTTGCCGCCGCTCCGAAAACCCTGGCTACCGCTCAAGTGTGGCGGCAGGCGGCGTTGCAGCGTACGTGTTGAAGTGCTTTACTTAACAGCGCGCGCGCTCGTTCTCTGCCTGCCCTCTTCCGACCCGGGGTGCTAGAAATATGTCACCACACCAATCGAAACCGGCAGCAACGGTGCAGCAGCAGCAGCACGACCCCATCGAGCACTCATTGCGAGGGGGAACGGGAGGGACGGCGGCTTTGGGCGGTAAATCATCCCATTTTTACCCATCGACATCGATGATGTTGATACTTCGTCACGAGCGTTTTCCCTCCAGCTCGGCCTGCTCAGCGGTGGGAAACTGCCTCGTGGCAGTAGAAAGAAAAACCGACAACGCCGTGAGTGGTCCGAGCGGAGCTTTTTTTGAGCGTCCGAATCGTCGCGAGAGAGTGAGTGCCGCCGGAGTGCCGGAGCAAGGACGAGATCACGGTGTGCTAAGAGTGTCATGTGCCAGGACACTGCCGACGGAGCGGTAATTGACAAGCGACGCGAGCGGTTATGACGACACGGCGCGCTGTGACCGAACGAAGGATCGGAGAGCGCTTTTCGGGGACAGAGCGATTCAGTTCGGCCGAGGACATCGTCGCGTGCGGATCGCAGTTCGGTCGCGTTACCGTGTGTTCGAAGCACTGCTGGCCTGTGTGTGTTTGTTTGTGTGCGTGCGTGTGGTGAGGGGTAGAAGAAGGGAGAAAGTGGTGTGTATGTGTGTGCGTGAACAAGGTTAGTGAAGGAAAATGGATGAAAAAAGAGGTATCAATAGCGAAAAAGTAATATTATTAGAAAGAGTTTCTATTCTGGTTCCTTCAATATTGTCAAACGGTGATGTGATTTGTCGCACAAGAGTTGTGTGTGTGTGTGTGCTGGTGAACATCCTCTAAGCATATCTTCTAGCTCATTCGAGTCAAAAAAAAAAAGAAGAGATATTTAATCTTCCTTCATCCAAAAGCTCCGTTCGCTCCCCAACTCTCGCTCCTGTACACTCCCTCTCTCTCTCACTCTCTCTCGCTCCACGCTCCACCGTGGTGGGTGAGCTTCGGTGAGCTTCAGTGAGCACGCCTAGCGCACAGCCCGTTGCGTTTGGAGCTAGTCGAGCTACAGCCCAAACGGCTGTACGTTCGGATGCAGAAGACGACAACCGCGAGGAAGCTGTTTTTTTTCCACCGATGATCCGATCGCTTCGGAGACAGGACCGCAGAATGTTGAACCGTGTGCTTCACCAGTGTGCGTGACAGTTGTGTGTGTGTGTGTGTGTAAAAAAGGAACCTCACAGAGTGCGTCATTTGCCGTGGCGCAAGAAGGGCAAGGGCAAAGGGGCAAAATGGAAGCAAAAACATAAATATTTAATCGCTGGCTGACTGCTGCTGGAAGTGATGGTTCCACGACATCGACGCATTCTACGCGCAGGCAAGCGGCACAGCCAGCCAGCCAGCCAGCCAGCAAGCAGCGCCCTGCTTCCAATTTTGCCGAGCGAAACAACAATTGAATATTTGATTCAATTTGCCCCGAAGCAGCCGTGTGCTGCCGTCTTTGGGTGGTTTTTGTCTCAGTGTCTCGAATAAAGACGGGGGGGAAATGGAAGCAAAAAGGAAACATAAATAAAGCAATGAAGCAGTGCGTGTGTGTGTGGGCTTAACTGATTATATATATACACACACACACACATTGCTACGAATTCTAAGAAATTAAATAAAATGTGCTTAAGCGTTTGAGTGCAAGAGTTTGCTGTGAGTTGGTGGAAAGCGGATTGTTTTGTTATAAAATTGCAAAAATCATCAAAAAAAAAACGCTCGTCACTTGTGTTAAAGCACCGGCGCACACACATCTATTAAAGCAACACATTTGCAAAAGCATGAACGTGGATATCTGTGTCGATGTGTGAAATCTACCCTTTGCTTTGCTCTGATGAAAGTGAAGCATTCGGAAATGAAATCGGAACGGACGCCTCCCCCACCCCCGCCCGTGCGAAACGACAATGAAGATTGGGTCAAGGATGAAATTCAACACCCAGCGTACCCACCTGGTCGGAAGCGGTTATGCCACCAAAACGTCCATCAAATTATGTGTGTGTGTGTGTGTTTTTTTTTTTTGTGGAAAAACTGGGCGAGAGAGGGAGAGAGAGAGAGAGAGTGTGGCGCACTTTGTACCTTTTCTACCTTTCCACTCCATTCGATATAATTAGTGTACGGTGACAAACACGAAAACGTCATAACGAGTGTGTGTGTGTGTGGTGGGGGCGAGGGAAAGGCAAAGAATGAAGCTTTTATGTTCGATACCGAAAGCAGTTTGTTTACCATGTCCTTTTTGTTTGTCTTTTTTTTTGTGGGTGTTGAGCATGGAGAAGGTTTGTTTGCCTTTCGTCTGCCGCAGAGACTGAAAGAGAATCGTTGCGCTGCAAAATTAAGCCATTCGCAAGACATGAGGGCAATCTTGTATATCAGATGGTTAACGCAAAAAATGGGACGCATAATTGTGACTACAAAAGAGAGAGAGAGAGGCAGAGAGTGGAAGCACTGCTGACTCTACCCACCGCACGGCACCGATTCCATCACAGGGCACACTCCGCTTCAGATGCTGTTGTTTTGAATCTTTGAAGCAATTCCTTCCTTGTGTTTCTGTGCACGTGTGTGATTGTGTGGCTTACAAACCCTTCCTCCACCCTTATCCTTCACCTGCGACGTTCCGGTTCGGTGGTGCCGTACTCAACCACTGTTCGCAAAACCGCTCGGCAAATGGTGTTTTAAGGTTACATGAGTTTTCCTTCACTGAAGGTCATAAAGCAGTCCATTATCTGTACGTGTGTGTGTGTGTGCGTGTTTTCCCCTGCGAATAGAAAACCTTCTCTCTCTCTCTCTCTCTCTCTCTCTCTCTCTATCCCTTTCGCTCGTGTGCTCTCTTGCAATAATATCACACAGACACACGCAGCTTGGCAAACGTTTGGCTGTGGCGTGTATTGCGTTTTTATTTGCGGATGATTCGCAGCTCGCCATCCTGCTCGCACACAATTTGTTTTTATTTTGCTCCCGAGTTTCATGCTTTCATGCAACACACACACACTCACACACTAACACAAATAAGTTTGATTAAAGCATGCTTCAAGTCAACATGCAGTTTTATTTCCATTCATTTGTTGGCATTTTTTGTCGTTGCGCTTTCCTTTTACTTCGATCGAATCGAGTGCGTTGATGGGAGCATCATTTTCCCTTTTACCCTGGTTTAAGTGAAAAAGGATGTTGAATACAGATCTATACGCGTGTGTATGTGTTGAAATGGATGATAACCTTCGTGTGAAATGGGTGAGCGTGTATGGGTTGCGTTCCGAATCAGCTGGCTTTTTCCGAAGAGCGAAACCCTCGAAAGCAGCTGCGTTATGTAAGCTTTTGCGAGCGAAAGCTTTTGTGACTATTGTGTTTTTTTGTTCTTCTTCAACACGCTCACTCTCTCGCATACACACACACACACACACTCGCTCTCGCTCTCTCTCTCTCGCTCACAGCTGTTTCGTGTGCTGCTGCGGGTGCTTTCCCAGCCATTGGGCAAAAGCGGAGCAAGTAGCGAGTCGGTGAGGAGCCCTGATGAGGAGCTGAGCTGCCCCGACGGTGAGGGCATTCGGGTTTGCATGCGCGCCTAGCAGCATCCGCAAAACCTTCCCGAGAGCAAGAGAGAAAAAGGGAGGAGAGAGAGAGAAAATGCTGTGAGCATTTGGTCACCAGGTTTTCGGGCACGACGAACGGCACGAACACAAAACACTGTAGGAATGGAGATGAAGCAACAAAAAAACGCATCTGTATGTGTTTGCCCTTGTGTGTGTGTGCTTGTTGTACGAGTGATAGGAAAAATTGTCATCCCCAGCACGGGTGCTTGGGCAGTGTGAATATGCTACTCGGCCGCTCGTTGCTGGGGCTTCTCGGGCGCTGGATGCAGTTCGACGCCGTGTGCATCTGCGAGTTCGTACGACCCGTGTGTGTCCTAATGAAATGTCGTGTGATTAAAGGTTGTTTGTTCGGTGGCACATTTGGAAGACGAGAAGAGGGTGGAAAGAATGCGCCAGAAAGCGATGTTAAATTCGATTTGAAGTGTACTGGTGTGTGTGAGTGTTAATGAATGAGTTAATCAGTGGATGGTGATGCGAATCTATGCAAAACGGGAAAAAATTAATGTGTTACAGTTTATGATTATTAAATGGTGGTTATGATTGGTTTCTTCGAATGCTTAATTGCTTTATTCTTCCTTTCTTTTCCCTATAAAGTGTTTCTAATGCAGTAGCAGTGTTGAACAAATACTGAAGTGAATTTACATCCTATTACTCTTGACGTCCGGTGATGAAAGTGACCACACACGAGTTACCAAAAGCAAAGCAAAATGTGAACAAAATGTAATTTACGGTTAAGTATTGAAATCCCAAGCCGCGGAAGAGTGTATTTTGTTCCTGTAAAAACAAAAAAAAAGAAAGAAAGAAATTTCTGAATGCTTCGAACTGGTTTTCGAGTGAGTTGCTGCTTCCGGAATAAAACAGGTAATGTGAAAATTGCTTATTTATGCCTTACATCCTGTGTAAATCAAATTGCCAAAAGAATCCAGAATTTTGCATTTAATTTGTCAATTTAAATATAATTTAGTGCAAGCAAACAACAAACTATAATTTATGAGCAACAAAAATTGGTTCAAAACGTTCACTTTGTATTGGTTTATGAAATTGTTGATAGATTTTCAAATTAAGTTGAAGTGTTGGGAGGAAACAATTTGAAGGATTGGAGGGAAGAAGAACGCTCCAGTTAACTGAGAAGATTCAGTGCCCACTTTTACGTTAAATGGGAACGAATGGTTGTTTCCATCCAACAACGGACGGTGTACAGTTACAGTCGGGGCTGTTATGGTTGAAAGTTTCATTGGAAAGCCTCCGAAGGTTCAAGGTTTACATTTCCAAGAACCAATGGCAAAAATGTGAGTCTGTGTATAAGTGCTGTGCTCTACAAAAAGCCTCATCTACTTCCAATTAATTGATGGTGTGATCAGTGAACTATTTTGTAATTTTTACCCAAACACTCGTTCGATAGCGCAAAATATTGCTTCGCCCAAAAATCTCTCCGCTAAAGTGAATTTTAATCAACCTTTTGCTTCACGCTACCTTTTTTCCAGTGCAAGCAGTGTTTGCCCTGTTTCTTCTGCTTCGATTCACCATTTTCAATTTACCAAACTTTCCGGGTTGACATTTGTGTGTGGGCCGAACCGAGGGAGACATCCTTCCCGTTCGCTTCCACTGTTCCTGCCGCTTGCCTGGTTATCCCATTGGGCCGTCGTACATATTTAGTTCAAAATGAGAAATTCTTATGATTTCCTTCCGGTTGCAGCTCGGAGGTGGCACGTAAACAGCTAGAAGGAATTTTCTGTCTCTACCAAAAAAAAAAAAAAAGAAAGAAATCCATCCAGCAAGGTTTGCAAGGGAATTGGCGCCTGCTCTTTCCGGAACGGAGCGCTCACACTTTTTGGGTGGATTGGGTGGGTTGCGCCCGCCAGTGGTAAAACCCATCAGCGAGCAGCGATGCAAAGAAGCATCGGGACGATATGGTCACGCGGTAAACATGAAAATATGTTGGCATCGGTCCCTTGGTGCCGGGGGGTTTTTTTTTCGTTTGCTTCTTTGGTTCACAAGATGGCGGGCGCCATCAGGGCACCTGCCCGTAGCCCGCCGGAGTGGACGGAGTCTGTGCCAAAGTGGAGTATATTTGTGGGAAAACACACAGGCACACATGCACAGTTCATACAGTTCATGTTTTTTTTTCTTCTGCCGCCTGCTAGTCCCTTGCGGTGGAAAGTGCACCAGAACGCACAGCAAAAAAAAAAAAGAACAGGAAAAATGGCAAGGATGAGCACAATTTATGTTTGGTGCGTGAGCGGAGAGATGAATTATAAACGATAGCACGTGGTTTGCCTGACGCTTTCCCCTGTGCTCTTGGTTGCTGCTGCTGCTGCCAAAGATGATCAAGCTGCGAGCTGGGAACCAAAAGAAAAAGGCCCCCTTTTTGTGGATTCTGTTGAAAAAACGAAGGAAAAATGAAGCATTTTTCGTCACACCGACGCAGCACGGTAGACGTCGGATGGGGGAGAAAACATTGCAAAAGTTGCCGCCGATCGGAACACTCAGCTGAACGCTGCTGGCATTCGGTTCTTCGGTTTATTTCTCAGTGAATGAAAAAAAATAAATACCCCAAGTTCAGGACAGGGGTGGAGGATAGAGAATCAATTTTGAAAATTAAAAAAAATGATGGCAAAAAATCGAAAGTGAAGATGAACGACTGAAACGACCCGGGTGAGTGAAAGAGTAGAGCGTCGACCAAACTCCCCCTTCTCAAACAAAAAAACCAACCGACGGAATGCATGAAAGGCTGAAAAAAGGACCAATCCGATCCTCGATCAGTGTCTTCATCGTCGTTTGGAGTAGCTCTTTTTTTTTGCTCAAGCTTCTCGAAGCGGGGTGCCGTGCGGGGTCGGGATTATTCATCTCTCGAACAACCCACACACACACACACACGACTCGTTGACGAAGCACGTGAGGGGGAAAAAAAGCCAGCCCGCACAAAGTGAATACGAATACGAATCCATTTGCGCTCCAAAATGCCGCGTGCTGTGCTGGGCGAATCGCTCACACGCTACGTACGTGACGGGCGCCGAGCGTTGGAAGGCAGTTGCAAAATTTATGCAAGTTATGCTCGAATGCAATCGAGATGAATTACGATGCGAAGCTGCGTGATGTAAACGCAGAACAAAGCACATTCGCACACTGAACATCTTCACATGCTGTGCCGTTCGTGGCTCCACTAGCTCCGCACTCCATGCGGGTTTCGGTCTTTTGCACATAAACACATCCATAGGGGCATTCTGGGTGATGTTTCTGCTATTTTTTGTACACCCCCACGGTTGCTTTGTTTTGTTTGTTTTTTTTTCACACTGCTGTCCCCGGTTTTGGCATTCCACTTACGACTTCATAGAGCAAATATTTCATCGCCTGATGGTAATATGATAAGACGGACAGGGTGATAGCGAAAGAATAATGCTTTTTACGTTTGTTTGCGCTCGGGAGCGTTGAGTTCACAGACGAGTGTGCTTGGGGTGTGTTCTAGCGCCTTGTCATTGATGTGTGTGTGTGTATGTTTATAAAGGATAATGTTTTGTTTGAAATTCTAAGGTTTTTTGTTGTTGTTGAAAAAGTCCTTTTAATTTGTGATTAATCTTCATTGTTCGCATCTCAATGTTCGAAGTGTTTTTGCTTGCAAACAGCTACATTATAGTCATTAAATTATAAATCATTGTTTTATACAGTGTATGGGCTTTTATCATGGCTTTTTACCTTTTGGTATGAAATGTGAATTCAATTCGAAGAAAAACTGTATGAAAAACATATGTTTGCATACTTTTAGGCGTTGGATGAAAGTTGACAAATGGTTACGTACAAATACGCCTAAATCGCTGCAACTCAAAAACAAGAAAGCTTCTAGTCTAGTCTTCTGAATCTCCTGCCACAGATACCACGTAGGCACAGCATTTACATGAATATGTTATGTTTCATCATATTTATGTTAACATCAATTCATTTTTAAGCTTTATGACCCAAGCTGCACTCGAAAATAGTTTCAACCAGTGCACACCGAAGTATCGATTTGCCTTCCCGTGATTAGGTCAAGGTATCCCTTACCCAGCAACTAGCAGGTTTTGCAAGCCCATCACCCTTACCCCCCTCATTGACGTGTGTCGTTTTTTCCCCACCCACGAGCGTCCTCATTGTGAGGAAAAAATAAAAATGAAAACCCGATTCCCCATTACGATCCCTTCCGTGCATTGTTGGCAGTTGCCAATTGGAGGTAAATATTTATTACCAACATCCATGCGACTGTACGGGAGACGGAGGTAGGTGCTTCGGATGATTGTGCCACGCTTCCGCCCATGACAGTGACACAGTTGCACTGTGCTGTGTGTGTGTGTGTGTGTGTTGGCTTTGGCCCGTGAGGGTAGCGAGGGTTATTTGTTTCGTTGGCTCTTTACGTTTCGTTTCGCGTTGGCTTTCCTTTCATGCTGTCCCCTTCCGGGGATGGGAGGCCCGATAGGACAGCATATGACATCCGTAATCGGAACAGCCCGCCTGGGATACACCTAACCCGTGCCCCGCTCCACCAGTGCAGCCACCGGTTGTGGATCGATGATTAAAAATAGCATACAAACAGTCGAACGGCACCGGCCGAACGGCTGCCAAGGGCATTTGGATCGAAGCATTCGCTAGAAGGAGGTGGTGCGGATTTTAGCAGGACCTGTTTCGGGCCACATTCTGTACTGATGATAGAAAAGATTTATATTTCCTCTGTGAATGTGTGCTTGTGGCTGTGTGTCTGCGTTCGCGGCTGCTCGAGGGAATTCCGATTTCCAAGCGCCCGTCGGAAGTAGAATTTTGCGGCAACACAAAAAAACAAGGCTGCGGGAGAGGGCGCAAGGGGATTGGGAACTGGGCGAAAGACCGGGGCGGAAAGTAAGCTTAACTGGTTTTTGGCTTCATTTTGCACCGCCACGGGGCAAAAGGGTCCGTTCGCTTTCGGCTGCAGCCCGGATCGTTTCGATTGAGCGGTCAAAGTGACCGGGCCGAGTTCATTTTTCTTGTGCACATTTCACGACCGATGCTGGCCACGGCCACGGGAGTTTCCGTTTCCCGGCGCCTTTCCCAAAGGGGAAGAGCACACATGTATGAGCACGGCACAGGATACATGCGCGGCGAACAGCGTTGGACACGGGCAGTACACATGCGGGATCTCACACATCCATCAGACCGAATCGGATGCGGATCACAGGTTCGCACAGAATGATAAAAATCGAACCCGGAGTTTGCAAAAGCAGCAACTATAAACACATATGAGCAAAAAAAAAGAAAAAGAAAAAGAAAAAAACAAGAGACAGAGCAACAGCGGTAGATCCCGAACGAAGTAGGAAGGTTGAGCCCGGGAGGAAAATGATTCACTTTTCGGAGAAGTATCGTGCAAGCCCTCGAATGGAATGCTTGGTGTGTGCGTTCGCGGAACCGGAACTCGAAGTTGCTTCATTTCTCGCTGGCCGGAAGTCATTATCCGTGGCGTGGGGACCGCTTGGGGCATTGGTGGGTCGGAGGGAAAACGGGAACAGAAAGGTATTTAGTTCAATGCTGTCGGCGGGGCAGATGCTATGAGAGATCACTTGATGCCAGGACGGGTTGAGTGTGTGTGTGTGTGTTTCTGTGTGGTTCTTTCAATCAGCAACGAGCGCACGAGCGCACACATCATGTTGATGCGCATTGCATTTACGCGTTCAGCGCTGGATGCACCATAGGTGCAGGATAATTGTGCACGTTCAATCGGTTCAGGTTTATCGAACGAGATGTCGATTCATTGAAGGGGAAGTAGTTGTAGACAGCGTTTAGTGAGGCGTTTTTTTTTGCAACAAGTCTAGATGTATAGTGTGTATTGCGCTACTGAGAAGTCCGTTGCCGATTGCTGCGCTTTTGTTTCTAATTATCATGCAATTGTATTTGATCTAGCCTACATTTAGGCGTTATTTGTGCGTGATTGAAGCCTAGCAGAGTGCCTGAAAGTATGCCAACAGTTCAACTTGTTAATTATTTTGGTGTAGTTTACTTTTCAGAAGTAGCAATAGAAGTCGTAAAATGATTTATTTAGGGTTTAAACATACAACATGTGTTTAAAATGGGCAACTTCCTAATCGTTCTATTAATACATTTCTTTGTATCTTTTTGTGACTTATTTATTGACTTTGACGACTGATTTTTATATTGATTTATAAGAAGGATAGTTTACTAAAGATAAAAGTAACATAATAAAACTGCGTTCAGATTAATATGTTTTGTATAAATAATATTTTTTTGGCTAGAAAACACAACTACTGAAAATAAAAAAAGGAAAAATTTAAACATTTTAACCCTGATTTTATAAAAACAGATGATCTTGTTCCATATTTTATGTTTGAAATATTTCCAACAAAAAATCACTTCCTTGATGCCTTCATTCTGAGCATCATCTCTTACAGATTAAGTGATTTCATCCTGTCCACGTGGGTGTGTGTGTGTGTGCCTGGAACATCTTCGTTTGAAACCCAACCATTATGCTTCATGATCCGCCGCTGGTCCGTAGTGCTGTGAGCACGTTTTCCAAATTTCACACATCGTGCTTCGACTCGAATGAAAATGGGTTGTGCGTGGTCTTACCCTTGATCTTACGACGATGGCAGGAAATATAGGTTACATTAAATGGAGAAGCGAGCGCGAGCCCCCTCTGCCCAATGTCCCGCCAGTCTTGCGTTAACGTTTGTGCTTTACGCTGCCCGTTCGAGGTAGAAAGAGCAAAACTAGCGCCCGGACGCGTGTGCTACGGCTCCAAACTGTCTGAAATCTGCGATTGAAGCATGTGTACGTATGCGTGTGTGTGTGTGTGTGTTTCTATATCATGTTATGCACGATGAAAGGGACGCTGAAAGTGGGTGGAATATTTCACCGACAGTCCCATCAACAGTCCAGCCCCAAAGCCCGTGGTGCCCCTTTCGCGTCTTTGCGAAAGCGCCCGCCCAAGAATCGTGCGTTTCACTGTTAAGGAAGCGGAAAAAGGGCCGGTCTGGCCGGAACAACAACCAAAGGCGAACCTTTCGAAAAGTCGTTCAATGTTATGATTATAATCGTAGCGCGTCAGAAGGGCACCGCTAAACAAGGGCAAATCACGGGAAACGGGACGCTGGCTTATTATGACGCCAAGACGGGATGGATCCCTTTCACGCTCGGTTGTGATGGTTTGCTTGGACAAGCGGCAGAATTTGTTCCTTCCAGCAAGCCCGCTGGAGCGTTGCTGGATCTTAATTGCTATTGGTCAACTTTTCACCACGGGAAGGAAAATGGTGTCGCGCTTGTATGCTTCGGAAGGAACGTTTTGCAAACGGGACGCCCTGCACGAGGACGGTTGTTAGTGTGTTGTTGTTATTTTAAACACAAACACCGACGCAGCACAATTTTATCGTCCTGTGAACGGTTAGCCAGGGGGGTCGAACTTAGGTGGCCATATTTTGTCCTTCCCATTGCTCTGTGAGCTCCATGTAGTTGTGGGGTGTGACTTGTATGGCCTGGACCGGCTCGAAGCGTTTACCGGAGAAGATATGAACTGTGTTTGAAGGGCGAGAGTTTATGAAGGGAAGGAATTTACACCAATTAGCAGTATTTATTGGGGTCGTTGCAGGAGTTGTAGAAGGGCAAACGCAAAGGACCGTAGGGTAGAGGGGGGTTGCTTTCGAAATGATATGGTCGAATGCCATTTGGCTAGGAAACATCATCATCATCATCATCATTATCGTCAGATAATAACATTGTTTCGATGGGCAATTTGTGTCCAGTTAATAAAGGGCTAGAGGAGTATCTTGATGACAAAGCTTGCCTTCTTTTCTGTGAGTTATAAACTGTTCAGTTAAACGATTGAGTCCCTGAACGAAATGAGCGCCTCTCGTTCTTCCTTATTAGTTTGCAGTGGTTGATCGATGTAGCCTACATTTAGGCGCCAATCAATTGTAAAACATCGTTATGAAGCGCTGTAGAACTAACTTACTCCAACATTACATGAAACCCCTACTGCACAGTGCTCGAAAGCCTCGATGTAGGGAATTTATTACGTCACAGCAACAAACACGCTGGTACACCAAGCATGCGATTCAACCGGTCAAAAGGTGAAGTCATTGGCTTACGGCATCATAGCATAGCAAAGCGTGGGTCGTTTGATCGGATCGGGTTCGGAAAAAGTCTGAACTTTCGCCGTCGAACGGATTTGTGGAAGCTTTGTGGCGTTACACGTGAGTCCAAGCGAAGGGAAAACGACCCTTCGTTAGGGACGTATCACATATTTGTATTTGCCGATCGGTCAGCCCGGTGCAGCTCCGTCTAACGAACCGTGTTCTTTGAACCGTGGCCAAAACGTGGGCTTTTCTTGCCCATGTTCGCAGCGCAGCGTTGTTGTTGCTGTTGGAGCGCAAACCGGAGATTCATCCAAACGAACGTATTTTATCTGTGCTCCGTGGTGGTGCACACGCTGCAGCAACATTTCCTGTTTTTTTTTTGTTGCATGTAGTTGTTGTTGTTGTTGTCCACTGCGGACACGCTTTGTGTCTGCCGTGAATGGGATGGTGGGATGAAAATTTTCGGTTTAGTTTGACCTGTGCAAAGGTGGTTCTCCTGCTCGTTTCAAATCCAACTGTAGGCGTTACGACAACGTATCGAACAGTTCCGCACGGCTTGTGGGAAGGGGTGGAAGCTGGAGAAGCTTTTTGAAGTGGTAAACATGTTTATCCTGCATCGTTTGCCAATGCTGGCCGGTCGTGATGGTGAGTGAAATAACAGCTGAAGCCGTTTGCAAACGATGCCCTCAGCGTTCTCAGCGCGTATGTTTGCGTCTGCTTTTTCTCCCATTGCGATCGGGATAGATGCCATCGCGACTAGTTCGGAAGCAGAGAGCATATTCTAGCAGGCAGACGACCGTGGGACAGATTTACTCGATAAAAGAAGGACAAAAAAGCATGGAAGGCATATGATGGACACATCAGAGAGATCATTGTGGTCGGGATCGTTGGAGCTCTTCAAAGCGGTTGCGGTTCATTTCGGCGTAAAAGCGATTGATTCGATTTTGAGACCGTCTCGTTTAGTTCATTTCCCGATGGAATGGTGTTAGTGTTACCGAAAATTTTAATTAAACACTAAGTCACCTGATTTGCTAACTGAGGGTTGCAGGCAAGTGTGATGCAGAAAATGCTTGCTCAGCGCCTGCCCATGCTCTGTTTCCAGCAATTCCTGTGGAGGCGCCCAGTACTTCACAAAGGAGACGCCCGGTACTTGACGTCAACAGCAACGACGTGCAGCAGAATCGCTACCGTTATTGTTGTTCCAAAAGCGGGCCTGTTATTTACTTGACATCTTCCACCACATTGCGCAACGAATTTGGCAAGAAAAGGGTTAAAAATTTCATGCGAAAATAATCTTCCAACGTCCTCCCATTTTGCGGCTTGCGGTCGTTTATTGTTCAGCGTACAAATACACAGCTCGTTTTGTGCGTTCCATCGCGCGTAACATGACACTGGTGCTTGTTTATGTGTGTGTGTGTGTGTTTGTGTGAATGTGAGCATTTTTTCGCATATGTTCCACGCGCTTATGCATGACGAGTATCGTTTTGTCGACGATGATGGGTTGACGTTTTATGCTGGGGAAAAGCGAACGTGAGCAGCTTGCAATGTAGGCGAAGCAAACAGGCACGAAAAACCCACTGTGCTAGTTCCGGTATCGTGTTACAGGGTGGGCATGTGTACTGTTAAAATAAATATTGCATGTTTGAAAGCACTTTTCAAATTTTTATTTTTTGAGAAGCCTTTATGCTCTACCGGTTGCAGATAATGAAGGGCATCCGTAGTTGAAAACGGAATGTGAACGGTTGGTTCAAGTCGAGTATTTAGTTACACATCAATTTATTGGTTTGGATTCGTCAAAACTCTGTGAGCGATGGAAACATGATATAATTCATTGATAGAAAGATTTGTTTTACAATCCAAATAACACTTTTTATTATCAATAGGGAGCACGAAAACAGCTTGCTGCACCAAAATAAAGCCGTTCATGTGCTTTGAATCATATTGCTGTGTTTGCATTATTTAATTTTTCCACAAGCAACTCACATCATATGAAATTCCGTTTCGAGCACCGGAAGCCGAGCCCATTAATGACGATTGTTCTCTTAATTAGAGCAAAATTCATTAACGAAACATGTTCAGCAATGAAAGGGGCCTACCCCATCCCCATCATTGGATGGAGCTGGCGTTGTGACATTTTCCGAATTCCATCCCACGGATGGGAAGGTAGGGGAACTCGGGTTGCAAAGGTTAAGGTAAACAAGCGAAATGCGTCGAGCAAAGTGAAACACACGCGCGCGCTCGCACGCCATCGGTAGCGTGTGTGCGTGTTTGATTTGCTAATTATTATAGAAGACTTAACAAGCGCGTGGCAATAATATAACAAAGCAAAGGGAGGAGCATTTGTTGATATTTCCAAATGATTTTAACATAAGGTCTCTGCTCGTTGCATATAAAGAAAGGGAAGGAATATTTTATCGGCTGTAAAGCTGTTCATTGCTAATAGATTCACTTTCATGATACATTATTTAAAATTTATTTTCTTCACTGGCCTTTACAGCATCCTTTATAACATCGAAAACCCTCCCCCCAAAAAAAAAAAAATCAATTTCAAAGAGAAAATTAAAATGGTTCTATCAGCGAACCCCGTCCAAGCCCCGACTTACTGGCTTACGGATAATTAATCGAATTCTGTAGCGTCATCCATTAGTGCTCCGGCGGTATCGGCATTAAATCGTTTTTGTTTTGGCTCGTCTCCTGGTCCGTCCTGCACCTCGCTGCTCCAGCCGCCCGAGGACCGATTCCAGCTGGAGTGTTCAAAGTGTCAGGGACAGCACTCACACCCCGCCCCGCCCCGCCCCGCAAAAACGGGAAGATGGAAATTCCAAACACCGGTGCGTTTGGATCCGCTTTATCCGGGATCCGGCAAACGATCGACTGATTGACGCAAATTAGAGTTCAATTTTGTGATTTCGCACCGAAATCTGGCACCAATTTACGATTGCAAGTTTGCACTGGAAGAGGGAGGGGGAGGCGAAGGGCAACAGCAGTTCACTTGATGAAGTTTGTGTGAGTTTAGTCATTTCCATTAGGATTAAATGGGCAATCCAACGGCAGCAGCACTGCAATGGATGGGCTATTCGAGCGAATGATTAATTGGAGTATTTGTGGAGCGCTCTGAATGGTTGAAGATGGTATGAAATGCAAAACAAAAAAATCAACTGGGCAATGCAGCTTCGGTAGCTGATTTAGTTGAGTTGCATTTCCTGTGAGCGATTGGCCAGGGGTAAAGCGTAGAATAAATAACTCCACCGCCGTTTCAATTAACTGATCAAATTGAAGGCTTTTAGAGTGGCGGGAAGTGCTTTTTGGAAATAAAATAAAGGAAGGAATAAAGAAAGTGATAAAGGAAAGCTTTTTGCTGTTCTGTTTCACTGTCATTATCAAATGGCATTCGCAGAAAAGTAGATTAAAAGGCGCTTGGAACGCTAAATTAATTGTTTGTCCCATTTTTTGTTTTGTTTTTGCGTTCAATTATCTTTGCCAATGAAGTGATCTTCTCTCATCAAAGGTTGTTATGTGTGATACATCAATCATTCGGCAATACAAATGTGCATTTCCCGGTGGCTTTTGTAAAGCGGCGGGAAGAAAAGTAGCCCAAAAGCAGCGGCCGAACGCTGCTTAATTATCCGATATGATGAGAAATCAAACAAATCCGTTCAACACACCCAACCAACATACCATTTTTTTTTTACCATTTTAATGTTTGTTTGCCTCTTTGCGTGCAGTCTGTGCCTCACACTGGTGGACAAACGGGGAAGGGGACACTGATGATGAGAAAAAAAAATCAACACCGACAGCGGATTGATGAAATGTGTTTCTGATTTATTCATTACCGCACCGGGGCGCGGCTGATGAAGTGGAAATGTTGCATTCCGGACACAGCTTGGAGGGCACACACACACAGCCGCACACACACGCACAAAAGGGTTGACAGATTTTTCCGGGGAGCTTATCCGTACGACAGCCGTTCGTTCGTTAAGCTTTAATTCCTTTCCCATGCTTTCCCCACCCCGGAATCGACCCGGCGGGAGAACGATGAAATGGGCAGACCCACGGGTTATTGTGATTGGACACTGATGAGACACTTTTTTCCGCAAAAAAGAGGGGTATTGAGTGTGCGGGATTGAACGGTAAAACATGCGATTTTCATTACCCATAATGAATACATAGGGCAGACTTTGTTTGTTCTTGATAATCGTTTGAAGGTATTTGCGTTTGGATTGATCGAAAAAAAAAAAATAGTAAACCACCTCCATTTGTTTTGCTTTTTAATTACAGCTCAGTCTTTCACCACAGTGTGTGTGTGTGTCTGTGTGCGTTCCCGGAGGATGGTTAATCACGAGCACGAAGCACGCAAGGGTATATTGATGCACTCCACATTGCCACATTGCAGCAGCCGGCGCCCAGCTGTGGTCGAATTTTAATCAGCAAGCGTGACAACGACATCACCAGCAAGACCGGTAAGCTGATCGGAACTCATCGATGCGATGTAATTGAATGTGGTGACAGTGTGTGTGTGTGTAACCTTATGCAAAAGGGAAGAGATCGATTTTTCCCCTCAGGAATTTAAGCAAAACTCCATCGAATGTACCCAGTTTGTGAAGAGACAAGCAATACCCAGACTGAAAGGAGCGTATTGATTGAAACCCGAAACCCTCGGAACAGTGCGTTACGGTATAGGTATCGTTTCCAGCACGTTAAACACTCTTCTAAACAAAACCGAAGAAAAAGTACGGGAAAATTCGAGTGCAAAGTGCAACCATCGTGCGTATCGCTTGTCTCCTGCGTCTTTGGCTGTCTGTAAGCGAAAAGGGTGTGACCGCTAACCGCCGCATTGAATTCCATCTCGAGTCCCCCTTTGCTCACTTTCCGAGCAGTGGTAAATGTGAGTGTGTGTGCGTTTAAATCAGTGGCAATAGGGAATGGGCACCGTTTACCATCTTGCCTGTCCGCGCGCGTGAGAGGAAAAATCCAAGCAATCCGGAACCCCTTTTTGAAACGGTACAACCATGCAGCGCGTTAGTGTGTGTCCCTGATAAAGTGTGCACGTGTGTGTGTGTGTGTTGGAGTGTGAAAAAGTGGGTTGAGAAAATGGTGAGGTGATATGGTTGATGGTTTGAAGTTGCAGGCAAAGCGAGAAATAGGCGATCATATTGTGTGCCCAGTTTCCCAACCCAACCGGTTCCTGTAGCAACGGTGTGTTCCTCGGTGCAGGATGAGTGCGTTCCCCGGTGACGGAGGGTAGTGGAGGAGCCCTCGAAGAAGAGAGGCGTGTGTGTGTGTGTTTGTGTGGCAGTGAGTGTATGGCGAACGGGATAATCTATTAAGTGGATTTATTATGGTTTAAATAAAGGATTATTAAGTAGAACGGTGATCGGTTAGGGAGCAGCATCCTTACACCACGAACAAAAGGTGTATCAGAGAGTGAGCAAGAGAGAGAGCAAGAGAAGAGAACGCAAAGGAAAGGCAGCGACGGTACCATTGCGTTGGGAAAAGCTGGAGGAATTTCAAAGGTAAGTTGTACATGTTTCCTTACCTCTAGTGCGGTAAAACCGATCCACATCCCATCGAGCAGAAGGGGCGTTCGAGTGGTGCTCGGGTGTGCCGAGCTGGGATAAACCGTTTCTGATTGATTAGCAGTCACGGGAGGGAGCGGGCTACGTAGGGTTGAACGAGAAACAATCAATAAACGTTGCCTTTACAGGGTTTAGTTTTTTTTCCCCTGTTGTGTGTTTCGATGGAAGTTTTGCTCTTTTTATGCGGCAGCGATCCTCTTCACTAAGCGTGCCGAACTCTTTTCCATCCCAGTTGAGCTGTCTGTGTTGTGAGTGACGTCATAAAAAGCTGGTCTATTATACCACGCTCAGGGAAAAGGAGCAAAAAAGAGCGAGACAGAAAGTAAAGAGCAAACACAGAAAAGCCTGCTTGCTCCAGTGGCAGCAAAGTTGTTCCATACGGTCTGCGAAATCAGGGAAACTTTCTCAGCCCCTCAGCCCAACGCCATTACGCTCGTAAACGAACACTTAAGCTAACCACATTATCGCACATTTAATTATCAATTTGTACAGTTACACAAACACTCGCTCGCTTTGTGGGGGCCTAGCCGCCAGGACAGAATGCTACAAGCCGCAGACAAAGTGGGTACAGACACGGAAACGGTGTCTTCCGCACCTGGAGGAGATGTTTATTTGCCCGATAAGACCGACACGTCTTTCAGGGACGGCGCATTATCCACCCATCTGGGATGGCAGCCGTCCCAGTCTCTCTCTCTCTCTCTTCTTCCCTCTGCATTCCCGCACGAGGTGATGGATCGGTGGAAATTATTACGGCAATATTTGTCAGGATATTATCATCGTACGCTCTGACGCTTCACGCACAATCGCACAAGGTCGAAGGTTGGGTGCGTACTGGCACCTACCTTGGCAGGGCTGCAGCAAATAGGAAAATTATCTTCACCTACAAGATGCTTGCGGGTGTGTGTGTGTGTGTGTGTGTACCATCAGATAGTGGGTTTGGGTTGGGCAAGCTGCCGGCAAGCTGCTTTCAATGTTCTTGCTGCTCTTGTGTCTACTGTTGACTGATTGCTGATGGCTTCTTGTGTTGTGTGTGAGGTTTTTCATTTTCCATTTCCTTACTCACACACACACAAAGGAAGGAGAGCATGCTGGCCGAGATTTGATGCCCCCATTTTGGGTCGGTTCGTTTATCCCGCCTGGAAACGGAGCTGCGGAACGATTTGCGTAGAATGCTGTGCAGCCTCGCCGAGCCTGTTGTGCTTCCAGTAGCAATAAGCTGGCAGCTAGCGCACTGGTTGACTGGTTCGGGGTACACTTGACCGAGCGAGACCGGGCCCAAAAACAGGCTCCATGGGCGTAGTATTCAATTCGCCCTCGATTCTTCGCCGAGCGTCAACCGAGCAAAATAACCTGGCCTAAAAGCATTAGCCAGCGCTCGTTCCGTTCCTGACCACGGCAAGGCAAGAGGTGGGTGTTCCCTTGTCTACTATCCATTTATTATACTTTTTGCCTTCTGCTGTGGGCCTGTATGTGTATGTGTGTGTGTGTGTGTTCGAGCATCTCTTGGGCCCTGCCGTGCGCAAGCATACATTATGCGGTTCCCGATGTTTTGCAACTCGCAAGGGCAGGCCGGTAAGCGTTTGCCCCGCGCAGTGAAGGATCGAGAAGGGAAGCGTAGCCACTGGCGGCCTCGGAGGGCAAAACAAATTCAATTTATTCTGACTGATGCTACTGATTGGAAAAAGAATAACTCAACGCACGGGATGAAGTACTTAAACTCTCCGAGGATGTGGAAAGGGCCTTTTTTTTTTTGGAGCTAGTACTGCTGTGTTTGCGTGAGTCGCCTCGGGCTTCTTCTTGCCCCGAGCAAGATTTTCGTGTGGGAGATGATGGTTTTGACTGCTTGCTTTTTTTTTGTGTTCGCTTGCTCTCGAGCACGCTGAAACGTCGGAAGGCATCTGTCCATCTGGCACGCGGCAAGGTGGTGTGTCTTGCGAGTGGGAATGTGAGTGGTAGGAGTGTGATATCATCCGCCTTAGAGTGGTGGTACAGGCCCCGAACGCACCGAGCACCAACGTCATGCATTTGGGCTGTGTTTGCTCCGAAAATATGGCCTGTGCTTGATTGAGCGCAAAAAGGTAAGCACCGAGGGTTGGGACGGGCGAATCGCTTTTCAATTAACGGAACGGGGATGGTTTTACTAGGCTGTGAGAGCTGGTGGATAAATTCTAGTGGAAGTAAGACCACGTACAGTGGATACGTCAAATCTGATAGAACAGGCTCGTTTGCAGTAATGTTTCCCACTTACCAGAGCAATTACTTCATCAAGTGGTGTTCTATTTCGGTTTATTATTCCGTTACGCGTTCAGCAATGCTGTCCGATGGACGTTTATCGATTATTTAGGGGAAGGCTTTTTGCAATATTTTTTCCCCAGAAATAGAAAATGGTGTGCTTTCCGAGCTGCTAAATATAAACACGGCTGCTTGTACCCATTTCGCAGTGGTTCATTGGCGTGATGAAGCGTAAAATTCCTTTTTGCATTGCATACCCTCAATCCACGTCAAACCAACTTCGTTGTGCGGTTTGCATACATTTAGGCGCGCGATTGCATTACGACCACTTCAATGCTTGCTTGGTTGGTCAGCCAAAATTCGAACCACGGTGTGTCTGCGTGTGTGTAACGATCGGTAAATTTAGTCTGACAGCAAGCTGCTTGACACCTGGACAAGCGGGATGTTGTAAATCGTTTCCATACATCCCGTCCGATTAGCGGCGTACCGCCCGGTATGAGATTAGATCACAACAACCACACCTGTTTGGTAGCCTTTCCCAGACCCGTCCAAATCGACCCAAATATGTTCCAACCCATTTTCACGGAGTTTATGTGTGTGTGTTTGCGTGTATATGGTAAAGCCTCATCATCGCACCCACTGCTGATTGATCCAGGCCGCTCCGGTTTGGATAATGTGTGTAGGCAATGTTAGGAGGACCATCAAAACCGGCTGATCGTTAGGCTCATCGCTGCCCCGTTCAGCTTTCACTCTTGCCCTTTTGTTCCCTTTTCTTCACTCGCCCAAAACTCGACGCAGCGACCGGATCGGCTGTCGGCTGATAAGAAAATTGAAATTGACAGTGAACATGATGAAAACGGAAAATGGAAAATCCGGAATCGGAACATTTTGCGCCGTGATCCAATTTGTAGCGATCCAGGTTTCAGGGGGAGTAGTGGCTTGCCCGTGTGTGTGTGGATGTGTGTTTGTTCAATGGTGTATAACGAGAGCATGGCCGAGAAAAAGGGGCATTAAATGTCAGCTAGAATAAGAATTACAGTCCTTGTCAATGGGTGTAACACAATCAAGCTGTTTGTGTCTTTTCTCGTAGGACAAAGGAAGGAACGGGGGCCCTAGTTTTTGCTTTTGCAACACAAAAGGGCATCACAATCATGCCAGGCTAAAACCATCTCGCCCATCCCTCCCTCGTAACGGTCGTAAACAACGCCCAACGCATATTTGTGGTTGATGTGCTCGAGCTCGAAAAAAAAACAGGGAAAATGGAAGCTCCTAGCCTTTTTATTACTACCACCAGCAGCAGAAACTCAACCATTTTTAGGATGGGAAAGGCTTAGGTCCAGTTCCGGCTTTACTCGGTGTTTTTTTTTGGGACCCCCGTACCCCAGTAGCATCAAAAACTTTGACCTCCTTCCTCCCTGATGAGTTGTGTAGTGTTGTTTATTGTTCTGCTTCCTCTTCGGGCTTCCTGCGCTGTTGGTGCCTCTGTCATGTTGGTACAACTTTTTGTTACACTGCGCGGCAGGGAGTGAGCGGTTTCCCCCATTTTCTTTAGGGATTTTCCTCATGCCATGGGGTAGGTAATTGTGTTCTCCTGCTCCCCGTAGGTGGTTCATATTCAATCGAAAACACATGGCAAAAAAAAACGCCACAAGGAAGCACGGTGGGAATGAGATGCCTATAAATCAACAGCATCGTAAAGTTGAATTGTGTAGGCCCTCCTCCTAAATAAATCAACAGGATTCACAGGACGCTTGATGGGAGGCTGGGATGATGGGATTTGGAGCGGTTTTGTGAGTTTTCTGTTTGAACAGGTCGCTTCACCTGTCAGCACGGCTGCTGGTTGGTGCCGCTTAAAACTGCTGATCTGGGATTGTATTTTATCCCAGTTTTAGGGATTTTGCTACTGTGACCGTGTCCATTCATCGTGCCACCGTGAGGTGGTGCAAAAAACAAGAAACGGCACTGCAAGCATTTCCTTCCCCTTGAATGATCATCCTAATTTATTGATCATAATTTTGTATGATTTAGAGACACGGCACGGTCTCTAATTCCAATTCGTTTCATTCATTGGATTTTGTGAAGATAAGAAAAAGAGATTCAGAGAAGGATAGGAATGAAAATCCTGCTTTTACAGGAATCGTACAGGAATCTAACTCGTCTTCATAAACAGTTCCTTTTTCATACTCGCACGGTCCCATTTCCATATGGTTTTTATGCAGGAAGGCCATAAAATTAATTAAGGACATAACCATTTTCCTCCTATTCATTGTTTGTACAGCGTCAACTGTTCACTCCCTCGATGATAAACGCTCGCATGACAACGAGTGCTCAACCGACCGAGCGATGGTCGCACCGAACGACACCAATTCGATATTATTTCAAGAGCCGCCCCTGCACCACGTGTGTCATTCGCACAAAACCATAAGACACCATCGACCATAAGAGCAAGCTCGTGCACGCTTGCAGTGTGTCCTTTGGTCTTTCGAGGGCAAACGAAATCGTAAGATTATGTGTCCCACACACCCCACGCCACCGCGCCAGCCAATCACGGCATTAAACGTGCTGGCCCCATATTGCCATTGGCCCGAAGCGCCGCATGGTATATCGAAAGAAATTAACAAGAAACGAGAGATCCGACAAGAAACTCCCGAGCGCAGGAAGGACTCATTTTATTCTATTAGCATTCCAGCATGCCCGTCCTCAACCCAGTGTCCCCCCTCTCCCGTTCTCACAAGGTTCATCGATCAATTCACGCCCTCCCCCCCCCCTCCCCCCTCTGGCGGTTGTTCAACGCGACCGAACGTCGTCGTCCGATGTGTTGCCGAGGGTTGCTGCTTATGCATCGATAGCGCCATCATGATCATCGCTCGTCATCAACCGTTATTATGGAGCAGCTTAGGGAAGCTAGTGCACGAGGGAGAGAGAGAGAGCGTGTGTGGTTGGCAACAAAAGCATTCCTTAGTTCGACCTTTCGCAGCGAATCGAAGGAAGAAAGATTGCCTGTGAAAATGCGACGATGCCGGGCCATATGTTTCGTGTGCGTCTTCCACCAGCCAGAGGAAGCGCTCTCGTGTTAGTTTTGATTCATTTGCACTCGTTATAAGATATCGCTCGGCTGTGTTTCTGCCCTCGAAGACGATCCGCTTTCTGTGGGACCTGTGGAGTGGGCAAGGGAGTGGGGCGGGGGAATACTATAATCGTTTAGTTGGCACCCATAAAGTTCGTAGCAGAGGGTGTGTTACCGCTTTTCGGTCCGTCCGTTTTGAAGAAAAGCAGAGTGGTGCTGGTGCTTTATGCATTGACATGCCGATGGATACTCCATCCACGTCTGAGGACAGTTCTCTGCTTGAGTCGACAGCAAGCGTTACATGGTGAGCGTGTGTGTGTGTGGGGGGGGGATGTGTGAGCGAGCAAATGGAACACGACAGTCGGACAGCCGGCCGGAGGCTCTTATGTTTGGCCGTTCTTGCCCGACCACAGCTCACAGCAGCACCGTTGCATTGTTCTTAGACGGCATACGCTTATGCTCTGCTCATATGGCCTGCGACCGAATGCGACTGCCCTCCGGGGGAGGGGATTGCGCAGACATTAGCAGCTCCATAAAGCACCCTTGTTTCGGTGACAGTGACGGTGGGGGATTTTTGTTTGAATTTCGTTTTCTTCGTTGGCTCGTTTTGTGGATGCTTTGTGCCGTAGCCGTAGTACCTTGCCTTGCAATTTATCATCTTAGCGAAGGGATAGAAAGTTGCTCGGTGTGTTCATTTTTACTGCCAACCCTGGGCTCGTTGGGCTCTTGCAGCAGGAGGAGGCCCGGGGGCAGCTCGAGAAGTGGTACGCTGTTTGACGTTGTTCAATAATTCAAAGAACCAGCAACACCGACCAGTCGCTCCAGTGGACTATCTACTTGCAGTGGAGCTAGTTGGAAGTGTTCCCTTTGTCAAAACTGCACAACTGCATCTTCCTGTCAGTGTCTGTGTGTGTGTGTGTGTCTGTCATGTGGCAGAGTGTTAGTTTATCGACACATTCGAACGCCCCGAAACCCGTTGACCCCGATCGATTCCCCTTTTGCAGCAGCAAAATGGCACTTAATTGTGTCGAGATTGATGAAAGTCTCAAACAAATCTGGCACACACACACTCATGCAGGAGGAAGGCAGGAAGGAAGGGAGGGAGTCAAGAAACATTTGATCTTCTCAAACAAGCGCATTCGTGTGAGGCGCTGAATGTGGGAGATAATTGGAAGCAAATGGAGAGCAAACCGGTGGAAGAGAGAGAGATTTTAGCCAGAAGGGTATATATAGAATATTGATGATTGTGAACAAACAATGGCCATTTCAGGTGAGATTTGTGTGTGTGTGTGGTTCTTTTTTGCAAACATTGTGCATAATTTAATCGACAAACGGAGTTGATTTTAGAAGGTGTGTTGGGTGGTTGTACAAAGCAAGCTCGTCTGTTTGTTGCACTTAAAGATAGGCAACAAGTACACTGTTACGGTCTTACGGTCTTGTATGCTGATTCAGTTGGGTAAGATTGAAAGCTGTTAAACATTGGCATCAGTAAGTGTGATGTTGGAAATATAAAATCACCACACTAAGAGCATTCTCATTGATTTGAGCTATTTGAACAACCAACCAGCATGTTACAGGGTTTTCCAATTGAGTTTAGACTAGCAGAATACTTTTTTTTGAATAGTCGCAACAGATTCTTGACTGGCATCCTCTATTTTGGACTACGAGCAATGGATTATTGACTAGGAGCAATTGATTTCAGCAGGCCAGTTGCTGGCGCGGAGTGACGAGATTGTTTTTAGAGGTTATCGCTAGGAACTCTAAAGCAAATACGGTACTTTTCTGTAAAAACAACTTTTTTGTTCACTCATAAAACTCATTGAATTCCAATTTTATGGTTGAATGGTCAATACTTAGAAAAATATTTGATTTTGGGTTAGAAAATTTGAGTTTTAGTGTGCTCAATTGTAAACCGATATTCGATCCAAATTCGATAGAACTACAAATGGTCACTCTGAAAAACTTGCTCAATCTAGCGTATGGTTAGGTTATGCCTCTCGGTCCACTACTGCATATTTCAATTCAGCCGTTAAATGCTTTTGTGTTATATTGTGCATTCATAAAATGTAAACAATAGTACCGAAAACCTATCAGATAAAATATCTGTTATTTTGTTGATGATATATGATGCAGTAAAACAAATGCTTTAAACTAGTCGACGGATGAAATTAAATATTATCCACAGATTATTATTCAAGTCAATCTGTCACACCGGGTGTGATAAACGCGACGCTCTTAGACTGTCATGCAGGGACCTGCTGAAATCAATTGCTGCTAGTCAAAAATCCATTGATCGTAATCAAAAATAGAGGAAGCTAGTCAAGAATCTATTTCGACTATTCAAAAAAAAGTATGCTGCTAGTCTATACTCAATTGAAAACCCCTGTAAGGGATTGATTAAAACATTTCTATTTGCTTAGGATCGGTTCAAACTATTCACTTCCTGTTGCTAATAACATCAGCTAACTGCCGACTCAACTCGATAAGTTAAAAGCCATCTGCTGAAAACTGTCGGTAAGATGCTCTTAAGATAGTAATTCCTTTTCTACAGTGTTTGATGTTGAACATTCTTCTGTACTGCAATAATATTTAACTCAATGTACTCCTCCAGTCGGCGTTTAGCTCATAAGTTTCCAGACACCAGTCACTCAACAACCAGAAATGGCACTCGAAAAAAATGCCCCAAAGCATGTACGTTTGAACATCCCTCGAAAGCACGAAAAAGTCTACATCGAACACTTACTTACATGCAGAGCATCGATCTGGTGTATGTGTGTGTGTCCTGTTCGTGCAACTTTTCTTGCAGGATAAAGAGCGTCACGTCACTTGGTCGTTCCAGTTTGCACAAGTTAACTGTCACGCTTGTCGGCCTGTGCTGTGCTGTGTTGTCAGTTATTCGCAAACGGAGTTCAACTCACTTGAAAGTTAAATTGATCGATCCACTTTTTCCCGATCGATTTTTCTACCCCTATTCCGACGTTCCCCATAGCTGCAACCTCTTTCTGGCGTTTCCTTTCTGCCCCCTTTTCCCATCGGTAAATGAATATTTTATTACCTGCTTATGACGAAAAACGAGTGCAACGAACACACACACCTATGGAGGTAGGGAATACAGTACACAGACTGTGTATTTTCTCCCTCACACACTGGTCTCGAATTGGGAAGCGAACCAGCACCAATACCAATCCATCATTATCCCCCAAACAGCGGGCAGGGAGCGAGTGTTGCCATTTTGCCTGGTTGCGAAAATGCGTAGCAATAAATTTTATCCGAATGAGTTGCTTTTACTCAGCCATGAGTTTTGTCACACGCTTGGGGTGATGTGGTCGTCCGACGGGAGGCCGTGCGTACATTTATTACATCATGAGCAGCAGCAGCAGCCAAGATTACGCACCGAAAGTCACCTTTCCCGGGCACGTACTCGGGCGGCACTGTACATGAGTATGATAAATGAAACATTTCAATCACATTCATCACCGGTCCAGTGCGGGGATAACGTTGCAGGTGGGGAAGTGGGAAGGTACCCTGTTCCTGGTCCATTCGTTTCCAAACGGGGGAGAACCAACATAGATCAGAATAGCCCTAAAACCAAAAAAAAAAAGCTGCACAAAACACACAGCCAGGGGTTCATAAATTTGTTGGAAACGCTACGGAAATGGGGAGAGTTTTGCAGCTTGACTTGCCATTTTTCTAATGAAGTGACCCCGATTCCCAGCAGCACCAGCTGGGAAGATGCTTGGTGCTCTACAGGACTGGAGGAACTTATTGAAATTTATCCCCATTACAGCGGGAAAAGGGTGGAAATATTGAACCGAGCCAAAGCAGTTGATCTCTGTACCGGCATGAGCGGAGCACAATGTGATACCGGGAAGGTTCCTCACCGACAGGCAAGTAACGTAGTGCAGGAATGTAAGCACGAAAAAGGAAAGAAAAGCACACCGAATGTACTGCAATGATTTATTCATGAGTACACATCTTGTGAACGTAAATAAGGAATGTGTTGCCAACGCGCCATGCGGCTATACAGCGATCCCACGAGGAGGAAGAGTAGGACACAATGTCCCCCGAACCGGAGCTAGAGCGAAGAGTTCGAAGGATAAGCCCTTCTGTTAGTCAGGGGATAAAGGCGAAGCATGATGGAAAGCTTCCCTCGTTCGTTCGGAGAAAGAGTGGGACGATTCTGTGATGAAGTGGCGAAGATTAATGAAAAAAAAAGGAGTCCACGCTAAAGCGGACAACCAGCAGCGATGGTTGACTATGGGTTGACCGAAATTTAGCGAAAGGATCCATCTTTCCTTCCCCTTCGTAAAGATGAAGACGGGGTACGCAGGACCGGAAAATCGCTAATGAGATATAAATTATGTCCCCAATTAAGCAAGGTCGCAAGGTGTTTCCGGCCAAGCCGAGGCCCAGAGAGAGAGAGAGAGAGAGAGAAAGAGTAAGCGGAGCCAAGTGGGTTGAGTTGGGTTTGGAGAGTAAAAGAGGAAACCCATAAAATGAACCATTAAATGAGCATTTTTTTTATCTGGTCGCTGTGGATGGGTGATCATGGCGAAGGGAATAATAAGGCAAGAATCTTTGGGTGTGGGCCAAACGGAAGCATTTTCTGTGGCTCTTCCCCCCCCCCCCTTTTTTCGGCCAACAGAGAACGATTTATTGCGGCACTGTGAACTGTGAATGTCAGAATATGAGTGATAGCAGGGGGGGGGACTCATTGGGAGACTCAAGATGGGGAATCGAATGCTGGAAGGAAACATTCCCATTCTCTGATTTCTTCCGGAAGTCATTTTTCCTGATTACTTTCTACGTTTGTCAGTGTGGTGAGAGCAAGGGTGTGTGTGTGTGTATGTTGTCATAAAACAGAACGCTGTGAAGTGCCCAGACCCTTGTGAATCAACTGTAGAGCATGATCAAAAATGAAAATCCATTACCCTCTTGTGACCGCTGCTCACTTGAGGGAAGGAAGCGGGTGGTTGCTGAGCTCGGAAAGTGGCCGAAACTGAAGCACGAGCGGCTTTCGGCCACGAACAATAGCTGGCAATAAAACAAATTGAACATCTTCAAGCCGTTTGTCGAACGGCCCCTTTTCCTTTGAAAGGGCAAGAGCGGCCAGTGCGCGGGCCGAATTGGAAGGATTGAGGTGGAAGAACACGAGAGAAAGGAGTGCGACAAACAATAAAAAAAAAACACTACATCCCCTACGTCCCTTGTGTGGGGAAGTGGGGGGGGGGGTTTGCAAACGGGTGATCAGGTGCGACGGAGAACACTCCAGGGACAGCACGGCACAGCGCGTGATGGGGTCGCTTTGTGTGCGCTGGAATTGCGTTTTTGTGTGAAAAATGTCGACACAGTCCCGGTGGGGTGTGCTCGATGGAAAGTGAAAGGGCTGTTTTTCTGTGAGCGATAAAGCTCCCTCACGGCAGGACCACGGCGAGGTGCACGACGTATTAAAAACAAACTTGAAAGTGAATAAAAGTTGTCCGAACGAGTCACGAAGGAGCGGCATAAACTGGCGGTGGGAGATCTTCTTATGATTTGTTTGAAGCCGTTCCCGTTGGAGGGCCCGTGTAACGACTCTGGTGATTTCGTTGAAATGTTTGCCGTGCGGGTGTGTGTGTGTGTGTGTGGGAGTTTAACGTTGTCAGCAAAGAAAAGCAGGCAGAAACTTTTCATCTTTTAACCGTTGACGAGATGAAGTAAGCACCGTTTTTATTGAGTTGTTTGATAGTTTTTGGCCTTGTATGGCGATGAAATGCGATTGAAATCGCTAGCCTAACAACTTCCGCTTCAAACCAACTATGCTACTATATGTGTGTTGTGTATGTGTGTGTGTGTGTGTGTGTTGTGTGTGTATGTTTGTCAAAATGGGCTTAGTAGTGTTATCTTCCCTTTATATCGCCTCGTAATGCGTGTCTGAAGGTACGGGAGAGCGAACGCTACCACACGAGTGGAAAATCGGTCACGTTTTTCAGATGCTGCCGGCTTGCTGCCCGCCCGGTATCGAAAATCCACTTTCTTCACTTTCCCAACCATAAAGACGCCGGAGAGTGTATTGAGCCTCGGAATCCACTCTCTCTGTCTCCCTGTGTGTCTCAGGATCTTCCCTCCCAAAACCTACCGCCACCGTAAACCGAGAATGATGGCGTCATAAAAATAAATGAAAAACAGAATCGTAAAAAAGCCTTCCTCCTCCCCCTGCGAAACGTATACATCACTGCCCACTCTATGTGTGTGCGGGAGAGGACAGGGGAGATTAAATGTGCCACCGTATTGTGCTGCTGGCCGGAGAAGAAGAACCAGCACCGATTGGATCGATTTTGAGGGTTTTTTACCCCGCTTGCTGCGTTTGCTTCGTGCAAGATTGCTCCGTTTGTAGTTAAAGTAGGCGGTTTTTGGCTATCCCTTTTTTCCCCCGGGGTGATCTCCTGCCATATGAGGGGGGGTAGTTTGTGTACCAGGAAACTAGGTTTGTGTGCGTAATAAAGTTTGACGGTAGGTCTATTTTAGTGGCCCAACCGAAACACGACCCAAAAAACATGGTTTTGGGAGTATCCTGTTTTGTAGTATTCTTGTTGAAGGAAGTTGTTTCCTTTCTCTCTCTCCATCTCTCACTTGTTAAAAAAAACTCGCAGGCATTCTTTCCCACGTAGTGTATGTACACTAGTGATGTGCTCTCTGGAGAGCACACACGACTCCAAACCAACTCTGGCAAAATCGGAAACTAATTTCACACGGAGTCGAAATCATCCGAAGTCGTCCAGAGTTGTCTGGAGTCGTTTGCAGTCATTCAGATCCGTCCGGAGTTAGCTGGAGTCGTTTTAAATCATTTGGAGTCGTTCAGAGTTCAACTCCGAAGTTATTCGGAGTCGTCCAGAGTTAGAATCTCCGGAGTTAATCGAAGTCAAAGTCGTTCGGAGTCGGAGTCATCCGGAGCCATCCTGAGTTGTCTGGAGCCGTCTGAAGTCATCCGAAGTCGTCCGGAGCTGTCTGGAGTCGTCCGGAATCGTCTGGATTCGTTCAGAGTCGTCCGAAACTGAAGCCGTCCGGAGTCAACAGAAGTTGGAGTCGTTTGGAGTCGTTCGGAGTCATCCGGAGTCCGGATCAAAGTCTGAGTTGGCACCGGATTTTTGCTAACTTTACCCATCACTATTGCATTCAGCAGCATCAATGTCATTGCCTACATTTGGGCTGAAAATTAACCTGCACAGCAACCGTTTAACTCCAACGGGAGTTAAGCTTTCTGTTGCGCTCTGTGGCTTTGGGTTTTGGTCTGCCCCTAAAATTAATAGTAAAGTTTCACCTTGTGTGCCACAAAAAGTGCGATGTTAATCGGCAGTAGCACCACGGTCAGGAAGAGTAGCACTCCCAGAAGGTTTCCGGGCCTGCGGAGTGACACCGAAAACAACTCACTCGCTTTCGGAGACAGTTGCTGTTCGTTAGTGTTGTGTGTGTTTAGTTTCCTATGAAAGTCTGCTCACCGTGACCAACAAGGCGTGTGTGTGTGTGTGCACGATAAAACGTGTTGTTGGGGCACGGACAAGCATATCTGATGACATATCATTTCAACTTTAACCGGCCCAGTTGCCTAGTGGAGGATGCGCCTCGTTTCGAATGTAGCAATTCAATTCCCATTGAGGGACGGAGCCCGGCAGACGAGGCTTCATGAACTTACTCATTCATAGAAGCAGCCCGGCTAAACCAAATGCCGGAATGCAATTGCTACCCAAACCGACCGACCGGTCGTATGTGTGTGTGTGTGTGCCTGTGTGTGTGTGGTAAAGAAAGACATTTCATTACATGGTACGGCATCGGGTTTCGCTCCGGAAAATTGCCTAAACGCGTTCCAAACATTCTCGAGCTGGTGGAGGTAGTGTATGTTGCCGGAGCTATCTCCGGTTTCTGTGGCGTAGCAGGAGCACTCCGCTTTGGTGGAGGAAGTGCAGGAAAGGAAAAGGAAGCAACAAAAAACCCCAAAAAGTTGTGCCCAATCAAATTTGCATGCAGCTGCACTGGCACCGACAAAATGTGTCACCGACTGTGTGTGTTTTGAAGATGTGTGTTGAGGTGTGGAGCGCGCGCAACACAACCCAAACCGAGAAACATTTCGCCTCATTTCGCCCCCACGGGAGAGATGAATTGGAGCTTGTTTATGCTGCTGTTTGAAGTGAGCTGGGACGCTGTATGTGTGTGTGTGTGTGTGTGGGAACTAAAGGCAACGATAGTAGTCGGTAGTTGCCACTGTGTTGGAAGTAAGTGCACAAATGGGTGCGAGAGGGGTGCTTAACTGCTGCAGAGCGTTTGTCGGACGACTTGAAGTGTGGTTAGGATGGGTGAGCAGGGATGAAGGGAACATCATTTGCATTGGTGCAGAAGTTCAAGCGCGCGTTCCCTTTGCTGCTGCCTTTTTACCGAGGTGTTGCTGGACCTCTCTACCCACGAGTGGAGAGTGTTAGGAGGTCTGTTTTGCATCTCAAAGGACACCACCGGGGCAGTTCTGGATCGTATCGTACGAGTTTTTGCTTTGCTTCTATTCGAGGGGGACGAGACGCTTTACAAAAGGTGTTTGCAAATCCAACCCCATCCAACGAGCGGCAAAGTAGGACAACAGTTCTCCGGTATTCAGTTCGCACTCCTCCTTCCCCGCGAGAAGCGTCTTCGGGTGTGAAGAATGTGGCCCAGTGGCCGGGTTGGTGTGAGGTGGTAGCTAAATTTGGGACACCTTTACCTCGTTTGTGTTTGTGTTGTTTTTGTGCGGTCTGGGCACACTATTTGGTGTGACGCTAGTGCTTTGAGGTGTCCTTTTTTTTTGTTGCCAAAGTTGGATCGTATGAAAGGATCTTTGTAGCTCTGTTACGTAGCTAAGCTTTGGAAGGCGATGACGGCAGGAATTTACTGGAGATTCACGACTATTGTGGAATCGATTTTGTTTTGCTTACCAAATCTAGCGAAGAAAAATATGATTGAAAGAGCTTCAAGCAATGAAAATACTGCGTTTCTTCAAATCCCAGTGTGTGATCTAGATAAGAGAGGCACTTATCAGTGAGATGGCTCGATGTTGTAGATCAGCACAAAAGTCCTTCAGATTAATAGTAGAATGGTCTGCTGAGAAAGAGATGTTAAAAACCTTTGTATTTGAACATTACTAACGGTCGTATTCAGTTGCAGCTGGACAACGTTTCTAGTTGTTTCTTTGTTTTCGAATAAGACACATTTGAGTTATGTCCTGACGCGAAATTGCTTTGCTATTGCTGAATTATAGAAAATATGTAAAAAGATGGATCTATTAATGGATGGATCTGGCCAAGTTCATCTTATGCAGGTATCATCAACTTGTTAAGAGTAAAAATAAGCCATAGTCAGTCAGTCAGGCCCTAAAACTAGAGACACGGTAGGCCGAGCATAATGTTTTCTACAGGGTTCTTAGATCAACCCAATGTACACATATTGAGAGTTTACTTCATGAAAGATACTGAATACGGGTAATTTGTCTGCGTTTTTATTGAATTTTCCTATAAACATGTTTTTGATATACTTGAAGAGAAGAAAAGAGTAGATTTGTTCCTCTAGTTTCGTATGAAAGGGCCAACAAGGTTCATTAAACTGAATACATAAAATCTTTACTTAAATCATTCCTTCGCATCATAAAATAAGAAAGAAAATGCTACAACGAATTGGCTTTCTTATGAAAGCAATATCAGCTGTTAAGCCAACCGCGACTGGAGAAGAATCAAAATTGCCCGAAAAGCATTGCTATGTATCTTTCAACTCGATCCCAAACCCTGTAACGTTGTAACATTGTAAAAAAAAACGCAGCACAGGCTTTAATCCTTCCTCTCCCTATTTCTCACAAAACAAAGCGCACCGAAATCACAATATGAAAACTTTAAAATGAAGAAAAACCCGCACCGCCTTTACAAAAGCAGCCACACGGGCTTGACCTATTTTTATCCGTTTCCTCCCTGCTTTTCCTGCATGTGTTTGTGTTGTTATTAGCGCGTTTGTGTGAGTAGTGACAAATTGGATTTAAGGCGCGCATTCGGCCCGTACACTGGGGGTAATATTTTACATTATTCGTTTCTATTTCATTCCCCACTGCTTTTGCTTTTGGTTGCGTTTTTATAACGTTGCGTTTCGTTTCGTTTCGTTTGTTTCCCGCACGATTCAGCGAAATAGTCTCATTTTTTGTATCTCTCTCTCTCTCTCACTCTGCGTATTGTAACACAGAAGGTCCTAGTTGTGACATTTGGTTCCCCTTTTGGTTGCAAGAAGCAGTGGTACGTTCTTACAAAAAAAAAAAAAAAATATGACTAATGAAAGAACGCTAGCTGGCTTGATAGCTTGCTCCTCTATCTGCCAAAACACGATAGACTCCCTATGTGGGGACGGGTGGGGTGGGGATGAGAAGCAAAAAAATCCACCAAAAACGAATGATACCGTTCCGTTTCGCGCAGCTGTTGATGTGTGTACACGTGCGTTAAACGAGTTACAGATATGATTTTTTTGGGTTTTTGGGATTGGGATTGCTGGGGCAAAGTGTTCGTTTTCCCCCGTTTTTTTTGTCTTCCGGGGGCTGCACGATTGCGATTGGCGCTATGCGCACAGTGAAAAGAAAGTTTGATAGTGTTTTTTTTATATTTATATTCTTCTTCTACCCACGTTCTGTCACTAACCCGAGCTATCGTTGATCATGTGTGTGTTTGTGTGTGTGTGTGTGGGTGTTTTTAGAGGGAAAGCCAGAAAACTGTTTGTTTCACTTCTGGCGGTTGCTTCCTGTTCTAGAACATTGTTTTTTTTTTTTGGTTACGTCCTATATTTTTTAACAAACTCTAATGAAATCGATGTCAAAAGGTAGGCCAAAAGAAAGAAAAAAAAAACAAACACAAAACGGTCATAAATTTTCATTTCATGAAGTTTATTTTTCGTCAGTTCATGGTTTGGTAAGGTAAGCAAGAAGAGAGAAAAAATAAAAAGCCACCCCTTACAGCTGTTACCAAACGATGGCGGGTACAGGAAGTGGGTGGGAAAATAGCTCCAAAAGGTTTTTTTGTTATTCCTGCAGTAGTGAAATCTACATCCAAATCTAAGGCGCACACACACACACACACACACACACACACACACACACACACAATATTACAAAAAGAAAGTGCGTGGATGGTCTGTTTTATATTTGGGGGCAACAAAAGAGCTTCTTCCCTCTTCCATCATCAAGATACGAGAGGAAAGGTTTTACATCCGGCAACAGTTTTTGTACAGTTGGTTGGTGGCTTTTTCCCTCCTGTCGACAGGGGGTGCGTCCCGTTGGAGCACTACTGGGTGACTTGCAAAACTGAACAATGAAACACATTAGTATTAGGTAGAGGTTCATTAAATGTTCAGTCTTTGGTAAGCCTGCATTCCTCGTGTATACAACATTATCAAAATTTAGGAAAAGTTATTTGAGTTTCTTCATCCCTTAAAAACGATGATGAGCTTTCGTTGTTGTTGTTGTTGTTGTTTTCACCACAGTTAATTAATTCACATTGAAAGATTTTCTTAATTGGAATTTGGGTTTTTATGCTTCACCTTTCACATTGTTTTTTTTTTTTTTTTTTTGCTAGTCCAATAAACTCGTTTAACGGCGGGACGGCAACGAAAACACAACCGGGACGAGCGGATCGATGTAAATGAGAATTAACCCTCGCTTGGTTTTCGTGTTTTTTTTTTTTGTGGATGCACGGGCATACAATATGATTTCACCTGTATTGTAATCCCCCCTTCCGCGAGAAAGCATAAAAGGATGGTCGGATGGTCCGTCCGGTGTTTCTTTTTTTATGATCCTAAGAAAACCCTTAACCATAACGGAATCTCGTCAAGCTTTCGTTGACGATGCAACAAACACAGACGAACACAGCAAAAAAAAGCAGCCAAATGGAACACACAGAAAGGACGAGAGTATATTTCATTTCGGACAGCTTCCATCTCTTCGGCGGAGCCCTGCGAGCCGCGACCGTTTACCCTGCAAACCGTCGACCCTTCGGTTGCCTTTTCAACCTTTGCGCCAAAACCGGATGTTCCGTTCCCGTCGAGTCACGCCGAGTTGGCCGTGGGCCCCTACGCCCGTGTTAGCCCGGGTGCAGTTTTGCTTATTTATTTGGCGAGCCCCGGACGCGATGCTGCTGTTTATTATTTTTCGGCGCACATTCCGTCGTATATCACTCGCGTACCTTCAACATTACGAATGAAGTAAGTGGCGCCCACATCATCCACCCGGTGAGGGCATGAGGTGGAAACAAGGGAGTCCTTTTTCCATGCTCCACCAGCCGACCCACGGTCGTGGTCGTCGTTCAGGTGAGCTTTTGTGGGGATGAACCCCCGTGCAAACCGATAAAACCCCAAACAGCAAGCTACAGCCAGGGGACCGGGAGTTGCGCGTGGAAAAACGGCGCGAAAGAAAGGGAAGATTTATGTTTATCTGACGGAATTTGCACCCAACGCTGAGGGAAAAGGAGGGCTAAGATGGGGCGAGCTGGGTGTTGGGTTTGTCGTTATGCGGGGGGTTTTTCTTGCCCGCGCCGTCCTGCCAACTTTCGGCCAACTTTCTGCCGACGTCATTCGAGACACTTAGTCGAGAAGGGATTTAGCCCACCATTTTGTTTGCCATTGTTCTTATACCACCGCGCACGAGCGTGCATGTGTGTTTGTGTCTTTGCTGTACCTGAAGCACCAATTGGTAAATGAAGACGCGAGAAACTAATTCCCAAATGTCTCCCAAACCCACGAAGGAAGTGGCGGTGGTATTTCTCGTGGCTGGAGCAAACTTCGGTATTGTCCGGTGGGAAACTCACCTGCAAAGAAACCATTGCACTGTATGGAATGGGCATGAACGGAGAGGCAGGAAGCCTAGTTGCTGTTTCTCTTTCGTATCTGAAACCGTATCTAATGCCCCAACACTCTCCCAACAGCGCCCGGGCGGCTCTAATGAAGGCAACAATAAAGCTCACCACCGCGTCGGAATGGTCGGAGCAATCGGGCTTAGGAAATCGAAATGGACGGCCACAGTTGGAAAGGATAACAAGTGCTAAAATAAAATACCCTCACCACCCATCCCATTGCGGTGGTAGTTTGTATTTTTGGGGAGGAGACACCACCGCACCACCATACACAGAACATTCACAGTCCAGCTTCGGTCGGTTGAGTTGGTTCCGCGCGCACAGGTAACCGCGCACATGCATTGTTTGCGCAAATGTTTTATGTACGATTGGAGGTGGTTGGTTGTACTGCTATGTGCATGTGTACGGGCGCTATAAACCATTCCGAACCTACAGTCGGACATAATTCAGCTGATTGGGACGCTATAATCCGCCAGATCAGAATCAATTCACCACGGTACATTGGCGGGGGGACATGGGAGAGCGAATCGTAGGGCAATAATTCGTGGAAAAGCAGCTTATTATATGAGGGCACAACATCTTGTTTCATCGTTGATGGTGTTGGTGGCCCTATTTGGCTACCTATTACTGCTGCGGTGACAAAATGAATAAAAATGGAAAGAAATGAATGCTTCAAATTTGGAGAAATGCGTGCGAGATTTGGCTTGGTGTAAGGGAATTATATTTTTAGTATGCTTTTTTCGAGAATCGTGACACGAGCGGAATAAAAATGAATCGCCAGAAACAGTGACAGTATTGACAGAATTAAGTACTGTAAATTTCACATTTATTAGTCAATGTTCAATGTTTATAAAAACACATTCGGAGAATCAATGTTTAAGAGATCTTTGGTATTGATTGAGAGTTAGGAGAGGGTCGATCTTTTCTGAATATATTTTACGATTGCAAATACTTTTTCTTCTTCTTTTGACACAATAACCAATGTCTTGCAAGGCTTGCCTTTATCACCAATGGGCTTGGCTTTCGGTGACTAATGCGCATTACCCATAGCGGGATAGTCAGTCGTACACAGCAAAATGTCTCATCCTTGACTGAAACGGTTAAGTGATAGAATATTTTAGTGGATTTCAGCATAAATGTCATGTTTTTATGTCAGCATAAATGTCATGTCATGATTTTCAATAAAACAACAAACTGAATGCATTTCAGTAACACACATTCTACAGAAAATCAGTGAAATCAGTGTCAAATTAGTCGTTTCACTAAATGGGGTCCTTTCCGTTCTAAGTTGGTAGGTTGAAATTTCAGCCTGTCAGCTGTTTGCATTGTATAGCAGTTTTCGAGCAGCTATCTATGTGAGTATAATATACAGGTTAGCTTATCCCAAGGTGTATGAATTTAGAAGGCTGATTTTTATCGCTTCTACTTCTGAATGAAAATTTTAAGAGTGTTATGAGTATTCGTCAAGCCTCCAGAAAGCTCGTTGGAGCAAAAGTTTTCACTCATTCTGTCAAAAAGTGATGTTCAAAATTGGTTATAAAAAATGCTATGAGACCACCTGGACTACATACACTTTGATTCTGGATTCCATCACCAGATCTCTTTAATGCACCTTGGGATAAATGTAAACAACACCTTGTTTTCGAGCAGGTACTGGAATCTAATTCTAGCCTTGAGGCTTGAATAATCTAGTCTGAAAATTGTAGGCTACTTTTGTGTGTGGTTTTGTATGGAGTGTTTACATGATTTCATCCTCCAATTGTCAAACTCCATACAAAAAAACTGATTACAATCGTGAAGGGCCCCAATAACAACAAAACAAATGGCTGAAAATTGCAGCAACACATTCTGTTAATTGAACCTGTCAGTCAGAACATCAAAACAAAACAACGCGGTGTCCTAGCGCTCATGGTGAGCAAAAAGTTGAATTGTCGGTAGGGTTTTACAAGCATCTCGATAAAAACTCAGGTGAGATTTCAGCTTTATTTCAGAGGTTAATTTGAACGAATTGGCAGTCGTGTTGGTGTTTAACATCTTTGATACAATACACTGTGCTTGCTGGAATTTCGTGGCATCTGTGAGCGCTTTTTGAACCAACAAAACTTTTTGCAGCAAAAAACAGCATAAGAACTGTATCAAATAATCTAAAATACGGATGAATACGAGCTGAGGGACTGGCAATCTCTGCATATCAATAACATAAAACTCAATTTAAAGGAAATATTTCGTCACTTTTTAATCACTACCAACTACTGAAGAATCAGTAATATGTCATGATAAGGCTTTACTGTGATTTCAGTAAAAGAGCTGTCATTTTGGTGAGCATCAAACATTACTGAATGATTCAGTTAGAATTCTTTTTACTGAAATAATTACTGAATCTTCAGCTCCACAAAACTTTAGTAAAATTTTACTGAACTTCAGCATAAAAAACGTTTTCTTTGTAACTATGGGGACTTGACACAAAAATATTATTATTAAGACAAAATTATTAAGTATATTAACTATCAATGATTCCTAATATCTTGAATCAAACATCGACTTGTACATTTTAATTTAAAAAAAAAACTCAATCATTCAATCATATTCAAGCTTTCATGTTATTTCACTAAAAGCATGCATCTAGTAAAATTATTTATGAAATGTGTGTAAAGTGTTGACCTCATTTCAGCAACCAAACATTAACCTTTATGTGAAGTAGAAGGTTTAAAACCATAAAACATCTCAATGTTTGCAATCAAACCTCAAACCTCAAGTTCCAATCTGTCCAATGGACAAACCTGTTTACGTTCAGCATAATATAATCAATTGTAGTAAAGGAAGCAAATAAAAACTACCCTCCCAGAGCGGCTTCGGTACAGCACGCTTCAGCACCAACAAGCCCACCAACGAACGAACCACCCATCATCACATCGATCACAAAAGATGACGCTAAGTTAAATGAATCCAATCATCACGCTGACACCAACCAGCTCGATCAGTTCGGTTTTACTTCCATTTTTGTTCTAGATCCACTAGAACACGTGTGTGAGTGTGTGTGTGTGCTAAGTAACAGCGGATGAGACGTTAACAGTTCTTTCCTACAAAACACACACAATCACAATAGAACGAGCCGAGTGCAGAACGCCATCGATAGAAATGAGTTTTACCTCTGCCGGTTTTTGCGCCCGTTTTCCAATCGCTCGTGTTGGTGGATGGGAAAATCCAGCCATCGTGGGGTGATAAATTGGATTGTGCAATTTATCGGCCATTTGCCTGCGGGAACTGAGGCTGTCCTGTTGTGCGACCGTCCTTTCCCGGGTTTTGGCTGCAGAAACCAGGAGCGAAGCAAATCGTACCCAAGCCTCCCTAGAATGTGTTCCATTGTTTCACACAGGGCGCTCCAGTGGGAGTGGAGTATTTCGCAAGGTTTCTGTGGTGTGCTTGTGTATGGGTTACCGTTACGAAAAGCATAAGCTGTTCGTTCGGAAGGTTCAGATGAGAGGGGCACTTCCATTGTCAATGACGACATTCACAGCCCATTCCGAATCGAGTCTCCGGAATGGAAGACAGAGAAAGAAAGGAAAGAGAGCAGAGTGTTGGTGCTTTTATGTTAAGACTATTGCGACAGTTTAATGTTCCACCTTCCTTTTTTTTTGTCCATCCCACTGCTTCCTTCACGTTTTCTTCAGTTTTTCCCCCACCTTACTCAGGTCGTATGATATATTCGATTCGAAGCACCTCGGCTGCAGGTCGCTTACGACACAGAAGGTTTGTTTGGGGCTTTGCTGTTCCCCCCCCCCCCCCCCCCATTTTCTTACCTGGCTTCCCGTGTATGTTTATGCTTCCATTATCGAGCCCGAAACCGTTTGTAAAAGCGCTCCTACCGAAGCCGGTCGGTCCTTCCTCTCGGGGACTGTACAAACACGTACACACGCACACGCACAGAGAAGATTTATGAGTGTGTTTCTTCTGTCAGGCTATAATCGTTATGTTTTCTTGTCGCCCGGTAAGTAGGTTTTCTGCCAATCTCACTGCTCCCCACAGCCTTCCAACGGCATCGGGCATCAGGCTCTTTTGTTTTGCGCTGAGGCTGTGCAAAGGAATGTCATTCTTTTCCTCCACGTGCCTTTTTTATTCGACTTTTATTGACTCGATTGAGTGTGGAGGGGGTTGGTGGGGCGGTATGGAGAAGACAGGTGCGCTTTTCCTATAACCCGTAAGCGGGTATTGTTGATTTTGCGAATTAAAAAGGCGAGTGGATTGGAAATAATTCCAATGCCAACGGCAAAGGGTTTGCTGGGAGGGATTGTGTGAGGACAAAGGTACATTTAAAATGTTATTGTTTTCGACGTTATTGCTGCCTGGTCTTTTGATGGTCTTTTGATGGAAGGTAAAGGGTGTAAAAATGACATGCAAATTACACTCTTTGTAATGACTCTGTCACAGATATTTTTTTTATCACAAAACCCAAAATAGTTGCTTTTAATGGCTTGAAAGATGATTTTGCACATGCGGAGTCAAATTATTGGTTTAACAATACATTGCTAAGAGCTGCTATTTAGTGATGGGGAAAATAAAGATTCCGTCGGAATCGATTCCGGCTAGCTCCGAAATTTTCTGGAATCGATTCCGGATAGTAGGTCCGGGATCAGTTTCCAGAATCGATTCCGGAACCAATTTTGGAATCGGCTCCGGAACCAACTCCGGAATCGGCTCCGGAATTGGTTCCGGAATCGGCTCCGAAATTGGTTCCGGAATCGGATCCGTAATTAATTCCGGAATCGGCTTCGAAATCGGAATTAGATCCAGAATCGGCTCCGGAATCGGCTCCGGAATCCGAATTGGCTCCGGAATCAGAATCAGCTCCGGAATCGGAATGGGTTCCGGAATTGGCTCCGGAATCAAAATCGGTTCCGACATCGGAATTGATTCCGAAATCAGAATTGGCTTCGAAACGGAGTCGGTCTCGGCATCTTCATAGGAATCGGCGTTTGGGTCCAATGATGCTATGTGTTGATAACGACAAAGAATCAAAATTTACTTGTAAATGATCTATTCACATGGAGATTCACGGACTTATTTCGCTTCCCACACTTCTTATTTCAATTCAAACCATTCCATTTCTTGAGTCAAGTTCTGATTCCGGAGCCGATTCCGATCCTGGAGTCGATTCCGGATTCAACTCCGGAATCGATTCGGGTGTCGGCTCTGGAATCGGCTCCGGATTCAACTCCGGAATCGGCTCCAAAACCAACTCCGGAATCGGCTTCGGAATCGACTCCGGAATCGACTCCGGAATCGACTCCGGAATCGGCATCGATTCCAGCATCGGAATCGGCTCTGGAATTGATTCGGAACACGGAATCGGAATCGGGTAGGTCCGATTCAGAGCTCCCACCACTCCTGCTAATATGCAGATAGAGAATAATGCCAAACGATCACATTAGTTGAAGCATTCAACGCTTCCAATCAAACAGGACTTAAAGTTCGTACCGTTTCAGGCCCAACGGATGCAACAATGGGAAGCATCTATTCCACGAAACCGTACCGTACCGTTGCTATGCAATCTATCATCAACCGCAAACATTCACGCAAACGATCGGTGGCTAACTTACTGACCATCGAGGCTCGTGCTAGGATGATGATGTGGTAAACCGGAGCGTATTACTGTGTGCAGTGCTACAATAACCACGGTTCGGCGATGCCCAACCACACCCCCGCCAGTCATTAAATGTGAGGAAACATTTAGAATATTTTATATTGATGTGGAAGTTAATTTAGCGCGAGAGCCCGTTTCGAGGTTTGGCTGTACATTAATTTCCGACGGTGAAATTGCTGACATTAGTAACAGTGGTTTACAGTAAACAATGACATCGAACGCGTGCACAAGCAAATCAAATGTCTATCACATTTTTCCCATAAAGTTTTGTATTTTTGGAGCTTTTTTAAAGTAAATTTAATATTTATTAATGTGTTTATATTTAGTCCTTATAGCATCTAAAAATAAACCAAATAATCATCCTACAACGATTGGTGCATTAGCGTTCCGAAAGCCCGCGTTCCGAGACGCATTACGCCGTTTTCGAACCCGTTGGCTCGAGCATCCTTTCAACTGCGAAGCATTGTAAAGGGCCACCTTTCCAGGAATGTCGATCTCCGTTCGATTCGGTGCTTGCGTCGGATTCGTCTGAATCTCGTTGGATGAGCAGACAGCGATGGAGGTTGAAAAGCACGAGCCGGGCCGGGGCTCGGTTCAGTGTTCCCGGTATTCATCCACTTCACGCGCACGGGGTACTCAAATGACTGTTGCTTCAGTGTCGGTGGGGGGGAAGTGTATTGCATTTCGTCGAGTTATTTGAGAGCTTTAGTTTTGTTTATATTTTTGTGTGCAAGGTCTATCGATTGATTAATATTAATGGAGAGTTAAAATGGATCGTAAAATAAAAATCGGATTCGATAACCTTGCCTTTTGGGCAACCGATTTTTTTAAAATAATTTGTTGAGGTTTGAAACATTTGGCGTGAGCGACAGCAGAACCACTTCTTTACGATAACTACTTCATCTGTTTCTTGTTTAACGGCAGTCTAGTCTGTACACACTGTGCATACCCTAATCAAATGCATAAATGTACACAATCACTTACGCAAATGTCATGCCTGGGCAGAAGAAAGCTTTTCTAAACCACACACAAACACACCCAAGTAGCATCCCTGGGCGAGCACTTGCACCCATCGAAAGCATTGACAAATGGAATGAAGTATCAGCAATGCAAATGGGCGCTGGATTGGCCCACGCCAAATGATATGATTAATGTTTGCTCCAACCAACTTCACGGTGAAATATGAAGCAAGTGCCCAGTGTTGCCCGGGACCCGGTTTGGCCATGACCGCGTTGCTCGCTGGTCCCGAGATCCAACCGCATCGCATGAACTGGCCCGTTTCGTTTGCGGTGATTTGGAAAATCCCTTTCTAGGATCCCTCCACTCCCATCCTGCTAATGTTTGACCATTTGTTGTGTGTGTGTGCTGCTAGCGGCTTTGGGGATTTTCGGAATGGTAGCGGATTTCGTAGGTTCGTTTGTTTGTGATTTGTGCTCCTGCAAGGGAGACGGGGACGGGTGCAGCTACAGCGTATGCAAATCACATCGTCACACGGGGGCGGTTGGCGCCCATGATTGACCCTCCGTTTCGGGTTCGGTAAGGGTTTTGCACTGCTTGCTGTTGCAGACCGCGCCGAGCTGAAGCTTCTGGGGAAAAAGCCTGTGACGTTTACACAGTATGTATGGATGTATGGTTGGGCGGGGCGATTTATTGGATCATTCTCGTTCAATTACAGCAAGTGCTCGGTTTCGCTTAAGTCGGTCGTTTGTGGTTAGTTTGGGGGTTAGTTCGCTAGCTTAAGCAAGATGCGTCACCGGGTGAAGGTTTTTGTGCGAAATATAGACGACGATCACTTGGTTTATGATATCGTTTACGTGTCTCTTAGTTTTAATCAGGGAGATATGAAAAGGCATTTTGAATATTTGGTATTTTTCAAAGGAATTTATTAGCAGATAGAAACAGCTGATGTTGAAGGTAAAGAAAGAACTTGAACGTGCTATTTTAATTAATTATTTAAATGCCTCCTTCGATTAGAAATCATAACAAAACTGTCAAGCGGGATATCATTGAGTCGATTCGAAAAACTAAGTTAAAGAAAAGCTTGCAAAAAGCTCATAAAGCTTTGATGAAAAGTGATACAAAACAGCATCGCATTTTTTTATACATTTAATTACAAATGAATCCATCATTCATGCAACTGTTTTCTGTTAATTTACATGTTTGTTGTTCGCACCGTATTTAACATAATTTCCACCCAGCCCCAGTGTTGATTTCAATACGGTCAGTTTTTGTGCTGTGAATAAATTGTGCTCCCTTTCTGCGTATGTAAACCATCCTCTATCGATCTGTCGACGTGGCAATGCAACAGCAGCAGTCGAAAAAAAAACAACGTTGATTTAATTTCAATCCCATCGAAGGATTTCCATCTTCCACCCCGAGCACGGGAGAACCCTTGCTTAATCCAACCAAACCTCCTGCCGGCCTTTCCGTGCTGGCCGCTATACCACCCGCTACGGAAGCTGCTCGAATACATTTCGAGCCGAGCAAATGTGCGGAGAATATTTATTAACCATTGCCAATCCATGGAACTTCTGCTGGCACACGCAAAACATTCACTCCGCTTGTGAAGTCAATTAACATTCGTACAAATTCCATCTGTAACTCTCCAATGCAGTGAGTGTGTGGGTGAGAGAGGGAGAGAGAGAGAGAGAGAGAGAGAGAGAGAGAGAGAGAGAGCGAGAAAGAGAGAGTTGTTTTCTTTTTGCTCACTGCACTGTGTTATAATGTGATTCGTAGAAGTGTTTCATCTTCATCGCAGGCAGGTGATCGGGAACAAGTTGTACAATATCAAGCTACTCGTGCAGCTCGGATTGGGATGTCGGAGGGATGTCAATTTCCCATTTTCCCGGTAAGGCCAAAACCCAGTTAACTTCCACCCTGACTATCATTCGCCTTCCTGTACACGCGCTACTTCACTCTGTGTCTCGAGACAGGTGAAGCTTACTGTGATGAAACGTGTTGTTTCGTATTTTTGTCACATAATCTAACCCACCTCGTGGGCTCGTTGGCTTGCTGCCCTGCCCCGCCGTACACGTCGCCCAATGGTGTAGGGGTTCGGTGTCGAGATTTGGTATGCAGCAGCAGACACGATGTTCCCCGCCGTTGGAACTCGGATCTGCTGCCAACGTTCGGGGGTTTTCCTATTGGGCCAGAAAATTACCAACCAGAGAGCGAATAGGAAAGGGACGCTAAGGCTAAGCTAAGCAGTGCCAGTTGACCTGAAATTGTTTCCCTGCTCTACCCGCATTACCCGCATTGAGCGTAAGGCACGAATGTTATCCTGTTAAAAAAACGAGAGCCCCATCACTTCCTCCTTCTGCTACCCTTGCTTGTGCAATGGAAGTTGGAGCGTATTCTGAGTAAGTGTCGAAAAATGGATGGCTACATTCACGGAATAACTCTATCAAAACGAAATGAGCCGCTGCCGGGTTGGGATTAAAGCGAGCGGGTGCACGATGGGTGAAAGCCTCGTCCCCGTCCCGGGGTGCAGGGTGATGAAAGATCGAAACAAAATACAGCAGCAGTGCGGCGCTGCCGTAGGTAGCAGCAAGCTGGCCGGAAACTGTGCGAGAGGGTGGTTCATTATAAAGCCATGGTATATGGTTACCAGAGAAGGCACTGAACAACAACAACACAAAATGGGAAAGGAAATGGGAAAGGATCACATCGATCGCTCTCTCTCTCTCTATAGTGTGCGGCAAAGCATAGTTCTGTGTTTGTGGGGGGAAAAAAGGTCAATCCAGGCAGAGACGGAACGTCCGTGCCACGTTAGTTGCAGAAAGGCGCACCAGTGACAGCGCACCGGCATTACTTCTGTCTGGTTCGGGCCAGGCAAGCACAGACTGAACAGTGCTATGCGGTAGTACCGGTCTTTATCCCTTGAAAATGAGTGGGAATCGTTGCGGACTGGAAAAAAAGGTCAACCTGGCACACAGTTGACATGAAGGGGCACCAACGGAACGACCTACGTCGGGTATGGGCTGAAAAGACTGACCAGAGCAGGTCCGGTGGACCGGTAGCTTCATTGTGTCGAATGCTGGTACTCGAAACACACACACACACCAGGGACACTAGAGAGAAAAAGACACTCGGAATATTGTGCCGTAAAATGTAAATGATATTTTCATCATCCATAATACAGCGGCACTGGAGGAAAATGAGTTTGTGTGAGCACCGGGTTGCTCCGGGTTGGTTCTAGTGTGCGCACTGCTGCTAGTGACAGGCTCGGTTGTGGTATACAGCCCACGCCATTCTGACGGCGCCCGGTAAAGCCGGTTACGGTACATTACAGTTGAATGGTCGGGGAGGTGTACACGGGTCGACTTTTTCGCTCTGCTCTGTCCATGTCTGCTGTGCTCGGTTTTCTAATCTCGGTCTGCTGTTCGCAGTCGAGACATCGCGACACGTACGTCGATAATTATCTGCCACCATTAGGGCGAATGTTGGCCGCCCGCTGGCAAGTTGCAGAATGAGGAGTAAATGAAAATTAGGCTGCCGCTGTCGTGGGGACCTGGAACGAGCTAGGAATGGAAGCTGTGAATTGCTGGTGAAGGTGCGAACAGAATGCTACTGCTGTGGGATAATATGATGTGAAAATGGATGCAGAGAACTCGTTCGTGCTTTCGATACGACATTCCTGTAAAGGAATTCTTATTAGATATTAAAGTAGAATTTTTGTGCTTAGTTTTGTAAAGTAAGAATAACGAACATTGAGCTTTGGATCACATCTCTCATGATGAAGATTGTGTCACTGTTTTTATTACATGTTGTTTTACTTATTTTTTGTTTCTTTAGGTCCTCGTTGCATATTATCGTAAAAGATAAAACAAACCAAAGCGTCCCTCTCTCCCTCAAACTCTCTGTGTGCGACAAAAGCTCGCGAGCTAAAGTTTTCCTGGCGCATCTGCGCCTGGGTTCGTAACATTTGCGTGGGCACAAGACCGATTCCAGCCGATGAGCGCGGGCCTGTTTGTCACACAGCAGAGCCTTATCTGCCCGTTGCAAGGATAATCTTCGTCTCGCCTTCCCAATCCACCCCGGCCGCCATCTTCGCCGCCACTGCGGAGATGGATGGCAATTTGCCAAAGTCTTAGGCACGAGCTCAGAGCGACGAACCTTTTGCGTGTATTTTTTGAGGCCAGCTTTTTTGTTGCAGCTGGCTGAACTCATCACGTCGCCAAATAATGTTGCATATACTGAGGCCGACACAAAAAAAAACCAACTCAAAGATAGAACATAAGCCACCATATAAAAGAAACAAACAAGCGCGAAAGACAAACAGCGCACAGACAGCGTACAGCGAGCGAGATCAGCGTTGGCGGCGGCCACATGCGGGTTGCGTGCATTAAGGGGCGGGCACACCGTCCTCTGTACGCCTGGAGTTATGCTTTTGGGTGGTGCAAAAGTAACGCAAAGGGATGGCGCGCGCACACACCGGAGATGCATGTGAAGAATCCAGTGAAGAATCGCACGACACACGCGGTGTGACTAATGCGTACACCGTGCGCTCCGTTGCTGCCGTGTCCACGGAGAGGTTTCTGGCTGCTCCGTGGCTCGCTCACGGCGGTCTTTGTCCGTTGAGCCGGAAGTTTGCCATGTTTGCCGCAAAACACACACAGCACGAACCCCAGTGTCCCAGTGCTGCGTGTACGGTTTTGATGGTAAGAGCAACCACAGAGGAGCAAGCATAGCAAAGGCAAAAAAAAAAACACACTGCTGGCCCCGAGTTGTCCCGGGTTTGGGGTTTTTATCTGCATGACATAAATTTTGGACTACATGCGTTTTTCAGCTGTAGCTCGTTTCTTTTAGAGGATAAGGGAGGGAATGGGTTGCGATAGGAAGAAATGCCGCTATCATCCTGCTCGACCATTTTGTTGTGCACGGTACGGCCACAGTCTCGCTCCGGGAAAAAAGCATGGCCATTCCAGGGGAAAGGGTTTCACTTTGTGTGTGTGTGTGTGTGGTTTAGCGAACCGAAAAACAGGGAACCATCAAGGTTTGCATTCGGGGTTTGCTAGCGTTTTAACCAAGCTTCCAAAGCGTCCCATTTCAAGTGGATCATTATCGGGCTATGGGAATGGACGCTTCTCGGAATGTGGTTTTGTTGAAATGTTGTTTCTGTTTCCGGGTCTCGTTACACTATTCCCACAAACCAATGGGGAGGGTGGTAGGAACAGCTACAGAGTTGCTCCAAGCGTCCCGAAGAACGGTTCCAACAGCTGTACGGTTTGCTGCGGTCCATTGCGGTACCCCGAGAACCCTTATCGTCGTCCTCCTCCAAAAAAAAAGGAAATAGATTTCGGGTTGATGGGCGTTAGGCTCTGGCGTTGGGTATAATAGGTTGTAAGAGATAGTGGTGGTGGTGCTATTCAGACCATACAGTGGCGTCGGGTGGGTTAGATTTCCCTTCCCTTCGAATCCATAAAGTAAATTATCGATGAGAATTTATTTTTACGACTTTCCGGACAAGCGAGTGACTGGAGTGTGCGTGTCTGTGTGTGCACAATCCACTACCGTGATTTACTTAATTTTCCGGCAATTGGATTCCATATTTACTGACGTTGATTTTGATTGCCTTCTCCCGAAGAGGTGGACCCTAGCATTTTTTTTTTGGTTGCTGTTGTAATTCTCTTTTCCGCTCCAATTGGGGAGTTTGCTTTATCAGCCTTGCTGGGAGGGGGGGGGGCGCAGGGTACGCTTCCTTTCATTGCACCCCAATGGACACAAACACGGACTGCTTCTAATCAAGCTTTGCATTTTCATTGGTGTGTGTGTGTGTTTTTTATTCGGTACGTATTTGCTGCCGTCTGATCCTTCCATTCCATTTCCGTTCTGCATCGGTCACACTCTAGCTGGACAACAATCAACGGGAGGTTTGCAGCTCGTTATCGAGCTCGGTCGGGACATGGGAAACCGGGCTGAACCGTGCGCTTTCAGTTCAAACGAATGACGAATCCCAAACAAACTGCATCATATGCCTAGACACAATTGACGACCGGGGTTTGGACTGGGTCGGAACGGTCGTGTAGGTGCGATCGAACCCATTCTCATGAATGCTAAGCTCATGCCGGGTCGTCCCGGCAGCACTGTGCACTTCGGTTGCTGCCCCGTGCCCCCATGTGGCATGTGCGCTCGTTCGCTTTTCCCCATCAACCAACTCCGATGGGAAGGAAAAGAGAGATACTGAGCGGATGGGAGAGAGAGAGAGATAGAGTGTGTGTGTGGGAGACAGTGTTGAAGGCACTGTGAATTGTGAGTCAGAAACTAATTCCATTTATTCATGTTTGATTGCGAATATGGAAATCAGGAACATTTTGCCATGATTGCAATTTCTACCATTCCTGGCCGGACATTCCTGGTCTCGGTGGGCTGTGGGACGGAAGAGTCGGGCTGTGTCTCTTGCTCTACCTCGTTCTGCTTGCTACGTGTGTGTGTTGGTCTGATTTCTAATGCAAACTGTGTATACACATGCACACATTTCTTTTATTCCCCCGGATGATTATCTTCCGGGGTCTTTCGGGGGTGATACTGGCTCCACACTTCTAGCCCGTTCTAGGAGATGAAGGCGCAGAGTAGCTTTTCAAAACCACAGTTGTCTCTTTCGTGCTTAAAAAGTCACTGCCGGTGCATAATCCCGATTGGTGATTAAGTGTAACGGTTGCTTTGTAACTACTGCGTGTAGAGCTTTTTAGATGGAAAAAAGGAAGTATTTTTTCCCTCACAGATGAAGCTGGTTTGCTGTGGTTTGGAGATGGTTTTTGTGTGTGTTTGTGAAAGGTTGTAGCAGAAAGAAGCAGTATGCAAACAAGCAATGCTTGATATGCATTTTTGGTTTGATGATTGTAACAAAAAGTAAAAATAAATGATCAAGCAAAAGCTGCTGGTTTTTACTTTGTTGGCTTTTGTTTGAAACCCATTATTGGAATTCGCTTAAATTCTTCGTTCGTTCCCGTTCCCATTATTGCATATTGCATACATTTAGGCGGTTATAACATACATTCATGCTGTGTTCATATACAGTTTATAGCTTGTTTTGAAAAATATAACGTGAAACTAAGCCATGAAGAAGCTCGACTAGCTACTTGCTGCTTGGTGGGTTTGTCTACATTACAGGGTTTCCCACGATTTATTGGTCAGTTCCCATGATTTTTTGGTGCGTTCCCACGATTTTTTGGTCGTATCCCATAGATTTTTGGTTCGTTCCCATAATTTATTGGTATTTTCCGATTGGATATCAATACAATTGGACCAAAAAATTCTGGGAAACGACCAAAAAATCGTGGGAACGCATCAACAAAATATGGGAACCCACCAAAAATTGATGGGAACCGACCAATAAATCGTGGGAAACCCTGTATCTGCATTGAATAAATGATCTAGCAAAAGTTTTTGGGTTTTACTTCGTGCGCTTTTGCTTAAACATAATTTATATAGTTCTCGTATTGCATACATTAAGGCGCTTTTCAACAGAAAGAAGGTTATAAAAGTAAAAGATCCATCGATTATGAGAAAACTATTTTGTTGTATGCAAACTATTTTAGCCGGTCTTATGGTACAGTCATCAACTCGTACGACTTAACAACATGCCCGTCATGGGTTCAAGTCCCTACTTGACCGTGCCGCCATACGTAGGACTGACTATCCTGCTATGGGGGGAGGGGGGGGGGGGTTATCCAAAAGTCACTGAAAGCCAACCCCACAAGTGGTACAGCCAGGCCTTGACCGACAACGGTTGTTGAGCCAAAAGAAGAAGATTTTGTTGCACATTGCATACATTTAGGCGATTACACATACAGGCAGCTTCTGCGCAGTGTCTAGCAAGTTTTGAATAAAAATGTTAAAGCTGTATAAAAAATGTGACGTAATATTCACCCCTTAAAAGAGCTCAATTTGTGTCATGCTACTTGGTAGGTTCGTCTACATGATCTCAACGGAGAAGCAACCAAACAGCAAAAATGCAGAAGTAAATAGTAAACACTCAGCTGCCAAAATATTTTCAAAACTTATTACAAACAAACTTATTTATATTTTTTATTTATCTTGCTCTTTCCCAAACGTAAACTCTCTACCCTTCCTCCTCTTAAAAAAGTCCTTAATCAACTCCCTCGATCCGTTGGTCCAGTGATTAACTGCCCGTGCCCCGCAGCCTGCTCTCTTGGAGCGCTAAAAACGAAAGTGGAACGAACTTTCGGTTGCTATATTGTTGCTGGAATGTTTTATGTACCTCGCCAGCAGGCGGCATCAGCCAAAGAGGGAGAGAGAGGAAGAGAGAAAGAAAGCATAAAGAACGGAGCGTGTTGCACAGAAAAATCCCCTGAAACCAGGTTTCACATTTCTAAAATTTCTTCATTTCTCACTCGTAAGACGTAGCATGGAGCAGGAGGGGCGGCACCACCGCAAACCACTTTCTCCGCCCTTCTTCTTTGGTGCATTTTTGTGTGATTGTGTGCCCTTCGAGTGGGCAGTTTTGGGCCGTCGTCGTCGTCGCCGGGCAAGGCCAAGCCACGCCGTTTTATGTTCGACACATCTCTATAACTGTCCAACCAGCTGTGCGCGGTGGGAACCGGATTTGATGATGGCGAGTTATGATGGCGTCCGGTGTCCGGTGTTCTCTTTCTTTTCCCGCGGGCCTTTTTCTTTATGTCTAAATTCCTGCCCCCCCTCGCAACTGACGCGTGACGCCATAACCCTTTAGCCGAGCAAAACGGCTGATGCTGCTCGCGTTGTAGAGCAGTTCCTCAGAGCTGTTTTATGGAGTGCGGTGGTTGCGGTGGTGTGGTAGGTCGCAAGGGAAGCTGATGCTGCTCCCAGCCAATGGGAGAACCATTAAAGCGCAATGGTTGAGCGTTTGTTGGTGCGGGTTTTGTGAGTGTGTGTGTGTGTGTGTGTGTGTGTGCCATTCTTGCGGCCCCAAGACAAACCATACTCTCTCGGAAGCTCTGGGAAGTGGAAAATCGTGCCAGTTGCTTCATTGCTTGAGAAAGGAGTGAAGCGTTCTTTGGGGGGAAGGATATCAAAAGAAAAAGAAAGCTCTTTTTTACTTCTGCTTCATCTTCCCATCTCTGCACTGCACCGAGACGAGACTGAGTAAGTGAAAAACAGCGCACGACCCACCGGCCAATAAAACCGAAAGAAATGATACTTAAGTGCAATGTACTTTTATTATTATTGTTTTATCCTAAGCCACCCGTTTTCCTTCTGGGTGGCCCTCTTGTTCTCCCGGCCTGGATCGTGCTAACAGGCTTCATTCGAACGTTGGCCAGTTTTCCACTCTCAGTGCAATACCAGGAAGAGGCAATCGTTCGCGCGTGGACAGTGAACGAACAGAATGGACCACAACTTGTTCCTGCACTCCGGCCGAAAGTCGGTTCCGTTGCCTAGTCCAGCGAACTCGTGGCACGTGAATGAAGTGGTCCGTACAAAGCTCCGTAACGAACATTATGGTGCCGCTTTCCGTTTCTGTTTTTCGGGGACGAAAGTCACTGCCGGGCAGTTCACATTGACCAGTCGTCCGGTTGGGCCGAGCGAGAAAGAGAATGGCACAAACGGTTTGTGAGTTAATTTTGTGTGTGTGTGTGTGTTGTTTTCCTTTTCTCGGAACCCACAAAATCGAGGCCTACAAACTCCAATTTGCTATTATTGACGGGCGGACTGAAGGGAGCGAGCAAAGTAAAACAAAAAAAAGCCACTCGCCACGCCGTTCGAACTAGTTCTGCTCTGATGCTGCTGCTGCCGCCTCTATCGCTGTATCATTTATCGTGCAAATTAAATAAAAGCCAACTCACGAGCGAGCCGGGTTTCTTGGAACCCTCGGCCAGGGTTGTTTTTGGAACGACTGCTGCGAAGGATTAAGATGGCTGACGCCATTCGGTCGCACTCTGTCCCGCTTTGGCTGGCTGGCCGCTTCTTCGAGCGTGTGGTGCTTGGTGTCTTTTCCCGCAAATGCTCCTGTGATCACCCTTAGCGTCGTTTTTGGTCGGTGAAAAAAGACCCAACCGGACTAGCCGTACCTTAACCACCGCTATCGAGCTACAGAGTACTCAGTGGCCGGGCCCGGTATACTGGTGTTGCTGCTGCTGCTTCTAACGAGCTCTTCTCGTGTCGGTTCGGTGCGCTTTCTTTGCGCCGCGGGGAGGAATGATTGCTTGTGCTTGCTCAAAAGTGCTCCGTTACGCCATTGAAACACACGGGTGGGTACTGTGTACCACGTCAGGGACATTCCTGGAGTGACTCGCCCGCTTAAAATGGAAGGAAAAAAAACACAGGGGGAGTTGCGCGCTAAAGAACGAAGGAACGAACGCTTGGAACGTTACCAAAACGCCTTATGGTGCGGTTTTCTCTTCCCTTTGGCTTTGGCTTCCACTTCCAGCAAATTTCAACGCGAGAGTTTGTATGATCGGCTGCTGCTCCTGCTGAATCCCTTCAGTGTGTGTGTGTGTGTGTGTGTGTGTGTGCTAGTACCTGCATTCAAAACACCTTCACCCGATTGGTGCGATGCAACTCTTTCCCTTTGCGGTAGGTTAAGTGGATCATGCAGATCCTTTTGCCCGAGGCAATAGAGGGAGAAATGGGACCAACTGGAGAGTGGGGCAGTTACCCCTGGGAGCGCATAAAATTATGTCTCAAACGTCGCCCAGTCCGTGAATCGCTTAACGAGCTCCGGTGGTCTCACTCTCTCTGTACACCCAAACCACGTGCGTTCCTCTCATAATCCTCGGCCGTGCAGTCGCTTGTGTCTTTCCTTCTTTCACTCTCGCTTCCTTCCTTTATGCCTATTCCACCCTCGGGGCAATGAAGCTCAGGCCGCAGCAGCAGCAGGAATATGTGGGTTACGCGGACCCCAGCGGTGCTCTTTTTTCTCGTTAACTACCTTTTTATCTGTGCGAGCTAGTGCGGTCGTTCGCTTCCTTGCCACGGGAGGAGTGCGGGATCAGCTACCCGGGGTAGCTGGCCGGCTTTTGTGCTGTGCCCGTGCTGGTGTGTCGTATAGAACGATGGCAAAATTAGGCAACGTCTGCCCCGCGGAAAAAAAACCGACCGACCGACCGTCGAGCTGGCTGCGAAAAGAGCATAATCGTGTTAGCCCGTTCGATGCAGCAAGCGGGGACAAAACGGTGACGGTGGCCTCGCACGTTCGCACGGGAGAAGGCGGTTTGTTCGTTAGCTGGGAACCGTACCGTTACATGACATTTCAGCGCGACAGAGCACAAACACGTCTGCTTTGGACTGGTTCGGGTTTTACGCATCCTTTTTTGGTATGTTTTATGGTTCGGAGGAAACGGAGGAAGAATGGGTTTTATGGGTGAATGGTGAATTGAGAAATAAAAAAATCAACTTATAAGTAAAATATTTAATAAAAGAAATAAGCCTTTCGAACGTGCTAAATGTAGGGGAAGGTAGGTAAAGACGGACACCTGGCATGGGAAAGATGGACACCATGAAGGGTACTCATAAGGGATGCAGCATCTAAAGCACTATTGAAATATCGCGCACTAACAGCTGACGTTGCACCAGCTTACAAAACAACAGTCTAGAACTTCCGTTTAGGAAATTACTTCACGAAAAGTCCACAACTCCAGCATTTTGGAGGTACTTGTTAATAGTTTAAGCCATTTTTCACCATATCAAAAATCAAAATTTGATACAGTGAACCCTCTCTTATTTGACACCTCTCCAATTTTAAATACCTCTCATATTTGAACATTTTCCACAGTCCCTTCATTTCCAGTACATTTTTGTCCCTCTAATTTCGAAAACCTCTGAAATCTGTATCCCTCTTATTTGAGTATGGTGTTGCCATGGTTATTGAATGATGTATGCTCAAATTGGCAATCCTGTTCGCAGTTTCCTATAGCAACAGTTAAGGCTGCATACTAAATGTTCTGTTTCTTTCTTGTTTGTATGAACCTTTCATTCACTTTAAACCTCTGTAATTTGAAACCCCCTCTTATTCGACAGTCCCATCGCCTCTCAAATAAGAGAAAGTTGACTGTATTTGTAATCCCATAGAATTTCTCATCTATTCCTGAACGCTGTCGAATCACTGTCTCATCTTTTTACTGCTTGAAGTTGTCCAAGGCGTGATAAGATTTTGGATTTTGTGGAGCGACTCATCAGCGTCGAGCCAGTAATAGCATAACGAATGGCTACTGTTTTGACCGGTGTTTCATTTCTCGCTTGTTTCAATACTTTCTCTAGTTGCTGATCGGTTTATACTTACTTACTTACTTATCCAGCGCTACAACCGCTTTGCGGTCTTGGCCTGCCTCAGGAGTGTCCGAAACCGCTCACGGTCTCGCGCCTTCGTCTGCCAGTCCGTTATCCCGGCCTTAATGGCGGACGCCTCCACGCCATCTTGCACCCTCAATTTGGGCCTACCACGCCTCCTCTGTCCTTGTGGACGGCCTAAAAAGACTTTACGGGCTGGGTCGTCCGTTTCCATGCGTACAACATGGCCAGCCCACCGGAGCCTGGCGAGCTTAATACGCTGTACGACAGTGAGGTCGCCGTACATCTCGTATAGCTCGTCATTATAGCGGCTCCTCCATTGTCCTTCCACACATACGGGGCCAAGTATACTTCTGAGCATCTTCTTCTCGAACGCGGCTAAGAGGGCTTCGTCAGATTTGGACAGTGTCCATGTCTCAGAGGCGTATATGAGTACTGGTACTATATAGGTACTATATAGTCCCAGCTTCGTCCGTCGCGACAGGTTCTTTGAGGTGAACTGCTTTTTCAGGCTGTAGAATGACCGGTTGGCCGCCAGCATCCTTGCGCGCAACTCAACTTCCATACTGTTGTCGTTGCTGACCTTTGACCTCAGATAGGTGAATTCTGGAACGACTTCAAAAGTGTGTTCACCTATCTGTACATCACGACTACGTAGATTCGGATTATTTATTGGTAGGTCCGCTGATGTTGCCACCATCAGTTTGATCTTTGCCTCGTTTATCTGCAATCCGAGGCACTCTGCCGCCTGTTCAATCCCTTGGTAGGCTTCTGCTACATAGGAGAGCCGCAGACCAGAGATGTCTATATCATCAGCGTATGCCAGGATCTGGGTTGACTTATAGATCGGTTTATAGCTTCGGTATATATTTATTTTAGGAATTTGAAGAAATCTAATCATCACTAATTGATATAAATAAAAAATTGGTAAAATAAATAAAAAAAAATTGATGTCCATCTTTCCCTACGACAAAGTGTCCGATGTTCTCGCTTTGGTCTCAGGATGTTTAAACCACCAGAAAACCCAAGAGCTTAAGACCCTCAGCAGTCAAATTAGATCCACAAGGGTGCACACGATTGAAAATTTATTTTGTTCGTGGATTTAACCAATTTTGCAAATATTATGCCAAAAATGTTCCCAAATGTGTTGTTTCACTTTAAGTTAGGATGCTGCATTGTTGATTTTTCCGAAAATTTCCTTTTTCAGCCAATTATGAGAAGTGTACATCTTACCCGTCTTTACCCACCTTCCCCTACCATACCCCAAGTGTTGTAGAATAAATCAAACCCAATTTACAATCAACCTTGTTCAAAATACACCAAGAAGTGCTTATTGCTTAAAAAGGACCTTTAGCTGCGGTATGAAAAGTATAATAATACTTTGTTCAAATTTATTACAATTTACAGGGTTTCCCACGATTTATTGGTCAGTTCCCATGATTTTTTGGTGCGTTCCCACGATTTTTTGGTCGTATCCCATAGATTTTTGGTTCGTTCCCATAATTTATTGGTATTTTCCGATTGGATATCAATACAATTGGACCAACAAATTCTGGGAAACGACCAAAAAATCGTGGGAACGCACCAAAAAAATATGGGAACCCACCAAAAAATGATGGGAACCAACCAATAAATCGTGGGAAACCCTGTAATTATACAAATCAATTCCCATCTCACACCACATACCACATAAACTCTCAACCCACCAACGGGGTAAGCAAAACGGGGTCAACTCGACATATTGCTTTAAAATAACGCCTCTGACCCCGCGGTGGAAGTTGAAAAGAAACAAAAAAAAAAAAAACCGTGCCCAGTGCCACATTTGCGATTCAGATGTTGGTTTTGTAAAGTTGAGTTTAGATTGGCAGGAATAATGCAGACACTGGCCGAGTCAGCCGGTCGGATTCGTGCGACGCCCCAGCGCAAGAGTATGGCGGGGGTAATTTCTTAACTTTTTGGGAAAACTTTAGCGGCCCGTGCTAAACCGGTGTAAAACCGAGCCTGCCAGTGCCAATATTAAGCACTTGTGTACTTGCTCCGCGCGGGCTGTCTGTGTGTGTGTGTGTGTGTATGTGTGGGACAATGAGTTTATGTGTATTTTCATTACTTTCATACCGGTTTGGTAAGAGCGTAGGCGCGTTGGTTGCTTCTAAAGTTTCTAATTGATTTTTTATGTAAATGAAAACTTCCACTCTACTGCCACTGCGATTCATCACGAGGCAGCGGCCTCTTGAAATGGAAACGCGTGAAGTTTTGCCTTTAAAATGGCCGAGATTGTTCTGTTTTTTTTTGTTTCCCCCCGTAAAAGGGGAGTCACATTTGGAGCATAAAGTCTTTGCGATCGTTTCAACCTTTATTAGAAAAATAGGACACTCGGAAAATGCAACGAAAACAAACCATTTTGCGGAAGTGACATAATTCTTCGACACATAAATGTTTAAGCATTATCACCATCACTCTTCCATCTGTGGCAACGTTTCCGAGGGGGGGTTTGTGCACAACGAAACCGAAAAATGTTGGGCTAAAACTTTTTCTGCCCCGGTAAAGACTAAAGCAGCAACCCAATTGTTGTGGTGCGAACTAATAAACAGGAAACCATAAAAGGTGAGGTTTGGGATAAATCAAAGTACGAGTATAGTTTTTTTTTCTTTTTCAAAAAGGTGTAGTTGTGCTTCTCTGTGTGTGTGTTTTTGTTTTACTGTTTCCGAAGGAACAATTTGTTGACCCAAGAGGGGCGCAAAACAATAAGCTCCCTATTAATATGTAATATGTAATGATAATATGTAATGAGAGAGCGAGGGAGAACTCCATCCTAAGGGAGTAATAGGGGCCTGGGGTCAACAGAAAGTTATGGACAAACTTTTACAAAGGTTGCCGGCTGGTTTGTACGTGCTGTGGACATTACGGGCAAGTGCATTCATTTTAATGGAGCAAGAAGAAAAGCAAAAATAAAGAATGTATGGAAAAGTGTCCTTGAAAGGAGTTGTTTGAAGAACCAAAAGCAAAAAGTAAAGTAAATAATTAATAACCATTATGTGCAGTAAGAAGATTATAACTTCTGAACACATACAAACACACTCACAAGCAACATCTACCGTTAAAGCGCTTTTGTGAAAATTGTACCACATTTTACATCATTTTCTTTTTCCTACTTTAAAAACGCATTAAAAATAAATACTTTGTCCACCGTTCATCCCACCGTTCGCTTCCCAGGTAGCCATCGGCATCACATTTGTACAGGACAAACTTTTCTGTCTCTTTATTACCTGCCTTCCCCGAACTCATCCCGGAAGGGTCAATTTATACGGCCACCCCTCCCTCAAGATGGATCGAATGCGACAAGAGTTTTGGTCCCTCTTTTTCCCCCGGTTCTTGGGTTCGGGGGGCACCCACAAGCTTGAGCAAACAGATATCTTTTACCTTGTTGTGGCAGGGGTAAGGGCGGTTGAGGCTAATTGTGGGTATAATATGAGTTTTACTACCATCTATACCTACACGTCCATACTACACGGCAATCATCGGGGAAGTTTTTGAGGTTTCCAGATAAACCGGCAGTGCAAGGGTGTCGAATGTCTTAATAATGGGTGTAGTGGAGAGTTGTTTAGAATGGCCAGAATTTCCGTGTTTCACTCTAGAAGGGGCAAACAAATTCGCTTGCTTTACAATTTAGAAACTAATTCATTGTGTTGTGCTCCGTGGTTGTTTGCTTGGCGCTGAAACAACTGAAATCATTAAAAGTTATTAAAGGAGACACATGCGCATGCACACTCATAAAGGCAGCGTGTTTATTAGTGTAGCGCTTTCTACTACGGGATGCGAGACTGCGCCACAATGCCCACACCGGCGTTTGCTGTTTATTATGGCGCATCACAGTGGGCAGTGAACTTTTAATTAACCGGTCGTCAAGGGCGCCCATAGCAAAGCCAAACGGAAAACAACAGCAAACCGTTCAAAGTTTTAAACCCGCCACACACACACACAAAGCCCACATGCACACACATGGTGGTTGGAAATCGCATCGCAGGCAGTAGTAATCCTTACGATTCGGGCCGGGAGCTGCCCGTGAAAGGGCTACGCGCGTACGCGTCAAGTCTGTGCGACGTGGGTTAGAATGCTACGGGGAAAAGCTAATTTCATGATAACACAGAGTTCCCCCCCTCCCCACACACACATACACAAAAGCGCGTACCGCCAGGGCACGACTTTGTGCATTTCCGGCAAACTGGACTACTGTTGTCGGTTGTCTGTTGTCTGTTGTCGGCAAGCGGTGAAACCACACAATTCACAGCAAAGAGAAGGAGAGAGAAAGAGGGCGGGCCGATGCGCTGAGCTGGGATGTGATGTGTGCTTGCATCGGCATTAATTTTGTGCATTATTTGACGAATTTATATTTTAATTGCATGTCTATGTTTATTCAACACGCAACTCGCGCTCGGTCAGTGTTTTTGGTGCTCGGCAGCATAATTATCGCCCGGTTAGTGGAGCGCAATTGCGCCTGTCTCCCTTCATACCGCCACACACACACGGGTGCAGGGTGCAAAAGCCAAAATTAAACAATTGTTTCCCTCCACCACCACAACGAAAGAGCACGAAAAAAATAGGCAAGAAAAGCAGGGACATAAATTTGCCATTTCCCAAAAAAATAAATAATCATTTTAGCTAGATAATTATAATCCATAATCAAATTTGCGTTGTTGCGTTGGCGCCCGGCCTTTGTTTTCTCACGGATCATAGGGCAGACGCACGGGCAAATAGAACCTTTGGGAGCGTTTTGAGCTTATTTAATTATGTGCAGTCCAAATGGGTCCGGAGTTTGCTGCGTGGGAATGCAAACTAATGCATTTCGTGTTTGTCATGTGCGTGTGTGTATCGTTGGTGTTGGTTGATGGTGTTAGCTGGAGGGAGATGTAGAAGAAAATTGACACAATTGTGGTTTCCAAAAAAAAAGAAACAACGTCAATCAGCGTTTATTGATTTTGAAGCGCTGCCCTTAACCGATCCAATTGAATTTGTATTGATTTTGTCTAGATTTTTCTTCCCCTCAGAACTCGTTATATTTTTAATTAGGTTTAGGATAAACCTAGATAATTATTCTCAGCTTTCATAAATCGTTCCATATGTAAATGTGTCTGTGTTTTGGGTTTTTTTTTCTCTTTTCCAGATGATAATGAAAGCAATACAGTATTCGCTGCTGGCAGCGCTGGCCCTGAAGCTGCTGGGGGTGTGCTATGGGTGCAAAATTTCCGAGTACCCGTGCAAGGGCGGGGCCAGCTGTGTGCCGCTGGACAAATACTGTGATGGGCGCGATGATTGTGGAGATGGCAGCGACGAGCCGAAGCTATGTACAGGTGAGTTTATGTTCGTTTGCAATTGCAGTTATTTAAAAAAAATATGTAAAATATATTTGGTTTGAGTTATTTGTACATTTTTAATTTAAGTTAAGCTAGAACATTGATTCTTTTTTTATGACGTTAAGGAGTCTAAAGGTCAGCTAGTCTTTTTGTTACTGTTACGAAAACATGTCTTCGTAAAATTCGACTCAGCTATTCAAGAGTAGCGAGGACTTTGGCAATGTTTCAAGGGTATCACTAACGAGTCGTGTAATTTCAACGGAAACCATGTCATCCATCGTAATGCCTACGGTTATGGTAGCGTATGACTGACTGACAACAACCAGTGTACTGTATTTCTTTTCGTATGTGCAGCAAACACACAGGACAAGTGTCTTAGCCATTCCGGCTTAAGAAATCACAAACTGGGAAGTTTTGTTGTATGGCACGTGCTTGAACTTTTTTTTTCATAACAAAAAATGAGTTTAAACAACAGTACAGTCCATCAAACGAATGTGCAGGTCAAATGTTTTCGTGCTTTTTGGTTTATTTTTGTAACATTTTGTACATGTTTTCTTACTTCATATGTTATTGTTTCCCAGAAAAAGCTCTAACATGGCTAAGATGAGCATTAAATTAATAAAAACCGGTTTGTCTTTTTTCGCTCTATAAACTTAACTCGAAAGGAAACAATTTCTCCACATCGGTATTAAAAAATTACAACAAGCAAACCCCTTTGGATTCGCCTTGCAACGAGCGCTAATTAATTTACGTCACGGCTAGGCGCTTCAACACGTTGGCTGAATTCATTTTGTGCCCCTGTCGTGGTCGACCCACAACATTTACCACCGGAAAACTAGCTCATTTCATTTAAAGAAATTAAATTTAACTCTCCAACCCCGATGCTGCCGTGTTGTTTCTGGCTCTGGTTGCCCTCGTGTTGTTGCTATTTTCTACCAACCACCGGGCGTCTCCATCGCTCACGCGCTACCTGGCGCCTCCATCGATCGAGGAAAAGTTTCGCTGCCACCGGGTGTTCGGGTGTTTGCTTTGATAGCTCTCTTTCTCGTTCCTTTTTTTTTTTTGCTTTCCACTTTGTGGCCAATATAATTTTCCTACACCGGTACAGCCTTTCGTCGTGACCAGCCATTTACTTTTATACAACCTGTTTCTACTTGACCGCACTACTATTTTCTTTCTCCCTTATTTTCACTACAGTGTGCAATCGGACGTACTACGGTGATATAGGGCGAACGTACACGCTCACGGTACCGCCACCGCAGTGGAACCGGCTGCCATTTCTCTGCCATCTTACGTTTACCGCTTCCGGTCACGAACAGGGTGACATCGTGCAGGTAAGTTTTGTCATTGCAACGAGGAGGGGGATGGGATGCTGAAACCACGTGGCGGGCAAGCGGCAAGCTGAAGCTCATGGAGGTCATCGCTAATTTATCTGCTGGAGGGATGAAATATTATTTTTGCAATGGCACTTTTAGAAGCAGCGAATGGTTAGTGCAAGTGTTGTCTCACGATTAAAACGGATGGACAGTTGGCGAGAAGAGAATCTGAGAGACATTTGCAGTGAAAGCAAGTTTGATGGCATGTTAAGAAAATTGATGTATGCTGGAAGCTGTAAAAGTAATAAAAATGGCTCGTCTTAAGACGACAAGCTTGAATGAAACCTATCAAGTTTGACTTGGTTTTTTTAAGTAAACTCAACTAAAGAAGAAGTTATAGGATAGAACTCATATGAATCAGATTTGTTATCTACAACTAAAAGACCTTGTCATCTACAGTTTGTTTCATTTTTAGTTTCAATCCATTTCTTTTGCTTCCTTACTCTTTGAGCGTTGCAACATGCAATTAAGCTATCCAGTACATGCTGCCTCTTTTATTACGTGATGGTGCTAAAGCACTACTGTACATGCTTTTTCAAATCACCACTCTCCGCGGGAAACTTTTCCAACTGTTACTCAATGAGGTCACGCACTGAATGCACTGCACGCCACAACGAGCTTGTGAAAATCATAGAACAACTGACGCAATGTGCATGTGGAAAATATGTTTTTTAGGTAATATTTTGCACAAAGAAATGGATTGTGCAAATGTCAAACAGATAAGTGTCAAGGCAAATATGAAAACTGAATTTAGTACGTCTTTATCGCTAAAAGAAAAAAAAAACACTAATCCATCCATGCAAGTAGCCTATAAGCTATGTATTATGTGTACTTTTACAACTAATCACGGAAAGCTCACGTGCCTAGCAGGCCCCTCCTACCCTGCGAACGAACAAACAGTAAAGAGTGGCAAACAATATAAAGTGCTCATCGGCCGCTATTTCGTCAATTGAACTAGCATCTCTTCAAACGACTGCCAAAAAATCAACGATGACGACAGCGTCCTTATCCTAATGCCTGAAGTGAGAGAAGAAAGCGAGAGAGGCTCAACACAAATACTTCCCTGCCCTGATGAGCAATCGGTATGATGTGCTACACAGATATCGATTCCAATTTGGTGCCCTCACCTTTCCGCACAACCAACCGAAAAGCGTTTGATTCCAGTTTCCGTAAAAACTAATATCGATTCCTGCACGGATCCGGAAGTCGATTCGGGTTTGCTTTCATCCCCCCGCAAAGGCAAAGCAAAATCCAGCATCCACGACTGCACGAGACTTGAGATGAGATGTTCTTCTTGCTTTCCTTTTTTTTGTTGCTTCTCTCTCCATTACACACACACACACACACACGTGCGCGGTCACAGTGTACGGGAACGGCCGTATGATTTGTTTCAAGAGCTTCCCTGAAGTGGTGGCGCATGGGGCGACGAGCACACGCTTCTCAGCATGCTTTCACTTCCGCCTTAACTGTACACGCTGCCGAGCTTCAGTTCAGTTCCTGCGGCGCAGTGGAGCAGGGGAAGGGGGGAGGGGGAGGGGGAGAGCAAGAGAGGCAGAGGTTTTTGTGGAGCTTCGGGGTACTGCTTCGAGCATTAAACAAACAGCAGATAAAAGCGATTTCGCTTTGTGTGTGAATCGTGCGATTTGCCGTAATGAAGATTTTCAAAACCCTCGCCCGAAAGAACCTGGAAAACGGGGGAACCGGTGGCCCAATGGGGGGGTACGCGGCACGGCTAAAAAGGTACCACTGACAGCAAACCGGAGCAAACGGATAGGTTTAAAGGGAAAGATATCTTTTCAGCATTGCGGCACTGTGAATTCTAAATGCAGTTCCTTTTCGTGCCGTGTCGGTGGTGTCTTTCTTCGCGTGCGTTTGCTCAGCAATGTGCTGACGCTGTTGTGCTGACAACCCAGCGGGTTTTCGGTTCCAGTTTGCGAGACGAGTTTAGAGAGCGGTGAACCAGTTCCGGTGAACATTCCGTAAAATGGGGAAGCGAGCAAGAAAGAAAGAGAGAGAGCGCCGTCGTTGATTCGTTGAACCTGTTTTTTGTGCATGTCGTGTGCTCCATTCCAAACGGTGGCCAATCAGTGTGCCGAATGATGCCCGCTGGTCTGAGATACCCTTCAGCGTCTCCTGAATCAAAGACACACACACACACAGACAAAGAAACGTACGCGACCCGCAGACCTTCCAGAAGGACATCAAGAACGACACTGTCTTCAAGCGCGAACTTTCGTTCGTATTCGGCAAACTCTTTCGTCCCAGGCAGGCAGCTTCAAAGCAGCGCACACAACAATGTGCTGAACCAGAACAATTGAAACGAATAAATCCTGCTTTGTCTCCCGCTACCTCATCGTCAGCGTTGATGAGACTAACGAAATGAAGCACCCATCAAGGACTGGTGCGGTCTGGGACTGTGAATGCGTCTCTTGGCATTATCGCCCTCGCCCTGAGCTTTGCGCCCATAGCCTACGCTCAGTCTTTGCAACGAATGATATGTAAATGCGGCCCGCTGAATAGACAGCATTTAAATTGCTAATCAATCGGCAGGTTACGCAAATCGCCCGGGTTGAAATCGCTCCCTGCGATACCTGGGCGGTGCGAGCCAGGCCGTAACTGGCACGGCTCTTAATTAAATAACTGGCACGGGGCATCATTCAGTGTCGGGCAATCGTGGCATTCTTATCATTCACCCACCACCCAGCAGCAAACCAAGCAAGTGCGAGCGATTTAAGCGAGAACATTCCGGAGTACAATAGAGGCGTGTTAGTAATGAGCATAGTTTGGAACTATTGTAATGCGGAAAGTGTGGAGAAATGAGCGATATTTTGAACTGCGAATAGTTGGGATGGATTCCACTCAGAGGACGATTTGGTGAGATGAGGTGTTTTTCCCTTTAAATACAGTCGTTGCTGCCAAATGTTTACTCTAAAGCAGGGCAAATGTTTACAAACTTTTCAGTTCGCAGGCCACATTGCTTCACTTATAATGTTTAAATTCATCTAAAATCATCATGGTATACCGTATACGATCGGTAATCCACACTTGGTTGAGTGCGGATTATCGAATGACGTTTTTAGGTGCTTTTTTAAACTTCTCATTATTGCCTTGAGTTCATGAGTTAATTAAGCAGTGTTTTTATTCGTTCTCATACTTTCAAGACTTTCAAGTGGGATGCTTTCAAGACAATTGCCGAAACAAAATGAACTTTGAATGAAAAGAATTGGACTCTATAGCATCCTTTTTGGACCAATCCAATAGGAATTTTCAATGAGTCTGTCTAAAAGCGGGCCATCCAAATCCAATTCTGGTCATATAAAGTTGATATCCCATAAGAAAGTGTCAAAAAAGCTTCCCACAGCTATAAAAACCCCCGAAAAATCCTAAATAAATCATACATTTTCGTGTTTTACTAATAATGCCTATAATTAAAAAAAAGGAAGATATTTATCTTTTTAATCATAGTTTTCTACTTTTGACCGAGCACTGTTCACCTCATAAATTTGATTGTCAAAAGTGCGGATTATTGGAAAAGGGATTACCGAGCGTATACAGTACACAGTCTAAGACACAGTGGTGGATTAAAGCCACAATTTGGTGGCAACGGCTGTTAAGGCAATAATGAAAGATAAATGATTTCCAGTACTTAGATACTATGGTATGGTAGTGCCCTCTGGGAGGTAAAAGGTGACACTAATCTATACCCAAAAAATTACATATTTCCTTTTAGAGTCCAATATACGTGACTTACTTGCTAAATCTAAATAGTTGATTTGTTCAAATTGTTCATACATTTTAATTAATTAATAGTAATCTTATTTTCAAAGCAAAGAGATACTCCCCGTACACCCAATAACGCTTTTTAACGACCCCCCCCCCCCAAAAAAACACATTCATTGAAAAGTTAGCCGCCTGGTAGGATTAGGTGCTTGTTGCCTAATTTATCAAAACCCTCGGACAATCAGGCCCTGCTCGACCCTCGGCAAAAAAGGTAACAATGGGTCAGCACCAACAACTTTGACACTCATTTTTCTTCTCAACACGCCCCTTTCGGTAAACCCGTTTTACTCTACAGAGAGTGTCGCAACACCGTTTGCTCGACCCTTCTAGTCTGTGTCTATTTATCTAAATTTAGCTAATTAGCTGATGAAACGCGTGCTGCACTCATTATCGCTAAGTATCTGCCACAAACGTTTATCATCAACAGCATTGGACAGAACTCTGTGTGTGTGTGTGTGCACTAACATCAGAAGGAAGATTACGAACACTACCCACGCGACCGGGCTAGGGACTGGCACGCAATGTGGATGATAAGTAATGTCCTTCCGCGCTCTCTCGCTCCGTGATTTCTTTTTCCTTCGCTCGTGATCATCGGCAATAGTTGGGCGGACGAAATCAACATTCACCATTCAAACAAACAGTCAGCATTCGGTCAGCAACAACAACGACAATGGCACTGGTGACGGGTACGACGACTATTCGGTTACATCATCCAAGAAACTATCCACCGTCCAACGGTGAAGGTGGGAGTTGCCGGCTCCCCACGGCATGTGACACTTTGTGCGCTGTCGCTCATTAATCAGAGTCAGGGAGGCGTTCAGTGTTTCGGAATTTCGGGCCAATGTTTTATGAACCCCCTGCCATAGTGCTGTATTGTTGCTTTTGCTTGGTGCTTGGGGTCAAAACAACCTTGCCTAAACTGCTCCCATTTTAACCCTGCTGACAGCGGTGAACGTGACCCCGGAACCGGTTGAGTGGTTCGGTGGTTGGCACGCGAGCAAACACTTACACCCGTTACTTGCGCTTAATTAATTACTGTTCAGCTCAGTTCAGCTGCTGCGCAGCTCTCGGTTGGATTTATGTATATTTTGGGCCAGAGGGCTCAGGTGCAACTCATCACAGTTTTTTTGGTCCTTTGGTCGTTATTACTAATGTTTTAAGATGATGTCTAACATTCCGAAAGCTTCCGTTCTGTGCCTTGCAAAAAAAAAAATAATACAAACCAGCTACCATTTGCTACCAGATGGCGCTTCTGTTCCCGTGTCAAAAAACATCCCAAATGACCTAACGGGGAGGAGTGCCTGCTCACAGTGCCGTTTTTCCAGGGCCAACTTTTCCTCAACCAAGCAAAAAAAAACCCCAACGCCGCCTTTGTTGTTTTATTACGCTGCTGTAGAATTTGTGTATGTGTGTGCCTGTTGGGGAAGGAGCTGGCCTTTGTTTGTTTGCTTGTTTGTTCGCACGGGGGTTTGTTGTGTTTTTGTTTGGAGTGTTGCTGTAAGGATGCCCTCAGCACCAAACTGGGCTGGCAGTTGTTGGGGGTGGATCGTTCATTCATCTCGAGTGTGTATTTGCTCGGTGCGCTTCTTTCGTGCCGGTAAGAATAGGCAAAGCAGGAGTCAAACCATGGTACGGAAATAGCACACCACAACACCATCGCGAAGCCGAGCGCTCAAGACGGTTCAGCCGTTCCAGGAATTCGAAGAAGGACCCGAGGAAGCTTCATGAATGGGTGAGTGTTCCCTTCGACCTGGTGGTGGCGTGGTGTGGCAAACTCTGGCCATTCTCTTTTTAAGGGATTTTAATAATAACGTCCCTGGGAGTGTGCGTGTTTTTCTTTCTCCTGTGCGCTGGGCTGTGTTTTTACTGCCTACTGTATTACTTCTCCAACTGCAAAGGCACGTGCACGCGCCGAACTAAACAATAGGCCCAAGCAAAGGCGAACAGGGGGGATGTCTTCGCTCCGAGCGGGGATGCTCCTAAAGGGAATAGAAAGTTAGCCCGACGGGCACGAGAGAATGTCCACCGTTTCGTTCCTATTACGATCTACCTCTAATCAACTTTCCCTGTTTTGTACGAACCCGCCACACCCGAAGGTGCGGGTCCCATGCCTAAAGGAACACGATCGTCTTATAATAATCTTCCACTATCTGCACCAGCCTTGCCATTGTTTCGCCGGCTCGCTTCGCTAGCTCGTTGACCTGCTTTTGCGCCTTCTTCCCGGCTCCGGGCCCAGTGGTGCAAAAACTAAGGAAAATCATCACGCTCAAACCATTGAGTGACGGCTGCTAGTGCTGCTGCTGCTGCCGCTTTCTTTCAGCATGGGCAGTTTGGGGTACAAAATTAGTTGCTCTCTGTTATTTGCGGAAGGACAGGACGGCTGAGACGTTCTGTGTGAGGGCTGGTGCGGGACCAGCATCTTGTGCCACTTCTTTGCGCTCTGTTCTGGTATCTTCCAAGGCGCCTGGGAGGGAAGTTAATGATGATACGGCCCAACCGCTTGCCCTGACAGCTCAGTGGCCGGTCAGTGGAGAAGGATTCGTTGGGTCAAACGGTGCCCGGGTTTTTGTCCATCATGCGTTGAAGGTTTTCGGTGGGATTGGGGCTGCTTTTGGGGAGGGAATCCAGAGGGTCGGATAACCGATGGCGCTTAAGCGTTTTTCTACACCCACTTCCCACACGGCCCAGCAGGGCTGGTCGCTTCGGTTGACAGTTTTATTTCCTTCAACTTGTGTTTCTTGTTGAGGGTTTTTCTTTTGTTTTTATTGTGCACATGAATTCCAGGCGGGGAGTGAGTTCGATGCCACACAGAGCGTAACTTTCTTTCCAGCGTGGGAAAAAAACCTCCCCAGCCAGCCGCAAAGTAAGCTTATCGCTGGAGCACAAGAATGGGTACTGTTTTCCTTTCATACTCCGAAGCTCACGATGATGAACATCGGGACATTTCATCCGTCAGAAAGGAAGGAAAGTCCTTCGAGGAACTCGTCAACGGGCAAGAAAAGCTAACGTTTTTGTTTTATCAACAACTGTGCCCTCGTAAAGCCGGCCATTGTTGAGCTGGGCGGTAGAGGATTGAGCCCTAATCACAGTGTTGCAACCCGTACTGAACATAGAAACACACATAGAGAGAGAGAGAGAGAGAGAGAGAGACAAAGGCGTCCAGTGTTTTCTCTGTTTGCTCTTTCCCTTTTTTTTGAGAAGTCAGATTTAATTTGACGAGCCTTGGCCTACAAAGACGCTGGGACATGGGAAAAGAAGACATACAAAAGCAAAAGCACAAGAAAAACAAAGCCCTTTCTCTTCTTCTCTCTCTCGCACACACACGCTCTATGAGATAGTGGAGCTTTCTCGTCTCGCACACCTTCCCCAATAACGCTGCCAATGTATTGACAGGTGCGGGTTTTGCCATTCACACAAGACCAAGACGCATCCGGAGCGCTGGCAAACGTGCCCTGTGTGTGTGTGTGTGTTGTGCTTTATTATTCCAAAACCGCCCAGCAACAACAGCACGCACCACCCAGCGAGGTCCATTGATTGAAGATCCTTTTAAGATATGTACGATGAAAAGATTAAACGTGCTGCTTTCCCACTGCCACCGCAAAGCTCGTTTGTGCTCGCACCGGGACATGGAACCACCTTGTACTGACAATCTTCCTTGGCTGGATCTGTTTCCCTGTCTTGGAGGAAGAACAAGGAGGATGATGATCAGATTGTGTTGGGGGCTAAGGGCATAAATTAAACTGGCATTCTTCGGAGATGCTTCTGACACGCAGACATTTCATACTAACTGGCACCCCGAAGGCGATTGTTTTGCTTGGGAACGGTTTTTGCAAACCTGGGAGCCTGGATAAAACGATAACAAAAGGGATATGGTGCCACACATGTGCATGTGTCGATTGTAAAATGTTTCTTTTGGAGACAAAACAAACTAAAATTTGCTGCTTTGATTTCCTTCCTTTGCAGATCATATTCGACAAATTCACCGTCGGCCGGTTCGACGAAGGGCTGATCGACCCGGACATGGATTCCAATGACGCGAGCCTTACCAGCGGGGGCGATTTGCCAGGCTGCCCGGAAGGATTCATGCAGGTAAGAGTGCTGCGAATGGCATTATAGGGATATTTTGGAATTAAAATTGTCCTAAAAACTTCATAATATACAACTAAACTTCCAAATTAAAACATGACTTATACCCTTTGATTCCACATTACAGCTGGCAAAAGCTTGCCCCAATTATCAGAGTTTACACTAGCACACTTCTTGGCAAGAGATTTAAACTTATCAACTCCATAAATTGATGCACACGGTAAAACGGCGTTTTGTTTGCAGCAGTAGATTAAAACTTTCCAGCTCAGCTTTCTCTCCCTCTGATCGCCTCAAACCAGACATGTAGCTGACAACTCAATTAGCTTCGTAAGTACTCCGGCACACACACACACACACAGGCCCTTGCAAGCGGACTGTATCGATGCCAAAAAGTACGCGCACTCCGGTGCTGCAAGTACCGGACCAATCCGGACCGAGGGCCAATCGTTCATCCGAAACTGCAGCCAGTCGTCGCTCAGCCTTATCGCAAGCTGACAAAACTTTCGTGCCCGACATTGCACGCTCCAGTGTAACGCTTTGCCCCGGGAACTACCTAAGCCCAAGCATCACTCGAACCAATTGCAACTGCCAACGGGGGGGGGGGGGGGGGGAAGTTTTACATGTTATTGCTTACATTCGTTTGCGTGCGAGCGGACAGGGAGCAGCTGCAGAACCTACCTGCTGCCCTCCTTCCGAGCCACTTCCTTTGCGCAAGTGGTTTCCCTTCCTTCCTTAAGCCTGAGCCTGATAAAAGGACTACTACTCACATTCGCAGACGGCTTAACTTTTGTGAAGTTTGTTTAGCCGAGCCGGGCCAAAAACGGACCGATCCACTCCGGAAGACCAACCCCGACCGACCTGCCGACTAGCCGATCAATGTTTTTCCTTCGGCAGCGAGGAAATGGGAGTAGCCACAGATGCGCCCATCGTCCAGACAGTGGGGCCTGTGGTTTGTTTGACTCGTTTTGCTCCATCTGTGGGCAATAGAAATTGGATTTAAGCGGGCGATTGGTTGATTTTTGCGGAAGGCAACGATACTATTACGTTGGATTAGTGGTTTGAGTGAGCAGCTGAGTTAGGGGCACTAGTGTGGCAAGTTTGAAACAAACGCTGGAATTGCAGTTTCATTTCGCACTGTTAGCTTTTGACTGTCTTTGTCCTTAGAACTAATCGGGTATAATTCATGATTCGATTATTCAACGAATTTACATAAAACAGAAGACTGCCACAGAAACGCAGCATTCCCATGTCATATGCATCGTCCCTCAATCAGGGTGCCCCTGACCGCTCGGGATGTGTTTCGTGCCAGCGCCTGTCACTCAAACAATCAAACTGCCGAAGATGACTCCAATGCTGGTAGCGTTTGTTCGTTACCGAATCCTTTTTTTCCCCGGTTCCAATCGGTTGCTGCTTTTTTTTTTTGGTTCCATGAAACGGGCAAATAAATTTCCCCAAAACGTGTGCCCATGCATCAATCAATGTCTGACAGTAACGTAACATAGGGTACATTCGATCGTTCCCTTGCTCTATATCGCTCTTTTCCCTCTTCCAAAATTCAATAAAACACGAACCCAACCTGCTGGAGAGACGGGTTTTTTTTGGGTTTCACTGGAAACTGTTCCCCTTTCCCTTTAGGATGACGGAAACTCTGCCAAACACTCGCATTAAACTCTTTATCTATTTTCTTTCCCCTTCCTCTCCCTCACAGCTCAGCGAACTGGGACGCCCATTCACCGGTGGATCTTGGTGCGGGAAGGCTTCCGGTCATCAGCTGTACTTCAGCGAAACATCCACGGTGACAGCATCTGTCAAGGTAATTTAAACTTCACTTGCAAACAGGCGCACCGGGAACTTTGGGTCTGCTTTCCTTGACATCGTCTCCCAAGGTGGTCGTCGCCGTGTGTGTGTGTATGTGTGTTTGGTCGCTTCGCCAGCGTGTACGCTTGTGTGCCGTGGAAAGGGGGGGTTTGGGAGTTTTATTTTCATTTCCGGTTACGTCGGGATTGTGAACTGCAGCGCACGGGCTAAAACCGAACCGAGCGAACGTCTAAACACACACACACACAACGTGCCTTCCCCTTGAACTGTTCCATTTCCTGTACAGGAGCGCATTCCCGGAAGGGTTACCGCCGTGAAGGTCTGCCGGGGCAAGCTGGACAACCATTCGACAAGCGGTGAAAAACAATTTCCCCCGGTACCACGAAAGCAAACCTACGGTACGACAGCCATCTAAAGGGCTAAAGTCGTGTGGTGCTGTGCTTTCGGTTTACCTCGAACCACCTTCAGGAACACTCCCTTCAAACCGCCGCGATGAGTCTTCGTTTGCTTCCTTTTGCTTTTGTCCCATTCTTACTGCTGCTTACAGTGCCTTCGTGTGCCGAGGTTGCCACCCGGTGTACTTAATGTCGCGAATGTTTATTTATCAACCAGCGAACAAACTCAACTGAACCGAACCATGACCATGGTTCAGCGGGAGAAAGTCAGGGGGCAGTATCAATCTTTCTCTTTCGCTCTGCTGAATGTATCGCTACTTGCAATTCGGTAAATCGTGTTGAAAAATGGCCACGAATCGGGAAGCAGCACAGGGTGCGGGGGAGGACATTGATAACAACGAAATGGAAAAGGGGATGCCACAGGAGGCAGATGCCTTCTTCACATGACAGCGAGATGAACGAACCAGTGGTGGGACTAAAGGGGGAGAGCAGGGAGCCAAAAAATTGGAGGAAAAATACGGATCACTCATGTGCACACTGTTTATCCGGTTCTCTCTGTCTCTCTCTCTCTCACCCATTCGCTTTACTCTCTTCTTCTCATGCTCGCCATCGGTATCGGAACACAAAATTTACTTCCAGCATTTGTACTCGGGAGACTCGGGGACCTTGGGACCTGGGGAGCCGAGTTGTAAGGATCAGCCCGACGTCGACGGGAAGGCACACGGACGTCAGCAGCAATCGAGTGGAAATATACATTTTCATTATCTTTCCATTCCACACTCGTTCCTCCCACCTCCCCCCTTACCCCGCTCTCGATCTGCCTGGCCCACTTGGCGGTATGGTGATTGGTGAAAACTCTTCAACCGTGCCATACACCCGAGCGACCCGAGCGAGAAACAAAGCATTGGTGGGAGCTTTTTTATTTCGTGGGTGTGTGTGTGTGTGTGTGTTTTGATTTCGGTAAGCTCAGCATCCGATGCCAATCCCAAACGGTGCTGCTTGTGCCCCATTTCTGCTTCATTGGTTTGGGGGGCGCTGATCTCAATCATCTTTTCTGCCGAGAATTCATACCAATCAGAGCATCGGGCCGTTTTTCCTGCGTGGTTGGGGAGCGTGGGGCCAAAAGCTTTCACCTGCTTCTCGGCTGTCTCGGAAGCATTGAGTAAGCGAAATTCTCTAAACACGCTACGCTTAATGCTCCATACACAAACCGAGAGGGGTGGGAGAGAGAGAGAGAGAGAGTGGGCAAATGCGGGCACTTTGGCCGGAATTATGAAAGAAGAGTCTGAGTTGCTTTATCGTATTTGAATCAATTTTCGAATCAATTGTGCACACTGCCAATCAGCATCCGCTAACATGATATTAAGCTTTTTTTTCTTCTTAAAATATCTTAAACGACATGAAAGGAAAGTATTGGCGGGGCATTAATTCTGCTCAGTTTAGGTAATAGTTGATTTTTAGCTCCATTAGAGCTTAAAGCGGGCTGTTTTGTTTGGTGAAGAGATAGGTGAGTGATGGTTGAAGGATGAACCTGATTGATTAGCTATCATGAGCAGAGCTGTGAGTAGGGCATTTGCAATGAATTTCGCTGATTGGAGCTTTGATCGTAGAATGGCAAGCGTTTCGTTTGGTAAATGGATTGAAGCAACTGCTACCCAGCACTTACTGCGTCGAAGTAGGTACTGTATTGATTCCAGGGTCGGGACAAGTTCGTGCTTCGTTCTTTGATAGAGCAAGGTTTAGGTACAGATTTTGAATCAGAATAAAGAAGGTGTCCTTGTGGACGGCCTAAAATAACTTACGAGCTGCGATGCGTACAACATGCATGACAGTGAGATAACCGTACATCTCGTATAGCTAGTCGTTATAACGGCTCCTCCATTGTTCTTCCACACATACGGGGCCAAAGATCCTTCTGAGCGCGGCCAGAAGGGTTTCGTCAGATTTGGACAGTGCCCATAACTCAGAGGCGTATGGGAGCACCAGTACTATATAGATACTATATAGTCCCAGCTTCGTCCGTCGCGACAGGTTCTTTGAGGTGAACTGATTTTTCAGGCTGTAGAAAGACCAGTTGGCAGCTCAGCTATCATGCTGTTGTCATTGCTGTCCTTTGACCAGGGATAGTTGATTTCTTTGACGCCTTCAAAAGTGCGTTCTCCCATTTGCACGTCATTGGCAGATGAGGTAGGATTGGTATCAGTACAGCATTAATTACAAGACCTCTATGGGTTGATAATCAGTTCCAGGATTGGTGTAAGTTCTGTATGAGTTCTAGGGCCTGTGAAGGATCAGAATCGAAAGAGTTGTAGGACTGATATTGGTTTGCGATTGGTTCTAGGACTCAAAAGAATACAGCAGGATTCTCAAGGCCGATATGGGCTCGGGATCAGTCCCTAGCCCGACAAAGGTTCGGAGTCAGTTCAAGGACAATCATGGGTTCAGTATCAGTTCTTGAACCGATATTAGTCGGTATGAGATCAGAATCAATACCATCAGCAATATTGGTTTGGAATTGGTTGCAGGACCCATATGGATGTAGCAACTTTCCCAGCGTCAGTAGAATTTAGAGATGACTTCTAAAACCTGTTTGAGTTCGTGATCAATTCACGGACCGATATAAGTTCTGAATCAACTCCAGGACCGCTATGGATCCAGTAACAGCTCAACAAACAGTAACTGTTGACGATCAGTTCGATGGTCGGTACGAGTTCTGTATGCAAACTTCCTCTATCGATACGTGTTCTAAATTAATTCGAGGACCGGAATAGAGGCAGGACCAGTTTCGAGATATGAATGAGATCAAAGTCAGGACTTGTATGCAGTGAAGATCAATACCAGGACTGGTATGGGTTTGATGTCGGTTCAAAATCGGTGCCACGCTAATGGTTCTCAATAAACTCCACTCTTGTGCTCTATGAATTTTATAGAAAAGAAACCTGTTTCAAACTCTCTGAAGGTTTTATATACTCCTAAAAGTATGTTGCGTAAGACTGCAATCGTGCTAAGTTAACTAGTTCATGCAACAGTCTCACATAGGTAATTATAACCAAGTGCAGTAAGTGTTGTACAAACAACCTTCTAGTGCACCAAGGATAGTTCATATATTCGTTTAAACGACCGTTTTGTAACACACCACTAATCTGATCCTTCTCAAACATTGTGGGGTTGTTCGATGCCGGTTAGTTTCTCGTTACACGAAACTTATTACTTCCCGAAAAGCCTCTTCACAGACAAAGCTTTTCCAGGTGATATAACCCTTGCACTACATGCATTATGGCACAGCAATACGATGCCTGAGCCCAATCGATTGACAATCATGTTCGTACATGATTGTAAATAAAAAAATGGGGTAGAGGAAACGCAATTCATCTCCCGCTATTAAAAATTCTGTGGACACATTTTCAGCAACCTCCAGCAGTATTGCTTTACAAATTATGCATCCGTTTGGTAAAAATAAAACAAAAAATCCTTACCCTTGCCAAATTGACACCCTGATGGGCAATGTAGTGCGGAAGTTTGTTGCTGTAGAGGAGGGGATCGATCCGTAGCATGAAGCATATAAGCGAAGCAAAACAAAAAAAAAACACCTGCACAGACACGAAACAACCATTCAGTGTATCATCTGACAAATGAAATGACAAAAAATGGGAATATATACCCATACGTTTGTGTGTATGATGGGAAACTGGGACAGCATCCAGGGAGTAATACATACACACACACCAACACATACATACCAAAAATAATCCATTCTGCACACCTTGCTGAATTACCGATTCGCAGCACTGTGTGCTCCACTGTCCTCAAGGGACCCACACGCGGGGCGGTTTGGTTGGTCCGTAACGAACCGAAACCCCGGGAAATGAACGAACACACGTTTGCAATTATTGTTCCGGGGGAATGAATTCCCGGTTTCCCGTTGCTCCCGTGAATGCTGAATGCTTCCCCCCCTTACCTTCCTTCCGCCGTGTGTTTTTGTTGTGTGTGTGTGTGTGTGTGTTGTGGGCCAAATATCAGCAACATATCACAGTGGCGGTGCTTTGTGCTTCCACGCTGCGCTTGCCATTCATTCAGTAATGAGAGCAAAGGAAGGAACAGAAGCAAAAACAGCACCAAATACCCACACACACACACACACACACACACACACACACACACACACACACACACACACACACACACACACACACACACACAGAAGAATAGTATCGGAGAGAAAGCTAATGGAGTCCCGCGCGAAGACTCCCGGGAGGAATTGCAACAAAATGAGCAAACGGACAGAAACGACACGACAGCAAAGCATGGGAAGTGGGAATTGGAGGGGAAAGGGAGTACCAACATTGCACATAACTCACACCGTGGCAAGAATGTGGATCGTGTGGTATGTATGACCGCGTCCGGGACGGGAGTGCGAAGCAGCAAAACCACCCGAAAAAAAGGGGAAACATTTTCACTCTGCGGCGAGAAGAATTGCTGTCTGCGGTGATGTACTGCAATATTGTTTCTCACCCTTTGCAGCGGAAAGGGGAATGGTGATGATGAGGGAGGGAGCGAGGGGGAAGTGGTTTCGCGGAAAAATACACACGATTGCAGTAAAAACTCCAAGGCGAAAACCTTTCCCACGTGAGCGAAGTGAGTGTGTTTTCCTTTCGGCATCCCAAATTCACACATGCATGCATTTTCATCATTTCCTTTCCGCTGTTCTCCCTCCGGCATGCGGCAAATTTATCAATGGCGTAGTAGGAAACAACAAGGCAGATCGGTTCGCTGGTTGATAGTTAGCCGAATGGGAATGCATCAGTCGAAATGGTGTAGGGTGTGGGGAAGAATGGTTGCATCTCGTTGCACAAATCTCCAAGGGTTTTGTGCCATTTTTTCGTCGAGTTATGCTTGCGGCTTGTTTCTTCTTCGCATGATTGTACCTTCGTTCGTGTGCTGTATCTACCAGTGCTGCATCTGCAGTGGAGAGGACCGAAACAAAGAGCAACAGCGAAGGGAAATAGTAATTTGAATTGGCAGCGGTAGCATATTCGCTACACATCCTCGAACATTTCGACCAGCAACCGATAACCTGGCCTTCATCGTTTCAGCGATATTTTGGGTTGAGGGGTTTTTTTGCGTGTGGGAAACGATGGAGTGAGATGAACGGAGCTTCTTTTGCAAACGGAGCAGATGGATGGAAAGAAAACTGTAAAAATGGCGATCAAGGGGGCGAAAAAATCCTCTCCTATGGGTGGCTGCATTGTGGGGCTTGTTGCAGCCAAATGGTGGTCATAAATATTGTCGGTTTTTCACTGATGGGAAGAAGAAGAAGAGACTTTTTTATGTCTTTTCATCACAGAAATTGAATCAAATTGTACATAAATTTAGGTTAATTTACTGCAAAAATTATTGTTATGACATGCTAGTATGACACAAACAATAATTGAGTTAAATAGAATAAAATAGTCTGGAAAGTCTCGCATTAGTAATGGTTAACAAATTGAAAGACTTTTAATATACGTTAAGGTCTTTTTTTAAATTATTTAAAAAAATATTGTAAGGGCCCAACCAGCCTGAGCCCACAACTAATTTCCTTGCAATATCCTACAAGAGAAACATATTGCATACTTTCAGGCGCTTTGATGAGCGCGTTGCAAATCGAAGGAAAATGTAAGCCTTTGCCTCCGATGTCTACGTTTTCATTAGAAAAAGGGACTAAATATAAAATAATACACCATGCTACAAGTTCTAAAATTTTAGCGAATCAGAATTAAGTCAGTTTTGTTTTTAAATTTATGTAAATCATTATTAAATGCTTATGTCTCCCTTTTTTTCTGTGAAATTAGTGATCTGTTGATGTAAAACATGAATTTGTGAACCATTTTCCTCAACGCACAAAATGCAAGAAGGCGATAAAGTTCAGCTTTTTTTGGGCACCAAGCTTAGCCATTCGCTCACCAGTGTGCAGCAGTAAGCTTATGCAGCTTGTCTGCCCTACCGTAACCCCACCCTTACGTTGCAAGCTTGTCCGCACAATCTGTTTGCTTTCTTTTTCGAATAACGTTTTTTGTGTATGTGTGTGTATGTGTGTGTGCGAAATGTGTATTCTTAACCATTTGCACAGACACAGGTTCTGGAGGTTCGTACACAAGGGACCGCTGCTTCCTGCAAGAAGCAGCATGGGTTTAATCGCATTCTTTACCATTGCTCGGTGTGCGCAGTACCGCTGCTGTTGCTGTTTGCTTACTAATGCCTGCCAACGGCAACATAACCTACCGCAAGCACGGCTCATCCGAGTATTGTCGAGTGTTGCGTGTACGCTCGACTTCATCCTGGTTGAAATGTTCCCTTTTGTGTGTGTGTGTGCAGGGAAATTTACTATCAGACACCGGAAAGCAGCAGTAAAGAGCAGTTATGCTTATGCAGTTTGGTTGCATTTGCTTCGTAGCAAGCGGTTTTGAAGGGCTTTTTTTAGAAACCGAGTGTTTTTCTTCATCTTCCCTCCTTCAAAAAAGAAAAATTCCATTCGTTTATTGGATTTGCATTCGTATCGAACGAATTGGAAACGAACGATAGCTGATACACAAGAGCTGAAGCAGAAGCATAGCATTCTTTTTTTTTGTTGGTGTGTGGCAGACACATTTTCCATTTGCCAATAACAAAAAACGAAAATCCCTCCTGTCCGGACTGGCCATTTTTGCGGCCATTTAGTGCAGAGCGTTACTGTTACTTTTTTGTGTGCCGTTTTCCGCAGAATTAGGAAGCCCTTTTTTGTTGGACGATGGCTGCTGCAGTACAACTCTCGTGCCACTGGTTTGTTGTGCATCCCCGTGCTGCAGGAGCTGCGTTTATGAGGCAGAAAAGGTTTTAAGATGCAGACAGAACCATGCGACAGAAGCAAGTTAGTAAAGAAATGGAGAGAAAATGGAAGACTAGCCCAAGAAGGAAGAGCGAGAGAAATGGTTTGCAACGGTTTGTAGGCATATATTGGGCTCGTAGCGTGTCGATTGAAATGCAATTATAAGTGTTTCGGTTTCCATCTTTCACACGCTTGAAGATAACTAAAAAAAAACGATTGAGCTCTTTTTTTTGCACAAGTCTGTGAGGATCACTCTTTACCGCATTTTGGGGTTTTTTTTTTTCACTCTCTCACATTGCTAGAAATACCACAATAACCTGTCGGCTCAAATTTGCATGCATTCGCCGGTCTGTGGCTGTGGTGCATCATCGGCTAATTGATAACACATGTGAGAAGGGATAATTGGATCCGGTTTTAGGTGGAACGGCTTTGCTCATCTTTCGTTTCCATGTACAGCTTGAAATTTCAAACCCAGAAAGCTTATTCGATCGGAAAAACTTTCCAGTGTTCTGAAAGGGAGATGTACTGCCTGGTCAATTAGGATGCTCTTTATTACAAGCTACTGCCGTAAAGGGAACTGCACGAGAAGAACTATCTTAAAATAGCTTCCAACCTGAAGGGCCGAGTTCAAGCCGTTTCCTTGTTCATTATTTCCTACCGACACGGACGCTGCAACACTGCTTCGAACACTACTAATTGAGGCGGTACTTTTCGTCTTAAGGAGTCTTCCCAGTAACCTCGTACCAGTAAACTCTTACGCAGGGGACATGCATTCGATCGATGCAACATTGTACTGGGGGGGTCTTGTTTCATTTGCAACTTTTACATTCGATAGCTAAACTTCCATCGAAAGTTGGTTTCGAATTTGATGATGCCTACGCCCCACACCGCGCAGGAAGGCACACGCACAAGGGCAACGATTGGGATTGGTTTGGCAGGCGCACCGCGAACGCAACACCCAAGTAGAAGTCATTAAACTAGCAGAGTATCATTTCAAGAGCGGCTTACCACCGGTGGGTGGGTGGTGCACCGTGGGGGGGGGGGAGAAAACTAATTAACAACTTTTATACCTTTTACATTCAGAAAGACTTTGAATTACGATGCTGTCGCTCGTGTCCTCTGGTGAACATTTCCATCCTCTAATGTGGCCGTTTCCCGGTTCCAGATCTCTGTCTAGTTTCTTGCAAACAGTGAAACCAATGTAGGATGTGCATGCACCAGCCAAACATGACTCCTTCAAAAGTGCATCTCACATCTTGGGCTATCAAATCATCTTCAACAACTTTCGAGCAGGTAGGGGTAGAGGTTCGGTGTGGGCTGCGGGCACGAGGTGAAACCTCAGTCAAGTTCAAAGAACTCGTTCGCCTGGAACGGCAATCAAAAGTTTACAAACATACCGCGGCACACGGGCTAGGCTCGCCTGGCGGTGGGCGGGATGGTGTTCACATGAACACAAACATACACACGCATACACAGCGGCTTGCAGAAGTTGTGAACGAGTCCGACATCTTCCGCAAGACCTCTTTTGCACGAGTGCTTTCGGAAACAAATTTGTAACCGTACAGTTTCTTAAGCCCCACACAACACGGGATGGCGGTGAAATGTATGCAAAAAGCTTAGCGCCTAACGATCTACCTGACATTGTACAGGTTATGGGCAAACGGTAACGATTACCCCTGGATGGTTTGTGCAAAGCGCCTGAAGGTATGCAATTTGTGTTACTAATGGTAATTTTTAAATAATTCGTGGTAGTTGTAGTACCTGTACCTGATACATGCTACCAAAATGAAATACTTACTTTACTTATCCGGCACTACAACCGCTTTGCGGTCTTGGCCTGCCTCAGGAGTGTCCGAAACCGCTCACGGTCTCGCGCCTTCGTCTGCCAGTCCGTTATCCCGGCCTTAATGGCGGACGCCTCCACGCCATCTTGCCACCTCAATTTGGGCCTACCACGCCTCCTCTGTCCTTGTGGACGGCCTAAAAAGACTTTACGGGCTGGGTCGTCCGTTTCCATGCGTATAACATGGCCAGCCCACCGGAGCCTGGCGAGCTTTATACGCTGTACGACAGTGAGGTCGCCGTACATCTCGTATAGCTCGTCATTATAGCGGCTCCTCCATTGTCCTTCCACACATACGGGGCCAAGTATCCTTCTGAGCATCTTCCTCTCGAACGCGGCTAAGAGGGTTTCGTCAGATTTGGACAGTGTCCATGTCTCAGAGGCGTATGTGAGTACTGGTACTATTGTGGTGATATGAAATCTTCTAACTACCCAAAAGAATAATGTGGCTTGAATTTGTGTAGTTACTTGGAGTTTATTTCTTCTATGTTAACTCGGGCAGCGTTTCCTCTTAGATCGGACTTTTGTTAATCATCCTAAACCTCAACTTATCCTTAATTTATACTCACTCGTTCGCGCCAAAATTCCTTAATCCTATTCCTCATTGGCTAATCCTAATTATCGCCTATTTTACTATTTCCTATTTCCTATCTTATGCTATTCTATTCTATCCTACGTGTAACCTTAATTGTAGATGTATGTGTGTAAATATATATATGCATAATAAAAATCTAACTATGTGTATGTGTGTAAGTGTATATGTGTATAATTTAAACCTAGCTAGCTATAATTATTCTGCGCGCGTTTTGCCTATCTTGCAGGCGCTACACCTCCCCCCTTTAGAAATGAAAAGCGTATGCTTTTCATCCCTTAATTAATCTATTTTTATGCACTGTACTTAGTTTGTTTGTATTTGTATTCTTTATTGTACAGTTAACATTATCTAACTTTACTACTATGTACGGTCCTAAGTATATCGGATCTAATTTTTTTTCTATTTTCGTTTTTTAGATAAACCGCATCTCCTATTTTTAAGATAAGGGGGTTTACATTACTATTTGCTCTAATCTGTCTTCTTTCTTTTTGCTCAATTAAATTTTTACGCGCTATTTCGTTTGATTTTTGCAATTTGAATTTAATTTCATTAAAATATGCATCATAATTGTATACTGGTTCAATATTACCATGGCATAAATCTTGGGGAAGAATTGCTTTTTTTCCAAATATTAATTCGTATGGGCTATAGTTCGTATCTGTATGAGGTGTTGTGTTATAATTAAATTCGTAAAATTTTAGCCAATCATCCCAATTGTCACCATGCTCATTTGTAAATGCTCTTAAGTATTCATTGAGTGTTCTGTGGTTTCTTTCCAAGGAACCTATGGTTTCTGGGTGATAGGCAGTGGCAAAAGTCTGCTTGATCCCCAGCAACTCCGCTACCTTTTTTAATACCTCGTTATTGTATTCAAGGCCTTGATCCGATTTCATCTCAAGAAACCTCCCGTATTTTAATATGCAGTTCTCAACCATGGCCCTAGCTATCGTGTTCGCTTCTTTATTTTCTGTTGGAATAAGAACAATGTATTTCGAGAGTTCACATTGCATTGTAACGATGTATCTATGATTTTTATTGGTTTTCGGCAAGGGACCCACTGTGTCTATACAGACTACTTCGAAAGGCTTTAAAGGTGTAGTCGTAACAGCACTTTTTTCTTTTGTATGTCTTACGATTTTGTTCACTTTGCATACTTTGCAGCCTCTAACGTAATTTTTAATTTCTTCCTTCATATTCTTCCATTTATATTTTTCTCTAATTTTGAGGTATAATCGATACTGTCCGACATGTCCTCCCGAAGGTGACATGTGATAGTTTTCTAAAATATTTGCTATTTCCTCCTTTTTTGAAATCCATTTTGGTGGAATAAAAGCAATGATCTCTAAACCGGAAATGGCATTATCTGCGATTTCCTTTATGGTGTAAAAAGAGTATTGCCTGAATAGGGGATCTTCTAATGAAATTGCAATTTTGTCACGATTGTATTCTTTTGCTATTTGTTGTACTTTTAGAAGAGCAGACTCTAGCGCCTGACTTCCATCTTCATAACAATGAATTGTTGTATTTCCTAACTCCTTGTTGTAATTATTATTGAAAACTGTTATTTTGATTTTGCCATATTCTGTTTTTGACAGGATTTTCAAAAGTTTGTTTACTTCTGTTGGGTTTTCTGTTTGCCAAAGTGTAGGTTTAGTTATGGAATCTTTTTCATCTTCGTTTAATTCTGGAGGAGGCTTGAAATTGTTCAGTCTTGTCATTGCTCTTGTTTTCACTGCTAGTAGTGATTTATCATTTGTTTCGTTTGCATTATTCTTTTGCATAAGCTTCAACTTGTCTGAATCAATGACAATTCTCGATAGTGCGTCAGCTCCTGTGTTCGTTTTTCCTTGCACAAATTCCACTTCAAAATCAAATTCCTCCAGGTCTAACCTCATGCGTGTTAGTTTTGAAGTAGGATTTTTCATGTTGAATAGATATACCAATGGTCTGTGGTCGGTTCGTACTTTAAACTTTTTTCCAAAAATATAAGGTTTGAAATAATTTACTGCCCAATGTATTGCTGTTAGCTCTTTTTCTATAGTCGGTTTAGATTTCTCTCCTTTAGTAAAACTTTTACTCGCGTATGCAATAGGTAGGTCATTACCATCTGTTTTCTGCGATAAGATAGCGCCACATGCTACATCGGACGCATCAGTAGTAATGATAAACTCTTTCTCAAAGTTTGGGTACTGTAATATAGTTGGTGATACAAGGCTTCTTCTAAGAGTGTCGAAAGCATGCTGACATTCATTAGACCACGTGAATGTAGCTCCTTTCTTTAGTAAATTATTTAACGGTCTTACCAATTCAGCAAAATTTTTAACGAACTTGCGATAGTAATTGCAGAACGCTACAAACCTTCTAACTTCATCCACATTTATTGGTACTGGGTATTTTTTTATCGTTTCGAACTTGGACTCATCGGGATATATGCCTTTATCTGTTATTTTGTGACCTAAATAGGTTACATTGTTTTGGAAAAATTTACATTTCTCTGGATTTAGCTTCAAGTTATAATTTCTTAGCCTGTTAAATACTTTCATTAAGTTTTCTAGATGATGTTGCATTGTGCAACCCGTTATAATAATATCATCTATGTAAACAAAAGCACTCTCCGGAGTAAGTCCCGCCATTGCTATCGTTATCATCCGTTGAAAGCTATTAGGGCTTATATTCAGCCCAAAAGGGAGTCTTGTAAATTGATAATGGCCTGAAGAAGTTGAGAAAGCAGTATATTTTCTAGAGTTCTTGTGTAAAGGTATCTGGTGAAACCCGGACATAAGGTCCAAAGTAGTAAAATATTTTGCTCTTCCTAATTGGTCTAATATATCATCGATTCTAGGTAGTGGGAACTTATCAGGCATTATTTTTTTATTCAACTGCCTGTAGTCTACTACCAATCTCCATTTTTTTTCGTTATCTCCAGATTTTTTTGGTACCAATAAAATTGGTGAATTATATGGAGAAACCGAATGCTCTATTATGTTATTTTTAAGCATTTTATCAACCTGATTTTTTATCTCGTCACTTTGAGAATATATTTGCTTATAATTCGGAATGTAACATGGTACGTTATCTTTCAATTGTATCGATTGCTCGTAAAAATTATTAATTGGGATTTGATCATTATCGGTGCAGAAAATATCGTGGTACTCGGATAATATTTTTTCTAAATGAGGGATTATATATTTAGGAACATTCTGACTATCGATTTTGCTCAATAATGTTTTTATTTTAGATTCATTTGCTTTAGTGCTTTTAAATTTTAAATTTTTCTGAATATAATTTTTCAGCGGGTCAATCTGTGGTTTAAATGAATCTTTTTCAATATACACATTGCTTTCAGTGGTGTTTACAAATTTTACATATTGGTTTTGTTTTGATACCACAGAGTTGCCACAAAATACTCCTGGTAATATTTCGCTCGCAAGGACAATCTACAGATTGTCACAGAAGGCAGATCGGTTCGCTGGTTGATAGTTAGCCGAATGGGAATGCATCAGTCGAAATGGTGTAGGGTGTGGGGAAGAATGGTTGCATCTCGTTGCACAAATCTCCAAGGGTTTTGTGCCATTTTTTCGTCGAGTTATGCTTGCGGCTTGTTTCTTCTTCGCATGATTGTACCTTCGTTCGTGTGCTGTATCTACCAGTGCTGCATCTGCAGTGGAGAGGACCGAAACAAAGAGCAACAGCGAAGGGAAATAGTAATTTGAATTGGCAGCGGTAGCATATTCGCTACACATCCTCGAACATTTCGACCAGCAACCGATAACCTGGCCTTCATCGTTTCAGCGATATTTTGGGTTGAGGGGTTTTTTTTGCGTGTGGGAAACGATGGAGTGAGATGAACGGAGCTTCTTTTGCAAACGGAGCAGATGGATGGAAAGAAAACTGTAAAAATGGCGATCAAGGGGGCGAAAAAATCCTCTCCTATGGGTGGCTGCATTGTGGGGCTTGTTGCAGCCAAATGGTGGTCATAAATATTGTCGGTTTTTCACTGATGGGAAGAAGAAGAAGAGACTTTTTTATGTCTTTTCATCACAGAAATTGAATCAAATTGTACATAAATTTAGGTTAATTTACTGCAAAAATTATTGTTATGACATGCTAGTATGACACAAACAATAATTGAGTTAAATAGAATAAAATAGTCTGGAAAGTCTCGCATTAGTAATGGTTAACAAATTGAAAGACTTTTAATATACGTTAAGGTCTTTTTTTAAATTATTTAAAAAAATATTGTAAGGGCCCAACCAGCCTGAGCCCACAACTAATTTCCTTGCAATATCCTACAAGAGAAACATATTGCATACTTTCAGGCGCTTTGATGAGCGCGTTGCAAATCGAAGGAAAATGTAAGCCTTTGCCTCCGATGTCTACGTTTTCATTAGAAAAAGGGACTAAATATAAAATAATACACCATGCTACAAGTTCTAAAATTTTAGCGAATCAGAATTAAGTCAGTTTTGTTTTAAATTTATGTAAATCATTATTAAATGCTTATGTCTCCCTTTTTTTCTGTGAAATTAGTGATCTGTTGATGTAAAACATGAATTTGTGAACCATTTTCCTCAACGCACAAAATGCAAGAAGGCGATAAAGTTCAGCTTTTTTTGGGCACCAAGCTTAGCCATTCGCTCACCAGTGTGCAGCAGTAAGCTTATGCAGCTTGTCTGCCCTACCGTAACCCCACCCTTACGTTGCAAGCTTGTCCGCACAATCTGTTTGCTTTCTTTTTCGAATAACGTTTTTTTGTGTATGTGTGTGTATGTGTGTGTGCGAAATGTGTATTCTTAACCATTTGCACAGACACAGGTTCTGGAGGTTCGTACACAAGGGACCGCTGCTTCCTGCAAGAAGCAGCATGGGTTTAATCGCATTCTTTACCATTGCTCGGTGTGCGCAGTACCGCTGCTGTTGCTGTTTGCTTACTAATGCCTGCCAACGGCAACATAACCTACCGCAAGCACGGCTCATCCCGAGTATTGTCGAGTGTTGCGTGTACGCTCGACTTCATCCTGGTTGAAATGTTCCCTTTTGTGTGTGTGTGTGCAGGGAAATTTACTATCAGACACCGGAAAGCAGCAGTAAAGAGCAGTTATGCTTATGCAGTTTGGTTGCATTTGCTTCGTAGCAAGCGGTTTTGAAGGGCTTTTTTTAGAAACCGAGTGTTTTTCTTCATCTTCCCTCCTTCAAAAAAGAAAAATTCCATTCGTTTATTGGATTTGCATTCGTATCGAACGAATTGGAAACGAACGATAGCTGATACACAAGAGCTGAAGCAGAAGCATAGCATTCTTTTTTTTTGTTGGTGTGTGGCAGACACATTTTCCATTTGCCAATAACAAAAAACGAAAATCCCTCCTGTCCGGACTGGCCATTTTTGCGGCCATTTAGTGCAGAGCGTTACTGTTACTTTTTTGTGTGCCGTTTTCCGCAGAATTAGGAAGCCCTTTTTTGTTGGACGATGGCTGCTGCAGTACAACTCTCGTGCCACTGGTTTGTTGTGCATCCCCGTGCTGCAGGAGCTGCGTTTATGAGGCAGAAAAGGTTTTAAGATGCAGACAGAACCATGCGACAGAAGCAAGTTAGTAAAGAAATGGAGAGAAAATGGAAGACTAGCCCAAGAAGGAAGAGCGAGAGAAATGGTTGCAACGGTTTGTAGGCATATATTGGGCTCGTAGCGTGTCGATTGAAATGCAATTATAAGTGTTTCGGTTTCCATCTTTCACACGCTTGAAGATAACTAAAAAAAAACGATTGAGCTCTTTTTTTTGCACAAGTCTGTGAGGATCACTCTTTACCGCATTTTTGGGGTTTTTTTTTTCACTCTCTCACATTGCTAGAAATACCACAATAACCTGTCGGCTCAAATTTGCATGCATTCGCCGGTCTGTGGCTGTGGTGCATCATCGGCTAATTGATAACACATGTGAGAAGGGATAATTGGATCCGGTTTTAGGTGGAACGGCTTTGCTCATCTTTCGTTTCCATGTACAGCTTGAAATTTCAAACCCAGAAAGCTTATTCGATCGGAAAAACTTTCCAGTGTTCTGAAAGGGAGATGTACTGCCTGGTCAATTAGGATGCTCTTTATTACAAGCTACTGCCGTAAAGGGAACTGCACGAGAAGAACTATCTTAAAATAGCTTCCAACCTGAAGGGCCGAGTTCAAGCCGTTTCCTTGTTCATTATTTCCTACCGACACGGACGCTGCAACACTGCTTCGAACACTACTAATTGAGGCGGTACTTTTCGTCTTAAGGAGTCTTCCCAGTAACCTCGTACCAGTAAACTCTTACGCAGGGGACATGCATTCGATCGATGCAACATTGTACTGGGGGGGTCTTGTTTCATTTGCAACTTTTACATTCGATAGCTAAACTTCCATCGAAAGTTGGTTTCGAATTTGATGATGCCTACGCCCCACACCGCGCAGGAAGGCACACGCACAAGGGCAACGATTGGGATTGGTTTGGCAGGCGCACCGCGAACGCAACACCCAAGTAGAAGTCATTAAACTAGCAGAGTATCATTTCAAGAGCGGCTTACCACCGGTGGGTGGGTGGTGCACCGTGGGGGGGGGGGAGAAAACTAATTAACAACTTTTATACCTTTTACATTCAGAAAGACTTTGAATTACGATGCTGTCGCTCGTGTCCTCTGGTGAACATTTCCATCCTCTAATGTGGCCGTTTCCCGGTTCCAGATCTCTGTCTAGTTTCTTGCAAACAGTGAAACCAATGTAGGATGTGCATGCACCAGCCAAACATGACTCCTTCAAAAGTGCATCTCACATCTTGGGCTATCAAATCATCTTCAACAACTTTCGAGCAGGTAGGGGTAGAGGTTCGGTGTGGGCTGCGGGCACGAGGTGAAACCTCAGTCAAGTTCAAAGAACTCGTTCGCCTGGAACGGCAATCAAAAGTTTACAAACATACCGCGGCACACGGGCTAGGCTCGCCTGGCGGTGGGCGGGATGGTGTTCACATGAACACAAACATACACACGCATACACAGCGGCTTGCAGAAGTTGTGAACGAGTCCGACATCTTCCGCAAGACCTCTTTTGCACGAGTGCTTTCGGAAACAAATTTGTAACCGTACAGTTTCTTAAGCCCCACACAACACGGGATGGCGGTGAAATGTATGCAAAAAGCTTAGCGCCTAACGATCTACCTGACATTGTACAGGTTATGGGCAAACGGTAACGATTACCCCTGGATGGTTTGTGCAAAGCGCCTGAAGGTATGCAATTTGTGTTACTAATGGTAATTTTTAAATAATTCGTGGTAGTTGTAGTACCTGTACCTGATACATGCTACCAAAATGAAATACTTACTTTACTTATCCGGCACTACAACCGCTTTGCGGTCTTGGCCTGCCTCAGGAGTGTCCGAAACCGCTCACGGTCTCGCGCCTTCGTCTGCCAGTCCGTTATCCCGGCCTTAATGGCGGACGCCTCCACGCCATCTTGCCACCTCAATTTGGGCCTACCACGCCTCCTCTGTCCTTGTGGACGGCCTAAAAAGACTTTACGGGCTGGGTCGTCCGTTTCCATGCGTATAACATGGCCAGCCCACCGGAGCCTGGCGAGCTTTATACGCTGTACGACAGTGAGGTCGCCGTACATCTCGTATAGCTCGTCATTATAGCGGCTCCTCCATTGTCCTTCCACACATACGGGGCCAAGTATCCTTCTGAGCATCTTCCTCTCGAACGCGGCTAAGAGGGTTTCGTCAGATTTGGACAGTGTCCATGTCTCAGAGGCGTATGTGAGTACTGGTACTATTGTGGTGATATGAAATCTTCTAACTACCCAAAAGAATAATGTGGCTTGAATTTGTGTAGTTACTTGGAGTTTATTTCTTCTATGTTAACTCGGGCAGCGTTTCCTCTTAGATCGGACTTTTGTTAATCATCCTAAACCTCAACTTATCCTTAATTTATACTCACTCGTTCGCGCCAAAATTCCTTAATCCTATTCCTCATTGGCTAATCCTAATTATCGCCTATTTTACTATTTCCTATTTCCTATCTTATGCTATTCTATTCTATCCTACGTGTAACCTTAATTGTAGATGTATGTGTGTAAATATATATATGCATAATAAAAATCTAACTATGTGTATGTGTGTAAGTGTATATGTGTATAATTTAAACCTAGCTAGCTATAATTATTCTGCGCGCGTTTTGCCTATCTTGCAGGCGCTACACCTCCCCCCTTTAGAAATGAAAAGCGTATGCTTTTCATCCCTTAATTAATCTATTTTTATGCACTGTACTTAGTTTGTTTGTATTTGTATTCTTTATTGTACAGTTAACATTATCTAACTTTACTACTATGTACGGTCCTAAGTATATCGGATCTAATTTTTTTCTATTTTCGTTTTTTAGATAAACCGCATCTCCTATTTTTAAGATAAGGGGGTTTACATTACTATTTGCTCTAATCTGTCTTCTTTCTTTTTGCTCAATTAAATTTTTACGCGCTATTTCGTTTGATTTTTGCAATTTGAATTTAATTTCATTAAAATATGCATCATAATTGTATACTGGTTCAATATTACCATGGCATAAATCTTGGGGAAGAATTGCTTTTTTTCCAAATATTAATTCGTATGGGCTATAGTTCGTATCTGTATGAGGTGTTGTGTTATAATTAAATTCGTAAAATTTTAGCCAATCATCCCAATTGTCACCATGCTCATTTGTAAATGCTCTTAAGTATTCATTGAGTGTTCTGTGGTTTCTTTCCAAGGAACCTATGGTTTCTGGGTGATAGGCAGTGGCAAAAGTCTGCTTGATCCCCAGCAACTCCGCTACCTTTTTTAATACCTCGTTATTGTATTCAAGGCCTTGATCCGATTTCATCTCAAGAAACCTCCCGTATTTTAATATGCAGTTCTCAACCATGGCCCTAGCTATCGTGTTCGCTTCTTTATTTTCTGTTGGAATAAGAACAATGTATTTCGAGAGTTCACATTGCATTGTAACGATGTATCTATGATTTTTATTGGTTTTCGGCAAGGGACCCACTGTGTCTATACAGACTACTTCGAAAGGCTTTAAAGGTGTAGTCGTAACAGCACTTTTTTCTTTTGTATGTCTTACGATTTTGTTCACTTTGCATACTTTGCAGCCTCTAACGTAATTTTTAATTTCTTCCTTCATATTCTTCCATTTATATTTTTCTCTAATTTTGAGGTATAATCGATACTGTCCGACATGTCCTCCCGAAGGTGACATGTGATAGTTTTCTAAAATATTTGCTATTTCCTCCTTTTTTGAAATCCATTTTGGTGGAATAAAAGCAATGATCTCTAAACCGGAAATGGCATTATCTGCGATTTCCTTTATGGTGTAAAAAGAGTATTGCCTGAATAGGGGATCTTCTAATGAAATTGCAATTTTGTCACGATTGTATTCTTTTGCTATTTGTTGTACTTTTAGAAGAGCAGACTCTAGCGCCTGACTTCCATCTTCATAACAATGAATTGTTGTATTTCCTAACTCCTTGTTGTAATTATTATTGAAAACTGTTATTTTGATTTTGCCATATTCTGTTTTTGACAGGATTTTCAAAAGTTTGTTTACTTCTGTTGGGTTTTCTGTTTGCCAAAGTGTAGGTTTAGTTATGGAATCTTTTTCATCTTCGTTTAATTCTGGAGGAGGCTTGAAATTGTTCAGTCTTGTCATTGCTCTTGTTTTCACTGCTAGTAGTGATTTATCATTTGTTTCGTTTGCATTATTCTTTTGCATAAGCTTCAACTTGTCTGAATCAATGACAATTCTCGATAGTGCGTCAGCTCCTGTGTTCGTTTTTCCTTGCACAAATTCCACTTCAAAATCAAATTCCTCCAGGTCTAACCTCATGCGTGTTAGTTTTGAAGTAGGATTTTTCATGTTGAATAGATATACCAATGGTCTGTGGTCGGTTCGTACTTTAAACTTTTTTCCAAAAATATAAGGTTTGAAATAATTTACTGCCCAATGTATTGCTGTTAGCTCTTTTTCTATAGTCGGTTTAGATTTCTCTCCTTTAGTAAAACTTTTACTCGCGTATGCAATAGGTAGGTCATTACCATCTGTTTTCTGCGATAAGATAGCGCCACATGCTACATCGGACGCATCAGTAGTAATGATAAACTCTTTCTCAAAGTTTGGGTACTGTAATATAGTTGGTGATACAAGGCTTCTTCTAAGAGTGTCGAAAGCATGCTGACATTCATTAGACCACGTGAATGTAGCTCCTTTCTTTAGTAAATTATTTAACGGTCTTACCAATTCAGCAAAATTTTTAACGAACTTGCGATAGTAATTGCAGAACGCTACAAACCTTCTAACTTCATCCACATTTATTGGTACTGGGTATTTTTTTATCGTTTCGAACTTGGACTCATCGGGATATATGCCTTTATCTGTTATTTTGTGACCTAAATAGGTTACATTGTTTTGGAAAAATTTACATTTCTCTGGATTTAGCTTCAAGTTATAATTTCTTAGCCTGTTAAATACTTTCATTAAGTTTTCTAGATGATGTTGCATTGTGCAACCCGTTATAATAATATCATCTATGTAAACAAAAGCACTCTCCGGAGTAAGTCCCGCCATTGCTATCGTTATCATCCGTTGAAAGCTATTAGGGCTTATATTCAGCCCAAAAGGGAGTCTTGTAAATTGATAATGGCCTGAAGAAGTTGAGAAAGCAGTATATTTTCTAGAGTTCTTGTGTAAAGGTATCTGGTGAAACCCGGACATAAGGTCCAAAGTAGTAAAATATTTTGCTCTTCCTAATTGGTCTAATATATCATCGATTCTAGGTAGTGGGAACTTATCAGGCATTATTTTTTTATTCAACTGCCTGTAGTCTACTACCAATCTCCATTTTTTTTCGTTATCTCCATTTTTTTTGGTACCAATAAAATTGGTGAATTATATGGAGAAACCGAATGCTCTATTATGTTATTTTTAAGCATTTTATCAACCTGATTTTTTATCTCGTCACTTTGAGAATATATTTGCTTATAATTCGGAATGTAACATGGTACGTTATCTTTCAATTGTATCGATTGCTCGTAAAAATTATTAATTGGGATTTGATCATTATCGGTGCAGAAAATATCGTGGTACTCGGATAATATTTTTTCTAAATGAGGGATTATATATTTAGGAACATTCTGACTATCGATTTTGCTCAATAATGTTTTTATTTTAGATTCATTTGCTTTAGTGCTTTTAAATTTTAAATTTTTCTGAATATAATTTTTCAGCGGGTCAATCTGTGGTTTAAATGAATCTTTTTCAATATACACATTGCTTTCAGTGGTGTTTACAAATTTTACATATTGGTTTTGTTTTGATACCACAGAGTTGCCACAAAATACTCCTGGTAATATTTCGCTCGCAAGGACAATAGAGTCTTCAACGAGGTCGGGCAAATTTATCTTTCGGATAACCTCACTGCGTAGAGGCAATATGAAACCATCATTGATACTATCTTCAATAGGGTGGCTGATTGTAACACCGTAACAATTGAAATTTAAAAGCCAGTGCTCATAATCTATAACACATCTATGTTTAGTGAAAAAATCTCTTCCCAAAATACCATCCGCTGTGATATCTATTTCTGCAGGAATGATATGAAAAGTGTGGTTAATAGAAGCATTTCCGAATGTTATATTAGTGCTAGTAGTTGCTAATGTTGATACCGATTCGGTTGTTATGCCTGTTAAGTTTATCCTATTTTGCGCGTAGACTTGCTGTGTTGGTTTTATTTTATCAACTTTGAACAATGACACGTCTGCTCCCGTGTCGATAATTAATATGCTTATTTCACCCATTGCCATTTCTACTTTAATTTTGATAAAGTTATTAGCATTTAAGTTTATCGCTAATGTTGACCATCGTTTGTAGGTTGAATGATTTCTTCTAACGCCTGTGGTACCCCTAAAAAATGTTCCTCTTCTGCAGCTTGTGTATTGTAGACTCTACGAGTATTTGTATTTGGAAATTGTTTTCTGAAAGAGTTATTAGAATATCTTTGGTTTTGGAATCTGTTGCTAGTTGCCTGATTATTACCAAGAGGAGATCTATTGGAAAACCATCTATTATTTGTGTTTGGCTGGAATCTATTGTATGTGTTCGGCGGGTATTTATTACGAACGAATTTTCTATTGTCATAGTAGTTTCTGTTGAAGGCTAATATTTGTGAACCGTTGCTATTCCTTTCGTTTTCTAATACTTTCTCTGAAGCATCTGAAACAGATGCGAATTGACCTGCTTTTAAAACAATTTTTGTTTCCTGATTATGAACTTTTTCAATCAGAGCATTAATCCCATGCTTTAATGACATGTCATTTGCAACTTTTTCGGGAATGTGCAACTGCAAATAAACGTTTTTTAATTTTGTGCTGAGTAATTCAACCTCATCACAAAGAGCTTTAGTATCCGTCTGGCGAATAGATTTCAATTGACTTATTATTTTATCTGGATTAAGTTTTTCTTGACATCTGGACCGTATATCATTTATTAACGAGTCAAAATCGTCAATATTAGGCGGCAGTCCTAAACGCGCCTTTCCTATCAATCTTGTTTTTAAAAATTTTACCAACATTTGTGGATTTTTTGGACATAATTCCTTTAATAAATTTGAAGAGTCCACAAAATTTTCCAAACCATCTGTATTGCCATCGTATATTTGCACCAAAGCGGTGGCTGTTTTGATATCGAAAGTTTCCATTTTGTTTTGATTCCAACGGTTGAACACGATAGCTAGTTTTGCCAAAGTTTTAAACTTAACTTGAATTTTGTTTGTTTGATGAAATTGTATGCGCGATTGGATATTGGCGTATATGTCACTCGCTTCCTTCAAAATTCGTTTTAGCTCTGAAACGGGTTCAGTTTCCTGAATTGAATCTAGGTAATACTTGATCTTATCAAAACAAAACTTAGCGGAACCGCTGTAATGATCAAGCAAACATCTGCGAAACTTTCTATCACACGATAATTTTTTTTCAATATTTTTAAGCCTTATAGTATTTTGATTAATTTTTAAGAGCATTGAATGAGATGTGATCGAGATGTTTTGCTATATATATAGTAATTATATATATATATATATATATATATATATATATATATTATGTATTATTATTATATATATATATATTTTTTTTTTATTTAATTTTTTTTTTGATACCCAGATAATGGTAATATTACTTTTTTTTTATTTAATTATTTTTTTTTTTTTTTATTTTTTTTAAACCAATGGTAACTCCCCCAATAGTATGTGCATATTGTAATGGAAAATGGTAATATTGTACGTTTCATAAAAAAGAATTTAATTGAGCAATTACAAAAAATATTTAAATGAGTAAATTGCAACTATATTGAGTGTGTAGCCTACCTTACTTTCTCTCTTTTTTTTTTCGCTTGATCCTTACTCCGTGTACCGCTGCCCGATCGATAAGTATAGCGTTATCTCGCTTTATCCACTGCAAATCGCTGCTCGTTCTCTCACAGCACACTGCTGCACCGTCGCTCCTATCCACTGCAAATCGCTGCTCGCTCTCTCACAGTTCACTGCTTCGCCGTCGCTTCTTCCTTCTTCTCGCAACAACGTTATGTCTCTCTCGTGCAAACGACACTTGGTCACTTGTCGCAAAAGGTCATGCCGGTTCAAACTGTGATGCTTATCGCCGATGGTACGAAATGTGGCTTACTCGTACGTGCGATAATCTTGTCCGATCGAGGTCACTGCACTTAGATCACTTTACGCACGGTCCCGTTAACTATCGCTGCTCTTTTTTTTTTGTTTTTTTAACACCGAATGTTTGTTAGCATTCATTTAACTTTTCCTGGCCACTTTTTTTATAACCGGGATACACTCTCTCTTTCACTGCGCCTTGGTTCGTTGACGATACCCGACAGGAGTTTTTGTGCAATTTGCGTGATTTTGCAGGAAACCCTTATATTTTATCACTGCGTTTGAATAACGATAGTTCGAATTATCGTACAATTGTAGCGTTGCGCTTCACTCTCGTCTTTACTCTCTCACTCTTTCACGCTAAACATCAACGCAGATACTAGAATATTCTTCTGACCGGAAGGAATATTACGCACTCGCGAATTAACTTCGTATTTACGCGAGTTTTTTTTTTTTTTTTTTTTTTTGCATCACAGTTTCACACTTGTCACGGTCGCCATGTGGTGATATGAAATCTTCTAACTACCCAAAAGAATAATGTGGCTTGAATTTGTGTAGTTACTTGGAGTTTATTTCTTCTATGTTAACTCGGGCAGCGTTTCCTCTTAGATCGGACTTTTGTTAATCATCCTAAACCTCAACTTATCCTTAATTTATACTCACTCGTTCGCGCCAAAATTCCTTAATCCTATTCCTCATTGGCTAATCCTAATTATCGCCTATTTTACTATTTCCTATTTCCTATCTTATGCTATTCTATTCTATCCTACGTGTAACCTTAATTGTAGATGTATGTGTGTAAATATATATATGCATAATAAAAATCTAACTATGTGTATGTGTGTAAGTGTATATGTGTATAATTTAAACCTAGCTAGCTATAATTATTCTGCGCGCGTTTTGCCTATCTTGCAGGCGCTACACTATATAGGTACTATATAGTCCCAGCTTCGTCCGTCGCGACAGGTTCTTTGAGGTAAACTGCTTTTTCAGGCTGTAGAATGACCGGTTGGCAGCCAGCATCCTTGCGCGCAACTCAGCTTCCATGCTGTTGTCGTTGCTGACCTTTGACCCAAGATAGGTGAATTGTGGGACGACTTCAAAAGTGCGTTCACCTATCTGTACGTCACACCTACGTAGATTCGGATTATTTATTGGTAGGTCCGCTGATGTTGCCACCATCAGTTTGGTCTTTGCCTCGTTTATCTGCAATCCGAGGCTCTCTGCCGCCTGCTCAATCCCTTGGTAGGCTTCTGCTACATAGGAGAGCCGCAGACCAATGATGTCTATATCATCAGCGTATGCCAGGATCTGGGTTGACTTATAGAAGATGGTTCCCGTAGTCTCCACCCTCGAGTCGCGGATGGCCCTCTCTAGCGCCAAGTTGAATAGGAGACAGGCAAGCCCGTCCCCCTGGCGCAGACCTTTGGTGGTAGCAAAAGGTCCTGAGAGTTTTCCATCCACCCTCACCTGGCATGTGACGTTGGTCATAGTCATTCTAACTAGCCTTATCAGTTTGGCCGGGATTCCAAATGAGCTCATAGCGTCGTACAGTTTTACCCTGGCTATGCTATCGTATGCGGCTTTGAAGTCTATGAAGAGATGGTATGTGTCGTTTTTGTATTCAGCCATCTTCTCCAAGATCTGCCGCATGGTGAAGATCTGATCAGTGGTTGATTTTCCGTTTCGGAATCCTCTTTGATAGTTTCCTACTATCTCTTCGACGTGCGGGACAAGGCGATCCTGAAGGATCAGGGAGAATATTTTATAGGCGGTATTCAACACCGTAATACCCCTGTAGTTGTTGCAGTCCAACCTGTCTCCCTTCTTGTATACGGGGTAGATGATGCCGAGATTCCAATCACAAGGCATCGATTCGCTATCCCACACCTCAGTAACAATTTGATGAATCTCGTTTTCTAGTCGTGCACCTCCATTCTTGACCAGTTCAGCTGCAATTCCGTCGGTTCCGGGTGCCTTGTTATTTTTCAGCCGACGGATAGCCTTTCGTGTTTCTTCTATGCTAGGTGGCAGTAGCATGACACTATCTGCTAGTGGCGCTTCTAGCTGTTCGTTTAACTGGTCGTTGAGTAATTCATCAAAGTACTGAGCCCACCGCGAGAGGACCTCTGGCTGGTTACTAACCAGATCTCCATCCTTGTTGCGACAGCAGGTTACCTTAGGTACCACGTTGTTTCGGTGACCTGCTATCGCTTGGTAAAACTTTCGTGTCGGTCCGTACGCCTCTCTGGTTTGCTCGAGTTCCCGCATGTTTTGCTCTTCCAAAGCATGCTTCTTAGAGCGGTGAACTCGTTTCTCTTCGCGTCTGAGCCGTGAATATTCCTCTGCGCATGCCCGCGTTCTATGCCGTTGCTGCATTGCTCGGTATGCAGTATTCTTACGTTCGGTCACTTGTCTGCATTCATCGTCGAACCAGCCAGATTTGGTGTTGCCACGACGTGGTGGGAGTATATTTCTTGCACAGTTTATTATTTTTGTTTTTAGAGCGTTCCACCTCTCGCTCGTAGTTTCATATCTGTTTTCTGGTAGTAGAGACTCGTCTAAAGCGGCTTTGAATTCCTGTTGGACAGTAATGTCCCTTAGAGAGTCCGTGTTGAGCCGAGGCTGCGTGTTTTCTCCGCCCCCATTGGTGCGGGGGCGGGCGATTCTACAACGTATCACTAAGCCAACCAAGTAGTGATCGGAATCGATATTGGCTCCTCGATAAGTTCTGACGTTTAACAGGCTCGACTGTCGTCGGCGGCTTATTAACACGTGGTCGATCTGGTTGAAGGATTCGCCATCCGGGTGCGCCCACGTCATTTTGTGGATGTCCCTCCGCGCAAATTTGGTACTTCCTACAACCAGATTGTTCGCTGCGGCGAACTGGACCAATCTACTACCATTATCGTTACTGTGCTCATGCAGACTGTGACAGCCAGTGTATTGGCGGTACATTGGCTCCCTACCGACTTTTGCGTTGAAGTCCCCCAGGATGATTTTGAGGTCATGCCTGGGGCACGCATCTATAGTTCTAGCGAGGCGGCCGTAAAAAAGGTCCTTCTCCTCTTCCTCTTTATCTTCGGTAGGGGCGTGAACGTTTATGAGGCTTATATTAAAAAATTTGCCTCGCATGCGCAGGGTGCATAGCCTATCGTTTATAGCCTTGAAATCTATGATTACGGATTTCAGCCGGGGACCTACGGCGAAACCCGTTCCGAGCACGTGGTGGCGGTCGTGGCAGCTGTAGTAAATATCGTAGCATTGCTTACCACGCCTGTTGTGCACACCGTTCCCTAGCCACCGAATCTCTTGTAGAGCTACGAGGTCCATGCTCAATGTGGCTAGGGCGTCATCAAGTTGTTTCAAGGCTCCGGCTTTGCTAAGAGTGCGTACGTTCCATGAGCCCATTTTAATCGTTGTGCGGGGGCATTGCGTTGGGTCGGTATCGTTAAGTCCGTTTCGTATCCTTCTGATGCTTTCTGTAGTCAGTTGTTCCATGGGACTGGGTGACTGGCCCTGCGCCCACGTGGCCGTTTTATTTAGCGTCGGGTTGCCCCCCCGACGTTCAGGCACCCAGTTTCCCGGGATACCCACCCCCCTCCTGGTTCGCCATATGCCACCATCCGCCCAAGGGGTTGGATCTAGCCCGTGTACCCAAGCTAGGATATATGAAGGCACATGTTACCACTCTGCACGACGAGGACGTGTCGGAATAGGAGTTGGATGGGAGAGCCTATGTTATCCCTCGGAGGGCTTCGGATCCCATCCCATTACAGAGCAAATTTGTATGCAGAAGGTATGCAATTTGTGTTACTAATGGTAATTTTTAAATAATTCGTGGTAGTTGTAGTACCTGTACCTGATACATGCTACCAAAATGAAATAGAAACTGATTTTGATAAATCATTGAAACCGTAATTCAACATACTTCTTCTTTGGAAATGACTGACAGCTGTAGTCGGTCAAATGCTGACTTATTAGCTGCCCATAGTAGGATAGTCAGTCCTATGTATGAGGAGCATGGTCCATATGAGATTAGAACCCATTGCGGGTATATAATTAAGATGTTCGAGTTGTAGACTGTACCGCGGGTCCGTCTCAAAAGCCAACGTACATCCGATGTAATACAGTTAAGGAAGAGTTTAGGATGCCTAATACCGATCCTAATGCCATTTGTAACCTACGACTTCTTGGTATACCTATGATTGGTACTCAACTTATTGGTATAGAACCTATGATGAACATAACTCAACATACTCAAACACAAACGCTTTACCTTGACTGTGAAGTGCTTTAAAGCGTACAGAAAGGTACACTTGAACTTATCCATAACCGTGCACACTTCGTTTGACTCAGAGGGCCGTTGTGCCGCGGTAATGTAACCGGGTCGTTTATCGTCTCATGTCGGAAGTATCCTGCACGCCCTAAATAAAGCACATGCACGGAAGCAGCAGACACAGTGTACACATTTTTGACGATGATGGCGATGATGTTGTTGTTTAGCTTCCTGTACCGTTCGTGCCCTACTTTAAACGCACACAGTTTGCTGCCGAGAGCGTGGCCTGCTCCCACAGAGGAAGTGTGCGCCCGGATATTGAAGTAGTTACTGGAAACTCTAAAATCCATCGAACCGTCACCAAGAGAGAGAGAGAGAGAGAGAGAGAGATAGAGAGAGATAGAGAGAGGGAGAGTCGAAGAGTGTGAGTGTGTGTTGTGGAGTTACTCTTGAAAGTCATCCATCCTGCTAAGCGCGAATGAGAACTTCGGCTCCGGCTCCAAGTGGTTCTAAGGGCGGTATACAACTTGCCTGCCTGGCACGCGATGTGCCGGAAGCTGTCGAAACGGTTTAGGCTGTATGACGTTGCGGCCGTCGAACAGAAACTCCGGGCATGGTAGAATTGATTCAAGAGCAACCGTGAGACCTACTCCTAACACTGTCCTCTTCGTTGCGCATAAAACCCCAAACCCAATAGATTCCGATTCCAAGCTCCCTCAAAAACCCCTTTTTTTGAAAACGCTTCATTGCAGCACCTCCCCCAAACCAGCTGGGGTGGAAAATTTGTATAGAATGCAAAATGCCGGAGACGAAAAGAGGGGAAAAAAACAAAGCAGAAGGTCCTCACTGTTGATTATTAATTAAGCGTGTCAACAGTCCGTGGCGGAAAGTTGATGATTCGAGTCCTCGTGGGTTCCGTTCGGTCGTTCCCCCTTGTTCGGGCGGGTTTTTGTTTCCATTTTCTGCCCAAAAACCAAACCTACGTTTCTTGAACGCACAAAGAATGGCTTTCTTCGATTTTGGAGTTTCGATGTGTGTTTCTTGTGCAATCTTAAAGTTTCCCTTCATGCCTTCATAATGACGTTGGAGGAACAACACAAAAAAGCCTCCTCTGGCCTTGAGCGATCCTACGCTCTCTCTTTCTCTCTCTCTCTCTCTCTCTCTCTCTCTCTCTCTGTCTCTATCTGTTCACGCTATAGAGTCAGTCAGCCAGCAATCCCGCAGCAACATGCCTCATTCCGGTGGGGCAAAAAAGGGGATCATGCCAATGGGTACGGCGTCTATACCAGGCCGCCGGCCAGGCGGCTGGGGGAAGATAAACTTGGGACAACATTTTAATTTGATATTCCTTTGCTCACGCAACCGAAGCGCCGAGGTGTGGCCGTGGGATTGTGGTGCAAGCGGACACGGGGTTCGGTTTTTGCAACGCGGGTCCTAAACAAACATATGCGGTTTTGACGGGTGAAGTGAAGCTTTTTCTCTTCCCTCGAACTAAGCGGGAATGTATATATATGTGTGTGTGTGAGTGAGTCAGGGTTTGAAGTTTGTCAGGAGTTAAAAGGATCCGGAAACTCTCTTGGAAAGGGGAGGAAGGAGGAGGGGGGGGGTCAAAAAGGCTTGACTCGCAAGCGCCGTACCACCCGTACGGCAGAACAGAACCGGGCGAAATCAAATAGAAGCGGGAAAGTGAACCATTTATTTTAGTCATTCTGAACGCTGAACGCTCCACCAGTGTATCGCGGCACCTCTCACCCCGAGAGCTTTAGGCTTTCAAAATGAAGGGGAGTTTCGTTCGCTTTATTTCGTTGCTCTCGTTTTCAACCCAGCTCAGCTTTCCCAGGACTAAAGTTTTCCCCCCTGAGCTAACGCTATTGTCCTTTGACTTCCAATCCAATCCATTCTGTTTGTGTCCTGTGTCTTTTGAGAGGGATTGAGTCTCTTTTTTATGCTTTTGGTTTGTTTTCTGGGTACACCGAACGATTCCTCCAACAAAAAACCTGTCCTAATCATATAAGGTCAAGAATTGGCGATAAAAACGATAACTTTGTGGGGAACCAGGAGCTTCCTCCGGGTTGCTCCGGGTCAGGAGAGTGTGTTGGGATATTAAGATTTTAGATCTTGTGACGACCGCAACCGAAACACAAGTTCCTACTACTGCTGCTCCGGCTCGAACTTGATGGAGGAGCTTGAACGGGAAGCTACACTCCGAAACCATCAACACTCGTGCCACTATCACAACCCTCAATCAGGAGTTCGTTGGAACGAATAAAAGACTGTTTGCTTTTACTTTCGCGATGACCCGTGGTCCTCGAGCTGGTCGAAATGAGTTTCTTTCGGGAGTGATGTTTACCCTGCAGTGGTCCTTTGCTCTTTGCATCTTGCCTTTAATCCTTTGGAAGGCAAACAAAAGCATCTTTCGCATTGTGAAAGGGTCTGAGAATGGCTTTGGTATTTCTGTAGCAAACTTGCGACTGTTGAGTTGAAGCCAAACAAGGAGCTTGAAGTAGTGATGATCTAGTTTTAATAATTCAAAGAACTTATGGAAGTTTCACAGATTCAATCGTACTGCTGGGCTGTTTATTTGTTCTTATTTCCTTACTTGATTCTAATTACATCTAACTAGAAAAGATAATATTAGCTCTAAATGAGTTTCATATTAGATCGATTTCACAAACTCAGTTCAGTTTTAATCCCATCTGAATCCCTACAATCATTACAATTATGAAAAATTATTTAAAAATTACAGGAGTTTGAGTCATATAATGGAATAGTTAAATTGGTTAAATGAATGGTTCAAACCGGTAGTGGAATCGTGTAAGCATTCTGTGGGTACCACTACCTGAAATATTACCTTAACACGAAACCCTGTAGTATTTGATAGGTAATTCAGTAAGCTGAAGGTGAGTTACGTAGAAGATAAATGATAGCTGAAGACTTTCTATGATTTGTCAAAGAACACTGGAATGGTAATTGATATATTTTGAGTTGGACCTCTCTGAGTGCATCTGCTTTAGATTCAGCACGATTTTTTGCGGGTTTTTCAATCGATTGTTGTAATGAAACATTATAAAAATGTGTGATTTTGTTTCTAGAGCTTCATAAATGGGCTCATCGCTCATCCAAGATCATTAAAAAGGCACTTTTTTCGAATAAAAATACACCCAACAACTTCAGAATAACTGCAGGACTCCAACTCCAAATAACATAAAAACTATTGTCCAAACAACTGTACAACTGCAAGCACTATTACTGTTTTACGGTCAGCACCCCGTCGTTTAAAGTGATGGAATAATCCTTGTTTATTACACTGTAAAAAATGCAATTAATCTCGATTGTAAAACAAACCTTTACGATAACCCTGAAATGAGCATAAAACCCCGTTTTAAATCCCTTCCCGCTTTTATCCGCGCTGAAACCGTACGCCGAAAGAGGGAAAGCGAAAGCTACACCAGCACGTGCAAATTATATTAATTTTCCAATCTAATCATCTCGAAAAATGGATGTTTTCTTGCATCCGGTTTTAATAACACAATTTAATGTGTACCCGCAAACACACACACACACGCTCTGGAATTCCTCGGGAAATTTATCCAAATCATGCAATTACAATGTTCGCTCTACACACCCAGGTTTTGGCACGTGGTGGTAGACCTGTGTGTGTGTGTGTGTTTCGTGTGTGTTCCCATTATTCATGCAACCACCGCTCCATCCTTTCACCGGACAAAACAAGCAGCATTACAACCGGATTTAATACACCGGTTCCGTGCATTATTGTGAGCGCCCGGTGGTGGTTTTACACATGTTACACCAACACCGACACCGAAAACCCATCGAACAGGAGTGGAAATGCTGCCATCGCAAACGTACGGCACGGGTGTGTGTGTGTGTGTATGTGTGCTTAGGGTGCACAAAGGCAATAGGAACACGCGCCAGAGCAAGCAATTACTGTTTGCCCATCCAGACGCTCCGTTTTAAGTTGGGGCAGTTGGCAGTGTGTTCCTTAGAACCGGGTGGTTCCCGTTTGGGTGGTCACTTCCCCAGCAAATGGCAAAGGCAGCATAGGGAATGGAAATCGCGCGAAATGTACGACCACAATCAACTTAAAGACCCGTGGACTGAGCGAGCAGTAAGTTAGCGGGCTTGCACGGTGAGCGAAACCCCGAAAAACGGCGAAGGGGGTTGAATATTAAGAACACATGCACGAAAGAGCATAAGCAATTAGCTGCCCTTCTTGCCCTCCCCCGTGGCATGGTAAAAGCATTAGCCGCTGCTCCATTTCAAAAAAGGGGGAGAGTCAATTCTTGAAAGTACAAAAAACCACACACCACGTCTGTGAAATTGTGGGGCAGGCAAACGGGTCGAAAGAAGTGAAGTGTAGCATATCAGGATAAGCTAACATTACCACCACCACTGCCACACAGGGGAGCATGAGACTCTGGGCCTTGGGTATAAGCATACAGCAGACACACGGGGCGAGTTCGCCCGTTCGCCATAAATCAGCTTTTAATTGAGTTAGCAAAAGTATGGTAACGACTCATCGGAGGAAGAATGCACACCACCGTTTGTGGGCTCAAGTGCAGTATGTTGGGCCTTGCTCTGTGTGTCTGTGTGTTGCTTCATCGAGCGCATGGTTTGGCGAAGGGAAACCCTTTTTTTGCCCGTCAGTTGGTGTTGGTGTTAAGCTGCAGTTTTTTGGTTACAAATCAATTTTAAATCGAATCAGTGTTGCTTTTGTATGTGCAATGATTAAGATCATAAAACGTAATTAGGATGCCATTGTAGCCATGGTTTTGTATTTAATGAAGTATGTAGAGTGTTTTACATTGTGCGATTTACAACAAATGGCTCCAGTAGTGAAGGTAGTGGGAATCAAAAATTATAGTTTAGATAAACAATTTTAGTATCATTTAAGTATCTTACCATACTTATCGCTCTAGACAAAGTTTTCACTACATCAAATCCCATTCGTAAAGTGGAATCCCCTTAGCGCGAAGCGATTTCCTGCACAGAGCTTTCACCCTTTTGCCCACATAACTTTTAGAACCTAATTTCATGTTCGATAACAGATTATTATCGATTAGCTTAAACATCGTACGATACATTCCGGTAAAACGGCATTCCTGTGATCTCACCCACAGAGTCTCCCGGTTGATGGGTGTTTCGTTCGGGCAGCCCTAATAACCTAATCATTTTTCGTCACAACTTAAACCTTCCCGCACAGCAGCAGTCGGCAGCAGTTTCTCCCACGGGGGAAAACGCTGATTATAGCTTCCGGCAGCTCTGTTGTGGCAAGATGTCCTCTCGGCGATAGGAATCGAGTGTATCGTTTCCCTGCCATTCCTGGGGTTAGCTTCCTCCCTGACCCAATGCAGCGCTCAAGATTCCTGTAAACCGTTTGCAAGAAACACCCAGTGAATCTTAATCAAAATCTGCCTCCCAGAAAGCTCCAAACGACCATTAAGAGTGAGATTAAATTTTAACTTCCAACCTTTACCTCTGGGAGGGGGGCAGGTTCCGCCTCCAGGTTCCGCCAGCTGCCAGGCGCTCTGCTGACTTCTGACAGCGGCAGCTCCCTGAGCTCCGCATGTATACTGCCTTGCCTCCCGCAATTGCCGCACCGAGCACGACAACGTTTGGCTAATTAGTACACGGGGTGGTAATTTCTTGTGCTCACCTTGTGCGCACCCGTTCGATAAGAACCCGCCCCCTCGGTACCGCGCAAGCCAAAGGCACCGAAAGGGAAAGAGAGTGAGAGATACTTTTAACCGCTCTGGCACCTCCTTAGCTTCGGTTCTTCCCTTATCGCCCTGTCCCTTAAAAGGCCTACGGGCCATCTTTCACCTTTACCGTACCGGTAAGGCCTTCGTCTTTAGTAACGATGGCGCTGTCTAACCGAACCGGCACACGGAGAATGTAAACTGCACCCGTCTTACCACCCATCCCGAGAAGGTGCTACTACTGCTAAAACATCGTAAAAGCTTTCGCTTGGAAAAGCAAGAGCGACAGAATGATTCTACGCTGCTTTGCTACCTTCTTCTCGTGGGGGGAGGTGCCTTATCGATCGGTCTCGGCGTGAGGTTGGGACCGTTTGTGCGACACCATCGACCCGCTTCATCCTTCAGTACCTGCCCGAGATTGGGGAGGAAAGATTCGACAATATTTATGACACCAATATCGGGGAGGGCAAATATTAGCAAATAATCGTTATCGATATGGATAACAAACGCACATGCACTGGGAAAGGGCTCGACCTGCATACTCCCTCCCCGCGCCGGGCAACTTGGGCACCACAGCTTTGCAAAACACCTTCAGGATAATTGATAATGATGATGAAGCGATGGGGAAAGTCGTTGCAAGTTTCGTTCCGGCCGCACAGCACAGCTTCATTTCATGGCAGCACGGTCTGCTTATCAGCACAACCATCATCCATCGCTTGTAGTTGTGTGTGTGTGTTGTGATGCTTCGATGTGAGGAAGCAAAGGGCGCAAAAAATACGCTCTTCTGTGAGCCTACCGTAGCAGCGGCCTCCTTGCAACCAACCAACCAACCGTTTGGTGAGACGTGAGTGCAATTATGGATCAAATTAAATTTTCCCTTTATCTTGTGCGCTTGATCGGACGCTTGGGGTGCATTTCGGAGCTACGGTGAGTCGAGGGGACAGTAAGCACTGGGAGTGGAGAAGAGGGAAAGTTTATGCCATCCTTGCAGCTGCTGCTTCGCAGAGACACTTTTCTAAAGTATCCAATGTTCCTACTGGTTAGATCTACTGTACCGGGTTGACTAAGGATACCGGAAACCATCACTTTTAATCCTCTAAACTCGCCCCTCACCCCCCCCCCCCCACACACTGTAACAATTCACAGCCATTTGCCGAGAAAGGCCACAAACACAGCGGACCGAGCATGAGGTTGTGTTATGCTCTCATTGCTCGACCGAAAACAACCAACGTTTGAACGTTTGCTTAAAATGGCTAATAATCGGTTATCAGTTGTACTGTGGAGAAGAGGGGAGAGCTTGGAATGGTACGCAAATTGTTCGTAAGAATCGGAAGCAAACCCTGGGCAAGAGATGAGAGCGTGCGATAGCGTCAGATGTGAAGCGGCTGGTTGGTAATTAAATACCAGCCCGAAACTATTTGACACAAATTAGGAGGCCCTACCCCTTGTCGGGTAGCCAAGGCCGTAATTCTGCTATTAGCAAGTGCATCTGGGACATGTGGGGAGGTGGGGGGGGGAGGGTGAGGAGCAGTGAGATTCTTCTCTTTTGAGAGAGGATTAGGGAATACTTCATATTGGGGGAGCTTTAATTAAATTATTTAGGACACAATGGAATGTCCTTGAATGCAGGGGTAGGTTTCTTGCTATGTATTTGTGAGATGGCACACTTTCTCCAGTCATCGACCAAGTAGGGTCGGAAAGCGATAAAACAGAAATAAATATTGTCAAATGCCATTGTGTTACAAAAAACTGTAGGTGGAATGCCACAGTCTTGTGACAATTGAAGAAAAATGGTTCATTTAAAGACACGTTCAGCACACTACGTGCATAACTTTTTTTTCAAACTGTTTTTCAAGGACATATTCTTCAATAGTACAGCCCCAAAATAATTCACCCGGTGCAATGTACAATTTTCCTGATAACATATTGCTAAACATAAGTGATTTTTCAAGTCATTTTGTAAAGCGTTCATTGCTCAAAGTTTCCTATCAGCTGTTTATCTTCCCTTTGCATTGAAAAAATGACTTTTTTCGGCTGACTGTAGAAAAAAATAGAGAAAATTTCGTTCCATGAACATCCTTTGAAAGGTAATTATTTAAGCTTCTTCTTTTGTTCTTCTTATTTTTCTTCTTTTTCTTCTTCTTCTTCTTCTTCTTTTTCTTCTTCATCGTCTTCTTCTTCTTCTTCTTCTTCTTCTTCTTCTTCTTATTCTTCTTCTTATTCTTCTTCTTCTTCTTTTTCTTCTTTTTCTTCTTCTTCTTCTTCTTTTTCTTCTTCTTCTTCTTCTTCTTCTTCTTCTTCTTCTTCTTCTTCTTCTTCTTCTTCTTCTTCTTTTTCTTCTTCTTCTTCTTCTTCTTCCTCCTCCTCATTCTCTTCCTTCTTCTTCTTCTTTCTCTTCTTCTTCTTCTTCTTCTTCTTATTCTTATCTTCTTCTTATACTTCTTCTTATACTACTTCTTCTACTTCTTCTTCTTCTTATTCTTCTAATTCTCATACTTCTTCTTATACTTCTTCTTATACTATTTCTTCTTATTTTGGCTCAAAAACAGTTGTCGGTCAAAGCCTGCCTGTATCACTACTTGTGAAACTGGCTTTAAGTGACTTATTCATTCATTCATAGCAGGATAGTCAGTCCTACGTAGTCACTATTATTATTTAAGCTTACTTGCAATAAAAAAAATTACGACCTGGCGAGCTGCCCTTCGTCAGTTATCCAGAACTTTCCCCATAGTAGACGAAACCATGCGTGTAAGCATGTTTTATGCTCTACCGTCGATTTGTATCAATTCCTCCTCAGCTTCCGGGACAAAATTGTTGATATAGAGCTTTTGCATGCATGCTTTTGCTGAGAGATGTTGGACCGGTTTGTTGACTAGGGCGTCACATCGAAATGCTTCCGAAATTCGGCTTAAATGACCGAATTGAGTTTTGGCGTCATTGCTTGCCACTGCCAAACCAGTGGACGTAATTTCCGCTTTCTGATATGTTTGTTCATGTTTCCCTGGTACTATTTCATCGACGTCCCAGCTAACCGAATGCAGCGAAGTTTTGACTTCATTTTCAGCATCATTTGGAGCTTTTTGTTACTCAGTGTCGTCGACACGAACAACACAGTGCTCAAGGAATTCGTCACCATATTTTCCACTGCAATGCTTGTTGCCCACAAAAAGTTTTGCTCTGCTGCTTCTTCCGGGATCTTCCCCAACAGCTCAGATAAGCTACACATGTCAGCTCATAATCCGACCTGCCAAAACATGATGATATGAAGTTTAAACTACCGTCTCTTACACACCCGTTTGTGGTGTATGAATCGCAGGCTTCCCACACAACAAGCCTACATAAGCTTTCCACAACGATAAACCAACCAACTCATTTGTCGTAGTTGGGATTGTTTTCCTAGCCAGCTTGAGCCTGGTGCTTCAAAGTTCTCCTCTCCAAATCAACCACTTCTGTGAAACAATCTCCACCAGCGAGTGTGTGTGCGCGTCTTTACGTTTATGTGCTTTCCAAACGCCATGGGCAAAACTAACCCGTTCAATAAAATTCAAATTTATATCAATTCATACGAACGGCGGCTCTTCCAGCGGTAACCGAAAGCAACCGGGGCAAAGTTGTATCGATCCGTGTGCCCTAGCCACACGGTATCCGGTGCGAAGACGGGCGGCTCCTGTCAAGATCACGGGATGGATCAACTATTTTCCGACAAATTTTACCATTCCACCCGCCAGCACTATCCTTGCCAGCAGGTTCCGGTGGATGAGTTTTTTGTTAGTTGGCGCTTGAAAGCCCATCATCATGAATATGCATTAATGCCACGATGCCACGATCCTTCCTGGGGGCTAACTTTGCTATTCGGCCGGGCGGAGCGACGAGCCGGGGCAACGGGCAACGGAAGGATTATTGAAAATGTATATCAGTGTGTTGATACTAAGCGGATTCTCAGACACGGCAAAGGGGTTTGGCCCCCTGCCGCAGTAACGCGCTGTCTAGTGTTCACCGTAGGTTAAAGTTTTCCTTTTAACGGCAGCTTCTCGGGCGCATCGGACGCAAAGCAAACACGGGCAAAACCGATCTCTGTGTGTTTACGTACTTTACTTCGATCGTGGTCGCTCTCTCTCTCTCTCTCTCGCTCTCTTACTTTCACTCACGCTCTCTGCAAAAAGGATGGTTTTGTTGGCGCGTTTTCCCCCCCCCCCGGCGCCTGCAGGCAAACGCTCAATAAACGTATATTTCATTTGAATATAGATGAGCCCCGAGAAACACCCTTTTTCACTTGACCGCGTTCCGAGATCCGGTGCCTGCTCGGTACAGCCTGAAGCTTTTCATTTCGTGGTACGTTGCCAGGTACCGTGCATCCCTTCTCTCCCGTCCCAAGGTTACAACCAATCTCGACGCTTTATGGAACACTCCCCGGCTGTTCCGTAGGCGGCCTCGATCGACGCAGTTTAGAGTTCGATGCTGTTTACCTTTACCCGGGCACTTGCAGAGGGGTTTTGCAAATGCAGCTGAATGAATTTCCATTTCCGCTTAGATTGGCGTCCTCAGCACCACCACCGGCCGTACAACGGCGTGAATTATTAGTTTGTTTTTCATTCACCGTACACCTTCTCTCTTTCTCGTTGCAGGTCTTTCATGCACCGATGCAGGCCGGGACGCCGTTCGAATTTCGCATCCGGTACAAATTCATAAGTCAATCAGAGGCTATTGTCAGGTAAAATTATTCCTTCCAGTTGGTGAAGCCGCGCGCGGTCGGCTGTCGCTTCGATGTTGGCCTGTGTTGGGGAGGGTGCAAAAATAAGGAAGAAAAAGGGAAAAGAGCCTCGTTCAACGAGCGGGCTGAACGTGTAATGAGCAGGAGCATGTGTTGATGTGGGGATCAGGTTGGAGTTCCTGTAGGAATGGAGAACACGACTTTCCCCTTGTCCACGGTTGAAGTCCCAGTTTGAAGAATGGCTCGAGAAACGATCAAACACTCACATGGGACCGACACAAGCACCAACATCCGAGCGCACCGTTTTCCCATTCTAGGCTGCCTTCGCTGATAAATTTCTCCCCTATATTGCCAAGTATGCTCACGTACGCCCCACACTGACACGCCTCAGCGCCGGAACAACAAGGTACACCGCCACCCTGCCCGGAGTGGCCCGAAAACCTTGCCACTCGGAAGCTGACGAGGTTGAGGCTGAAATGCTGAAAGGAAATGAAACTTTAGTCACCTTGCAATCAAGCACCCAGCTGTGCCGCCTGCTTCGCTACGGTTTGTCGGGCAGGATCTCAAAACCGGTACCGTGGAATTGCCTACCGATCGATTCCGGCCACACGGTGACAGTTGCGTTATTGCAAGTCAATGCTTTCCCGGGATTTACTGGATGGGTTGCCCTTTCTTGCCTCCGTTTTTCTCAGAATTGATAGTTTGTACCATGTGGGGTCCTAAGCGCTACATGTTCATATTTCCATATGATTTGATTCCTTGAATCACCGTTCCTCTACTCAATCGCCATTGCAGAAGAAAGGGCAAACTTTCCCTCAACCTTTTTCCACCCTGAGCTTCCACACTGTACAGCTTTCAAAATGTTTTCCCGCGAAAAAGCAAGAAGAAAAAACACACACACCCAGCCAGCAAAGATAACCGACCGATCTCTCAGCCAAATGGGGTAAGTTTGCCGGGCAAATTGCAAAAGCAAATGTTGCGATTGGCATCGATTCAATCAGAAACGGTTCAGAGAGGAAGACGAAATGCTAAGGTACTCTGTGCACTGTGCACCCCCCGAGTGTTCAGCCAGAAACGAGGAAATTGGTCAGCAAACGAATGACGATTCCCCCCACCCACCAAACAGACAGTAGTAGTGCAGTAGTGCAGTGCTGTCAACATGACATTGGGGTCAAAAATATTTACCTTTCCCCTAGCTGCAACGATGCTGCTACAACGGTGCTCTCGGAAATGGCGGTCGAGGGGGGGGCGTGTTTGCAATTTACTTTTTGATTGGTTAATTTATCGTACAGCTAAAAATGTTTTCATTTGCTCTGATCGGGCAGCAACAACCGGTAGACGGGCTGGGTAGAGTGCTTCTTGGCAGCAGTAATGCTTGCTAATGGATACATTTTGCAACCCTGCATGTTCAACTGTTTTTTTGCAAATTCAATGATATTCCAGGAAAGGATTAAGTTGTAAATGGACGATACTGGAAAAAGTTTTCCACCCATCAGCTAGCAGCTAAGATTGTCTGCAAGTTCTGTAAGGTGGCCGTATGTTCTCATCTCATGAAAGGAGATTGAGTGCATTGGGATAAGTTTTGTAGTTTGTAGGAGTTTAAAACTAGAGCCTTCGAAGAGGAGATATCCTGAAAATTTGCAGCAAAAAGGGAATTAAACTGATGGAAAGTGTGATTGCCGCTACATTTCTGGAATTAAAAAGAGAAATATTCTGATAGATTGGTAAGCTATTGTAGAGCTTTACACTTTCATGAAAGCTCTCCCATGAGACGGAGTAAGAATAACAAAGGTCTACCGCTTTGGATATTGATGTGTTTTTATCGGTTTCCTTATCGGTTACAAAAGCATGGACTGAATGCAAACCAAAGCTAATACAACGAAAACAATAGTTATAAATTCAGGAATAAGAATGAAAGATTAGAATTTGCCAAGGAAGGATTATGATAGAGACAAACAATGAGTCCAGAATCGGGATAGCCAAACGACTGGAACACACTGGAACATCAGCAAAACCCCAATGATCGAGCGCACAGCATATTTCTGATTTGCCATCTCCAAAGCGATGCGTTTTCTTCACAGCTTCCTCTTCTTATTTCCCAGCACAATGGAAATTCAATCCCAATCATACCGAAACACACCAATACCATGCTGTAACCAGACTTGCTCAGGCTGCTCTTTGTTGTAGCCGAAAAGCGATGGAAAGCTTTAGCTTCAACGACCGGTTTACTGCACACCAAGTGTCCCATTGAGAATTTCCGGAGCCATGCAGATGTACGAACTACTGGCGGCAAATGTTGCACAAGTCGCAAGTCAACGAAGCATAGTGTGCGCAAAAAACAACACACAACCACCTGATCCAATCAGAGATGGAAATGCTGTTATCAAATTGGATATTGAAATGTTAAATAATTCAAACGAATGGAATACTGTTGGGGTATGGTAGGTTGGTAAAAAGGGGAAGCAAAACACGGTAAAGACATGCCGAGTCGATCGATTGATGCTGACAGCAGTGAAGAAGCGGGCAACCAGAACACAGAACTATCCAACTTGCTCAGCAGGAATCGAGAAGCTTTTAAATCAAAACCGAAAAGCAAACCAAACCAAGTGTCCCCGGTTTCACCCATCTAGTCCAGTCCCATTTTTGTACTAGTATTCGATTCTATTTATTTTGTTCTCACTTTCATCCATCTTGCCATTTTCCCTACTTTGCTGCATCTCCACTTCCCTCCCTATTTTCCATGCCGTTTTCTTCAACTCAATTTGAAACCGATGAGGCGGAAAATTGAGCTCCAAAACCAAAAGCGCTTGTTTGCGTAAGAAGAAACGGTACGGTGGAACGCGCCCGGTGCGTTAAAATATTCTTTTCCACCGGCACGACTCATCATTTCGCTTGTTGTGGCTACATCAGGCCTTTGCCTTCGCTGTTGTTCTTCGCCCTTTATCGAGTGTCCTTTGTAGCGTTTTTGGGTGCAGGGCGGTGGAGTCGATGAAATGGAATAATTTACATCGTATCTTTGCCTACTTCGATTAAAACCGACGCTCTGTTATTCGAAGCGAGCTCTTTGTGGCGGTTGTTAAGGCTTCGAAATCGATACTGCCTCGCGAAGGACGGCGGAAACTCGTTTGCGCGCAGCGTGTCACGTTACTTTGTGAATGAAATAATGATTCGCCGTGCCCCAACCAACCAACATCGAGGTGACCGTTGCTCGTTCTTGCTGTTACATGTTCTTTACAATTGTCACTCACTTTGCACATGCTTATTCCACCCAGGTACGGGGCACCGAGCGAGCTGCTCGAGCTGGGCCGGGTCACGCCCGGGACGTACTGTACGCGCCAGTATGACGAATGCTACCGGAAAAAGTGTCGCCTGCAGAGCCCCAACTATCCGGGCATGTACCCGCGCAACGTCACCTGCTACTGGACCATCCGGCAGAAGGTGGTGCCGACCTGCAAGCATGCGATGGTCGCTATCAGCCAGGAGAACGAGCACAAAGCACTAGTGAAACGGTAAGTGCGGTGAAGCGATGGAGAAGTGTCTAATCTAAAGCTATCTAAAGCGTGTTTAAAGGTTAGAAAGTTTATTCTGTGTACGGTTTGTTTACAGTCAAACGAAAGATAACAGCTATCGGTGCTCCACATTCGTCCATTATTCCATCATTCAACTATAAATGTATTCATTTGTAAAGCCTTTTCAACCTTCTCAAGGCGACAATGCTGATGTTGATCATGATTGAACTGTACATAAAAAATCAAGAAATGTAAAACATGTCGAGTTTGTTGGTAGACAACAGCCACATGAAGACTATAATGGCTGTAAATAATGCTTAACTTTAAAAGCTTCTATGCATTCCTTCAAAGATTAAAAGGCTTCCAGGAAAGACAGCTTCAAATGTGGAATATAACTGTCCCGGAGGCTCCGGAATAGCATGAAAGCTTTTCTATTTCAAAGGGAACTGAAGCTGAAGGTCGATGTTTGACGTCAACTTGCTTTCTAGCAACTTGCTAATTGATACTCTTGAATATTTCTTAACACAATGCAGGGAATAATGTTACGTTAATCAGAAAAAAAAACAAAAATCACGCAATTCTTCAGAAGGACTTGAGTGCTGTTTTCATTTAGTGAAAACAAAGAATTTGCCCTATAAAACGTTACTTTCAAGCCTTTAAGAAGGAGTAACAAACAATAAAAAAAATGTGTTTTTCGCCCCAAAAATATGTTATCCCTCCGCCAGGAAACTAATCCTATTGTCTACAGGTCCGCTTACTGCACACAAAACTTCTGCAGCTTAAAGCATTACCCACCACCGGACAAGTCTTTGCAGCAGCAGCAGCAGCAGCAGCTAACTCCTTCCCTTTTCGGAAAGAAAATGGCCATTTCTTGTTGACTTCTGCTGAGTTTTCCGCGCGGCCAAAGCTTTTACGCAAACAAATGGGTTCCGCGATGAAAGATAGCTTTAAACTTTGCTTAAAACTTGCTGGCTTTTCGCTGGCCGGGCGGCAACCACTGTACTTTTAAATTGTGTTAAAAAAAAACTGCCAACAGCAACCACCAAGCCGCAGCTTGTATCGTGGTGGTGAAAAGAAGCCACACACACACACACACACACACACACACACACACACACACACACACACACACACACACACACACACACACACACACACACCACACACACACACACACACACACACACACACACACACACACACACACACACACACACACACACACACACACACACACTCCAAAAAAAAAGTCAGTGTATCTCGGGCTGCATTTGCAAGGGGAGAAGAAGTCAACTAGCGCGTCGTGTCTAAAATTAGGCTAGACTTTTGCGATATTTTTGTATACAAAACTACACACACACAGACACGGTGCAATGGGGCGCTATGTTTAAGTGACTGCTAAAAGTGCCGCAGTTTTAGCGAACCAGCTAAGAATGCCAACTGGCTGGCCGGCTGGTTGAAAATGGGTAGCGAGCGAGAGAGAGTGAGAGAGAGAGAGTGGGAGAGAGTGAAACGAACTTTTCACTTTATAATGTGTTTCCTCTTGTTAGACGATTGTTTTCCTTGCCCTCACTTGTGACGCCTCGAGCTGCCTTCCAACCCCCCCTCTTTGGGTGACACAGGGACACCCGGGACGCCACTTTTGCACTGTTTGTTTCCCAGGGTTTTTTTTGTCGTATTTAATTCTTTTCCCCCCTATTGCTCGTGTTTTGTAGCGACCCGTAACAAGTTCGCTACACAGTTCGGCGCTACTTCTTTCGCTTTTGTCAATGCGGTACTTGTTCCGTGGTTCGTTTGTGAGTTTTTTTTTCTCTCGTCTTGCCTTCTCTGGGGAACTTGGCATTCGCCAACTCAAACAGAGCGTGTGCAAAACTTTTCACACAACTTTTCATTAATTTAATTCCGTTTTCCGCTATCCACACACACACACACACATACACAGAGACTGTATGGTTCTCCACTCAGAGGAGACCACTCATTGCTCATTCCATGCCTCCACAAACCCCTTTTTGTTTTATCCTAGATCTTGCACCTGACCACTTTGCCCACTCCCTGCTAAATCCTCCATACAACTACACCTGGAGGGGAAGGGAGGGAACGTGGGAGCATTGGATTTCTTTTCAAGTTTTGTTTCTACATTAGACAGCCAAAAGCTTGCAACAAAACCATTGTTTGAGGTTTGAAATTAGGCAAAAAGGCTTCGTTTTCGAATGCCAAATTCTGCGGGAAAGGAAAATCGCAGTCCAAAATCGTAAAACTACCCACTACCGCCGATCACAGGAATGGCTTCAGCGTGGAGCAGCGCAACACAGAACAGAAAAAAAACATTCCTCCAGTGATGTGCCGGGCTAGTGGCGAAAAGAAACAACTTTAGAAAGAAACACACCACACCGCAGCCCACCCCGCAGTGATCAGTCCCCGTTGCCACGCACGCACACACACACACATACACACGCGGACGGACCAAGGGGCAAAGAGTGTGGGCACAAATTTATTTAATAATTCAGCTCGTATTAAAAGCTTTCCTGAGTGGCAGCGCTGTGTGGAAGCGCGCGGCCAAACCTCCTGTTCTGGGAACTGTACCTCACACACACACACACACACACACACACACACACACACACACACACACACACACACACACACACTGCGGAAATAGCAAAGTCGTTCGCTTCCTTCGCTCGCACTGCACTGCGGAGCACCCGGGCCCCGGAAACAGAACGCCACCGGAAATGAACACCCGAAGAAAGTTGTGTACGTATGGTGGTAGAGGTGTTTCTGCTGTCGCAGGCAGGGCAGCAACGGTGTGGGTCTTTGGAGAGGGGAGCGAAATTACCAAACGAAATGGAATTTAAAAGTTGTATGAGATCTTTTCCAACCCCTTTTCTTCTGCTGCAGCACCGAATAGAGCGCCGCAGCTAAGGTGATGGTTTGGAAGGTGTATTTTTATCGACACGCGAAACGCGAAAGCTTCGCTGCTTCGTTTGCCGGCTCGAGAGGATGGTTGAAAAACAATTGCTACCGGAAACCGGTCGCACAAGTGGAATGGAATTTCTCTCTTCCTTCTTTTTTTTGTTTTTTTTTTTGCTTACGCAAAGCACTTTAAGCTTTCATCTAGCGAGCGGACGTTTCTTGGCAGCGCCACACGGTTTCAGTGGAAAATGCGAAAATTTCTAATTTCAACTCATTTTGGTGCGAAAATCCCCGAATTTGGCTGGCATTTTTGGGCCGAGTGAATTGCTGTATTTTCTTGAGGTGCTTGAGATTGTCTTTTGCTTCGTGCGTTTTTTTACGTACGTACGCACCTGAACAGTGAAATGAACATGGCTACACGCGGAAGAGCACCGGGAAACACTGTTCGTACGGTAGGAAATTTGCATAACATGGGGAAAAACACACACATCGCCAGGACGCGATATCTGTAAAGCTGAAGTAAATGATTTCGTTCAGCATCGGATTAACGGTTACAATGGTTGCTTACGTGTGTGTGTGTGGGCATGTAAGGCGTGTGCAATTGTTGATAAGGATATAGGTTCAGGTTGTGGTACACCTTGTTGTAGCACTTTTTTTTTCTATATGCAGCATTTTCTTTTTATCTCGTAATAGAACATGAAGATGAGAAACGCCATGTTTATGGATGGAAAGTGGTAGCTTACATCTAAGTATTTTTTGTAAGGGGAGGAAATTGCTATTCAAGCCGTTGTGAACGAGGTGACTACAAGCACAGATTTGTTGCCATGCTGGAAAGGGAAGGATTAACCACCTATAATGAGGCGCCGTGGAACGTTTGCGTGTGGTGGTTGTGCGGAGAAAGCGTATTTAATCTATAGAGAAGGCTTTGCAATTTAAAATATATATATGGCAGTAGACTTAAATAATTCAAAATTCAACCGTACAAAGATTGCAGGTGTATAATGTCATGAAATCGTCAGGAAAATCAAGAAGAATGTTGAACTATTTTATCTCTTTTTAGAGCTCAATATTGTCAATAAACTAAACAAACCATTACAGGGGCCACATCCATGATCTAAACATGCTCATATAGCTATTGAACCGTTTAGAACGCGATTGAGCTGCATGAAAGTAGGCGTTGACAAGCTCTATGATGCTATTGGGCTGAAAAGTCTTTACGTATTGTTTCAGAAACCCCTGTAATTTTGGACCTAGAGCAATTTAGACGGCATAATTTGATAGCATTAAATTGTGTTTCATTTAATACACTGTCTACTTAAGTGTACAAACATACGCAGGGAATTAAAAATCACTCATCATTACCTCTAAAATGAAAATTGTTGCATTCCAAACAACCAAACACTTCATGTTCAGCTTCAAACCAACTCAATCAGCGCTTGATTGATGCGCAGATAGATAAAACACACACATACACACACAAACTGCTCACCTGTCAATCTGTTAGCAAAATAAAACGTCAATCCGTGTCCCAATTTGGCTTCAAAAAGCCGCACCACTGTTTAAATACTCGTCCAATCCGAGTATCCAGCGTACCACCGCATTCACCCGCACCGAGGGGTGTTGGGGGGAGGAGGGGGTGGCAAGCAATTTTCAACATAATTATCGTCGTTCCCTTCATCGTAAACAACATATTCGACATAGTCATGCTCACTGTCGCGTGACGCCGTTCCCTGGGCGCCTCCATCACGCGTTCACAGTTTTATTTTATTTTATTTTGATTTAACTTTCCGCTTGCTATGTTGTTGTTTTTTTTTTTTTTGGTCCTACATGTCACGTAAATGAGGCGGAAGTTTCACTTAGGGTGCGTGTTTCTCGCGGTCTTTCCGCAACCCGGATGTCTGGTGCGGATCGAACGAAAGGAAGGAGACAAAAACAAAGGCATGGCAAGTTGCTGTCCCAAGTGGGAAATGGCCGCTAAAAGCACATCTCACCTTCCTTCCTACACTGTGCGGGTGTGTGCGTGTGTGCACCTTCCTACACTCTCGCACACATGTATCCACTAGCACCATTTCCAGTACGCTGCCCATTAGTTGGGTGCGCACGGCAGCAGCAGATCGTTAACATAATTAATAATGAATCATTATGAAAATTTTCCGGAAATTATTTTAATCCAACGTGGCACCAGTTGGAGTACGAACGTGGACTGGGCAGCAAAGGACTAGCGTGTATGGGAAAAAAAACACACCACCCAAGCACCAAAAACACTCCTCCCAAAGGGTCCGTTTTTGGCATTGGTTTGGACTGGCTTCGAACGGTCTTCCTTCACACAAACACAACTACAGCTCACGAACGCAAAAGTGCTCAAGAAAATGGGCTCAACTCCCTTACACCCTACTTCCTTCCTTTGTCATCAGCTCTTGCACGTTCCGTAAACGGCGCCCAGTCACGCGAATCGTCCGTCATCGGAAAAATCAACCTTCACCTTCCTTCCCTCACTGTTTATGGGCGCTCCTGTTCGCGGGCTGGTAAAATTGTTATACTTATGAATTAATGTTTAATTTTCCTTCCGTTTTCCCACCCCCATACCCCGTCTAAAGACTGATTCGCACCCACTCTGGTTCTCTTCCCCTGGTTTTGCTGCTATTATCGACGTCATCAACCACTTTGTCGCTTCTTTCTTGGCCGCGCCGGCACGGGTGGGGAAAAGTGTTACAAGCGCAAGTAAAACTTTGACTTCTGTCTATGAGGGTTTGGTGTTTTTTTTTCTCCTTATTGTTTTTCATCGGCAAGACGCTGCCCCACTAGACGCGGATCCTTTAGTTCAGCAGAAGCATTCCAGCACGAGCTGAAGAATTCATTCACCGTGGTCGAGATGAAGTCCCATTTCAAGTGGGACGTTTCCAGTGTTATCGCCCATTCGAAAAACCTCCCACTACCAATCCCCTTTACAAAAGCAATCAAGAAAACACACTGTTCTTTGGGGTAGGGGTCACTGTGAACCCGATGTTCGGTGAACCGCGCGCGGGCGCCGTCGAGATTGGAGCGATTGGAAGCCCCAAAAACCGGAAAGAAGCCGTTTTCGTCCGATAAGCGTAACTAAATCTCAAATTTGCCTACAGTTTGTGTTCAGCAAAGGGACCGAAAAAGGGACCTACCAACCACACCCTCAGAGGCATGCCCATTGCCGATGATTAATGATTCTGGCGAGGGCTTTGGCCCGCGCGAAACCACCCTACAGATCTGAGTCCAGAGCCGGCAAAGAACCATTGATTTGCGTGAAGCTGGTCGAGATTTGACCGTGCCAGACAGCTAGGGGGGGTGGGAGACTCAGCAAGAGACTCCGTCGCAAGGGAAACGTCTTCGATAGGATCAACATCGTCGTCTTACAGCACAAGTTAACACGAGCTTAATCAGATTTTTCCGAGATCTGATCGCGCGAGAAACTTTCCCTGCTCGCTCGGATTTGCAATCGCTGCGGTGGTGTGGTCGTTGATAAATGTTAGCGCCCAGGACGTCAAAAGGACGCTGTTGACCGGTAGCACTAAATCTTTCATCTTTTTGAAATGCGTGGTTTGGGACGGGGACGGGGGGGGGGGTGGAATTTCCACCAGCAAGCAGGGTGCTTTTTATGCGGTGACTACGAGGTGTGAAGTTAATTGGTTTTCTTCGAGCGAAATTTGCGGGCCTATATTCGGTGTGCAGACAGGTGGGCAGGGCAGTGCAGGGCTTGGAATGGAAAAAAAATGGTAAATTCTGTCAGATGTTTGAAAGGATGTGCAAGCGTGCTTTAAGTGGAAAGAGGGTCTTTGGGGAGTATTTTTTAAAGCTAAAATTGCTCCTTTAAATGCTAATCGCAAGACGATTTTTTTTTTGGCGTGATTTCCATAAACATTCGCTTGCTCATGGTAACATAATTTGTGCTTAGCGTGGTTAATCTATTCTCGAATTCGAGTAAACAAGCGTCATTTGAACGGCTGTAACAAGTTGTCAGCTGTCATGTTGGATGATACGAGTCTAGTGAAGCCATCTAATCGAATTACTTGCGATTTTTGGATGGAGGAAGTAAAAATAACACCAAAAATGGCAGAAATAATAACGTACTTTTAAATCAATACGGAAATTGATTTAACCACAACATTTGAAGAGTATGCTTAAGGCATATGGCAGCTGTAATTACTGTTTTGATTTGCAGACAAAATTTATGAAACAAGCTAATTCGTTTCTATTAATCAAAGTCTTAACTTAAGAGCTTAAAAGCGATCAAATATTTTGTATTTCAACTGTACTTTTGTGTAAAAGTACTTGATAATGCTAAGCATTTCCAGCTCTTAAACTACTACCATGTAACAGTCGAACAAGTTTTCTTATCGAATGTATAAGAAAAGCTTACCAAATAGTGCAATGAATCCTAAAATGAGCAACGTCATGCAGTCAGACAAAGGCAACTTAAAACAAACAACCAAAAACGTCACTGTTCAAACCTTTCTATCTTATCCTGGAATAAATCACTGGCACGTTTAGCCAGGAAAAGCCACCAGTAACCCTTATCTTACTTACAATTCCAACCGCCCAACCGCCCATTCGTGTGAACCACTCTCTTCGCAGCGCGCTTACAACTATGCGCCACAACTTTTAATTAGAGTTAAGAACAATGCGGCCACACGGCGCAAAACGAAACCGCAAAACCACGTGTCTATAGTCATTTTCATTGCCAGCGACAAAAACGACCCTGTGGGAAAGTGTGCGTTGCTGAGCATCAAATTTCGAGTGTTTTGCAGTGAGCTAAGGGAAACTTTTGCGTGTCTCCCGTTCGAAAATGCTCACCAGCACACACACAAACACACACACACACTGTCACCGATCGTCTATAAATCATTCATCGACCGATTTAAGTGAGGTGCTGCCGACTCACTGCCGTTCAATTGCTTCGCTTTTTTAAGCATCTGACAATTGTTTGCCATTGCGTTGGCGTCCTTCCGTCGTAAGGATTTATTTCCTCCTCTTTGCACCAAACCTTTGCTCAATCCTTTCTTTTTCCTTACTGTTGTTGGTTGAGTGAGCGATGGTCTTGGGATTTGGAAAGACGCAAGAAACAATTTTCTCACGCTTTCGGTTTTGATTTTCAGTTTCGCCTCTGTTTTCAACCATCGTTTCGGCACGATTTACTACCGCTCGGTACTTCCGCTGTCGGTTTCCGGTTTCAAAGACAAATGTCGCCCTTTCTTGTTTCCCCTCCGTTTACTACGCTTGTTTGGAAAGAAAGTTGTGAGCCTTCTTTCCCGACAACTTCATTGCGGTGTCCTTGGGTGGGAAAAAGGGGAGCAAAAAACCAATGTCTTCGATTGTCACCAAGGCCCTCCGGGGGAATCTGGGACAAACTGGGACAATGACGCTTGAGAGAAAAAGAGAGAGAGAGAGAGGGAAAAACTCGTTGTAAAATTTCACTCCTACACCAGGCGCAGCACAACACTCACGAAAATCTCAACCCTTACCGGAGGGCGGTGTACTAAAGCTGCTGGAAAAATGGGTTTGCAAAATCGCAAAACAGAAACGATGACACCGTTTTGGTACGAGCGGTAGAAAAAACGGCACCGACGAGCTTCTCGCTTGCTTGGTTCTTGTTTTATGTGTGTTTTTGTCTTCACCGCCGCTGTTGCGGGTTGAAAAATCTGTTTTCCTTTCACGCTAGCGCGTGCACAGGCAGTGCAAGAGCAGAGCTGACAAAGAGGAAAAATCGGAAGTCGTTTCACTCTCGTTTCAAAACCCGGCAAAATGGGGATTTTTATTCCATGCCGGGCCGCTTTTCCGCGCCGTTCGACAGGTTTAGCGCCTTCGGCAGCGTCCACAGCAGCAAAGAGGCTTAGAGAAGGGACCGAAAAACCTGCAGAAAACCACAACATCGAACCAGCTACGGCAAATGCAAGGGGAAAACGATAAACGGAAAGTGATAAAAATATCTAATTTATGAACTAGTCCGAGGGAGCTTCTTTTTGCCTTTTTTTCGTCCCTAAAGACGGTCGCTAGTTGCTCGTTGAAAGGAAGAAGGGCTTCCTTTGCTGTTTTCCTGGAGGCTTGCGATCCTTTTCACCGACAATATTAAGCGGGTGGGGTTTTTTTTCCACCACCCATGAACCTGCTTGTGGAGTAAAACAACAAACCGGGTACGAGCATGTCTTCGCGGTGAGTAAAAAACGCCGCCATTATTGCCCCAACATTAAAGGTAATGAAAATCGAATTACCACCGTACCGCGTACAACCCACCAGTCCCATTTACTGCCGGTGAGGTTTAATACTGTTTAAGAGGGAGCAAAGAATCCTCAAAACACCACAACACTGCCCTGTTTGTGTAGCTTTACGATTCGATGCCCCTTTCGCATTTCGTGAGCAACTTTATTCCAATCACGGCTGGGAGCTGTCGATTTTCTCTTAAATGTTGCTGAAAACTGCTGCTCGTTCCCCGATACGTACACAGTGTAAGCCCGCTTCTCTTCCCTAACATAAACAGTGATTGTGCAACGTGCTGCTCACATCCGCCCAACAACTGCAGCTCAAGTGAAGTGAAGTGAAGGAAATTGCTTCGTGACCGTTCGTGGTTTGGGCCTCCCCAAAAACCACTACATTTTCACTTCAACAACCCAGCGAAAAGTGAAACAATAATTTTCTTTTCGTAACAATTGCCACACTTCCTGCTGTTTCCTCTGGTTTGCAAGTGGGTTTTTTTGTCTGCCAGGAAGAGGTCGATGCGTTTTTTCGCCTGTTTACGCTGTTGCCTGTGCTGCCGAAAGCGTCGAGTCGTGTTTCAACGAGGCACGGACACAGGCAGGGCTGTAGGATGGGGTTAAAAATCCATTCACACATAACACACATAACACACACACACACACACACACACACACACACACACACACACACACACACACACACACACACACACACACACACACACCAAAACCAGTAGTTTATTAACCTCCGGAAAAGTCACGCCCGGGGATATGGCGCACAGGGAAGAAAACAATTGCAAGTGCTGCTTGCTACAACCATTGAGCGGCAAAATAATAATAACTTTCCCTCAGCACAGCAGCCAAATGCATTTCCCCTGCTCCTTTACAGTTGGTGTAAATTTGGGACAGGAAATGAGAGAGGGAGGGAGAAAGGAGATTGGAGGGAAAATTCGTTCACGCGTGTTCACTTCGGTTGTTCTCGTGCACTCGTTCGATGGTGCCGGCGTTTGGGCGAGATTCTTGTAAGCGCCCTTCAGCTTCGGTGCTCGATTTTCCACTCTGCCAAACTGTTTCCCCCAGCACCAAAACTAACCGACACTCGAAATCAAACCAATTCATTTGGGCACGAGTGTGTATGCATGTGTGTGTTTTTCTGTTGTTCGAGCATTGGTTTATGAGAAAAGTTTTACCATTTTGCAATGGAACCGCTGTGAAAAGTGGCTTGAAACAAACGGTTGCCCCGTTGCAGCACGCGAAACGATCGTTGGGTCCCATGTGTGTGTGAGTGTGTGTGTGTGTGTGTGTGTGTGTGTGTGTGTGTGTGTGTGTGTGTGTGTGTGTGTGTGTGTGTGTGTGTGTGTGTGTGTGTGTGTGTGTGTGTGTGTGTGTGTGTGTGTGTGTGTGTGTGTGTGTGTGTGTGTGTGTGTGTGTGTGTGTGTGTGTGTGTGTGTGGAAGGTTTGCGGAAGTGAATACTAAACTACGCAGAGAGAGAGATAGGGGTCGTTTTTCGGGTTTTGGCTGGTGGTAGTGTAAATATGAATAGTGATAGAGTTTTTTTTTGTACTTTTGCTTTGCTTTACTGCCCCTTACGGCACAAAAAAAAAAAAACAATCCACCCAGCACGACGATCATCATCCTCCGACAACAGTTCGACAGGAACTTTGACGTTGCAGGGGAGAAGCACAAAAAAAAACAAAAAAAAAAGGAGGGACGACGCATAAAATACGCTTTATCATGGCACCCAGTACAACAAAAACCGCTCCGACACTGCATCCGTTCGCGTGAATTGTTTGTGCGTTCATGTGTGTATGTGTAGGTTGAAACTTTACCTTCAGCACTGGAGTGCACCGGCAAGCCACCCAATTGCATAAACATTCATACATGGTTGCACAAGTTGCGCTGTTGCAAAATTGCATTACATCCTTGTTTTAGTTTGTCCGTCCTTTTTTTTTTTGGTGCATCTCTTCTGCAAACACCCCAGCCCAACAGTCACTTGAAGGATGCTTTCGGTGCTCGGTCTCTCGTTACCATGGCAATGCCATTCCCGGTGTAACACACACACACCGCTTGATGCGCTTCCGCAGCGCAAGGTTACGCAACCATATGATGGGACGGATTTGAGGGCACGTGTTAGTGTAGGCACCACGGAAACGATTCGGTCTGTAACTTTTTTAATTGCAAAAAGCCAAAGCGGAATTGAAACTGAGGGAGAGTTTGAGCGGACGGCAAAGAAAAATCAAGCAAAAAAAAAGAACCTTTGTGGTTGACGAATGGTCGACAGGATAAAATTGACTCCGAACGGCCACAGTGAGTTGGCATCAAATCTAGTGTGCCTCTAGAGCTGGGTTGGGATTTATTTTACCCCGGACCACAATAGGTTGCAAAGGGCAATGCTTTCACAAAACCAGAGTGAGAAGCAAACAGCAAGCGAGTTGCTGTGTTTGACCATACACACACACTCATTAAAACTTTCCACCTGCTTGTATGGCAGGTTTGGGTTCGACGGACCAAACACACTCCCGCTATACGCCAGGGAAAGTTGCCGTGGGTGTTAGCAACGATTCAAACTCGCTCGTACACTGGCAATGGAAAAGAATCGTTCCCGGGGACATCAGGACATCGTCGGGACTCTTGCCCGTCCGCTGAAGCAATGGGCGGGAAATTGGGGATCCGAATGCGCAATGGTGATAGTGGGTTTTGATAGCGCAAGTTAGCATCGCTTTTCCGGCACGATGTGTAGTTTCTGCCGCATTACGCCGTGTCCGTCCGAGATGTACTTTTCTGTGCTGGCCTAATTGGCCACGGTGGGTGCAACTTTTTACAGCCATATGTAGTCCATTACCTGACGCAAGCTAAGGTGATAAAGAGAGAGAGAGAGAGAGAGAGAGAGAGAGCATCGATAGGATACGAAATCGTTGAGTTATTGTGACTCTGTTAATTGGCTTTACTGTGTCGATGATATTGAGGAGTTTAGTTGATAGGGTATTGTTTTTTTAATATTTTTTGGTTCAATTTGCTTCATTCGCTCGCTTCCTTTCTTCGTTAAATTGTATTCCAAACTTAGTTACAGGGTATCCACGATTTATTGGTTGGTTGTCGTAATTGTTTGGGCCTGTTTCACGATTTATTCACCATTTCCCATATACATTTCGTTCCCACGATTTATTGGTATCGTACCATTGGACATCAATATAATACAACCAAATAATTCGGGAGAACGTCCAATAAATCTTTAAAACGTACCAAAAAAACAATGGGAAGCAACCAAAAATGTTCGGGAAATAGAGAACCAAAACCTTGAGAAACACTATATGCGCCTAAAGATATGCAAAATGAAAAGCAAAACCGCCCAATAAACTCTCAACAATTGCTAACTTTCATCATTGCATACATTTAGGCGCACAAAATCCATTCAGGAGTAAATACAAACTTACAGGATTCGATGTATTGTGATTCAATTCAATTGTTGTTGGCTAAGCCCACCATCTATCAGTAAAAATCACAATCTGCAGTAGTCATGGCTCGATGGGGATCTTCTCATGATAAATCTGAGCAGAGTAATAATTTATAATTAATTTGATAAATATATCATAAATAACTATTTTCAAAAAGTTAAACCTAGCATAATTTAGCTATACGTTGCGTTGTAACAAAATCTACGGAGTTATAAAACAATCCACTCAAGCGACATCTCACCCGGAGGAGTTTGTAACTCACCCTCCTGATACACATTTCATACGAATTGCTTCCAACATCAACATTTCACTGTAAGCCCGCTCCAGGCACTACACAGCACCGTCTGGCAATTAAAACTGTTTATCATTATTCCTTGAACTATCATCAGCAGCGAATTCGCCGAAAAATTGACATATTTTCACATTTTGCTCATCTTGTTTCACCAACGCAACGCTCCTTCACACTTCCAGATCCATCGCGAGCCTAAACAAAACGGCACGAGCGGTGCGGGCCTGGTCGGACTGTACGGGCGAGCGGGATCATCTGATCTTCTACGACGGCAGCAGCACCAACGATCCCGTCCTGGCGAAGTACTGCGGCGGCGACTGGCTGCCACGGGTCGTGTCGCGGTAAGTGTATGCTACCCCGCTTTTGCATATGGGAATATTTCTTTGAGGGATTGCATAATTAAGCACATGGGACGCGAGTGTGTGTGTGTGTGTGTTTTCCTGTGTAACTAGATAAGCAGTTCTACACAATCGAAACAAAGGAACAAACAACACTCGCTCTACGGCGACACAATGAACAAACACAGAATGATGCGAGATGCGACTCATCGCTAGAGAATTAAAAGATGCTCCAACTTCAAATCCAACCCATCCTTCTTCCCCCACCAAAAAAATGGGAACAAATTTTAACTCTTTACAGTGAGGAAATGAAATGAGTTTCCTTCGCGTTCAACGATCCTTCGGGCTGAAGATGGATGTTATTAGAGAAATTTGAAGCAAAAAACTCTTATGCCGCCGAAAAACAAGCGTTCCATCCACGGCGTTTTGATGCCAACAGTCTGATATGTAGCAGAATTGTCGGTTCCGGGGAACTTTCATTAAGCCTTTTCAAAAGCTTTCGAGTGAAGAAAACTGAACAAATGAAACGTTGAGCAAAAAAAGAATCCAGCAACGCCGAAATTGTATCCCGCTGTAAGTCAAAAAGATTATTTGAAGTACCAACCACCGCGTTCTCTGTAATCTCGTGCACCGTCGGCATAGGGTGAGTGTGAAATATGCCTCCCGGGTTTGTGCCTGTGTGGTTGAGTGTGTGTGTGTGTGTGCTTGAATGTGTATTTTTCTGTGTGCCAAAGCGCCAGAAAACTTTTCTCATTTTGGTGATAATATAACTTATGTTTCCCTTGGTGGCAGATCGCAGACAGCATGAAAAGGACATGCCCATGCCCATGCCCAAACCAAAGAGAGAGCAATGGGAAGCAAGCAGCCAACAGCAACACACATACCCCAAAAATACCAACAAAAAAAACAAACGAACAAAACGAAGGAAGAAATGTTTGCCAGCAATCCGTGGTGTGTAATATCTTCACATGCTCCACGTGCTGGATTAAACCGGATGAGTGCTCGGGCGGTGCAAAAGAGCCCGCAAGGGAAACGAGATGAACAAGCGTGCGACGGGAAACGAGATGAACAAGCGTGCGATATGATTGAGAAGTTGCGAACGTGTGAATAATTGTCGCGGGAGGGCTTGAGAACATTAAGATTAAATATATATATATAAAACTGTCGCACCACACCAAGAAGAATCCTTTTGCAGCTGTAACAAAATTTAACACACATTACTTACCCTTCTCTCCCCGAACAGTGGACCGGAAATGCTGATCGCCTTCCATTCGAGCCCGTTCTCGGCCCCGCTCCAGTCGGGCCAGTCGAACCGTGGCTTCGAGCTGGACGTTGACATTCTGTTTGCCGATTCCGACTCGTACGACTTTGCCCAGGGCAGCAAGTGTGAGTTTCACATCAACGCAACGAATCCAGGTAGGTTTTTTTTTCGTGGTTGTCTTGTTGTTGTTGCACCCGCTACAATAACACTTAGCGTAATTTGGGCTAGTAAAAGCTTAAGGGGCGGGGAGTAGAGCATGAAAAGAAGCGATCCTAAATTCTATTAACGCACTGCGAGTGACAGCTGTCGGTGGACGGTGTAAATTTGTGCCGATGTCATAACAATTGCTTCAAAATTTGCCAACTGGCTTCAGCAAAAAAAAAAAAAAAACGGGAGCTTTGTGCTGCGTGGACACGAACATCAGCCCCGTTTAAAACACGTTCCGTCCATTTCGTACACAAACAACATTTAAACAAGCCATCGAACCACGGGGCAGGACGGTCAGAAAAGGGCGACATACAATGCTGGAACATGGAAACGGTTTTCCCTCGTTTCCATCGAGAGTCGGGGGCGAGTGAAAAGTGTATGAAAGAAAATCAATTTACATCAAGCTTAACGCACGGAGCCAAAGCCCTCCCCGCACTAGATCCGTCTATCGATGGGGCGGCTCCTAAGCCGCACGATCGATGGCGCGTATATTTAGAGAGAGAGGGAGAGCAAGGGGCAAGGGGCACGGGACCTTCCGTAACAATGACACAGCAGCAGCCGCCGACAACGACGGCAATCTGAGCTGGCGGGGAATGATAAATTCAATTTCCTGTAGCAACACTTTTAGAGCGGTTGCGTCACACGGCAGAGAGACCTTCGAGCATAGCTTGCCACGCTTTTCCCATCATTTCGCTTCCCTTTTTGGCTGCGCTTTGTCCCTTCACAGATGAAGTGCTGCTGTCGCGACGGGGCCGGATGGGCCATCTGCTGAGCCCGCGCCACACACTCGCACCGAACACGACCTGCACGTACTACTTTCACGGGCTGCCGACGGATTTGATCTGGATCTCGTTCACCCACTACCACCTGCAGATACTGCAGCCGAGCAGCAGCGGGAGCGATAACTCCACCATTGGACGGGTATGTGTGTGTGTGTGTGTGTGTGTGTGTGACACAGAGGAAAACTCTCTTATCACTGTCCGCTGATTGATGGATTTTTCACAGAACGAGTCACCTCTGCCGTGGATTACCCGTACGCGCATTTGGGACAGTGCTGGTACGTTTGTCCCCGTGCGTACCACTTCCCCGGCAAGCGTACTATCCTCGCCGAGCGGTGCTGCTAGCTCCCCCGGCTACGGCTCGACGCTCGGTGCCGGTGCGGCATCGGTACTGCCCGGGCTAACCACGACGACGGCACTGTACCAGCAGCTAATGAACCGAACCGTCAACAGCTACTACACCGGTGTCAATCAGAACGGCAAGAGCCTCAAGATCAATGTGGACAACGTGTGGAACCCGGTCGACCAGTACATCTACGGGCCGACGGTGAACAGTATCTTCAACCAGCCGCCACCAACGGCACCGAGCGATGGCGTTCGGGGTCGTGGGAGTTCGGCATACAGTTCATCCGGATCGCAGGATAAGTATTCGAAGCACAAGGGCGGCAAGTCGGATATTGGGGCAGGCAATTACGTGCAATCGGTGCGGCACGGGAAGGACTCGTCCGGTGGGTACGATCTAGCGAAGGATCATGGCCGCAAGGATCGAGGATCGTCCAAATCAGCCTACGGCTCGCGCCGTCTAATGGCGGAGTTTTTCGACAACGAGGCGCCGAAGCTGTGCGATCACATGACGCTGGAGAGTAAGGGACATCGGATGCGACCCTGCACACCGCTGGAGAGCTACGTTAGCACGGGGCGGGATTTGGTAAGTATGTGAGGAAGTTTGGTATGGCGGACTAGTGATGAGGAATGAAGAATCGTGGGTTCCTTCTGGTTTATGATCTGGAGAATTCAGAATTCATATCAGGATCAAAATAGAATTGAACTCCACAATTTCGGACAAATGAAAACTTCTATCAAACTCCAAGTCCAAACGGGATTCATCTTTGCAATTCCAGACGAATCCGGACGTATTCGCTTGAACTTATCTGCATGATCCGCTTGATGAATCTTGATGAAACTTTTCTGCATGATCCGCTCCTCTCTTGTCGGAGATATTCATCTGAACGCTCTTTCGAATTATCCAAAATAATGTGTGAGTCATTTAAAACCGTCCAATGTTGTCTGTATTCGTATGGAGTCATCCGGAATCACTGGATCTTGTCTAGAGTCATTCGAAGAAATTCCAAGCCGTCCAGACTCATCCAGTTTTTTTTCTGAAATCAAAAGCATTCGTTTGATCTGGAATCAGATTGATCCAACCATGAAAAACCCTCCCATCACTAGCACGAACACGTTAAAACAATGTCACTAAACGGGTCTTAATGTTCACAGAAAATTGAATTCCACACCATGACCGGAACCTCACTGTTTCCTTCGAGCTTCGGTATCAACTACGAGTTTGTAGACACGGAACTCGGCGGAGAACCATACCTTGGTGAGCAGAAACAGAAACCAAGGGACCCCCAGGAGGACCTTACCCAAGCGGCCGATCCCTCCCTTCCCATACTGTGTTCGCGTGTGTTCCGCAAGCGCAAGGGTGACTTCCAATCACCCCGGAACGTGTTCCTGCATGGTCGGGGTGGCGCTAAGAACATCTCCTGTCTGTATCGGTTCGAAGCGTCCGTTGGTGAGCGGGTAAGTGGAGCTCTTCCTGGACGTTTTCTCCCCCCCTTGAATGTACCTCAATTTCTTCACCTCCTTCCCGAAACAGGTCCGCGTGGAGTTGTTTAACGTATCGTTCGGTGAGTTTGCAACGTGCGTCACCGAGAGCGATGGACATACGGGGCGTGCCCGGTGCAGCCCGTCCGAAACCGACCCGGACAGTCGCATCGGCGAGCTGCGCCTCTACGACGTGCCGTACCCGGACGCAAGGATACCGCTCGGCTGCTTCTGCGACAATACGAGCAGCACCTACAACGCGCCGCTGACGTTCATCTCGAACTCGCGCACGCTGGAATTGACGTTCGTGGTGACGCGGCTGAACATCTCGGAAGACTTTGCGGACGTGTACTTCCACGCGGCGTACGACTTCATACGGGTGCCCGAGTGTCGGCGCCGGTTGCGGCTGAAGGGTTCGGGTGGGGAGGATGAGATGAACTTCCCGCTGCGATCGCATGAGGCGAGTTGCGACGGGTTGCCGTGGTACATCGAGGCGCAGCAGCAGGATCGCAGTTTGTTCGTGCGCACGTGGGGCAGCTTTCTGCCGGTGGAACCGGTGGCGGATGATTTTTCGAAGTGCAACACACGCAACCGGTTGATCGTGTACAGCGGGGTGCCGTTGAAGGTGATGCGGGTGATTTGCCCGTCGCCCCCGTCCAGCCGGTCGGCGGCGCTGCACATCTTCAGCGAGGATTGGTTAAGCAATCAGCCCTTCCTGACGTACGACAGGTGAGTGAAGGTGAACTGCCGGGGTTTTGTGGGCTTTGCTCCAATGCTTTTGTGCTGCTCTGCTGTGTTTCATACAGGCCGGTCAGCATGGTGCTGGAACCGATCCACAAGGAGCCGGGCAGTATAGGGTTCTCGTGGCTCGAGATACAGCGGACGAAGGCGTCGCTCATCCAGCAGCTCGATCTACAGTCCAACTTTACCACCAACGATACGCTGGTGGAGTTTGGGCTGTATCCACGCGAAACGGAGTGCGAGTACCGGTGTCCCGAGCTGGACGCTTGCATCGGTAGCGCCCTCTGGTGCGATGGTGAGTAATTCCCGACATGTCTTTGACGTACCAGACGTGCAGTGAAGCATTGTGAAGCTTGTGCATTTGACGCTGTGACCTTCTGTTTTGTCCTCCAACCTAAAAAACCACCCGCAGGTCGTCCCAACTGTCCGTCCGGGTACGACGAAAGCGAGCAGGAGTGTGGCAGCCGGCTGATCGAGCTGCCGGGCGGCATCTACGCCGCGTTCGGGTGCGTGGCCGCCGCCATCTCCGCCTGTCTCATCTTCTGCCTGCTGGTGATGGTGAAGAAGCGGCGCAAGGCGAACGAAAAGCTCAAACCGACGGTCGGCAATGGGGCGGCCGCCTCGCTCAACGGTACCCTCTCGAAGAAGGACTACAAGAAGGAGCCACTGTTCTTCGATCCGGACTCCTGACACGGGCTGCAGCCGGTCGAATACATCCACGTCGACCGGGAAACGACCGTGTGACATGCTGTCTACCTGGATATGGATGATCTTGCGTACTGCTAGACCGCTTACCAGTGTTCCCCCTCGTTCCATTCGTTCCCATTCCCCGTCTTTTTTTTCATCATTCCTTCGTTCTCTATTTCTCCTATAAACCCTCTACAATAGTCCCCTTTTTCATAAACCCAGTCAAATGAGTGAGCGATCATACAACTACTCCATATTGAGCGCTCAAGCGCCCAAACACCCAAAACGGTAAGCAAACAAATATACTCTCTCTCTCACACACATACACACACACACTCAGTAGAGCACTATCTAGCGGATCAAACGAGAACGCAACCAGTCATCCAGCTATCCAGGTTGACAATGCCAGTAACGGCCAAAACCAACGTCTCTCTCAAAAGGAGAGGTGTGGCAGCACAGCTATCGGTGGATATTGCATCGGTTTTCATGATGCAGCTACTGCGCGAGCGATGCAAGCAAAAGGGGAACGGTACGTTCGATGTATTCTACCGGCTTGGAATGGTAGAAGGGCCACGAAATGGGGGGTGTGACGATGAAAGCAAGGAAGGAAGTCATAGCGTAAACACTGTTTCCTAGTAAGATATAAAAACGCGAGAAGAAAATCGTGACAACCAGTATATTTAAATTATCTAGTTGAACAAATGTAGCAGAGCACGTAAAACAAAACTAGCAGCACAAGACAACAAAAAAAAACAACAAAAAAACAACTACACACTACACACACCATAAAACATACACTGCGAATGCGTTGCAAATGTGCGATTCTTCGCAACACGTGTGCAAGTTTGAGTGTGGAATTTCTATAGCAAGAAATCAAAACGACTTTCCACACCCAAACAAATATGTGTTTCACACTTTGCCAGATTCGCGTACAAGTGGCGCCTACCTACACGGTTGTTCCTCGTTCAGGACATACGCGCACTGTCTTCGACTTTTCAATGATAGATTAAAAACATGTGCTGAGAGTGATAGAAATGGGCAAATGGGTTGAAGCAAAACCACTAAGTGGCGGGAATTAGTTGATGCCTAGTCCAAGGGACGAGTTGGGTCGATCTAGCCAGTGTTGTTACCCTGTTGCGCCAACCGAAAGGGCGAAAGGGTAAATGTGTTTGTGTTCTTCAGCGGAAGGAAAGCAGAGAAAAACACTGTAGGGAACTAAACTTGATTTAACATTCCTCTCGTTAAATAGTGGCAATCGAAGTTTCTGAAAATGAAACAGAGTTTAGTTGAAGTGATCTTTTCTTAACGTTAAGTAATAGATAAGTAAACATTAAAATAAAACCAAAAAACAATTGCCAAAACGATGTCTACATCACACTGTCACCACGTCACCCACACACTGCTTTGCACTGTTTTAACGTTCTTGTTTCATCTAAACACTGCCACCATTTTTATTGAACTGGTTAAACGAACGTTTTGTATTGTGGTGTAATATGAGAAGGTTAACTTGGTTTTTGTAGTACAATTGTTTTGCACAACCGTCTAGCTAAATTTTGCAAATAATGAGAAAGATTTAATTTGTAATGAAAAACGTAACAACGCAACCTTCATACGTACACACGTGCAACGCACTCCTGTTGTGCTACCCTTCCCTCTTACTCTATCTATGGTATTACAGCTAGCAAAAAGGCAAAAAATGAAATGAACAATCGTGACAGACCAGTGTGGAAGAATGTATCTATATTTTTCTCGTAACACAGCAATCTCTAGCGGTAAAGTGTCATGGTGAAACCAAAATGAATCAAAAAACCGGAAGGAGTGAACACTAATGCCGCCAATGAAACAGGGGAAACACAGGAAGTAACTAAGCGAATTAAGCTGCATAACACAAACCGTATAGCAAGTAAAAGAAACATGGTAGAGCCAAACAGATGGTAGATCCAAATTGCACCGTACTAAACCGTTTCACATGCAAAGCAGAGGGAAAAGGGCAAAGTCACTTCACCATCATCTCACGCGCAAGACACCACATGTTCGATGTTTTCTATATTTTCTCAACTTTCATGAACATCTTTTGAACAAAATGTTCCTTTTTCTGATGCCATCTTGAGAGATACATTCCTTTCTACTTTCTACTGTTTTGCTTTCCATTTCTCTATCTCTTTCCAATGTATTCCTCTAAGATCCTTGCATTCTCTGTTTCACCCTTCAGAACAATCACGTATGCTGTCCTGGTTGATTGTTTTATTTGCCCCTTCAACCTTGTTTGATCGTGTAAGATAGCTATATAAAGTCTAGAGTACTAGCTTTCAAATATTTAGTTTCCTTTTTGTTCTATTTCCAAACTTATCGCTACAATGATATGGTAATGGTATAAGTGAATGTAAACTAGCGTAGTGTAGGTAAACATATTGTAACGCACGTTCCTGCTTTGGGAATCGTTTCTGTGCACTGTCAAACCAAACCAACAACTGTATGCCTGAGCGTCTGTGTGTCTGAGAGGATGCGTGCGTGTGCGTGTATGTGTGTCCGTGTGTCTGTAAGCAATGCCCAACCAATGTGAATGTTTGAATGTTTTCTTATGCGAAATGTTAAATAGGAGCAATTTAGAAACATGTATACATCTTGCGATAAATGCTAGAAGAAAAAAAACACGGGGAAAAAATAGCGAAAATCATTTCAAAACAGCAGCAAAGAGGGTAAACATAAATCGATAAAAAGGCGAATGAGGGGGAAAACGAGAGAGCAAGTGAATCATAGAGAGAAAGAGAGAAAGAGAAAATGAAAACAAAAAGGCGGAAGGAAACACACAGAAAGCTCACAGGAACTATGCACTGTATAGTGAAGTGAAGGTAAAAAAAAACTCGTGCAAAGTGCGTGCAAAGTAAAAATACTATTTTACGTGAAAATGCAAACTAATACAACCTTACACCGGTAGCTGGGCGGCAGAGTCCAGGCAACCGAATTGAAATGAAAAACCAAAACTTTCGTGCACTATTTGTAAAATTGAAATGTGGGACAGAGTGGGAGAATAAGAATTAAATTGAAGCTAGGGAAAACCCAACAAAAAAACAAAAACCAGTCCACTTGGCTAAGCTGTAGCGGTGTAAATGTCATTGATCTGTGTAGGCGATGGCCTTATACTAAAAGTTCGGTGGCACAGACAGAATACAGTAGCAGCTCAATCAATTGAATACTATTTGCAGCAACTGCACACAAAAAACCAAAGCAAGATGAAAAAAAAAACACACACACACACACAGAACACGATATTATATAACTGATAGATGAAAAGATAGAAAGTGAGATGAAGTAAAAGAAATGAAAAAAACATACAACAATGATAAGAAAAGGATAAAATGAAGCGAAAGCAAAGAAAGTAATAGATGAAAACCTTACAAAACCGAGCAAATGAATATAAACAAAATGATAAAAAAGCAGACAGAGCATAACAAAACTCCAACCGGTGGAATTTGTTTAGGTGTAAATATAGCAACTTGGCAATTGGGGCGGGTTTACAGCAAACCAAACCAACAAGAACAGAAGGAAGGGAAAAAACGACCGCACACAAAACGGGGACAGATTTATAAACGGGAGCAGTGTGATGATGTGACGGCTAAGCAGCTTAGCGGGCGAGGTATGCAGGTAGTGCATCTAGCTAAAAGATGATGAAAATGAAAATTAAAAGAGATAAGGAACAAACGCCAGGGAAGCATAGGAACTACAAGTGGGGAGACAGGCACGGCAAGTGAAAATAATAAACAGTGGCCAATGAATGACCGAAACAAAGAAAACGTTGCTTTGATAAACATTATTTTTTAAGCTCCGAAAGAGACTTGGAAATGGATTTTGTATAATTTTATACAATTACTTTTCGACTGCACCGTGTAGACGCGCCTTCTGACCCGGCTAGATACACACACATACACACGATCAACTCCACGTGGCGCGGGTAAACGCGCGATCAAAACAAAACCACCGCTAACCCACACACCCACAGCGCAGCAAAAGCGCCGAACATGCGGCCGAGCAGACACGATCGCCGCACGATCGTGCAGCATATGAGCAAGCGACGAACCTCGCTGCTCCCCATCGAAAATGTGTCTATCCTCTTCCCTCCTTCACGGCAGAAAACATGCACTCACACACACATAGAGCAGTCACTTCTTAAAGCATAAAAAACCTGTTCCCCCCCCCCCCCAAGCAGTCGGCACTGGCACTGACCGGGCGATGTTCCGAAACAGCTGTTAGAAGCGGGTCTGCATCCACTGACGTTAAATGCAAACCATCCAGGGGGTCGCCTGCGCTGAAGGTGTGTATGTGTGTATTGCGCCTAAAGGGGGATGAGGGGATGAAGTACTTTTCTGTGAAAGAAAAAGCTCTCCAACTCGGCACACTCGTCGCTCTCTCTCTCTGTATAGATTGCATGCTGCTGCAGTCCTCCCTCCGAAATAAGAGTAGTGGGAGTTTGCACAGCAGGAAAGCTCCCAAAACAACCAAGCAACAGGCGGCACCCACCGCTTACCTTTCTACCCTCTCCCCCTTCCACCACACACACACACACACATAAACAGCGAATGGAAAGAGACGGCAATGCTGTCGGCGGGCACCAAATGTAGGTCTCCATCGCCTGCCTGCCAGCCGTGTGCACACCACAGCCGGCGTCGGTTTTGGTCGAAGCCCAGACCATCAGACGAAAGAAATAAACAGAAAAATTACCGTAAACAGCTCTTCAGTTAAACCGCGAACGCTAATCGGAACAGTTCGCAATCGGGGCGCGCGTGCTTTTGATGCGTGTACGACCTGGTGAGTGTAGCAGGCTCGACATTCCTCCTTGCGCAAAACTGTGGTTGCAGTGTTAAATCGCTCGCTTGTTTCGTGTGTGTGTGTGTGTGTGGAGCAAGAAAACGCCGGCATTATTTACGTTTCTTTTCGTTCGAAAATAAAATCTTGTGTAAATCGAATCAATACCTTACACCCTCTGCTCCAAACGGAAAAGCGGTGCGTGGTGCGATACAATTTTTGCACTGTTTCTCTGCTGCGCGCGGAAATCGAGTGAGGCAGTGCAAATTGAATTGTTTCAGCTGGATTTGGCAGACGCTCCTCCGTACTTGGAGCTCGCAACCAGCAGCAGTAGCAACGCAACCCATCCAAAAGGGACTATCAAACCAAAAGTGTTGAGCACAGTGGCCAATCCATTTCGTTCCTCACAACGATCAAGCACTCTTGCTCCGTCTCCAGCACCGAAAGAATAACAGTTACAGTAATCCCACAGACTTCTCTTCCCAGCGGAAATACAGCAGCTCGGCTGGTCAACGCACAAGGAAAGTGCTCTGTGTGTGTGTGTGTGTGATTCAAGTAGAAAGGCAGCCGAGCTGAGTGATTTTAAACCACGTCTCATCTTCCTGGACACCCCAGGGCGGAACCGTAATGGAACCGGATATCATCTTCGCTGGCGAAATTCTGTGACAACGGTGAAAGGTTTAAAAGTGGTACAATCGCATTGCATTTTTGCCCCCCCGAAAGTAGTGTCCCCCCCCCCATCTTGGGCGTGTGTGCCAGTGTGTCGTTGTGCTTGTGGGTGTGTGATTCACTTAAAACGCGCCAAATTCACAAGCTTCCGTGAAATTGTCAGCTAGCTGTGCGGTACGTTATATTTCCGTCGCGGTGGTGTAGCGGAATCGAAAGGTGCTAAGTGATTGATCAACTGGAGAAGATTTTAGGTTTCGGGGGAGAGATTTTAGTAACCGCACCGCTTCCAACATTCCAACGACACATTTGCGGCATGGATTATATGCTTCGCTCTCGCAGGATGACTGTCCCCAAAAGGTAGGTGATTACATCTGGGTTGGGAATTTAATAAAAAAAAAGTGGAACAGCCTTCGGGACAGTGCGATCGAATACCGTTAGCATGATTGGCAGCCTTTCATATCGATATCGATTGGTTGCATGTGAAGGTGTTTCGGAAGAAAAGTGTCAGCGACAGAGATATTGATTTGAAATCACAGAGAAAAGATTCTTACCTGAGACGATACTAGGGGCGTAAAACTGTCTCAAACTGACTGGAATGCTAAAGGACAGAAAAGGTTTACTGTTAACCGACTAATGACTAAAACAGAAACGTGGTTTAATATTCCGTGGAATGCTTTGTTTGTACAGATTCACTGAAACCGATATTTTTGGCTCGTGATGATCGGGAAGATTTAGACCTAGAACTAACGGGAGTAAAACATTCGTGGTTTAACATTCCATGGAATTCTCTATTTGTCCAAATGTTCTGAAGCTGTTCGCGTTGGATCATCATGTTTCAACGGGAGTGAAACAGTATCGTGGTATAATATTCCGTGGAATTCTCTGTTTGTCCAAATGTTCTCAATCTTTTCGCATTGGACGTTTATCACATCATCATGGCTGCGAGATACTGGCAATAAACCTTTTTCAGTTACAGCTGAAAGCGTGGTTGCACACTCGCAAACTCTGGAAGAGTTTTTACAACAAATGTTCTCAAAGCGATGGAAACTTTTAGTTTTTTAAAGCTCTATTTCAAAGAGCCTGTATTTCAGACGGGTTTTTTCATGGCTGAAGTACTTTTAGCACACTCTGGATTTCTGGATTTTACCCAACGTGAAGTGATACTTTTAGCGCGCTTGTGATATAGAAATCACTTCTTTCAGAATCTTGCAAGGCGTGATCTAAATTTGAATCATTAAATAAAACCTGTTTATCAGCTGGTACATACTGGAGAAAATCTCTAAAACAATCACAATAATTTGATTTATAAATCTAATAATAAAGAAACAAGTGAAGCAACAACAAGGTTTACATTAACACCTTTTTCTCTCTTAAATCAGGCGTTCAGGCGAGTCAGGCAAGATAAGTATCATCCCCTCCTCGACACACACACACACGCTAATGTCTTCATCCATCTCCCAAACAAAACCTTTCAACAAGCACGCAACAAATTAAGCCTTCCTCTGCAACACAGGTGAAAGAATCTTCCGTAACTTCCCCCGTGAACCTCCCTCGTTCAGCCTGATTAGCGCTCCTGCTTCATTGTAGAACATTGTACCGCGTCTTGCCTGGATGGAGCGCCATACGCCGCTGGGCGTGCAGCAAATTACACCCTTCGCTAATACCAGCGCAAACAGCGATGGTGTCGAAGTTTGTAGCGGCACACCAAATCAACAAAAAAAAGCGCATCAACAGCAACCAAAGACATGCATTTACACGGTTCCGTGAGCGTCCGCTCGGCACCGATGGGTGGGTGAAAGAACAGAAAATAATATTTATGTTACAATGCACGTTACCGTTAGCGTGACGACGCTTCCACCGCGTACTTACAGCGGGCCGATGCGCCGGTGCCGGGAAATCTGGCCGAGGAAAAGGGCGATTCCCGTCAGCTTCCCGTCAGCTTCCCGAACGCTGCAAATTCAAAGTTCAGAGCTATTCATCAAAAACTCCAACCCGAACCGTGGTGTCGGTTGTTAGAGTAGCCCGTGCAACGTGCGGAACAATCACTTGACCCGAACGCCGACTCGTGCCGTGGTGTCTTGGCTGCACCAGCGGGGCAGCTGCAGCGCGATGCAAGTACGCCGAGCAGGCCGAGCTGGTGGCGTTTCGCCTTTCTCTTTCCTTTCGAATCTGAACGGTCGCGCGCGCGCGCCCGAACGGGAGCTGGCCGATAGACGCGCGTGCCCCACAAATTGTAGTCTGCAGGCATCGATCATGGTCGTTCGGGGCTGGTGTGGCCCATAGAACTACCAAACCTAGTTTCAGTTCAAACGCCCAATCGGTGCCCAACCACGGCTGTGCCTTACAAGGTGGTACAACGGCGGAGAAGCAAGAACTGCTGGTACGCTTTAACGCGGGCCCGCGCTCTTAACATGGAGTCTGTTGCTCGGTTCTGGCTCGATCAGCTTGAGCAAGCTTGCGATTCTTACCTCGGTCCCAAATGCGATCGCAACTAGATCTCGGTCTTGGCGATCGGACCGAGTAAAGCACCTAAAAGTGTAATAGCCCTTATCGGCGCCGAGCGAGTGCAACGGTTGTGCGCTGCTACGCTTTCGCACATCGAAATGTATTTTATCCACCACCACCACCATCACCATCAACAGCAGTTTTGCAGCCAGACCGACACGCATTCGAACATTTCCGATCCCTTTTTGGTCGACCGGGGGGAGCATGGACGAGCATGTTGATTATGTTGCCATGACGTTTCCAAGCGTGCGCTGAACTCGGGTGCGTGCGTTGTTTTTTTTTACTTATTTTTCTCCTTCTTCGTCTTCGCGGTCTGCAATGCTTGCGCTCTCTAGAGCAGCAAAAGGTCGATAGACGGCCGCGCCGGATCGGAATGGAAGAAACAACTGCCCCGCTCCGCGTGCACACAGCGGATGGTGCTTTTGCGCCACCGACGCGCAATCCACAACATACCGACACGAACGTGCGTAGAACCGCACCACCGGAACCGCTGCGTGGGGGAGATGCTGATGCGGTTTTATAATGCACACAAGATCAAGCCCCGATCCACACACACACACATCACATCAGCAAAGGGAATCGAAAGAAAGTGCGATTTGGCGCACGGCGTCCATTTCCTTTTGCTTTCGCGCACGCGAACACCAAACCCGGGCGTGTGTGCCGAAACGGAAAAAGCCCCCGAAATGGAAGCGAAAAAAACAGATTCACTTTCTTCGCCGGGTACCGGTGCGGCCCATCCACCCATTACTCAACGCATATCTCATCTCCAATGGACACAAGACCTTGCCACTGGACACAACTACTACACACGCTACCACGCCGATTGGAGGGAAACCGTTTGGTACGCCAAACTCCCTGCACTGAGGGTCAGCAGAAGGGTGGTTACGTAAAGCAAACGAACCAGCAACGAAACATTTGAAATTCGGGGCAGCAAAAAAAAAAAGCTGCACCGAAAGTATCATTTGAACGGAAGGATGGGTTCATCTCGAAACAGGGGGGTGTTTAATTTTATGGGTTCATCTTGTAGTTGGATCGCAAAAAGCACACCAATCTGTTACAGTTCCATTTATGGGGATAATAGTTTCTCTCTGTTGCTTGCTACGTCTGCGTTGCTTAGCACGGCGTCCCCAGCACCAGCTTCCCGCTTTTCATCGAGAGCATTTGAAATTGTATGTATTTTTATGCCGTTGTTTGCATCACACACACACACCTACTTTCTGATGCAGACCGTTAAATGATAAGCAAAACGAAACGACTACCATTTGGAGGGTGCCCTGGCAGGGAAGAAATGCGTACGCGCTGTTAGCACGTTTCGTTTCAACTCCAACGATGAGACGATTTATCTCCACCTTTTTGCCAAAGATAGGAAAGTAAAAGTGCCCAATGCATCAAGGCGAGCTGCTGCTGCTGCAGTGAATGTACCGAGCGGTGGGTTGTAGATCGATAACAAAAAAAAACAAACCTGATCAAGCAATGAAACGGGCGTGAAAAGTGAGCTTGGAGCGAGTCAGTTTTGAAGCGTGGAAAGTCGTTAACAGATGATTTGAATTAAATGGTGTGCTTAAATACAGTTTTTTTTTTAGAAAATTTTGTTTATCATTTGAAACATATGCTATCAAAACGATTAAATGTCAATCATTTGTACTCTGTTCTATAAAATTACAGCTCTTCATAGACATTTCGGCCGAAGAGCAGCAGGAGATTATCAAATCACATCTCGATCTAATTTTTAAATGAAAATCTACTCAAGCTTAATGCTTTTTGATGTGGCTTTAGTGCTTTTCGAAACCTTTACACAAACACAATTGTGTTGTAATCGTTAAAAAGCTGCTTTCATTTGTTCGACTTTTAAAATTTCATTCACATTCGTTCGCTGTTTGACGGATTAAATATCGCCCGGCATAACCCAATCTGCAAATACTATTCCACCAACAGCTCAGAATCGTGTTTTTCCCTCCCTGAATGGACATTTCATTAGAACTGGAACTGCGTTTGCTGTGCCCGGACATTGCATAGCTTTTTCAGTTTTTTTAGGCTTGCCCACCCGATGCCGGATGAGATATAGCACCAAAATTGTAAATAACAAACCCATCAGTCACTCAACCGGTCGATCAACAGGACGAAATAAAAACAAAAATCACACCCAGCGTTGGAGGTCCGGATTTTCCTCCATCGGTTGTTCGCCAAATTGGTTGCTTTTATTGTGTGAGTGCGTTATTCGCTATCCTCTACACTCATTTGAAAGGCTTGAAAAAAATACAAACAATTTCGAACAAAATAAATGGCCTCCCACGAGTCGGGCAACATAATGCATCGCAACAAATCGTGCACCGATTCACGCTCGATCACTCAAAACCCAACACACACACACTGGTGGTCCTTCCAAACCACCCTAAACTCTCTGCACCCCCTCCCCTTTCCTTACTTTCCCACCGGGAAAATAAATCGAGCCACACGACCATGGGCCGGAAAAATGAACGATTTAAAATGGCAATGCTTTCGCTGTACATATATATATATATATATATATATATATATATATATATATATATATATATATATATATATATATATATATATATATATATATATATATATATATATATATATATATTGCCAAACACCGCCACTCTGTGCCTGACACATTGAAGCGTGATTGATTCTCGAAATGTGCTCAACTGGAACGAAGCGGAATAGAGAAGAAGAAGAAGAAGAAGAAGAAGAAGAAAAACAATACAAAAAACACGGGCCTGCGTTCCAGCGTTAGGTTGAATAAAATGAAATAAAAATCGCCGCACGACATTATTAGAGGGACCGGGGACCGAGGACTTGCTCTGCGGTGACCTGTCAAGTACCTTGCACACAATAATCTCACCCAAGGAGAGGCCGCTCGAGAAGTCACTTCCAGTGAACTAACCATTCCATTCCGAACTACCCAATTCCTCTCCCCTTCTTCCCCTCGATCAACCTTTCTCTTTTCGAGCCCGTCCCCTCTAGCAGGCGCCGCGCGCGCAAAAGGGTTTTGGAGCTGAGAAAGTGCACCATTTTTAACCCGCTCCCGCTGTCCGGCCCGCTTAAACCACGGGGCAGACAGGCAGCAATTTTCCCCTTTTTGGGATCTGTTAAGGTCCGCGGACGACGATCGGACACGATGCGGGAGTGCGTTGCACTGCAAGAGTACAGTTGGGGCACCGATGCCTACGTCTCCCAAGCGAGCCTAGGCGCGTTAGACATTCTCCGCGGCGCATGGAAACCGGAAACCTAAACCGGATGAGATGCCACAGCGAACGCACTACTCTCGACAAGCACGCCGGGTATCGGTTGGCGGGCACTTTCAAATTCGACACTTGAACTGGGATTGGTTGGTTGCCGTTCGTTGCCTGTGATTACACGCGGGAGATACCGCGGATGGTCATTGAACGAGAGTTGGTACGACAAAAAAAAAAAACAAAGTCCAAACCTCAGAGACAAACAGGTCAGTGTGCATTCTTCCAATGCAGGGCGTCCAGTGCATTGGCAATGACTCACTGACAGTTTTCCGGTGGTGATAGTAACTCTCCCCGAAGGGTTGGACTCGATAGCCAGGCGAGGCACCAAGGTTTTGTGAACCTTCCAGCAAGGTCTGGAATATGTCACGATCTGTGTGCCTTAGATTCACCCGAGCGCAACTCCCAAAGCGCTATCTCGGCGGGGTAAAAGTAAAAGTCAAGGCAACGCGGTGCTCTGGGGAGATCCCATTTCATTCGGTGTGTTTGATCCGTCACACAGGAAGATGGGTGAGGGTGAGGTGTCAGATAAGCGTTTGCCACTTTTGTCCTGTTTGCTTTTGCTGCCAACGCCTTTGCTGGAGACGCGCATCTCGGAACGTCTTCCAGAAAGATCCGGCTCCAGCGCTATATCTGTTGGAAGAGTTTGTAGTGCGCGACCATCTCTGTTGGTGTTGGCGTACAATTTGGAGTCGGGTGTCTGTTGCGAATTTCGCAAACATCGTTTTCTTCGCTTCTTTTGTGATCGGCTGCGATAAACGACGGGTTAGCTTTGTTTGTACCACTTGGTACAATCTTATCCCAAAATCGAAAGGTTCCAACACTCATTTCACACACACACACACACACACACACACACACACACACACACACACACACACACACACACACACACACACACACCAGTCTGGAGAGAACGGTCTTCCTTTCGCCAGGCACTTCATCTTCAAATGTCAAACTATCCCATCAGCATCGCTAAATTAGCAAACTGTCGCCACTGGCAGCGGATACGATGATCGCAGCGCTTCCCTATCTTGACCTTTAGCGCTGCCTCGCTTGTACAGCCGTCAAGCACACACACACACCATCCCAAATGTGCCATGTTCTACCCAGTCCCGTTCATCTTCTCAGCCCAACGGCGGCGCCATGCCGGCCGAATGCCGTTTTCAACGCGATTGCTAACAATTTCCTGTTCCATTCTTCCCTCGCACCGTCTTAAAACACTGCTGCTGCTGCTGCTGCTTAAAATCGGGCGTAAAATTTATGGCCCATCCAAAAACGACCGTTCCTCCCACGGTGACCGCACGAGCTCGCGAGGGGGCCTTAGCTGCCCGCGCGTATTCGCGATCACATTCGATCGATGAGAGGGGGCTCGTCGCGTTCGTGTGCGTTGACGGAGGCAGTTGCCAATGGCTGCTGCTCAGGCTGCGCGGGCCATCGATTAGTCGTCTGCTTCCACACAAAAATTAGATGCAAATTAATGTGCGCCCATTAGGCGTGCTGGGGGGGGGAACTCATTTAGAACTTCGCTCCATTGAAGTTTTGGAAAGTTCGCGCTTGGCCACTTTTCGCCAACCCACTATCGGGCTCGGGCTGGGGATAATGATGATAACCTTTAGCCTCGGTGTTGAAAGTGGGGAGGGGTGCATTGGAGCGACCGATTGCCATTCTGGCATTCTGGGGTGCGACCTTGGGAAGCACTTTGCAGGCGGTGCTTTGGCGGACGAACGTCTTTGCTGTAAGCTTTTTTGGAATGTCTTAACACTTTGAAGCGGAAGATTAATAAAGTTTCGTAAAGAATATGGTTTTGCTGCTTCTAGTTCTCACTACCTTGGAGGGAGTTCTTGAATTAACAGAAAATAATGAAAACATGAAACGAAACTCAATTCTCACATCTTGAATTTCTTAAATGTCTCAAAAAAACGTCTTCTTTCATGGGAATTCAAACAATGAAACCTTCCAAATGTTGACGCCCAAACCAAAAACAAACCCCCCGAAGCAGCATAGCTCTACATTTCAAAACTGAGAGCAGCTTTAAAATATGCTCCAATCTCTTCATTTATTGTGCGATTATGCCCAAAATGTAGCTCTTTAACCTTCAGGCTAATAATTCTCTACCGGGACGGGCGTTAGATCACTCGCACGCCCGTCGTTGGGCTTTGTCGCGCTGTTGTGTCTCGATCATCAGCCAAATCTTCACTCCCATCGTACCCATCTTCACGCGCGAAAGAAGACAACAAAAGCGAACCGACACACCAAAAAAAGGAAAAGATGAACGTCGCAACCCGTTCGCGAGACACTAAACCATCATCCCCCGCGGCAATGGCCCCGCGGCGGGAGCGGGTTTAACTTCCCATCACAGGGGCGACACGAATCACCCTTTTACCATTGGCGTGACCTTGACTGTTACATACGAGCTCTGTTCTTTTTTGCTCTCCTGTCTCTGTAGCTACCAGCAAACTATTATGACACTTCAACAGTACCGGCAGCCTTTCTGGAAACCGCCCGCCGGCGCCATTTTTGCGTGCCTAGCTTTGCGAAGAAAATTCCAACACGACTGTTCGCCGAGGAGTTTGCCAAATTGATTCCCGGGAATAAAGTTAGCTCGATCGGTTTTCATTTCCATTTTTCAATTAAACGTCTCCGATACGGTCACGTGATTTGAATCCCGCGGTCGGGTTAGTGCGGGATAGTGCGAGCGAGCGCGCTCATTAGTAGTAGTAAAAATGGCACAGTGAGGACGGGTCGGTTCGTGCCGGTTTTGCACGTCGAAACTCCGCCGAAGCGGAGATAAACGATGAATAATTATTAAGCCAAGAAGTGCTTGCTGGCAGTTTTGTGCTATTTTTTTTTTTGTGCTGCAGGCGAAAGAGAAAGAAGTTTTCCTTCCGAGGAACTGCAACTGCTCCATGCTGCTGCGACTTTGTCGGAGAAGTTTGTCGCAAGGGTTGGTTGGTTCTGAGCTAGATTTAATGATAGTTCATCCACTGTTGGGATGTGCTTTTTCCGCTGTCTTTTTTTGTTTTACCGAGCTACGAGATGCTTGCGGTTGCTAATCAAGGCATTCGTGACATTTCTTGGGGACTCTCCACTGGCTGATTTATCGTCCCGACGCAATAATAATGAGTTACCGGGAGTGGGAGGACACAACTAAAAAAGAAACCGTCCAGATTTGCAACAACTTCATCTTCACGGTTGGGAAAAGATGGCGACAAAATTTTACGCGAAAAAGAGCTGGACCGGATCTGGAAGTGTATCGCGTCGCCCGGCGGGAGGCAGAGTCTGTCCGCAACAACACGCTTCAACTCACTCACTCTCTTTCCCAGCCAAAAGCAAAAAATGGAAAGCAGCGAAATGAAAATTGAATTCCCCACCCCGCCCTCGAAACCGGGATTTATAATTTATGCTGCTCGCTGTCTGTCTGTGAGCCATTTTCCCGCGGTTTTCGCAACAAATCCGAAACCGAAACTAAGTGCAATGGATTGCGCGAAAAACGCAACGTTCTGGATTTATTTTCACCGACCAAAACCCAGAAGCAAACCGGCTGAAAAGGTGAACAGAAACTGTGTTCTACTGTGGCCAAGCGGATGCGGCTGTGTTGCATCATAAAGTTTGCTCCGGGTGGAGAAACGGGGAAGAAATGAACCGCAAAAGAAACCGTTCGACATGCGGCCGAGAACAGATCGGTAGAAACGCTACTTTCCCGTGCGGCGGAGAGCCGGCAGAAGTTTGATTATTTTCGGTGGTGGTAAATCAGAGCAGAGCTGCTGCCTGGGCTGTGCTCGTAAAAGTGTACTTGCTGAATCGCTAGAATCTTCAAGGAAATCGGGCATCAGATGGAATGAGTTTGTAGCTTTTGAAGGTAGTTTGACGTGGCTCGGGCGACGTGGCTTGCTGCCCTATTGGAAAGAGAGAAGGGCGAACAAACCCCGTAAAAACAAGACGAGAACGAGAATGAGATAAAGGGAGACGCCCGTTTCGGGACTGATTTGTCTCCCGCCCCGCACAAAACAATGGCTGATGATGATGCTGAAGATGATGAGGCGGATGGTTTCTTTTCTAACGGATCATCCATTAGCGTATTGAGGCGTGAGAGGTAACAATTGGCTGTTTAATTTCCAACACTCAAACTAGAACATTATTATTGCCCATTACGTGGTTTGATACGGTCCCCGCAAGGGGAATGCTGGGATCATTATGCTCTTGTGATTTACTGGTTCTCAGTTCCTTACAGCCTTAAGTAGCTAGTGTGTTGCTTTTAATAAAAAAAAGCCCATTATGACACACAGAAGGCCACCGTTGACCTAACCCTCAGCCGCAACATAAAACGATGACTGTATCTACGTTTTAACAGCTCGTTAAACGGAATAAAGCACACACACCTGAAGTGCAATTTCAACTGCCCCGGCCTGCCCGTGCAATTGCCAAACCCTTGGCTTTTCACATCAACGCCCCTTGTGCGGCATTGCTTCTCACCATTACTCGCCACCCAGTTATCAGCGGCATTATGATACTTTTCTGGTTGTTCTGCTGTTGTTGTTGCGTCCATTCCACTCTGCTCACTCGCCATTTAACAACTGTAACGTGTCATTGCATTGTAGCTACGATCATCACACGATCATTATTGCGCTCCGTCCGTCCACCCACTGGAGCGCGGACACTGGGCACAAACCGGGGGTCCGTTTATTTTTTTGTGCCCAACATCTGACAACGAAACGCATTAACGACACTCGGTTATGCTCGATTGCACACACATACAAAAAAGCCGTCAGCGTTGTAGCGGGCTGCATTGTCCAGCGCAGCAGAACGAAACCCAGTGTCTGGGAAATTGGAACCCAGACAGGGTTCCGCTACGGGCTATCGCCGCTATGGGCACGGTCGAAAGAAATGCACTCCGGGCAACACACCTTTTACTCTCGGCATGATGCGACATACACCCGGTTTTTTGTAACCCAACCCACAAGCAGGTTGAGGGGGCTAAGTAATTGAAAAACCGCTTCGTGTCGTTCCCGGGTAAACATTTGAAGGCAAGCGGCGATCTCGATCTCGTCGCTAGCACGATCCCGGGGCGACATCGATCGTGCCCGTGCTGCGTGCCTGTTTGTTCGGCTATTTGGTTACTTTCTTGGTCCGTCCCGGGGGGTTTCGTTTCCTTTCTCCCGCGTTGCGTTTTGCTAGCTAGAAAGTGTACACACCTAACCTAACCGTAACAATCGCCCCCGCCGCCCAAAGCCATCGCAGGAACTCGTCCGCAACGAAGCCAAGCGCTCGGCGTTCTTCCCGACTGCACCATCCCGACCGCATCTAATCTGTTGGCGCATTAGCATAATGTTTGCATTGTTTTATGCTGTCCCCCAATCGGCTGTAGAAAAATAGGTATAAAATTAACATGCCCATTGTCACGGTGCCTCCTCGCGGTTGGTTTCCGATTGCTGTGCAATAGCTTTCTCTGTTTGGGGGTTGTTTTTTTTGCTTCTTCTGGCCTTTCGGACTGTTTGCTCTCCTCCTTCCCTGCCGGTATTGGGCATTGGCAGCGGAAAGGGATGTGCAATTCTTCACTGTAACGGAACAGAACGGGACTGGCTGCGGTTACTCTGTGTCGTACGGTACCTCCCCTCCACGGGTGATGGATGTACAGAGCGTGCTCCGGTTACAATTTGCCAGCGCTGAGCTTAAAAATCCATACCACCCGGCGGTGTCGACGCTCTCCTTCCCAAGGTTTTGGCGTCGACTCCCTGGAGCAATTGGAACTAGCGCGGGGCGTTGTCGATCGGCTACGAATCGGTTTCCAGTTTCGTTCGGGTTGGCGATCGCTGGATCGCTGACCTAGATGTTTGACACCACACTGCGTACACACTGCTGCACAGCTGTCTCCTACAGCAGCTTACAGACGCTTCGACTTCTTAAGTCGGCTAGTTGTGGAGTGGCGCGTTACGCTGTGCGTTCTCGTGCTGAGTGTACTTCACACGGAACACTCCGCCAAAAGCCATCGATTTATGCATGCACGGCATTCGACCCAACAGCTGGTTGGCTATATATACAGACAACTCTTGAAACTTTGAAATAAATTGATTCCTCCTTGAGCGTTGTATGAAGAAGCATGACTACCACAGTCACCCACAACACAGCTGATTAGCATTGTACGGCTCTCTTGTGCTTCAATTTCTCTTCAAAAATCCATCCTCAGGTATTTATCCGAACTCCTCCGAAATGATGAATGAATGCGCAGCCGGAGCGTAATTCCACCGTCATATTTATCACTCCCGGACCAAATGCCCGACAGCACGGACTTATTTTTCGGTTGATTAACCTTGTACTTTATCTTGCTCAAGCTCGCGCCTGCCTAGCCGGGCGTCGCAACTGGTAACCACTCCCGGTTACGGGTTTCCGGCCAATCCTACAGAGATAATCAAATACCCCTTCCCCTTCTAACGCTCTATCAAGCCAATGGACAAAAAAGTTCAACTCCAAGCTTACTTCCTACTTGTGCAGCCGACGACAGAGCGTGGCATAGAAAGTTACCTTTTAATTCTTTGCGGCGGAAGAGCGAACGAAGTTCGATCGGGGAGCTGTTTTTTTTTTGTCTTCTGCTCGTTTGTGTTTCTGTTTCCCACCTTTCGATTTGCATCTGCACAAGATCGTTGCCGGGCGATATGATTGAATGCATGGGTGGAAGCTATGCTGCCTAAGCAGCCATACCCCAAAACGTGGCAAACAATTATCTGAAGGGTAAACAGAAAGGCTTGTACTATTGAAATATCTCCACGTATCTTGATTTCATTAATCACGCGGATTAAATGGCGCCCCGCCAGGGCTAGGCTTATGCGTTGAAGGCAACTTGTCAGAAGTAGATCGCGCGCGCACAGCATGGAACGATTACGGTCGGACTGTTTACTTTCAGCCTTTTCGATTGTTTTCAGTTGGCAGAGAGAAGTCACATTTGAATAATGCCTGTTTGATACAGGGAAAAAAAAATATTAGAAATATGTTACTACATAAGTGCCTTCATTAATTCAACTAATTTAAGAACACAGCAAAGCCCCTTTCCTTTTGCACAGCCAGCGATGAATAAAAGGGGATATTAAGTATTTCCTTTATCTGCACACTCCTCTGCTCTCTCTGTCTCTCTATCTCTCTAAATCCTCTTCAGAGCGCTTTCAAAATCTAATAACCATCTCATTTTGTACCATCAGTAAAGAAAAGCACCCAAGAGGCAAAAACGATAGCCCATTGTCCATCAGAAATGGTTGCATCTCGCGTTTTTTTTTTTTTTTTTGTTTTGTTTGCTACCTCTTCTCCAAACCCTTGGTAATCGGGCACATTTCGACGCTAATGACACTGAACGGTGCAGCCCAGGCTGCGGTCACACTTGGACCACACGAGGCCATCACCGCACCAGAGTCGCACTTTCAATTTCGATACAGAAAGTGACAGTAACGGCGTAACGGTCGCTCGGTTACGTTTTTCGTACGGCTGCGTCTGTGCTGTGGAATTGATTCACTGTCGGCCGGCTTTTTAAAGGGATTACGCCAGTACGCGTCGATAATGATGCCGCTTGTTGTTACGTTTAGCGACCAGCTCTCGTACTCGCAAATGAGACAATTAATGGGGACGACAGCGCGGCTGTTTTGGATGTTAATTTTTTTCCCTTCTTCTATTCCAATCCCCCATGAAAATGATGTCCAATGCACGGTTTTTTCTGGGTCTTTTTTGGTTTGCTAATCTTTTTGCACACAATCTTTAATGCGCACTTGACAAGGACGGAGCTGTACATGTACGTGTACCAATTGTGTTGCCTCTTCCTCGGCTAGTGAAAGGATGAGGACATCGGTGCAGGGCACCTTTCTAAACTTCCCTTTATTTGTATATGTTTTTTGATCTCTCTCTCTCTCTCTCTCTCGTTTATTTGTACCAAACACGATACCATCAACTAGGCGGAATGACACAACAAGTTCGAGGGGAAAAAACACAGATTCATCTGTAAAACTTCCTCTCCGTGGTGTGTCCACATTTTCATTCACCTTCCCGGCATTGTGTTGTGAGAAACCCCCTGGTGGCTGCGATGAAATAAGCTTTCAGTGGCATTAGCTACGCTTCACCAGCTGCGTTGCAGTGCAGTGGGAGCAGTAAAAGCTCCCTTAAAATTCACCATCCATTCCCGGCGGCGAGTCTCAAGTGTCCTTTCTAATCACACAAACCCAGCGCTTCGCACAGGCGAACATCCAAACCCGATGCGCCGGAGATCATTTCTAATGCGCACTGGCAGCTCGTTAAATTTCACCCCCAAAACAGCGACTCGCTTTACTCGACATACCGTCCGGCGTGCTGACGTAAACCCCAAAACGGCATCACTTGTTAGAGGCCTGCCTTGTAGCCATCAACTGGTGGACGATCAATTCCCAAAACACTGACATGACCGACGATTGATTGACGATCGGTTTCAATCAAAACAGTCTGCCCAGCAGCAATCAGCAGCGTGATAGCGCGTGATCGATTCCGATCGCAGCACCGATTAAATCAACGGCGGCAAGCATTCGGCTACCGATTGTGTGCATGCATTCCCTACGAGTAGCAGCGCCAATTAAACCACCCACTGGGACTGTCGGCGCTGTAACATTAGCCCGGTATCAGGGGGAATATATGTATTCGTCTACACACAACAAAAAAAACTTCCCTCATCGGGTCGTTCATTAATGGTCGTTACCACTCATCAGGTTGTACATTTCTCGGTAGCCAGCCGGTCCACTAATTTGGTGACCCGCACGCAGAGCCGGAAATGGTCCGTGTGGTCGCGAGCCCCAATGTGGTTCATTAATCAAATCGTATCGCTTTTAAACGGCTGGAGATCACAAAATATGAGACCCCTTTGCGTCCCGAGCAATGCCAGCCCTTTTGGGGACATTATGGGCGGGCTTGAGAGGATTGCAGGCGAATTCGTCAAAGCGAATGTAAGCAGTGAGCAGTGGTTGAAATGAATACAGTGTTGTAGGCAGATACAGTTATGCTACTTTCTTTCAGCGAGATGGGTTAAATTACCCTCATGTTTGCTTTGCGATGATGCGATGTTTGCGTGTCATTAACAAATCGATGATCGATTACTTACACTTTGTTTGATGATTGGACTATTGGCTAGCTGTTAGGTATACAGTCTTTCCCCAAGTTACGAGACACTCGAGTTACGCGAAGCTTTCATTTTGAACAGTTTCGTAGGGCGGTATAATTCTTTCCAGCAATTGTCAAATACAAAACAAATTACATTTTTGCAAAAAAATTGAAGTCGCTAAAAGTTTATCCAAATGTTCTACAAGAATGGTATTGTAAGAATACTGAAAAATACTCACTGAAAAACAACTACTTATCAATTACGATGTGAACTTGGCTAATAATGTGATATTCGACATACGCTCGGGGAAAGATTGTACATTATATTAAACATTTTTCAAACGCGCTTACCACTTAGGGCCGTTGCCTTTAGACTTTTTTTAATTTAAAAATGATGTTTAATATGTGTTGCGAAATGCGAAAAATTCACTAAATTCGATTCCCAACGGCGTTCAACAGGGGATTGAATAAATGTTCATGTAATCAACATCTTCATAGGAAAATCTTTCATTAGCAGCTCTCATGAACCAACATTTGAGATACTTTTGTTTAGAAAGGACTTAAATTACCAGCTTGAGCTGGAAAGCTTGACTCCAACAACATGTTTATCATAAAATATTATGCACACAATTAAAAGCAAATAGATCATGTTACTTCGACGTTGAAACTGTAAACTTTACCCACCCCAAAAAGATTGCCATTACAAAACAATGCTGTATTTTAAGTCTAAGCCACGCTCCACGCTTTATTATGCTTGTTTACCCTCTATATCGCATCGTAAATTGAGCATTACTGCAGCATAAACAAGATAATGCTATCGTAATCGTTATCCCTGCTTTCGCGGTTCTTTCCACCGCCAGTAGTACACAAAGTATTCCAATAGCACGCGATCGATTTTCGCACCGATTATCTGCCCCGGAATCGCTTCGGCTTTGATTTTCTGTGTTATGTGTGCCGCTTTTTTTCTGTTGTTTCTACTTCCCTTCGATTTCGATAATAAAATCATCAAAATTAATTAACATCTTCAAAGGTTTCCCCCCTCTCCCCTGGTGTGCCTTCCCGCAGGCAGTTCCGTTTTGATATAGTTAAATCAATTGGAATCGTGATCAATAAAACCCATTACGAGTGGCGGTGGACTGTGGGTTTGGCGACGGCGCTAAAGAGAAAAACGACCCTCCCGAGAACGCGGCATGAGCAATTAATATTCCTAACTACGCGCCGACCGGCCGGGATTTCATTCAGTAACGAGTAAGCTGACCGCCTACTCACTGACCACCGACACTCTCCTGTTTCCGTGCTCTCTCCGGGACAGCGCACTGTTCCTTTCGATTCGATTTAAGTATGATTTTTGATTAATTTTATGCCATGAAAAGTGATTACGATGTAGACTTGAAGCGCACAGAAAAGAGGAAGCGCAGAAGAAGAGGCAGCAGCTTGCAGTTTCACCGTCTCAGGGCGCCCGTTTTGCCTCGTCGAATCGTTTGCGCGCCGTTATTTAAGCACTCATTTTGAATACAATGTGTATCACGCGGTGTGGCCCTCGTAAAAATAAAAAAACCACGAACTCGGGAGGGAAACGTGCCGCTCGTACGGAATGGAAAATCGATAAAGCGGAATATAAAGCAAATGGAAAGGCAGAAAGGAACAAATAAGAGAGAGAGAGAAAGAGGGACCGCGCGATGTCATGAAAGATGATGGACAAATTAGAGGTGGATTTGAATTCATCGCACAGCCTATATACACCACAGCCACATACACAAACACACCACACTTTGAGGATAAGGCCCGGAAGCAGCTCCCCGTGCAACGAAAGTATGCAAAGTAAATATCGCTCAATAATTTTAATCACCACGAGCACGGTGAAGTAAAACTTGCGCCCACCAAAACCGTACCGTAGCGACCGTGGTCCGATCGTAATCGGAACTGCACCGGAGCAGTGGGCCTGGGGGCCGTGGGGAATTAACTTTAAGCTGGCGGGTGTAACAAACAAACAGACGAAGCGAGCGGGAGAAGTAAAACAAAAATCGCCAAAAACTTTCAGCACCCGCTCCGCAACCGCCGCGACGAAGACGATGACGATAATGTACGCCCGCCGGAAATGGTTCTGTTTCGTGCCGTTGCCGCGGTTTCGTGCGCGATCGCTCGGGGAAGCTAAAAGTAAAACTTTTCCAGGGGCTGGCGGATAATCAGAGCGCATAATTAATTCACTTACCTACCAGGGGAGGGTGTGTGTGTGTGTGTGTGGGTTAGTGTGTTTGAGCGCTTTACCCCCGAAATGGCCCGCACGAGTGTCAGCCGTCGTTTCAAAACCGTACCACACGTCGTGAGCCTATTTGGTTTGTGGGTGGACCTCTTTAAAGAAAACGCCAAACGAAAACGAAACTACACTCCCCTCACCCAAACTCACACGATTGTGTCGCAGGTGGTTTTTTTGTGTGCCTTTTTTTGGGACCATGCGATGGTTAGGTGTGGAGCAAGCAATAAGCGCATGGTTACGGTGCACTGCACCGCGGGGAGAGAAGCTGCTTCCAACGATAACGTTTGATGAATAAATAGCTCTTCAGCAAGAGCTAAAAAAAAACCCCACAAAATGATGACTGTCTTCAGCCAACAAAAAACCAATAGAAAGCGAAAATAATTCCCCTCAGCGAAGAGACGGTGAGGAGAAGGAAAGCAAATTGCTGCAACTGCTAGCAAGCGGGCAAAAATATTTACCCACCAAAAAAGCGTATTATAAAAACACACACACACACACACACACACACACACACACCATCGACGATGAGCGAAGCAAATAGAAGAAAGACCGATACGTGTCATCACGAATCACGACCGTTCGCAGTCGTCAAGTTCAAACCCATCAAGGCGCAAGAAATTTCGATGTGGCAAACAGTGGCCCCATAAACGTGCAACGGCCACAAAAACCTGAATGAACGCCATATCCGTGCAATCGTACGTGCTTGAGAAGAATCTGCCACATGGAGACAAACAGGGGGAGGGGGGAGGAAGAGTGCAGTAAGCAGTTTTTTAAGTGATCAGCTCTACCAAGTCGTTGCCGACACCATTGAGCTGTGACGGTTTTTGAGTCTGTTTTCTTCTTCTCGCAGTGGCACCTGCAGCACCAGACCCAGGTTGTGGGGTTAGGAAATTGCATCTGTGGTATGATGTATGTGCCTCTGTGTTTGATCGACATTCCGAGTGTTGCAAATTATTATTGCAAAGAAAAGTAAAACAAAACGCAGCTTGATGCAATAGGAAAGCAACTGGAATTAGAAATAGAATTGCAATTGGAATGGTTAATTGTTTTATTTATCTTACTGCTGCCACAATTTTCCAACTTTCTAAGCAACAGCTATTAAATTGTATTACAGATTGATACTCATTTTCGTCTAATACTTGTCAGGTGGATTTAATACACCTCAAAGATAATCCTGCAGTGAAGCGTTGTCGCATACTGCCGCCTGCGGCCGTCGGCAAAGAATAATATTATTCTGAGAAATATTTAGGACTGCTTCGCATTACAAAATATTCCTTTTTAAAATTTTGGCGACTGGCATTATTATGTGTCGTCTTTTCACCAAGCCCACGCTAGTCGTTAGCAAATTAACGCGAATTCATTAATCTTTCGCGCGGCCGGCATCCATTGCTAATTGCAACCGTGCTCCAAAATCTGTCAACCGTCCAGCCACCTCGGTCGGTCTCGTCCGTTTTTCCTGTCTCGTTTTGGAAAGCCATTTTGGTGGGGTGACGAAACGAATACAAAGCCAAGCGGTACCTGCTGTAAGCATTTCAAGTGTACGCTTATCGGCATGGCCAGTGGGAGATAATTAAGACAATTCAGAATAAACCACAAAACAAAAAACAACACCAGCTACGCTATTTACATCCGGGTGTGGGTCTTCTTCGGCGCACCGGCAGCCGATTCCTCCATGTAATTGACAATTTCAATCGGTTTTGTGCGCCAAAAAACGATCAGAAAAAAGCCATCTTTTGCCACAAGGGGAGAAAATTGTGTCCACTATCAGCGAGAGCGCGCGGTCTTTGCGGTTTCGCTTTTGCTCTCCGGTGCTGCTGGTGGAAATGGTGGACAAACAATCGCACGAAGCAATCGGGACAAAATCGAGCAAACGGGAGGGAAGGAAATAGCCGTGCAATCAAATTATCAAGCTATTCTTCCACCCCTCCCCGGCATGAGAGCTTGAGTGAAATTAATTTAATAATTTTCTACCACAACGAAAGAGCAAATAATGTTAATGACCCCGCGGGCACAGACGGAACAGGAAAGCTCAACGCGCGCGAAGATGTTTGCACGGGCGGATTGATGTACCCTAACCCTTCGGTAAACAAAAGTGCAAACTGCGAAACTTTGCTGTATACGGCGCACTGTGTTTATTTGTTGTTATCGAAGCGATTCGATAGAATTGGTTCTTTTCTGGCTTCTGCCAGTCCGGGGATGGTGTTTGTCCGTGTGCGCAGGGTGAGACGATAAATCTGCGTATCGGCGGTGTGCTTTATCCGCTTACCCGTGGACTCACAGGGCAGGGGAAATAAAATGCAGTTCACTAATAGGAAGGTAGTTGAGGAGCAGCAACAAAAAAAAGAAGAAGCGAAATCCATCTCCTCGTTTTTACCCAGTCAATCCATTTGGATCCTTCGTCCTGGAACTTGCCCCAAATGCTCCGAAGCCTCCGGAAGCCACCCGTTTCGGATTCGATACGCTCTCCGGCTGTCCGTGTTGATAAGGTTAAGCTGCGGTGAGAAACGAAGGAAAACCCTTCGAGCACACACCTGTACACGAACCCCGTTTCCTTCACCGCAATCCCCGGTGCCAGTGTGAAAGGGAAGCACAAACAGGGGAACGATCGTTAAATTTAAATTGAATGTAAATAAATTGAACAAATAATGGTACCGATTTTTATTGCCCACGGTGTGTCGTCTGCCAGCGGTTGGTTGGTTGGTTGGTAAGCGGAGCCAGCCTTCCAAATGCTGCTGGCTCTCCGGTGTGCGCGCATACGCACAACATACAACACACACATCCCTACAATTACTTCTTCAAATATATTCGTAAACGATTCCGGTCGTACCCGAGCGTCAAGCGAGCACATTTGGGTTGCGTTCGAGCTTCCGAGAGGCCGCGAGGAAACCGGAAATGGGAAAAATTGCTACAGCGATTTCTTCTACCAACTCTCCTACCCGTTTGAGGCAAGGCACATCGCTTTCAGTGGGGTTTTTTTGCCTTCTTCCATTTCAGTTCAGTTTATCTCATTTATTTACCACCGGTTTTTTTGTTACCACCTTTTTCTCCCTAGGGGAGTCTGCCGACCAACTCCGAACACAAAGTGTAACCAGTCGTTGGGAGTTGAGCTTCCCGATTTTTACTGCTAAATTACCATTCCATTCCCACTCCTCACGAACGGGTTCTATCATCGCCCTTGTTTTCCCTCGACCGCATTGCAGTCAAATGGCGGAAATATCATCGAAAGATCGTTAGACTGGTTGGCCAATTCGCGGCACTACTGGACGGGGTTTTTTTTCCTCCGGCCGCAGTGCTTATTTGCGGAGTAATCGGGTAATGGTTCCCGCGTTAAAAAAGGCCCCCCTCTCCCACCATAATCAGTTTACGGTGCTGTGCGGTGTGCGGAACTATCAGTTAACCTTTCCACGCGTACCTTCCACGCATAACGTGACCCGACGACCGATCGTTTGTCACCACTCCATACGGTGGTAATGATTGCTGAAACGAAAAATTAACTTTGCGGATGTTTCCTATTGCCGATAATATTGGCAAATTTGCCGTATGGGCTGATGAGGATGATGATGATGATGGTGATTGGGCCCAACCGAGCAACCGAGTTGAACGCGGATGCAATTTGCAAATGTTTCATTAACGTGGGGAGGTTTTTAAAGGGCAATAAAAATCGAAACCAGTGTCATTTTAGTCAACGGCGCATCATCAGGCCGTGCGTGGGGTGCGTGCTGTAAAAGTTTCAGAATTACTTTGCCAAAACCTAATTATAACTTTCGGCACAAATAATCACCCAGCGAACCGAGTGTGTGCGTGTGTGATGTGGGGCATGTGATCACGATTCGATTTGTAAATCGATATTCGTGCGTGTTCATTATTACTTTTGATGCACATTTCGCTGACTTTGTAAACATTTCAGTATGCACTTATTATATTACTGGAGTTTCCAACAGCATAAACCACCAGTTTCATTTTCCCTCGGTTACATTGGCTAATGATCATAACTGTAAATGACACTTGCATCACTTTTACTGCAAATAGCGTAATTGTGGGTTTTTTCCTGTTTGTTTGCGAAGCCTGTTTGGAAGGTGAGAGTGGTATCCATGGACCATAACAGTTCCGTGTAAGCAATTGTTTGTCATGACTTGTTTTCACAGGAACAAGGTTTTAATTTTCCCTGGATGTGGATGTGCTGCCGTCAATTGCATTCTGTGTTAATAACATCCTTTGGATACTTTTGAGACAGCTATTTGTGTTGATTTTTGATTACTTCTTGTTCTGACACATAATCCTGGTTCTGACACCGAATGATTGCCTTTGGTCAATGTCCACTAATTTAATCTTCTCTCTAGCTAAGATAGAACTGTAACTGCGACTACATTCAAAGTTCTATTAAAATGTTTTGTTTTTGCAATTAAAGACCAGATTTCGTCGTCAGTAACGCATTTTGTTTGAAGAATATTATCGCATCCCAAACAGAATCAGCCATACAATAAAGGGAGAGTAATCTGTCAAAAGCAGCACAAGATCATCAATTTCATTATCTAAATTTACGTAGAATGATTGTTCTTCAAAAAGGACATCATAACTTGCACATTTATAGCCTTTTCTCTCCTTGGCATCACATTGTAGCATCTCATTGCCCTACTCAAGTACAGGAAAGGATACGTAAGGCACAAAATTGCAGCAAAAAAAAACAACCTTCTAACATCACCTGTAATGAAGTCTACGCACTTCAAAAAAACAACAGAATATCCTTCTTCCAGGTAGACAGTTTAGCTTGTGGAGTTTGTTGCAGCTTCCCTTACCACATCACAGGCAAACGTCATTCAGTGCAACAGCTGCTTAACAGAGTTCCAAGTTTTTTTTTTCACCTTATTTGTGGTTGTATCCGCCTTGTACACATATTTTCCATTCCATATACACAAATCCACTTCAATAAAATCCCGCTCCTTATTAAGTTACGCTAGGATACGATGGCACAACCCCTTTCCACGCTCATGGCACGGTACCCACGTACCTCCTCTTTGTATCGGTGTGTGTAAGCAAGGAGAAGAAAGAGGAAGATTCTGTGAAGTTAAAATAAATTAACAAACTGTCACCACCGGCTCCACACGCCGATGACGAAGACGACGAGGACGACGACGTTGCCTGCCTCTAGCTCCCCATCGCTTTCACCATTCTCGATTGCCAGTGTGTGTGTATGTTTGTGTTTGTGAAAGGCACCTCCTGTGGTGCGGCGCTCCCGAGCCTCACTTTCGCCCGGGCTTACAATAATCCGGCTCCCCGGGAACCATAATACAACATGTGAAGCACCCATCCCGGTCCTGGCCCGGGTGCGAGCTCTGGCTTGGAGGTTGTTGATGTTCCTTATTTTGTATTAAACTCAAAATCATCGCCATCATCGTACACGGGTAAGGTTCGGTTACTCTAGCACTGTTTTGTGTGTGTGTGTGTGTGTGTGTGTGTGTGTGTGTGTGTGTGTGTGTGTGTGTGTGTGTGTGTGTGTGTGTGTGTCGTCATCGCCAGGAACTTCATCACCGGCGTCAGTGCCAGAATTGAAGAAGTGCCCGTATACACTGTCGCCGGGACGTCCGGGGCGGTTTATTTCACTTCCCAACCCTCCTAGCCCACCGGTTCACTGCACAAAACACCGTCACGATCGTTCACGTGTGGACACACGCTTGCATGTTTGAAGATCCGTGCAATATTTTCACGCGGGCGAACTTGCAACTGGTTCGAAAAACTCCCACCGCTGGTGACAGAGCTTCCGGGAACTGCTAAGCGGAAATGCTCCGTTTCTTTCACGCTCCCACGTACGCTCTCACCTGCTGCTTTAGTCCGGGACAGGCCAGGATAGGAAGAAAAGCGTTGCGTACCGTGGAACGTCAGCTTCAGCCAGTGTACGACCAAAACCGTTCAAAGAGGCCGTGGCAGGCCCATCACAAGCGTTTGTGTGGAAGTGATTTGATGTGTCTGTGTGTGTGTGTGTGTCTACTAAGCACACGTTGGCTTTCCACACAAGCATCCAACAACGGAGCGCTTGGTTGTCTTGGCCACGGGTTTTTGCCTCCAAAACGGTTTGTGTAGTGCAGCAGTAAACTTAACCTATTTCCCGTGTCACGTACACGCGATTGCGCCCGATCCTATCACACGCGGGAACAATATGTTGCCACCCTCTCTTTCTCTCTCTCTGTCTCTCTCTCTCTGTCGCTGATGGTTTATCAAAACTCGTAACACCATTCAATCGTAACAAAGCTGCTTTTGATGAGAAATTGATTCTCCGGTGCTGGACCCATTTGCCGTACCGGAGGTGGGTAAACATTTGTTCGGAGCCTTATCGCTGGGACAATGTTTTATGTTCTTTCTGTTTATTGTGACTTCAGGTTTTTTTTTACTAAATCTTGAACTAACTTTGATATCATTGACGTACTTGACATATCCTTGATTGGAGATGTGTTGGTACTACTCTTATTAGAATAACTTATTTTAATAAAGCGAATGCCTCCCTGCGCAAAGCGAAGCGAGCTCCTCCTGCTTAGATCGATATCGTTTCATCGGTCGCTTCAAAATGACACCAAAAAGACGTGTCCTCCAGCGGGTGAGTGCAAACTCGAATCGCTGCCTCGTCCCAGCCATCACATCCCCATGCACCGGTGCTACCCTTGCAAACCCTGAGAGTGTGCCAAAAGGCTCGCATCTCGCCCCATGATCGAATGCATGACGGTGCACGGCAGCCCGGGCGCCTTGGCACAAAAGGACGACCCAGGATATCAACAAGCTCTCGAACATGATTATCCATCCGGCGCTTGCCAAGGCATGAGAGTGTGTTTTATTGTCAATCCCCGCCGGGCTCGCAGCCACCGAGCGGCGTCTTCTCCTATCACGCTATTAGCCTATCGATTTTGACGCTGCACGGATGACGCAGCACCGCCGGTGTGCTGGGGCGACGGTGTTATGCTACAAGACCTTGCGGGACCGATAAACGACGGAGCGAAAATGTGGGTGACCCTGATCCCTGCTCCCGCACCAGGCCGGGGATGGCAAAATGGCACATTCCCTGATTATTAATTATCGTGCCGCTCTGATCGGTGGTGTGCTGTGTCGTGCCTTGACCCATTCGCTTTCCCAAAGCAACCGGAACCGGAAAGGAGCTCTCGGTGCAGGGATAACATTTAATTCGAAGAAAACTGCATCGGAACCGGTAGCCTGAGACGGCAAAAGAGAGAGAGAGAGTCTAGAGGAAGGGTAAGGCAGGATTTGAAATATTGAATCTCCTCGGCGCAGCCGGGAAAATACGGCGAACTGGCGGACACGGCTATGCGCTCGTGGACCGCAACATGGCGATGGCGATGCGGTTTAATAAGCGAGATGAGCTATCGGAAGAATGTTTCGAACGACGTGGATAAGAAAAACGATCGTTAGTGGAAAGCTTGCGAAGAATATGTTTGCTTGGGATTTGGCTAGAGGATGAAATTGATTCTCGCAGGCTCTAACGAATGGGTCTTAATGTTGGGGTAACATTTTAATTGAGTGCGGGTAGCTGAGTTGATTCGATTGATGTCTTTTACTTTCACAAGAAAATTAAATACCGTTGTCATGTGCTGGTAGTGAATGTTCCGCTAGTGTATTACAGCTGGATACTGAGACTTCTTACACCAACGGCGTGTCATTCGTTCCCTAATCTTTGACCTAACGCGCATTTTATTTGTAATCGTCCAATTGCGACGCTTCCATTGAAATTGCTATTCCAACCTGTCACAGTTCCCGTTTTGGGTCGTAAAATCCACTACGCTGGTGCTACGCTTTCACTTTTGCTCTCCCAATTCCAACATGTAGCTTACATGCAATCCTTGCTCCCAGTCAGCACTCCAAGTGACCCCTGGTGGTGTCTGTTTCCCTTCCTCTTGAGTTCTCCTGCGCTTGTTAATCGAACAAATCCACCCGTATGGACCGTTTGACGGGATTATTTATGAGCTCATTACAGCAAGCGACGGCGTGGTATCACCCTTTTTGACCGCTTGGCATCGCTAACCTCACTTATTGCTCACAATCTGCCCCGTCCCATTGCCAGCGTATGTGACTGCGGTGAAAGTAAAAGTAACACTTGTACAACACTTGTACGAGATGATCTAACGATGAAATAAAGCCGTCACACGTTGCGCTATCGCTACCTCGGCAATTAAATTTACTTTCAAACACGACACTCGTACACTTTACAAAAGCGGTGCTTTTTGACCTTTGCAACTAACGTTACGATTTTCCAACAGTTAGGAATTAGCTCACAGCAAAAACCTCCAAACAAAAAACACATCAGTTCCGGTTCGGGGCCCGAAAGGTTCTTGAGGTTTTGAGGTTTTCCGTCCATCCGGGACGTTTGCCGGTGGTTCTTTCTTTGGTGCCTTTCCCAGCAGCAGCCTTCACAGCTTTCTGAGCTTGAACTTTAGCACGACACTAATCTGCAGACACAGCTGAATCATTAATTAATGTCCATTTGCTGGACGACCTTTTCTTCGTTTGTATGTGCGTGTATGTGTGTGATAGTGTTTGTCAAATACCCAGCACACTGGATCTTAACACCAAATGCGAAGAGATGATGAGGGCGAGGTGTAAGATTGTAGCACCTCAACGCCATCCAAGGGGTGTTTGTATTGGTTCGGAGACGTTCCAATGACTTCAACACGCGCCACAGTGCTGATGCAGCATACTATAATCATAATTTTCGCTTCCGTAAGTAACTACCGGAAAGGGACACCAGAACTCCACGCGGCAAATGCGTTCTATGCGTGTCTATGTGTGTGTGTGTGTGTACGGCATTTATTTCAAAAGGGACACATAATTAATGCTTCTTTGTCTTTTACCAGGATAATGATCTCTCCCGGTACAAGCTCGCTGTTGCCTTCAATCGATCTTAAAGTCCTAGGAGCAGTGCCCTTTAAAAGACGCTTTGAGGCACCAGTCCACCAGTACTCCGTTCGACTGGCACCCGAATGGAACCTACGGGGCCGGCAAAATTGGCAATTGAATCGAGATTAATTGCCAAAGGGACACACATTCGCTGTGGGATCGCTCACGTGTGCAAATGTTGGCCGACCGCACTAATGGGCGCCAGCACCAACAAATGGCTCATCGTCCTCACCGGGATTGATTTCGGCTTGATTTCGTGCTCACTGTCTTTGGGCATGCATTGGTTAAACGTTCAGCCTTTGAAGCACGGGAAGCAGAAAGAATGTTGGCGAAGCGAAGCATAAATTATCGCACGATCGAATATCGAGTGCGACCTATGGTCTATTGTGCACCGTCGGCATTAATCAGATTCACTGGGCACACCAAGGGCACACTGGCCCGGGCTGGTTGGGCGTGTGAATTGTGATACCATTGAGATTACCAAGCGTAACATATTTCAATTATGCCAATCTTGAATTGGTCAGCCAGCGGCATGCAAATGCGTGCGTGCCGGGTCGACAAACCCGACAAACCGGGCCCTAATGGGTATTTGTTTCCGAGAAAACAATGGTACCGGAATTAGCGGAAGAGACCGGTGCCCCCATCCATAATCCTACTGGGGAGAGACTGCACTTTATCCTAGCGGCATGGGAAATGGATTTCGAAGAAATCAAATCATCTCAATCAATGTACCTCCGACCTAGCAACATGGCAGTGGCTACAACTGCTGCAACCATTCAAGCAGTGCCAAGCTGAGTGCACTTAACCCTGGTATGCCCGGAGTACAATGGAATCTTTTTCGGAGTACCTCCTTCCTTGGGTAAGATATTTTCTCCTCGGTAAACCTCCTGGTGGAGGCATGATTTACTTTTTAAATCAACTAAAGTGCCCCGAAGCACCAGTTTCGGGGTCGGCACCGAAATCCTTCCTATAATCCGCACACAGATCCTTTCTGCAACTAAGAACGCACCAAGGGAAACTCTCTCTTTCTCTCTCTCTCTCGGTGTTGCTGGTTCCCCCAGGATCTTAGTTAATCGTTTCTGTACGCTCCGAAAGGGTGGAAAGTTCGAGCTGTCAGCTCGAGCTTGTGGGTAAAATTATTTAACCCATTGTTACGCTACACGTTTGTCTACGGTTCTTACATCATGCTAGCAATCTGCACATGTTGCTGGAACACGTCCACGTGCCACGTTCGTCTTTGGTACCTCGGCTTCAACTTTTAATCCACAAACACACACACACATACAACGGGTTAGTTTGTCCCTCGCAGTCTTCCAGCATCCCAGCCAAATCCAGTGCACTCCATTAACAAAAGCATTTCGCTTTCGTGTGTGTGTGTGTGTGTGTGTGTGTGTGTGTGTGTGTGTGCGTTTCTGTGCATTTGTATCAGATTAGAAAGATCGCTCCACTTCCACATTGCCAACTAATCTCTCCAGTGCTAAACAATCTACCAATTCTTTACTCTCCAAAACAGATTACTTCACATCCTTTGCTGCTTTCAGCTACGCCAAAAGTTGTAGCGAAGGGGCGAGGGAGGGGGGGAGGGAAGTTTTCCACTTCCAACGTCAATCGAGCAGATGCAATAAATGAAGTATTGCAATTTCCGATCGACAGCAGCACAGTACTCCTTCAGGCACACCACGCGGAGCGCACCCGGCAACAGTGGTGCCGACGACAGCTGTCGATAGTTGGTCGTTGTCGTCGGCGGTGTCGTCTCACTGACACAGCAAAACAAACGCGACTCGTTCGTTGGTCAATGGTAGAAGGATTTCTTTTGCGCTGCACCCTACCTCCCTGTCTCTCGTTTGCCAAAAACACAACAGACACACACACGTGGAGAAAATGGGAAAATAATACGAAATAAAGTTTTTTTGTTGTTGTTTGCTGCTATTCACTTTCTCGCCTCATTCATTTGTCGTGCCCCCGAGTTTACATGAGAGCTGCACCTGATTTTCCGATTTTCAGAAAGGCAACCACACACCACCTAAAACTTTACCCTCACACACACACACACACACACATACCCTCTGCATCGAAACGGGACGGACGAAATGGACGAAATCCATTCCAAGCCAGCCGGACGACTTTCTTTGCACCACCGCTCTTCCATCGCACTATCCAACAGGCCATGATCTAGCATTGCAAGTGTCCAAGTGTTGTGTGTATGTGTGCATCTTTTACCCCGAAACCGACCCCGTTCTAGGAAACGTCTCGAGCAGCAGCAGCAACCCGAAAACACCGTAGCACACAAAACCCCATTTTCCAACCACCAGCTGGGCGAGGTTGGACGATCTAGAACAAGATACTTTGTGGAAATGTGGCTATTGTGTGCCTGTGTGTCTGTTTGTCTGTTGGCATACGGTTACCGATTTGTTGTTGCCTCTGCTTACTTCTTGGGCTGGGGAGGGGGCACAGTGGCCGGAGCCGGATTTCATCAACGATCGAACCAAACTCCTCCTGGCAGCTTATCTCCGGCAGGTTACGGGCGTTGTGCAAGCCGAATTGCTGCTTGTAAAACGTTGGTTTCCGGTAACGGAGACCCATCCCATCCCGTTCCTTTCCCGTAGGTGACCAAAGGCAAACAAAGACGTCAACCGATTGCGTGCGCTTCCCTAGCCAAGCGTATCGGGTTTACGTTGAAGCGGGGGATTTTGGGAACTATAATTTCAAATAATGCTTCGTTCAGCAAAGCAAGAGTTCGTTTCGTTTGAAGTACATGCTGCAGCACAAGGAGCTGATAAAGACGATATTGCTACGTCAAAGGGGTGATGGTGTTAAAGATATGAAGAGCGATGTGTTTTTGGAATTGAACATTTAACAATGCAACATTTAAAAGTCCACAATTATTTCTGTCCAGCTGGAGCTAGAAAAGCGTCAAACAAGGATTGATTTTACCCTACTCCATACTTCTCCATTAACTCTCTTCCCTTTTGACACCTCCCCACGTAAGGTGCACAGATTAGGCACGGTTTATTTAATTTTCATATCTCACCAAAGGCAATCTACAGTGCGGCGCAAAAAAAAAACGAGATGCAATTCCCTCAGCACAACCCCCCCCCCCCCCCCCCCAGAGCAGCCTAAAAAACCGCAACAACCGCTACTACCTGCAGCTGATAGATTGAAAAACGTTCGAAATTAAAATGTGAAATATTCAGCAGATCGTAAAAAACCGCGCACACACACACACACACACCCACCCACCGGCAACATAAACGTCTCCTTTGGGAGAAGGAGAAAAAGAAGAAAAAAAGCAGCTCCCGAACAGTGTTTTGTCGTGCGTGTTTCGTTGCCCATTTTTTGCCTCTTTTCGGGCGACGCCAAAATATGCTTAGCTATGCAAACTAACAATCGAAACCAGTGTTGTCGCTGGTACGGAGTGAAAGACGACAGGGCACTGCCTGTAGAAGCATACGAACGAGGGGGAGGGGGGGGGGGGAAGGAATAAAAACACATCGCTCTTTTTATATGGATTGGTGCGTCGCGAGATGACGCGGGAAGTTTCTCCACCGCCGACGATGACAAGCGCGACAAAGCGCAAGCTAACGTGTTACACTTTTCGTGCTCTTGTTTTTATTTTTTTCTCCTGTGTCGTGGGTGTGAGGAAATTGTTTTTGTTTAGTTTCATATCCTCCAAATTGAGCAGCATACAGCGTGTGTGTGTGTGTGTGTGTTCTTTTGGCTTTGTTTCGTACAGTAAACAAGCACCCGAACGATGACGTTGGGGAAACAACGTCGTCCGCAGAACGCTTGTACGCGGCGTTTTGTTTTGTGTCCCTTTCTCGAGGGAGTTTCATGCACCGCCACCCCCTTCCCCTTTCCGCGCCACCAAAAAACCGGGTCACAAACCGGGTGGGCGGGTGTGAGATTTAGAATCTCGTGCATCTTTTACGCTCCCCCCAACTCCACCTGCACGAATGATAAATTATGCACGATATGTACTCTCATCAGCCGAAACGACATCGCTCTATCATTCACCGTTCGATGTGCTTTTGTAGCGTGTGGACAGAGGCGGTTTGCTCGACTCTAACGATCCCGGCCAGCCAAAAACGGAACCGAGTCCCATGGAGCTCGAGTCGGAAGCTGTTGGTAAAAATTGTCCATTTTCTAGACACCATTTCGAACCGAGAGGAGGCATCACAACAATCATCAGCAACGAGAAGTCGGGGCACAAGCGAACGCCTCACACTAAGTCCCAGATTACCATGCCAAGTCATTTTTCTGCTGCCGTGTGTTGTGCAGCGTCACGAATGGAAAAAAGCTCTGTTTTCGCCCCCCCCAAACACGCTAGCTCGACGCCCGGCCAAGGTGTCGGCTCTTTACAGTCGGCGCGAGAAGAGGGCAAACACTTGAAACCCCTTTCGCGGAGGTAGAACAGGTGTGTGTGTGCAAGAACCACTCGTACGGCAGGATGGGCGAAATATAAATAGCACAGAAATACACACACACACACACAGGGAATGGTGTCTTGGCCGCACAGGTTCGGGATCCTTGGAAATGGATCACGTACCAGGGATTGCAAATCCGGTGCCGTGGATGCGCAGTGGCTGCGCGTCTCATTTTTCCAAATGTCAACTTGAGACACGTGTCGGGGGGGGGGGGGGGCAGTCCGCTTTCACGGATGAATATTTCATTTCCGCGCGCTTTACAGCCAACCAGAGCGCCCGGTTGCCTGGCCTCGGTTGTGCTTGTGCAGCGTTTGGCTGCCAGCCGGGACTGGATTTCGGCGATTCCCTTCACGTATGGTGTCATAATGAATTACTTCTTATGCAAATAACTCGTTGCTTTTGGAGTGTTTTTTTTTTGTTGTCCATTTGCCCTGCTTTGCTCTCTAGTAATGTGCTGAAGCTCATCCGCAGTTATCAGGTTTTGGGCTGTTTTTTCGACTGCAACCACCTCCTGCTTCGGTACGGGCAAATTAATGATCTTCAATGTTTATGCACTTCATTTCGGTTAGGAGCCGTCGCTATGTGCTTTTCAGGTGCGGATTTACTAACATCTGTGTTTGCTAATCAATTGGTTACTGGTTGGAAAAGGTCTTAACGATAAATCTTCGCTACCGAGGGTGAAGACGAGTAACGACTCACTTCCAAAGATTAAATCCATTCTTTTTAAGTCATTTTGATTATTTTGCGTTTTATTTCTAATTCCTCATGATGGATCAATAATTCTGGAATTATGTTGTAACACATTTTCCTACAACTGTTCTGGTTTCCCAAAATTTCCTAATGCAATCCTTGGGGCTGATACTAAAGCCAAAAATGGAACTAATTATAAAGCCAACCGTTCCCCTGTTTTATTGGAATTGTTCCATTGAACGTCAATGCAGTTGATCTAAAAATTCTGGATAATGCCCAATAAACCCTGGGAACCATAAAAAATAACTGTAGACAGAATTCAAGAGAATTTCGGGAGATATCCAAAAATCCTAGAGAAAGCCTTTAACTAGTCTATGGCTTCTTGATAGGATGCAGCCATTGAGAAGATCTAATTACTAGTTGAGACAACACTGAATGACTTCTATTCATCAATAAGATTCAACACTAAACCCCCCATTCCTGGATGTTCTCGCTGATTCCTGATTATTAGATATTAACTATTTCTAAAATTGTACATACAATCAAAAGTCTTGTTCAATCAAATATAAGGCTTGTGAGTACATGCTTTAACCCTTCGTTTGAATGCCAAACGATAACACATGTCCTTGTTTGCTTCCACTCAAACACACACGGAACAATAAACATATTTTTCCAATTAACTATACAACATTGTAGATTCCACTGCACTACACGCGAACAATCAAACGCGGCGCGCAAAACCCGCAAAACAAAAATTTAACACTCACCAGCATAAACTATAATCTAGCCACAACACATGCACATGCATGAAAGTTGCTACAAAAGCGCCACCCATCCCTCAGCCTTCCGTAAACCACATTCCAACGACCGTTGGCTTTGCCGCATCCCCAGCAACCGGCCCGCACAGATATCAACAGCAACAGCATTACGCAGCGCAGTGTAGAGTGTTTATCCCGCAACAGCAACACAAAACAACACAAAAAAACCCAGCATAAATAACCAGAAGGTCTAGGATTCATATACCATCCTTCTCAACGCTTCCGACCGCACCGCGAATGCATATGCGTTACGGATTATTAGTCATTCTTTATTTTCACTTATCCTTTTTGGCCCCGCTTCATAGTGGCAGTTGCACTCGATGGCGTCCGGGGGCACCATTATCCCGGGCTCTGGTTTGCGGTGGTTATCCTCTCTCTCTCTCTCTCTGTTCCTTCCATTCGTTTCACGAATCATTTCCCAACCGTGTGGTGTGTGTGCGCGACTAGAAATTGTTAGTTTGCTTGGTGTGAGCTTTATATTTCCCCGCCCAGTTGTTGCCCTGTAACCGTGAGGGAAAGTTTTCCCGACGGCAACTTTAGCAGCACCGCAGCACCGCAGATGCGCTGTGCTTGATTTGCAACTCCGCAAGCCGTTCGCGGAAGCCGCTCAACTGTACACAAACTCAGTCTCATCCGATTGAGCATATTTATGTGCTCCCCTTTTTATTAATGCCGTAAGGTGATGAGGGAGAAAAGCTTTTTGTTTCAATTTTCATCTCCGCTCTTCTAACGAGTGAAACCCGTTCGACACTGGTTTTTTGTCGTTTCGGCGCTATGCCGCCTGGCCGGCAGCGTGAATCTGCCGTGATAATGAGCGCTTTATTTTATTCACCTGTTCAGCGCGGAATGCAACACCGGGCAGCCAGGAGTAAATGGACCTGTTTGACCTGTTGGGAAAATTAGTGCCCAAAAGGCTATTGCGTACGGTAGCAACTCACTCACTGCGGCCGCCACCCATTATCTGATCCGCGTTTTATGGCGCGAAATCGAAGGATACTACAATTTCGCTTTGTGGCGCGCGCACATCAATAGAACAACATTGTTTTCGGCCCTCTTATCTGCACGTACCGATCGGGGCACACCAGCGCTATAAAATCAGCGCCGCCAGCAGCTAGCAGCACATCATAAACTCGCCACCAAACATCAACACGGTTCACGGTTGACCACAGTCCAACACTCGTAAAACCCGCGACCCCGTCTCGACAAATGGACCACGATTCAACCAACCACGAAGCTTATCGATGTATTCGGCCCAGTGGGGGGGGAGAGGGGTGCTGCTACACGTCTCGATTCTACGGGCCCGAGTTTCAGCCAGCCACGTCTTCTCCTCTCGATTCGCTCGTTTTGTGCAATTTTTACTGTCGATTTTCGGAAGGTTGTAAAATGTTTTACTGCTCGCGTTTTCGATTGTCCGAAAAGAGGCACACCGGACAGTGGGGCTGAGAAGAAGGGCCCAGGATGAGGGAGGAGGCGGTTGGGAGTGAAAAAGGTGATTCCTCACCCATTCGTACACGGTTCGGCGGGTTTTACATGAACCGTGACCGTGCACAAAATTGCGCTTTCTTGATCATTTAAAGCTTCTGTTTGGCTTTCGCTGCCAGCGGCAGTGGATAGTTGGAGTTTTGAGGTCATGTGTTTGTGTGTGTGCCAGTGTCGTAGGTGTATGCAACTTTTGCTCGCTAGTGAAACAACTTTGTTGGTGTGAAAGGAACTGCATGGAATAATGAAAATAACTATCACGCATTGATGTTTTTATACCTATTTTCTCTTGCTTTTTCGTTATTTCTTTACTCATCTCAACATTTATAAATAATGAAAATTAAAACGTACATTTTCCAAAAAGTCTTGTAGTAAATAACTGGCTTATTGAATGTCCAACTAAATGACAAATTGACATTCAAACTGAGACTAACACATAACTGAACTGTATTGAACACACCAAAAAGCACTGCAAATCTAAATAAATTCAATTTCCTTCCCAAAAAGACAAGTCTCCTGTGAGAGATGAGCGAAATGAGCGCTATTGCAAACAATTGCAGAAGCTTCCGGGGACGAACCCTGCCATCATTCGCAACCCATAACGTCGTCCACAGTCGGCAGCTTCACAATAAACAAACAATTTGCACCACCATTTGCCCCGATATAAATGCAAGATAGCATCAAATGCGATCCGAAAGTTGCTCCGGCCCCACAAAGTAAGCCAACTCCGTTAGCATTTCCCAAAAACCTCCCAAAACCTTACCATAGTGGTGTATGATTATTTTTTCTGCTGCTCCGCTCTAGCATTAAGCGCGACATCATTGCATGCTTCAAGCACAACTATCGTACATGATACTGGTTCTGCTTGCTACCTCCGCACACATTGCGGGCAGCGATGAAGTCATTTTAAAACATGCTTCCTGCCACTGCTCCGCTTCTACCGGTGGGAAGTGGAAAGTGTCGAGAACAGCGAGCAGCCCGGCACACGGACAGAGACGTTCGGCAGGACAGGGCAAACCACACCGACACGATATATCGCAGAACACTTGAAACCATCTGCCGGCCCATTATTGTCCAATTTATGCGACGGTTCCTCATTAACCGACGGAACTAACGAGCCGCAAGGGTGTCGTTCCGAGGCGATGCCACCATTTTACCCAGTGCTGCACTCCACACACACACACACACACACACACAACACACACACACCACACACACACACACACACACACACACACACACACACACACACACACACACACACACACACACAACACACACCACACACACACACACACACACACACACACAACACACACACACACACACACACACACACACACCACACACACACCACACACACACACACACACACACACACACACACACAGATGGACGCGACCCACCAATTCCACCACGCGCTAACATATACCAGCTAGCCAAAGCTGCTGTGCTGTAGGAATTTGTGGGGCGGAAGCTGTAGCTGTTGAGTCAGTTTCGGAACAAGCGAAAAAAGCATACACGGACACACACGTACGTACATACACATGCCAATCTGTCCTGAGTGTTTGAGGAATTCTACCACGGCTCGATAGAGCTTCAGAGGCGTATCTGTGTGTGTGTGTGTGTGTGTGTGTGTGTGAGTGTGTGTGTGTGTGTGTGTGTGTGTGTGTATGTGTGTGTGTGTGTGTGTGTGTGTGTGTGTGTGTGTGTGTGTGTGTGTGTGTGTGTGTGTGTGTGTGTGTGTGTGTGTGTGTGTGTGTGTGTGTGTGTGTGTGTGTGTGTGTGTGGTGTGTGTGTGGTGTGTGTGTGGTGTGTGTGTGTGTGTGGTGGTGTGTGTGTGTGTGTGTTGTGTGTGTGTGTGTGTGTGTGTGTGTGTGTGTGTGTGTGTGTGTGTGTGTGTGTGTGTGTGTGTGTGTGTGTGTGTGTGTGTGTGTGTGTGTGTGCATTTCAGAGACGAATAGGGATGGCAATGGAGAGGATGTGACACGAACGGCGGGCAATGACAACATTAACCCAACCGGCAAAAATGTGTCCACACACTCAGGGAGAGGAATGGGAGAGGGGTTTACATACAAACATACTCAAAGTCGGTGAAGCACGGTGGAAAAATTAAACCTAACGAATATCTCTGAGCGCCATGTGAGTCGGGCTTCGTCCCGTCCGGTACAACTTCACACAAACGGACGGACCGTGCCCATGGTTCGTACTCCACAACGAGCGAGTCAAACAAACAAATGGGCGCACAAGCAAAAAAAAAAGCGGGGGGGTTAAACCAATGCAAATCCGGAATCAGGATAAATTAAATCCCATTAAAAAAATAAATTACTTCACAACATAATTATATCAACACCCGGACGGACGTCCGGACCCATTCGGTCGACGCACCGTCCATCCCTGCCCACTGGGAGATCGAAACGATGGGTTGAAATGGTTGAGCCACTATGGATTTTGGGCCGCCTGAACCGCTCTTGAGCCGTGGTGTCTCGATTCGGCCGACCGAGGATTGGTCACATTGGAAAAGAGGGTTTCCAATTGGAGGTTCATTTACATAGCAAAAACCTCTCGAAAAAGGTAGCGGCTTCAGCGATGACAAGTACAAACGACGTTTTTGATTGGGATTCTCAGCTTCCACTGTACAAAGCTTTATGAAGGCTTTGCAACAAAACTTTTTTGGGAGAACAAAAAAAATCAATTTATCGCCTCAATGAACGCCCTTTGATGTACAACTGTCAATTGTGTTCAATTTTTTAATGCAAACCATCGCTAAATACGTTCCAAAAAACACTTTTTACATTTATCACCTCATTTTGCTGGTCGTAGTAACAAAAACTCTACTCACGATTCAATGAACCACACTATTCACATCGTTCCTGCCGGTCGCGCACCATGCGCCTCCATCGTTGTGCTGTGTTATAGCACGTGACAACAAAAACTCCGCTCACCCCGAACAGCCCCAAACCGCGCTACTACATACAAACCAAACCAGGTTCGATCACCTTTCCTGTAACCATTTTGTGGCATTGGATAAAAAAAACTACAAAAAACACCTGCATCACAAAAACAAGGACCACAGCATTTCGGAATCTGGGTGGACTCTGGATCGGACGCCGATACAACATTGTACATGAAGGGGAGCTGCTGGCTAGTGGCTTTGGTTTTGGCTACGGTGGCTAACTTCCTGACCCGTAGCCGTACCCCCCCGCACTGGCCGAATGTATTCTAAACACGAGCCCAGGACCGAAATGGTACCGGACCACCACCACCAATGTGGCCATTCGCGCGTGTACACCACCGGCACAACAGCAGCAGCAGCACATTCTGGTGGTGTATGTGTGCGTGTGGTTGACTTTTTAATGGATTAAAACCGCGTCCGAAAACCCTCGGTACCACGTACCGGCGTAGTTTGCCGCTGTTGTGTCGCCTGTCAGCTAGTGTTTGTGTAAGTTTATGGGCTGGTTCGTTGTTTTTTTTTTTTTTTTTTTTTTTTTGGTTGGTTTTGTTGCAGGAACGGGAGCAAATTATCGCTCGTTGCAAATGCACTACACAAAGCTATTTAGGGGATGGGGTTTACACCTGTCGACTTTTTGGTTAAAAAGGAACACGATCGGGCATCAAATCATCTGGAAAACGGGAAGAAAAAATAACTAAATAATTAAATAGAAATAACTAACATGTTCTTCAAAATATGGTAAATTACTCAGAAAGCTTTCGCGTAAGAACTCATCGACAAAGAAAATGGACAAAAATGCGCCTCCGCAACCGCTCAGTAAGCAGGCATTCAGCGGAACAGTGAACAATAGCTGGCGTTCGTAGTCAAACAGTACGCTGCTCATGATAATGATGTTCATGATGGTGATTTTGTAGCTAGCGAACGAGCAAACCGGTAGATTAAGTAGAAGCGTTCGTAGGTTCACTCTAAAGCAGGGGAATTTCGATTTTTTTTTTGTTAATAGCCATAAGGAAAATGAAGGAATTTTATCCAACGAAAAAGAACCAACCAGACCCACCAGCGTTACTGTGGCCGGTGCTGCACTGCAAAACTCTGGCTGAAATTTTGCCATTTTCATTTCGCTTCTCCATCTACTCTCACACCACATTTTCAAGTGCAACACTCGATGCTTTGTACCATTTTCTCAAGAAACCCCCCCAAAGCGCCCTGCCGTAGTCCCCTCTGCGTTGGGAAGAGCACAAGGATTAATGCAACAACGGAAGTGAAAAAAAAACCCCACTACACCACCCTATGATCAACGGTCCTTCGCGTAGTTTTCCCAACCCAACGCCTTTGCCGACCATTCGCCAATGACGGTAAAATCGGGTAGTCAATGGGATGATGGGCCCGAGCGTGGCTTTTGCGGAAGCTCCTGCTCGAGACCTGTTTTTTTTTTTCTTTTATCGTTTTGCCCACTTTGCTCTCCCTTCAATCAGTGGTTTTAAACTGGATCAGCCGGCGTTAGCCACCGTGGCAAAGCTGCGCCATATAGTGGGGTTGTGATTTATCGAGCATTAAGTCGATGGTGCGCACGAGACCATCCATTCCGTCCTGGCTATTCCGTTGCCAGTAAATTAGCTTGCAATTTGTAATCTGATCCCCTCCGGCAAGCGGTTCAGAACGATGGCACGGTGCCGTGCGTTGGATGAGCTGCTTTAGCATCAGGTGCATTTGCTTGAAAAAAAAAAAGCTTTGTTTGTTTTGAATATGGGCAGGTGGTGTAATCAATTTCAGCATATTAAAGCCCACGCGGCTCGAAAAATGCAGCAGCTCAAAGCAGTTGAGAACGTGCTCAATTCAACGCTCCACTTCCTAGCAGTAATGAACCATTTCCGTCCAAATTGCAGGCATTTTTACTTAAAGAAAGTCCAGGGTTCCTCCCCCTCCCCGAATGGTTATAGCGCGTCCGATGTCAAATTAATGACCGATAAAATTTGATACGCTCCAGTTCAATCGCGACGTGGCAGAACACTTTTCAACGTGGGACAGAACGTGGAGCGCCTATTACTTTTCGCCCAATGTTTAGGATGTACTCGTGCTGCGTAATTGAATGACGGCTCGTTACCTGCTTTCGTTCCCATTCCCGGTCAACCGGTCGCATCAACCGGTTTCATCAGCGTAAAGCCGGAATGGCCGAATGAAGGTGGCCCGGAATGAAGCCAATCAACACTAAGCGATGCGATGCAGCGTTGAGCAATGTTGAAATTATACTTTTTTAAAGAGTGCCCGGCTATGTGGAGCATAGCAAATGTGCTTTGCCGGTAGCATAAGTACCTGTAGTTAAATAAATTTTTGCATGATTGTGCTGTATTGATCGCGATTGCCCATCGTCCCTCAGATGTAACGATCTGATGAGTAACGAAGCAGAAGCAATCGTATTATACGATCAGAGATTGATTATCCAATAATCTTTTCTCTCTACTGAGCTATTGAAGCTTCATTTTAAGCTTTTTTAATGCAACTCATCATGTTTCTTTTACATTTAAATTCTGAAAACGGCTTTTATTCTATATTTTAAGCTAGAAAGCTGAAATCTTCAGCCCGTCAGTGGTGCAATATTCATCATCCGGGTTTTATCCATTTGTCTTTTAGTATTTGAGCTATAGTACTTTTATGAAACTTAAAAAATGATCCAATCCATTTTCTTCACACAATATTCATCCTTCAGCAAACAAAAATACAATCTTTCGTGAGCTTACCTGATCGTGCCTGCGTCGAATCTACGTCTGTTTGCATATTTTTCAGGCTGCAATAATTTAGACTGAAAATCTGACGCTAATTTTGCTGGCTAATATCGTAAACGCCCCCCAACATTAGTTTATGAGTCATTCTCAATGACACAATACATTAACAACTCAAGCTGTCAATTAATCACTATCAAATCAAATTCCTAATTGAAAGTTAAACCGATCGATCTCGCCTGAGTATCAAAGAAAGATCAAATTGTTATTCAACCTTCCATAGAATCATTTTAAGATAAAACAAACGCCCCATTTGTGACATGATTTATGGGTTCTATTCTCCCCTTCACTGAATATTCATATTACTAATAGATTGAACATTATGAGCCCCAAACACTATCAACAATCATGTTCAAAATCCAACGAGCAGCATCCCTCAACCATCAACACGTCGGAACAGAAATCCTTTTCCCGATAATCCCCCGTCCAACTCAGCCAAAGCGCTCAAAGCACAAACTCAATCACGCGTCAGCAAACAAAACTATGCGCCGCACAAAACAAAACAGAGAAAAAAAATCCCCACACTTAATTTTGTTTTCACACTGTTTTCCAGCCTAGTAACTGCTGCACCGTAACCACTAATCGCTTCAAAGCAACCGTACAACGGCGACAGAAAAAAACCCCGCTGCTCCAATCGGGCGGAAAGACTATCACCATGCTAAAAATTATGAATAAATCAGTAGTCCACAACTGTTTCCGACCTCCATCCCCTCCCTCTGCACACTGCCACACTGCAGTCGCTAATACCAATCGATCAAGTACGACGCTTTTCCAATCCCGCGGCACGGATCCTAAAAACCGTGAGACGTGACCAACCGTGACTGTTTGATGTTTGCCTGTGCATGTGCCCGGATTGGCCACTAAAGAGTGCTGTGTGTGTGTGTGTGTGTGTGTGTGTGTGTGTGTGTGTGTGTGTGTGTGTGTGTGTGTGTGTGTGTGTGTGTGTGTGTGTGTGTGTGTGTGTTATAATCTTCTCGCCTCGCTGCGGGAATCATACCATCCGCAGGATGTAAAAAAACACACACACACCCACGGGAAAAGCCACGCATGAAAATTGCAATAAAACTAAATAAAGAGAGGGAATGTGTGAAGGCAGAAAAAAATCTATAAATCAATAAAAAAAGCAAACTATTTCCAACTAGAGCGCGTTATGATCACGTTCGTAACCGTTGGCAAAACGCGTCAACAGGGCACGCACGCTAACGCTGGCGATGTTCCGCACCGGTCGGAACGATTCGACCGGCGAGTAAAGTGTTATGCAAATGGACACACCTGGTGTTCGTGATGGTGGTGGTGGACGCCGCCTGTTTTGGTCACCCAAAATCATCCCACATCGGTGGGCCGTTTTGACACAACTTAACAATTCCGGGGGACTGCGGCCGATATCGCCCCAAAAATGTTTGGGATGCGCCTCCCCTCCTGCCTGGGGCGTGCAGTTATTCGGGCACACATCGTTGCAACAGTTGCAGCGCGTGTGTGCGGAACTCGTGTGCAAAATAATCCATTACAATCGATCGTCACACATACACGTGCAGCGTGTGCAGTATGATACAGTCTTGTAACCTACTAGCCCAGTACTATCTCCACCAGCAGCACTCGCAGAGGCAGCCGTTTTACTCTGCTTGGGATGTGTGTGTGTGTGTGTGTGTGTGTGTGTGTGTGTGCACGAGTAGCGATGTTATTTCATTAATATTTATTTGCAATAAATATAAAATGAAAAATTCCCTTATCCTGTCCTTGCGCAGCGGCACGTCAGGCCGGGACAATCGATAGCGGCGGGTGTGCATCTGGGGCGCGCTGGGGATTGCAACCACGCGACGCTCGAATCAGATCGAAATGCTCCACACACCGCACACACATGCAGATAGTTTCCGGCAGCAGTGTGTGTGTGTGTGTGCTGAAGAGATTGGTAAGCTTTTCCTGTTACCATTTGCCCTACGGAAGTGAAAGGAAATGATTGGAAAATTGTATGCGGTTGTGGCTCTAGCCGGTGAGAAGAGGGATCACGCGCTACTGAGGGAAGAAGGCACGCGCTGCTTTCCTTTGCCTTTTGAGCGTAACAATCTCGCAAGCACATGTATACATACAAATTGATTTGAAAGCGTTTACACCGGGGCTTGGTTAAACTCACGTGGAAAAAGGTCAGGACAAGAGTGTAAACATTCTGAGGGTAAAAATGGTAAATAAATAGATTCAAACTAAGGATTTTGCAACTATGATCGGTAATGCCCTTGCGATCAGCATAAGGACAATGTTGCAATGGCTCGTTAGTTGAAAAATATGCCATTGTAGCTTAAAGAAGCCTCAAGAACGGGCTAACAGGCAATTATGGCAAATTATGTCGTAAGGTTATTGGTAATCCTTTAAGATTTGCTTTGGCAAACCGTTTTTACATTTACGATTATTTACATTTATTTAAAAAAAATGCTGCATTAAAGTCGACAAATGCAAAGTAAATTTGCAAACATTTCTCAACTCGACACCAACATTAAAATATTTCAATAATGAAATACAAAGCCAATGGTCTCTAGGATCTTCAGTTTCTTGCGATAGAGCCACTCTTTTTCGCTACTTTATAGTGCTATCTTTGTCGATAAATTGTGGCAATGAGGAATCATTTTAAAAGCACTTCTTACACAAAGCAAACAAACCCCGCACTCTTAAAAGAACAAAAAAATCATACCAACATTCGGTTCAAACCTGCTGTGTGTTTTTCCGCGCTTGAGTCGATTAGAGCTAAACCCGGCTGCATACCATTACGATTCAAAGCGTGCAACGCGTGCCCACTCCAATCCACCAACACCACTCGACTGGAGAGATCAACCGAACCTGTAACACAGTACTGCCTGCCCGCACAAAAATAACCCTCCACCGAGTCAAACAACCGAGCGCTTCGTGTAACGCTTCGCCGGAGATCCCCTGGGAGGAGATCACGCCATGCAAACCAGAATGCACCACATTTCCAATCAAACAGGGGAGCACTGGAGGCCAAGAGTGGGGAGGTAGTACTGCATTTTGTTTAGTCACGTAAATCGAACATCCCAACCCAAACCCAAACCCAAATGTCCATCGATTTCCCGATGCTCTCGTGAGGATAAAACCGGCAAACGTGCCAGTGCATCCAGTGGCAAAGCTGCCGATATGCTGGAGCTCGGCATTTTTCCCCCCTGCTCCATCCATTTCTACGCGCTTTGTGCATACAAAAATGCATACATCATCATGCTGCCCGTGGCCATGGCCGAGCTTGGCTCGAACGTTTTTCGAACGACTGCTGGAGAGAAATTGTTGGAAACGTTTTAAATTAATAGTTTCCCCACGAGAGTCGTCGCACGGCCGGTGACGCCAGGAGCAGGTAGCCATTTGGGCGAAAAGGGTACCTTCCCCTCCTCACGTTTGGTATGCATTTTACAGCGGCTTAACACTTTAGCCTCTGACATCTGTTGGGCAATGGGACACCGCGCACTTGATAATGAAAATATGGCTAATTTTAAATGTCATAAACACGCGCGAACCAGCTGGAAGGGCTCGATGTGATCAATATATTCAATAAACAATCATGCACACACACACGCAAGGATGAAATGATGCATTTCTAACGTACGCTGGTATGGGGTATGTAATCACCCGTGCCTTCCGCATGCTCATGTTCCGCTTGGGCAGGTTAGAATTTATTGATGAATAATTGCAATCCGCTCTTGCGGTGCCATTTTCCCTTCCCTCAAACACAGATGACAGCGAGGGAAGTTTTTAGTTTTTTGCTTTGTAAATTTATCTAAATTTGTACCAAACTCTCGCCGGTGCGTGCATTGCATCGTACACAGGAGCGCAAACCGTACCGTTTGGAAAGCTAATTTATAGCCACGGCACCCATCGATTGGGGAAAAGCGGCCGCCAACAATGCGCGCTGTGCTATTAATTAGCCGGGCGCAAGGTGTGCACAACGGGGGAAAATGAAAAACATAAATTTTAAAATGGTGCTGGAGCAAAAGCTGACAGCTGCAGTGCGAGAACAACAGCAAAAATCCTTAAAATATCGCGCAAACCAATATAGAGAGCATCGACAAAATTTGTTACCATAAATATTTCACTATCTAATATCTACCGCTACCCCCGGTGTTCTCTGTGCGAAAATTTATTTATGTTTGTGTTTCTTTTTTTCTCTCTCTCCCTTTTTTGCAGGTAAATCCAACCGACGACCATGTGGCGGCTAAATGCAGATTTGTAGCGCCAAAGAGGGTGGAACACTAAAAAATGGACACTAAATGGGTAAAGCTATCACAGAAAATGCTTTTTGAAACAACGAAAAAAAAAGGTTGTTTTGCGACATTTTAGCCAACCAATAAATTAATAAACTATCCCACAAACACACACACACAAGTGCAGTCAAGTTGCACGCTTCATCAACAGGCTTCTTGTTAGACACCATCGTAAACAACCGGCTATCCGAGCCGGGTAATTATTCCCAATACGTTCAATCAACCTTCGGGCCGCTCGCCAACCGCCCGAGAGCGTGTACAAAATGGCATTAAGCAGACGTTCTAGGAAGGGAAATGGTATAGTTATGTAAGTCGTGGTCAAACGTCGATTAATGCCACAAGACTGACCTACTAGAAGCATAATTAAACACACACATACAGGTATAGGTCGATAGTTGTCACCCGTTTTCCCGGCAAATGGCAAACCCTGGTACTACCCCGACTTGTTTGACCTCGGCGAATCGGGAAAATGCCACTGATTGACCGCAAACAAGCGCATTAAGCTGAATAATTGCGGTTTAGAATGTCAAACTGTGTGCGTTAGTGTGTGCGTGTGTGTGTTTGAAAGGCTCAAATGCGGAAATCGATTCGGTTCCCTATTGAGGGGGTTCACCACGGAAGGCGCCAGTGGGAAAGCAAATTAAATAAATTCTCCCATTGTTGGAAGGTGGCAAAATGGCTGTGGTCGATGGAAAATCGGAAACGTATGTACATGGCAACAGGCTCACAGACCTCCCCCGGGTCAGCCAAGAGGCACGATAGCACAACATCAAATCAAGCGCAGATGCCGCTCCCTCCCCCTGTCTGCGTGCGATGGTTTATGCTGATGACGTTCTAATAGCGTGGCCGTGTGGATTAGGGCGGCATTCAGGCTACACCTACACCTCCTGGAACACCTCCAGCCACGGTGGTCGCAATGTCGTCAAATTCGCCATTTAATCACCAACATATAAATGTGTCCACTGGTACCGCACACAGGCAATTCGACGCTTTGGTGGGTTTCCCTGGGGACATAAGCATAGCGAGAGGATCGATAGCGATTATTATTAACGTATGATGAACCCCGCTGTCGCATTCCTCCTTTGGCGGTGTGCTGCCAGCGGTAATGATGCCGATGATGGTGCTGATGGTGATGCAAATATTCCATTACCTTATGCCTGGGCGTTAATCCACCCCCTTGCCGCGGGTGCACTGCCGGTGCATAAATATCGGTACCATAGCCCGTTGCACTGGCACGCTAACGAATGTCACACACTCGCGTCACTTTGCTGCTCGTCGTGGCTTTTCAATGTTCGATCATATTATCTAATGATTCGAGTTAGCAAGCATAAAATTGATAGTTTGCTCACTCACACACACACGCTCACACACATACACACAGCCAATACAAAACCAGCGACCGGCGACCGCGCAAGCAGATCGCTTTGATGTGGTGTATCTGTTACCGTCTTCGCTGAGCCCGCTGGTGACAGTAATTGATTGCAATCGCGAGCACCCCGCACGGGCTGTGTGCAGTGAATCGTTAGCGTTACATGCAAATCATGCGATAAGATCACTTGCCTCATTTTCCCCACCACACCCAATCTCTCAAAGCCCTCTAATTAGGTTAGGGACGAGGGGCAAATGAAATATGGTTCATTTCGATCAAGTGCCAATTGAATTATCAACAGGAAGCAGTGTATGTATGTTGATCCATCTTCAGGCCACCGTAAGAACGCTGACAACGGTTCCATTACCATCATCTACAACACCACCACCACCGTGCAACGGACGGTATGAGGGTTGGGGATGAATCAGCGATTAAAATCGCACCAGAATCGCAAACACTCGGAAGCGATTAATTACGCGGTGCCCGATTGTAGCGCGGTTCGGTTTAACCCCCGCGGGTCATTTAATCGGGATCATGATGACGAGGCTATAAATTGTCCGTCCCCTGCCTTCCCCGGTACGGAGAGATTAAGTGCAGTGCATGAGCAACATGAAGCGCAGGATATGCGATGCCCCGTTTATCTTGCAACGGATCGCCCGGGTACATTAGCTGCATTAAGGTGTAGTTATACGTGTGTTTATTTTTTATTGAGGAAGACACCGGAACTTGATGTTTATGTGGGGAAAATTAGCTACATCCGTATTGATTTGTAATGTAGCCGTCACGTGATCGTTCGTGTGCGTGTGATTAGAACGGGAAATCTCTAATCGAATAGTTGTTTATGGGGCTTTTTGCTACACATTTGTTCGCTTCTCCTCTTTCATATTGGATTTTTCAATCTATCTTCTTCAATTCTTGCAGTATTATTGGAGCAATCCAAAAGATTAATGAACCATTTGCTCAGTTTGTTCATAATAATGAATATTGACTCAAACATGATTGAAAGTTGACAATTAATTTCTTAGAGGTTAGCATCACCAAAATTCTTTACAACTGCCATGAAAGTCTCGTATATCTTCTGACAGATCTCTAAACTGGTATGTCAATCCAATTTTTACATCCTGTGAAAGGCAATTCTTTAAGTTAACTTGCAAAAATAAATCTACGACCTTGCGAGCTGCCTTTCGTCAGTTATCCGTAATTTTCGTTTTGGTGGACCCAAAGACATGCTTGTAGGAAATTTTTTTAAGATCTTTCAACGATTTTTATCCATTCCTGCTCAGTTTTCGCGACAAAATTGTTGGAATAGAGCATCTGCATCCTGTTAGTTCAGAAAATTTCGATGGGATGTAGCTGGCGGGTGTTGAACAGGTTCGAGGACTAGAGTGTCATATCGAAATTCCTCCCAAATTCCCCTAAAATGATTGCATTGAGTTTTGGCGTCATTGCTTGCCACTGCGAAGCCCTTGGGCACGATTTCTGCTTCCAGACATGTAAGTTCATGTTTCCCAGGTACTATTTCACTGTTAGGCCGGTTGCATCGACCTCCCGGCCAAGCAAACATAGGGATGTAGCGATTTTTCCCTAGGTATTGATTTTCAGCCTCCTTTGGAACCTCAAGCAGCTCAGGGTCGTGGGTCATTCGGAGCTGGACTTGCTGGACTGGATCCTCTGATTGTTGTCTAATAGTATCAAGATGTTCTAGATGCCGTAACAGGCTCGTACGACTTCCACAAACTACCGCACGGAGTCCGTGTTGGACGCTACGAGGTGCCGTTCTTCAATTGCGCACGCTTCTGAACGAAGTTGCTTCACTTTTTTGGCCATCACATTTAGAGTTCAACTGATAGAGGTGTCAAAATTTGTCTACTGACTCATGGAATACAGTTATTGAAAGTGCAAATAACGTTTTGTTAGTACGGATAAAGTTGAACCCATGAAAAACCAATTCAATTGTTGTCCATTTTTTAAATGAAACATTATTGCAGAGCTGTGCTGGGGTTCACAATGTTAAACTTAATTTTCAAACATTACTTTGAAGTTCTACCAATAGTATTTTGACAGTTGATTGAGTGCTCTCCGACTCCAGATGAGTCGGAAACGATCAAAATACAGCTTCTTGGTAGATCCATAAAAAACGTCGAAATAAAGGAAACATTTTCTTTAACATACACCAGTGTGACCCAACCCTGCTGGCAGTTTCGTTTGACTTTTTATTCGTTTCTATTGCTCAGAGACCCATGTGTCCTGACTGTTTAATGTTGTTAACATGCAACCAACCATCTAATGCTCCTAAACATCAAACCACTCTTCAAAGTGTGTCTCATTTTTTTGCCTCAAAAGCTTATCATATTTGCCTTGTGCCAAGCAACGGCATTGTCTTGCGCCTGAAACAATCTCCAACTCGCCACGTTTCCTCCCTTTTCGGGTTGACCTTCACAATTCACTCAACCCCATTGTCAACTCGTATCACACACCACGTACTGTAAACAATAATTTACACCACCAGCAAACAGCAGCAGCATCGGCCGGTCATAGTTGGATTGGCAGAGCAACAATTGTATCTACGCCCATAGTCTCCATTCCACTCACTCTCTCTCTCTCTTTCTCTTTCTCTCTGTGTTCGATCAATGCATGAACTAAGTACAATCATGTATGCTACACAACGTTGGACGGGAGCGCACACAAGCCGATTGTACGTACGCTTCGCATATGTCTCACAGCTTACGAGCTCAGTTATCGCAGGCACATTCACAGCCCTGCACTGCACACACATCATCACCGTGGCGGTGTCGGTATCTGCGAACATTTTCCACCCGGCTAGAGTTTGCATCGAATCAATCGAGCTCTGGGCAAACACATGCTCGCATAATGATAAAGTTAACAATTAATTTAGTGAGCATATGTAAACTGGAGAAGCTCGCTCGCTCGCAAGCTGTGCTGACTGCGGGTTGACTGCGTGACATTGCTAAGGATAGACTCGGTAGCTGGTTGCATCTCTATCGATCGAAAAGGGATGAGGTGGAAAAGAAATCTACGTCAAATCGTGTGAATGAGAGAAAGAGAGAGAATCAACGCAAATTATCCCTTGTGCAAAGGTGACATAACGCGGGGACGACTAATTGTTGAGCAAACGTGCTGCACTTTAACACTTCATTTTTACACCTCCCTCTCCAATTCAGTGAGAAAGAGAAAGGCGGGTTGAAGGGGAGAAGGGAGCGTACAAACGCGCTTGTGTCACAGAGGTCGCCCCGTGCAGCCGACGCAGCGTGGACCTATGTGGTGCTAAATTAAAACCTTAAACAACGAAACCATACACGCATCTCGTACTGCCGCCGCCATCCGCGAAATGGCGTCCAATTTGAACATCGCTTCCAGCTGCGTACCTCTCGCGCCCGCCCTCCCTCGACCGCCCGACGTGATGACATCTCGCTCGAGGAATTGAGAACACCACCGTTCGCCCCGCCGCCACTCCGCAGCTTCAGAATGGGAATAGACAGCCTGCGGGAGGGTTTGAGAAATTTGAAACCATTCGCATGAAAACGGCAATGAAATATGCAGTCACACGTTCCCGGTTGCCACCGAGTCGTGCGGCCTCAAACCGGAGGAGCTGGCGCATTCAACATCCAACTGTCACCGGCATCTGTGCCTTTGGTGGAGAGAGGATAGGACGTGCTTTGTGTGTGTTCCGCCCCGAAGGGATGAGCCCTGTTCCCGCCAACCATTCGCCCAGCTGATAAAGTCACATTATTGTTACGATGAGATAACACACAGCTGGACTGGCTTCGGGCCGATGCTTATCATGCCTGGGATGCAGCATCAGTGTTTTAGTTAACACGTGGCCATAATTCCTTGCGTGGCCCAAAGCGACACCGCCATGTTGCCGCTTGAATGCAACAATAAACTAAGCGCACATACGAACCAGGAACAATGGAGTACTGCCGCCGCCGCCGATATGGTTCATTTGTGCATCTAACTAGCTGCGTTCTTTCCCCCAAACGGGCCCGCCGCCGACTCTCCTCAGGCTTAAGGATGATGCCCAAATGTCCCCTCTCTCTCTTTCGGTGATCGATGTTTCCGCCTGGCAGGCAGCAGTTTGATTGAAAATCGATACGGCAACGCGAAAGCGGCAAATTGGTATGCAAATCACCGGAACGGTTCGCGAATGTGCAAAGCGGGTGGCCGAAGCAAGCGACACAATCGAGGTGCGTTAAGGGCGATCAAGCGTGTGAGAGTAAATTGGTTAGTTGGGTTGATGTTGTTATTTTTTGCTTCTCTCCCCATTTCTAAGATAGAAATCGATCCAATGGATTGTGCACCTTGCTATTTGCTATTGTTTGATGTGTTTTAGTCGCTCATGACAGACACTTTTTCACGAACTAATCTCAAAGCTAAGCGTCAATATACTCATTTTTACTTTTTGGATTAGAAAACCAAGCAGTTTCGAAGATTTTCTCATGATCTCATCACATGCCTTCTTTGCAAACGGTCCTGTTATGGGAAAAAGTTAGTTCCTGATTACTAATCTCCTTGTAGAACTTGATTTCTTGGATGCTTCTTATACAATAGCAACTGGTTTGGTTATTTAAAAACGCTACGCCGACTTCATTTTGGATTTTTTAGAAAGCAAGGTAGACAGTTTTGTAAAAGAACGTTACAATTTATAGTATGACTTCAATAGATTAACGCTTTTGTGAGGTTTTTCGAGATTTGTCCATATATTGGCCTACTTTTTGGCTGAAACAAAGCTAAAATATCTCATCTACGACTAGTGTGGAAAGTTTTCGAATAAGTGGTCCAAGAAACTGTACAGGAATCCTAAGAGTCAGAATACAGGTGTTATACTTTAGGTGGCCACCATTGTAGGCAACATTTTTACAAAAAAAAGTTACTGCAACCACTAACCTTCTGCCGGCCTATACAAGCTTTCAACGCTTATTAAGTACCAAGCAGACGGATAGTCAATCTTTGCTAAGAGCGACGGTCCTTAAAAACCCAGAACGAGCTATTCAAGTCATCCGAATTGACGATAGTACCGATGAAAGTAAAAAGAACTGAAATAGGTTTAGTGTAAGTTCTGATACAGGGTTTTCCAATTGAGTTTAGACTAGCAGCATACTTTTTTTAATAGTCGCAATAGATTCTTGACTAGCATCCTTTATTTTTGATTACGAGCAATGGATTATTGACTAGGAGCAATTGATTTCAGCAGGTCTCTGCATGACAGCCTAAAAGCGACGGGTTTATAACATCCGGTGTGACAGATGGACTTGAATAATAATCTGTGGATAATATTTAATTTCATCTGCTCATTTGTTTAAATAATTTGTTTTACTGTTATATATCATCCACAAAGAAAGATATATTTTATCTGATAGGTTTTCGATGCTATTGTTTTGATTTTATGAATGCACAATACAACACAAAAGCACTTAACAGCTGAATTATGCAGTAGTGTACCCATAGACATAACCTAACCAAAAGCTAGATTGCACAAGTTTTTCAGAGTGACCATATGTAGTTCTATCGATTTTCGATCGAATATCGGTTTGCAATTGAGCACACTAAAACTCAATTTTTCTGACCGAAAATCAAATGTTTTTCTAAGTATTCACCGTTCAACAATAAAATTGGAATTTAAAAACTTTGTGAGTGAATAAAAAGTTGTTTTTACCGAAAATTACCGAATATGCTTTAAATTTCCTACCGATAACCTCTAAAAACAATCTGGTCACTCCGCGCCAGCAACCGGCCTGCTGAAATCAATTGCTCCTAGTCAAAAATCCATTGATCGTAATCAAAAATAGAGGATGCTAGTCAAGAATCTATTGCGACTATTCAAAAAAAATATGCTGCTAGTCTAACCTCAATTGGAAAACCCTGTATGTTTTCGGGATAAATATCAGAATTTCTGGGATCGGTAAGGAGTTAGGATCAATTCCAGAGCAAGTGTAGGTTTATTGACTAATTCTTACATCTGTGTGGATCAGATTCAATTCTAGCATAAGTATGAGTTCTGTAAAATTCCAGGATCAACATGAGTTCTGAATCAGTTTCTCCCATGGAGTCCCTTGGAGTTACAAGTCACCTGCAATGTGCGTTGCATTTTCAAAAATTCTTTGCACGCACCCTAAAGTTATTACATACCCCCGAAATTATCTTGTACAAACCTGTAACCGGTCCAGATAAACTATTCATACAATATTTTGACAAACTTAATGAATATGCATTGCTAAAATAAATTATCTGTATGATGGATTTTACCTAAAATAATATCTTGATAATTGTATACATAAATCGTCTCCATTGTGATATTTATTTTTGCAGTTTTCTGTCTCGTTTTCGAAATTGAACTTATTTGCATTGACATACTCTATCAAAATTCTCAACCAAGAAATGTTCAGGTGGCGAACGCTATAACACCATCTCATTCATTCATCCTCATTGAAATCCTCAACAATTGAAATTGTTTGAAATACACCCATTTTGAGTTTTGTGTTAAAAATGCCTTGCCCATCCTGCCGACGCCCTCAGACGCAACCCGTTCATCCCCACATCGCATAAATTCCAACCGTGTACTTTGCACCGCTCTAAGGCACCGATTTTGCCCCAACTCTCGCCACCATTCCGGGCAACAAAACTATTCGCCAACACCGCCGCCCGGTTTTGCGAAAATAGATCGCGAAAATTTGTACGAAATCTTTCACTTCCGTGCCCACGCTTTCGCCTCGCAGGGGGGGGGGGGTTTAAATATTTGCAACCGATCGACGGACCGCCTCCGTTTGCAGCTGCGCCCGGCCAGCCAGATTCAATTGCCAGTCGCCAGGGCAAAGCGAAACGGAACGGAACGTGGCTAAACGGCGGCCACACCCAGCTCCCCTCCGAACGAAGGTATGGTAAGTAGTTGGATGGTTCCGGGCGGGAAATAGTTACGAAAATGCCTCTCGCCAAAGTGACAAACATAAATGCAGACTAATTGCATTTCCAAACGCGTTCCCCCTTCACGCCCCGGCACGCCCAAACGATACCGCCCTGGTCCATCTTCCTCCGTCCGTCGGTAGTCCCGCCCGTCTTAAGCAAGTGCGAAAACCCCGTTCGACTCTATCGGAAGATGGTAAATTCTTTACCCATCCCTGTATAATAAAAAAAGAAGCTATAACGACATTTTGTAAAGGGCAAAACGGGAGAAGGAAGGTGGCACGAGACGCGGGCAAACACTTTTCCGCCCAGACGATTTTCCGCTACGCGACGGATTCGGTGATTGAATTATTTTGCGCATCGCGAACGAGACACTTCTTCACGGTGCACGGGAGGGTACGCTAGCGTCAAATCGGTTCCACAAATAGCTGATTCAAAAGCTGTTGAAGAGAGCCGGTAGAAACAGGAGGGGGAGGGGGGGCAGAAAACTTCATCCGGAAAAGCAGAAGGGCAGAGCAGTGACTGCCGGTGTGGGCGAGGTGTTCCCGTACGAAGTTCACGCTCCCGGCGTTCGGAATGGCGAGACAAACAGGAAACGGCACAGACTAGTTTCTTTCTCGGATGTGCTCGGTCCGGCGTACCGGCGTGGAGCTGGAGGCGTCTCGACAACTTGCAGTCGAACCTTTCCCGATGGGAGGAGCAAAAACAGAGCGATTGAATCATCATAAAGTTGAGCCCGATTGTCTTTAACCTTCGCCGGCGAAAGGAAACTTTTCGACAAATTTGTGACTCGTTTTGCGATGCGCCTCAAGAGTCAAAAGGAAGAGCGATCCCATCGGCTTCTTGTGGGTGCATGTCGATGGCAAAAGTTTTGCAATCTGACAACTTGGCTAAATGTCTCCAAATCTGCTTGCACTGATTTTTACGACCGTAAGCTGCTCAAAGTTATGCCAATTTTTAATACTGATTATTTACTTTAGTATGCTTAACGGTTGAGCAAATCGAGTTTCAAATCAAAAAGCTCCCGGCATAGCTTGTAACCACAACTACCATTCTGCACAAAGACATCGCTTTTGGGTTGGTTTGTTGCATAGTGTAACATTGCCCACCCGGTGGGCAATTATTTAATAAGGATTTAACACCCATTTAACGCACCACAGCCGCCAGGCCTTAAAAACGCCAAAGAAAACGCCAATGTATGCGTATGCGAACGTGCACGAACGGTTCGACAACTATTATCGGCTGCACAAGCCCGTAAACAAACCCGTTAACAACATCCGAAACATAAACAGGGCACCAGACCAGACCGGGGGAAGGGGTGGGAAAGGGGGTGCAAAACCTCACCCACCACCACCGCGACCAAAACCGAACCAAAATTGCCTTTTGTTGTGCGGGGCCGTATTGAAATCACACTTTGGTGGTAAATTTGCTGACTCGAACGTTGGCAATGCATGGCATGGGATGGAGGGGGAACAGGAAGGGTTGACTTAAAGAACGGCGCGTCGGCGCATTTTACGAGGCACATACACACACACACACCTTACACACCTTACCTTGCACACACCATAGCACGAGGAAGGTGGGGTAGAAGGTTTAAAAAAATGTTAAATTGTACACACAACACCGGCGGAAAGGTAAACAAACCCACCCACAACATTACGATGGCACTGTGGTTGTTTTTCTTTTTTTTATTGCTTTATGTGGCCTATTTTTTGTGACAAAATTGGAATTTGTTAGCGTGCAGTGTCTTTCCGTTTTTGGGGTTAATGGTCTAATTTAATCTTTTGTACAGTTTTTACTTATTTTTATCAATTTTAAGGCTTTAGCAGTATCTTCTTCACTTGAAAATGCTACAAAATACAGAATTTAAAATATATTTATTTCATATGAAAATAACGAACATTGGGGCCCTTTCCGTTTTAAGTTCGGGGGCTGAAATTTCAGCCTGTCAGCTGTTTGCATTGTATGCAGTTTTTGAGCAGCTATCTAAGTGGGTATAATATACAGCTGGGGTTATCCCAAGGTGTATGAATTTAGAAGACTGATTTTTATCGCTTCTGCTTCTGAATGAAGATTTTATGAGTGTTGTGTATATTCGTCAAGTTATCAGAAAGCCTGTTTGAGCAACAGTTTTCACCTATCCTGTCAAAAAGTGATATTCCAATTTGGTTACAAAAACAAGCTATGAGACCACCTGGAATATATACACTTTGTTTCTGGATTACATCACCAGATCTCTTTAACCTTGGGATAAATGTAAACACCGGCTTGTTTTGCCATTTTTCGAGCAGGTACTCGAATCTAATTTTAGCTTTGAGGCTAGAATAATCTAGTCTGAAAATTGCAGGCTAGTTTTATGTGTGGTTTTGTATGGAGTGTTTACATGATTCCAGCCTCCAACTGTCAAACTCCATACAAAAAACTAACTAGAATCGTGAAAGACCCCATTGTTTAATAATTTTGGACTATTCACATAGATCTTCTAAAAGGCATTTTCTCCATAAATATTCAGTTGTTGTTGAATTCAAAATTCAATTACGTCTGTATTATTGAAGTTTCAAGAAACACATACTAATATTTATGTGAAACACAAAAAAATACACATAACTTGTAAACCAGTTCCCTACCATTGTTCCCGTTCCTAGCAGAGAGGAGAAAAAAGTAAGCCCCAACGAAATAAAAACCGCTTTACAACGACAATCCCCTCCCGCCGACTCTGCCCGCCTTAAACGTCGATGATATACAGTGCAAATGTGCTGACAGCATTGGCAGAAATGTATCTTTCAATCCCCCCCACCCCTCCCTCTCAACCCAATACCGTTCCATTTTTTTGTTGCCATCCATCCCCGCTCCACACCGATCAGATACAGCGGCGACGCTTTTCGCCGGAAGAAAAACATATTAATTTCATCCCTTCCGCTTACGATCGCCCGTACTCGCCCGCCTGAATGTATGCTATCATCGCATTCATGCAACGCCCGCTCTCGAGGAGGGATGAGACCGGGAGGAAAGGAGAAAGACCGTCGAACAACAGCGCGTGCACAATTGCACAAAAACGCTGACCACTGTCCAGTAGTGTGCCGGTGATCGGTTGGAGGAGAAAATACTTTAAAAAAAAACAACTTCCACTCCTCCGGAAATGGAATGAAAATGTGACACCCAAGCGCACCACCGTGGTCGTCCGTGTTAAGCACACACATTTTTGCACCACACGCCGTGTGCACCCGACCCGGGTGGTTGCGAAGCGCTCGGAGCATTTCGGAAAGACAAATAAAAACTATTTACACTGCAAACGAGCTTCAAATATTTTAACGGTGCAGCGCTGCTCTTCAATCCTCTCCCACACACACACACATTTTTCTCTTTTACTAAAGGATGGATGGGTGAGTGAAATGGGGAAATAATTTATCCCTTGGACCTACCTCTACCCGTTTATTTTCCATACTCCGTCCCTCCGTTGCCAGTGCGTCGTTAATGCAATTTAAAACAGGAAAGTGATGTAAATTTTTCGGGGAAATGTGTGCTTTTTCCAACACACCCCCGCTCAATGGGGTGGGTGGGAGATAGAGAGCAAGGAAATTTATTAGCTACAAATGTCTACCTACCGGGGGCAGGTGGCAGGGGCCAGCCAGCGGATGATCCGTGTTGATTTCATTGAATTTGTATAAATATTTAATTACCGAGCGAGAAAGAGGCAACGAGAGTGAGAGTTCCGATAGTAGCAGCTCTTTTCCAAAAAAAAAACGAAAAGAAAACACCGGTGTGCATCCGTTACAATGTGTGCGGACAAACGAGGGCGGAAAGGGAAGCGCAAATATGGACGCCCACTACATCTGCATCATTACGCACGGAGGGCAATACGCAATGTACAAAAAGCAAAACGCACAACACGACAAAACCTCAACCCGGCATCGTATTACGTATGTATGCGTGTGTGTGTGCAGGTACATGCGTTTTTGCAACGGGTGTGGGACGCGGTTTATTCGGTGGTCAAAGCAAAGAACCGAACGGGAAAGGGGGTTGGTTACACAAAATAAAAACAACCACCCCCCAAAGCAAAACAATTTGTTTGTTTAACACACCGAAAAACACATACACACGTGCTCGAATATCGCATGCATCGAAACACCATTGCACAAATGCATTCTTTCGCTGCCATCTCGCTCTCTCTGTCTTTCCCAGGAAACATAAATATTGGTGGCAGTAAACGCGTAGCAAAGGGGGAATGGGACGGAGTGGCGGACTGCATAGCGACACAATGGAGGGCAAATATTTCACAGAGAAAGTGATTTTTGTTTTCGCTGGTTTTGCTGTTTTCTTTCGTCCGTTTTTTTTTTTTGTATCTATGTATTGCACCACACACACCCTCACCCACAACGGTTTCGTTCGCATGGGTGTGTAATAGATGTACTGATTTGAACCTTTAGGGCTGAGCTGAAAATAGTGCTGCGCTGTGCAATCGCGCTGTTACAGCACACCGGAGCTTCTTTCTCTTTGATGACTTAATCCGATCCGGTGCAGCTAGCTAACCAGTAGTGCAAAATCAATACCAGAGAGTTTGTCTGTGGGGCGAAAAATTTTGTAATTACAACGTGGGACGTTCGTACGTGCTAAAATTACACCGCACAAAAATGATTCCTTTCGCGCACGTTTGCGCTGGGACAGTATTGATCTAGGAGGTTCGTTGATTTGCTGCACCGAGCGGATGCTGCATTGGCAGAAGGCCTATTTTTTTAATGGTTGATTTTTTTTTTATCTTTTTATGTTTGATCTTTGAAATCAGCTACTTTTTTCAAGGTACAATTGCAACACTCAGGTTTTTGCCATACATTTGCTTAGTATTTTACAAATCCAAGTTAGTTCTTGACTGCTTACCGCAGACTAGAGGTGTGCCAAATGAACCAGAACCGTACGGTTCATTCAGTTCACGTGAAAAAATGAATGAACCGGTTCACAAAAGAAGAACACTATGGTTCAGTTGAAAAATCAAATTAAAATTAATCATAAAAATGAGTGCAAACATTCATGATCATTTTGAAGTAACGAACAGCAAAAACCTTCCAACATTCACAAATATAGAGACAAAACAACAAATGGTCTATTTTAAACTATTTATGTGATTTGCTTTCCAGGGTTGAATGATAGAGTGTTAATATTGGCTTGCTTTTCATGTGATCAGACAAACGAATTAATCTGTAGTTCTATCGATTTTCGAAAAGTAGAGCTGGTATCACGAATAAATCAACCCATTTTAACAGTCGTTTAATGTTCGTTTTGGTTTAACCGGGTTCATTTGTTGTTCATTCCTGTTAAAATAAACGATCGTCAAAACAGCTAACGAAGTCTATCAGTCTAATTAAACTACTATTAATTTGTATCGCATACGCTCTTGAATCGCTCACTTAAAAGAACCGAAATGCCTTTTTCTATAGCAGACGTGATTTAGAGTTCTCAGAGCTTGCTAAATCACGTACTGTTGCAAACTGCTATAGAAGGTTCTAACAGACTTATGACTTAAGACAAATAAGACAAAAAAGGGAGCAAAATGAGCAAAATAAGTCAATTGCGATAGAAATACCTGTGAGCAAAGATTTATAGAGAATACAGGAAAAACTAGTTTTGTTGGTGCGCCTTTAAAGCTTAACTACAAAATTCACCGTTTCTAAAACTCACTGCCAAACTACTATAGTCCTCAGGTTACACTTTGAATTAAAATCAAGAGTTGTTTCGTGTAGAATTTTGTACATCTGATCATTAATTTTAAACAAAAATTCGTTGCTATTCAGTGCAGGTAACAAAACTGGTTGATATAACCAGTGGTTGAGTCGTTGGATTCATTTTTTAATAGAAAATCGGTTTCTAGCTGAATCGTTATCCCTACACTACACGTAACGAAACATAATCACTTCATCAACTGTCTCGAATTGCTGGTAAGCATAGAAGAAAAGGATTGTAATAAGCAAGATTATTTAAATATATATATAACGTTGTATGAATACTCTATATCGTGCTTATTGCTATTCTCCTTGCGGCACCTTCTTTGTGCACACATGTAACCTATTTTCTGTATTAAAAAAGGGCGAACCGTATTTTGTAATCACAAAGCGAAAGTGATTTCCCGCTTTTCACATACACACACACACACACACACACACACACACACACACACACAAACAACTTTTCACACCCAAGCGCTCCAGCACCGCTTTCCTTTGAAGGTACAGCAAGCACGTCGATTGCTACACGCCCGACTAGGACGCTATCTGCAGCAAAACGCGTCCATGCACCGACGCCAACGTCGACGACGTGACGTAATTTATGTTTCCAGCCACCTTCGCAGCCCAGCATCGCTCCCGATGTCCGATGCCTGTGCTAAGAATGTTTCTGTTTTCCTATCGAGACGCAAACGTACCCGGCTGGGACACACCGGTGCAACACCATTCGCTAACGCTTCGATTAACCCTTCCCGCCGCCGCTTCACAAAGCACGGGACAGAAAGCGGGGATGGCTATGCACGGTAGCACCACAACACCGTCAGCCATCGAATCGTATCTCCTCCACAAGCAAAACCGGCACCACCTTCCATTGCGCCCATGACCCACGCAACAACGTGCCCTGTCCGTGGTCGTGGACAGTTGTCAGGGCGCCGGCGGCACACACCCCTCGGCCACAGCAACATTGAAAAAAAAGCTATCGCGTTAAACCGTTCATTATTGCCTTTCTTTTAACCTTGCCTGTGCACGGGGTTCGCACCGCTGCACAACCGGTGGCGTTTTATGGTACCAGGGGGGAGAAGGGCGGTCGAGGGCGATGGCGGTGACACGCCTTGCATAAACTGGTACACAAGAAAGCGCAGTGCAGCAGGGCAAATGGAGCTAAAGACACACGACGGGGAAATGGTACCCCGTCGGATGGCTGACACATCGAACCGAAGCAGAAGGGTTGGGTAGAAATGCATCCCGCTCCCGGGCATCGCACCCTGTCTTCTAGCGCCCAACTTACTGTGGCATCTAACCACTAATCAGTGTGTGTGTGTGTGTTTGAAAAAAAGGCGAAGTAAAATATTCCGTTAGATCGTACGCTTTTGCTGAATCGAGAAACTGAACACGAGGACTGCTTTGGAACATAGATTTGAGCTTAGGTTTATTTAAAAACTAAACCTTTAAAACATTCGGTATTTGTGCTTTAAGCATGCAGCAATCTTGAATATTCATCAGGTTGCTTGTCTCATTAAAGACAACTCATTGAACGATTCGAATTATACACCAAATATCTTACTACCAACATCATACAATGTCATCGAAATAGCCTGAATGAAAAAAATCTTTCTTACAATCATTGTTAAAAGATTTACTTAAAATACCTTTTTTTTAATTTCTACATGCTCTTCAATCAGCAATCAGAAGATTGTATATATAAATCCTCTTTTAAAACATAAAATATTATCCCTTTTTCGGCGAGAGCATACATAGTTCATTATAAATCACTAAACTAGCATTATTCGCTCGGATTAAAATCCCACCATCGTGAATCATCGCTTAATGAGGGAAAAGTGTTTTCCAACGTAACCAAAAAAAAGCTACCCTTCCTGCTAACCACCGCCAATGAACGGCACAAGCTTGCTGCTGGATCGCTAGAATTCTTGCCGTAAGCTCCACTGGCCACTGCAGTCGCTTTCCCGCAGCAAAACTCGTGAAAAGTGATGAGCGGTATGCATTTTTTAAATTCCCTTTACCACCGTTAAAGATTGTACTGGGAAGAGAAGAAGAGCAACTACAAAAAAAAACGCACCCAACCCGAGGCTGGATAGCCCCGGGCACTTCCAATGAACTGCATTTTCCAACCAGGAGAGTCCAGGCAATCCTTCAGACTCTCCGAACCATTGGCGCACAGAAGCTTCCCTTTTTTCCCCGTATTCCTGTATGTGTGTGTGTGTATCAAAGTGCAGCTCACTGCAGCAGGAAAAAAATTTCAACAATTTTCGGCAGCAAATAGCCAGTAATGGGGCGCGGCGCAGAAGGGCGGAGGGCCAAAAACGAGCGAACATGAAGCAATACAAAAGTGCGAATGATGCATTTCCACCGTCACTGCATCATTACCGTTTTGTGAGGCTGGTTGAGACCGAGCTGCGGTTTGACCAGGGCACGATGTAAAAGCACATAAGCAAGCATTGTCGAACTGGGAACGTTCGTGAACGTGGGGAAGCAACGCACACACAAACACACAAAAAAGGCATCATGTGAAAACCGAACACCGGGAAGAAGAGCTAAATTACACTGACCGCACTACATCAACAACAACAGCAGTAGCAGCAGTAGCCAAGGTGAAGAGAGCCAACAAGACAGCAAAAAAAAAAAATAGCGCCTCTCCATCGGTGACCATCGATGGCCTACAGCAGCAATTCTGCAACATGAACCCCCGTTACCAAGAATGGACGGAAAATGGGCATCAGGCGAAAGAAAACCTGGAGTGCCCTGGAAAGTCAAACGCATTGGCCACGGGTCCACCCGGAACGGTGCTGGATTTTGCCCGCGGAAGGAAAACCGTCATCCGTAAAAAAAGCCTGGTCGCTCCACAGTTTTCCACCGTTCGTTGGTTGTTTCAGTTCGCATGAAGCGCACCAAAAAGATCAACAAAAAACCTCCCAAGGCCAGGGAAGCTACTCGGCGTGATGTGTATTTTGGTGGCACTCTGCCTGTGCTTGTGCTATGTGTTCTCTTCAGTGCAAATGCCTCTTCACATCCGTCAACTTCCCGCCGCCAAAAAATGCACTTATCCCATTTGACTCTGACCACGACCCGCCAAGACCACGGGATGGACCACGACACAAGACCATGGCTGGACGGTGCGAAGGTTTGCTGTCGATTTGCTTGTTGGCAGTATAAATTATGCACGAGGCAGCACAAGGCAGCAACTATACCCACACACAGACACACACACACAAAGAGAGTTAAATATTTAAATTGCAACGCAGCGAGAGAGCACCAACCAAAGCAGGAGGACCAAGCACAACCAGGAATCGGGACGATTAGGTTCTCCAAGTTTGTAAAAAGCTGCCTCACTGCAAAGTGTACAATCTTTTAAATCATGTCTATTGCTATTGCATTCTCTCGGTCCGGGGCTTTTGCATTCCCTTGATTATGCCGTTGTCATTAACCTCATTTCTTATCATAGCAATTTTTGCAAATGGACAGCCCAACTTGCCTGCGCTGCTCTGCAATTTAGGGTAACTAGCTAACCAACGGCATGGAAATGATTAGTTTTACACCAAGGGGAAACAGGCGAACGCCGGGCGAGCCGCATTTAAATATGGAGCTAGTTCGGAACAGTCTCTGGCAGCCTTTCAAACCCTTGGCGCTCTTCTTTTGTGTGCTATCTCATTTGTCATGCTGAACAGTGGTGCTGGAGTGTTTGCGTGGAATTGCTGCTGCCTAAGTGATGGAATGTTTTGATAAATTGTTTATTGAAGTAATTTCTCCTTCGCTGAGCGCATCGCTGCAGCTAATTTCAACGCAATGTTTTGTCCAGCTGTTGCCCAATCGCTCTTGCGAATCATTTGCCGCTTTTTTCGCTGATTTCAACGGCACCTTTTTTTCCCTCCCGCCACACGCCAAACAAACCAAAGCGATAAGACGTGTCAAGTGGTCGCCCGGTTGACTGCTGCCGGAGTGCAACGCGAATTCCAACCGCGCCGGTATGCCCGTACCAGACGGTGGCAATGCATCGCTGCACCACCGACGGTATGGCAGTGCCACGGTTCAACAAACTTCAGCCATACCGTCGGTGAACCGTACGGGGATGCGCGTTTAGTGAGCGTAAGCGTAACACACAAACCTCTTCCCCCATAGCAGAGCTTACCAGGCAGATGGTCAGTGGTCGGAAGAAGCAAAACGCAAAACGACTGACAAACGGAACAGGCTGGGTGTGCGAAGGTGTGGTGTCTGGCGCGCTGGCATGCACAGGGCCTGGCAGGTTCAATCAATGCGACAAACAGTTGCCGCCCTCCCTACCACATCCCATCGAATCCGTCACTTATGTTGATGTGAAATGTTGTTTAGGGGTAAACTGCTTTCATTTAACACGTTTTGTTGCTCGGGGCTTGAGGGCGGCTGTCCGGAGGTGAAAGCGTAATAGGGGTTGAGCAGGGGGGAAACATTCGCTTTAATTCCACTCAGATGTGAACGCGCCATTGATTGTTTTGTGTAGAGAGATTCCCATTAATTGACTGATGATACTCGAACAGGATAACAACGCGCTGGGAAGGGGGAGTTTTTGCCTTATTCGCACTGTAAAAATGCAGCTTGGTCACTGGTCAACATCAGCGATCGGCACGCGATTCCTTTAAGTGCTGATGGCGACGATGGGGCTTAGAGTGCCGCAAGTGTTCCCAACAATTAGCACCCCAGAGGGAGGTAGAGTGTTCCAACAAAGAGCTGAGTTTGTGCTACAGAACCATACCACTTATGTCATTGTCATGCGATGTTTAGTGAATTGATGTATATAGTTATGTTTTAGTGAGCTAAAGCACTCTTGTGCAAGCAAATTGGAAAAATGTCTGTTGTTGTAATGCCTCTGATAGGAATTTAAAGCGATTCGTAAGCCAACCTGACACTCCAATTTTTCTTATTTGATGCAACAATAAAATTGAGTTCCACCACTAGTTCCTCCTGGGAATCAGGGTTGCCCGGAGTCGTCTGGAATCGGAGTCTTCTAGATTCGGAATCGTCTCGAGTCATCCGGAGTCGTCCAGAGTCATCCGGAGTCATCCGGAGTTATCCGGAGTCGCCCGGAGTCGGTCGGAGTTCTCCAGAGCCGTAGTTATCTGGATTTCTGCGGAGCTATCCGGAGTTCTCCGGAGTCATCCGGAGTTCTCCGGAGTCATCCGGAGTTCTCCGGAGTCATCCGGAGTTCTACGGAGTGATCCGGAGTTGCCCGGAGTCATCCAAAGTTGTCTGGAGTCTTGAGTCGACTGGAGTCGTCAGGAGTCGAAGTCGGCTAGAATTGGACTTAATTGGTCTTAAGTCAGTCGAAATCGACCGAAATCATTTCATTTCATGGTGTTTTATTTCCTCTTTTGTTTTGCGCTTGAACTTCCTAAACCGGCTTTTCTTTCTTATAATACCAGTTTTATTCAACCAGAGTCAGCAGAAGTCGGAGTCGGAGTCAGAGATGAAACGCCTGACCACAAAAACAAACTCCGGCTACTACGGCTAATCCTGGACGACTCTGGGCAACTCCGGATGTCTCCGGACGACTCCGGATGTCTCCAGAAGTTGATGTTAGACTTTTGATTCCGTATGTTTTGAAGAAGCACATTAACTTCATCTGATTTCGATGTACAATTTGTATCAGTATAGTGTTATCTAGCAACTCCATTTGAGACATAAATTTCCAAATTAAAGCAATCAGAAAACGATAATGCATTTAAACCGAAACAGACGAATGATATGTACAAATCGTAAGCAAATACAGAAACTACTACGGCAAAACTACAATCGAAAGCATGTACAATTCAAGCTTACAAGTTCTGCGTATTCGATCAACAGAAGCATGATCCGTAATCTAACAAAGTGTTTTCGTATCACTCTACTACGCCAATCAAGCGAATTACAAACCATTCTACCCTTGGCATGCTACGAAAGGGCTCTCTCTATTCCAAGCTAAACATAAACCATTGAAACTGAGCTCCCTTCACAGAATAGCCACTTCCGCTTGCTAATAAAGTTAACCCGCAGCCTCGAAGCAAAATGCAAAGCTCCACGCGAGGTTCATTTTCCACCGAAACCCTTGAGCGACAGATGCTCACCTGGCCCAGCTTAGCCCAGCGGGTGGGGAAAACCAAGCACGCACCGGTAACAGTTGGCACCGATCCATCCCCGGGTGCGAGCAGTGCGCACTGATCTCCGGTATGAAAATCAATCAAAACCACAATCACGCATGCAACCCGCACGCACGCGAAAATCCCTTTTTCGTCGGCTCAGCACCAAACGGGACGTGCGAACAGATGCAGCCCGCTACGAACGCCGTTCTCGCCAGCAGTTCGCACCTGCAAAATGCAACCAGTTTCATATCGGCTGCCCTCCGATAAGCGAAGAGAGGGGAATAAAGAGTAGTGTTGGTGTGAAATGGCAACCACGTCGTCCACGTCCATCACGCAATCCAGGCGAACACGTTCGGCAAAGCGGACGAATCTCGACAATGCGAAACGAAAGCGAAAGCTACCGGGCAATTTTTGGCAACGACGACTTCACGTCGACCTTCACTGAAAGGGGTCGACTACCAGTTTTGTTTTGGAAGGGACGTGTGGTTGGAGAGGCTCGTTCCATTTTTGTTTTACTTTCTGCTCCAGAATGCACCGCACAATTGCATCACTTACGCGAAATGATTATTATGCTCCGTCAGGGTCGCATGAGCTTGGCACACAATCAATGACCAGCGCCATTGCAGGTGGCCACGAATCGGCAAATGAAATTTAGCCGTTCTCGCATACGCACACAAATCGTGATTCGGAACATCGTGCTATAGCAGCGGGTCCCAGTCCTGCGAACGATCGCGGTCTTCTCAATAAAACTCAATTAGATGCATTCATTCGCGTTACGGTTATTCGCTAAACAATCATCCTCGGTCGCTAATGCGCGCCTACCTCACGCTGGAAACAGCCTGAAACCATTTCCACGAGATAATGTGTCGCAGAGTTTGCGGCTGCAGCTTAGCTGCACTGCCGAGGGGAAGTGGAACACTTAAGGGCAATGGTACAGATCTGATTTGAATGTGTTTTTCCCTGCTGTTGCTTTAGACGCGATCGAGCCAGCCCTCGTTTTTGCGAATCAAGACCGGGACCCGGGGACCGAAAAGCGATCGCAGCTGACCCAGTTATCCTACGAAACGCAACCGAACGGGGAGAATGTACGCGTACCCACCGCCTGCGGTTCCACTTTCGCCGCCGCGATGCATTACACGTCACGGTGGTGCCACCGCACGAGGAACCACCGAGCGAGGAAAGTAAACCAGTTCTTAAGAAAGGGCCGGGAAGCAAGGAGAGCAACTTTAACTGGACGACTTCGGTAACCGAGACGATTACGCCCTGGCGGCGGCTCGCCCCCGGTCTCTTGTCTTTGCTCCGATCGATAGTAACAGTGGTTTGACAAGAAATCGTGCCCTAGCACTCTGCAGGGCCCAGCGGCCTAATGGCATGGCGGACAGCAGCAAAAAAAAACGGGTCAACTTTTAGTTTCCATCACGCGCCGGGAGTGCTTTTTTCTGGCTTGCCGTGTTGCCCATTTCCTTGCACGCGTACGATCGTACGAGCGCACACGCTAATCTAATTGACAGTTTCGCAAGGGCCGCCACTGCTGCCGATTGGGCCGGGCAAATGGGCCAGTGCTGCAGAACGCAAGCGCTAACTTTCACTCGCTTCCTGCAGGATGTGTTACAGCACGCGGCACGAGCCCGGGGGCCTAATCAAACTAATAACAATAATCGCAACCATTTTCCCTGCACGCCTTGGTGGGGCAGCTGGTCGAGGAAGGAGGAAGCAAAAACTTACACCCCAGGGGTGGGTGTGCAGTTTCTGTAACACATTCCCAAAAGGCTCAAAGTGGCGGAGGTGGAAGGTTGATTGATTAACGGTTCGCCGCGCCACCGCAGACACCTGATGTCTAACGGGAAGGAAATACGTTCGGCTACGGGGCTGCCCTAATTCGATCCGGTTTCGATTACGGGCTTTCCGCGCTTTTCCGCTACAAGGGCTTTCATTTTTCTATAGCAAAAAGTGAAAGGAAAAGTTTCGTTTCCATTCGATTTGGTGCCTGCATTGCGAAGATCCTAGAACCGCGAAGCAGAACGCTGGCCGTGCGATTTGATTTGCCGGCCAGCTGATACAAATTCTGAGAAAAGCAAAGGGATCGTTTTATTAGAACAATATGTGTGGAACAGAGCAAAGTTTCGAAAAAAGCGTTGGCATCTCCAACATACCTTCAAAAACGATAAAGTCTGATGAATGACAGTTTTGGAACTATGAGCAATAAGTAGCAGTAAGCGGATAGCTCACTAACATCCAAGCCACGATGTCTTGTACGATACTGCAGTGAATGAGAGTAACACCAATCTAACGCTTAGAAGCTCTTTCATTGAAATTAGCATCTCCACTGTCTGCTTGCAAATCTACCCCAATCATCATCGCACGCTCTGCACCATCCAAATCATATCAACCGCCAACTTCCATCCCAGAAAACATATCTAATGCTCTTGTCGAACAAAACTTTCACGTGCAAGCGCGCTCACGTGCGCCGAACCGTGGTTTGGTGCTGCATTACAAATTAAGGCTTTCGTGCCGGCCGGCATCCTCATAAAGGTCACCATTATACACCGCAATCGTTTCACCTCCTTCATCCCCCCGGAAAACTGTGCCTAACTGTGTTTTTGCAAAACGATCGCAGCAGCAGCACCGACCAAACTTGCCCTAATCTAACTTTTTGCCCTGATAAACCATTTCTTCCTGCAATGTAATAACCGATAACTGATGCTACTCCTCCAGCTGCACCACGAACACTGCACCCCAATCCACACAAACTTTACGCTGACATACCCCACCAACAGTGCCAAAACTACCCAAAAAAAAGCGTTGCAGCCACCAACTTCGAGGGTTGGAGTGTGAAATTTGCATCCATTGCAGTTCGCTTCGCTCTCGCATTTGCACTGCCGAATCCTTTTGTCACACCGGCCCGGGGACGATTGAAACCGAGCGGCCATTCTTTATTGCGGCGTGTTTGCGCACACTGGGCGCCCGCCGCAATGAAGACGCCCAGAAACTGCACAAAACTGTGAGCGTACTCCCCACTCCCTCACAGCCGGAACAATAGTGGAGCCCGGTGCGATGCGAAGCGCGGGCGAAAATTCGCGCTCTGACAGCATCTTTCGTGGAACAAACCACGACTCCTTTGGCTTTCTCCTCGCACTCGCAGGAGAAAACTTCAAATTAACAAAAACCAACCCATCCGCGCGAATCAGAACAAACGCAGGAACAGCATTCACGGGGCGCGAGATGAAGCAGGGCGAAGACATCTGTACGCAACCCGTCATCCCGGGAACCATTGACAGAAGATAGGCCAAAGGGAAGGGGTTGAGCAAAGTTGATTCCCGTCTCGGCGCTTCCCTCCGCGGGAACCCCAGCGGGATGAGCAGCGCACCGGGGGCTAACGTTTGCACCGCTATATCTTGCGCATCTTGGCAGAATGATTCAGTCGATCGTGGGGCATTAGGAAGCATCTTTCATCATACTTCTCGGGCCGGGCTGAGCGCTCGTTACGTTAGGCTACAGACGAGCACACACAATCACGGCGCGAACCGATTCAGTGGGTGCAAATTTATCACCTTCCAGCACCACAGCCGGGTACCTCTGTGCTCCTTGCTTCTTCGAACCCTAGTCCGCCTGTTGACCTGAATACGCTTGCGAAAGGCGAAGCACGCGAACAACTCTCCGCTCGCAGACACAAAGGACCGTGAAGGAAGCTTCAGGTGGAAGCAAAAGTTCTGGCAAAACCGCCAGGACAATGCCACGACAAACGAATGTTTTCCTCATTCAGCAAAGCCAAACTCATTAAAATCTGTCATCCGGTGCTGGGACAGATTGTGCATCAGGGAGATGGGAACAGGGAGATCAAGAAACAGGACGTCCCACAGATAGCGCCAGGACCGGGTGGGAGGCGCACGCTGCACCAGAAAATGGAGCGCAAGATGGTGCGCACGATAGTGGGACGTCCGTTTGCGCCAAAGCAACACTCCATCGCGCAAAGATGCAGATTATATCTCAAGGTTCCGTCCACCCCACATCTTCTCTATAACTCCTCGACGGCCAACAGACGGAAGGACGCAGGGCAATGCCGCAATCGCACACAATCACAACAATCTGGCATGACGAAAAGTGAGAAAACTGTTTCCGAAACTGAAAACCTACTTATCCCGGGCCCGAGCGTCTTCGCCCGGAACGCGCTGTGTGAGTGTGACAATAGCGCAACCGACAGGCGGAAAAACTCCCAGCAGAAAAGCAGCAAGGCAGCGACTTCGACTCCCCTCACCGAGGGCCGCCCACCACGCCCAACGGCTGGCGGCCACGGTCACCCGGTGCTCGTGGAAGAATAAACAGCACGCTTCGCAGCCCCAAATCGCGGGGCCCCAAACTTTGCAGCTTGATTTTAAATCAAGATAATGAAATTAAACAACACAATTTCAAAGTTTAATTGGACTAGCCGGGGACACGGGCGCACCGATGACACCGGCTAGACCGGCCCAGCTGAGGCTGGATCTTTACTGCCGCGGTGTCAATTGGTGTCGGTTTCAGGGCTGATTCTAGGGGAGTTCCGAGGGAAGCTGGTGCTGTGAACTGAAGGCATAAGGTCAGGTGGAGGGGTTTTTTTTCTTCTCGTTGTTGAATGCTCAGGACGATCGTGCTACTCGTAACGAACGTCAGAATTAACTTGCAGGAAGTTGCGTTACCCGGAGAGGAGAAGCATTCGATTCGACGTGGGAAAAAGCGCTGTGGGCGTCCCTCGATAATGATTACGGGGACAGCGTGGCGTAGGATTTCCGATTAGCCATTGCCGTGATGCTAAAGCTGTGTCGATTAACTGACTCGGTTTCTTCGAGTCCTTGTGTCCAGCGGGATCTCTATGTACTTCGTTTTAAAAATAGCGACGCGGAAATTTCACAACCGCTGTTCCTTTGTTGTGCTGAACATGATGTTACCAAAGAGTGTAACCAAAGAGTGTTCTTCTGTTTTATCGATGCTCTGCTTTGTTGTTTGCAGCTCAGATTAGCCATTTCTTGCAATAAAAAGGGGCTATAACGAGCGCTTTCTAACAGAAAGGCACACGAAAAGCTAGCTATAAAGAGAAGGATATGCTGTCTTTGTAGAAGAACCAACACAGCGAGCTCCTTGTTAATTGTTGCCTTAGAACTGCAATCCATGAATTAAAAGCCTTACATCTCCAGCATCGACTGCATTGTGAAGATGCTTTAAAAAAGCAGTAAAATAACTTTCTCTATTTTAACCATCTCTTTCGCTTTTCATTACAGGTATGCACGCTGTATCTATGGAAATTCGATATTATGCTAGAAATCAAGCAATGAACCAAGCGTAATTAAACGCACCAACAAGCAAGTAGCATTAAATCAAACATCAAACATTGCAATCGTAATATAATTCTAAATTATGACACTAAACTCAATTCCCAAAGCAACTGCTTATTAATTGGTTTATGGTTTGTCTTCATTGTGTCGACCGTTACCCTCCCATCTTGCTCGCAACCTTCAGACTCTTATCTTAAACTTTGTTTGGTCCTCTGTATCGTTTTCCAACACGCTGCATAGCCTTCTGTTGGTTGAAAAATGTTAACCACACCAAAACAATTACAACCGGCAAACCACAAACCGGGTGAGAAAATTCCCCAACCCCACCCGTCAGCTGGTGGGTCGTCCAGCGCTGTGCAATATCATTTCGTTCACCCCACACCACCCTCATTGTAGCGCTCGTAGACGGGTTGCACAAAGTAAAGCAATTTCGCTTCGGCGGATGCAGAGCGATAGGAAAAAGAGCTTTTCGAATTTTGAAGGTATTGAAGCCCGTGAAGCCGCCGACAACTTACCAAGGGTGAGAAAAAGTGCGTCGGAATTTTGTCCAAGACTACCCCTTTCGGCAGCTCGACCAAACCCGTCTCAAGGCCAGCGATAGGTGGGAAACGCCTTGGCGCTATTGCGTCACAATGGGGACTTTTGAGGGTAGTTTTAATTAGAGTAATTTCAACCGTTATTAAATGATACACTTTTATGACAGCTAGACTGCTTCACTTGCTAAAAGGGTATTAAAACTAACAACAGCAAAAAGCTACATTCTCTGCAAAATTACTTAACAACTTACAAGACTCAGCCATCCCGCCGAGCGGAAGTATGTTAAACAAAGAGCAAGAGGAGTGCAATTACGATCAAGCGTAGGGACAACCAACGCCATCAAAGCGAAAAACGGAAGCGCTTTCATGGAAAACAATCTTCCACCAGTTGTCCGGACAAAGAGGACAAACGACTGTGCCAACGAATCAAGTTGGATTAACACAGCTTCACGCACACACACACATTGCTGGTGCTCATTTTGCAACACATACGGCGAGTTTTTCATAATCCACAACACACGCTGGGGCACGCAGGCACCTCACGCGTGAAAAGTGCCTCCGGCGTCACCAGAAGAACCAGCGGCAGCAAAAAGGTTTCGCGTCGGGTGCGTGCAGAGCAGCTCGGCTGCACCAATTCGGGCCGCGGTACACTCCACTGCCAACGATTTTCCAGTCGAGAGTGAAACGGGCACGGACCACACACACACACACACATTTCACGGAAGCAATTGCAGTGCTTTGCGCGCGAGATCTCTCTCTCTCTCTCTATCCCCAAAGGGATGTACCGGCGACACTGCAGTGTGATGGGAAAACGCAGGAAAGGAGTGGACAAGTGGTTGAACAACTACTCCTCTTTCGTTTTTTGCTGCATCGGACGGTACAAGAACTTCACAAACTTAACGTCTCACCTGGCCCGGTGACTAGCACCAGCACGAACCCCTATCCCGCAATCCGGGCGGTGCCAAGTTCAGAGTTCATTAAAATTATGACTGCAGCGAACCAGACACACACACACACACACCGCCACCGGGTTGCAACTGTCATAATCCGCTATTGTTCGGCACCTTACCGTGCGCTTGCCAGTGTCACCTGGTGCCCGAACCAGTCACCTCGCGGGTATTCTGACGCACCCGGGTTTCTGCTTCCCAGTGTTCTGCTCCGAGATGTGTGACGCTGAATGCCCCCCGGGACATCAGCTCACTTGCAGAAAAGGAGAGATCTACACACACACACATACTTGTGAGTTAGTTGGCAGTGTGGCAGTAGTTTTCCGACTCCGAAAATGGAATGAAACTGCCTGAAGATGTCCCGAAGTGGGATAAGGATCATTCAAGGTATGGTTTCGTACGACCAGCTTTCCACTCTGCCACTCTAATGATTACACCTGTGACACACATATTCACTCAGCTTGGCAGCTGTTTTTTGTCTCTCGAGCTCGCTCGACGCGGATCATGAGGCTGTAGTAATTCTATTAGCAATGTGGCTCACAAAATGGGATACCTTTCAAGGGTTTTTATGCTTCTCTACGACATGTTGCTGCTTCATCCGGTTCGAAGGACTAATATTAATAAGTTTAATGGAAATTTTAAATAATGATACAGCGGTACAAACAGCGAAGATCTGTCTTTATTATCAGAAAGTAAATGCCTTTTTCTTAATAATCCATTACCCGTGATGCTAGAGTTCTAGAAGTTCATTACTATTTCATCAATAAAGAGGAAAATAAAACATCACACCAATTCCCAGAGCAGCTCGTTAGTCTCCGAAAATGCTCTTACAGAACGAACAAACAGCCTCCCGTCGATCATATGTACTTTGAACCATCTTTTTTCTTCTGCATTTCAACGCAGACGATAAGTACCGGCACCCATTGTTTCGGTTCACCCCACCGAAGTACAAGGAGTCAATAGCAAACTACACCAAAGTCCATCAATACGAGTTTGCCGTTCCGGCTGACTGGAGCGTAATTTTTCCATAGCACAAAGCCGCTTAAAAATAATTAAAGGAAAGGAAACAACTTTTTCCTGCTGCTACGGCAGTACACAAGCTCGCTCGTCTTCCAAATTCTTCCACCTACTAAAGAACATCAGCAGCATGATAATAGGGCCAAAGTACAACAAGCGTACTACAAGTACTTTGCACAATTTCCAAACTAAACGAAACAAAAACTCTCGGCAGGGAGCAGCAGGAGTTTAGTTTATGTTTTATTTTCTTCTGCCATGCTTTCTCACTTCGGGCACAACTTTGCCGCTTCATAATAACCGTTTTTGCCCCGGTCCATGAGGAAACGAGCGACGTTACAATTGCTGCTGCCTATGCTGCTTTCCACAAAACATTCCTGCTCTTCCGTTTTCGACTACGCATCGTCCAACTTCCAGCACAACTTCTTTGCTCGAGCTTGAGTTTACATAGATCAAGCGAGCATGGTTCAGCTTTGTGACTTTATCAATTACCCAAAGCAAAGCAGTTGTACACAAATCAGGAAAATTGCACGAAAAAAAATCGCCGGATCTATGTCTAAGCAAATGCCACTCTACTCAACAGCGCCGGCAACATCAGCTGGACAGCATAGTCCCCATTGCAGCGAAGACCAACGTACAGCGGATTGAGTTGTAATGCTTCGCCATTCTCCCCCACGCGAGTGTAACGGGTCTGTGCGCGGTGTGACCCGGCAAGCTTACCCATCGCTACACTCCGCGCGGAGCAACAAGCAACAATGCTCGTAAAGAAAAACTACAAACCCCTGTCTATCCTGTTCTCCACCGCCGTTCGCACGAGCGTGCTGTAGCTCAAGCAGCTTGTAGATGTTTCGGATTCGGATTGTAGCATCACGCCGACGAGGCCTGCCCGTTTAACGGTAATGGCAAATTACAGCCCTATTTGTGCTGGGTACACACAAAACCACGAGCTGGGTACGGGGAGTTGTGCAGAAATTAAGCACGTTGTGCATCTGCCCCGTCTGGCCCCGTACGTACGCTTCATCCCCTCCGTCAAAGCTAAGCTGAACCAAACCCGGCACGAGCCGCACTTCGGGCCGATCTGATGCAAGCTTCACGACCCTGTCATGTAGTACACAATCGCGGCCCACGGAATTATTTATGCTTACCGATCGGTTCCGATCAGATTAGAGCCTGGCACCGTGGGAGGGTGGGTGGCAAAAGTAGCTTCCCTTTGTCTGCCGGATCTGCAAACATCCGCACTCCCCTGTTGGCCGTTGGCTGACGGTTGCAAAGTGGAAAAGTGTAACCAAATTGCGATAAGAATCGGTGGCAGTAACTTTTGCGCGGTCAGCACTGCAACATGTCGCCCGGCGGGCAACGACAATTGGAGCCCTCCCATTAAAGCTGCTAATGGGGATAATGGGTGAAATTAAACCGCGTTGTGGTGTTGTAGTGAAAAAGCGATGCAAAGAATTGTTACAGAACAGTGGAATGCGTTTTAATTGGTCGATTAATTAAAGAGCGATGAACAAGCGATGAGGTAGATGAAATTTACAGAAAACAACCAGCCGGATGGTTGTCGAGCATCACCGAAATGTTGAACAGAAGCTTTTATTAAAACAGTTGCACATACGTAGTTACAGTTTGGATCACATTTCAGTTCGCGTTTTAATTTACATTTTTCGTACATATCTTTCCTCCATTAAACTTCCAAATTAATTGAATGCATTCGAAAGGGTTCAGTTATTTTCCAATTTTGTTTGTGAATCATGTAGGATACCTTTTTGCATCTCCCCAACCGTACTATATTTCACCACTCGTCCTCGTCCAGTTATTTGTACTGCGTTATATTGCGTTACTGCGTAGGAGTGCCAACAAATAATCTCCATACATTTGGTATGAGTATCATTAGATTGATTTAACCATGGGAATAACCAATGGACTTGGAACGAAAATCGAAATTGCAAGCCCACGAAACGCACTGGCAATTGGTGTGAATCACGGCTAGATGCTAAACTAAGATGAAGATAGTGAAACAGAGTTGGATAGCAAGGTCTTTATAATCTCCAGAAGGATGAATGCTGAGTAATAAACTAAATTAAAATGAGACCAAAAGACAATGGAACGAGTACAAGAGCAATGTCAAAGACAGTAATCGTAACTCGAATAAAGCAAGTAGCAGTTGCTCAGGTACCTGTACAAGCACTCAAAATATTAATGGAAATCTGAGATTCCAAGACAAAAGTTTTTAGTTAGCTGTACCATGCATACACCAATCTTTTCTACTAACAATCAAGCTACAATTGTATATATTTTGTGAGTAGTAGTTTCTGAAATGTCTATTCCTCTAGGTCTCTAACTTGAATAATCAATAGAGTGTTGAGAGCGAAATCTGATGAATGTAGCCCATCTCATCCCAAGATTGCTATCCCTCCAATCACTGAGCTGCATTCCAGCAATTTCCTATTCACTTGAATCGGCAATCCTTTCAATTGGCAATAAAATCTCAAACTTTAGCCCAAAGCAGCCCCGAAGTTCCGAAAGTCAAAAACCTTTCTCATGAAGCTCGCACTAACTATTGGCATTCATTACCGGCCCCAGCGCGAGCCGCAATGTTCACACCCTCGCCGCCTGAGCAGCATTGAATTCAAACTCAACTCCACTCGCTTTAAACGAATGCTTCAGGAATTCAATCAGGAATTTCATCCACATTCCTCCCATCGACCTGCTCGGCATCAAACCGATGCACTGCATCAAGTTCAGTCCCATGCACCAGCTTTACATGCACTAAACAATCGCAAAGTCGTCACCACTAATAGATCGCATCGGTGTGTTGGACACCTCTTCAGCTGTTTTCTGTTCCACGCTGCCCTGGGAACGTCTGCCAGCGTGGTCCGTGCCTCCGTTCTGCCAGTCAGTGTAGCTCGTCCGTCCGAAGCTTTTTCCCAACCCCCGCGGGAAAATCGAGAATAGCCCACAAGTACCGGCAAGAAGAAAAGCAAAAACTAAAGCACCACAAGGGCACACAATTGTGCAACACGCCACTTCTAACGAACTGAAGATGCATACCCTTGTGCTCGAGCGCTGCAACACCGTTGGGAGCGAATACGCGCTTCGCAGGAAATGGAAAGGGAAGGGAGAATAGAAGAAGTCCCACTAACTGGGACAACCTTGACATAATCCAACGGTCGTTTTAAATACGACCAATTCGAAAGGGACCACCTCATGCTTGACTTCTAAGACGAGGGAATGCTGTTACGCCAGACCCCGGCGGTTTGGTTGTGCCGCCCGCAAATGGAAATGATGGCACAAAACCTTGAGCCTTGAAAAAAAAGGTACGAATGAAACACATCGAGCAGAAAAGATAACGCTCCGGGGTCGAGCGTTTGCAACCTTCGCAGGGAACAGCGGAACAGCAGCCGGGAAAGTGAAAGCAAAGACGCCAACCAGGGTGACAGAAAAGAAGTGCAAACTGTTTGAGACGACTCACATAAAAGCGAACCGTTGTTTTATGTCCCCGATGTGATCGCACGCTTCCAAACGCACGCGGCACTCGCGGGACGACTTATGGCTTGAAAGTAAGGCCCAACGAAAGATGGTTTGTTAGATGGTGGAAAAGGGGTAAAAACACAAAGACACGAACAAAGAAAAAAAAACAGCATAACCATGCCGCCAAAGCGGGTGGCGGGAACATCATCATTAGCTAATCGTCCCCAATCGCTAGTTACACGCCAGCTGGTTAACATTGTAGGAGTACAAATTAGTTGGTGCTGCTTTGAAATTAACGTGCGCGCGCGGATAGTAAATGTCAGCTGGTTGGGGCGGCTTTCGATCGTGTGACTTTCGGAATTTCGACTTTCGGGTTCTGAAAGATTGGAAAAAAGCGAATTGAGAGTGGCAAGCGTTCCCCGTTTGCAAAGTGTTTGCAAATCGACCACAAGGAGAGCGGAGTATTGATGGAGAAGGTTAAGAGAACCTAAAGATGGTCCTTAACCTGGATCGAGAACATACTTTGAAAGTTTCTCTGAAGCATTTTAGGTACAAAATGAGAATGTACATTCAAATTTGTTCTGTAAATGGGTTCTTTCAATTTGGTAGTTCGGTGGGTTGCGAAAATGTGCTACTTAGGCAATACATTCCCCAAAGTGGGGTGTAATACTTCAGAGGTAATAACAAGATCTAAACTTATCATCCCCAAGATACGGTTAGTCAATATACAGTCTAGTAATTTTTAAAGAAAGTAACAATCCTATTTTAAATTGTTTTGTGTTTTCTCAAATTTTGATTATCCTTTTTACACTATTAATTCTTCAGTTATTCTTCAAAATTTACTGAATCTTATCTTTTCATTGCAATTATTACAACTAAATTTTCCCAAAAATGTCGTTTTAAGCCATAATTCTGCTCTTTGAGTGCCAACTTTCATGTACTTTCCCCCAAACTTATTACCCTTTCATACAGCACACAGCGAAACAGGTCACTACAGCGCAAAATTATGACTCCGATTTGCGCCAATTAGATGCGAAATCGCATCAAACGGCAGCATCAAACGGCCCGGCACATCAATTCGACCGCACAGCGACAAGTGGCCCCCGTTAGCCTCCGAGTCTGGGCAAATTCAATCTAGAATCCCTTGGCAATTGGGAGCTCACGGGCTCAGTCAACCGAGCACCATCAATGAGCCAAGCGGCTGTAATCCATCGACACATTTCATTTAATCAGAAAATTGCCCCAACCCCCCATCGCGTTCCCGCGCACCCGTCCACCCACAGCAACTCCATCGTGCATTAGATTTAAACCGCGGGCTCCACTTTTTCCGGCCTGCGAAAGGTATCAGAGCATGCTCTACCGACAGCGCTCAAATAACACTTCAACCTGACTGACTGACAGGATGAGTGGTCGTACATGGCGCTTGTTTGTAAGTGTGTGTGTGTGTGTGAAACCCAATGTACATCATACTGTCAGAAACGGTACGCGAGAAGGATTATTAGTTTTTCCATCCCATTATTGTCATTAGCGTACGGTCTGCTGGAGACGTCCAGGTACGTCCCATTCCCACACCGTCCTGTGCACAGCTGACACTTACACCGGGACGCATGGGATTTGGAACACACACCGTAACGCGCTCCCGCTCTTGACGATGATGATGATGATGATGATGATGATAATATACCGCAGCTAAACTGAATTCGTCTCAATTTATAGCGTTACTCATCTTCAACCCCCTGTTTTCGCTTCTTCCCCCGTCACAGATACGCCGAATTCGTTGCACTGATTGCAATCTCGTGCACGCTGTTCCTGTTCCTGCACACCCAGAGCTTGACGTCGCGGTTGCGCGAAATGGAGGATCGACTGCAGCCACCGTCCTCCCTGTCCGCCGCCAGTGGGCTGAGTGGTAATTCAATTAGCCAAGGTAAGGTCCCGGACTTTTTGTCACCCCCTTCCCTCCCCTTCCCGGTACTCAATACACTGCACGGGGTTTCCATTGATGTAATGAGTGCAGGATGCTGCTGCCATCAAAATGAAATTGTCGCCCCAACAGCACGCCCAACGGTCGGGAAAGGCACACACTGATGCTTCCTACAATGCATTGGTGTTTATTTTGATTCGACACGGCACGCAGACTCGGAAATAACGAGGTCACAACAATTATGTAACGAATTCAATATAGGAAAATTCAGCTATTTGTATCGGAAATGAGACTGAGAAGATTTGTGTTGTTTCTAACACACAGGAACGTCAAACACTGATAGAGGTTTGGATTGAATTAAATTTATTCAAAACAATTAAAAATCAAGCTCAGACGTTCATCTTGAATTTCAAACTTCAAGGATTTGGTTACGTTTATAATGGAAACAAATTCCAACGCAATCAAGGACTGTATTTCAAAGAAACTAAATAATTATTTTATAGCGTTAATTTCACACCTCAACCCGGAAGCTAGAGGCAGATCGCTCCATCGCTCAAACCGTTTGATCTCACCCAGCGGTTATGCATAATTATTTGAACGATCGAACTCCGAATCTTTCGCCACATATATTGAGCAAAAGCTCACTCCAAAAACCCCCCCACACACGGCGTACCAGACGCACTTTAATTGTTTCATGCAAATGAAACTCCACGGTGAGCTGTGATGTTTGCCGCACGCAAATTATACCAACCGTTGTACCTGCCGTATGTAAATTGACGCGCTCAAAACGCGTTCCCTTTAAAAGAGTCGCCCACCCCCCCACCGTGGTGTTGACCCTTCGGAGGCGAGATTCCCAATTTCGGCAGGCCATCCATTACCGGCTTGCACAAGCTGATGCACACTCCGAATGGTGCCCGGGGCGCGCGCTTCACTTGATTGACGTAACCAGACCAGATCTGCACGGGACAGTGACATCGCTTGTGGTCCCATTTTAGGGGCTTACGGTCCGAAATGAAGAGGCAGCTCGTTTTTTCGGACATCTTTAGCTCGGACATCTATCTCGTCAAGCTCTTACGCTACATAATTGCACGTAACACTCCATCCAGTCGTTCATCGTACAGCCGTCCAGTTATGGTAAACGTGCACTCAACCAATAGGCCTCTGCGCGTCTGCCACGAACCATCAGCACGTGGTAATGTAGGGCCCACCCCAAACCCACAGAAAACCATCTGCCGATCTGTAACCGTCGCGTGGCCAGTGCTGAATAGCTGCCATTACAACGAGCGGTACGACAAAATGAACCATTCCGTAAGATCTTGCACCTACCGGCTAATCGACAAAAAGGGCTAATGGACGCACCTACGCCGGAGCAGGTGAATTGGCCACCGTAGAATAGCCGATTCTCGTACAGAGAAATTAAACGAACGCATTACAATCATTTAAATGGCGCGAAAAGTCGAACAGAGCAGACGATCGGGTCACGCCAGTGCTAGTGCTGTAGTTTTGACATTTTCATTTCCACAGCAGTGAACTATAGGGCGGTATGTTTGCTTTCGGAACCAAAATCATTCAAAGCGTAGCATATAGAAATTATCCAAAATCATTCTCGTTGGGTTTGGCGAAAGGCTACGGCTCATTTACAAATCCTCCTCCCTAAAACCGTTCTGCCAAGCGCTTCGAAACGACACAAACCTCTTCTACCCAAAACGCTAATTGAATATTTATAATTATTTGCACATTCTCGGAGCCCGGGCTTCGGGCGATTCACACAAGCCCACTATGCACACACAATACTGTTCCAGTGTTTGTGTTTGCTTTGGGTTCGTTTTTTTTTGCTTCTCTTTTTGGGAGGACTCTTCACATCTGCCACACGCCACCGGAGAATTGATTTATTGAATTTCTACCCGGCCAAATGATGTTTGCCGTATAATTATTCCACCCGAATGCACCGAAGGCTTGAGGTCTTTATTGGAAGAGTAAGTCAGTCTCTGAGGGCAACACACAGAGCACAAGCGCTGGAGATAAAATGGCGTGTGATTTCTGGGGGAATTTTCTCCTAGCATTGTGTCACAAAAAATGTTGAAGCTGGGACAGAAGGCTCATGTAATTAATTATGTTACTTTAAGCTTATTCCTAAAAGCCATATTACTCGCTCACTTCTCTCTAAACCCATAATTATTGTGAATGTTAACAATTGTTTGTTTTTTAATTATGTTCAATTACCTTCAACGCGACAATCACAAACACCCCCTGCACTATCGCATCATGATCGTAATTTAATTACAATATTTACTTAGCGCAAGCAAATAGTAGTAATACAGTTTTTATCTCTCTATCAATTACCCTTTTCACGAGGTAATTTAATCGCTCAGTCGAATTCATTGCCCTTGTTAAAGCTTGCTTAGATGTTTAAATATTTCCCCCTTTTCCCACAAACAAAGCGATTCTTCCGGCTGGCTGCACCTCTCTCTGTCTCTCTGTGTGCAGAGACAGTCAAGCAGTGTCAATGGTGCGTGAGTAAAAGCGGTGTTTTTCTCACCACTCCCCCTTTCGATCTGCCCACCACCACCACCCACAAATGGGTCATAAAACCTGCACCCACTTCGTTGGTTGACTCCTTGGGGTTTTCCGAGGTGGTTTTGGGTTTCTGTTTTTTTTTACTTGCAACACACATTTTACAACAATTTGATATTTCAACTGATGGTGTTTGCGAATAATCATCATGCGAGCGTGTCGCGAGAATTTTCACATGTCAAACACACACACACACAGACACACGCATACATTTGTCCCATTTACAGAATTACGCTTCACTGGCACAAGAACTCAGCGAATGACACCTATAACAGCAAGGGTTGCCAGGGTGTTTCAAGTACGTTTTTCAACAGAATATACACCCACACACACAACTTCAACCACCTCAAAATGGAGGCTTTTGCGAACCAATTCTCATCTCCCATTCTGTCATCAGAAGCAATTGCGAACGGTTCCATCAGGGCAGGGGTGAGAGATGCGTTGTGCAGAACAGCAGCACCAGCACACGCTAGCATAAAACTTAATGAAGCATAATATTACAATCCAGCCGGCAAAAATATGTTGCATAAATATTATTATTACCCCCACCCCAAGAAGGCAATCGAAGCAATTGACATGAACCTGTTAGCAGCCGTGGCAATGGGAAGTAGTGCGAACCATTAAACCCCCGGGACGGACGTGTTGAGGAAGGTGTTTGGGCGTTGTTTTCTTTACCTTTTTTTGGCCTCCCAAATCCTGTTGTGCCGACTACTGTGGACGATGTGTCTCCGCAGGCACGGCCCGGTTTGACGCAGGACGAAATCAAAGCGAGCGCCCGAAAAGTGAGAACGGAAATGACGTTACGCGAAGAGGCAATCCTTTTTCTCGCGCGTGTGGTTTTTTTGGAGTGTCTTTTTCCGGTTGTATGAGCGTGTGTGTGTATATTTTTTATAATGCCACACGAATGCGGAAAACCCGTACAAGATACACACGCGCGCGAGGTGTACGACCTCGGCGGTGCCAAAAAAGTGCCCGCACAACACCACTTCCAATTCGCGAATCAAAGCCAATCGAGCTGTTCGAACCATCCCGGAAGCGACCGGGCATGAAACGGGGACATGAAGTGAAAATTTATTTATTTGATTTTTCCGGCTTCCCGCAGCAGCAGCAGCAGCAGCAGCCACCAGCCGATTTTGCGAGCCTGTACTTTTGCTCGTCTTCGGAATCCCTTTCCAATATCCAATCGAGGATTTGCGCGCGGCTGATTGGGCGAGAATTGTCGGGCTTTTTCTCTAGCTTCAACCCCGCGGGCCAGAAAGTCCTTCCCATTTCCCTTTCCTTGTGACTGGGCCGATAGTGTTTTAGCTCACCGTTTATACGGGTCCTGTGTGTGTATGTTTTAACGGTTGCTTCCCATGGGCAAGGCGCCCGGCAGTCCCGAAATGAGACGCCCATTTATCCTTACACTAGCCGCGCGCGCGCCGCCGCATCCCAAGTGTGCCAAAAAGGGGGGGGTGAACATTTCCGCGTATTCAATTTATGCAGCGTCTGGGAGGATTTTCAGCTCCTTCCCTAATCGACTGAATCCAGCAGCTGCCCAAGCTGCGGCAGCGCACAAATCAACCGCTCCACCGCGGTAGTGCAGCGACGATTGCGACTTTGTTTTTCTGTCTCGCTTTTTTCCCCGGCCAAGATCACGTGTTGTTTCGCGCTTACCGAAAACATACCGAGGTGCAGTTTTTAATTTATTGGAAAACCACAACCCCATGGTGCCACCATGCTCTGGCACTGCTACGTGCGCGCGCGAACAGAGTATCCTTTCGCGCGCGAGAAGGACCGTTCTTAGGCAACGTGGAGTTTCTTAAGGAGCACAGTTTGACTTTTTGGCCGTTTGCCACCGGGGGTTGGAATGTGGAGCTCTTGTTTCTCGCCCTGTTTCATACACACACACACACACACAGGATGTGAACCACTTGAGCAACAATAACTTTAGCGTCCTATCGCAAACCGTCTGCCGGGGAGAACATTGGGAAGAATAGGGCAGCTGCAAGAGCTTTTTCGTCCCTTTTTTCCCCCCCATATTGAATTACCCTTTTTTGGCGAGCAAGTATTACTTGAGTGCGATGCAGCTAGGGAAGCAAATTTCTGCACAACTTAATGATAATTTGGTGCCTCACACACACAAACAAAGAGAGATAGAGAGAGAGACGTACATGTAAAGCTTTAGGAGCGATAAATCTTGTTACATTGCCCATTATCCGGAGCGTACAAGAAATCCTTAACCCGAGTCGCATCATAAAAGCTTGTGCTGAAAGGCAAAACAAAGGAGAGGCTCCTATGCTTGGAGATGCATTTATTTGTGGCGTAGTTTCCGGACCGTAATTCGGCAAATGCAATTCAGAAATATGTAGCTAATTCAAGCATGAGCATTACTCTACAAACCAGTTAGAGAAGTTTTGGTGAGCTATTTTCCAGCAAAATTGTTTAAAACGAGGTGTGTACGGTATTGAAACATAATAAAACAATAGAAAGAACATATTTTCCCATTGAATTGTAACCAGAATGCATTGCTTACGCTCTAAAAAAATGACATTAAAATTCCACAAACTTACTGTAGCATATCGTTTTTCCAACATATTTTCATAAAACAAAAAGCCCTCCCCTTGCACTACATTCAAGCACACTTCAAACCAAAGCCACACGTTCCCACTAACTAAACCAGAGGCAAATACGTGTTTGCAAATTTTATTTCCACGAAAAAGGTGTGCGTTTGTGGGCGTTTATTATTCGCACAAAATGCAAAACGGAACAAAGCTGGAAACACACACCACACACTCTGGTATCAGTATCAAAAACTGAACATGAGAAAAATGGGGAGAAAATTAAACTACTTCCAATTTTTCCTACCCAAAAACAAATTGTCAGCGCGACGACAGCCTCCGCAGCCCGCAGATTTCGGTCAATTTGCGTGTGGTGCTGCTCGCAACGCCATCCGCCGGCAGATTACTGACGCTATCATTGCTGAGCGAAAAATCGTACATGCATACACGATATCCTAAGCACGAGCATACGCGCAGCGCATGGGGCAGCCGGGTCGAGCAACAAGCAGCTAGCAACAGCCTTGTACAGGAGAGAATCCTTTTTCATACACACACACACAGCCATCAGCCGATCCAATAACGATCGATAACGTTAAATTGATCATATTCCACGCCACTCACAGCTCAATCTCGGGCACCCGTCTGCCCAGCCCGTTGATGGTTGGCGCAGACACAGGCACGGGGAGAGCAACAACATCAACAGCAGCGCCACATACAACAACAAAAAATGTCCCAGTCTAGCCGGCCAGATTGCAGGGACGATGAAAAGTTTGCTTTTTTTCTGCAGCAACATCCGTTCCTAAAGCTGCTATGCGCGCCACAAGAGGAAAACAGGGTGTAGCCGAGGCGATGAGGGTAAAAGCAACCAGCGCGGATCATATCGCGCGCAAAAACGCTTCTGGCAAATGGGGGAGAAGACACGAGGGGTGCACGATACGACGACATCGGTAAAAGATGAATTCAATTTATAGAAATTGAACGGTACACGCGCGCTTAGACGAGATGCTGCCGGGCGCAGTGGAAAACTCTCTCATCGGATAGAATTTCCCCCCCCTTGTGCATAGCCGTTTGGGGCGATAAATTTTGCACAATTTCAAACGGATTGGTAATGGGGGCTAAAACATGTTTTAGAGGGGGGGCTATGAGTAAAAAAAATTTGACAGTATTAAATTACTACATCGCTGCCGGTCGCTGCATACGGCTGTAGACTAAGAGGCGTCAAACTTTGTGTGGGTATAACGTTTAACAAGGTTTAATAATTTATCATCCTGAACAAGCAAAAAAAACCTTTACAGTGCTGGTTTGAACATATGGAATCCACTCCAAAGCGGGATGGAGAATTTACGTTTTAATTAGATGTAAACGCGAGTGTATTGTATGTAGTTTATCCAAAGATATCCAAAATTGTAGATCGAAGATCCAAAATTGTATATTGGCTTTTTGTAATATAAGTATTGTTTGGAGTAATTATTTTAGATCTCTGTTACTAATTCTCAGATTTGACAGTAACAAATGGTTTTGCCGTAGTTCTTTAGCCGGCAGCTGAGGTATAAACCATGAATGTGATAATTTTTACAAAAAAAAATCGGCTGACTGTAGACAAAAAAGAGATATAATTCATTTCCATGAACATCATTTGAAAAGTAATTATCTAAGCTTACTTGCAAAAATAAATCAACGACCTTGTGAGCAGCTTTTTGTCAGCTATCCGGCATTGTCGCCACGGCAGATGAAACATGCGTTCAGGCATGTTCTTAGGTTCTACCACGATTTCACGACAAAATTGTTGGAGTAGAGCTTTTGCATTATTTAAGTCCAGAAATTGCCGATGGGCCGGAGCTGAGAGATGTTGGACCGGTTCGCTGACTACGGAGTATTCCTCCGAAATTCGGTTCAAATGATTGCATTGAGATTTGGCGTCATTGCTTGCCATTACGTAGCCTGTGGACGCGATTTCAACATCTAGACATGTATGTTTATATTTCCCAGGTATTAGTTTACTGTTAGGCCGGTTGTATCGACCTCCCGGCCAAGCAAACATAGGTATGTGGCGATTTTACCCTTAGTCTTGATTTTCAGCTTCCTTTGCAACCTCAAGTCGATTAGGGACGTCGGTCATTCGAAACTGGATTTTCTTTTCATGCTCTGATTGTTGTCTAATAGTGCCAAGTTGTTGTAGATACCGGAACAGGCTCATGAGACGTTCACAAACTACCATTTGCACTTCGTTTTAAACGCTACGAGGTGCCATTCTTTAACCACCCTCTTTAACGATTAGAGTTCGACTGATTGGAGTGTTAAATCTAGTCTGCTGATTTATGGAATACCACTACTGACAGTGGTTAATTGCACTTTCATTAGTGCGAGTGAAGATAAACCCATGAAAAGTCAACAATTTTAATCCATTGTTTTAAATGCACACAATATGATATTGAAGTCAACTATATTCAATTTTAATAAGGTACAAAACAGTATTATATCGCTGGGTCTATTCAAGCTGGTTCAATAGATAAAAGCAAAGATACTTTTTAAAGTACTCCGTTTGTGAGGCTATAATCCATGTACTAAGTGCTTTCACGGATGACTTTACTTCTCATAAAATGTTTGTTCGCTTCTTACAAAAAAACCCCAAGGTTGAACAAACTCATCTTCAAGGGAAAAGGCACTCATCATCCCTTCACCAAGAAAGTAGTCAGGGTATAAAGCACCTCCCATTCAACCACTACCAACAAACTAACAGCGAACCTTTCCATCAAAGCACAATCGAACGGAAAAATGTCACTGCACGGAATGGTCGTCCAGCGACAGCCACTCGAATTAAAATGGGCTTCCCTACTTGTTGTCGAACATTGTGCGGTAAATTGATCCAATAAAAAGTTACCCCCTTGCAGTAGCAGTAGCTGTACGCACCTTCCACTGGTTTCTCCGGGCTGTGTCCGTTGTTGCAGGAAGAGCGCGCGTGAGCCCACAGCATCATCGGCCCACCCAATCTCAACCTTTTCCCGTATCTTCCTGTCTGCCATGCCTGCTTTTTGTGATAATCTCATCCGATTTATCTCACCTCTTCCCCTACTCCGAGTGCTGCGACTACTAATGGCACCAAACAAGGAGACGAGAGTGAGAAGGAGTATATGAAATAGGCACGTCCGAGTTTTCGGTGACAGCATTGCTTTCTTGCACTTAAAACTGCATTGAGTGCGGCCCGGTTTAGTTCGTAGTTGACAAATATTTATCGACAACTGGACGCTTTTTTTGCAATATCCCCATTTCGTTCACTGCAAGCTAACTACAAACGCCCCCAGTTTTTTTATGTGTCACCTTCTATTCCACTAGCGAGCTGCTTGCCTGCGCTTATCGTGCCCGCTTCTAGATGGGCAATTTAATAACAAAAATAAATTAAATTAACAACGAACCACTCAAAGGGACGAACGACTCGGCGCCCGGCTCAAGTGGCTGGCTGAACCCTGCCAGCAAAAGGATTTGTTTGCGTGTAGTTGGGACGACATCCGTCGTTGGCAAACGGCGTGTACCGCGTAGGCATCCCTCGACGGGTCCCTGCGACGCCATCGATAAACTGTTCGTTTACTGTTTTGATGGAGTCATAAATTACAGTTTATACCTCGAATGGGTGTACACCAGCCTGCTGCGGTACCCGGCTGACTGAATGGGTTTAGTCGCGTAGACACTATCACACACACACACACACACACAAACCCGGAAGTACAAACATACGTCTACCGATCGGTTTCCGCAGGCGTAAAGCCAAACACAGGTCTGTAAGGATATACGGTGCAGGGTTTGCCCGGCTCTGCTCTGCGCTCTACTGGTTGACCCACTTCCTCTCAAACACACAAACACACACACAACGTCCATTTCAATTCCCGCATCCCGCCCTGGAAACGGCACTGGCCATTTACTTGGACCACTTTTAAGAATGCCATAAATTGTATCATTGGCTTCCTTTCCTTTGCTCCGGTTACGGGGGCTTCGTCACAATCATTGCCACCGCCATTTTGCAGCGGTAGATGGCACCACCGGTAACGGTGGTAGAGGAGGAGCGACGGGGTTACAGGACGAACGATAGAGTAAACTTCCGCTTGCAGTTGTTTTGGAGCGCTTTCGAGAATGATTCATTTTACCGTCTTGTCCGACCATTTCGTTGTCGGAAATGTTGGATCTTGCGCCGTGTTCGTAGGGGTTTGGCAAAAATCTTAGCCCCATGCAGTTGCAGTTTGCAGTTGCACTACGCGATGGTTTTGGCCCATTTAGTAGCAATTTCCCGTGCAAGTACCATAAAAAAGGCGACCTAAGAAAGAGCACAGCTTTAATAACGGTGTGATTTGTTGATCTTGCTTAATGAGAATCAGTAAAGAACTTAAAAGAGACAAAAAAGGCATGCAACAACATTCAATTTCTAGGGTTTTATTATATCTAGTGATGAACAACTACGTTCATCTGACCAACAAGCATTAGAGTCTAGTTATTCCTGGATGGTTAAAGTCTCCTCCAAAGAGAACTTTCATAGTAAAAAAATGCAATTGAGCCCAATCAACGCAATTCTTAGTAGTGTTGAGTTTCATGAATCTTTCATTAAGAATCATTCTTATAAATGTTTAGCTATAAGTGATTCAAATCTAAAATCGAATCTCCAAACATTCATAAATCAGCATTTCAATCAGCATCTTCAACAATCTTTGGATATTTACAAATTCATAAAGATCTTCAATCTTCAAAGATTCAAGGATCTACAAAGATACATGAATTCACGAAGACCCATAAATATCCCGCGATTCATGAATCATTAGACAGCTATTGAATTTGCGCGATCCTATGGTACATGCCCGTCGTGAGATTAGGTCTCGCATGGACCGTCTCTACATAGTTAAACAGACGCTCCTGGCAGCCTGGTACCAAGAAGTTTTGAAAGCATGAAGATTGTTACGTCAAGAAAAAGAATAAGAAGAAACTCAAGTTCTATGAACCTTTCGAGATGTATGAATCTTTAATTATATATATGAAATATATGAACCTTTTTCGAGATTCTCGAATCTTTTAGATTCATGAACCTTTCCAACTGATTTTCAGATTCATTGATTCATTTCAAAGATTCAATGAGATTCATGAATCTGAATCAGATTAACCCAACATTAATTCCTACAACACTGTGGAACTTTCATGCAAAATTTGACCCGTAAAATAACGACTCTTTTCCTACTACTGTGCTGCTTAAAACTCAAAAATAATACCAAAAAGACCCCAATAATGAAGCTGCGCTAAAGCCAGCTTCTTTCGAACGGCAGATTTTCCCTATAAGTGACTACTAAAAATGAAACGCTGCGATACACACGTGGGACATAAATCGCGTCCTCATCATCTTGCCCTCATCAATCAATCCTAGCAGCTTGCAAGAAAAAAAAAGCTCTCACAAGTGAGCGTCAGACACCCGCTACTTGGTTTAAACTCTTATTTAATTTAATACATCTCCGCGTTATCCCTCATTCCCTTATTCGCCCATGCCACCGATCCCATCTACACGGTGCAGCAAAAGCTTTCCGGATCACCGAGAAGATACACGCGCATAGACAAAATACACACATGTGTGCGAGCAATTTTTCCCAGCCAAAGCAGCAGCAACAAATCCACACACAAAAAAGCCAACGCGCGTCTTCGTACGCACCACATACACCCTTGTGCCAGCTCCGACACGAGTACACCGCCCTCGTGCTGCTGCTGCTGCTGCTGCTGGCCGTGCTGATTAATTGCTTTCCGTTTTCCCGGGTGCTGCTTCACCGCCACCTGGCCGGCTCCCCAAAGCGGGTGCTGCTGGCGCTGATTGTAGTAATTTGTCGGTTCTTGCACGCGTCGGCACATTCTTCCGCCGTGTCGTCGAGGTTTAAAATTACTTGCACCCGTCGTACTGCCTGTTTTACACCCGCCGTACGTTATGGCTTTATCAGGGGGTAGCAAAGGTTCGCTTTTTTGCTTGCTTTCTTTCTCGAGCTAAATTCAAGTGCGCACCCGGTGCACACCTACATTTGATGACACACATGTTTACACCGTGTGTGTGTGTGTGTGTGTGTGTGTGTGTGTGTGTGTTCACATCGTTTAAGGGGCTAATCAAATGGAAATGGAAGTTCGACAGGGAGGGCTTTTGAAGCGGGAAGGTGATTAAAGCAGCAGGAGAAAAAAAAGTAACATACGCTTTAATTTAACAACGCCAGCGACATGCAAAAACACACCCCACCCGCACCTACACAGTTCCCTTTTAATTGGTTTACCTTTCATTAGCATGTCAATACGGACGGCACGATCTTGACAGCGTACCAATTTTACTTTTATTTATTTGCTTACTTTTTTGAGCGTTAGGGTTTTGCTACAGCAAAAAAAACCCGCCTCGATGGGTTAATTTCAATCACAAAGGGCAGTTTTTTTTTGTTTTCTGCACACCATTCCAAACTGTTCGGGTTCTCATGCAGGGTTGGCATTTAATAGGATCAGCTATTTCCACCGTACCCTCCCTCCTCTTTTGGGTGGGTCAAATTTCAGCGTTCAAATTTCAGCTCAGCAGTGGACCGAAAGCAACGATTTTTGTCTGGAATTCGTTTATGTTGTGTGTTTGTGTTTGTTTTGTGCTCTGTAGCTGACACGGAGGGTTAGGGTACAGGCCACAGCGAACGACCTTGCCGTGCACAACTGTGGTTAATGTTTTTTGAATTTTTAAAATACTAATAGCATGTAATAAATTTTTAAATTCAAAAGAGAAGAAAATTTATATTAATAGAAAAAGGTCCGCCCTGTGACAAATGAAGCCCAACGCTTGACCCAAATATGGGTGCCAAATTGAAGCAACGAAATGGCCATTTACATTCTAAAATGTCCCCTCTTAACAGCCACTTTTAAATGTTAGCCCCGCAAAAGCGCTGCTAACGGCCGTGTGTGGAGTTCATATTTCATCGCCAAAATGGCATTGATTTTACAGAATTTAAAATAAAACCCCTGCAGCACACCGAAAAAAGCGAAAGAAGATCCTTTTTAATCCACTGCTAGCGTTCCTCTCATCGATGATCGATCGTATTGTGCTAAAAATGTGGGGGGGGGGCAATCCACGGCTCACACAAACTCGCAACGTCCATGTGCAGCACATTTGTTATTCTCATTGGGAGCCGTTACGAAGGAGAGACAATTTCGTAACGGGTACGGGGGCGTACGAGGGCACAGATGGCGTCAAGATGGCGCAATCGAAGACGAAAGAAAACAAATCGCACTGCAAACGGCACGGGCCGGGAAGAAGGGAACCAAAACGGGCATGTCGATATGCCGACGACGCAATATCTTTCGTTGTTTTTCCCCGGTTTCTGCCACTCTACGCCACCAGGAACAAAAGTAATGACGAACACGGTCGGGCACGGCGTTTGACTCTTCAAGGACTTTTCTTCCCCGTTCCCGGATTCACACACACACACACCCGAGAAAAGGGGAAAAAAGAAAGGAATGCTACTAAAGGATCGATGATTAATGACACCTACAGAAAAGCTTTCGGGAGCGTCTTATCCGTCGGCCACAGGTCGGGTGCAAGCGAGGGGTTGGCTTCTATTTACACACTTTATTATAAACTACCCAGCCCCCGCGCTGAGTGATGAGTCCATCATTCATCGCACGAGGTTTCATTTTACAGTTAGCGGCGCTGTATTTTTTTATGCTTTTTGAAATGGTTGATGTGCGTTGGAGTTTATTGCTAGGGAAAGTGATCAGCGAGCCGAAGCAGCTAGGAAAGTAATTAGACTTCAAACTTCACACCTCTGATTCGACGGGAGGAGTTGAGCAATATGCAAACGGACATACACACACAGAAGGCGCAGCTGGGCATATACATTCCCGTCCAGTGGGATGTAATTATAACTAGATCGGGCGACTGGCTTTCGGTTTTACTAAAGCCCAGTGGGGCCGCTCAGTCTGACTTTGTGTGGACACAGATGCGCCTAAAGATCTAGCGAGCACCAACCGACCACGAAAAAAGAACCACAACTCCAGAGAGCTTAATTGAATGCACGTCCAGTGGCGGGCAAATGCAAATGACTCTCGAGTTTTACTCCACTCCGCGGTGCAGTGCGATAAAATGGAGTTAGAAAACATTTGCGCAAAACGGTCAAGAAAAAGCAACCGGCCATCGGTGCACATCACTCAAGATGGGGGAAAAAAGCTCGAGATTCACTTACACACCCCTCCAAGTGTCTCTGCGGACTAATAATGAAACGATGGGTTTCCATTACGAGGTTTTTGTAAGAAGTTGATTATACATTGAAAGTAAAGTTGATGTTTCATGGCGAGCATGCGAATTAACTCTCTTTTTTGTTTAACTCTCCTCATTAGCTAAGACTGCAGCACGTAATTACTTTCTCTCTAGAACAAAACACTGGAAGCGAGGATGATAATTACCAAACAATTGATAAACATACGCTTCTAAGCATGAGCGCTGCGGCAATGTAGTAAAGATATTTCAGTAAAAGTTATTTCTCCAAACTCTAAACAAAAATTTCAACACAATCAACACAACACAATTCCAACTGCCACAGCGTGGCTCAACATTTTCCATACAAAACGCTACACAGCGCATAGAGTGTTCAATTTCGCAAACACTTGCCGTAACAAGTTTGGAATCAAACCAAAAACGCAGCAGGAAAGATTGATGGCACTTACTTTCGATTCAATATTCCCTCCTGCCTAAACAGGCCAACGCTGTACACAGCGTGCGTTTGGCTACATCGCCTGGCGCTCCGGGTTTTGACCGCGCACTGCAACACTAGCATCGTTATTTATGAACCGTTCGAAAAGATTGATGAATTAGCGAGCAGCAATCAATGCGCAGGAGAGGCGCAGCAGTGTTTGGTGCAGCAACCTGCAGGATGAATCGCCAATTGCGTTGCATTTGCCGTTTTGTAGCTCAATTCTTTCTCTTTTTTATAGACCAAATGTTTTTTCTCCGACGTGTTTTACGCTTCCTGCTATGGATTATTACTTTTTTTATGATTCTCTCCTTCTCGTTCGTTCTATATCAAACCTTCCCTTACTGACCTTCGGCAGCTTGCCAACCCTTGCACCCGCGCGCTGGCTTTGTTTGTTTTTGTTTCACTTGCCGAACGTGATCCGCGCCCGACCTGACCCGTTCACTTCCTTCACTTCCCCGGGCAAAAATGCATTGGATATGCGAATTATGCTGCGAATCGGTGCTGCAACGATTTTTACCGCAACCACAGGTCGAAGGGCACGCGAGCGCTCCAGTCAAACCGGATGATTGATGATCGGGTAGGATGGGGAGGGGAGAGGGCCCATAAATCGATGCGGTGTGCATCGTCCCGCTCCCGAACCGCAATCTCCCGCGCAAATTGTGCAACACAGTGGCACACACAGACACACTGCTCTTAAAAAATGATACCACGCGCGATAAGCGATAAGTGTAAGACCACTGCAACGATGGCAAATTACCCAAAAAAAAGCAACCACTACCACTCGACGCTTCACGTAAGCTGGGTCGGGTGAGAGAGACTGAGAGCCACTGATAAATCGAACATTAATTGGGGTTTATTTGAGTTTCATGTGATTTTATGATATTTTTCCACTCGTCGGTTGGTTGGTTTGGCTTATGGTTTTTTTTTTTGTTTTTCTTTGTCTGCACCAAACCATCCGGTGACAGGTGCATCACGATGCACTTTACATTCATTGCAGCATTGCACACTTTATCGGTCGTAAATAATGGCCCGAGCGCGCTCCCACTCTGTCCCTCTGTTTCTATCAGTTTTGGCGCTAGCGAGCAACGATTTTATGTCCCTACTTAGAGCATAAACATCAACCGCTCCTGCTCCATCAGTAATCCATAAAAAAAAACAACTTCGTCAACATCAAGCCGAGCTCTTTGTGTGTGTGCAACATATCCCTGGCAGCTGGAACAAACAAAACCCCGTGAATAGCTGTCATAAACTAGCATTGCATTTGTGCCCCACCGTGGCTGCCATCTGCCGGTGGTTTAAGCGGTTTTCGTTCTGTCTGGGTCTTTCAACAAAATTGCAAACAAACAAACAAGAAAAAGGGCACGCACACAAGACATTCATCGCACGTGGCATCACAAATTGGCAAAAAGCTTTTGCTCGGCGGCGCTGCACCCGAGAGGAACACGTGTAATTGCATAAAGCTTCCTTTCCCCGGTGTCGTCGCCGCCCGTTCGCATGACAGAACAGAACAAAGCCCACAAACGCACACCCACCAAAGCGGAAGAAGTACGCATCATCATCCTCCATTGTGCCAAACACACACACACGGGGCCGCAACAATGCCGAAACTGAAACGTCACATTGCTCCAAGAAATTTCCTTAGAAATTCAGGGGAAAGGAGCTTTTGTTCACGGATTCCTGCACCTGCACTTACAATGTTGCGGGATAGTAATCACAGTCACACGTGCACTTATACACACACACCTGAGTACATCATTTTACAATGGTAACGATCGCGAACGAAGTTTATCCAATGTCAACACCGAGCCAAAGTTTTTCCTCAAACGCGCGATAGATAAACTTTTGCGGCGCTAACTTTTGTGCCGCCGGTTGTGCCGAGAATATGGTTTTAGCGGGGGGTTTATTGAATCAACTACATCGTTCGAGTGCCACTTGCGCGCTACATACGCTGACACCGATAGGTCTTGGTTTTTTTTTTGCGTTTTCGCGTACAACTACACCAAACAGTGCTCGAAGGCACTTCAGTTCATCATCACCATTCCCCAAAATGCTTCTTTTTTTTGCCAAAATGCCAATTGCCGGTGATACTACGAAATGTGGGAATTACATTCGCAACTTTGATTGAGCGAAACTGTTAACTTTTCGCTTTGCGGCGGGGCTGGAGAAAAAAATCAAATAACAAACTAATATAAAACTGTATAAAAAAACACTCATGCGCTTTTTCCATTTCCACTTTAGTTTCTGGCGCTGGCGCTGATGAGCTAAATTAAACATAAATTTGTCAAGCGTCTCAAATTGCAACCACTTTTCTCCAAAATCCATTACGCGAGAGTTGTTTCGTTCGCGGTTAGGTTCACCGCACCGCGCCCGGTAGCGTTGACTGTGGTTTGATCGTCCTCTGTCCCGATTCTTAATGTTCTTCACTGACCCATAAATTCTAATCCCTCCCTTACCGCACTGAACGGAAAGCCCACACAAACGACTGACTTATCACCGGCGGCAGTACGGAAGCCAAACCGGCCGCAAACAACGCCAAATTGCTCACGCATACAAACGGAAACACACACACACACAACGACTCAACAGACAAACAAACAAACAAATCGATCAACGCAATCCGGAAGCTCCTCGGCATCCTCCGCAAAGCGGGATCAGAACGCAACGATGCGGATTGCCCGGGTGAGGTAGATAAGTTTAAAGGACTCGCCCGGGAGCTGCGAGGCCAACCACTGCCAAACCCCATATCTAGACAGTTGCGTGCTGTGTGTGTGTATATCGTTCGTTAAATATTGCAAAACCACCATGAATTAATTATGGTTCTAATTTCTAAACCATCTCTTCTCCCGTGTGTCTCGCTCCACGCTCCCGTTTGAAGCTCGCCGAGAAGGTTCGTCGCTTAAGCCGCGCGCCCGCCGAAGAAGCCGATTACCCGGGGTCGGGCTTACCGCAGTCCGGCGTGCCTGGGTCCACTGATTCGCTTCATGCTAATTAAAGCCCACCCGCGTACGGTCGAAAGGCTGAGCTGAGCATGGCTAATCGCACCGGGATGGGCCCGCGTCCGGCACTGCTCGTTGCAAGGCAAAAGGAATCTTAATAAATCATCCCCGAAAAGTCGTTATCGGGGCAAGGGCCCAGAGCCCAGTACCTTATCTCTTTCCGGTGCCTGTCCTTTCTTTTCTAGCCCCGTTTTTTCTTGCTGTTAGTGGCAAGAAAAGCTGCTCGCGCGAGTACAAATGAAAAGTAAACGAAGCTCGCCCACGTTATGTGATGCACCACAAGCGGTGGAGCATAATTTTTTTCAAAACCCCTTTTTTGCGATCACTTCTTCGTAGTGGTAGGAAAAATTAATCTCAGAAGGGGTTTGAATCTTCGAATCCCAATCCTGGATGGGATTCGAATCTTTGAATCCCGATCCCAATGTGGTATAGCGTTTTATTCTAGTTTGCAGCGAGGATTGGCGGAATTAGTTAAAGCTGGAATAAGAGGTCATTCTGTTTTACTCCATATTATTTAACTTTGCATTACTTACATCAGAATTAGTACAGGACCCCGAGATATGCGGTTCCTTATTCATTATCAAATCAAAAAAAATATTTAATGCCTATAACTTCTCATTAAATGCTACATTACACGAACATTTGCTATATTTTGACTGAAAACTGCGTGATTCGGCTTCCGAAATTAGAGATACGTGGTTTCTCTTGACCCTCATTAATAGCGTATCTCGGGGACAACCTGTAATTTCAATCGCAATCTCAATCGCAATCAGAATCCGAATCGCAACCAGATTCCCAATCGCAATCAGAATCCCTATCACAATCAGAATCACAATCGAATCGCAATTCCACTCGCAATGCAGGGATCTTCTAGAGAAGATCTTTCTAGGGATCTTCTAGGGATCTTCGAATCTTCCGAATCGTGAATCTCCCAACACTACTTCCTACTAAACACACTCACACACACAGAGCACCAAGAGCGCCAGAACAATCATTAAAGATTGCCGAACGGAAAGCTCCGGATATCGCACCGACTCTTCCGACCGACCGACCGACCGAGCTCGCAAAGGAACAATCTATTTTATTCTTTGCCACCATCATCCTCTCCTTTCTTCCTTTCTTTGCCGAAAGAAAACGATAATATAAAAGACTTATACTCGTTGTGCGTCGGGAGGGTAGTGATGGCGAGGCGGCGGCCACCGCCGCTTAATAGTATCATTAAACCGTAATGCCGAGCGTAATTATCGTAACCATCTGCCACCGGTCAGAACGGGCTTGAAGGGGCGCCAATAATGCCCAGGGGCAGCCAGGGGAAGAAATTGGGATGCGCAAAGTCTATTTGGTGCTGTTGCTTCACCCCTCGTTTTAGTCTCCCCGCATGTGAGGAAGAGAAGATAGTTAATAGTGCGCGCACTACCCCCCCCCCCCCCCCCCCCCGAACGCCGCGACTTGCAGCGCCCGGCCTCATTACGCGGCGAAACACACACTGTTTTCGCTGGCGATTTTTCAGTACGTTCTAACGCAAATCACCGCCACCGCCCGATTACCATCTGCTTCGGGTAAGGGATCGTTTGCCGTTGCGCGTTGGGTGGGGAATAAATTACTGCTTTAATTTTAACCACCGCGCATTACCCCCGCCGCGATTGATTGCGCGAGACGTGTGTCGATTAAATAGTGTCGAGTTTGGCAACGGGAGGGAAAAAGAGTGGCATTAATTGGTTGAATATGGTAGTTTGTGCCCTGTTGTTGCATTTTTAAACGTAAATGATACATAAAGATTGCTTGATTAAAATAACAGCATAAATGGCGTCCCTTTCGATGCGTCCAATTGAAGTGAATTTACGTTTTCCTTCCACGATTAAGTCAATTATGTACAAATTGCATTCAAAAACTCCAACCAAACCTGCTCGCTCCGTTCGCTGGTCAACTAATACGAGACACCAACAGCATTCCAGAGCGTGCAAAACCCGGTACGGGAATGCTGCTTAATCTTCACACCTACCGAAGGCCGACTTAAAAACTTTCCCTACCTTCCTGCCGAGCACGATAAATTTAATTTTCACTTCCGCACAAAACCGGGCACAGATGCACGAGAGTACAAACGAAAGCGGAACCTTCGCTTTCAGTGCCAGACAGGCACAAAAACACCGGCACAAACCGTCATCAAGCCACACACACACACCTGAGAAATCAGCCTTGAAGCTTGGCACGTTCCGAGCGAGCTTCGCTAGAATTCATCTTTTTCCCTTCGGTCGGTGATGTAATTCTATTCCGAGCGTTTGCTAACTTCCATTCCACCCAGTCGCTCATTCACTGCCTTCGGCCCCCACCAACCCACACCCTCCGGGGATGGCTCAACTGAGCTTACGGTAAATAACTCGAGACGTTAGCGGGCGTCCCAAGAACACCGAAGCACCCGCCGAAGTCCCCGCCTGGTTCTGGAACGGGGGCGGCAAGGTTGGCAGGCGACCGGGTTGAGACGGCCTCAATTGGCGTCCGGGCCAGGACGAAAGTGAATAAAATCACAACCGAGCGCACGATGGCAAAGATGAAAGCGCAACGCTCCGTCGATAATGTAAGCAGCGGACGTTAATAATTAATGTGGAAAATTTTGAAGATCGTACACAACCCAGAGCCGGTCCTATCTCTCTCTCTCTCTAGCTTGGGGAAAATAGAAGCACAGCAGCTACCTACGCGAAGAAGAATTACAATGCGCCAGAAGAAAGAGCCGTGTGCCATGCTTGCGGACCGGTTGCTTTTCGAAGCATGCGGGGCATTAGCGGGGTCTGGCAGGTTGTTTTTGTGATCCCGAACGGCAAAGATGTGCGTTCGTCCTTCCCACAACACACCCAGCAAAGGGGGGCATTTTACTTTACTACACGAGCTTGTTTCTTAACGCCACAGAGAGAGAGAGAGAGAGAGAGAGCGTGCTGAGTTTCGGTATTGAAAGAAAAAAATCATCGCGCGAACCTTGTCGGACCAAGCGAACCTCGGGCAGCCCAGCAGGACAAGCGTTGGCCCGCCAAAAGGGCCAACTTTTAATATGGCTAAATAGCGCACCTTGCGCTCTCCCGCTCTATGTGTGTGTGTGCGAGTATGTGCGAGTGTGCTTAATTAATCTTCGTTTCGGGAACGATCAGCTCTAAATGGTACCTCACTCACTCTCGTCCGAGCGTCCCGGGAGCGCCGTCGGGCGCAATTTCCCACCGGCATGCTTGGCAGCAACAGCTTAGAGCGCTTCTGCTGCAAGATAAACAAAGGCATTAGTTATTAAAACGATAAAATATTGCACTCCCCGTGATCCAAGTGAGCAGTGCGCGAAACCACAGCGAGCACGACTGGAATTCACTAGCCAATTTACTAATCTTTCAGCAGAGACGCTCTAATGTACTCCTCTTTCATTCTTCTCAAACTCAATCCACTATCAGCCGAAGGAAGCTATTTTTCCACACAGCTACGTTAATGAGGTAACAAAACCCTCCTCTCCTCCAAATAGCAAAGTAGCCGCAGCAAAGTAGCCGCAAGCCATGCCTAGTAACGTACTCCATTTGTTGGCATCATGTCTCTTTACCGCGTCCCGGTCGTTCGATCCGAATTCCGAATCCTCCACAACAATACACAAACCGCACGGAAGCCATTCAATAGCGCAGTTAGTGAAATATTTTAATATCCACACCACACCGAACACACACACACACATGTATTCTTGCATTCTTGTGTCCGGCAACTGCAACCGTCTGCATTCAGTGCATTCTCACCGTACCGGTCTAAGGTGACATTCGTAACCGGAACACGCGTTTGATTATCGTTCGACATCGTGTACCGGGGACCGCAAGTGCTGATGGGAGACACGGCATCGTTTAGACATCCCTCCATTACCACACGCCCTACTCCCGGCGAGGGTGGAGCAGAGTGAGAAAACAGTTGTTAGATTTGCATATCAAACATAGTCCACTGCTTACCGGAATCTCTTGCCGACTGACCGATTCCCCGGCAAGCCAGTGCTACGTGCGAGTAGCAGCAGTAGCATTGTTTGCGGTCAACCACTAGGACACCATCGTCACCACCACCACCACCACTACCCACCATCATCATCTTTAGAATCAGACGCCACAGCCAACCCGATCCGGAGATCAACGCATTCCCGTAGCGGGTTGCGTGGGTAAGAAAATCGAACCAGAGAGATTCCAACGTTGTGCACGTTCGATGACAAAAGGGATGACCTGTCGCGTACTGGCTAATGGCGTTTTGGCCATGCCACACTGTCAGGAAACAGGAAACTTCCTCCTCGGGGGCTAGGTATAGACGCTCCACAGCCGGTCCACCTGTTGGGCCCATTTGGCTACCTACGTTCGCTCCAGCTCTGCCCCAGGATTGATCAACCCGTATGCCGAGTTCCTGGCGCACTATCAGCACAGCCACAGCACAAAACGACGCCCCCGTCACTACAACGGCGGTGCACCGGTGCAGAGATAAACCGAGTGAGTTGTGTAAATGTTTACCCAATTGCTGACCACCGGGCTCAGTCCTTTAGCCTGAAATGCCCGGAACACCCGGGACCTGCTAATGGCCTTTCGGGTTGGGCGGGCATAGCCAAGTAGTAGCTAGTCGGCAATCGGCTTCCGGAGAGGCCCCATATTCGGGGAGGCAAAGGCAATCGATGACGACCTCCGTGCGGGGAAGCAGAGCGAGATTGTTGATTCTGTTAGTGACTTGTCGGTGGTGTACGGTAGGTACACTGTCGCTTTCTTTCCAAACGGTGGCATCCACCACCAGCAGCACCATCCTTCGACGCGTTTGCATACGAAATCGATCAAACACACACACACACACAGAGCTAAATCCTGGAGGAAGCAATTTAGCAACAAATTCACCGTGACGCCACAGCGCTGATAAGGCAGGTATAGCAAGCACCGGCATCCGCTGTGTTCTGATTAAAATGATTCATTTGCTGGAAACAGATTTGAGGGGGGGTAACCGGTTCTGGGAAGAACGGTTGAGGTTTGAGGTGGGCTTCAGAAACTGTCTCACTGCTCTCTGTCAGTCATTACGCAGAAATCACTGTTTGCTCGCAACACAAACAATCGTTTGATACAGTTTGACCGATTGAGGTTAGGCAGTAGCATCAGTGATGCCTTCAATTTAACACAGAAGACTACTTAGTACAGGGATGAGAATAGAATTTCGGGGAACTGTGGACTATTGCGCATCCCACGCGTTAAAGCTTTTTGACCTGACAGGCTTTAGTGCCTTAGCTCCTTCAGCGGTGGCTCTCGATATCCTGTTAATCTAGGGGATTTTCTCTTGCACTGTGTAAGTTAGCGGCCGCTTCGACGAATCTTTGTGATTGGATGGCAAGAAATGTCAAAACAAACCTTAAAGCTGCCACCTAATGTCACAAAAACTGACGAGAAAGTGTATCATCAGCTTCCGAGAGTGTGAAAAAACTCAATAATTCTACACCAGGTCCAAACTAATCTCCTGAGCCCATCGTTTAACAAACCCTCCCCAAAAACCCAACACTATCGACCAGCAAACCTCACTATTAACAGCTCTACTTTGCTATCGGGACACGGGCTGGGTTAGTGAGCAGAACACCCCATTCGCGCAACAGAATACATCTTTCAAAGACGACACCGAAAATCGGAAAACTCAAGCGAACGGAACGCTAAACCGCCTTAAGAAACAGAATTAATTGCTGCCGGCATCTTCAGAACCCTGTCGCTTTCAGGCAGGGGGAGCTTCTTCCCTGGCAGCCTAGCAGTCTTCAGGCAAATACTGTCCCGGTGGTAGCCAAATCGGAAAGAAGACACCGCTGTCGCTTGCTGCTGCTCCTGCTCTAATTGAATAATAGCTTCGGATCAGTTTCACGAAAAAGAGACGCAGCACCGTGATCCGTTCTAGCCGTCCTTTAAAGTGTCTGGTGCCATACAGCAAGCAGCCAGTTGCTCCCGTCCCGTGTTTCCCACGGCCTATTACCCCCCCCCCTCCCCCCCTCCCTTCCTTTCGTTTGACGAGATACGCCTCATTTCGGTTGATTTATCGACTGAAATTAATTCAGTGCGCCTTCTTCGTCAGCGCCTTCCATCATCCTTAATTCTGTTGTGTTGCTTCTTGCAATCGGCGCCCCGGAACCGACTCCCCGGATGTCGTTGGCAAATGCTCTGTGTAGCCCTTTTCAATTTCAAAGACCCGACTGGACTACGGCAAGCAGAGTGGTGGTGTTGCTTTGCATCATTGTAAGGCCAGCACCGAGAGTACCCCCGCCAGGTGGGCAAGTTGATTTGGAAATGCACCGGGACGGGACATTCGCACTGGGAGAAGGACATTCCCTTATTTGATGCCCTATTTTGTAAGGCGAGCACACCTGACGAGACACGTTCTGCTTCAACCCGCCCACGGCACATTGTGGTGCACGCATAGCTGCGACCGGAACCGGGTTGCAAAGGGATGCGGCGATTCCTTTGCAAATGCAAATCCTCTCTCGCAGCCGTGCGGTCGACTGCTGGTACGCAATAACTTTCGATCGTTGACGCTCCATAAAGCTCAAAAGCTCCCCGACACATCCGCGTCCACAACCCATCCATCCTTTGGAGTGTCTTTGTCACTGCGGTGACCGTGAGTGATGCTGGGTGGGGAGGGTGCTGGCAGTAAGGTGTATGGCTACATCACCGTCGCCAGCACACACTAGGTCGACTAGGCCGACTCTCTGTTGCCATATTTACATACCGCAAGCACGGGGGTTGGATGATAGGTAAAGTAAATTACGATTATTCTTCCCGGTCACGGTGGCATGGTACTGGGCGCATGCAGCGTCCGACGTGCCGTACCGTTTGATGTGACTAGCAGTAGTTGTGGCCTGTGGTCCTGTCGATTCTCCCTATTCTGCCCGGAAAGGTGAAGCATTCAATGAAGAGGAGTGTTTTGCAGTTTAAACACCCAAAAACGATTCCAACGCTTCCGCACTACATTTCGTCCCTACGTTAGTGCCGGATATTGTGTTCGAGTTGTTCCAGCACCAATTGCACCCAACCGAAGGAATTCCCGAAAACAATTGCTCCCTCGTTCGCTCTCTCTCTCTTGCTCCCTGGTTCTCTACACTTGCAAGTTTGCTTTGCACAAAAGGCACGTGTAGTTATTGGAAGGGAACGCAAATGTTTTGCATCCTAGCCCAGACAACCAGAACGGGACAGCTCCGCTTCGCAGCAGCACCAAAAGCTCGCTGCTGCATAAAGTACTACATTGTTGTGCTCACCTTACCCATTTATTGTTCAGTGTGCATGCAGCGAGAGCAGGGCTAGCAGCATGATAAGATCCCACACACACACACCGAGCTCAGAGAATGAAACGATTTCGAGTTTGAGTTTGATTGAAAAATGTTTGCCCCGCACGCACGCACGGACACGAGCGGAACGCTCCGGTGCTTCATGCTTTTGGGATGGAGACGATCTAATTTATGGCACTGTGCACGGTAGATCGAGTGCGGTAGATACTGCTGGTAGCTTCTTTAATTAAATGCACAAAATTCAGGTGCTTCCACGAACATATATACGTATCACGCTTCCCTTGCTTAGCTACGAACGAGAAAGGTGTATTTTTTCGGTCAGATTCTAGTTGGACAAGGGAGAAAACATCTAAATCACAGGGTTTGCACCATTGTGGATTGTAAAAAAACCCTTTCTAATATGTTTGAATTTGATTCCATTGCGTTTGTGCTTCGTGCTGGACTAAATATTGTTTTCCAATACAAAAAAACACATATCCCTAGTCACTCACATTCGTACCGGCTCTTTTGATCTTTATGGAGAAAGCTTAGTGGAACTGGTTCAATGTTCTGTTTTGCTTTACCCTTCTTTTAAAATCCCATCGCCCCATACGGCACTCGCACAGAAAGGGCACAATGACAAAATGGGGTTTGCTTAGTTGCGCCCCTCGACACAACATCTTTCGGCCCCCGGACAGCAGCGGGCCCCCTATACAAAAGCTCGCTCTCTCAAAAGCAACATACTAGCAACAATTTAAATTGACAACAACGGTTCAAATGGATGCAAAGGACAACAATCGTTTGGTGTACGGCCCCGGGGGCAGATACTGGAACTAACATTATTTAGCTGAATGGATGTTGCATCAGCTGTGTGAGGCTCTAGTACAATAAACAGGCTCTCTCGTCCGAAGAGAGAAATAACAAAAAGTGACAAAAAATGTATAGATATATCAACGCAGCAACAACGACAACAACTACAAAAAAACGGCTGGACAATTTCCCCCAACACACCGGAACGGCAACACTGGAATGACGACGGGTGTGCGCAATTTTCCGTCCTGTCCTGTCCTTTTGTTGCCAGCGAGCGCCAGCAAGAAACGCCGGCGCAAACACAAGGGGGAACGGACATGACACGCGAAACGCTCGATGGGCCCGAGGCGTTACCAGGGCAGTCAATTTTCATCTTCAATTTGCACAGTCGTCGGTCAGGGGGATGGAATGGGGGGAACAGCAATTGAGGGTGGTTGGTGAACGGCTGAACGGTGCCCTTCGGATGATGGCACTGATTCGCTGCCGTACTACAGCTCGCCCAGCAGGCGACACCACCGAGACGGCCAGGAGGAGATGATTTTTACTAACCACTAGACAAATAATCCACCGCTCGTGGCAAAACCCTCCTTCCCTGGTGCACACGCTGCACCCTGCTTCGGCTCATCCAAACGCCCATTCCCGATAAATCCATTCCCCAGTCCGCCACCGCAACGACTAAACGCAATGGCCGACGTGTGTGTGTGTGTGTGTGTCCAACAGGCGCAGCAGGATACGATCGTTGTCCAGGCAATAACAATTCCTCGGTACTTTAACTGAGGCGGTGCTCTGGTTGGGTTTTGGTTGCGGGAAAAATGCGAGAAAATAGTAAATTGATATCAATGCCCATAATGTGGCTTGGTGCTGAGAAGTACTTGGTTCGGTCAGGATTGATTTGAACAGACCAATTGGATTGAAGTGACAGCTCTTGCAGCTTAACCCTTGCATTTAGATGAAGAAGCGTTTCAATATATTCTAATAATAGGCTTTAATTGGGGTCCCTATGATCGTACAATTCATAGACTAAGAATGATTTAATCAGTGCTGCAAAATGTCATGAGCAACACGTGATGATCACTACTGAAAATAATGAATATATCCGTGGTAACATGATGTTCATTGCTGATACTCAATCAAAGTGCGTCATGACATGCCGAACACGACATACGAATTCTTAAGTCCAACCAGATACTCTGACTGAAAAGCTGAGCTTCATCCCATCGGAAACATAATCATGACTTTTTTTCTTGCTGTGAACAGTGCTGTCAAATGTCACTGTTTCAGTCACCCGAATACTCATAACTGAAAAGAAGTTCAAGTCAGCTAACGTACACAACTGTGATGATCAGGGGTGAGACTCAAAGGGAACTGATACACTTGCGGCGCTCAAATGCTTTATCATTCTACCCAACAGATCATCAAAGCAGGCAGAGCGAGAAAGCATTCTCATTGTGTTGCTTGAGACCACTCGCCAATATCGTGATTATCATCGACAAAAAAGTAGCGACCAAGTGACTGACCAAGAGTTGATTGCACACAATGTCACCACCAAAATGCGGTCTCACCTCTGATCGTCACAGTAGTGCTCGTGACGCTGACATGATTTTGTTCAGTCTGAATTTGTCATGACTGTGTCAGTGACATTTAGCTAAACTGATCACATTTTGCTGCAATCGATTTAATCATTGTAAACGGAGGTATCAAATTTAAACATTTTGTAGTGCTTTTTAACGCCTGATTAGAAGGATAGATAAGATGATTGAAAAGTATGTTCAATCTCTTTCATGAATAAAATTATAAAATAAATTGCACTGCGCAAATCATTACCATAAAGGCAAACGTTGTGAGTTTCGTATCAAACAACCATTATCGTCGCATCGTTACATCGTTATTATTTACCATATTATTAATCACAAAAAAACGTTATCATTATCAAGATAATAATGATAAGAGCATTGCCTTATCGGATGGGTTATAGTGTCCACCGTGAACACGCACAGCACCAAGGACGCACCATCACGTTGGCACCAGAGGCACGAGGGCAGGACAAATCCGGGAATCTGCTGCATACCACTTTTTTTTTCACCCGATCGTCTCGGGTTTACCGTTTTTGTCGCAACGTTTTCAACAAATGCTGCTGTTACCCCAACAAGCACTGCAAAATGAAATCGTTTATTTTCATTTGACATTCAACCAGGACAGATCAGGACAGCGCAAACCGAACCAGAGCCAGCGCGCACTGACAAAGCATGCAACATTTTGCAGCATACAGAGATGACCCCCGCCTTTCTGGGGCTTCGTTGAGCATTCCGGGGTTCCGGGTTTTACACATGCTGTGTGCATTGCTATGTACAGATCTCGACCATCACACACCTGGCGTTTTGCAATCCAATGCAGTGCAGCTCGCCTGCTGCTCTGTGCCGGTGTGGAAGATTTTTACCCCGGTGTCATTTGCCAGATTTTAAACCCAACAAACCACCCAACAAAAGGCTGGATAGATATGGGCTCCCATGGAAAAGTGCGTCGAAAAAACGGTAGGAAACATTATTTGTGCTTATAGTCAAGTGTCTAAGCCACGCTGAGCGTTTCGGGATTGGTTTCAGATTTTGTGGCCAATGTGGCACGACGGCAGACGGCATTCCCCGGGATGGCCGGTTTCTGTGCACAGAACACCTTTGCCTGCACAGCAAAGCAAAGCGTTTACCTGCAATGATGATGCTATTGCAAATTACAATCACACAAAACCTGAAACAGGGAGTAGTAGTATGGGAAGTGTGGGAAGGACCAACAAAAATCGCTCCATACTATCCGCAACGGGAAGAAACGGCGGCTAATGGCAGCAGACAGCAGTCGGTGTGCAATATAATGCACCGAAGCTAACTTCTTTATGCAAATTAATAAGATTCCAAGCTCTCGCTCTCATCCGCACACGAGCACGGAAGCGTAAGTTGATTATTCTCGATGCATACAAATCTCGTCTCCACCGAAACGTGTAAGTACGTTTGACAGCGCGTGCACTGTGCGGAAGTGGTTGCCTCTACCGCCCTTCCTACGCGACGTGGATTGTGTAAAATGTGCACATAAACATAATTAGCTACCCTGGAGCGTGGAACTCGAAAGGGAAGAATAGTGCACCGTGCCCGCCAGCTCCATAAAACCAACGGAACGATGCAAAGTTTACGCCCCAACAGTTGCAGCATTAAAACTGACGAACTTCTCAAACATCGACAGCAGCACACCCGCCACGGCGAGTGACGGCAGCATCCCCTTATGGTCGATGCCTTTCAGTTAGGATTATGAAATTTGCCCCTCCGAAAACTTTTGTTTGAGTAGAGTTTGATTACAGTTGGTGTAACGCTGCGCTGCTCGTTTCACACCGTTACCGTAGTGAAACACATAACGACTCTCAATCAATACTGTTTCTCGCGCTGTAAAGTGCGTGCGGTGGCACGTCTTCCCATCGAGCTCCGGGATACGATAACGCGCGCGCACGTAATTTAAGGTACAATTAAACTTCATTATCGTGCTATAACTTACACCCGCGCGCACTGCGAACAACCTAATGGTCGATACAAAACGAAAACCTTTGTGAATGCTGTGACAATTGCCACCCAGCTCAGATACACTCTCTCTCTGTCTCTCTGTCTCGCTGTGTAATCTTGGCACGCGTTGCTCGATTGCCCTATTGCCGAAGATTCTTGGGGAAAGACAGAAGCCCCAATCAGCTCCAGCCGCAGCTTAAAGCTGTCGACTCCAATGGCAACAGCATCTGGAGCGAACATGGCCCGGAGAGCGTGTACACGTAGTAGCCGAAGTAGTGTGCGCTGGAAAATTAAACAGTTTCCGTTAATTACACTTCACATCATTACGAAGCTTCAGGGTCTTCTTCGCCTTATCTCTGGTGTCTCGGTCCCGGTGCTCTCGGGGTGGTATCGAATCGAGAAACGGAGATTCTCTGCCGGAGATGCTACCCGTGCACTATATGGGATGGCGGTGTCTTCCCGGTGTAAACTCTCCCACCTTTCCCTCTCTATCTCTCCCTCCTCGTCTATCGGTGTCTATCTCGGAAGATGTAACTACGTCCGCAGAACAGCAGCCACCGCGACCGCGTCAGACGACGCGCCTCGTTGACATCATTACGTGCTGCTTCGCGTGAACCACAAAATCCAAGCCCAAATCTCGTCCCCCCTTAATGAAAGACGAGCGAGAAGTCGCCGGATTTGTGTGGCCAATGTCAGCGAGAAACAAATCCTTATTAGCATCTTAAATTGGATTACAAACTTTCATTCTGGCGCTGGTGCCGGTTGGTTGCTGCCAACGCCGTATGTCTTTTTCACCTTTTGATTTCTGAAGTTGCTTCGTTTGCTTTTTTTTTTTGTTGTTGTTGGCTTTCGATTCTTGGTGTCGCTGGGATTGAACTGAATCGTTTCGAGATGGTACGGCAACAAATTACACGGTTCAAGACGGTTCGAGGCGGAGCTGCTGCTCGCGGTGCGGAGATTTGCTTTTACAGCGCTGGCGACAAGGTTAAACGGATCGGAGATGATCTAGATGCTCCTGGCGATGGTGACATGGTGAGCGTGTATGAAGCCTTTCGTGATTGGCACAGAATACAGCTTTTGATGCTCCCGACACCAATAGAACGGATTAAAACTTATGCTCAGCATCATGTTCAGCGGCCACGAGTTTCTGAACATTGCAACAACCAATGTATGCTTTCTTGGGTACGGCATTACTTACAAAAGAACATCCAAGCGTTGAACTTTGAGAAGAACATTCAATAACTAACCTTTCACAAGAGCATAGACATCAAAAGTTGTCATAGAGAGCTTGGGACAGTCAATCTACAATGTTGCACACCACATTCAAAAGGGTGCACTCTGCCCATCAACTGCTCGTGTGCGTTAACTCTCTTCCTCTCCCTCTGCAATGCACGACACTCCAAGCTAACAGATTTCATTGTATACTGACAGCGCACCCGTCCGATGCGTTTACTTCATATTTCGACCAATTTGTCATCCGTACTATCACAGTTGAACCGACCACAAAGCCTGGTTTTTTCGTTTTCAAGTGTCTCCACTCCACTGGCACAGATGTGCGTACAGCCGTCCGACGCACAAGACGACGACTCTCAATGCTATCCTTTTCATAGCGATGGCAGTGGGACGTGAATGCATGGGGATAAAAACGTGGGGAAAATGTCTCCCATTCATGCTGCAAGAGTACCGGCACACCACACTCAACAATGCCAATGTCAATCATACCGTCAAGGGCCGCCTCGTACACTTGCAAACGGCATTGTAACGAACGAGCGGCCCAAAAATCAATTCTCGCGAGCAATTAGGTTCCAATGCAACTACGCAACACGGAACAACGCAAACCGAAACCGATTGCGTCCGATGGTTTTGTTTGGTGGTTCTGGTCTGGTTTAGGGTGTTTTGATGTTTTCTTCTTTTCTCCTCCATTTACTGCGCCATTTTTGCACCTGACCCAATCTGCTGGATTACAGCAGCAGAAAACCACCAGGGGAAAGGGTAGCATCATGCAGCACACGCTAGCGCCAGTAAGCAACATTAAACCCGTACGGCCACAATCTCTGCACCATAAATTAGTCAACCCGAGCGGACCCCCAATCGGGGCAGATTGGTAGGATGACCGATACTAGACAGAGAGAGGGAGAGAGAGATACAATCGAGCCCCTACCTGGCATGGCCTCCGTCCCCAAAACTCCCTTGTGCGTATCATTGTACCGTGATCAATTACACCGCACAGACGATTGCAGCGGGAAACTTGGCAGCGAGCACGCGTTACCCGCTCAGTAATTGCAACTCTTCGGGCCCCACAGACCCGGCACGCGGTTGCACTTCGGCCCTATCGGTTACACGCTTCTGGTGCTTCTTCTCTTCCACAATTGATTCTACACCATTTGAAACTCCCCGAGTTGGCCCCCCCCCCCCCTTCCTCCCTAAAGGTCGCATTGAACCGATTGAACGGGCACTGGTGGCTGGTTCGCGCACTCTGCAGCACGCTGTGGTTTTGTGGGCAATATGATGTATGCGCACTGTACCCGGTCGGTGGTGGCATGGTAAGCGTTTGGCTAGCTGTTTGCTATTTCGTAGTTCTTTGTCGCTGGCGCGGTAATTCAGGCGGAACGGAACTGGAACGGGGATGGAATGTACTGCTGCCACTGCAGGGAAGTCCTTGCTGAAATCGCCATTCGGAAGAAAATTCGCATTTGTTTTTGTCCAACGTAAAGTTCAAGTCCAATGGTAAAGTTCAAAATCCGAATATTTGTAAACATTGTTGAAGTTCTAAGCAGATTTAGGAATTTCTTTATCAAAGCGAGACAAATAAATACAGAACGAACGCGCAATGGACAAAGTATTTATCTCAAGCACACTTATGTATTATTTCAAGGTTCTTAGTCCTTTGTTGACATCTTGAAACATATCCGATTAGTTCAGGATCTAAAGATTCGATACTGTGTACGAGCGGTGTACTTGAATTGTGAGGTGATATTCTTAATATAAAGATGATCTTGTTCGAAATAACAGACTATTATCTTTCATAACTAGTTGAAATCCTAATTAAATGACTTTCTCTGCTCTTTTGGAGAAGCTATTCGGTCAATTCATGAAGGAAACAAATTCAATTACATACTTCAGACAACCTCGTTAATTATTTAAGACATTTCTGAAAAATATTACCTTGCAGACATCAGATTATATAGACAAAAGAAGGTTCTTACATAAAATGATAATATCTCAAAAAATACACTAACATCATAGATTTCTTTCTATACCCCAACAACTTCCTCATACATTCCCTCTATTGTAATCTTCTGAATTCTAAACATGTTTAGAATGTTGCCAAACAAAGACAGAACAACTCCTACACATCTCTCTATTCAAACTCCCAAACACGACAGCATTGAGGCAATTGAGCAAAAAAAATGTTAATTCACTTTTAATAGACGAGCTCATTAAATTTCGTCGTGTTTAACATGGCCATACATGAAACCGAACGTTTGTTAATGGCAAGCTAGCCTACCAAAGTGTGCCGGCGCCTTACCGTACCCCCCCCCCCCTTCCTCCTTTATGGAATGACGAAATTCACGATCGATGTCGTGCGTCGTGTGCTCTCAATTGCAAACCGACTATGAATACCGAGCTCCGTTCCGTTCCAACTCCAAAACCGGGAAGAAATCGCACACACCACATGCGTCTACGGGTGTACGGTGTACGCTAAAGCTTTGGTGAAGGGTGACCGATTGAACTGTCCGACCAGTAAAGTGTTGGACACGCGGTTGGACACGACCCGATCGATTCGTGTAAGCCGTTTATAGTTCGAGCTAGCTGCATTAGAATGGTTGTGCTTTCCCTTTTCGCGGAGGTGAATAGGCAACGATATCGAGCGTACTTTCTACGAAGGTTTGTAAATCAGGCTCCTATTCTTACTGCCCTTTCCAATGCTATTGATAGATACTTTCAAATGCATTCTGTTTAGTACAGGAAACAACTTTTATACACATCAATCAAGATAAAGAAACCCCTATCCCAATACATTGGCCACTCGAAAACAGGCTCAACATGGCTAATCCCATCTCTTCAAACAGACACTGTCCCATCGCTCGAAATATGTTTGCATGACCTCCATTGCTCCATGCGGTGGGACGTTAAACGGACGCAGTCATCCGTGCGCCATACGACGAACGGGTTCATATGTTTATGTGTTTGTCTGTTGTTCAATTTTTCTCCCAAACAACCCCACCCCAAATGTCGATTGATCGAACGTGTTTTTCCTTCGTCAGGGCACTGCCAAGAGAACGACATCCTTGCGCTTCACGCTTCACCAACGCTCACATCACACCTCCGCTATGCGTACACTCGTAAGCTCCTTCCAAAGACAACATTCGCTCCCGTGCATCCCGATCCCTGCCCGAAGTGGTCTAATGGCGTACGACTGTCCAACGGGCAGCGGTTCCCTTCGAACAGTCCAAGCGTTTGGTGATGAGCAAATAATAATATTTTGCTACCGAATTAAAACCCCTAGTAGTGTGCCAGGGGAGCACACACACACACACACACACACACACACACACACACACACACACACACACCACACACACACACACACACACACACACACACACACACACACACACACACACACACACACACACCACACACACACACACACACACACACACACACACACACACACACACACATACACACATCATTGATGGTGCAACTTCATCTGAACATCTCCTCTACCGCCCCATCGGCCCCAGTATGTCTACGTGGGTTGAGGCAACGCTGCTCGTATGTGATGCGTTGATATCGCAGCGGATATATAGCGGAGGCGTCGTAGGCTTTCAGGCACGGCGACTATTTGACAGTCGATCGAACGGACTCGATCGATGGAAATGAATAAATTATTCCGTTGGCTGACCCGTTGGCTGCAATGTCGGAGGTTTGCAGTCGCATCCGCGCTCACGCCATTTGAAAGTATGATGAGAATGAAAATCCGTCCCCGTTGACGTTTGTTTTTCCCCCGGTTTCTAGCGCTAGTCGTCCCAGTTTTGCTTTCGGTTTCGCTTCCGGGGGTGTACAGGCGAGGCAGCATGTCAGCAGCTGTCAGCGCGTTACGGTATAGGCACCAGCGCGCGATCAGCACATTCTCCCGAACGGGCTCTACCTCGGAGGATTAAACTGTTGTTATCATACATTTACATTTAATGGGTCACAGCTTGGAAGATTCATGCGAAAAGTAAACGTGCTAAGTTGATAAGGTTCATCATGCCTTTTTGTTGAAGAACGATTTTAAAAGACAAACAAAAAGCTTTCTCACTAATCGTTTTAATAGTCATAGATTCCACCAAAGATTAGAACTAGATTAAAGCCTTCAAAGATTAACCATCAACCGTGTGAAGCTTCCCACGTGATTCATGGTGTACGTGTCGTCTATCGATCTTCAATGTTTCGACTTCCACCCATATGTTCCACCCATGTCCCTGCTTGCAACCAGCCAGAACGGAAGGAAATGTGAAGCATCCGTTCGGGGTTAACCTCTGAACCACAGCGCCGGTCAGTCAGTCCGGGCCTTTTTTTTCATCAAACAGCTAATCGATCCAATCATGCCACCCATAAGCCCTAAGAAACAAATGCCAACCCTAATTGCTCTTTGCTCTTTAAACACAGCCTACAGCCCCCAAGCGTCCCCGGTCACCGGTCACCGTGCTGCAGCGTTCCAGCGCCGAAGCTGAACACACTCACTTACGGTCCTAGAATTGATAATTAATTCCTAGCATCCGGCAAGCAGCCCTTGCCAATCGTTGCGAACACATTCGAACCGAAAGCCGACTGTGTTTGACTGCCCAACCGGTACGAGATAGTACGCCGTATCGAATGCGTTTTCAAAATGAATAATTGTTTCAGAGAAAAAGAGAAAAGCTATCGGTGGAAACGGCAATGACAGGACATATTGGACTTACATAGACACCGGACACCGGGATTTAAGCACTCCCACACACACGATAAATGGTGACGCTTTTTGCCTTCCCATTCCCACACACACACAGTAATGAATTCAAAATGAGTGTAGCCATGCATCTAGGGATGCTTTTTGGGATGCTATTCAAGAGCATCCGAATGCAATAGATTCTTCCCGTACAGTGGAGAGCATTTTATGAATTCATAAGAGTGCTGTACCCGAGAATGTCTCCGTGGTAAATGATTCCTTCGCAACAATGCATCACTGATTACTGCAAAGGTGCAAAGAATCGTTCATGCCGGGTTGCACCACATTCCTGCTGCACGTTCCCAGCAGTACGCCTGTCAGGCTGCAGAATATGTCTATTATATTCTAGCTTTTCATGAAATCTTTAGTGGAAGGTTCACTGGAGTTTAGCCTGAACTATCTTCCCGAAACAGTGTCCAATGTACAAGATGGCTCCAACGACGGAATCAAATCAAACCCAACTCAATTCGAAATGGAACCAATTACGCAAAGCTACAGGTGCGTTACGGCCCGGCGTCCTGCGTCAATACGATACCAATCAGGTAGTTGTGGCCCGATTGTGGGCCTTGAAATAATAATCACCAGCAGCACTGGAACTACTGTATCGCAATCCCAATTGTGCCGAACTGGCTGCGTCGGAACGACAATTGGGATTCGGCAATCGGGAATTGATAGTGATCATAAACGTGAGTACAAAGGCCGGCCACCTTTTTACCCACCGAAAAACCCCCATCCCCACCCGATAGCATCGATTCCGTAAGTAACCTTGTGTGTGTTAATGTTAGAGCATCAGCCTCCATCGATAGCTTCGGAGCGACATGCACCATCCATTCGGTAACCCTTACCCACCCTTTCTGTGGTGATCTTGGGCTAAAATTTACGACATTACATCCGGCGGCAATCTGCTGCTGCTGCTGCTGCTGCTGCCTCGTGCTAGTGCAGCTTTACGGAAATGCGGAAATTCTGAAGAGCTTCTACGTAAACCGGCCATCATTTCCATTGCGCACCGGGCCAGGGTGCGAAAATTCCATGGCCAGGGCCCGCGTTGATACCACACACACACACACACACCACATCGTCGTGTCTCGGACGGACGCGAAACAATGGACGGAAATTAAATTTTACGAGCCCATGCATAAACTCGCTCCCTTCCCGCCCCATCGCCGTCCGGCTCCAGTTGCTGGCAAGACCTTCCGAGATTTGTTGGAAACGGCGCTACGGCGCTACGGCGGTCCCAAATCGGTTCACCGTACCGGAACTGGGTGACCGGTTCCCAAAAGGGAACTGGGTAAGCGATGCAAACCCAATGTTCCCCCCCCCCTCCTTTTGCCCATTGTCACGCTTCCTTCTCGAACGAGTTCAATTTGGGCGAATAGAGTCCCCCGTGTTTCGATGGGGGTTTCGGACTACGCCCTTTCGGTTAGCGCACGGGCGGTACGATTGTTTCCAAAAAGTGTCCAACTGTGCGGTATATGCAATTCTGTGCCCGGGTTGTAATTGCTTTTTATCGATTCCAGCGAACGGTGGAATTAGGAAGGAGAACCATTTTTCAACAGCAAAAAGAACAGCCAGAAAAGGCTTTCCGACTAAAACCTTTATTTGGGGAGGGTATTGGTACGGGACATTAGCGTTCCTTGGAGAGAACCGTGAAGAGAACTTTGGGTTGCAAATTGGTGTGGATTGTTTTTCGATTGTTTAAGATTACCCGAGAGCCTTACAAAAGGGTTTGAATACATATTATCATATTTAAGGGTTCTTATGTACTTACATTTTAGATATACTACGAAGATTCAGTGAAAATAAACAATTCTGACTTGATTAATGCATCCTTGCTTGCATCCCTTTTACCTGGATATATTTCCCAGAAAAAAATATCGAGCAAAAACTGGCAGAACAAACTTCACCAAACTGTCGGGACCGTCCGACACATTCGGAAAGGCCCCGCGGAAATTGTGACCGCGCCAACACAAAACACCGGACAGTGCAAACGCACCCGAGTGGGCTATCACGGGACGAGGGGTTTATGGGTGCTTTTTCCCACAGCAGCACTGTCTTTTCACATCGACGGATGAAAAATTATAATGAACTTGACTGACGGGCTGGGAAAATTGTTGAACTGGTAAACAGCGCTAACGAACCGTGAATAAGCGAGCATAAATGTTGCGTTGTTACGTTGCATCGAGTGATGCTGCTGCTGCTGGCTGTCACTAGAGAGCCCCAGAGCCGGCTCTGTCCGGATTCAGGGTTGCTCACACTCCAGCCCAGCCTTCCGGTTCCGCTGCTGCTGCGGACAACCGCTGATGTATTGTCGATTTCAAGCGACGATGCAGTACGTTGCAGCTGTCTCTGCTGCAGTCGACCTTACCCTCTCTCCACGGCTCTGTGGAAGAGGTTCCATTTCAGTGACGATACCGCTGCGGTTCACTCTCCCCTGGGGGGGGAGGTGGAAACACACAAAAGGGACATAAACCGCGTTGTTGGACATCCTCGGAAACGAAACAGGAGGGCAGTGCTCTGCGGTCAAATTCACGTCACATCGTCATCACACACTTTGAGGTTCGGCTCCGTTCCATGCACAGCGCTCGGCCACCCTCGAATTGGTTTGATCGATGTGCACAAACTTCGTCGGGGATGTAAAACGATGCCTTCCAGGGGTCTTAGCGATTGTTGGAGTGTGCCTTCGAGCGGGTACATCAACACAAGTGCAAAAAGCCAACAGGATGAGAGGTTTAGTAAGCAGTCCCCTTATTCGTCAGTGTGTGTCAGTTTTGTGTGCGTTGGGTGGGAAAAATCAAAACCATTGTGTGACCCAGTTCACTTTAGAAGCCCAAGGGGTATAACATACACTGAACATTGATGAACTATGTAAGACATCTATACATATCTACAACTAAAGCCTGACAGGCTTTCTTTGCTCATTTGGAGTGATTAAAAGGATTATTCTTTAGATTGGGTCGTCTAATGCCTTAGAACAGAAGTCTGATAAGCCGCTGCATTACTACCAACCCAAATTTTGTCCTATTATCTTCTTCTTCAATTAAATCGAAGGGATTAAGTCGTCTCGTATATGATTTAGAGCAATATGCGTGCACTAGAACTATTATCATTGGACATGGTGCCAGCTTCTAGCGTTGTACAATTTGGTGATAAATTGATTGAAATTTTTGATGGGGAAAAGCATTTGATCCAAGATTGGTGGAGCTTTGAGTGTCTTCAAACGTTCGATAAATATAGACAGAGCTGCAGAGGAATGCGGTTGCTACTCCCGTAGCAAAAACTTACTATACAACTAAAGAAGAAGAGACGACTTATAAGAAAAAGGCTGACGAGGTTTACACCCCAGGAAGTTCCCTCCCAAGGTCCATGCTGTCTTACTGAAGTAATGCCTTTGCAAACGATCCAGAAAAATATTTCTTGGCGCACAAGAGGGGTTTGGTGGCAAAAATCCATCAACACATTTAGGTACTGGTGCTCTGCCTCTTGTGTTCTTATGGCAAGGTTCGCTCCAGTGTAAACGAGCAAAGGTCTACGATTTGAACTTTCCATTAACCTTATCCAGGCACGTAACACTGACTATTTTTATCCTTATCACACTTTTAAGCTTGCCCAGTATTTCACACACAGATAGGGAACGTACTGAGCTACCATTCCTTCAATATTTCATAACATTTCTCGTAAATAAGGTAACAATCTCATTCGTTGTTTACTTTCGACTACGAATCTTCTTGAATAGTTTCCAAATATCTTTGTGAAATATCTTTGTGAAATGTAAAAGAAAAAAGTGTATTTCAACGCCCTTGTACACCTTCCTGTACCTACGAACGCTACAAAATCTCATCATGCACTTGTGCATACCTATTTCCTGGTAAGAATTTACGTGATTTTTCCAAATTTACAATCCCGTTCCCCCCATACAGTGTGCACAAACGATAAAGTAGCGAAACAATCCTACCGGTGCAAAAAAGGGGTTCAAGAAAACTCACTACCCTATTCCTCATAAAAAGAAAATGCATTAAGACTAATGAAGGCACAACCCCCCCCCCCCCCTCTCTCCTTACTTTTCGATTCTTTTTCCCGTGTTGGGTGAAGTTCCAGTTTTAAAAGTTCGCGCTCCGTTGAGCACGCAAACAGCGAAAGAGACATCTGCGTAATGAGGAACGTTTATTTTGTCACGAACTTTAACCGAGAGTCCACCGAGGAAGATGACTTCTACTCCAGCCCTACCCCGAAACGCTGGAGCATCATCGCCAGTGTCTTCGATTTTGTTTTTCCGCCATTCGTTACTGACCCGTTCTTAAGTCCTTTGCAATGTTTCCAAAAAAAAAAACAAAATGCCGGAACAGAAACATCTTGAGGTAGTAAACTCGGTACGCGACCGTTCCTGAGGCCCGTATAACATTCCTTGGCGCTCATCAGACGCTCCAGCTACAAACGGGAACATTATTACGGTTGCAGCTTTTACGAGCACTGAAACTTTAGTGACCTTTCTTGGGGCAAGAGCCCGGACCCGGCCTGTCTGTCAGACGAGAGTAGTTAAAGTAATTTTATTCTCCCACTGGTTCGACTTACTTGCGTTTTTTTCTCCTCTTTGGGTACGTGTTCCGGTAAGGACTTTTACCTACTCCAATCACTGGGACACTCCACGGCACTGGGAGATTGTGGGCAGAAAAATATGTTAAAGTAAATTCCTGGAGCACACTTAATTCTACTTTAACTGGGGTACAATGAAACACTGCCAGCGCAGATGTCCTTTGCACCCTCAAAGCCTACTACAAACTTCGGCAGGATTAAGTGCACGATGGCCTACTTCGCTGCCGAACTGCCTGACAGCACTGGCAAGCAAAGGCAAACAACACAGTAGGCAGGCAGCAAATGACGAATGAAATTGATGCAATCATAATTGATACCATCATCACAGAACGAGAAACACACACACACACACACTTCGTCTAACGAGCAGAAAGAAAAACCGACCCATCCGGAAAACGGATACTAATTGCTTCCTTCCGGGAAAATACGGGGGTGAAGTGAAACCGAATTTTTCTTCACTGAAGAAAGGCAGCAGTCGAGAAAAAAGAAGTCCACACATACGTTAGAGGCATTTCCGGAGATTCTGACATTCATCTCTTCTATCCTTTTCTTTCTCTTCCAGCGTCGGCCGGCGCTAACCAAAGCCACCATCCGGACGAACACCTCCAGCACCACGACCGAGAGCTGATTGGCAATCTGCATCATACGTACAACTATCTTAAAAGCACCGGACAGGTAAAGTTGAAATGCTGAAACAACAACAACAACGACAGCAACAAAAAATGACTATTCCAATTTCCCATTTCACTTCACCGCTTCGAAGACATCGCTCACGGGGAACTGTGAAATATGGCAAGAACAAAAAAAAAGCCACAATTAGGTTTTGTCCGACCACGGCCCCAGAAACAGTTAATCAAACATCAATCATTGGGAAGGCACTGAGAAGCAAAGGAAAGCAATTTTGGTAGAATAGAACCTACCCAAAATATCTTTAAAAGAAACAGAAAAAAACTGAATGCATTCTAAATCTGCATTCTTAATTTCCCTTTTTAGGAAGCTCCCTCGGGAGAGAGATAGAATCACATAATTGAAGAAGCAAGCTGCAAACATGAAAGTCAAACATGGCGGTCGGTTAAGGCAAAACGGAGCATCAACTCCCGCACCTAAGCTTAACGATCCTTGCACGTACTCGGACCCCGTTTGTTGGATGTGTGCCCCCCCAAAGATCGTTTAACGATCGTTCCAGCAACTAAGCGGCCTGAGAAGCCAGCCAGGCAGAGCGTTGGTGGACAAAATTTATTACAAAAAGGCTCCTTCCCCAAGCCGGGTTGCGATTTTGTGCCGTGGAGGATGGTGCAAATACGCCACCTTCTATTTGTGCGCTACGAAGCGCCCCTTGCGACCCGACAAGCGGGGAAAATTTATCTTTGCAAGATGTTGTGCCACTTTACATACACGAATAACGTATGTGTGTGTGTGTGTGTGTGTGTGTGTGTGTGTGTGTCTCTTCCCCTTCGCACGGTTGGTTTACTTGCTTCTGTGCACGCGGTTGTCGCCAAAGATTTAGCAGGAACAACGATGCCTGCGCCCCAGACAATAAATGCATCCTAGAGTCTAGGGTCCCCGTTCCCGGGCGGGAAGATTACACGCGAAAGAAGGCACAGAGCGAGAGCGAGAAAAAAAAGCACATCCCACCCCATTGCAGGAATCGTTTAGCAAGGTTTGCTTACACCCGGTTCACCGGCACTCGGGGAGGGATAGCTTTTGCCCCATCCCACAAAGGCGCTCCACACTTCCCATCGTTTTGTTGGCAAACGATTTTGACACGTGCAGCCATAATTCAACCGTTTTATGGGCCCGTTACACCCGGTGTGCCACTCCAAAATTGTCCTGCTACCGAAATGTTTGTCTTCTGCCAAGGGCTCACGCTTAGCGAACGGCTCGCGGGGCCCAGGAAGTAGGTCATCGAGAACAACAGAGAAAAAAACGGACAATTTTCTTCCAATCTTGAGATGTGTACATGTGTCCATTTGTGCGAGAGGAGAGCGGGGGGGGGGCGGGGGAGAGCTGACACAGGTGGTGATAACAAATCGTGTCTCCTTCCGGGTTTGGGCTCCACCCTCAAGTTGCACCTAAAACTAAAACAGCCTTAAAAGAGGGCACAAACCCGAAACAAAGCTCACCCATAATGTCCATTAAAAGATGAAAATTTGTGCAGGCTTACCTTCCCTTTGGGGGGCGAGTAGGATCTGGAAATGGAGACGCTTTATCACTTCAAAGCGCGGGCAGCAAATCATTATTTGGCCTGAACTATGGAAGAATGCCCACAGAGGCACAGGCTAAACGTGAAGACACGTTGACTTCTCGCTTCTCATGAGGTGCGACCATAAGCACGTACACGGACGATTACACATGGCCTACTTGTGTTAAAGGTGGGGCTTGATGTTTATTATCTTAATGCTTTCTTTGATGTAGCTTTAATCAACTTTAGTGTTTTTTACCTTGGACCAACTAAGAGATAGGATTTAGGATGAGAAATTAAAGCGAGAACAGAGAAATTGCAGTAAACAAAATTCAGTTTTCTTTAATTATAACTTCCATTTATCCTTCTGCATTAAACTCCTCCAAACGTTAACGCCAATGATCACTTTCTTCGTCCAACTGACCTACTCCAAAGCGCCACAAACACGCAAATACTGTTAAAATGACACCAAAAAACAACCCACAATCCAATGCTTTCCTTTTCAAGGCCAAAAACCCAAAAAAAACACCAATAACTCCGAATTGAGGAGGAATGCGTGAGAAGAGGAATTTTGTTAATTTTTATGCAAATCTCAGCTCTTTGCTTCTTGGTGTCCCTTTCCGCGTCGTTCGACTCACACACAGAGTTTGATGAGCAACAATTACCTTACTACCCACCATAGCATTGTCACGATCGAGATGGAATTTGTCTTTGCCTTTTCTCTTTCGCTTCATAAATATTCATACTTTCGCTCCGCAGACACCCAATTCTGCGCATTCCCCCCCTTTTGTGATTCAAGCTCGTTCTATTCGACAACAAAACAGAAACAAAAACCCCCTTCTTCATCATCAACCCCTTTTTTCCCCCAATTCCAGATGCAAACGCTCAAAGCGACGGAGCTGAACAACACGCGCCGGGCCGAGGTGCCGATCATCTTCTTCAACCGCGTGCCGAAGGTCGGCAGCCAAACGTTCATGGAGCTGCTGCGCCGGCTAGCCGTACGCAACGACTACACCTTCCACCGGGACGTGGTCCAGCGGCTCGAGGTGATCCGGCTAGCGCCCGAGCGGCAGCAGGAGCTGGCCGAGATGGTGATGGACCTGCCGGTGCCCTCCGTCTACGTCAAGCACGTGTGCTACACGAACTTTACCCGCTTCGGCCTGCCGATGCCGATCTACGTCAACATGGTGCGCGATCCGGTCGAGCGCATCATCAGCTGGTACTACTACGTCCGGGCGCCCTGGTACTACGTGGAGCGCAAGCAAGCCTTCCCCGATCTGCCGCTGCCCGATCCGCGCTGGCTGAAGAAGGACTTCGAGACGTGCGTGCTGCAGGGCGACCCGGAGTGCACCTACTCGCAGAATGCGGTGCACGAGGGCATCGGGGACCACCGCCGGCAGACACTGTTCTTCTGCGGACACGGTGAAGAGTGTCTGTACGTATAGCTCTCCATCATCCTTTCACTGACCACGTGGCACAATTCATTAACTGGTTTTTGTTTTGCTTTCTTTCTCCCACTCAGCCCTTTCAACAGTGCCGGTGCACTGGAGCGGGCCAAGTACGCGGTCGAAAGCCAGTACGCGGTGGTGGGCGTACTCGAGGACCTCAACACCACGCTGACCGTGCTGGAGAAGTACGTGCCGCGGTTCTTCAGCGGCGCCAGCTCGGTCTACTTCAACGAGGTGAACGTGCTGCAGAAGATCAACAAGAACAACTTCAAGCCGCCGGTCAGCGAGGAGATCAAGAATCTGGTCCGGCGAAACTTCACCAAGGAGATCGAGTTCTACCAGTTCTGCAAGCAGCGGCTCTACAAGCAGTACCTGGCGACGCAGGTACCACTGAAATGAAAACTGTTCCTTTTATGGCACGAGCGCGCGCGCTCGCCCAACAGCACTGCCGGTGCTTTGCAGCTACGATAAGAAGGAAAGATGGCCAACTGGCCCAACACACACACACACACACACACATGCAGACACCCCACTCCCTTAAGCACACACTGAACCATTCCCACAACAACATCATTATTTATGTATAAACTATTCATTTAGCGTGTAGGGGCCCACCATCGAGCGGCGTAAGAATGTTTAAACCACCGATCAGCAGGGAGATCGCCTGAGGCGACGATCGCGGCATCGTCGGTGGTGTATTTGTTTTGTGTCGTTAGCAGAAGAAACATGTGTAAAATAAATATTAAATTTACAACAACATTGAGAAAGGGTCTATGAGCTGTGCTATTTGATTGTTTTGTGTTGAACATTTAAGAAGGAAAGAAAATAAAACCCGAAATTTGAAATTCCGAAAAAAAACCGAACCTTTAATATATCTCTTGAAATTCTGTTTTCTGTTTTTTGTTGCTTTTTTGGTTCACATCAATTCACACACACTCGAACTAAAATAAATATATGTAAATCTTTGAAAATGGGTGTTGTATGCGTTTCTTTTTCCTGAGGTAATTCTATACCAATGCCCTCACCGTATGCAGGGAACACTAAAAGCCTCTTCATTTATAATTCAGAAAGAAGAAGAGAAAGAAAACAAAACAAAACAAAACAAAATAATAATTTAACATTTCACACAAACGAATACTACACATCGGACTAGCTTTCCTTCGCTGCACTTCCGCCCCGCAGTTTTGCAAAGTACTGCTGGGCAGTACTGTGTACCGTCGGGTTCGTATCGGTACAGTAAATAATATACTCTTTAATCTCTTCGGCCGATTCGCCCGTTACGGTATTACTATGGTTCAGGTCCCGTGCTTCCTCCAGGGAAACGACAGCCACATCATCATCATCATCATCACCCTTCGCTAGTGACGGCTTGTAGAAGGTAACGTTGAAGCTACCAAACCACTGCTTGGTAGACTTTATGTAGCGGAAGGCTTGTGCTACGATGGGTTTTCCCTGCTGGTGGTTGAATTTGTTCACCTTGGGAAAAGAAATGGGAAATTGGAGTTAAAAATTGGCCATTTAGTGCACTTTAGGGGCCAGCGGCACCTACCTCTTCGATCATGTCGATTGAAAAACGGATAATTTCCTTGTAAAGATCTTTGCTCTGTAAGCGAGCAATGAGTGCTTTGGCTCGGTCGAGCCCGGGCAGCTTGCTAGCGGCCAGCTCAGAGGTAATATTATCGTTTAAATACCTAAACAGCTCCGGTTTGTCATGCACTTTCGAGAGTGGTTCACTGTTACCATCACTGTGGGCGAGAAATAACATTCAAAGAAGACCAATGATTAGCATGGAATTAATTATAAATATATATTAAATATTAATGTATAAATACTAGCTAAATTAAATTGTTTTAAAATTTAAAATTAAAAACCAAATCATCCACTGGCAACACTGGTTCGCTCTGGTACGCAGCATCCCTGCCATTGCGCATGCACAAGGATACGCAAGGAAGCAACAATAATAAAGTGCAGCAAACTGTCAAAACCCCGTTCGCCAGGATGCAAACACTTGAATAGATTACAAACACTTTAGTCACAGCCATTTAGTGATAAAAGCAACAAAAAAAGAGCAAACGGTACTAGCATGAGCCTCGTTTACCGTAACAGCCTTCTGTTACACTCCATCGTTCTGTGCGCTACCCTGCTACATGGCCCCGTTCCTACTGTAGGCGCAAAGGGACCCCATCATCCGGGGGGCGAGTTTAGCCGCAAAGCAGACAAACATCACCTGGACGAGCATTTGCAACCGGAGCGAGAGTAAGTGTGGGGTAGTGCCATGCCGTAAATAAACCCGAAATATGGAGTACGATTTCCCTCCTCCTTTCGGCTTCATTTTAGCCACCTGGAAGATGACTTGAAGCGATTGCCAATCGGCGAACAGAGCCTGACGGAAATGTCGGAGGACGAGAAAAACTTTTACTACTTCAAGCTGCACGATTCGGACAATAACGACAATCTCGATGGGCTGGAAATGCTGCACGCGGCCACCCATCATCACAGCAAATCCGACGGTCAGCTGCACGGTATCGATCGGGCCGCGACCCAGACGGGCGATGATCGTGCGCCGCTGCTGGACGATGACGAATTCAACCATATCATTGGTAAAGAATGCATGTAATCACATGTAAGAAAATCCGTTTTAAAAACGTGCTTTGCCACCTTTCCAGAGGTCATTGATGATTTCATCGAGTTTGCCGATACGGACAAGAATGGGCTGCTAAACTACCCCGAGTACATAAATGCCATCAATCTAAACGATCCCAAAACGCAACCCTCGACGGTCGACAACAGTCCGAATGAGCCCGGACAGCGCGCCGATGCCCCTACGGACGTTCCTGCCGAAAGCAATGCTAAATAAAAGGTTAAACAAACTAGTATAGTACAAAGCCAGCGGGATGGGGTTTGCTTCTTACCGCGCGAACCGAAAGCCTGCCCGTTCCGCTTCATGCATCACGTCCAGCATCATCAGCTCCGCACCGAGCACCTCCACGTCCTGGTAGCAGCGCCGATGGAACGCTTGCCGTGCGCAGGCCATTTCATACACCAGCGGATAGTCCTGCCAGTGGTAGGCGAGCCGGGCCTTACCCTCCACCGTCACGACCCGCACCCGGTCAAACATTTGCCGGAACGGTCGCGATGGTTCAATCACCCCCGGCACGTGGTGTGCATCGCGCTGCAGATAGTCGCACCGATCGACGTCCACATCGCTGCTAACGATATGCGCGAGAAATTGGCGATCTGACGTCAACAGGTCGGCTGCATTGCCCCTTATTAGCGCACATATTAGAGCGATTTGCTTTACCGAGACGTTTTCCAGCCGATCTAGTACACGCTGCGCCAGCTCCACCGAGGAACGTTCGTGCTGCAAAATGAAACGGGTATTTTAAAGGATCTTTCAACGCACATTTTCACAACCCACTTACCCGCCAAGGTGCTCCGTAAACTTCGACAAACTTTTCCCACAGGTGGGAAAACGGCCCATGGCCAATGTCGTGTAGGGCGGCCGCCAACTGTAATGGAAAACGCAGCACGCACATGAACCCAAACGGGAATGTCTATCCTTTCTGTCCGAAAATTGGACTTACCATTACACATTTTCGTTCGTCTTCGGTAACGGGCGGGTTGAGGGTCTTGTTCACCGCGTCCAGCAATCTTCCGGACAGGTAGCATGCTCTGGAGAAGCGAAAAAAACAGGAACTGTATTAGTACGCATTCTCTTCTTCGTGTGCGTTTAGCCGTACTTACCCTAGCGAGTGATCGTATCGGGTGTGCCGAGCCGAATCAAACACCGCATTCGATACGCCTAACTGTTTCAAATACTTCAACCGCATAAACTCGGGCGCTTCCGTCACCGCCCGTACAAACGATGGCAATCGAAATGTTCCGTAAACCGCGTCGGGTACCGTTAGCTCGGACCGCTCCATTTCGTCTATCGGCAGCACTATGCCCGTTGAGCCGCAGCGAACCGTGGACGGCTGCATTCTGACGATCGTGCTTTTATCTGATGTCGCTCCGTATCCCCTCCAATAACAGCTCTTCGATAGCTTATCGCTTCTTGTGCTTCCTGTGTGGCGTCAAGATTGCCCGCTCACCGTATCATCGAACGCGATACTAACAACACCAAACACAGGCGGGCGGGCCTCGTAACCTTAGCAACCGCAGCACACTTGACCAGCCCGCATCGTCGTACAAGGCGAACAACAATTCCACGCTGACGAATCGAACCCGAAACAATGAGGCTTTCTGTGTTCCTCCCAGCCTAGCACCGAAAATCACGCGGCCGTGCCCGATAATCCATCGCCTTCGCGGACGGGGAAATGTCATCTGGAAGCGATTTTGTAAATAAATACCCCGTGGACACGCAGGCACACAGCACCCACCAGCCCCCTCGCAACACCCAGACCACTACCAATCTGCTGTCAACCAACGTAAACATTGAATAATTGGTCGCCTGTGTTGCTAGGTAACGGGCAGCATGGCGGAAACTCGAGTGGATTTCAAGACCGGTTCTTGGAACTGGTTGCACAATCGACTTTATTTTTGGAAAGCAATTTTCTTTGTCTACACATTGCTACATTGTTTCCTGTTTTTCATCGCAATGTAAATTATGAAACCACACACCAAACAACATTCCTACGGCGTCGAAGGCCGCAAATTGACAGCAGCCGTAGCCCGCTCTTGGGATCCAACGACTGCGCGGGCTACTTTCACGCACCTTATTTGTGCGCGCTTGAATTTTGACGTTTCTCCAGCAGATTGACCGGAGCGGAGGATTTACGCGGGTCCTGTGTCGCCGGACGCAGTTTCCAAGATTGTACATGTATTTTTGTTTTATTACTGTTAACTGAAAGTTTTATTTATATGCTAGTTTAAGTTTGTATGGTGAATACTCCTACCATCCACGATGGAATACCGCGAGCAGAGTAAGTTGTTGTTCGATCTTGTATCGGCGTTCCAGCCCCTGGAAGGCACTGTCGGCTGATTGCTGGTGTTTGTTGTGTTTACTTTTAGAACTGCTGAAGAAAAAGGTCAAGTACGCAAACGAGGACAACTATGGTGCGCTGGCCGAAACGTGCCTGCTGCTCGGCGAGATGTACAAGGATCGGGAAGAGCATCAGCGCGCCCTGAACGAGTACAAGCTGGCGGCCAAAGCGTACGAGAAGCTGCACAAACCGATGGACCGTGGGCTCGCCTTCCGGATGGTCGGCGAGATGCACTGCACGCTGGGCCAGTTCAAGGAAGCGCTCACCAACGTGCACGCGTACATGCGGGCCGCCCAGCGGGAAGGCAACACGAAAGCGCTGCAGGAAGCGCACACCACCGTTGGGCGGGTGTATCTGGCCCGGGCGGAATCGAACCAGCGCCTTGGCAAACCGGCCGAATCGGAGACGGATTTGGCCGAGGCAGAAAAGTCTTTCCGTACGGCCCTTTCCATCTGTGATGAGTTGAAGCGTGTGCTGTCGAAAACGGAACTGATCAACATGCAGGCCCGTGCGCATCTCAATCTCGGGCTCACGTTCGATTACCAGAACAAACCGGATCGTGCCAAGGAGCAGATGGACCGGGCGATACGGTTGGCGAAGGAAGCGGACTTGTTCGAGCTGCTCTACACGTGCTACAACGCGATGGCGTTGTGCAGCTCACGGTGCGAAATCAACCCGGCACCCGGCGACGGGGGCGAACACTGTGGTCAAACGTTGCGCCTGCTCAACCTAAGCCTGGAGGTTGCATCGCGCTTGCCAAGCCGTGCGGCTAAGATGTGCCAAACGTTAGCGCTGATGGCAACGTTCTTCCTTCGCATGGATGACTTCCAGAGTGCGCGACAAGCGCTGAAGCGTGCCTACCGGCTCAAGACACCTGTTGCCGGTGATGCGAAGCGGATCGCACGCAAGCTAAAAGTGCTCGTCGCCATGTGCCGCATGGAGGATGAGCTGATCACAACCGATGCGACCAATTACGCCCGGCGCAAGGAGCTGTACGAGCGGATGGGTGATGGGGCGTGCAAGCTGCGCAACTTCAGCAAAGCGATCGACTACTACAAACGCATGCTGGAGTGCGCGGAAGCGAACGGTGAGGCCGACCGGCAGCTCCTGCCGTGCTACGTGAGCCTTTACCAAACGTACATCGACAACCGGCAGTACGAGCAGGCGCTGGAGTACCTGTGGAAGGAGCACAGCATCATAGCGCACGAGCCGCAGGAAGCGTACCACACGCTAATGAAGATTGCCAAGCTGTACGAGCGGCAGAAGCAATCGTTCTTCACGATACAGACCGTCTATCTGCAGGCGAAGGATGAAGGCAAAAAGCTGAACTCGATCGAGCTGCAGCGTGTGCCGGTGCAGCGGGCTGTGAAGCTGCTGCGTGCCAACTGTATGGATTTGATGGCGGACAAGCTGGAGCAGGAAGCGATCGCGGAGGGTATCGAACTGTCGGGCACCGTCGAGCCGGACAGTGAAGAGCTGCCGGATGCAAACCAATCGCTTGATTTGGCAGATTACGACGTGGACGAGGAGGAAGAGGACGCAGCGGACGCGGAACACGATACTCCGGATGTGGGTGATGAGATCGATCTGGAGGTGGATCTGTCCGACGAATCTGACGGTGATCCTGCGCTCACGATCGGCGAAGATTTGAACAACGCGTCCGCAGCGGACACATCGTTGAGGGGAAGAAAGCGTGGCAAACGGTTTACGGTGCGCCGGAACAAGAAGGGAGAGACGCAGCTGCATCAGGCGGCCATCTCCGGCAACAAAACGCTTGCCGAGCAGCTGCTCCAGCTGGGCCATCCGGTCAATGAGCGCGATTATGCTGGGTGGCTTCCGCTGCACGAAGCGTGCATACACGGACATGCGGAGATTGTCGCGCTGCTGCTCGACCGTGGTGCGCACATAAACGATAAGGGTGGTACGAGTTGTGAAGGAATAACGCCACTGCACGACGCCTGCCGCAACGGGCATATGGGCGTGATTACGGTGCTGCTAGATCGTGGAGCGAACGCAACGCTGCGGAACGATTACGGGGAAACCGCGCTAAGCATGCTGGATGGGTGGTACGAAAAGCTGAAGGCACCTTTAATGAGTGCTGAAACCAAACAGTATAATGATGTGCGAGAGCGTCTAGTGGCACAGTTTAATGCGGCGGCCATTACCGTCTCACCACCAGCGGCTGTGAAACCTACAAGCACCGTCGGTCGTGGCACGAGACGACACACTTCCACAAACGGAGATCTGGAAGCATCCATCCCGCCGTCAGCAATATCTCCATCAAGATCGAGTCGATTGACGCCGGCCACCAGCACCAACTCTTCCGGGTACGTCAGTGAGGCGGTGGGCGGATCGGCCAGGCATCGGAACGTCATATACGACGATGAGAACGATCACTACAGCAGTGCGGAAGATTCGCCCAGTGAGGAGGATCGCGAGCATCGTGCCGTAATCAAACGGAAATCAACATCTGCCGGTGTGTCGGAGTACCTTAGCGTCATGAAAGCGATGCGCAAAAACCATCTCGCGGACGAGCCGAAGGCTCCTACCACCTCCGCGCAGAAGAAACGTCCAGCGTGTAGATACTACGACGAGGAGGATGAGAAAGACGATTGGCTGGTTGATGATATGAAGCAGTCGGCTAAAAAGAGTCGCGTTATACGCGATCTGCAGCGTACGGCGCTGGTCGGTGGTAGTTTGGAGCGGAGCAAATCTTCGTCCTCCCTGCCGGCCACCAGTCGTGCCGTCGAGCTGGGTGGCGAGACAACGGCGCGGTTAAACTCTCTCCTCGACTCGGACGATGACGATCCGTTCGAGGTGGAGCCCGATTCGCACGACAAACGATCGCAGCAGGAAAATGGCAAGGGCAGTGCTTTTAACGTGCTGATGAACAATTCAGCCAAAAGCTTCCGGCGCACACAATCGCGCCGAAACTCGAACGAATCACGCTCGCTGTACGGTCGGCGATCTTCCACACATCAAACGTCGCTGCTCGAGGCGGGTTTCCAGCGCGTTGCTAGTCCTTCGCTGGAGGAAAAGGAAAATCTGCTGCCAAAGGCTGCTGGGACTACTCGCTCCCCTGCCAGGACGCCGATTAAACAGACGGGCGAATGCAGTGCGCAGCCATCGTTGCGTGATGCTGCGCAGAAATGCACGATACAGGTGAGGCTGGACAATGGTGAGGTGTATCGGGTGAGCTACGACGAGAAGCTCATTTTTACCACACAAACGGTTGGATGGTTACGGAAAGCTGTCGCCAAGCAGTATGCAATGTGAGTATCAAACGAGTTTAGGGACAGATATGGAGGAATTAAATCATTAATGCCTTCCTTTCCAACCCGCAGGAATCATGGGAAACGGCCAATTATCAATCTGAAGCCAGCGGAGGGTTGTATCGTGAATTCTTTCTTCGATTCCGACACGTTGAACGTAGTGTTGCAGAGCGCTTCCACTGACGGTGTGCTACAAATGCACGGCCAAATTACCGGCTGGGAACACATCGATCTGGAGGAGTTCTACGAAGAGTATTGCGAACAAAACAAGCTAGGTACGATGTCTAGTAGTGATGAAATAGCTATCTTGCCTAGTAGGATAGCTCCAAAAGTGCGTGGAAACGATTCCGGATAGTCGATTCCGGAATCGGAATCAGCTCGGGAATCGATTTCGAAATCGGAATCGGCTCGGGAATCGATTCCGAAATCGGAATCGGAATCGTATCCGAAATCGGAATCTGAATCGTATCCGGAATCGGAATCGTCTTCGGAATCGGGAACGTTTCCGGAATTGGAATCATCTCCGGAATCGGTTTCAGAATCGGAATCGGCTTCGGAATCCAATTCGGAATCAGAATTGGTTCCGGAATCATAATCGGCTCCGGAATCATAATCGGCTCCGGAATCATAATCGGCTCTGGAATCGCAATCGGATCCGGAATCGGAATCGGTTCCGGAATCGTAATCGAAATCGGTTTCGAAATCGGAGTTAGTTTCGGCATCTCCATAAGAATAGGCGTTTGGGTCCAATGATGTTGCGTATTGATAGTCGCAAAGAATCCAAATTTACTTTTAAACATTCATGGAGATTCCTTTAGTGATTTCGCTTCTGAAACATCTTATTTCAATTTAAAAGCTGATTCCGAAGCTAATTCCAATTCTGGAGTCAATTCTGATTCCGTTTCCGGAGCAAATTGGGATTTCCAGGTCGATTCCGATTCCGTAGCCGATTATGATTTCGGAACCAATTATGATTCCAGACCCGAATCTGATACTGAAATCAATTTCTGATTCGGATTTAACTCCGGAATCGGGACGAAGTCAACTTCGGAATCGGCTTTGGACTCGGAATCAATTCCACCAACGAAACCGGCTCCGGAATTAATTCCGAGCTCGCACCACCAGTGTCTAGACTTGCCTTCAAAATAAGACCTTTTTTGTAATGTAACCTTTCATATTTTTTTAGAATCCGACAAAGACCTGCGCAAGCGTCTCATAACGATGAATCGCAATCAAATCATCACGATCGAGCCCGACTTTGCGCAAACCGTTCCGGCGACACCCGTCCCCCCCAAGCACGTGCTCTCGATGGTGCTGACAGTGGCGTTCTTTCAGCAGGACTGGATGAACCACCTGGACCTGTCGATGAACGGCATCACGGACGATGACGTTGGCACGCTCGTGCGCTACCTGCCCGCCTGTCGGCAGCTGCGTGTATTGCGACTACGGATGAATCTGCTCACCAGTCGGAGTGTCGAGATGCTTTGCTTTGGCTGTAAGAGCCCCTCGGATGGCGCATCGGCACCAGCAACAGCACCACTCGGTGGAGGACTGCTAACCGAGCTGGACCTGAGCCACAACCCACTGCAAGATGCGGCACTCGTCCCACTCGCGCGACTGTGCAGCAATTTACCCCTGCTGCGCGTTTTGCGCATTCGCTCGACCGATGTAACACACTTCAGCACCACCGATGCGCCCTGCATTGATGTGAGCCGGCTAGAAACGTTCGACATCTCCGAGAACAAGCTTACCGAACGCTCCGTAGCGTGCCTGCTACAGCAGCTGAGCGACGGTGCCCTACGGGAAGCATACTTCCACTCGCTTCCTGTGCACTGTGATAATTTCAAGCCCAAGCTTTGGCAAACCCTGACCGAGCGGCAACGGTTGGACGGGCTGCGTGTACTAAACCTCACCAACTGTCGGCTGTCGGACGATGAGCTGGAAGGCTCACTCTTACCCTCCATCGGACCCAACTGTCCTGCACTGGCCCAGCTCGACCTATCGCACAATGTTGCCCTCACGAAGCGTTCCTTTGTGGCCCTGCTGCGGTGCTGTGCTAGGGCAGTGTTTCGCCTAGAAGAGGTACGCTTTGACCATGACGTGCAGCTGTGGGTGGATCTGGAAACGGACGAATCGATCCGATCGATGGAACACAGCCCGACGGGCCGCTATCCACAGCAGATACATGCCATTTTGCCCGTCCACGGGTATGATGAGCAGCGGTACGCGAAACTACTCGCCGTGATCGAGCAGCTGTGGCGTTCGCTGTGGCCGGCGGGCCAAACGCGGCGAAACGAAGGCAACGGGCTACAGGTAACGCTCAGCACCGATCCGGTAGGCTAATGATGCGCTTTGTTTCGTTGTAGATAGGTTAAATAAAGTGTTTAAAGGAATTTTGACTACGAAAAAAGGTACGCTGCGCCATTCTACCTGATACCAGCCGAACACGTCCGAAGATCTTCCCCGGCAGCGGTGGTGTCGATTGTCCACAATACTGTCGACTGTGTGGTTTATTCACTCTACTTCACCTCTGAATGCTCTGCCCTACATAGCCCGTTAATAAGCGTTGAAAGAATATCGTAAAGAATATCGTTACGCCGAGAGTGAGACAGAGAGAGATTGTCTCCGAGAACTGCAACCGAACTGCATCTCCGCTTAATACCATGTGTGTTACTTGTACGCACAACGTGTCTGTGCGCACACGTTTTTTTGATTATCACTGCAATTGACTAACGCGTCTCGCCATTTCCCGGTGCGAAAGCGCACCCTAAAGTTAGGAGTACAGCGAGGAGGCAAGCTGCTCGTAAATGCTGGTCAGCTCGTTGTACAGCTGCTTCTTCAGCGTCTTCGACGGGCCCCACGGTCGGGCGGCGTCCACATCCGACCGACTAGCAGGTCGCGCACACCGATCCAGTATGCGAAGCAACCGGGGCGAGCTTTTCTCCGTCACCAGGATCCCGGGCTCCTCGGCAGTGCCGCGAAATATCTGCGGGAAAAGCAAGGTAAAATGCTCATTCAATCGTACCTTCCTGTTCCAACTCAATCCAACACTCCCTTTACCTTTTCACAGACAATCTGCAGATTGTTGTTCAGCAAACCGGCCGTACACTGGTGGCTGGTCGCATTGCACCGGCTGCGACAATCGTAGTAGCTACAGTCCGCATCCACCGCACACGTGCGCCCATCCGACAGCCGCCGATCGATGGCCGCCTCCGTACTGATGTACCGCAGGTCGTGATACTTCATCCGGCTGTCACTTATGCCAAACCCGCCCAGCACCACCGAACACATCTGGAACCGGTTCTGGCCCATCTCGTCCAGATAGTCCAGCACCAGCACGGCCACCTTCAGATGGTACCGCCACTTGGACAGGTCGATGTGGTTGGTAAAATGGTACCGACCCTCATCGACAAACTCCACCGTCTCGAGCAGCTCGGTGAGGAACAGCTCGCCGCACGTACCGAGCACCTGCGGGAAGATCTCCTTCTCCTCGTACAGCCGGCTCAGCAGGTACTCGTTGTTCTGGATCAGGTTCCAGCTGTTGCGCATGCTGGCGTGGAACAGGATGCGATTGTTTTTGTTCTTCAGTGCCAGCAACCCCGCAAGCTTGTCGAACGGAAGCTGCACGCCGTACCGCAGCTCGATGTAGCGCCGCACGATACCGCCGTACTCCTGCTCGGTCGGGTAGTGCTCCTCCTGCCGGTGGCTGTCGATCCAGGACAGCTTCTCGTAGCTTGCATCCGGCACGGCATGCTGCAGGGTGAGATATGGGGGGCAAGCCAAAGTTCGGTAAGAAGCTCTCATCAAACATTTTCGTACACTTACCTTCACCACCACAAACTGTTGGGCTTTGCGGGCCAGAAAGCGATGCGCATTAAACGGATGCGCTGCCGCGTGGGAAGCGGGCGGGCAGTGAAACTCCGAGATGGTATCGCCGGCACACAGCTCCGGACACATGTAGCCGGTCACTTCGTTCGTGTAATACTGATTGCACTGGGAAATGCGTGAAGCGTGCCTTAGGAGACGGTTTACATTGAACTTACGTTTTACTTACTATTTTAGACACCTTCCACTCGACCAGCACATCGAAGCAGTAGTGCATGCCGGTCAGCAGGTAGCCCACGACACCGACCACTACCAGCAGCAGGATCGCGGCACTGGTCAGCACACAGTACTGGCGTCTACGCGGCGAGAAGCGCAACCGGCGGGTCATGTTCTTGAACCGGTTGTGCATCACCAGCGCACTGTTGCTGCTGATTGTCATTGCTGGGGGTTACTTCCGGCAGCACAAAAAAATATCCCCACTTGTGTGTGTGTGTGTGTGTCACTTGACTGATTTGTTTGGCAGCCGCTACTGCTGATGCATTCTTACCTTTGGTGCACAAAACAAAACAAAAAAGCAGAAAATTAAACCAAACTTCCGGCGATGCCGCCAACCCACACACACAAACACACTGTGACCCCGGCACAAAACAAACAAATGGCCGGCCGTTTGTCGGTCGTTCTTTTTTTTTTTTGCCTGCGGTGGGTCTTTTTGGGCTTTTTCGGCTATGGGGCCGGATTGATTTTGTTACATAAAAACAACTGTCCGCGCCTACCAAAACTGTCACAGCCCGTGTGCCCGTGAAGGGCGCAAAACATTTTTGCCATGCGTGCGCCTGTCCATTCTGTCGGTCCTGGTGGGTGGGAAGATGGGCGTTCAAGGTTTGGGTTTGTTTTCGCGAGTGACGTCATATGACGCGTTTGGAAGGATGCATACGTTGAAAGTTCCCAAACAGCACAAACAGCACGGAACATGGAACGGAGCGGAGTGCCATTGCGCATGTTTCTGCTTCGGAGGAATTGGAATTCCCTCCAAGGCGTCAAGACACTCGGCGCGTGCTAACCTTTATCGTGGTTCGAATTCATTCAACTCCTGGTGAAGCAGCACGTGGTGTTCCGCCTTCCGCACGCAGCACGCACGCTCGAATGCAGCAGGGGAAGACGCGCATGTTGCACAACAAAAAGCGAGTGAGGTGAGCATCAGGGCAAATTTCGTCAGAATAGCGGAATCCTGTTATTTCCCAAAATTGCAAACAAGCTTAAAAAAAAGTCGAATCTGTTTACACGAATTTAAATGGCACAATCAATTCACGTACGCGTAATCTTGCAGTCCCAAAACTGCATCCCCGAATTCGCCGTTTTTTGATAACGTGTATTGCACTTCCTGCAGATAACAGTGCATGTGTGTGTGTGTACGTGTGTGTTCCACCTGCCTGCCACAAAGGTCATTTACATGAGGTCGTTGCACCGGGTTGATCGATCTCCGCCTCAGGAAACAAAGCCAACCGCTGGTATGACCTAGTTCCCAAGGCATTGTGTCGAAACTTCCCGACTGTCTGGAATATACAAACAAAAAAATTGCATGGAATTTTTGCAATTAAAACAAAGGCAGATTATTGCAATGGACCTTATCACCTTATCTTCAGTAGTTCAGACAGTGTTTACATGGCGGGTTCTAATCTCAAGAATTTGCACAATTGTTTTATTTATCCTGCTGCCCCAAAGTGGCACCTTTTCTGAGTGATTTGCCCTCCATCTTATCATCTAATCTAATCATTACTATCGGTATTCTTATAACTTAACTTCCTCCATAATTACAGCTTTGCTTGAAGGGTGTTGCATTGCTGTAAGTGCATTTACCCGCCAGTATCTACCAAGAAGCAAACAAAAAAAGAGAAAAGTACGCTCCCGGAGAGGGATCCCGCCTTCCATCTCTCGGGTTGATTGTTGATTGTTTCTCTCTCTCTCTCTCTCTCTCTTTCAGCAGAGCGAACCGAACGAGAGTGAAAGTTCACTCGCTTTACGCGCTCATCTGTCAAATGGGAAGCCGACGGGCGCATGTAGGACGATGTGTGTTCGTCTAGAGCTGCTGCAGCTAGGCAAAAGCAATGGTTTCCAGTGGCTGTGGTAAACGATAAATTAGAATTAAATTACTCAAATTTACACAACGAGGCGTGGAACCACTGAAATGATCCGAGGCCGTTGGTTAACCACCACCGGCAGAGCATCAAGCACTCAAGCCCCCAAACGACAACCCGCATGCGCGCATTTGCCTGCACACGCACACACGACATAGCACGGAGCATAGGAAACGCATGCCATACGGGGCCGCGCGATGTTTGCTATGCAGCTGTGAGAACGCAACTGAGTGCGCGGGGAACGCGTTCGCGTGTACCGCGAGAGCCCTCATCAGCTGGGCGAGCGAAGCGAGTTTGAGCACAGACACAGAGAGAGAGAGAGAGAGAGAGACAAGCGCGAGCATTCCGCGACCTTGCAACGTCCTTCTCTTGACACTTTGGGGTTTTGGTACACGGGCGAACGGTATCGACGGCGGCCCGACACGGGCCCGACCACTACTGCTCTGGCGCTTTCACAGGGGGCTGCGATTGACCTGGGGAGTCTTTGCCAAAGCGACGTCCGCAGCGGAACATCTTTCGAGTGCCTCCTCCGTGTCCAGGGTGCCACGCTGCCACCGAAAAACACACACACACTCACAGCACAGTACAGCAGCGGACATTCCCTGTGGCCGCTAGCGTGCAGTACGCGAGCTTGGTTGGAAGTGGTCATCCCAAAAATCTTTTGGCAAAAGCAGGAGGAGGAGCGCTCCCTGCCCAAACCCCTACCAAAGAGCCGAAAGACCCTTCTTTGGGGTCGATCATCGGTTTCGGCAACGACCACCACGGACAACCCGTGTAGCACCCACAACCGGTAAGTATCTTATCATCACCCAGCAGGACTTCTACGTGTCCGTGTCCGTGTGTACCAAGCCAAAAGGGCCTCGGTTCAGTTTCATTTCTCGATCCAAGTGGCCGACGATTGATTGCATCAGAGCAGGCAGAGGTGAATTAGTTTTGGTTCGCGTTCAGTCAGACGCACACACACACACACACACACACACAGACCACGTGCTGCTCGAGTGTGATGTCCTCGCCAGGGGGATGATGATTGTGGCAAATTGTAACATTGTGTCGTCGCCGTGCCACACACGTTGGCGCGCAAAATTGAACGAATCTTTTTTAAAGTGCCCTTACAGTCTGTGTGTTTGTGTGTGTGAGAATGTAACGGTACCAATACCATCGCTGTACAGTCTTATAAGCTCGCAGGACCTTCCCAGACTGTTGGTGTAATACGAAGTCCCACGCATTCCGTTGTCTTGTGACCTCTTTCAAGCAGTGGAAGGACAAAGTTGTGTGTGCGTTTGTATATGTGTGTGCGTGTGCTTCTTTCTTGAACATTCCTCAGAACAACCTTTTAATCTTTTCTCTCCTCCTTCTTCATTCGCTAGGAACATTGGTGCTACATTGGGCTACTTCGATCACACACACACCAACGACAGCACCCTTGGGCTGTACGCACCTTTCTGGAAGGATAGCATCGCACGGCTATCCTCTGTCACAGGAAAGGGTTTGCGCCAACCTACCGTCCACCGGGGGACGGCAGAAGCATCTCGTTTGCGCGTCTCTGTACTCAAGAGGCTCACCAGATTGCTGCGCCCCCTTGTTCCGGGATCGCCCTTGGGTTCCGCGGATGATCGTTATGGTGTGGTTGTGTCGTGTGGCGGCGAGTGATCCTCCGCTGATCCGGTCAGTGAGTGTGTGCTGCCGATGGTGCTAAAGTGTTGATTCTTCAAGAGCTAAAGCAGAGAAAAAGGTGTGAAACAGTGGAGTGGTTGGTGGAGGTGCTCGAAAGATAGATACGCGAATAGCCGAAGTAGTGTGTAGTGCGTGTGTGTGTAATATTGTGCACAACAGGAGCGAAAAGTGAGAAAATTGTTTGAAAAAACAAAAATCAGCATAGCAAAATTAAAACATCAACCAATCCTCCGCCGGAACCCTTCGAAAGTGCACTAAGGGAAATTGTCGTTCGTTTTGGTGGTCAAAACGTCGCCATACACACACACACACATACATAAAGCATCGCTTTTCGGCCCCCTCCACTCGCCTCGGAGCATCACATCGTTGTCATACGCTTTTTTTGGCCTTTCTTCGTGCCCGCCATCCCTTACACTAAAATCCTTCGTCCTTGGTGCTGTACACGAGTGTGTGTTGCTGTTACATTGTTCCAGTGCGGTGCCATTAGTGTCGTTTCTTACAAATCTTGTATAATGTCCATAGCCTTATAGTGTTATTATTCATCTTCCGTGTGTGTGTGTGTGTGTCCTGTGCATTCTGCAACGTCATCAAACGAAGTGCATAGGCACTTTGTGCTCACTGACCAGTGTACGACGCCGCTGTTCGCAGTGGAACCGTGTCTGTCATCGACACGCCAAACGCAGCCGGCCCCCGAGTGGCGCCCACTTTGGCGACGACAGCGTCCTGTACCACCAGCGGCCGACTACGACCAGCACAACTCTACCGCAGACTGCTGCGGCACAGCGCGAACACTACGACCCACGAACTCATCGACCCTGACCGGGGGTTTTGCAGTCGAGCAGCTGATCCGGCATCTGTTTGGCGCCGATCAGCCCACCATCATCGTCACCGTGACAGCGATCGTTATTGGACTGCTTATAGAGCTACGGTAAGCGGTGGGACACTTTTTTTCGGGGGGGTGGGGTGGGGGGTGATGTTTTCTTTTTCGGTATCGACGCATGCGCCCGCACACCACATGGTTGGAGCGATCGTTCGCGCGCTCGTCCACAATCATCAGTATGACCTCCAACTGAACTCTCTCTCTTCCAGCCGGGCGGGATCGATTGAATAACTTCACTTTCTTCGTGTTCTGCTATTGACCATTTTGATGATGGGTTGCTTCTTCTCCCCTTTTATGCGTCGTGCAATCTTAACAGATGCCTAATCGATAAACTACTGTGAAGATATTGGAGCAGTTGACAAGCTGGAAGCAATATTGAGTCCATTGGTTACGTTTTAAAGAACGAATGATATGATATAATATACCTCACAGGAAATCAATATGTTTGGTGTAATCGATGTCATTTCTAAAGATTGCGAAACATTAAAATATATTCAACACACAAATTCGGTTGTCAGAGTTCCCTCATGGTAGTGTATTGAGCTATTAGTTCATGAACTCCATATTACAGAATCAACTCGCAAACTAGAATTAGTTCAGGCTAGGAACTATTAGGGATAGGATAATGAATTTCAGAATAAGCTACTATGCTGAAACCCCGTGTGTTGAACATCTCTTTCGAGAGCTATGAACACCTCACATGATTCAGTACAGATTATTGAACAAAATTGTGATTTGCTTCCTAAAAACCAAATCTTGTTTTTCGTTTGGTTGATGAGTTAATTGTTTCATTAAATTCATCTTATCGTTTTACGAAGAAAAGTGATGCATTTTAATTTAGATAAATGCTTATCATTTTAATTTGATATCGATATCGATATCTATCATCGAATACGTGGAATTTGCAAAATTCCTGTAGGTGATTACAGTCTGCGCTCCAGATGCGCGGTTTATGCGTTCCGCGTAAGGCATCCGCGTAAGTTGAATTTGACGTTTTTTCTGCAAAAATATAATTGCTCAATGATTATTTTTTTATCAATAATTTAATGATTAGTTGGTATTTTTGTTTAAATGGAATAGTGTTACACTGTCGACTTTTGTCCTGTACTGTTTCACTGTGTACTAAATTTGACTTTTTTTTTGTATTTTTTGAATGTTTATTGAATTAAATTATACAAGATTTCAAGCAAATTCTTCAACGAATTTGCACAAAACGGATCAATTTTCTGGCAAAAACTATTAAATTCTATATACATTTTTTGTTTTTTTTTTTTTTACGTTCCTCGAATAAGTTATGTAAAATATTTGTAAACTGCTCCATTACAACTCAACAAAACCACCACCTACAGTGAACCCAAAAACAACGATTTTTGACCAAAATTTCACCTCCAACGCACCCATTGTGTAAGGGATACAGTGTGAGCACTGTATTTTTGTGATTTTAACGCGCGCCTTGAAAAGTAATTTGCTCTCGCCGAATTGGAAAATCAAAACAACCACAACCGCCCAGGGATCTGTACGGAAAACAGCTTCTTTTTCAACATCCTGCGATCGCCCTTTCACCAACACAAACAAAAGCCATTTTTCCGTTATTGAAGCGAACACTTCTACTTTGCAACTCCCCCTCTTACCCGGCATTTCCTTACGTTAACACTACTACACAGTAAATGTATTCCCTGTGTGTGGGTGTGTGTTGGTGTGTGTTATTAATGTAAATGCTGTTAAAAATAAGCATCGCCAATCGAATCCAATGGTGGTCCTGCTGTCGGTCACCAGACGCTGACGATCGCGACGATCACGATGCACGCGGGAGAGTTGCTGTGTTCGGCACGGTGTTTACATTGGTGTACGGTGGTTTGCCATTGCCAAATAGACTAACTGAATGCTTACCCCCCTCCCCTCCTTTCACCTAATTCACCAAGTATTGAAATGGTTCACCTGATCTGTTGTCACCTTCCTGTTAGTGTTGGTACGATCATCTTAGCGCACGATCGTAACCATCGTAAACATTGTCCGCAAGGGAGTGGGTGTACTAACTGCTCGCCCATCCTTCATCTCCCCCCCCCCCCCCCCCTATCACCCCCCTGAGAAAGTTAGGATCGCGCACAGGTAGATGATCATGGTCAAATGTCACGATCAGGTGATGATTGACGCTACTGCGGCGAAACACCGCGCGGCATTTGGGGGCCAATGGCCGAGCCCTTCACCTGCAATGCATCCCCCCACACAGCTGATCCCATGTCCACCCACTCGTACACTTTTAATAGCACCTCTTGCCTAGCGGACTGAAGTGAAAACCTCTGCCTGTGTCTGCCCCCAGCCAGTCTGGGAAGGAACGTTTGTGGGGCGCGATAAATTACGCCGCACCCGCAGCCCAGCCCGTTGGAAACATGGCGCCGCCGTGTTGTCGAGGAAGGGTAGGCAAGTCGTCAGCTGATCGGTTGATTGATCCCGGATCAGCCACACACACACACACACACACACACACACACACATCTTCTCACGTGCAGTTTAACGTAAAATGGTTAAACGCTCGTTGCCCAGCGTTGCGGTTGGAAAGCGCTCAAATGCTAAAACTACATCCTCTCGTCTTGCTATAATTAAAAGCGGGATTTTATTTTTAAAAAGTCAATCGATTTAATCAGCCCACGATGGTGCGGCAACGCTTATTATCATCGATTTGCTATCATTATGATCGTGCCCCTCGCCCCCTTCGGTTCTTTACCCTTTTCCCGAATGCAATTGACACACCCCATTCGACACGGGATGGTTTTCGTCGATGCAAAAGCGCACCGTCACATATGGTCATATAAACCCTGTGTCCCTGTCCCTGCCCTGGTGGAGCGACGGACGGGCGCGGAAGTGCATGATGATACACACACGGTACTGGGCGGGAGAAGAAGAAAAAAACACAAGGCGGCAACGCAACAATATATATCTTTTGACGCGCGCGCGTCCTCCGCACTCCAACCTTTCTGCTCCCATGAACGCTGGTGGTGGACGCAAGGAATGTCATTTGAAGGTGACCACGGTACGGTCGGCACGCTCCGGAATATTTTGTGCTGTGTTTTTTGCACCTACCTTCCTGTCTGCACCGTTTTCCAAGCGGTACGTTCAAATGGACTGGTGCATTAACTGCAGCACTTGGGAGGCCTTTCGCTTACCTCATTTTTCAGTGACAAAATGTATCCATTTTCTATATAAAAATATTACAAAAATGTTTCATGTTTGTATTCATGAGAAACGTTCCAAAATGGCTGTATTGCTTTAAAAAAAACCTTTCTATTGTTAAACTAACAACAACAACAACAACAACACAAACTCTTCAATACGCTGGAGTTACTTTTGTACGCGATTGAGGCGTCGCTTCAGACGTATTGAGCCTATTGAGCTTCAATTTGGCAAATCTCCGGCTGCCCTTGACCATCGTGCCTGTGCCGAAAATGTTAAATTTCATAAATTGATAAATTAGTTCCAAATTGAGAGAGGGTGGTGCGCGGTAAAGGTGGAGAGCAGCAGCATTGGAACCTCGCACGAACACCAGGCGTCTCCATGTCGCCTTTGCTTCGACGACAATTTTAACCTTCAGTCGATCCGGTCGCGTTTAAAACCTTCTCTAATTGATGTTTTACTAGGTGTTTGACAATTTTTCAATATTAAATACATTACTTAATGTAATCAAACCTTTGAATTCAAGTAAATCTGTCCGATTCAACCTATTTAACCATATTTTATTGGTTTGAAATAGAACTCTTTGTCTGCCGTTATTCCGTAGGATTAAAAGACGCATTTGTGCAAAAAAATCCATTTTCCTAGAACGCGTTATTATTACATGCATGGTCCTTTCACACCAGATCGACTGTGAAGGTTAGTGTGATAACAATCTGCTGCCGATGCAATGTGAATCATTTCACTGGCGCTTTGCAATCTCTGTCGCTTTCAAAACAGCTTGACAGAGACCGTTAAACAAATGATCTTTAAACACTTTAAAATGATTTTGGTGTTTTTGTTTTTGTTTTACTTTTTCTTATTATTTTTCCTTTCGCAAACCTCTCTCTCTCTCTCTCTTCCTTCTTGAACATTGAGTTCTGGCAATTAATCCACGGGCGGCGCTTGGTGTACAACTTTACAGCTTGGTTCCGCACACACTCATCGATCGCTCCTCCATCAGCTGTGTGTTATCTGCCGTACCGTCTCTTAGTATGTTGGTAAACATTGTGCTAACGAATCTCCCGCACCAGACACCACACACAACAGCACGGAAAGCCGCGTGAATCCGCCTGCATCCTCCGATAACGCCAAGACGGTGCTGCTCTCTCTCTCTCTCTGTTATTGTTTACAACATTTGGTTTTGTGCGACTGATAGGCGCGTGCGGACTGGACCGGATCGCTTCAGTGCAACGGTTCTCGGTCTTCGTTCGATGTGTGTGTCTGTGTGTGTGTTCCCGTTGATTAGGAAGTAGGGACAGTGTGTATGGGAGAGAGAAAGGGAGAAGGAGAGAATGCAACGGTGATGCACAGTGTAATTGATGCAATCGGTATCGGTAGCGCCCGGGCAAAGAGCAAAGCTCTGGTGGTGGTGGTGGCGGTGGTGCTGGAGGAATAGTTGTAGCTTCTTTTGCAGCTTGGTACGATTTACGATTAGCGGTATGCACGTGGATGATGCATGCACCGCTCATGAGCAGCTTGTTAATTATGGGATAGTTTATACCTCTAATCAAGCAAATGGTTTTACACACCCAAAACTACCTGATGCTTGTTAGTGGACTGAGTTTTAAAGATCAAGTGGGATGATATGTTTCCTATTCCAATTTTTTGTAGCAGATTATTCAGCATTTCCTTCTGCGATGGTCAAATGGCATGTCACAACAACGTGTGGCATCCGTTTTGCATCGCACCATGGGGAGTTAGTGTGAATTAGTCTGGCCTAGATGGTGCTATTATCACCAGTATGGCGTACACACTACTTTGAAATGAAAAAAGTCGTCTGTGAGGCGCCTTTAGCCCTTGTCTATTGCTAAGATCAGTTATTTATTCTATAAAGTTCATCCCTTTAGATGATTCAAAGCAGCAGCAAAGCAACATAGTAATGGAGTGGAAGTAGCGTTGGAAAGTATGGAAAAAGTGTATCCTTCAGTAGTTTTGTCAAGGTTCTCTGAGCGTAGAAGATCATAATTCTTAAATTCATCGTTACCTTTCTGGGTCCTGTACCTTATTAGAAAGTTATATTTCTCTATCTATTTTCTATCTCTATCTCTCTCCTCTCTCTCCCCTCTCTCTCTCTCTCTCTCTCTCTCTCTCTCTCTCTTTCTCTCACTCTGTAAAGATCACTTTCTAAGCTTTATGCGTTCATTCTGGTTGGTTATAATTTACCATTTTTAAGGTTCTCTCTCTGTCTCTCCCTTATCTGTATTCTCTATATTTAAAGATCAGTTCCCAATCAGTACCTATAGCTTTCCTATTATACTGTACTAGCTTGTAGATAGCATCCTGTAATTGAAATGGAATATCTCTCTCGACATAGTGTTTATAATCGCTGCCAGCTTACATTTTTGTTTATAAACATCGATCTCCTATTATTCTTCGTCGCTATTGTTGTAATTCGAATGCCTCAGAGCACTCCCAGATTACTCTTACAGGGTTTCCCCTCGAATTATTGGTCAGTTCCCATAATTTTTTGGGCTCATCTCACAATTTATTTATCGTATCTTATAGATTATTGGTTCGTTCCCATAATTTATTTCTATTGTCCGATTGGATATCAATAAAATTGAACCAAAAAAATCTGGGAAACGGCCAAAAAATCATGGGAACGCAACAACAAAATTTGGGAACCATCCAAAACTTGATGGGAACCAATTATTAAATCGTGGGAAACCCTGTTTCCACAGTCCAGTGCATTGGACGGGGCTTGAACCTCGTTTGCCTCCTGCGAGACGCCAAAACGTGTATCTATTTGGCCATTGACAAGGTTCCAGAGAGCATCCTTACTGGTGTTGGGAAACAAGAATCGTAAAAGGAATACTATGTGGGAATCGAATCTCCCAGGAACTTTCCCAAACTCGATCGAATTCGGGAACGATCGTAGTCATTGTAAAATGACATAAAATTGTGGTTCCCTTAGATGTTTTTCGAACATTTTGCTATATTCTACGCAACACTGAGCAGGATACTCATGAAATAAATTAAAGCAACAGCAGTATCTAAGCATCTTTTCCTCTTCGATCGTGGCTGTCCGAATCCCAATTTGGAGCAACGATTAGCACCTTTATAGTTTCTCAATGGGATTCCATTTCCAAATCTCATTGGGATCCATTCGTTATTGGTATCCCAATGAAATAATCCCTTCGAATTGCAATCAAATCCCAATGGCAATGGAATCTTTCGGGGATTCAATTCCTTCCATCGGGATGCGATACGAACTTTTGAATTGAATCTTCGAATTCTTCCCGAATCCCGAAACTCCCAACACTAATTCTTACCTTTCCCTAATGCTTCTACTCAAAGTTTGTCCAACACAAACTGACTCAAGCTACTAGTGATTCTTACCGTTTAATATTACATCTCCTTAACTAACTACCAAAATACTTCCAATGCTCTAGCTCTACCTTACTGTCTCCCATGATGAGGTTAGACACACCAAACCCGTGGCCTGCCCGCTGTCTGACAGTGGAGGCATAGTTTTGTGTCTACGGGCGAACTCAATTACCAAGTTAATCATGTTACATCCCATACTTTATGCCTTCATATTCAATAAGGCATATTCGGACCGTTCGGAACGCTAACACAATGCATCATTGAAACTCGTCTATAATTAAATTGTAACAACACCACGCACACACGATTTTCAAACATTCTATTAGAGTTGTTGCTCTCCCTCTGTTTTTCTCCTCGTCTCTCTTTCTCTCTCTCTCTCTCGATTGAAATTACTATTATCGTTTGAATCTGACACCGACAGACACCACGTTGCTAGCGTGTCCGTCCCACCGTGAGTGTGTGCCGTTTGAAATCGGTATCATCTAATCATCACACCATAAACACAAACACACACGCTCGCCCCACTCGACATTGACATTCGTCTTTATTTTTGGGATTACAACAACGATGACCACGGCAACATTGCTGCTGCTGCTGCTACTTTGGTCATTGATGGTCCCAAAACCATCCTTCCCGTGTCGTGTGTTGTACACCGTTCGCGGAATCAATGGCACCAATGCTTGCTGCGACTGTTTTTTATTTGTGTCTTTCGATTCGACCGCACTCACTTTCCTACCTTTTTTTGCAAACACAACGGCCGCCACCACAGCATGCTGCGTGACATCTCCCCTCTCGAAAGAGTCATGTTTGGTTTCGCATTCGCACATTTCGATGGTGTGGTGGTGGTCCCTTGCGTCTTTCTCTCATGTCGCCCCGTTCGCGTGGTGCGAAGCTAAGAATAGGAGAGAAATAGTATCGCGTTCGAAAGCATTTTCGGTCTCAACCGGATTTTCTAACCCCCTTACCCCCCCCCCCCCCCCTTAGGGCGGTGATCGTTTTTTCACGATGTTATATCCTTGTTTTCTTACTCTCCTTCCACTCACTACTTACCTCTGGTCGGTTTGTTAGTTCGGTGGTACCACGCGCGCGCCACCATCTTGTCCTTCAAAGTAACACTTTCCCTGTGTGGCGTGACGCGACCGTGTCTGGTGTCGGTCGGAGAAGAAGGAGTCAGCTGGCGTTTGCTCAGTTTACGCAACCTCTCACGTACACCAACAACAACAGCACTAACACCATCACCATAGCCGTCCAATATAGTGTGCCTGTGTTTCTGTGCGTGCGTGTGCGTGTGTCGGAATATAGTTTTAATTATCCTTTCGATTTATTCCTTTCCAGATTACATGAAGCTTGGTCACTCTACGCCTGGGGGTGGATCATTTTGATCAGGTTTTTATTGCTTCCTTTTTGTCCCTCCTTTTTCTCCGTTTCTTTGTTTTGTTGTTGTGGCTTTTTTTGTGTAAAAAAAATATTCTTCTGTTTGTTTTGTTTATTTTCTCTTGTTCGCCTTTTTATTGCTGTTGTCTACTTTCTTTTGTTGTCGCTTTATTTATCTGTTTTTTTTAATTTTCTGTGAATTGTTTACATCGCTTTCTGTATTCATTGATGAGTTTACTTATTGTTAAATTTACGTATTGTTTTTGTATACTTTCACGCAAAACAAAGATTAAACAATGTAAATATTGCTTTTTAAAAATACTTTTTATGCTTTCCAAGCAACGAGACAAACAAAACATTCAATTCACCGGTTTCTTTTTAAATAAACATTATACCGGAAGCTTTTTCGCTTTCCTAATACACCTCTAGTCTGCTGATCGAGCCTATCACTACTATAAACATTCGCCCTCATTTGACCGCCCCCTCCCCCCATCGATCGTCTTCGCCGTTGCTTCGCATGTCCCATTTGTGCAAGGAAAAAGGACGCGCGTGTACGTTACGCGGCGCCACACAACAAGTATTTATAGAAAGAATCCGTAACCGAAAGCATCGTGTACGGTAAAATAGCCGCGACTGATGACCACGTTCGAAAGCCGTGGCTTTTTAATCGAATTTTTTGGTCTCGCTCTTAGGGGTTTGGTTTTTAAAGTGCACTGAAGGTGATAACGGTGTCTTGAATCCTCAAAAAAAAGTGCAATACAACTAGCTCTTTGTTGCAATGGATCACCTAAAAAGGGAGACAAAAGAGCTCGATCGCATCGAAAGTGCATATAAAGAGAGAGAGAGAGAGATGCGTCAATTCGATACCGATCCAAAACGGGGAAACATTTCCCCCCCCCCCCCCTTGGGGATCGCGAAATCGAGCGCAATTTAATTCATCAACCTCGTGATATTCACCACTTGCCCGCCAGCCCATCAGCCCCACATGATGGAGGCCGAAACATATGGGAAGGCAGCGGACAAACATGCGTCACTGGCGCAGAGACAGGGCCAGAAGGAGACCATTCGTCCGTTTTGGTGCCATAAATAAATTTAATTGAATGTAGAAAAGGCAAATAAAAAAAACGTATGTGTGTGGCGCTGGTGCGTTCAACCGTCGGCGGATGCGCCGATGAAAATATTGCGCAAAAGTGCTTTCTTCTTTTACCCCCCCCCCCCCACCCTCTCTCTCTTACAAAAATATTTTGAGAGGTTTCGATCAAAGAAAGGAAGATGGCAAGAAGCATCCCATTTTGGCAAATATACGGATGTTTTGCCCGATTTACCATCAATTTGTGTTCATGCAATCCCAGAGTCCAATCGATGATCGTCCAATCCCTCGTCTGGCCGGACACTTGAGTGCCAAATTGCCCCGAAATTTCGCCAAGAAGTGGATGAAAAATACCCGTACATACGTTTTCCCCAGTAATTGCAACACCACACTACGCCTCATTGCTTATCGCTATCGCGTTCGAGTTCCATCGGCTAAAAATAGCAGTTTTTAACCTTTCATTAAGGCATCTGGTGTATTTCCATTCCATTTTGTGTGGCTAACAGCTTCATCCTTTTGGGCAGTACAGATGCCTGGAACATTTATTCTTGGACCTACCTTACCCGGAACAGTGTAGTACCTAGTTAATTTGCTCCCGATTGCCCCGATTCAGTACTCATATGGTTTCCCTCCACGTCTCGATCTGCTCTTCTTCCTCGAACACAGAAACTGCCTTGCTTCCATGACCACACCGGGCGATCCGTCTGCGACTGGACCTGACAGACCGTGCGGGATCACCGCACTGCTCCCGATCGGTATGTCTTGCCGGAGCCGTGCCGAAGCCTTCGCCCGGAGCTTGCAGTCACGCCTACGGAATCTTGGCTCCCAGGTAAGGGCTGCATTAGTGTTGGGTTGCATTCATCCGTATGAATCTTGGTTGCGAGGAGTGAATCTCGAATCGAATCTTCAAAGATTAATGAATCATCTCCAAGGATTCATGCATATCGAAAGACTCATGAATCTCCAAGCCTTGCATTAATCTAGCAAAACAAACTATCCGGTACTTGCCGAACAAGTCTCGAAAGTCTGCATAGGATGGTGCACATGACCACGTAGGTTGTTAAGCCAAGAAGAAGAATAATAAGAAGCTCAAGCTCTATGTATCTTTAGAGATGTATGAATCGCTTGAGATCCAACCAAGATTCAGATTCATCAGATTCATTTCAAAGATTCATTCAGATTCTTGAATCTGAATCTGACTTACCCAACACTAGACTGCATCATTAGCTCCCGCATCCCCCTCCCCTTTCTCCCCTGTTTCCGTACTTCTTGCTTGCCAACTTGGTCCGATTCTTAACTCCAACACACACCATTATAAACAGCTTCAAAAACACATCACTACCAAGGTGCTTAGATATACTACAGGTATCGATCCTTAGCTCTAATTTTGGTAACCATGTTAGATAGAGATTTCCGTGCAGATTGGCAGATAGGTAAGAGTTGCTAAGGACTTTGTATGAGTTGCTAAGTAACTTTGGACTCCCTACCTGTCAAAGTACACTGGACGGACCGACCTGTAGTAAATTATGAACCTTGATCACTAACACCGTTTCCAAGCAGTTTTCATGGCACACTAACACCAACCGAACCCTTCCTGTTGTAGCTCTTTGCTTCCTTTGAGTGTTTACAGTGCTTCGAGTGACATTTTCTAAAGTTTTCCCCCTTCTTTTTCTTCCAGGGCAGCACCGGTGATGACGACGATGAGGACGAGAGCCAACTTACGGCAGCGGACGATCGGCACACGGAAAACACCTGGCTGTCGGCGGCAAACACCACCGACCAGACGGGCGTAACGAGCCTGCAGCCGCTCCGCTCCCTGGTCGTGCCGAACAGTGCCGAGGCCGATTCCTGCTTCGACTTTGGCCTGGAGGTGGAAAGCCCTAGCTCGCCGGTCGAAGAATGCGAGTACACACGTTTAATCGAAACGGCAACGGCCACACCGACGGGATTGCCCTTGACCACCGCACCAGACGCTAAAGACCCCACGACCGTAGTGCAGCAGCAGCAGCAGCAGCAGCAGCAGCCGCAGGCACCCGAATCGGGCTACGTTTGTTCCTCTCCCTGCTCCACGCCCCAGGGTTCGGCGGCCAGCAGCCACAGCAGCTCGTCCGACTGTCAGTTCTACGATCCGGACAGCTCCGATCCGGAGCAGCGATCGGTCAATAGCGGCTGCGAGTACTACGACTGCACGATACCGGCAGCGCCGGCTAGCGCATTGCGCACGATCGTGCAGCACCAAACCGTCGAAAGTGCCACCGTGGCCAGCGCTACCTCACCGATCAACCCGTTCACCGCACTGCTTCACTCTAGTCAACCGGCCAACGGACACGCGGTGCCGGTCGGGGGGTATATCGCTGCCACCGCCGCCGACAGTGACAGCTGCTCCGAATCGTTGCCACCGTCCCAGTCGACCGAATCGAACCACTCGACGTTTACGGGCATGAGCTCCAACTCGAACAGCACGCTGCAGGACGTGACGATGGAACCGCTGGAGGAGGAGGAGGGCGTGCACACGACTCCGGGGACGGACGTGCCGGACAGCCGAACAGCCGTGCTGGGCAACGGGCATGCGATTATGCCGCGCGGCACCGTCGTGATCAATGCGGACACGGAGCTGGAGCGGCTAAGAAGCCACGGCATACAGTACGAGGAGGACATTGAGCCACAGGACGGGTCGCACAGCACCGGTTGCCAGAGTGCCGCCACCATCGAGCTGGCGGAGGTGGAGAAAATACTCAAAGATTGTACGACGATCGTGAGCAATGATCACGAACAGCAGCTGCAACAGGAACGGAACGATCGCGCCTCGAGCCGCTTCAACGACAGCAACGAGTACGACGAGGAGGACGACCGGAAGCACGGTGGGGGCCGCCGGGCGACCATGTCATCGGGCGATGAGGACGAGGAGGAAAGCAAACCGCAACGCATCCGGCGCTGTTCGTCGCTCAAAACGGGTAAGACGCCACCGGGCACACCGGGCCGGAAGAAGATCGTCCGCTTTGCGGACGTGCTCGGGCTCGATCTGACCGACGTGCGGACGTTCATGGACGAGGTGCCGAAGGTGCCCCAGTCCGCGTACGAGGATCTTACCATCGTCACGGCCGCGGAGCAACCGATGCCGGAAATCATTAGCCTCGGGCCGAAGGCGGACCGCGTGCTGGTGCCGCTGTTTCAGCAGCCGGGCGCACTGCCCTGCTTTCTCGACCGGGTGCGCGAGAAGCAGGTGAATCTGGAGAATGCGGCCGTCACCGATCCGATCACGCTCACCATCACCGGCACGGTGCGCGTGCGCAATCTCGACTTCCACAAGTCGGTGTACGTGCGGTACACGCTGGACAACTGGCGCAGCTACGCCGACCTGCAGGCGGTGTACGCGGAGAACTCGTGCGACGGCTTCTCGGACAAGTTTAGCTTCACGCTGCACGGCAACTCGGTGCAGGTCGGGCAGCGGATCGAGATGGCGATCCGGTTCCACTGCCGGGGGGAGCAGTTCTGGGACAACAACTACGACACCAACTACGTCTTCCAGTGCCTGCCGATCACGCAGCCGACGCCGATGATCGCGAGCCGGCTGCCGCTCGTAGGCAGCACACCGTCCGCCGCCCTCAGCTCCGAACCGGCCTGGTGTAGCAATTTCTACTAAGCCGAAAAAGAGAGAGAGAGAGAGAGAGAAAACAGTGCTACGGTGCAAAATTGAAATTGAAGGACAAAAAACGGAAGGAACATCTTTGTGCAAACGGATCGGCTACCGATCGGGCTCGTCGGGTCGTAGTATTATAGAGCAAAGAAGCAAATAGCAGAGAGGAGTTAAAAAAAAAACAGAAAAACAAATAATTCGAATTTTTATCACATCGATCGAGCGAGGACACAATCCCCCCTCCCTTCCGACCGAAAATTAATATACTCACCGACAGAGACACACTCTTAGCAACAAAGTACCAAAGTTAGGAAGAAAAAAGAAAGCAAATACGACACAAAAACAGACACAACAAAATAGTGTGCTTAGGGTAGGAACAAAAAAATGAAAGCAAAAATAAAATGAAAGTAAGTAAAAAAATGTAGAGAAAAAGCACGAAAGTAAACCTCACCTCAACCACTGAACTCGAAGTTTTTGGTAAAGTATTGAGCTCGAAGGAATACAAATTTTCCTCAAACAATCAAACACACACAAAAACACGTGCGTAGCCGAAGGCAATCCCCCTATTAAAGAAAGCTTTAGTAGTGTTAAACTCAGTTCCCTGGTGAGATAAATCTTAGTGAAAAAGGAAAAAAATAAAAGCTAAATCGAACAAAAAACGGATATCGAGAGAGAGCGAGAGAGCGAGAGGGAGAGAAAGAGGAAACAAATAAGAAATGTTACACAAATGTTATGTTTGCGAAAGTTTATGTTTAGTAGTGTAATAGTAGTGGTAGTAGTGGAAGTGCTACTAATTGTATATAAATAACGAAAAAGGGACGAAGAAGCAAAGTGCATAGCGTTGTAAGGTTCACACGATATCTCACCCCGAATTAATTCACACGACCGCCAATCGGACGGGAAGGGAAGGAAGCAGAAGGCGAAAGAAAAACAGGCCATATTGTATGCTGAAACAGGGGGAAAGCAATGGACGGAGGCACTAGCCATGAGTTCTCATAGCTGTGCGTCACTTTATTGACTCTTTCTTACTGGAAATGAACTTAACGAATTGGACTATATAGCACACTTGTGGGACAAATCTAATAGGAATTTCCAAACAGTCTGTCGCAAAAAGGGTACCATAGAGTCCAATTTGCATCATCTGAAGGTAACTTCCCATAAGAAAGAGTCCCACAACTATGAGAAAACCCTCGATAATCCCTGTAATACATAATAAATAATAGTGTCTTAAAATATAAAAACAAAGCAGAACACTGTAAACAAACCACCCTCCCATTTTCCCCTGTAATCCCGTAAAGGAAATCCCATTCTACACTAACCCGCGTGTTTAGTAATTGTAATATCATCCCAAAGGTTTTTTTGTTTTAGTAATTTGTAGGACGTTAGCAATAGCTGTGAGCAGGTGCGTAATATGCCGGTGTAATTAGTGTGCGCTGATTAGTGTGGTGTGGTGTGGCACTACTGTGGTGGAGAAAGCCCATCGTGATCGCATCAGCCCATCCATCGTAGCAATCCATGACACGTGGGCAATCCCTCACCTGGGAAAACGGGCGGGAGTAGACACCTTGGTTGATGTAATGTTTGTAAAAAAAAAGATAGAGAGAGAGAGAGAGGAGAGAACGAGTGGCCAGTTATACTCAGTTAAGAGGTTGAAATAAAGTGCGCATTATTTAAAATACCAAACAACGAACGGAAGGTTTTCTTCACTCGACTAAATCACATTCTACGGCTCACGTTTATTTAGCTTAGTGCTGGCTACACTCCTGCCGGCTAATGCGCTAACTTCACTTCCTTCGTCTGATCGTGCTCCTTTCCTTGCCCGCGATCATCATCGTCCTCGATCGCCTCCACATCGACCCTCCGTATCGAGTGTTGCTTCTTTCGCTTGTGGCGTAGCTTTGGATTTTTCACCGCCTCGTACCCCTCCGCCTGCGGCTCCTTAAACTGTTCCCACGGATGTTCGCGCACAATGCCGAGCGCTTGGTCGAGCGCCAACCCCTGCAGTCCCATATGTTCGCGCCACGCATCCAGCTGCATCCGGTACCGGTTGTACTCCTGCTTAAACTCATCCCTTCCCCTTTTGCGCGGTTTCGCATCGTACTCGCGGTCCCGCTTTTCGCACACCCGGCCAAACTCCTCCAGATGGCGCAGAAATGGTTCGTTCGGTTTTAGCCGCTCGCGCTTCACGATCTGCAGGATTTCCGTCACGTAGCGAAAGTTCTGCTTCGCGCAACCCTGCCGCAACATGGCGCCGAGGATTTGTATGTTCATGCGCACGTCCGCCTCGTGCATCATTTTCAGAAGTGAGCGAGCTTCCTCCTGCGTTTGGCAGCCGAGCGCCAGCACACCGTACGTGACGATGTCCGGTTCCAGGTTGGCCGCCTCGATCATGTACAGCACGTCCTGGGGGTGGAATGCACAAGCGTAAATTAATATTCAGTTCAATTAAAATAAACAAAACGGTCCGTACCTTTGCACCCTCATAGTCGAACCGCATCGATCGCTTTTTTATCAGTATGTTAAAGAAATCGATATCGCACCGCAGCTTGAGCTGCTTGATCGTACCGAGCAGCTGCTTTTCGGCGGCATACGTCGAAGGAATCACGTCCAGCAGCTCGGTAATGGTGCGTATGTCCGGCTCGGCCCCGCACCGCCGCATTTCAGCGAACACGTTCGACGAGCCACCGAGCAGCAACAAACGGTCCTCCGGTTTTCGCACTTCGCCCAACCTTACCAAGCTGCCGAGATGGGGCTGGGGGGATAGCAGATCCGGAACACCTTCGTGATTGAGGCGCTCGGTAAGCTCTCGATTTGTGACGATTGTAGCGAGCGTTTGCTGCTGTTCCGCGTTGTCCTCTTCCGACCGCTCTATTGCTTCAACCGACGGTTCCTCAATCGCTGGCACCTGTTTCCCGGCATTACCTCCAATGCTTTCCGCGAGAATTTGCTCAATCACTTGCTGCGTCGTCTCCAGATCGCCCAGCTGACAGTCGCGCACACAGCGAAGCAACAGATTGAACGAGTACCGATCCGGGCTGATTCGCAACCGGTGCATCCGGTGCCACACGAGCAGCGCATGCCGGAACCCATACTCTCGCTCGCTAATGCACGCCTGCAGCAGAAAGTTGAACGTATCCGTGCCAATGCTCAACCGACGCGCCACCATCTCATCCACCAGCTGAAACGCCGTCTTCAGCTCGCCGCACCGTCCGTACGCTTTGATCATCGCATTGTAGTTCGATTCGTTCGGCTCGTACCCCTTCTCCAGCATGATCTCGCGCAGCTGGTTCGCCCGCTTCAGCCCATCGCCCAGAAACGGTGACACCGCACACGCATTAAACAGCGACGTGTACGTGCCGCCCGTTACCTTCAGGTCGTGCTGTTTCATTTTGTTGTACAGCTGAAACGCTTTCTTGCTGTAGCCTACCCGGGCACACCCACCAATCAGCAGGTTGAAGTGGTAGTTGACGGGCTTTACCCGGTCCTGCTTCATGCGCACCTCGACCACATCCAGCGCCTCCCGGATGCGGTTGTTCTTCAGGTGGTCCTTGATCAGGTCGGCATACTGCCGCACGGACAGCTTCTGTCCCGGGGCGGGTATGTTTTGCAGAAAGTCTTCCTCCTTTAGGTCACCCTCGTCGGGTGTTTCTGGTTCCTCTACTTGGGGCGACAGTGTGCCAAACTGGTCCGGACTATGGGCAGCCTCTAGGTGGGAAAATTCATCCTTTTGGTGAGGTTTGGGGGCGCAGTCGATTGGTGCGATGTGAAATCCACGGCTTGTTGTCGCCAAAAACGACTGCTGGAGTAGTCGCGTGCGGAACTGACTGACGCACTGTCTCCGTAGCGTGTTCAGTATGATGGAGGACATGTTTAATTATCACTAAAATACACTTTTTCACATTCTTTTCCACTGAGGCTGGACCGTGCCGCACATTGCCGAGCGCATGTGTTTATGTTTACATCCAACATGACGTTTCGCAATTGCGTTGCCGGCTCAAGTTGACAGCTGACTACTAAAGGTACGTTTACACGGTGGCAAGTTGGATGGTCGTTTTTTTTTAATTTTAGTTTTTATTTGTTTTTCCTCATTATTTGAAATTTAATTTCACACAAAAACGGTATCTTTCCTTAGCAAGTTTTCTCCGATTATTATGACTCCAATTCTATGAATATACTCATATTTTATTTAGTTTCCTTCTCCACCTCCCTCTCCTCCTTCTCAAAACACTTATCACACAATCAGCTGTCACTATTTTGCAAACAAAGTCACACTGGGTTGCAAAAATTACATCAACAAATCTTACTGTATCGAAAATGTTTCCACTTATCGCTCTGTGAACAGTGTGTATTGGTGCCGTTCGTCGCTCGCAAATGTTCCAACATATTTGGCCAGTGTTGAACATTACCACGCGACGATGTTTCCACTCATCACGCGCCCTCAAAAGTGTCCCCCGGAAACGGTCCCTAGCGCGCAGCCTAGCCTACGGTCTCACCGGTAGCATTGCCGGCACCGTCCTGTACGATGGATTGGCCAACGGGTTCGAAAACGTTGCCGGCGCTCAACGGTTCCTTCGCTCGTTCGCCATCGGGCTGAGCATATCGGTGGATTACGCCTGGAGCCTGAAGGGTTTGCAGGAAGGTGATGGGGCGTACGAAGCACTGCTGCCCGAAATTCATCTCCGCTCGGCCAAGAAACTGCTCGCCGGATGCCTCGAAAACGGTGGCCTTTACATCAAAATTGGCCAGGGGGTAGCCGCCGTTAATCACATCATCCCGAAAGAGTACGTTGAGACGCTGCGTCAGCTGGAAGACCGTTGCCTGACCCGCCAGCCGGGCGAAGTGCGTGCCCTATTCGTGCAAGACTTTGGCGCGCCACCGGAGGAGCTATTCGCGAGCTTTCAGTACGAGCCGATCGCAGCCGCCAGTCTGGCACAGGTGTTCCGTGCCGTTACCAGGTCGGGCGAACAGGTCGCGGTCAAGGTGCAGTATGCCGATTTGCGCCGACGGTTCGACGGCGATTTGCGCACGATACTGTTCCTGCAGCGGTTGGTCGCGCTCCTGCACAAGAACTACAATTTCGGCTGGATAGTTGAAGATCTGCAGGGAACGCTGCGCGAGGAGCTTGATTTTGTGCACGAAGCAAAAAACGCAGAGCGCTGCGCACGGGACCTAGCCCGGCTGGACTTTGTGTACGTGCCGAAAGTGCTCTGGAACCACACGAACGAACGCATCCTGACGACGGAATTTATCGACGGCTGTAAAGTGAGCGATCGCAAAGCGATCGCTGCAATGCAGCTCGATCTAGCCGAGATCGATCGGCAGCTGTTTACCGCTTTCGGGCAGCAAATCTTCTCCACCGGCTTTGTGCATGCCGATCCGCACCCGGGCAACGTGTTTGTGCGCAAAGATCCGGCCAATCCGAGGCGAATGCAGCTCGTACTGCTCGATCACGGTCTGTACGAGCAGCTGGCGCCGGGTGTGCGGGAAAATCTTGCCCGCTTTTGGGAAGCGATCGTGCTGCGTGATCACGCTGCGATGCAACGGTTCTCGCAAGCGCTGAACGTGCCGGACTATCGTACCTTTGCGGAGATACTGCTCCAGCGACCGTTGGAATTGAAGGGGCGCGGGTTTTCCACCCGCCTCACCGAGCAGGACCTCGCGTACATGACACGGCAGGCGAAGGACCACTTTGACCGCATCATGGGCACGCTAAGGGCTATGCCGCGGAATTTAATTCTCGTCATTCGGTAAGCAGATTGGATGGTAAATGTTAAAGCGAAATCTTTTATACTAAATACATGTTTCGTATACTTGACAGCAATCTAAACACGATTCGCTCGATCGCACTGGATCATGGCGATCCGATCGATCGGCCCCGAATCATGGCCCGCTGTGCACTGGCCGCACTCGGGCCAGCCCGTCGCACTGTGCGCAACTTTCTGTGGGTCACCTTTCGCAAGCTGCGCTTCGAGTTTCTCCTGTGGTAAGTCGGGGCTCGGCTCTCCCCCCACCCCAGCATCGCTATGCAATTGCAAACTATTTTGTAATGCAATTTTGTTTTTTTTTGTATACATTTTTCCTCGTTTTGTTTGTAGGCGACAATCATTCCATTATTGGATGGTGAGCAATTATCTGAAGCTGCTGACGAGAGTGGGCCGCTCGCCGGACACTTCGCACCTGATGAATATTAATGTTGCAGTGTGAAAACATACACTCTCGTGACGCTGGGCGAGTCAGTAAATGTCGTATCGTTAGAGAGTCATCCGATCCGGCAACTACTCCACCGATCTGATCGGTCGATGGATGGGTTTTCTATTCGATTCCGGTTCAAAGGTACAAAGTGATCAGATGGAAGGAGTTGAGTTGTTTTTTTTATAGCTACAAAAATGTATAAAAATTGACGAAAATATTACAAATAAAGCGAACTTTAAATTATACGCTTGTGCTTGTGCGCTATTTTATGTTTTTTTTAAAGGAAAATCTGTAGAGTTTTTAATCAATTTGAATGCTCTTATCCAGAGCTCGGCAAGAGACTTTGTAAAGGTTTAAGTAAATATTATATTATTTTAACTTATTTGAATCAAATTGTATTTAATAATTTTATTAGATGAAATTCTATAATAATACGAAGCTGTACAAGTCTCGTAAGTATTTTGTTGTAAAAACGAGATTTAAAGGTTCAACATATCAGTCAAAGGTAACGTCAAATGATCCTCAACTTAGTTACTTTCGATGCCCGCGAGCTGAAAGCTGAACCCCTGCTCTAGAAGGATGTCTATTGATTATTTACTAAAAAAAACACAAATCACTCCACCATCATCTGTAACTTTGCGAAGAAATGTTTGTTTTAAATAGCATAAATTTAACCCTTGAGAGGTGGTACCGTGGTACAGTGGTATAACTCGAAGGACTCAAAACATTACCACACACAACACAGTCGTATATAGTCAATCCTTGGCTACGAGGGCATGTTATTGAGTCTTGAAAGCCTGTATATGGCCGCTTAGGGACGTTACGCTAAATAGAAGAAATTATTTAACCCTTACTTCGCTTTCCTTCCCCTGCACTGAGAATGATGCCATTTTTACGATTTACCCTTTTACCGATATATCGATAGATTGCGTTCTCAAGATGTGATAATAACCCCCCACCATAATTAGGCCGGTTTATCGATTAACGCGTCTAGAGCGCCGCCACACTGCCTGCTGCATTCGTGCTAAGCCTTCCGTTCCACGCGGGTGTTAACCTTGAACGCGAACTCAAATCGTGCACACATTGTTTAAGTGTGTTAATCATTTTACAAAATATAACAAAAAACCTCAAGTAAACCCTATTTTACAACCATTCATATTTTTATACTACACGCTTTCACTATCCTGCTGATCGAGCCATACCGAGAGCCGTTCAAAGTGCATTCTCGATATTGTGTTGAGAACACGTGTTAATTACAGACGGCGCATAGCGCAAAGCCCATCAGATCCGAGATTAGGAAGACACAGCAACGGCAAAAACCTGCTCAAACACACCAGTGGTTCTAGCGCCTTTCGCCCTAGAATTAACAGAAATGAAAAGAAAAAAAACACACGATCTCCTATGACCCGTAGTACTGAGAGTGACTAACCCTACTTGCACTTGTAAGCTACTCAACTCCTTAATCTCTCCCTCTCTCTCTGTCTCGTGTGTGCATCTCGTCTGACCTGCTCTTTTGCGCGCACAACCGACCGTTGCACCGATTAGCGTGATTATTAGGTGGCGGCGTACTCCATAAAACACGCCCCCCTCACCAGCGTGGGGCAGCGTGCGAAACTGGACTTCTCTCGCTACTTCCGCAATGTTGGCCCTGTGACCCGAGTCACGTCGGCAGCGAATCAGGAATCAGGAATACCGACCAGGTAGCAATGGGTTCGTACACGCGATCGTTCAGTACCGTCGCGCACGTCCAACGCAACGGATTAGAACGGCAAATCGGAGGGCTTAAGATGTTGCTCGCGGTGCTAGTGTGCGTTCTCGGGAGCTGCATTGCCATCCTGCTGGTGCGTGACTACCGCTCCAAGCAGACGGATGGCTATCGAGCGGCCCTGCGCTACCCGGGCGGAACGATCGTCCCGGTGTTTGGCAGTTTGTTTGAGCTGCTGTTTAAAAATCCCGGTAAGTGAACGTGAAGTCCCCCCTCCGGGTGAGCCTTCCTTACGATCGATTTCCCGTCTTTCCAGTGCAAACGTTCGCGTACGCCCGCGCGAATGCCACCCGCTACGGGGCCTCCTACCGGCAGTGGATCGATGGCAGCGTGATACTGAACGTGACGCGCGTACAGGAGGCGGAAAAGATCCTCTCCAGTACGCAGCACACGCGCAAAAGCATCCTGTACCGGTTTCTGCATCCGCTCATGGGCGACGGGTTGCTGTGCAGCAAGGGCGCCAAGTGGCAGCAGCGACGGCGCATCCTAACGCCTGCCTTCCATTTCAACATTCTGCCCAAGTTTCTGACCATCTTCCAGGAGGAAAGTGAGCAGCTAGTGCGCCGGTTGGACCAGCTCGCCGACGGAGTGCAGGACGTTGTACTGCAGCCGATTGTGACGAGCTTTGCGCTGCACACGATTTGTGGTAAAAAAAACGGGCGATATTTGTGAGATAAAAAATTCCCAATTAATCAGTTGATATCCTTCAAACCGCTACAGAAACGGCGATGGGTGTGAAGCTGGACGCTTACCGTGAGGCTGATGAGTACAAGCAGAAGGTGTACGAGGTGGGCGAAATGTTGGTCCATCGCACGATGTCACCCTGGCTGTACAGTGACAGTGTCTACCGGTTGCTAGGCTACGATGGACCGCTGTCAAAATCACTCAAACCAATACATCACTTCACACGCAGCATCATCCGACAGCGGAGAGAAACCTTCCAGGCGGCCCAGCTGACTGCTGACTGCACCACAGAGGAAAACATGTAAGGAAATATCCCATGACAACACACGATGCCGGTCTGTCGCCTACTAAGACTGTGTGGTTTCTCCCTCCTCCAGATACTTCGGCAGTAAGCAACGGTACGCCATGCTGGACACACTGCTTGCCGCCGAAGCGAAGCAGCAGATCGATGAGGAAGGCATCCGGGAAGAGGTGGACACGTTCATGTTCGAGGGACACGACACAACGGCGGCCGCGATCATGTTCACGCTCATTCTGCTCGCAATCGAACAGGACGTCCAGGAACGTTGCTACGGGGAGCTCCAGGAAGTGTTGGATCGCTCGTCCGGTGACCCCCGCTCGGTCCAGGACTACCAGAACCTGCCGTATCTGGATCGGGTGATCAAGGAATCGCTACGCCTATACCCGCCAGTTGCCTTCATCTCACGAACCACCTCCGGAGAGCTCGTTGTGGGTAAGAATAACTGTTGGGTTGGAAACTGGGTTGGGAATTCCTAATGGACGTAGATCTAGCGTAGGACTTCTTGAATTTTGAACATTCATTTGTTTTTGAAATATGTATGAATCACTAAGGATTCATGAAGCTTCCAAAATATGTGTATCGCTAAGAATTTATAGACCTCAAGAGATCACACCAAAGATTGCATTATTTATCACACGTGTAAATGTGATCATCAGATGGCTGGACGTGTGATCTTCAGGGACCCATCACGGAATGAAATATTGCAGCTTTAGCAATTCTTGAATTATTGTAGAATTGTGAATCTTACTATTTCAGGTTTTAGATTCATTCCCCTTGAATTCCCGTTTGAAAATTCATTAAGCTTCAAGAATCTGAATCGCTAAATAGCTCCCTTTCCTTTATCTCTTCTTCTCACCTTCCCACAGATAGCACAACCTTTCCGCACAACACCATGTCACACATCCACATTTACGATCTGCACCGTGATCCCGTCCAATTTCCCGACCCGGAACGCTTCGATCCGGACCGCTTTCTACCGGAGGTGGCGGAGAAACGTAACCCTTATGCTTACGTTCCCTTCAGTGCTGGACCCAGGAACTGTACTGGCCAGAAGTTCGCTCAGCTGGAGATGAAAACGGTGCTGGTGGCGGTACTGGAACGCTTTCGGCTCAAACCAGTGACGCGCCGGGATGAGATCGTCTTTATGGCCGATCTTGTGCTGCGTGCTAAAACTCCACTGAAGGTGCGATTGGAACGGCGATAGGTTCATGATAGAGGTTCAGGATTGCTATCTTAAGTGGTTATGGAAAAGTGGTGATAATGGGTTATGGATTCTCCCCTTTAACAAAATTACGCCGGCTTAGCGCCGGCTTCCTATTTACATCGAGAGCGCCTGTACTCCATGACCTACCGCTACCAAGTTTACAAACACACGGCGCATTCCATCAGACAACAGCGGTTCTTATCGGTTCTAGAGCAAGACATTTCCCCACAAACAGCACAATCACAAGTCTCACAGTCCCTCACAGTTGTTGGCGGAGGAGGCGAAAGAATGTAATGCGTCTTCGATGGGTTTGCAATTCAGTTACAAACATGGCATCCGATTGGAACGTACTAGTGCAGTCGCCGTTAGTGATTTCTACCCTTTCCATCCTTTTGCTTCTTCTCCTGTGGTTCGTTTGGGATGTGTTCGACAAGCGTGGTCCAACGTACACTGCCTTCCGGCAATTTCCCGGACCACCGGTATGGCCACTGATCGGTACGCTTTATCACACGCGCGGGCTGGATGCGGCCAAAGCGTTCGATGCGTTCCGTCGCTGGACCTCCCAATACGGTGGATCGTACAAGCTGTGGCTTAATCGGTACCTCTTCATACTGAACATAACGCGCTGCACAGAGGCGGAACCCTTTCTAAGTGGATCTCGCAACACGGAAAAGAGCCTGCTGTATCGGTTTATGTATCCGTTCATCGGAATCGGGCTGCTGAACAGTGCCGGTGCAAAGTGGCTCCAGCGCAGGCGCATCCTAACGCCAACCTTTCACTTCAACATCCTGAACGGCTTTCATCGAACGTTCTGTGAGGAGAGCGAAAAGCTTGCGGCCAAAATCGACTCCAAGTGGGATGGGTGTGAGGGGGCAGCTGTTGAGATCGAGTTACAGTCGGCAATGTCCCAGCTAACGCTCAACACTATTTGTGGTGCGTATGGATAGATAGTGCACTGTGTCTCTTTGTGATCTTCCAATCTGATCTGAAGGATCGTTCTCGTTTTCTTTGATCAACCCAAGAAACCTCCATGGGAGTGAAGCTGGACACGCTGGACGGTGCAAAGGAGTATCGGGAAGGCATCTACAGGGTGGGCGAGATGTTGCTGAACCGTGCCGTCCGTCCCTGGCTGTACGTGGACTGGACCTACTGGCTTTTGGGGTACTCGCGGCAACTTCAACGATTGCTGAAACCGCTTCATCTCTTCACCGCTAGCATCATCGCTCAGCGCCGGGACCTTTTCGCCCAGGGAAAACTGAACGATCTTAGCGCATCGCAAGACGAAGATCACTCTCTCTACAGTACCACGCCAGGGGGTAAGAAACGGTACGCCATGCTCGACACATTGCTTACAGCGGAAATGCAAGGCCAGATCGAACCGGACGGTATCCGCGAGGAGGTGGACACATTCACGTTCGAAGGTCACGACACAACCGGCTCAGCGCTCGTCTTCATCCTGCTTACCCTGTCCTGGGAGCCAGAAATTCAAACCCGTCTACACCAAGAGCTCTCTCAACTTGCCACCCAAAACGATCTCACCGATGGACATCTCTCCCCGAACGATTTAAACTCAGCCAAATTCTTCGATCGTGTCATCAAGGAATGTCTTCGGCTGTGGCCACCGGTTGCATTCATCTCACGGAGCGTCACAGAAGAGATCCACCTGCCGGACGGGCGAATCATACCGCAAGGATGCATTGCGAATCTCCACATCTTCGATCTGCATCGTGATCCGGCTCAATTTCCCGACCCGGAGCGGTTCGATCCGGATCGATTTCTGCCGGAATGTGTGTCCCAAAGAAGCCCGTACGCGTACATCCCCTTCAGTGCGGGTCCACGGAACTGCATCGGCCAGAAGTACGCACTGCTGGAGGTGAAAACAGCTGTCGCCTATCTGGTGCTGCGCTATCGCATCCTACCCGCCACGAAGCGCGAGGAAATACGCTTCATCGCGGATCTTGTGCTGCGATCGGCGACGCCACTCAAGGTTCGCTTTGAACGAAGACAGAATGCGTAAGGAATATTGCAGTTCCCCTCATCGAGTTATCTCGTCGCAAAACGTTTGTTTACGTCCTGCTAGAGTGGGCAGTAGTAGTCTTCCACTATCAGCTGTATAACGCCGTGGGTACGAACGATCGTGATTGGCTTGAGCAGAGTTGCTTTGATTATCAGTCGCGTTGACAAACATTGCGTACGGCGTCTAGTAAAGCTACAATTCAATACTTAATTTGAACGAAAAATAAACAATAAAAGTAATCAACCATCAACCACCATTCTCCAACCTTTTGCTCTCTGTGCCAGGTGATACTCACACACTTCCAGGCAGGATCTTCCCCTCTTCCAGAGCTTCTACAGGGTTATCATGGCAAGAGGAGAGTTCGCCGAAATCGCCACTCAGCCTTAATCATAGTTCCCCTCCATTTGGGGTCAGCTTATTCAGTCCAATTTTGCACTCGTCATGCTCGCGTATCAACCGCTCACAACCGAACGCCAAAGTACACCAGGCGATCCACCACTCTGCAGTTCAACTTCACACTCCTCAAGAGATGGACATCCTTACCGTGGTGCTGCTGTTGGTAGCGTTTCTACTCATCCTATACGAGCTGCGTGTTCAACTGTCCACTCACTACCGTGCTGGGAAGAAATTCCCCGGCCCTCGGGCATTGCCACTCCTCGGCAATGCGCACAATCTCCTGTTCAACGACCAACGCCGTACCTTTCAGCTGCCGCGTGGATGGGCTGCCACGTACGGTGACACCTATCGCATACTGGTGCGCGGGATCCTTAATCTCAACGCCATCCAGGCTAAAGACGTCGAACCGCTACTGTCGAGTCCGAAACTGATAGAGAAGGGAATGATATACACCTTGCTGCACCGGTTCCTGGGCATCGGGTTGCTGAACAGTACCGGGTCGAAGTGGCAGCACCGTCGGCGCATTCTGACCCCGGCCTTTCACTTCAACATTCTGCCCAGCTTTCTGCTCACCTTCCAGGAGGAGTGCCGACGGTTGGTGGCGCAGATTGAGCAGTACGCTGATAAAGGTGCACCGGTAGCGTTGCAGCCACTTGCGACCAAGTTTACGCTGAACACTATCTGTGGTAAGACACAAGAGGCATGTGGAGTCCCCTTCTAGTTCGGTCTAGGTATCATTCTTCCCATGCTTTGCTCTAGAAACGGCCATGGGAATTAAGCTCGACTCGATGATGATGGCGAATGAGTATCGCAGCAAAATCGAAGCCATCGGTACGATGCTGCTTCAGCGGCTTATGAATCCGTGGCTGTTTGAGGACTTCACCTACAAGCTTTCGGGGCTGCAGGGCCGGTTCGAGAAGCTGCTCCAACCGGTGCACGCGTTCACCCGTTCGATCATCCAGCAGAGACGCGAGCTTTTCCATCAGAATGTACGCAACATTGGGGATTTTTCGGAGGAAAACATGTACGCCAACTACACGCTAGTGATAAATTGATCTTCAGTAGCTTGGAAAGACATCTCACAGTGCTTCATTTGATTGTAGATATACGAACCTGAAGCAACGGTACGCCATGCTGGACACACTGCTAGCCGCCGAAGCGAAGGAACAGATCGACGAGGACGGCATCCGCGAAGAGGTGGACACGTTTACGTTCGAGGGACACGACACGACGTCCGCGGCCGTCATCTTCACCCTGCTACTGCTTGCCCACAGTCCCGACGTGCAGCAGCGGCTGTACGAAGAGCTGCAAGAGGTCGCACAGTCCCGCACCGACGCGGACGATGAGTTCACCCAGCGCGAGTACAACGAGCTCCGGTACATGGATATGGTGTTGAAGGAGTCGCTCCGGCTGTACCCACCCGTACCCTTCATTTCGCGCAACATCTCCGAGGACACAATGTTCGGTGATCGGCTGGTGCCGAAGGATACACTCTTCAACGTGCACATCTTCGATCTGCACCGCGATCCGGCCGTATTTCCCGACCCGGAACGGTTCGATCCGGATCGCTTTCTGCCGGAATGTGTGGCCGAACGGAGCCCGTACGCGTACGTGCCGTTCAGTGCGGGACCGAGGAACTGTATCGGGCAACGGTTCGCTATACTGGAGCTGAAAACGGTCCTTGCGGCGATACTGATGCATTTTCGCATTCTGCCCGTTACGAAGCGCGAAGAGTTGATCTTCGTAGCGGACCTGATTCTGCGTACGAAGGATCCGATTATGGTTAGATTCGAACGGCGCTAAAACTAGGACACTACAGTAAATAAGAGGGTTAGCCGATCGTCCTTCGATGTAGCGTAATTATATTCCTATCTGTATAGCATTAGATCTTCTACACACTTATCAAATAAAGAAGAAGTAGTCTTCAAGGACAAATCATGTCGTTATGTCTTCTCCCACATCCTGCAGTCAAGTTATGGTTGTAGTTTAATGATGCGATTGAATGCCCTGACCCATCTGTTGCTGCTGCAGTTGTTGCTGTAACGCAACGTTTTGATTACCCACAACGCCTACGACCTGCTGTGGCTGTTGTGGTCCAGCCGCCGTACCTGGTGCTGCCTGTCCCGATGCAACGACTCCCTGCGTTGCTCCGGGTGCACCAGCGACTACACCGCTCGGGGCAGGACCAACCCCAGGTCCAGCTCCTGCCACTCCCTGCCCGGTGGCCGTTGCAGCACCGCCAGCACCACCACCACCACCACCAGCAGCATTCTGATCGACGCCAATCTCCTCCACATTCAGGCGCGTGATAAACCGCAGCCGCATCTGTAGCGCCGGTCGCAGCCGGCGAATGATTGCTTCCAGCTCCGTTTTCATCGTATCGCCCACGAACATGTACTTGATGTGGTACAGCAAATCGCAAATCGGATCCATGTAGCGCAGCGGCTGTGCCGGCTGCGCCTTGTCCACCTGTTCCAGCAGCTCGTACAGCATGAGCGTGATGTCCGCCACTGCGCGGGCCCGCTCGATGCTTAGCCGGTGCAGAAACGGTCCGACCACGTGGCAAAGGTAGATCAGCTGATACTCGGTGTGTACCAGTGGCTTCAACTTTTCCTTGATTGAGCTACAAAAAAAAGGGAGAAGAATAGAAAGAAAGGACCCATTAAAAAACTACGACACGCGTTTGCGCGACAACTGTGCCGCAACGTACTCGGTAATCGTTGCCAGCTGCCCTATTCCAAAGTGGTGGAATATGCTGTGCACGATCGCCAGCACCGTCACGTAGCTCCGGTCGAGCATTGCCTCCTTCACGATCTTAAAGTTAAACATATCGAACGGGCTCTGCCGGTAGGTCCATTCCTTCATCGCCTTCGAGCTGAGCGCTTCCTGCATCCGCTCGTAGATTACGCTCCAGTACGCCTCGGGCAGGGCGGCCATTATCAGCCCGATCGTGTTGGCCCAGTTGTGTATCACGCCGTTCGGCACGACCGGGTAGCCCTTGACCAGCACGTCGATGATGCTGTTGGCGACCACGCTCGGTCCAACCGGCAGCCCGAGCAGCTCGACGCACGTCACGTACAGGGCGTGGGCCGGCGGGTTCGGGAACTCGTTGAACCGCCAGTCGGTGCCTGCAAATATATTCTTCCCATCCATAGCTGTTGCGAGGGGGGAAAAAGGATGTAATGGTTAAGGAAAACGTAGCGTTTGGAGGGGAAAAATTCAAGATTTATAGTGATTTTCTCTATTGAAAAGGATACTGTCTTGCATGCGACGGACAAGATTGATGTAATAGCTCAACTCCGGCACCCAGTTCACGTTGTCCGACTCTTTCGTCATCATGTACGCCTGGTAGGCTTCGGTAAGGGCCCAATTCTCCGGTCGTACGTCTTTCAGCGATCCAACAACCGTGCCAACCTGAAACCACAAACCACCATCAAACGATTAGGCAATTATGATTGGCTTTTTATCCACTATCAACTGCTACCTACCAAACGCTTCTTCAACTGTGGCCGATCGCGCAGCTTACGCTCGTAATAGTGCAGCGTGTTGTACAGGTAGGTAATGGGACGATCGTGAAATTTGTACAGCGACCCCAAATGGTCCAGTATAACGTCAAGCGTTTTGCTCAGCTGCGTCGGCACCTCCAGGTACCGGTGCACAATAATGTCCAGCACAGGCAGGAACCGCAAACACACATTGCCAAAGTACACTGGCAGCGACGGATGCGAGACGGACTCGTCCGGGGCAAACTTTTCCGGGAACTTCTGGTGAAACGCCAGATGCCGCTCGTGCCAGTTGTTCTGCTTCCAGTGTTCCGGCGAGTTGATCGTAATGAACTCCTGCACCCGATTCCGGAACTCGGTCGTTTTCAGCAGCAGCAGCTGTATGATGTAGAAGCTTACCTGCGCCTCGTTGCCATCGAGCGTGCGCAGTATCAGGCACAGCACCAACCGATCGATCGTAATGATGTTGTACTTCCAGATCATGTCGTTGATCGTGTCGACGCACTTGTTCACGTGCGCACCACCGCCCGAGTTGGCCACCTCAAACAGCAGATAGTCACACATCTTGCGCAAATGCGTCGATAGCGCACGCGCTCCGATTCGTTCGAGAATTCTGTTTAAAAAAAAGGACACAAATTGCAAATTGAAAAAAAAAATCCTTGAATAAGAATCAAAATTCGGTCCCACTCACTTGTACGCCACCGGACTGATGCCATCCGTTTCGATGATCATCTTGAACACGAGGCACAGGAACAGCGGCGGATTGACCGTCATGCCGAAGTGCGCAATGATGTCATTTTCGTTCGTCATCGACGCCCAGTTGCGGTACTCTTCGTCGACCGTTTTCTTCAGCAGCTGCTTGCTTTCCTTCGGTATGTTGTGCTGCATGAAGAACTCGTTCAGCACGGGCGGGAAGCAGTACAGCGTGTGCTGGGGCCAGGCGTGCGGCGTATTGACCATAATGTTTTGCAGCAGATCCTTACACCAGGCGCTGGACTGGGGATCGTTCCCCGTGCCGGTAATGTGCATCGAGCGGGCGAGCGTTAGGATGAGCGCACGGTTCAGCTCTTCGCTTTCGCCCGACACAATGTTACCCGGTGGTTTCGGTTCGCTGACGTAGCGGGAAAGCTGCGCCTGTACCTCCACCGAACCGAGCCCGATGATCAGGCGGAGCGCGGTGGATTCAACGCTGAAATTGAAAGCGGGAACAAAATTACGTTTCTCTTTGCTGCTACAGAACTGCGCTGCAAAACTTACCATGAGTGTAGCTGCATCTGATTCGTGTGCGGTACAGAGGCGAGCGAGTGAAGGTGTGTCAGCAGCTGCACGCGATAGTGCGAGTGGATGTGGTGCATCCGGTAGGAGAACATCTCCAGCAGCGTGTACAGTATGCCCCACGCTTGCGATTTAAATACCTGCGGCAGCAGCTGCCCCAGAAAACCCTTTATCCCCAGCGACTCGATCTCGGTGTACACGAGCAGGCGCGAGTACGTTTCCACCAGTGCCGGCGCCATGTTGTTTCCGTTCGGGATGGAGCTTTTGTTCTGCGCCTGCTTGATCATGTGCATCACGATGCTGTGTATGAGCGACATCTTGCTGTGGATCGTGAGGCTGTCCAGGACGCGCATCGACAGCGGTGCCGTCGGCAGCGGCTGACCACCGCCTACCATGTTCGCCTGCGGGTTTTTACTATTGCCCAGTATCGTATCGATCAGCGCCTGCATGGGGCGGGAAAAGTAATCCGTCTGCGTGGAGTACGCATTGCACAGCAGCGCGAACCGATACTCGGACCCCATAAACAGGGTCGGATTGTTGCTCGGCATGGCCAGATGCTGCAGGTACTCAAAGTGTAGCCGCAGCGCAATCGGCACCGGTCGATTGATGTTGTAGTTTTCCGTCTGGGCGCGCTTCATCAAATGAATCCAGATGCAGGTCGGTGCCATCTGGTGGGTGCAGTTGGGATTGTTATTGTCCGGCACTGGCAGCGGTTCCTTCTCCGGGTACAGTATATCGTACAGCTTCAGTATCGGTAGAAAGTTCAGTATCGAGTGCTTCTGTATACTGCCCGATATGTACTGCAGAAACACCCACATCAGATGATCCCGCCCACGGCGCAGATTCCGCACCGCCAGCTTCTCGTGCAGCGTGTTCACAATGTTCTGAAACGTTGCAAACTGAAACAGCACGAAGTAAATCAGCTGCGAGCTCAGGTGCAGCCAAATCCACTGCGTGTGGCTCTGGTCGCCCTCGTGCTCATTCATCCCCGTTCCACCGGCCGCACCCTGACCGCCCTGCGCTGCCTCCTTCTCCGAGCACTCCATCGCGTTCAGCACCAGCCACACGAGCTGCTCCTCCAGGGCGGCACACTTTTGCTTCTGCTGCTTCTGGAAGTTCAGCATCGAGCAGACCATGTCGCGCGAGTACGGCTGCTGCAGCACGAACCGCAGCAGGCGGGCCTGCGGCTGCAACAGCTCCTCGTCGTACGGTAGGTTCCCGCGCAGCGACAGCTTCAGCGTGTCCGGATCGAGCTTCCACGGGATGATGAGATTGTCCGCGTACGACGAATGCTCCACGATCGGCAGCATCGCCGAGTGGCCGATGATCGACAGCATCTGCGCGACCGACACAAACTCCTCGATAAAGTTCGCGGTCAGGTTCGAGACGCGCCAGTGCATGTTTTGGTAGTCCGTCTTCTTGATCTCGTTGATGATGAAGTACGCCGGCAGCAGGCACGCGTTCCGGTTGAAGATGTGCTCGATCAGCTCGACCAGCTCGAGCAGCTGGGGCAGTATGTTAACGCTCACGCTGGCCGGGAACGATAGCGCCTTCTCCTTGCAGCACTTCATGATTTCCCGCACGCCCTTGTAGTCCACGCCACCGATCACCTTCCGGATTAGGCGGAACGCCTCGATCCAGAAGCACGGGTTCTTGTACACCAGCTTTTCCGAGCACATCAGCTGATCGCACAGCAGCTTGGCCGGTATGATGTTCAGCGCCACCATCCGGTTCATCACCTGCAGATAGTTGTGCACCCGGTTCTGGTGGTTGACGCTCGCCACGTACCCCAGATAGTTCCGGATCGCTGCCTCCTTCGACTCGGGCGCCATCGCACCGAACAGCGTGCCGATCTTCTTGTACCCCTCCTCGGTCTTTTTACGCTGCTCCTCCTCATCGAAGTTGGGGACAATGTTTTTATCCTCCTGCAATGTAAATGTGTATGTGTTTGGAGAAGAAACTCTCAGCGCGTCTGCATCGTACACCGGACCGAAGTAAACAGGCGGTGGCGATGAGGCGGCCCTCTTACCACCGCACTTACCACGACTTCCTCGAACAGCTTTACAATCCTTAAATCAGCAGACATTCTGAGGCTGTTTTACAACTTTTACATACTATTTCATACAGAATTGATCAATTTTCACGCACAATTTGTAGCAAAGCGGCACAACGCGCCGCTACCGGACGATGTAAACAAAGCTAGCGGTGGGCGGAGCTAGTGATGGCCAGATGGTTGAGATTGATTCCGGAGCAGAACGAAACTGTTCCAGGAATGGAATGACTCCCATCCAATGAAATGGAACAGACGTTCCGAAAAGTCCGTTTGAATCTTAAATTTGATCTTTCTTTCTTATCTGATATTTGGCCACTAATATCGTATTAATCGATGTCAACCGAAAACACACATTCCTTTAATTTAGATTTAAAAAAAATTAAATGGTCTAAATTGTGCTATTATATGATTCTTAATTCCACAACAATATCTAAAATAAGTAAGTTATTGATATACAAACCCCCTTCAGAACCTCAACCCCCTCTATTAACAAAAAAAAAACAATCAGCTCTAAACCCCACAACAATAACAAACACATTAGCAAACGGATCTTCGAATTCAAATCCCCCAAATCAAAGAGGCAACAAGATAAACCGGGCAAAAAGAATCTACGAAATAGGTCACGTTGTAGGTCAATGCCTTGTGCTTTGACCATCATCACCGCAGTTTCCTCCTTCATGTCTCGTCGTCCATAAAGCGAAAGACAGAGAGAAAGAAAGAAAGAGACAGAGAGAAAGAGAGAAAAAACCCATCATCTGACCATTCTGAAGATAACTCACGGGGCAGTACATTTGCATCGTGTTTGTTAAGCCTTCCATAAATAAACATACGGAACGGTGTTGCTCAATCTAATCACGTTTCGAACAATCCTGTGCACAAAACAGTGCAAAAACCATGTCCGCGGCAAGCGATCATCTTGAGATTGTGCGTTCTTGCGCTTCATCCTGCAAGAACGCAAACACTTGTCGCGCACCGCCGCCGCCTCCGATCTCTGGGCGCTCGTCCACCAGCGCCGCTCGAGACTGCCTAATGAGCGAAGAGCGAGCAAGAGCACTGGATGGCGCCTCGTTCCAGCCAAGATGGCTGGCGGTGAAATTGATGGCCGATCCTGCACGGAGGGGTCAGACACAATGGAGTATGGACCGGTGCCGATTTGCGGAGTGCCATTGGCTATATGATTGTCACAGGTAGTTTTTATGGTCGCAGTTAAAAATGGCTGTTAGACGTAACGTTTCGTCGTGTGTTTCATGCATTTAGTTTTGATAAGTATTAAAAAATGTACGACATTTAGTACACTTTTCTTAATTTATTATATTTTTTTTACATAGAACAATATTATATTTCCTCCATCATGTTTAGAATCGATGGTAAGAAGCAAACTCTTCCCCTTGATGATCGTGATGATCGCAACATATTACATACAGACACGTTGTGCGAGAAAGACGATAAAAGAACGTCATCATATTCACGGCAACATGTATGTCGTCTGTGAGTGTATGTGTGTTTCTTGGTTTAAGAAAAGATCCTCCGACCCCCGGGATACACCAAAACCGACAAAAAACCGAGAAGCCGTTTTGAAAGTGTGTTCGAGAACGTGACGTGAAATGAAGATGATGATCGGATGATGATGATGATGGTGTCCGATGAGGGGGCGCGCTTGGGAAAAGAGACGCATTCGATTGCGATTGCGTCCGAGCTCGTCCCAGCATTAGGATCACGGGCCGCACAAGGGCCTAACTGAGCCGCGGAGAGTGAGGAGAGTTCGAGACATGACGAAAGCAAAGCAGACAGACTAGAGAAGAGACATCCAGACCTCTGGGTGTCTCGAAAGTCAAAGCGACCGTGTTGCGGGCTGAGCAGCAAGAGCAGGAAACCATCAGCTAAAGCTACTCAACATCAGCAGCAAAAAACAGCCCAAAGGTACATCCAAAGTCAGATAAAATGTCCGCTTTTTTAGAAAAGAGCAGGGAGGAGAGAGAGAGAGAGAGGGAGAGAGAGAGAGAGAGAGAGAGAGAGAGAGGGAGAGAGAGAGAGAGAGAGAAAGAAGAGGAAAAAAGCACTATCGAAGGAATGGAATAAATAACCTGTTTTTCTACCTGCCAGTGTTGTTTGTGATATGTGTGTTTGTAGCTGCCGTGATTTTAGTACCGATCCCATACCGAAGCGAACACTTATGCACATACGCGCGCACACACACATACACGTACTTCTATCTATATATTTAGCTTTGGTGAATGATAAGATATATATCAGGAAGAGAAACTAATGTCTATTTGAATAAAAATTAGTTAAAAAGTAATTTTATTAGAAAAATCAGCTTGCAACATCAATGCTAGAACTTGCTGTAATTCTCAATGCAAACACACCTTGGGTGCAATCAACATTTCTCTTGCAACGTTCAGATGCTGTCTCGCACGTAGGGAGAAGGGTGTAGGAAATACAGTCAATACAGCAAACGAGGAACGAGACCAGCATAGTAATGCGTTAGTAAAAGAGCACCATCGACAACCTAAAGGACGGAGAAAGAGAGAGAGAAAGAGTCAGAGAAGGAAATCCCCCTTAATCACAGGTCGCACCTGTGTGCTGGGAAGAAGAATGGTGTTTAGAAGCGAAGAAAAAACAGCACACACACACACGCACACATACAGCAAGAAGTCCTACAGTTCAAAGGGCTTTCCTTCTCTCAGCCTACCTTTCTTGCACCCAACGCACTCGCTCAGAGGAGCACGAAGAAGAACAAAAAAGGGTGTAAACCCTCTCACATGTACACTCCTACAATAAACATTACACAGCAACAACTACAACCACATCGAGAAAAAATCAACCAAGCAAGCGCTCACATGCGCAACGCCACATGCAACAGGTTCACCTCTCGCGCCTCCCCGATGTGCACATACCTGTATTGTTTGTGTGAGGTCTCTGATAAGTTTGGCGATAAGCCTCCGCCTCCTCCTCCTCCCACCTCCCGCCTCTCCAAGCGCAGCGCCCGAACCCGAACCAAACGCGAGCAAAGCGGCGGGAGCGGGTTCGAACGGACCCAGCGCGGCACCGTGCGGTCACTCGTGTTGCCGGAGTCGCCGCAGCTCGTCCGAAGTCATTACGGTGCGGTGTAGCAGTGTGTTTCGAGTTTTGTTTGCGCTTCAAAAGCCTCCCAAAAAACCGCAGCTTAGTTGTTGGTGATCAAAAATGGTGACGGATCGTTCGAACGACGATCGGCATTAGAAAAAAATAGGCAAATAAATGAAGAAAGAAGGTTCGTTAATCGTCCGTTTGGCCCTTTTAGTCGGAGTTGATCATATCGTAGCAGCAGTTTGTTGTGCAGCAGAAAAGTGCTACAGCAAGAACCGTAAAGAGAGAGACAGAGAGAGAGAGAGAGAGACAGTGTGTGTGAGTCCAGCGAGTGAGTTCCTATTGGGGGGAGTGCTACTTGCTGGATGCTGTGGAGTCGCTCGATCTTTCTCACCCTCGGCCCAGCTCGATCCGCCTCATTCGTGTCCGTGTGCTCGGGGCAGTGCAAAGTGGTGTGTTTCTGCTGCTTCTACTGCTGCTGAGTAAGAATCGTGCCCGTTTCTCCTCCTCGCTTACAATTTGGCCGATGGAGAAAGAAAAAGCTCCAATGTGATGTGTTTGTTTGGCAGCATTAAGGTAGTGTTTATAATTTATCATAAACACCAAACACATCACTGTGCGAGCGCACAGTGTGACGAAATCCAAATCCAAGCGAGGTTGGAAAGAGAAAAAGTGAACCAACGAAGCAAAAAAACAAAAAAGCCAAACAAACACACAACAACCACCACGTCAACAAGTCAGTCAAAAAGTCGTCGAAACGCACTTAAAAAGAGTGACAGCAAAATCTCGGCAAACCCAAAACCTGAGCACGGGTTGAATTGAGCAGAGAGAGTGAGGGAGTGAGAGAGCACCACCTCAGAAAACATTAATGGAAGAACAGGAAAGCAAGAGTCTGTGAAGTGTATTAAAGAGAGCTAAAAAGAGAAATAGAGAGAGAGAGAGAGCGTAAGCAGACATATGTGAGAGAATGCTCAAGTGTTGAAGTGCTGAACCGGGGCAGGCAAAGGTGCGTAAGTCCGCTCAGCCAGCGGGGGGGAAATAAGGGACGCAGCATAAGGGAGAAACCCCCGAAAAAGGGACATTGAGGCAGGTTGGAGAGGAGGTGGGTGAGTTGCGGCACGCTGGCGGAAGCACAAAACCTGTGTGCGGGCATGGTTGAGGTTCTGTCTGAGGTGGTTTCACCCGTAGAGCTGCGCGAGTTCGGCGGCGGATGGTAATGTTTCGGAGTCCGGAGTCTAGGAAAGAAAGGGGATCACCCATCCCCACCAGAAGGTTCAGAGGTCAGAGGTCACACGAAAATCTGCGCGGTTGCAGGGTTTTAAGCAGTGCGCGGATGGAACACGGTGTGTGTGTGTGTGTGTGTTTGTGTACGTAAAAGGTGGCCAGAAATATAACGCACCAAACGAGTGCGGGCGACAGTCTCAGATGGACGCACGGCCATCGCCACCGCCGCCAAATCACCCTTCCTTTCAAGAAAGATCGAACTTACCACCCCAACCGCCTTTCGCCCGCCCTCTGCTGCGCGTCGTCGATCGGCAAGTGTGTGCGAGTGAGAGAGAGAGAGAGAGAGACAGCAAAAAAGTGTGGTTGGCAGCAGCAACTTCGTGACCTGTTGTTGTTGTTGCTGTTGTTGGCGACTGCGCATGTGTGCATGTAGGAAACGAAGGAAAGAAACACAAACCCACGAACGAGAGCCGCAAGATATCGTCAGAAAATCTTATGCTCCGTTCATGTTGCGCTGTTTTGCGTGGCCCCGCTAAGAACAAGTGTGTGTGTGTGTGTTGGAATGGGCGTACGTTTGAGCGTGTGTGTGTGCTTGATCACAGTTTGATTTGAGAGTGATTAAATCAGAAAAGCCCAAAAGAGCACGATCAAAGCGCACGATCGGGTGTGTCGAAAAAGAAAAACAACGCAATGTCGCAAGAGTGTGTGTGTGTGTGTCAGAGAGAGAGAGAGAGAGAGAGAGAGAGAGAGAGAGAGAGAGAGAGAAGGCATTGCAGCATAGAATGATCCGGTGCGACTCGAGTTGATTTGCCATTAATCATGCACCCTTACTCCCTCAACCCACCCCCCCCCCCACAACTGTTTGGGTGTGATCTTCCCGCTTTACATGGGCTGCCTCCCTGGTGATCAACGTCACAACGCCTGCGGATGACGTTTACACATTCAACTGCACCGTGCAGGCGATGGAAGAAGAAACAGAGAGAAGAGAGAAGGAAAGAGAGAGAGAGAGAGAGAGAGAGAGAGAGAGCGATCAAAAGAGCAGGAAAAAGTAAAAAAAGGTCCCCTCGAGCGCGCGCGCGTGTGTGTGTGTGTGCGTTAGGGGTTTGCTGAATTAGCAAATAAGCATTGGTGATGCGTGCAAACAACCCCCCCACCCGGGAGGGGGTAGTGAGTGGGCCACCCATACACTTTAGGACACTTTTTTTTTGTTAAATTACTTCTTTTGTTGTTGTTGTTGACGGAGACGCAATTCTATCACTCCCCCCCCCCCCCCCCTCCCACCTCCCAGTTGTTGTTGCCCATTAAAGTTGCGTTGCACAAAAAGGGGGTTGGTTGATCGATCGCGCATCGATGGCGACCACACAAACACACCCACCCAACAAGCACTATTGTGTGTGTGTGTGATGGTTAGTACAATCGTACTAAAAGCCACCCCCATCTCCCTCTCTCTCTCTCGTTTCACCCCTTTTCCAACCCCGTTTTAAACGGTAGTTCAATTCTTCCCAACCCAAACCCTTGCTCGTACTGCAAGTGCACGCATTTTCGCGAGCCAGCACACACACACATACACGCGCGGGATCGCACACACACACACTCCATGTTGGCGTCTTGTCTCTCACACACTCTGGTTTCAGCTTTTTTTTTCTTTTACGTGATCCAAAAGGGGCGCAAATGCGACTACGTAGACAGCAACAGACAGACAGCAGAAGTACGCACTGTGCTGGCCACTGTTGCTTGCTCTAAGCTGTACGTAGTAGTAGATTCCCACCCCTTCGATCGCTCTCTCTCTCTCTCTCTCTCTCTCTCTCTCTCTCTCTCTCTCTGCTATGCGCTTCGCTGTACTAGTGGTAGTAGTAGGCGCTGATTTCCCGTTTGCAAACAGCAGCAAAGACGCACTCCGCCGTCCAACCCCACGAGAGCGCGAGAGATCATGTATGTGTGCGTGAGAGAGAGAGAGAGAGAGAGAGAGAGAGAGCAAGCGAGTGAGAGCGTAATTCCAACACGCAGATTGAGCAGTTTTGTTGAGACGGGGGGAGGCGACACACAGCACCAACAGGCAGCTTTATTCGTTCGCGGGTACGCAGCCAGAGTAGAGCGTCGCCGTGTGTGTCGATCTCGAGATCCGCTCCGGCTCGCCTGTTTTTTTCTTTGCTTTGGACGGCGAAAGAAGGGATTTTTGTTTCGCTTCTTCAGCTTGGTGATCGAGTTTTCGGATTCAGGAACATATTACTTCAATCGAATCCGATCCAGTTTGCGTTGCGTTCAATGGAAAATTGTGTTTGAAAGGTGATTAGCTTTCGAGTGTGTTTGTTGAAAGTTGTGGTGTGCCATTCTGGGCTAATCGCAGTGCTGGTGGCTTGGACGATCAATATTACGTGATATTGTGTATTACACTCGTACGAACAGCTCCCGCGTGATTTTGAGCCGAAAAGTGAAACAATTTCGTTTGCTTGCGTTTGCGTTGCAAGCAAAACATTTTAACTAATCATAGCAAAAATTACAAAGCAAAAAAACACATATTTAAGCATAGTAGGAAGATCCAACGTGTCTTGCCAAGTGCTTCCATAATGAAGTAAATTATTCTCACTCTGTCTCTCTCTCCCCCCATTTGGAATAGCAGATCCCGACCAGCACGACGAGCCGTGTGTGCTGTGCAGTTGCTGGTGATTTAGTTGTGAATCTGTGTGTGTGCAAATGATGATTAAAGAAGAAGAAGAAAAAATAATGTTTTGCAGCCGAATGCGTCTGTGAATGTGTGCATCCAGTGTCTGTGAAGTCGGTGCAGAAATTGAAGTAAAAAAATAATTGAAAACAAGCGGTAACGAAAACAACAACAAAAAAACGGTGCAACAAAACATCAGCCGAAAGGGCGCTGCGAAAACTTGTTCCTGCTAAACCGTTGCGCTGCCAATCCAAGCAGCCACCGTCAACTCCAGCAGTAGCAGCCAAGGCAGCAGCATCCCAGAGCTCGCCAGAGTGCTCCCTCGTTCCCCAACGGGCATCCCGCTGAAAGGCGCGCCAGTGTGAAAGATTCTAACGAAGCAAGCCGTGCGCTCGCTCTCTCGCAGCCCGGCCTCGGTACGGAGCATCCCCCCACAACATACACATATACACACCCAAACACACCAAGGTCCACACACCGGGACCTCAAGTGAAAAACCTGAATTCCCGCACCAAACCAAACGTCTCGGCGCACTGTTGGGTCGGGACGCCTAAAAGAGTTCGGCTTGGTTTGTCTGTATTCTTTCCTCCTTCTTCGGCGTTAGCAAAGTGATCGTGTGAGTGCGTGCGTGCTTTTGTGCTGTGTTGATTTCGCGTGCGTGCGTACAAAATGGCATTCAACGGTGGTGCAGCGGGCAGCGGCAATGGCAGTGCAGCGGCAGCAGCAGCAGCCGCCGCCGTTGCAGCGGTGGCCGCCGACGAGAACGAGTCGACCGGCGCGAACAAGAAGAAGAACCTGATCATACTGGTCGACAAGGATTCGAACGATAAGCTGAACGAGCTGTTCGACAAGGCGCTCAGCAACAAGGTGCCGCTCCAGATACCGTACCGCATGCGCAAGCTGCCCGAATCCTTCTTCATGCCGCCGTCGTCCGGCTCCAAGTCGCCGTCCGTGTCGCACTCGCGGGAAAACTCGGCCGACTCGGCGTTCGGCTCCGGCACGACCATACTCGGCGGGGTGGCGGGCGTGGCGGCGACCGGCCCGAACGGGCTGCCGATCCATCACAGCCGCGCGCACAGCAGTCCCGCCTCGCTCGGCAAAATCCCGGGCGGGATGAGCGGGCTCGGCGGGGGTGCGGTGGCCGCGGCGGCCGCCGCCGCCGCTGCAGCCGCTGCCGCCGGCGGCAATGGTGCCGGTGGCGGTAGTGGCGGTGGTGGTGGAGGTGGTGGTGGTGGGACTGGTGGAACTGGGGCGGCCGGTGCCAGCAAATCGGCCGCCGCACAGGCGGCGGCGGCGGCCGTGGCCGCCCAGAACGATGCGACCAGCCTGGGGGCGGCCGTGCTGCAGCAGGCGGCCCTGTCCAAGGCGGCGATACAGCATCTGCACAGCCGGGGCCGCTCGTACGACGTGTCGAACCTGCACGCGAACTTTGGCGAGCTGCCGCCGGGCTGGGAGCAGGCGAAAACACAGGACGGGCGCATCTACTACATCAAGTAAGTACACGGGCAGTGGCAGGGTGTATGGCTTCCCGCGTGAGATTGTTCTCCAGGTGGGATGGGTGGGCAAACAACGGGGGAGGGGGGGGGGGGACCAGGGGCAGCTACCGACCCGAAGACAGTTGGGTGGCTTCGTTGAAGGTCGCACTCGGTGGTCTTCACTTTGGCAGCGTCAGCTGCAGCAAAACCCACCCTTTGTTCCCAAGGTCTCGCTCTCGTATGCTCTCTTTAATCATGGGATCAAGTTTAGTGGGATCAGTGACAGGAACAAACAGCTTGACACTTCGCCTACCTCAAGAAGTGCAACTAATCCCGCACCCTTCAGCACAAACCATCGATTTCTAACCGCCTTTTACTGCAATGAAAACAACTACCCCAATCGTGGTGTTGCCGTCTTGGAGCACTCAAAAAGCTATAAAAAGATGAGATAAACATCCATAAAGAACTCTGGCTCGACTTGCTGCTAGTTATTAATTTAATATACCTCCCCCTCCCTTGTTTAATGACACACCATAAACTGGTTCGATTCACGTGCAGCACCACCCAGTGTGGGTCCTCGAAACTACGACTCCTCTCTGCCACTCTCGCAAAACTGTCAAGTATCGCAGCTTTGCGCCATCTCCTCTCGCACCAAGTGCGCTGGCCGGGTACTTCGCTTCGAAGGGCGGCACAATTTGGCTCTTTGTTTACAACCCCCGTTCCGCTGTACCGTGTACGATTGCGTCAAGTCACGCCGTCACGCAAAACAGGGCGGCGCAAAAACAAAAGCAGAGGAAAAAGAGCAGACGCTAAAACCGAACGCGCAACCGCACCGGAAAACCCATAATTTGGCACGCTTGGACACATGCACCGATGGGCACATATGTGCACAAGTGTTTTCACACGTCTTGCGACGGGTGCCCTGTGCATCGAACGGAGCAAATCGAACGGAACCTACACACACACACACACACACACACACACACACACACACACACAGACAGCTCTCTGTTTGTTTGTTTGAATCATGTGAAGACTTCGTTTTGGTTGCTCCATTCCGGGCAACAAGCATAATTAAACCATTCACCAAGGCAGAACTAAGGCAGAACCGCCAACGAGCGCGACGACTTGTACCGAGTGGAGATGGGACCAGTTTGAAGGTCAAAAGGGGGTTCTTTTGCCGTGAAACAATAGTTTTTTTTTTTTGGCAAGACACTTTCCCACATTTGGGAAGTTGTCCAGGTTCGAATTCCAGAACACAATCGAGAAGAAGAATGAGTGCACTCACACCTGTGCAATCTTGCTGCTTTCCAAACGATCATTCACGTGTCTGATAGTGTGCGGGAGATTGTGTGGATGACGGCGTTGTTCAAGCCTCACGTGTTGGGCAACGTTGGGCACTCTGGGGGAGCGAACAGAGAGCACTCCACAGGATAGACGCGTCAAGAGCGTACCCGAGGGTTGTGCACGACGGATGCACGTGTCTCGGTATCCGATACTCTGCGTCGTCTGTGTGTGTGTGTGTGTGTGTGTGTGTGTGTGTGTGTGTGTGTGTGTGTGTGTGTGTGTGTGTGTGTGTGTGTGTGTGTGTGTTCAAGCAGATGATCAAGATGGGTTATTTCGAACCGCACACTCGGCTGGCCGTTGACCGTTTCTTATCGTTTTTTTTTTTTTTCAAGAGCCGCAGATCATCAAGAAGATTCGATCGTGCGCTCTCTTCAGATGGTCTATCGGATAAGCCGTCGCGTTGAATTGGATTGATAAAGGGTTTCACCTGGTCAAAGTTCGCGCTCCGGCGAGGGTTGGGCATGAGTTTGATTAACATTGAGATTGATAGTGCGAAGGGAGGTCCCACACTGTCTGCGGGCTAACCCTTCGTAACGAGCGTCTTTCGATGCGATGAAGAGTGCGCTGGAGGAAGCAAAAGGGTTCGCCCCAGTCGTACCACCTTCTCAATACAATCTCCCTTTTTTCCATTCTCTTCCTACGTACGCGTACGCTCTAATGAAGTTTAATTGGCCAAGGAACACCTCCGTATGCACGTATGCAAAACAGATTGTTGGTTATTACCAGCTCTCCCCGATCGACGTTCGGAGCACATAGGAAGTTCTACTTCTTACACAGCATGCAAATAAGTGTGTGTCTCCATCTCAATGTCTCTCGCTTCTATCTCCTGTTCACTCCGGTCGTGTTATCCGGTTTGTCCTCGCTGGAAGCGCCTTACGCTCCCTAACGGTACCCGTGGCCCCGGGTCTGCTGCTAATAATCATAATTGAAAAATATTAACTCGCCCGCTGCTGCTGCTGCTACCCCGTTAAGTGGTGGGGCTGGGTGGGATGGGCTATCGCGATCGTTTTGACATGGGCGCTATTTACAAGAGCACCAAAGCCTTCCTTCCACACTATCGGGTCCGCCGACATCAACCACCCGGTCCGTTTGATCGTGGCAGTGACCTCACGTTGACGGAAATAGAAGATGCTGTAACGCACCATGCCGCCCCATGCCTCTTTCTTCCAACCGATGGTCCAGTTCCCCCCCCCCCCCCACACCCCTTCCTTCTAATTTTGATCAGAAGAATTGTGTGTCTGTTTTTTGTTTTGATTGGAAGTGGAACCCGTGTCTTACACGGGGACTTCCGATAGAGGGTCTTTCCCCGTTGATTTGCTGATAGGGTCAGTGGGCTTGGAACTTCTAGGGTGTGTGTTACGGAGTAATATCTCACAGACACAAACGAATCGAAACAAACAAGAAACTACAACAACTTACTGTCATCATCACCGACCTGATAAGATAACATTTGCTTACTTTTCGGCGGTTTTCACTCAAGGTGACGCGACTTTTGATAATGGCTTGTGGGTTGTGGTGGTGTCGGCCAAGCAAGGAAAAACAATCAAACGAGACCACAACCTGGAACGAGAGTTTATTTTTTTGTTTCATCGAGAGGTCATCGAAATGGGATCATCACCTTGGAGTGTGTTTCGTTTGATGTTTGAGGGATTTTGCCGGGGAAGCCGAAAACCAGGCCAATTATTTTTAATTAAACGCTCCAAGCGCTCCTCGCGGTCATCACACTTCATTAGGCTGCTCCGGGGGCGCTCATTAACCTCTGCCTCTGCTGCTGGCCTTTCAGTGCCGCAATGGGGAAGCCCGCGCTTTCTGCGCTTCTGGACAGGGGTAAATATTTGTCTCCTTTTCTGCTTTCCACCGCTGCCACAGATGAGATGCAGAAAGTGTGCATTAGGTTGAGCCGTTTTATGTAAATATGTATCCTGCACTGGAGCACGGACCAGCATCTCGCAGCTCGGACACAGGAATTAATAATTAACACCAACCAAACACACACACACACTCACACACCGCAAGTACCGGTGCGTCAAGTGGCTTTGCCGCTTACTGCACACTAAGAACTATTTACCTTTCCGCAGCCGGGGATCTAACACGAGCTCGTCCTGAACAGTTCTCGGAAAGCGTTCTCGGGTCCGTCCGTCAGCTGGAATGTGAAGTTCGTCGGTTACCTGGCGTGGCGTTATTGGTGTGGTGTGGCCACCAGAGCAAGCAGGAGAGTCGTCCAGACAAGAGTCTTTCGTGCACTGGCAAGCCCTGCAGGTACACACAGCCACTGCCAGCCCGTTTCCCTTCCCCCAAAGCAGCCGCAGTTCTTAAGCGCAATGAATCAGCAAAACGATTATTACTGTGTCCCCCCCCCCTCACTGTTTGCGCCCTCTCCTTTTACGCTCCGTGATGTACAGCACAGCAGGCACATGTGAAATTCTGGCCCCGGGTTCGGTGCGCGTAACCGGATACGGCAGGAATGTACCGTGAAATGATGGACCCTATGGGAAACACAAAACCCATGCCTCCCCAACGCATGGAGCAGGCGGCAAAGAAGGAGCCTGCGAAGAAGCTTCCACAACTCTTCTGCTTCCACAAATCGCAATCGTTTCAGCCAGAGTACTTGCCAGTCCAAAGACCTTTTTTTTTGTGCCGCTCAAGACACCATTCAAGCCGATGGTTTGATGCTTCATTTTGAGTTCTTTGCTGTCTTAGACTCGGCTAGTGTACATGCGCGGTGTGTTAGCCTTATCTCATTGATCGATTGATCGTTTGTTAGGGTGGTGGAACACCACCTGACACACACACACACACACACACCCAAGTGCGTCATCCAGATTTGGAGGTGAATTATGTGAAGGTTTGGTTTTTTTTTTTTTAATTCAATTTCCCAAAACCTGAACCTTCCTCGGGATCTCAGGCTAATTGCGATCGAGCAAGATCGACAAATGCAACCATCTGTCTTAAACGCCTTTTGTAAGGTGTTTGCTTTTTGGTTTGTCTTTACGGGTTTTCGGGACCACTCTACCGTGAGTCATAACGATTGTTTACCGCGGGACGGGCGCGCGCGTTAATCACATTCGGCCTGCTTCAATTCCCACGGCACACAGCGTGCCGATCGTAAATTATTGTTTGCCTAGAACGGACCGCGCGTAAAGACGTCACTTCCGACAGCAAGACAACGAACCGACACCGGGTGGAAGCGTCTGAAGCATTTTTTTTTTTTTTCGGAGCAATTATTCCATAAATTCGTTCCGATTCAATCCATTTTACGGCTTGGTGCGCTTGGCTGTAGTGTGTTAGTGGGTTGTGGGGTAGTGTGACAGGTTGCTTCTTGGAAAACGGAAAGATCTCTGGGGATGCCAGAGAGAGAAGGGGGAGTGGGGGGGGGGGTTTATAAATCCATCATACGCAATAACAAGACTAGTGACGTGACGGATAGATCGTCATCCGAGTCAAAATAGCTGCTAACGAGTGGAGTTGGGGGAGGTGCCCAGTTCAGCCAAAAAGGATAATAAAGGAAACAAGCTTAAGCATGTTTTGCATTCCGCTCCATTCTCCCCAGGGTTCAAGTATGCCAGGAATTTGGACAATTTGGACACCACTTTGGGGCCGCTGTTGAGAGGAACCTACTTTCTGTGTTGGCGTTTTTTTATTATTATTATTCGCGAAAATATTATCTTGTCGGTCGGGTTTCCCCCACTTACACCGGAATTGGCATGCGGCGGGGGGAAAACTGAGCGACCATTTTATTGCCTGTTCACATGGGTGTGAGTAAGTGTTGTTTTCCACTGCTCACCCAGACCCAGTTTTGTTTTTTCCCCCGAAATTCGTCAACTGCGTTGTTTTCCGGCACGATGTTTATTAGCACTCGTTTGGCTACATTTAATTTTTTCACTTCTGAGAGTGAAAGCGACGTAGTACCAATCGGAGGACAAACAAGCTCCGGCAGGTAGGCGCCTTTGAAATATTTCCATCAGTCATTTGGATCCTTTTCGTAGAATTTTCGCTGCGCTGGGTCTATTTTCACGATAGGCAAGAAAAAAACAAAATCGTTCTCAGTTTTCCCCGTAGCCACGAGAGGAAAAAGGAGGTGAAAAACAGCAAACAAATTTTAATCGCCCTCTTACTGAGTATGCCAATTCGCCGTGACACAACCAAACGGACGATCGCTGTGCCGGTATATACACATTTTTTGAAACTCACACACACATACCTTAAGGTATGATTTGGAGCGTTGTTTTAAGAATTAATAAAATCACGATCAACGGCAACCACCACGCGTTACATGATACACCCGCTCGGTGCGTTTGTCGGTGCGCAATGGCCCCGGGCCCGCGGTGTAACCGCATCAGCATAAAGCTTTGCGCGGAAAATGTGTGCCGAAAAGGACAATGCCGCTGAGGGGGGTGGGGTGTTGTACAAAAAAAAATTGCAATAAATTTATGGCGGACCCTCCCCGCACACACACACACACACACACAGAGCGTGTAAACTGATAGTCGACACTGGGCACTGGGTAGTTAATCGGTGTTGATCGTTCTAGCGACACTAATTAAACCGCACCGAGGGCGATCGAGGGCGTCCGAAACGGCGAAAAATGCGCCCGAAATATGAACCGCTGTTGTTTGTGGCACCGGGTGGGGTTTTTATGATATCGGGATCGGTTAGGTAACGTTTTAGCAATAAACCGCACTTTCGTCCGCATTCAAAACAACCGAATCGAGTTTTACTGCTGCACATTTAGCGCGCGCGTTCGGGAGCGGACGTGAAATGTGTCTTTTTTCGCTCGGTGATGGTTGATGCGAGTTTTATGGCAAGCAAGTTCCATAATGCTGTAACGGGTTTTGATTAGTTGCCCCCCCTCCCTGTTTATCTTTGGCAAAGGGAAAACACCGTTCGAACGGTGATGTTTTCGGCCGGTGCTGTGTGCTTTCTCACTTCCGCCCACGAGACTTACACCGGCAGTGCGGTTTGTATTTCACGATCACCTGTCGCGGCCAAAGGCGGTGTTGACATGGGGCTAAAAATATACCTTCACCCCTCCACCACACCCTCGTTCCACCCCCTTGGGTGGGTGATCTACGCCGTCCAGCAACTATCTAAACGCTATTGCGACAGAAGCATCAGGCTTCTACGTCATGCGAGGTTGGATAGAACACGGAAATATGGTGACGATCATTTTATGCATGTCCCATCCGCCATCGCGCAAAACAAACTACTCTACACTTAGGGATGTGCATACAGAGTATTCAGTGAATCAGATGACTCTTTTGATAGCTTAAAATTCAAATAGTAAGAGATGATAAGTTAAGTTAGAGATGATGATTTGAGTCGTGATTTGAACAGATGTAACGAAAAGATGTAACATGCTTTTGGGTGGCTATTTCCATCACTGTTGTACACGCTTACCATATGTTTGTAAGCACACAAAAACAGCCTATTTATGCAGCAAAGACCGGTTTTGACTGCTTATATTACAAGTTTAAAATTATATGTCATTAATGGTCTTGACAGGAGATCACTTTTGCAGACTATGGAACACAAAGAATCGTCTCATCGTCACAGTTCCCGGTTGCTCTTCTAAACCAATATCTCTATGCGATCCTTATCCCTAGTGCCAACTAGCATTTTGTTTATTTCCCCCGTCTTCTTTACGGACAACTTTCCATTGCCCAAGACATCGGCCAAAAGTCCAAAAAGCGAGCCCAGACCTGTGGGCTAATGCGTATATAAATTAAAGAAGATCGCGGCGCGCACACACACAACCACACGCGAGTGACGGACGCGGATCGTCCCATCGTCGTCGGCGCATAACGGCTTGCAATTCATCACACACCCCGGCCCAAACCCTCGTTGCAATGGTGTGGTTGGAGTGTTTGGGGTGGAAAACGGCGGCTCCACCGGACGATTTTGTCGCAGCGAGAAAAAAAAATAAGGGAGAAGGGAGCGGAAAGTGAAAATAAAATTAAAAAAAAAACGCGTTTAAGAATCCCATGAGGCACAAAATAAAACCTTAAACCGAGTGCTATTTTCGGGCGTTTGTGTGCGTGTGTGTGTGTGTGTGTGCAAGAGATAGAGGAAAGACCGAGGTGACGGTAGATTTGTTGGCTTAAATATAAAATTAATTTAAAATTTAAGTCCCTGCAGTTCCGCTCATGCCTTCTCCTCCTTCTCTCACTCCCTCACACTCTCTCTGTATAGAGTTTATGCTGTTTTGCATTCTTTAGTTGGTAGAAAACTGCGAACGATGTGTTGTGAACGATGCGGCGAATTGAAATTCACCATACACTCTCCGTACACCGATATCCGTTAGATTCCTCTCCCGCCGGCAGCCGAAGACGCAGACACATCACGTTTTGTGGTGTTTCTCGTTATCTCGTCGCGTCGCGTCTGGCTGGTGACGACAATTAGCCGAAGCCGGTAAACGCCCGCCTCGATCGCCATTTGCATTCGATGGGCAATCAAACGAGCATCGAAATCACATCGCACGCCGCGTCTCGCAAGCATGGCGGCGCAACGCGGCTCCACCTCCAGGAAGGCGGGAAACAGGAAGAAGAACCCGAGTCGACGCGTTGAGGCCGCATTATAACCGATAAAATTCCTCACCATTCAAAAGCGCTTGACGGAAAAGGCGACCATAATTTCTCACCAACACACACACACAAATAGCAGATCGAGTAACCTTCGCTGAGGTATGGGTATTGTTTTTCTTCTGCTGTGTTGCTGCGTTTGCAGTGCATCGAAAGCCTACACCGGCCATCTCCAATTCTCCCCTCCTTCCCCTTCTCCATTCTTCTTGTGCATGGGTTGGGCTTTCCGCGCACTGATTGGCATTCTTTCATTGACGACACGATGAACCGCGGCCAACCGTCGGTGAAAACGATGTGCGAAAACGATGCAAACGATCAGGCAGCACATGATCATGATGACGATGATCGTACGCGCTCTGTCTGGATAACTTCAGCGCTGCAACGATGTTAACGTTTTTTTTGTGTGTGTGTGCAGATCGAACGGAGCCCTTCCGTCTCCCTCGCTACTACCCACTTGCCCGTCAGAAGGCGTCGGGGCGCGTTTGTTCTTCTAACGACTTTTTTTATGTTCACGCACACGGCTGCGCCAAAACGGAAAATGCTTTTAGTGCGTTTATCTATGCTGCTGCTGCTTTGCGGAAAGCGAGAGAACACAACACGATCAAAAACAAAGAAAAGAAACAAGTGAAAATATTTATATAAATATATTGACAGTGCAAATAGAAGTGTGCAGCTTCACAAAGCGTTTGTGCTGGGTAGCGAAAACTGGCGTTGCCTCGGCGGCTCACACGTGATCGCGTGAGGCGCGCGCGCACACACCCGCCTGGTGGCCAACGGGCAGGGCAGCGCAAACGGGGCGCCGCATGCCGCCAGCCCGAGTCGAGTGGTCTTTTTTTATTGTGGCTGTTGTTTTGTCGCGATCGATGTCGGTGTTGCAAGCTGAGTTTTCGGTTGCATTGTCGGTTTCGGTGCTTCGTGTGGTGTACCTTTCGGTGTGTGCATGTGTCCGCCACCTTCACCTTAATGGGTGTTTCTAGTGGCTGATTAAGTGGCTGAGCTGTTGGTTGGAAGATGTAGAGTAGCCAAAAAACGTTGCTCCAAGAAGTTAACCCTTTTTTCGATTCATATGCTCATGAATAGGTTCTAGAATAATCTTAAGAACGCGTTGCAGGGGAGGTTTTTTAGTATAACCTTTGAAAGCAGAAATGTTCAGCCTGAATCAGTGAAACGTTTTATCAACTGTGCTGTGGTCTCCATGCCAATTTGAAAACAAGCTTTGCCTGCAGCGCTAGAGAAATACCTAAAAGCAACGCTAACCCTGCTCACAATGGAACAACATCTCGCGCTTATCTCTCGCGCACCGAAAGCTGTCACGTCAAGATGAACACACATCTGGTTGTTATGGGCAGATGTACGCGGATGGATTAACTTCTCCAACTCCCAGTGACGTCAAAAGGCGGCCACCGGATGCTGCGGGTTGCTGATCACGCTCTTTGTAACCGTTTCGGCACCCGCCTCTACCCGCCATTCAAGATGAGTCAGCGACAACCCAACAACAACCGTATGTCCCAAAATTAAACGGAAACCTTTTGGCGAACTCGCACGAAGAATTGGCTAACTGTGGCTAGCAAAAAAAAAAAAAAAACAAGAAGAAAAAAAGGGCATCCAATACGTGACTAGCGCGCGAGCAGGCCGTGTGTCACGCTTGTTAGCGTCGGGTTCGCTTATCCTTTCACGTCCACCGTCCACTGTTCACCTTTCGTGGGAAGACTCTTCGCGCTGTTGGCGGCTCAAGTAAAACCTGAGTGCGGCACGGTTAGTGGGCCAAACTACACACATTTTAGGCAATTGCGCACTCGCGCACTGAGTGTGTCTATGTGTGTGTGTATGTGTGTGGAAAAATACACTCCCAGAGAGGGCAAAGGAAGGAGCTCAAGGCAAACGGGGTACGTCCGTTAGATACTGACCACGGTTAGTGAAACTGTTGGAGCGAGCGCAGACAACCTACGCAGTCCGTCTAACTGTAGCAAGCGGGAAGGGGGTTGGGGTTGAGGTTGGTGATCGTCAAAATTTGGCATCGATCGAACGCAACGGATAGAGCGGACCGGCCACACACTGACGCAAACAGTGCCACACCACTACCCCGTGCGCCCCGTGAATCGGTGAATCATCGGCATCGAGCGAAGAAGAGGCCGCGCCGGCTCGGCACCCATGGTGAAAATAAATCACAAACCACAGACCGCATGTGTCTGATCTGAGTCGTCCGGTAGCAATGCCGCACTAGTTCTTTATGCTAAGCACACACACACACACACGCACGCACACGCGCTCCATGGTGCGTGATTAACGTCTCTGTTCTCTGGCGACCGATGGTGTAGTCTCGGTTGCGTTTGGAGCGGGCGGCAAGAGCATTTAGACTCTCTAAATTTAAGGTCCACCCCTACGTCCAACTCCTACACACACACACACACACGCACACGCACATACACGAACAATTTTTAACCTAATTCTCCATTAGCTGGTTCAAATGTGTCCTCCAACATTCGGTGCGGTAGTCTGTTTTGGTCAGTCGCGCCTTCCGTTCCCATTCTGACCAATGTGGGAGTTGTTGGAGCTGTTGTATGATCTTCGCAACACCGCGTCCAGCAGATGTGTTCTGTGGGTCTCCTCCACTCCACTCTGCAAGCTAGACCGGAAATCAAAGACGGTCGGAAATGCTTTCGGTTCGGTTTTGTTCTATTTCAACCCCTGGATTAGGCAGCAAAACTTTGAGCGAGGGCAATGCTGGGTCCTACAAATTTCCTACACCAACTTTGCGCTGATACCACCTAGCCAACGCATTGATCCCCCTATTAACACATGTTCGGTGTAAATCTTGCATCTTTTCACTCCCCTTTTCCAAACTCGCGAGAGGGAGAGCAACACTCTAGAACGCAACGAACTAAACGCCCGCACCAACCAGGAAGAGACGGACCTGGCGCATGAAAATGGCTTTCCGGACCGGACGCGCACGGACTGGTGGGTGGGGCTGGGTGGAAAGGTACCACGGCCACGCTCGCAGCCCGCGTCCCCACATTCGCTGCGCGCGGTAGATGTTGTCAGATTTATGGTAGCTTTCACGGCGCGTTTCAACAGCAATTCCAATTAAATTTAACTTTCATCCGGTCAGTGCAGGAGTAGCCCGCGAACCACCACTGACAACCTCTTCCCCGCGTGCGCGTGTTTTATCGGCTGTTTTTTTTCTTCTCTTTTTTGCCCGGTCACAGCTTGTGTCGCAGGCATCACTTCCCCTCTCAAAAACCGCGCAAGGAAACGCGATGGTTCTTTTCTGAATTTTATTTGATTGGCGCTTCTGGTTCTTCCTCTTATTTTTTTTGCTCACTTTCTTTAACTTGCTTCTTACTCTGGCCTCTAAGCATGGGGGGAGGGGAGTTAGGAAAAGCGATCCTGAACGAGCAGTAGCGGCTCCGACCACCATCAGCAGTGTTGTTTAACGTTGTTTGGCAGCGGAATCCGGTGCCACTTGAAATATGATCGGCCATCTCAATCAAAGCCAACGGCCAACGCCGGCGTTCTGCAGGGACATATTGCCGACCGGTGGTAGGGGGGAGGAGGATGGGGGGGGGGGGGGTTTGAGAAATAAACTCTCGATCGGTCGTCGGTATATGGGACAGGGCGAGAGGCATTTCTCCTCCTTCGCACGCTCGCTCTTGATATTATGTCAAACGTTAGCGCTTCAGCGTGGCCCCCCGGAAGATTTATCGACAACCGTGCGGATAGAGACACCTCCGCATCACCTTCCCGCTCCGCTTATAATCTTCCCTTTCCTTGTGTACGTGTGTGTGTGTGTGTGTGTGTGCCCATAGACTGTGTCCGACAGTGTTCCGACAAGCTTGCGGTTGAAAAATGACCGCTATTTCAAGGATTGATAAGTGGTTCGGCAGACCGCGCCTTCCTCCCACCCGGAGCTCCGACCACAAGGGCCACAAGGGGATCGAGGGGGCGAGCATCCTGGTACGGGTACGGGAAAGGCATCAGGATGCTTCCTGATCACCAAACACCCCCGTCTTCCAAGTTTAATCAAACCAAACCTCTTCGAACGGAACAGTATTTCCGAGGAAGTCAACGACGACGACACAACGTTCTGAGTCTGAGTGTATGAGCGTGCGTGTGTAGTTGTGTTGTTTTTCTTTTTCGGAAAAAGTTAGAGATTTCTATTTCTGACACCGACCGACCGACCGACCGACCGACCAACATCTCCCGAAATCCGCCGTCCGACGCCCCTTATTACCTGCGAGTCTCGGGACCTCGGCAGGCGAGGAGGCGTTGCGCACACACACACACACACGCACACTTGTGCGACCGGTGCGCCACTTGCGGTTCTGGTTCTGGTAGGTCATTAGTCAACCCCGTCTACGTCCCGCGGGCGCACTGGCTGGTGCGCGCGTCTTGCGTGAACAACCGCGTGTGCGCGTCCCAGCTTAGCGCAACGCCGGGCAGCAACCGCAGTGGTTGCTGTGCGCGTCTGCTAAGTGCGGTAAAGTTGGCCCCCTCACACACACACACACACACACACACACACACACACACACACACACACACACACACACACACACACACACACACACAGTTTGCGCTTTGTTTTGCCCGACCGTCCCTTGCTGCCGCGGCCGGTTGGCGTCGGCGCGAAGGTGTGTCGACCGTTTTCGATCTGGCAAATGGCCCATCGTGTTCGGGCCGTCTCGCCGGCCCTCACTGGCAGACTGGCGTGTCGATTTTTCGGAACATTGGGGGTTTCCACGCGGCCGCGCGCGTGTGTGTGTGTGGGTTTCTTGTGGCGCGATATTGTTGTCACCTACGACGTTCGTGCGGCTTTGTTTTGCTCGGCGCAAGGGCGGCGGCCAGTACCCCCTGTGGGTTTCGTTTGTTTGTAATGGGTTTTTGTGGGGGAGATGAAAAAGGGGGTGAAGAGGAGAAGGGGAGGACGGTCAACGTGCGCGCGGCGCATGGCAAACGTCCAACAAACCAAAACGTCGCTTTTCGCTACCGGTTTGGGGCCGCCGCAGCCCGCTTTTATTTTTATTTACCATTTGTCACGCCGCTTGGCGCTGGCTGGCGCCTTCCAACTTTTCAAGCAGCAACATATAGGCGACATAAATGTGGGGTGGGGGGGGGGGGGCGGTGGACAGTTGAACAGTTCGAAGAAAAAGGCTCACACTTCGGTTCGGTGATCGCTTGGCCGGGCAGAAGTGTATTGTTTTTTTTTTACAGGACGATAGGATCTGGCCGGAATGTGGAGCGGCACTGCCCCAAACCCGATATTCAATTAATTCTCTCCATTCCTTTTTCCATAATTCAAATTGGATGGGGAGTTGCGTTGGGGGGGAGTGGATCGAGATTAAACATGATCATATGTTCCACACATCAACCCTCCTCACACCACCACCCTCCGTTGATTTATAAAAAAAACACAGTAAAGTAAAGAAAGAGCAAAAACAAAACGCGCGCCGTGGATGATCGCGTGCGCGCTCGATCGCGGGGTCAGCGACGATCGTCACTGATGACGTCCGGGCGCCCGTCATCCCGTCAGTTTTCCGCTCCATCCCGGCACCCACCGCGTACCCATCCCCCTCGATCCCCACTCAACATCTGGTAAGAAGTGGCCTTCGAAGTGGTCGAACTGGCGGCGGCGGCAAAGACGAGATCGGTCCCGCTCCCGATGATCACCGCGCGCGCACACACCAACACGACCAGCAAGTGCACAACATCCTCCCGCTTTTGGTCGCTATTTGGTCGTTCCATTTGCCGTTTTCCACGCACTCCGTTTCCACGGCCGTCGGGGGGAAGGAAGACGCGTCGTTTTATTTTTTTTTTTCTCGGTCGCCGTTAAGCAGGCGCGCGCGCTATTTGGGTGTTTGAATTATTTTTAACCATTCCCGCACGGGCGCACGGGCTTTCCTGCTCCGAAACGCCACAATCAAAAACCGAACGCCAACCAGGGGACAGTGCTGCGTGTATTTTGCGCTTCAAACGGCTTGCTTTTTGTGCTCGACTTTGACTACGCCAAGTACGCAGACGATCGCGTCTAATCGCAATCGCGCGCAGCCGGACGCCGGGTTTTTTTTTGCGGTGCACTTGCACCGATCCTTCGTCCTTTAGATTCCGCTGCCTCAAGTGGACATTGGAGAACTTCGTGGCGCAGTGGCGAAAGGGAGGAGGCACCGTGCTCTTTTTCGTACGAAAACAAACCACTTCAGGCGCCGCCCAAGCGCGCACGAGAACGCACCCCGAACGCGTGCGCATAAGTCATCCGCGCCCTGATTCACCCTGTGGAGGGACTTGTGAGCGTGTGTATGTGTGTGTGTGTGTGTGTGTGTGTGTGTGTGTGCTTTCTGTCGGGCCTTGTGTGCAGGGAGCCAGGGTGTAGAGATCATGGACATTCCAATTATAGACACAGAAGACTGCTTAATGATCCGAACAGCAACGTCTCCCGTCCCAGCGGGCACGCACGCACGCAGAAAGCCGCCAGACGCGTCAGGGCAGGTCTTGAGTGAGGAGTCCATGTCCGTACCGCCTGCTACCGTCACGGGCCCGCCTAATGAAGTTTATGATTTGCGCAAAACGATAGACCAGCCCAGACAGAACCGGAATCGCGCAATAAAGGCGTCCGTACGGCGTTTGGCGACACTCTTCTCGTTAAGTAAATCACACACAGCCTGGGTAATCCTTTACTCGAGACACTCTGTGCACTTGTGTTCCCGCTGGTGGCACTCTCCTACCTGTTCCATTTCCCCCTGTGCGATGGGAGCTAGTGCCGGGGAGTATTCCCACGACACGGCATCCCGAGCGTGGCGCTTCGAAGGACACGCACACAAAGGACCGACGAACTCCTCTAACTCCTTAAACGCTGTTTTTGTTTCGAAACCTATTTTCCCCCTGTTCTTGCCAAGGGCAAGAAGTGCCGACGATTTCACGCCGTGCGAACGAAACTGCAGACGAAACGAAGACGGGCAATAAAATCCCCAAAAACACGGAGCATGGGATTTTCGGGTTCGCTTTCTGCTTCTCAATCTTTTCCTGGAAACCTAATTGAAATCGAAATCGAAACAGAGACAACCGCCACACACACACACACAGACAGACACAGACGCAAGGGCATTTATCTTCCGACCGGGATCAATGGTCCCCGCAGGACGTCCTTTGTCCATCTCATTCGTTCTCTCTCTTCCTCTCGTTCTGGTGTTGGCGGTAAGAAGAATGATCCTTTCAAACGGATTACAGACGAGGCGCAATTCATTCCAGACGGGCTCTCCTCCTGGAAGGATCGCTTCTGTTCTCGGGTCCGTATTGCTTCTTCTACCGGGTTGTGTGAGACAACCATTTAAAGGGATGTCGGCAGTCGGCAGTCGACCACCAGGAGACATGGGTATGGGTGGAGAAGGGCCCACAAAGACACAGCCCCCCGTCAAGCCGCTCGAGCTCTTGACGAGTAAAACCGAGCTGTGAACGGTGACACCGCACATCAGGTGAACGAGAAGGTGCCTGCGGATGCGTGTAGCCTCATTGTTCTCGAGGACGGTTGCGCATGTCCTAACAGTGTGTGCTGTTTTATTCATTCATAAATGTTTGCTGCCCTCCACTGCCGTCGTCGTTGTTCTGTTGCTTGAAAGGACTCTCTCTCTCTCTCTCTCTCTCTCTCTCTCTCTCTCTCTCTCTCTCTCTCTCTCTCTCTCACTCACTCAAGCACCGCGCCTGCCTTTGTTTTATTAATCAATGAGATTCAATTGGGGAAGGGCTGCGGCCATAGTTATGATTCCATACCCGCCTACCCTTGCTGGTCAGGCATTAGATCACACGAGGCCCTCCCTGGCTTTACATTCCCTGCTCCCCCAGCAGAGAACAACACACACACACACACACGCAAAAAAACACACAGAAGAAACCTTCCACAATTAATACAGCCCTCGATGGAGGCCAGCGGATGGAGCAATAAAGAATGCCCTGCTGCATTGCTGCATAAGATTAGTGCAGTGGCAGACCAGTGATGCAGCCTGCAGTGTCACCAATGGTTACTGGTGCAGTTGTGTTTTGCAGTGCAGCAGCAGCAGCAGCAGCAGCAGCAGCCAGCGGCGAACGGTTTCGTAATAATTCCGTCCAGAGGTGTACTGCCGATCGAGAAGCAGATCGTGCGATAGCGATGGCATCCACTGCACAGCACACACCGTTCGAAACGTTCGCCTCTGTTCCTCTTAGACACTCTAAGGACACTCTCGTAGGGGTATGGTGGAATGGAAGGGGGTGCGAAGGCACTGTTGCGAGCTCGCTGGGAGAGCCGCTGCAGCTGTGCGGCTCCGATGTTGTTAGACCGATTCTGCCTGCCGCATCGCGTATGCTGTATGTTAGTGCCTCGCTTTTTCCCCCCACAAACACTACCACCCCACGCTGTGGGAGGGGATGCAATGGGGGTTGACGGAGTACGCGAGAGCAAGTCTCCCATTGCTGACGTTTTATTAGTTTTGCAACAATGATCATTGCGCCCGCGTGGCGCTGAGCGTGCGCAAACGTGCGGCAGGGCCCACGCATCTAGCGCGGTTTTTTGCTGCTTGTTTTTTGTTAAACCCTTCCCCCTCTTTCGCTTGTCCCTGCCAATAGTTGGCGTCCCATAATCCGCCAATGTGATATCCGTTTGGCTGCTGCAGTTTCCCTCCTGTTGCGCTGTAGCCGTTACGTTAGTCAAACATTTTGCGCAACAACCGAGGACTGCGACTGCTTCTCATTCGTTTTCTCTCTCTTTTTTTTGCCTCCTCCATCAAAGATACTGGGGAACAACACTTTGGTGCAGTGTGTAAGCGGGGGGTGAGGGGGGAGGGAGGGGTACGGAAAGGGCCGCTCTAACAAATCAGCCGGACAACGGACAGCAGACAAAACCGAGAACGCCGGGACGCACAGTGCACAGTGGGACCGGCTGCGTCCCGGGCAATGTCCTACCCAGTAATTCTGATTCATGTTCAGCGTCAGCGGCTGCCTGTGGCTGGCTGTGTGCCGTGTTTTGCAATAGCACACGGGGTGCGCACCTCCGCACATCACGCTGTGCGTGTGTGAGCTGGAAAACCACTTCTCGTTTATTAATAGGTAAATAATCATAAACGCGCCACGCTTGCCGCCGGCCTGACGCTGGCTTTACGTGTGCGGGGGATCGGTGTGCAGCCTCCACAAGTGAGTATGTGTGTATGCATGTTTGTGTGAAGACACACACACAAGCACAGAGTATAATCAGTGGGTTTTCACGCTGAAAAGGGTTATATTTTGTAGCTACCGCAGCTGTGTGTATATTCTACACGCGCAAGCTATGAGAACAGTCTCTTGGCACAACACCCACCACCACCATCTCCCCGGGTGTGGTGCACCCCGGGTGGGAGTGCGTGGCTGCTTTATGTGGGTCGCGTGACCCGCACTGGACTTAAGCACTACCTTCGCGTCCAGGTGGCTCGAGCGCGCCTAGCCGCCAGGAATGTGCGCTCTAGTGACAGTGAACCAAAAACTGCACCACAGCAACACAACACCAGCAGCCGGGAGTTGATGCTAAAAAGTTCCTCAATTTCTGCGTCGAGCGCGCACACACGCACACACAGACTTTGGGGTTCCAGAAAATGGTTTGGGGTTTCCATAGCATCCAGGCAGGCACGTTCGCATCCATGGCAGTACTCCCTTCCCAACAAAAAGCCGTCGTTATATCTTTGTGTTTTAGTACATACGTTTTTGCGGTCTGTTGCTGGCCTCCCTGCTTCTCCTCCGCCCCAACTCTGGTCTGGCCGTACAGCAGCACCTTTACCTTTTTTTTGTTTTTGTTGGTTGCCGCTTTCCCGCGCGTCTCTTGGCGGCCGCCGCCTGTGTGTGCCACGTTCGGGCGATTGGCGTGGTGCTATTTTTGGAGTTTCGTTGAGGAAAATCTAAAACTGAATCAAGGCACTAGAAAACAGCGGGCAGCGTGTGTGTGTGTGTGTGTGTGTGTGTGTGTGTGTGTGTGTGAGCACCGGTTTACGCGGTTTTGCTTGCGCCGCCGCCATGTTGTGCGACGGACGACGGTACACGTAAACAGCTTCGCTGCCCAAGTTTTTGGCCGCACGGGGCTAAAGATCCCGATCATCAGCATCATCTTTCTTTTTTTCTTTCGCTCGCAGGGGTTTTTGTGTAATTTGTTTTCGTTGCATTTCGTTTACAATTAATCTTACACGAAGCGTGAAAAAAATCAATTTCAAAAACAACTGCCAAACAGCAGCTGAGATGGAGAGCGAGAGCGAGAGCGAGAGAGAAGGAGGAATATTAAGAACAATTGCATCAACCGTATCAATATTCTTGTTCGCGACGATGTTTCGGTTACTTTTCGGGGCCCATCATCATCTCATCTTTTCGGTGTGTTGTAATTTAATTTTACCGCCCATCACAGGCAGGCAGGCTTTGGTGGCGCCTACGCCATTCTATTCTTGGTTGCCGTGACGTTTTCGTACACGCGATCGGTCGCAATTCGTGCAGCGAAGAGAAGGGGTTGAGTGTGTGGGGTGCTCTCAACTCAGGGTGGGTTTGTTTTTTTTTTAATTCAATTTTATTAATTGTGATGTACAAAATTCGTGCGCTTTTCGAACACAAGGAGTTCGCTCGTTAAAATTGATACCTACCGACACACGATCGTGAAACATGATACTCGATCGTACCCTTCTCCCGCGCCCCATTATTGATCATTATGACAAGTAGGCCTCGTTAAGCATCACTTCGAACTTTGAAGCATGGGAGGCACTGGAGAAGAAAATAACAGCCCCTGCTTATGCATATGTTGCCTAGCGAAAGCTACACGTTTTTTTTCTACTTCTTTCTCCCTCTCTCGCTTGGTTTGATACATTTTCGTCGATGCATTCACACCCACACAAATACACAACTTAAAAAAATGTTTGATTCCTTGGATGTTGGAAAAGTAGAAAATGCATCCATCATCGATGGCGTGAAGCGTCGGAAATGCGCGCGGTTGCCTTGTCTTGTGGGTGTCTACCATCCGCATCGAACACGACGAAGCGGAAAAAGGCAATCATAATCCAATTAAAAGCCAAACAAACATACGCACAGCATCGAAAAAAACACCAAACAAAGCAAACGATACACCTGATCGATCTGATAATTAATTGAAAGAGGCCGGGCGTGCATCATTAGGGCGCTGGATGTAATGATCATACGTAGTAACATTGCAAAAATTTCTCTTTTGCACAGTGTCAAACGGGATGCGTTAATCGCCAGTCAAATCTAATTTACTACAAACTTTACTTAATCCAACCGATATCTGACTCGGGGGTGCAAAACGGGAGAGAGAGAGAAATGTACGATTCCGACACGCCAATTACTTACATGCCGCTGCACTAAGTGCGTTTTAATGTTTCTTTGTTTGATTTGCTTTCCGACCCGGTCCGATCAAATGCGGGCTTTTGCTATGATCGATCGTGTTCGGATTCGGAGAGTTGTTAATTGATTTATAATATACTTTTTCATCGAGTTCTTCTGAAATCTCGCCTCAGCTCACCGTAAACCGGAGGCTCGTTATCGTTCACCGATCGGCTACAGGAAACGCCTGTGCGTGCGTGTGAGGCCTTTTTATCTTCCCATGCTTCCGTAACGCCATATCCGACGGTTCGCTGACTTTTCGATTAATTTCGGACTGTGCGCAAGATCGATTGGCATCGAGCTGCAACATCTAACAACGCTCACGCACGTGCTGGCACGCGTTACAGACCCAGTGCAAATAATAAATATATGATCGCCCCAACAGATCCCAAACTGTGCCCCTCCTCCCTACCCCAGCACTCAGTTTCTGGGTGCGATCGCGGGTATCGCGATGAGATGAACATAAAAGCTACAGCGAAAACAATAAAGCCGTGACTAATAAATCTAAAACACAGCCAATCAAAGGCAGCGATCCTTTCGCGATCTTGAGCTACAACATTGCAGCGTAGCGTGATTGCTTTTCGTGTCTAATGGGTTTCGCTAATGGCAATTGATTGGGACGTTAAGTAGGAGTGAGATATAGTAACGCATCTCCTGCTGTCTGCACTTGTTACTAGGTTGCAGCTTTCGTGGTTTTAGACGACAGGAAATACATTTAATGGACCTTGCGGCATATTTAGTAGCGGCTGAACTGATTTCCTATATGTTTTAGTAGTCATAATCTATTTTTTGCACTACTTTAGATTCAGAAGGGATGATTACCAAAGACTTACTTATTATAAACAAACCAAACACAAAACATGCTTTATTCTTGAGATCTTGAGATATCTTCACATATTTTACATTTATTTTTTTAATCGAATAAACGTAACTTCCAGGAAGATGCCACAAAATAAATGTCTGAAGTCAGTTTGAGATTTATTCTTGGATAACGTTGGCAAAAATCCGGAGTTGGCTCCAATCCTATTCCGAAAATGTCGGAACCGGACACCGGTAGGACTTTAGCATTTAGCGGATCCGTTTGCGGAGTTGACTGTAGCCGTCCGGTATCGCCTGGAGTCGGCTAGAGTCTTCTGTAGTCGGCTGGAGTCGCCCGTAATCGAAGTCAGTCCAGAGTCTTCCATAGTCGACCGTAGTCGGCCGGAGTCGGAATCGTCCGGAGTCGGTCGCGGGACGAGTCTGACTCCAGGCACCTCCGACTCCGGTTGGAGCTGGTGGTTCCGATTATGCCGGAGTCGAATTCGGACTAACAATAGCCGGAGTCGGATCGGAGACGTTGGTGCGCCCCAGAGAGCACACCACTGTTAGAGAAGTTCAGAAGTACTTAAACACAATCTGCTGGAGCTGTACGACCTTTTGGGAAAATCTTTTTGCAGTTCTTATCTCCTCTCCTTAACACATAAACCTCAAGATCTGTGTACGTGTCTCATACACAAAAGAGCTTGGGAAGCTGTTTTTTGAGCTCTGTACCAATCTGCAAGTGTTAATAGTACTTTACAGTTGATCTGCAGTTGATATCTATAGCTTCCAACTGAATGCGATCTTTCCTTTCTAATATTCAAGATTGGGTTTTTTGTAACACCTACCATAAATGACAACTTATCTGCCATAAAGGGGAATATCCACTTGAATTGACTTCTTGTACGCACACACACACACACACACACACACACATACTTAAGCCCCTTTATCGTGTGCTCGGCCTGCATGCCCTTTATCGGCACGTCCCTAACAATGGATGGCGTTTATCTCGTGCCTCGGTGTCCCTCCAGTCGGGCGCCACAATCACAAGTGCGCCACAACATCGTGACGCCACCGGGATCGGGGCACGTACCAGATACGATTCGCCCGGCGCGGATCAATCCCACAGCACTGGTACTGCAGTGAGAGTAGGCTACTTGGTGCCCAGCGAAACAGAACCGTGCATTCGGCACGTCCTGCTGATAGGTGAAGGACGTTACATATAAGTGCATACGGGAAGGGCCTTTCCTTCTCGGGCGCGCTCTCTCTCTCTCTCTCTCTCTCTCTCTCTTCACCTGAGAAATGATGGTACCGACAGATTGTTGCACCTCGGATGACTCGTGCATGCCGGATGACAGTCGGGTGATGCACGCGACGTGAATCAGCACTGCGTACGGCTTTGTTTTCATGACGTAATGTGCACAACGTTCGCCGTGGCACGTGGCCCAACTGTAACGTGTGCGTGGTGCTGCACATCCATCTGTGTCGGTTGATAAATGCACCACCTTGTTTGTGCGCTACTGTGCTGTGCTGGGAAGCCATCGGTAGTGACATCGCCCGCACTGGTCGGCTAAAGAAACGAAATCTGATAAATTACATCCCCCAGCACAGCAGCCCCAGAAAGGCGTGATGCTGCGCGTTGATCGATCGTGTTTGCGAGCTTCTTTGCACACCCTTTCTCCTTCCTCTTACACACACTAACACACACACACACACACGCATAATCACAGTGAGCTGTATACATCGCGGTAAGTTTACCGGGGGCGGAAGTTTTTAAACCCGTTACCGAAGGACGTTGTTGAAATAATAACAAATGAACAGGGAAAATAAACAAATTACCTTCATTACCCTTCTCCGCACTCCGCTGCCAGCCCCTCCCTCCCCCTTCGCTCTAATCCATACCCCAGCGCACGGGTAGGTGGTGTCGATCGCCCCACCCAGTCTCGCACAGTTCGATTCTAACCACCCGAAAAGAAAAAAATCCAACACACGCACACACACACGCTAGCGGAAACCACCGACGATGGAAAACAGCTGGGGGAAGCTGGGAAAGAGAGCGGTGATGGAGCTGAAGTTGGAAAGCATCACAGCTTCGCACGATCGCACAACCGCACCACCGGGGCCCAATTGCTTCGCTTCCGAGCTGCCGTGTTGGGTCGTGTGGCGGTGGCGGGAGGGAAGCTGAAAATGTATCACACACGATCGGCAATAACACAACAACTGTGGCTCCACTTCATCTAGAAACGGGCGGACTAGTACGAGCGGGGAGTGGGGACAAAAACAACATAAAAACAACACTACGACAAGCCAAACACGACGAAGTAAAAGTAACCGATCGGATCGGTTAAGGGGAGCGTTTGCGGATGGGCAGAGAAGAAAGCACACACACACACACAGGCATGCCACAAGCAAGCGGCTTTTCGCAGACAGGGAAGGGAGAAATCTAAGCAGCGAAGGGTATGTTGGGGCGCCAGGGTTGGCTAGCATTAGGCAGCCGTTCTGCTTCATTTTTGTCGTTGTTTGTTCGTTGCTTCCTTTCTTTCTATTCCGATTTCGCGCAAGGTCCGGTCGGACAAACCATCTTCGCTGGGTGTGTGTGTATATTGGGTGTTTGGGTGTGGGGAAATGGCAGTGACTGCAAGGGGTTGTTTTTGCCCTTCTGCGCTGTTCGGCGATGACGCTAAAAATAAACCACTGTTCGATGCGCGCGCGTTTTCCACCGCCTTTTTCCGTTTTTCCAACGCGACGCAAGCGACCGCCAACGTGGTTAATCTCCTCCCGATCCCAAGATCTATGGCCATCGCCACACCAGGTCCAGGAACGTTTGACCAAGCAGCCGCTCCGGGTGGGGCGGTGCCAATAGCCTGGCATCGCACGACGTCATCGATGAGCATTAGACGATGAAGACGTTTAGAGCAATGGTGGATTTGTGTATGTGTGTTGGGTGCTTTCGCAGTGCGCGCGCGGAAGATCAACATGGGAGGGCTTAGCGTCCAGCATCTTTAAGCGGGTGCGCGTGTTTTTCGACGTGTGTTTTGCCGCGCTGCTCTGTGATGGATTTATCTGGCCGCCCACACGCACGCAGGATGGTCCAGGATGGTATGCCACAAGCGGTGCGGCTGTTGTTGTGCTGCGCAAGTAAACATATTAGTTACTGACTGTCCCGGGGAGGTCCATCTCCTGCTCCGGAATGGTGGTTTGAACGGTGAAGGAGAGAGTTAGGGAAGACTCGCGTTACATTCTTTCCTGGAGTTGCTTCATTTCTTCAACTACCATCGGCTGCATCTACAATTGTTTTTTTACCCACTCTGTGTTACAATTTCCCGCACAAGATGAATCATCCCGGCGTTCTGCGACAGTACGGGCAAAAACGTTTCCATTGAAGTGAAGCTTTCCTGTCCCCGACTCTCCCACCCTCCGTCGATCGATTGCACACCGTCGAAGCGCACCTGTGCAAACCACCGTGGCACCGTGTTTGCAACCGGCCACATTCCAATCGGTATGAGCCGTCCGCTGCCCTGTACCCCTCGGCGGAGGGTCGGTCGCCGGGTGGTCTTGTTTCGGGGGAAAAACCCAACCATCACACACACACAGTGCCTCGGGCAGGACCACCACCATTCGCGGGCCACAGAGTGTTTACAAACAGTCGGTTGCTAGGGGAAACCAACGATGGGTTCTTTGAGTGCCTTCGCGCGTGCCTGCTACTTTCGCTAGCTAACGATTTACCTTCTCTCTTTCTCTCTCTCTCTCTCTCTCCTCAGTCACAACACACGGACGACCACGTGGGAGGACCCGCGCATCACCGCCATGCAGGAAAGCCTGTTCCAGCAGCAGTCCAGCGTCGAAACTCTGTTCAACACCGGCTCCCAGACACTGCTCAGCCCCACGATCTCCTCACCGACGCCGACCAACAATGGTGAGTGGCCGCGCTTTTCCCCGTGGGGTGAGGGAGAGGGGGGTGGGTTCCACCTTGGGAAGAGGGCGAGAGCATGAAAGCAAAAGTTCAAGGGCAAGGATTTCCTCCTTGCGCAGGAAATTCACAGTTGGGCCCAAGCTAAAGAAACTTGGGCAGAGTTGGGGGCCTCTTCCCCTTTGCAAACGTGTACAAAGGGAGGGTTTTTTTCTTTCGCATTTCGCGCTGGATCTCCCATGTTTCTTTATTAACTTTAACGCACATACAAACAAACCACCAAAGACACACATCACACAACAACACAAGCTCAATGTAAAAATAAAAAAAAAGAACCAACTCGATCCGATTGGGCAGGATCAACAGCCGTTTGCACCACCACCTGTAACTAACCCGGCGTATCTTCCCGCCCGGCGTGTGAGATACGTTAACCTTTACTATTATAAACCTAAACAGTAGTAGCTCAAACGTGAGAAAAGGAAAGATGATAAAACCGCCGAAAAACCATCGGGCCTAGGAAAGGGCAGGTGAAGAGAGGTGAAGAGTTTTTTGTGGTCAATTTCCCACCCATTTCCCTGGCGAGATCTCTCTCCAACTCCCCCCCAAAAAATGGAGACAAAAACATACTATGTCCATCTGTTTAGTAGCGCTTATCGATATCGAAACGGTTTTATTGGTGTGTTTACTTTTGTTTCCCCGCTAAACAGTACGTGTTCCGTCGAAATTTACTCCACCCAAAAACTTACGCACAGATAAGGTGCTAGTTTTTGGTTTTTTTTGGCTTTTTTCATTCCAATTCCCATTCACTATCTCCCAATCACGGCGGGTCCGGTGACGACGGCCAGTACTCGGAACGAACGATTCATTCATCATTTACCACCGGAAGTAGGTCGCTCCGAGTGGGCTGCTTGTTGGTTGGTCTGCTTTTTTTTGTGTGCACTCTACCAACTGTACGCGTGTACCACCAAAGCTCGGTAGCCTTCGGTCGATTCGGCGCTGTCTCGGGGCTTAAATTGGTAAAAACGTCATCTACTATCCGGTGTAGCGTGGAAGGAAAAAGAAACTTGAAAAAAAGGCAAAAAAGTGCGGTCTACAAGACGATAAGAACTGGAGGCCAGGGCAGGATGTGATGTAGCAACGAGGGAACAAGAAGAAGAATAAGAAGAAGAAGAAGAAGAAGAAGAAGAAAAATACTCCGTACACCTACCGAGCAAACGCACGCACAGTCACGTACGACCCTCCAGGAACGTCAATAAATCGGGAAACACTAATCGGGCCCACCAACACCAACAGAACCGTCATGTGCGGCAGGTAGTTGCGTTGAATTTTGCAGCCCGAAGGGCCAGACCCTTACATGGGATAGTTCTGGCCTAACCAGACTGATGGCAATCGGTTATCGGAAGGCAAATATATTGAGGCCGTAAAGTTCACTTCGTCGGCGTCCGTCCGTCGAAACGCATCATTCGAAGGCTTCCGGTTGGGGTCAATCGTAATTAAGGGATTGCGAGTCGACCCGCCTGAGAGTCGAGACACAGATTGAGTTCCCTTTTCCCGTTGAGAAGAATATGATCTTTTTTTTTTTGAAAGTGGGTCAGTGGTGTCTCTTCTTCAGTCGAATGTTTTGATAGCGATCCTCACAGGGGGCTTTAGTCACATCGGCAGAGCTAGACAACCTCTCGCATTACGTCTCTCCCAAGATTCTGATTTCCCTTTTTTTTTTTGTCTGAAACAACAAACGATCGATTCAACAGACGATCCCTTCGCGTTTATGTAACCGTATGCCTTACGCGGTACCCATTGGATTGGAGTGTGGCACACGCAGAGTGGCTTAATAGCTTTCAAACTCCGGCCACTCCTTCCATCCGGTGCAAGCAAAGCTTGGGCAAACAAAAAATAGACAACCACGACAATGCATGCACCACGGCGCGCGCTCTGCCAGTGCATTGAATGACACGAATAAAGCTGCTGGATGTTGCCCACCTCCCCTCAACATATCTAACAATATCGGTTCATGCTAACATCACCGGGAGGGGTTGGGCTGGAAACTATCGGATTTGGGACCAAGCAAATATATACGTATGTAAATATATACACACACATCATCCGTCCCAATCGCGTTCCCAATTGACAACCACTCCCAAGAGCCACCGGGGCTCAAGAGTAGACAGCCAACCCTGCTAACGGTCACTATCAATGAATGAGCGCAATTGAATCGTGTGCGCTTTCATTCATAAAACTTTCGTCGTCGTCGTCGTCGTCGTCGCCGTTCACCAAACAACACCATAGCAACACCGAATACGATGCCACTGATGATCCGATCCCCAAACGCCCTGCGCACCCGCCAGAGAGAGGGGGCTAAACGGGTTAGCATTGATGTGGTGTTTGATGTCCCAGGGGCTCCGACAAGTTAGCGGAGAAGCGACCACTTTTTTCCCTTACCCCCATAAAAGGGTTATTCGAGATGCGATTGCTTTCCAATGAATCATTGCCGACCATCATTCACGCGAGCTCTGAGCAGCTACTGAGGGTTTGATTTGGGACCTCGTGGGACACGGAAATGAAGGAGGGTGGGTGCTGACACAGGTGGAAATGGAAAAGAAAGGCGATACCTCTTCTAGTGGCAGGTTCCCGAACGGCCGTTTTAGGGAAATGTGATCGGTGTGAGCGGATGTAAGAGCTGGCAAACGACCGAGTCGGATTGTAGTCAATTAATGTGTGCTAAACGATATGTTAGAAAGGTCTTTAAATAGTCATTTCTGTTTTTCTTCCTGAATAGATATAGACCATAAACTAGTATCCGAAGAAAAAAAAAACACAATGTTAGCTAAATCGTTTCAGTGCGCGCACCACGCACACAAGCACACTCTATTGCCGAAGAGCATTCTCGCACATCTGTTTACCATCCAGCAATTGTTTATTTACTTTACCGTCCTCCCGGCAATCGCAGTTACTCCCGCCTACCAACTTCTCCTCCTCCCCACTTGCTGGTAGAGTTTCATTCATTGATTCATTCATGCATTAGAGTCTCCCCTATTCCCTCAGCTACTCCTAGCAGGGGACTTGCCACTCCAAGCGAATTTCATTCATTGCCACCTCCCACCGGCAGGGGAGCGAACTTTTGATACACTTCGAAATCGTACCGGTATTCAAATATACCCTCTTCCCTCTTGTACGCCGTCATGCCAGTGCACTGCGTCATCCTCTTTTCGTATCACCGATTTGCACCGATTGACCATTTACTGATTACACACAACAGCAGCAGCAGCATTGGTATGATAAGAAATTGTGAACATAAAGAGCAAACAAAATAAAGGCGTTCGGCTCGCGTATTAAAGGGAATGGAGAGAGAGAGAGAGAGCCATCACCCATTTCCAGACATCCATTCACTCGCCGGAAGTGTGTCAGCAATGACGCCGGGGTTCCAATGTTGCGGGGTTAGGGAGTACAGAGAAGAAGGGTGGAACACCAATCCGGAAAGGGTACGTCCGGCTTCTAATACGGCCCTTTTTCCTGTTTTTGCTTCGATGTGCTTTGGCCATCGATGGGGAGGAAGTGGAAAGAACGTATCATAAAACAAACCGTGGAATTGAATGAAGCGAATCCAATAATCAGATACGAAGCAACAGCAACACATGCGCGCAAAAAAAAACCTCTATTGGCCACATTGATTGATCAAGAGAAAGGGAAAATGAAAATGGGAAACGAACAGGCAGGTGAGGAAGCTTTATGTTCCGTTATCTCTACAGCAAACCCTGCAATCTCGTTCGCTATTACGCCGCGTTAGGGTACGCTTGTAGCGTCTAGACGCGTCTAGACCGCAGGTGCCATTACTTTACGACGAAGGCCCCACGTCACGACCCGGGCCCCCCGGCCCCGGCAGATAAGCGTTGTCACTTTTTTAGTGCCCCCCCGCTGAAGCACGGTTGACGGACGGTGAGGAAAGGGGAATGGGAGGTTGGCGATAGCACGGGCCTCTTGTCTATACTTGTAGTTTGAAGCGTTTTTGGAGGACGCTTCTGGTGACGAACGTTCGCCAAAGGTGGTGTAGATTACACACTTTGTAACGGGGTAATTAGCGAAGCTAGTCGTACTTCTTGGAAGGTGTCGACCGTGTTGGATTGGAGTGGACGTTTGTTTGCACATCACATTGATTGATTCATCGAAATCCCAGGGACATCCCAACTCTTTGGAGGACCTTAAATATGTTGGGGGTTTCAGCATCTTTCTGATCTTTTGGATCATATAACAGATCTATACCAAATTGTTCTTCGCTTGGGAAAGTTCGAACGCTTTCCAAATACCCAACCAAAGACGAGTACACAAATTGTGCCTTTTCCCCGTTGCTGCAAGTATCGAAGTGTCATAAAAAACCTATTTCCCACACCATACCCAAGAGAAAGATCATTTGAACATTGTTGGAGAGTTGTAACAAAAAGAGATCACAATTAGAGATGAACCAAACGACAGTCTGAAGCGCGCGCGCCTATCTAAAACATCCATTAACATTCACACGATCAAGTAGTGATCAAATGGATCTTCCGATCCAATCACAGAACCCTTTCGAAAGCCCTGAAAACTGCTCTGGAAGAAAGTTGGAAGAAAATATCGCCGCTCTCAGTTACTCCAGCCCATTCCCATTCACTTTACTCGCTCGTTTCTTCATCGCTCTCTATTGTTTCTCTCTATCACTCTCTCTCTCTCTTTATCTTTCTCTCTCTTCAGTGGTATTTCCAGATACAATTCAAATGACAAATGACAATCTCGCACAACCGTCAAATGCCGCCCCGCCGGCCGCGATGCTAACCGGCAGCAATGTCGATCTGGGCCCACTGCCGGAAGGATGGGAGGAAGGCATCACAGAGAAGGGCGAACGGTACTATATCAATCACGCGACTCGGTCGACCACCTGGCGGGATCCTCGGTTGTGTACGTGCTTTTTTGTTTGTTATTTCCCTTTGTTGTTGTTTTGAAAAACTTCGCCCGCCATAGTTCACGCCATTTCCCAATTTTTTCCTCCAAAACAAGCGACTACGAAATCTTCCCGCACCTTACTCTTCATTCTTGTTGCGATCTGCAACTTCTTGACAACACACTTTGCTCGGTAGTGTAGGCATTTACGCTTTGCCAAAAGAAAAGCTTGAGTAGGCAGGAGGTAGAGTGTAGCGAATAGGCAGGGTAGCGAACAGGGACACGCTTTAACGAGCTTAGTAGATTAGCCATGGTAGTCAGCTGGCATTAGGCGCGCGAGAGTGAGATAGCGAAAGTAGATGACATCTTGCTGATTTAGTATGCTGTATTAACTATTCCAACCTTACGTTCTAACTAACTTTAAACATACTAATACTTCCACTAACCTACCTGAATCTATCTGTCTCTATTGCTGTTCTTAAACAACCTGTCTTAAGTAGAGTGTTGTTAGATCTCGTAGTAGTAGCTTGAATCATTACATTTCATCTCATTTTGGAACCATTAGTTTAAGCCATTCTTTAAACTACCCCAAACATGACCGATCTAATTTGGTTTCTGTTTCAATTCCCTTGAAAACGAAAAAACAAACAACCAACAGCTAACCAAGACTGGGCCGTACAGGAGCAAACAGTCCGTCTGTACAACCTGCAGCTCGAGCGGGAACGACTTCGGAAACGGCAGCAGGAGATCAAATCACATGTAAGTAGCTGCCCATACATCGGTACCATACCTTGCCATTCCGAACCAACTTCTACATTGTGCTCGTACAATCCTGCTGTGTCTTCTCCAGATGGGAGACGACCCGTTCCTGTCCGGTATTGCCGATCACGCACGCCAGGAGTCCGGTGACAGCGGTCTGAGCGAATCGTCCATGACGCAGTCGATGCCCCACACGCCCGAATTTCTCTCCAGTATAGATGACAGTATGGACGGGTTAAGCAGTAAGTGGCGATTGGTTTGAGTGCATTATAATCGGGCATATGAATTTTTAATTCGTTTTATTCCTTAATTGCAGTGACGGACAACACGATGGACACTATAGCATTTGGGGATAATCTCGAGACGCCCGATGAGTTTATGGTGAGTTGCACTTTAGTGATGTTACCTACTGTGTGCTACGATCAGGCTATTTTTACATCATAAGACACATTAAGCTACGTTTCCCTATCACTAATATGCTCTTTTTCGCTCTTCCCACCTACAGCTGGACGATCCTTTGCTGCTGGAAAAGATCGATGCCGTCACCAACCTGAGCCTGATGGATCCGACGAGTAGTAAACCGGATAACACGCTCTACGACATCATCTAACGTTAAGATGATGCAACGTTTGCCGCAGCAACAGAACGCGTAGAACCATCTTATGTAGAGTAATAGTAGCCCACTACGCCAGCGATTAGTACACGCATCCACTGACTTGCACACACGCACACACACAAACACAAATACTACTTACAATGTTCTTGCATCCCCAAGAAATACCATCAGCCTACAAACACCAGCATAGACAAGATCGTTTGAAGACCTGATCTAGAGACTCTCAAGGCCCGAACGTACTACTTAGAGATACAACTCAAGCCCCAAACAATATAATTAGCGATAAGACTCAATCGTTCTACTTGGAGATACAAATAGGGAAAGAAGACTGTAAGTAGTGTGCGTGTGTATGTGTGTGTGTACGTGTGGTGCGATCGCAGCTTAGGAAACAATGAAACAAATGAAGGAAACGCAGCGTGGTTCCCGTACTGAACGGGGGAAACTGCTCCTTGTCCGAGTTATGTTCCGTTAATGATACCTATATACATCTCTTATTATTACTACATCCTGCTTGCACACGGGCACCGATGTGCTTGTGCACATTGGACGAATTATTAGTGGTTAGTCGATTAGCTTGTACGTACGGATTATTATTTTATTTTTAAATCTTTTTTTTTTTTTAATCCACTTAGAAGAATGTGAGATTTGCAGCGCGCAACTAGTATCCAATTACGTAGTATGTGAGGGATGTAGCGCAAGATAGGCGAGAAGCATGAGAAGAGGAAAAAAGATCGCACGGAGTGAGTAATCGTGTCCGGATAAGCGACAAGATTACACACACACACACACACATCCACCGTGCAAGCTGACACAAGGAACTGCAAGCAATTCAAGTGCCTTATCCGTTTCGAGTGAGTGAAAGAGGAAGAAAAAAACACTCGAAACCGGAGAAAGAAAACGATATGTGGTATAAGTAGAACGTGGTGTGGTGTTTAGCGCGCGGAGTTAGAAAGTAATTAAAGCATGAAACAGTCTGCAGATAGTACAGGCAGTAGATGGGGAGCTGCGAAGATAGTGTATTATAATGTGCAAAATGGCGAAATTGGCTATTTGCGGTTTGGAACACGTATACGAAGGCGAGCGAGATGCGAGAACGCGACGGCGAGTACGTGTAACCGCGTGTGCTACGTATGCGCCGCCGGCCTGGATGGAATGGCTAGATCAGCTCTCATATCTACCGCCCAGCGGCGCAATACGGTCAAGTAGCTTGAGCAATGGGGAAAGGATAACGTATAGGAGGCATTAGGCATGTAGGAGAATTAAAACTCATGTTTGCGTAATCGTTGTAGCGTGCGAGAAGAGGTTAGTATGATTGAGACAGTGTGTGCGAGTGCGAGGACTGTGCATGAATGCGGGACAGTGAATGAATGTGGTCCAATATTCTAGCCATAAGAGGTAGTAACACGGCAGCAGAAGGAGGAGCCACCGTAACCGATATACGAAGATGGAGCGAGCAACTCGTTTTTGAAAGCAGCAGCAGCAGCAGCAGCACCAGCAGGTGCAGCCGCCATTAGTCCCAGGAGTGAGAATAGTCTCTTGTTTGGCGCACACGAAGCGCTTCAAGGGAGTGTGGGGCCAAATGCAACACAGAAACAAATTCCTCCGGCGCTCGATGGCTGGAGATGCATTTATATCAATGTTGCCCGCCCGATCGAGCAGTGTCTGCTGTGGGCGGCCGATGATAAAGAAAGGGTCAATTGTTAATTTTTTGGAATCAACTTGCCCCAGTGTACACATACACAAACACACAAACCCCCACAGTAATATGTGCAAAGCGAAGCGAAGAGGAACGGCTGCCTTTGTCTGCTGTCTGCGATGCGTTGTACGACCGGCAATACAAAACAAAAAACAATGATCCTCTTCGTATCGGTTAACAAACAAACAAAGTAACAAACAAGTACGATCAATATCCATTGATATCGTTCACACACACACACACACACAAACACACACACCATCAATGTTAGGCTAGTACGCCGTGAAGTGGTGTAACATTGCAATTATATAGATTTTATGTTTCGTTTTTATATACATCCAGCGCGCCCGCTCCTTTTGCTCCATCTGGAACGGGCGTTCGTTCTCGCTTGGCTCGTGACTGTGTCATCGACAAGATCGATGCAAGTAAAGCGAGCGAGTTTGGACTGTGCGAATGGAATGTTCACAGTGACTATTTCATGTCCGGTTGAACGGTGAACGTGAAGGGAAGAGAGAGGAAGAAAAAAAACCTAGCTCATTAAGCAACAAGATACATATGTACACATATCCCAACCGATCGTGTCCCATCGGTGCATCTACTTATTCGCACGATCACGATTCTATTATCACGCTCATCGAGCTACTACTGCAAAAAAAAGGAAAACAAAAGTGAGAAAAGCAAAAAACATACAGATTTACTGGCAAATCGGCAGCATATGGTCAACAAAGTTTGCGCACATAAAACAAACTGCGGGGAATTTTTGAACCAAAATCGAAAGATCCAATGCTGATTTCCCTGATCATAGTTTTTTGGCAGCATATTTTTTTATACCTAAAGCCATTTTTCAAACCATTTTTTTTACTGATTTAAGTTTTAAAACAAAAAGCGCGCTAAGGCAATTACTTCAATTTACTACTTTGGTATTGTAAGGCTTAACCACAGCATTAGTTTTAAACATTTAAAAACAAATCATAAGCATGCAACGGTAGCAACAGTTACAGAGCTTCGTTGCCTATTCGATTTTAGTAGTATTGTTAGGACAAACAAAAAAAAATCAAGCGTTGGTTCTTGGATTTGGATTCAACTTGGGTGAGAAAAATGGTTTCATTTTTCTCAACCATCACTACCACTCTCCCACCCCTTCATTTGCACCAGCGCGAAGGAACGTCGATCGTTCGATGCTGCTGCTAACCCGGCGTTAACCATTGTTGCCTCGATTTTGCTTGCTACTGTTTGTTTTTTATTTTCTTTTGGAAGGGAAAACTGGCCGCAGCGTTTTTTTGTTCATTTTTTCGATGTGTTTCTATGCTAATGTTGCAACATTGCCGTCCAATATAGTTTCGTTTTTAATGTTTTGTTCTACTTCTTCGCAACGTAAACGCAAGAAAAAAAAACCGAACGTATTGCTGCCAGCTTCCGCCAGCTCTTCAGGTTGGGGGATCCATTTGTTGGAACCATTTTCCGAGTCGCTTTTTTGCAGTGATCGGTTGCAGTGTAGATGGGGATGATAATAGGAAAGGAATTGGGCTGTAGATCCGTTGGTACGATCGAGTTGGTCGCTCGTTGAGCGAAAATCCATCCACAAACGATCGGTCCCTCGAGTGGGGCGATCGCGATCACTCGCGCAAGTTGAATCGCATAGCGAGCATTGGGCAGATATTTTAACAAGATAAATCCTGCAAACGTTGGCAAACGGTGGCGTACGGTTTGGTGCGTCCCCACCGCCCGAGATACATTTATCTTTGCCGTCCAGAATTGCATTGAGAAGCAGTTTGTTTTGTGTTGTCTTTTTTAGTTTCTCTAGCAAACATAAGTGCCTTCTTCCTTTTTTTTATGTGTGTGTTCTGTTATGTGCATCAGCAGTGAAGTAAGTGATGGTGAACCAAACGAACAGTTCATGCGGACACTAACACGCGGTGGCACACATTGTTTATGCCCTGTACTAGTGGCTTTACCCTGGCAGCACTCATCAAGCAGTATTTGTTAGCAAATATTTGTTAGCGTTGATGAGCCGAGCTACACATTAGCGTAAAGCGATATTAGATAGAGCAAAGAAGAAGAAAAAGAAGAAGAACGTTCTTACTTCGTACAGAAATTCACCCCCACCTAATGCGACTCAAGTAAGATAGTTGAACGCTTCCAACACATTCGCAAGAAGCGTACGGATGCTTTATTCTGCTTCCCTTTCTGTGGGAACTGTAGAACTGGTAGAAAATACTACTTCTAGACACCTATTGCTCTACACGTGAGGATTCTGGAAGCAAAAGGGAACACCAAATCGTACTTCCTTGTGGTAAAGGTACTCAACTAGGTAGAGCAGCTAGCGTTGTCTACAAAAAAGCACCAGGGAGTTTGCTTAGGTGCGTTTTTCTCTAATATTTTTAACTCTCTTTGTCAGCGATAATTTTTAATGTTTAATATCGACAAAAAAACTCTATTAATCCACACCAAAAGATGCAGCTAATTCAACCGCAAAAGCCACCAAGTGTTTGTTCGTCAGCTAGGTTTGAGTGTCACTTACATTAACTGACTCTGTTTGAAATGCACCACAATTGCACCACACAGTTGGTTGTTCCCATGGAGTGCAAGTGTGTGCTACGAGCTTCACTAGAGGAAGCAGTAACAGCCATGCAATGCTCTACGAACGGAGATAGACAGGCACGTGCCTAAATGCACGTGGTAATGCAATAATGCACGAGTGGCTTAGAGCCACTCCTGTAGAAAGCAAAAGCGAGGATCGTTCAATCAGAATTGAACGTTGATTCAAAATTGTAGCAAAACAAACAAACAAAAAACACAGAAACACATATATAAAAAAAACTCTAGCACACACTGTAAAAAACGGGGGGACGGGAATAATGCAAATAGAGTAAATTTGTCTTTGTTCCAAAGCCTTGTAATACACTGTATGTACTAGAGAGAAGGGAAAGAGCTATTTCTAGAGCACAAACTAAAGCAATGCGTAATAAAAGTGAGAAATCCACCAACCAGAACCAACAAATAGAACAAACCTGTTTACCTTTTGCTTAGTACATGGGATGAAATGATGACATAGTTTGGACTACATAAAAATATATTATTAATTGCTCTTCATAAACATCTTCCATTTAAAAAATCTACCGGATTTAACGGTTTTCGCAACGACCAGTGCGCCATCTATTCGCGAGCTTCGTAAGCAGCAGCGACAACAGTTCAAAATAGCCGTTTTTAAAAGCAATTCGCTAAGAAGATAAGCCTATATTAAAATCAAATCAAATATAAATAAAAAAAGATTATGCTGTCGAACACGTTCTCAACTGGATCAACTAATTTTTTTTATATAGAACTAAAAATAAATGATTTCTGGAATGTGAAATATTTCACTCCGTGCATGTTGTAGTATTTTCACAGGGGCTTAACGTTTCGTACCTTTCATTCGTGTTTTTAAATGATGCAGCTGTCCAAAAACAAGCAATTTACGTTTGTTATAAATATCGAATTAGGATGTTTGGAATAATTTGTTGAACTACAACTGTACTTCATAAAAAAAAACAAAATCAACAGATGTACGGAATCACGTGACCAAGTGAACAAGCCGGACTGAGGATAGTTTTCAGTCAAGGAAACTTCATCGCAAATTTTATATGACTTTTTTTTATTTAAAATATGTTGTAAATTACGTTATGTTATACCGTATAATTGTAAAACATAGCCAAAAATGGGCTTTACTTACTTTTCATAACAGAAAAAAACATATAAAACTCCACCGTGAGGGCGCTTTGCAGCTTCTACCTCCCATAAATCGTGCGATAGGGATGGCTGCGCGAACAAAAAGCGAGAAAGATAGTGCGAAACGTCATGCACGCACACACACACCAGCACCATCGCGACACGCTGCCACACGCATACACGCACGAGCGTACACGGTGACAGTTCTGAAAAGACGGTGGGATGGACAGTTCGCCTCGCCTGAGTCCGTGTGTGTTGCTTGCGGTGTGAGTTTCGGACCGGTCGTTTCGGGCCCGGTGTGTACGCGCTACATCAGTGCATCGAATACATTGCAAACCTTTTTTGCGCGATCAGAAACACGCACTTGCAACAACGAACGTGAAACAAAGTTCCATCCCGAGTGCGAATACACCGCAAAAGTGCGACAGAGGAACAGCAGACGGGCAAGGGTTTTGCGGTGCGTAAGGTCACCACACTTGGTGGCGGCTGCCGTTCCAACCTCTGGGAGATAAAAAAAACACACAGGCACGCACACAGAGACACAGAGCGTGAAAGGCAGCTGACTGCATAAACACAGCGGCACAGTGTTGTGTGCGGGGGCTGTCTGGTTGTGAAACAACACATCCAGGCAGGCTGGAATTGGTCGCTGGTTACAGTGCGCGTCGTCCCATAGTGTGTGCGGTTGTAAAATTGTTGCATCCCAATCAGCGCAAAAGTGCAAAAGCAGCAGCAAACCCTCGTTAGTTGCAGGCGGCGAAGGAGTTGGTCCAATCATTCCACACCCACAAACACATACAAAGCACTACTACAGTGTGTGCTTGTCCTAAAATAGGGCGAAATATTGCGCGTACGGCACGACGGACGCACGGCTGCTGCCGGAAGCAGCGGCACATCGCACTTTCGTGTTGGGGGTGCATTCGCCTCTCCTGCTCTAGCCGTAGGAGCCACTCGTAGCAGGCGAGTGCGAGAGAAGCAATCTCACACATTCTACCCGTCGCCGCTGTTGTGTGCTGGTGTGTGAGAAAAATAATAAATGAAGAAGCAATAAAACACACACACGAGGCCGGAGGACGGAATCTTTCCCCGTTGCGAGATGTGCATTCCTGTCGATGCACCCACGACCACCACCACCATCATCGCCAGTGTCCATTGACCGCGACAGCAAGTTGCTGGGCAAGTGCGCCGAGTGCATCCGCTAGTGCAGCTTTGTGGCCTTGAAATTTGCTCCTAGTGTGTGGTGGCAAACCGACCAAGGAATAAGGGTCGTCCGACACGCCACGGTGGGGAAAGAAGAAAAATTTATGTAAAAATAGATCTCATTCCTCTTCAGAAAATCGAATCTTCACCACACTACACATCACACAGGAGAGTGTGTACGACGGAGTAGGCCATTTCACCGCACCAGCTGCTGGTGTACACGGAGCAAACACACATATCAGCAGTACCCGCTGCAGCGATACATACACAAACACAAACACACAGAGAGAGATACGGAGGCTGGAGGAATGCAGCAGAACCCCCCGATGATGCTCCGGTGCGTCCTCGCCTAAGCCGCCAGACAATGTTGTGTCAACCGCAACGGGCTAAATTTAACGCGGGTCAACATCGTGATCCAGAATTCCCCTGTGGTGCCGCGTCGTGTCTCGGTTGCTGTGCGTGAGCGCTTGTGATCGTGAAAGGAATGGTGCAATAGTGTGTAAATAGTGTGCAGAAAAGAATAGCAGTGACAAAAAAAGCCACCCCCAGGGCGCACCTACCTGTCAGGGAGCAAAACGGAACAGATAGTGTGTGTGTGTGTGCATTTTTAGTTTGTTTTGTTTTGGTACAATTTGATTTCAATTTCGTGATTGCAACCCGGACGTGTCACAACGGTAACCAATAAGCCGTGTGAGTGTGTGTGATCTAGTTTTCCGGTTGTTTATTTTTTCCTTTTTTTTTTTGTGTCTAAGTTTTCCCAAAACTCAATCTCGTAAAGCACCACGCGCACATCGTGAGAGACGGAGAGAGAGAGAGAGAGTGGTTTCCTTTAATTAAAAGGCTTTCTTTTCCGTTTCGGGCTGTTGTGTGTGGGCTCGGCCAGACGCACTTTTCACTAGCCCCCACGTACTTTAATCGGAAGGAAAACCAAACAGCCCCAGCACAACACAATCAGACATAAAAGCTCGCCGATCTGAACTGAGAGGGGGTGCATCCATCATCTCGTAGCAGTCTCTGTGCCCCGTGTGCCCCCTTTTCGTATATGTTGGCGATGTCTTCCAAACAGTAAGTAGTCTAACCCGTACGCGCGTGTTTTCTGCATCGCCTTTTCTTTTTCTTCTTTTTTTGTTTAGTTAGTCACGTGGTTTTATCACTGCCTGGTAGAGGAAAAAGCGACCCGAAACGGCACGCACTCGAACTCCCGCGGGGGGTGGGGGGGGGGCGAGAGAGTGGCGCGTTGGTGTGCTGCGATATGAACCACGCGCGCAAGAATCACAAGCCCCCGCCGAGATTGGGGGATGGAATAAAAAGAATGAATATAGCTTGAGGAGGAGGTGGAGAGGGAAAGGGGAGAGAAGACGAACATACAGAAACACTCGCCTACATGACTCTCCCCCCCCCCCCCCCGCACTCAACCCATCGCAATCTCCAAGTACGCATCACACGAAGGCGGGAGCGTGCTTGCGCTCGCTCAAGTCAAAAGCCTTTAACCTTCGGGGCATAATGATGTGTGTGTGTGTACTACCATCACCGGGACGTTGAAGGGTTTAGCAAGTGGAGGGTGAAATAGGCAGAAGGGAGTAAAGCTCTTCATCAAGCAGTTCTCAACGCTACTGCCGCCTTCTTCCACTCTTCTTTTTGTGTATCTTAAAACGGCTCCACTTCTTACACACTGCTGCGGCAAATGTCCATGCTGTGACACACACACACATGACCAAGTCATAGGGCTGATGGGGAGGGTAAGCATTATGAAGAAGTCCCTCAACCCCCATGCTCCATCCTGTTTTGTTGGATCGCACGAAATGCAGTGCCTGGTGTAAGAACCTGGCTTTTTTTCGTTAGAACGCGTATATAATATGCACACAACACCATGCTAGAAGGGCAGCGGCAAACCAAAGGTCCTCTTGCCCTCCTTCCCCTCTTCTGAACGCGCTATGTTTACATTAGCACCGTCACGTACGGAGCGGCACGACGACGCTTTCGGTCGTCCGTTGGTGGCGATGCGTGTTGAGAGCTTGGACTGGACTGTGAAATATCATAATTGTTTATGGAGGCTTTGGAGGGAGTTCCTTCTCGCCTCAAAAAAGACAAAGCGCCGGTTTTTGTGTCTTGAGATGATCTATTCCACAACCAACTTTGCTGCAAGTGCGTTAGATCAGCGTTAGTTGCACCTTCAAGCCTGCCGGCTTCCTTCAAACAGGTTCAGATGCATCAAGAAACAGGTTCCGTATTAGGGGGAGGGGGGGATCGACCTGTTCCGCTTTAGGTCTGGCACGATCTATATTTCCGGTCCTTTGTGTGTACCTTTGACGCATAATAGTTCGGGGTTCGTCTTGTCGGGCAGCAAGAACAAAGAATTGTTATGCTGGGAGGAAGCTTCGATTCGAGGAATTCCAACCTCTCCAAGCACACAAAAACCCTTCGGAAGTACGCATTATTGCATTAAATATTAAAGTGCCTGAAATCGATGTTAAAACTATCTGAAGGAGTAAGTTATGTAGTAGTAAACACAGCCGTGGGACGAGTAGTTAGACGTGGGAAATAGAATAATTTATTAAATTAATTTTTGGAACTCTGTCATTATTACTGGAACCTTCCCCCAAAGCATAATATAGTAGACACTAGTGATGTGCACTTTGGAGCGCACTTAGGACTCCGATCCGACTCCGGCTATTGTTAGTCCGATTGCGACTCCGTCAAAATCCGAAGCACTAGTTCCGGAGCCGGAGTCATTCGGAGTCGTCCGAAGTCGCCCGGAGCCGTTCGGGGTCGTTCGTCCGTAGTCATCCGGAGTCGTTCAGAGTCGGATTCGCCCGGAGTCGTCAGAGGCGTCCGGAGTCGCCCGGTGTCGGAGTCATTCTGAGCTGTCTGGTGTAATGTGTGCTAGTGATCAGGCATTTCATTTCGTTGTGTTTTTTTGTCCTTTACTTTGCGCGTGCACTTCGTATATAGGCCTTTGTTTCGAAGGCCGATTTCGGTCGACTCCGGAAGACTTCGACTCCAGCCGATTCTGAACGATTTCGAACGACTCCGGATGACTCCAAACGACTCCGGATGACTCCGACTCCCAACGACTCCGAACGACTCCGGACGACTCCGGACGACTCCCAGAACTCCGGCCAACTCCCAACGATTCCGAACGACTTCGAACGACTCCGGACGACTGCGAGAACTCTGGCCGACTTTGGATGATTCTGGACGACACTGGATGACTCCGAACGATACTGGATGACTCGGACAATTCTAGGTGGATCCAAACGACTCTGGATAACTCCCACTCTCAACGACTTCGGCTGACTACGGACAACTCCGGACGACTCCGGGCGACTCCGCACGACTTTGGATGACTCCCGACGACTTCGGATGACTCCGGACGATACTGAATGACTCCGGCAGACTCCGACCTCCGACAACTCTAGGTGGTTCCAAACGACTCTGGATGACTCCGATTCCCAACGACTTCAGCCGACTTCAGTCGACTCCGGGCGACTCCGAACGACTCCAAACGACTTCGGATGACTACGGACGATACTCGATGACTCCGGACGACTCCGACCTTGGACAATTCTAGGTGGATTCAAACGACTCCGGATAATGCTGGACGGACCTACCTTCCGGAATCGATTCCGAAATTAACGGAGTCGGATTGGAGTAGACTATGTATTTGTTTTCCAATTTTACCCATCACTAGAAGACACACAAGAAGGCGAAAGCTTTCCACCACCAGCTGGTATCGATATGTGAAGCGACATACCAAAACCTGCCCCGTAGTACCGTAAAGGAAATGGAGCGCAAAAGAACGCTTAAAAAGTAGGATACAGCCAACTGGGAGAAAGGAAGACCGTGACACGCCTCTTTGTGCTGCGACACGGTGGGGAATACCAAAACCCCCTGACCGAATAACGGTGCTAAATCATGTAGAACTTCATCATCGTGTGTGTTGTGTGGAGGGGGGAAGCGCTGTTCTATAAAAGGTACAGAAATAGTTTCCCAATAATCGATACTGCGCGCTACAAACTGAGTGTGTACTTTCGCTCAAGTATCGCGCCGACCAAACGGCCAACGCCGATAGCGCCTTTTTGAAGCGATTAATATATACCGCAGGATATGAACCCCCACCACGGGGAGGATAGAGAGAGCAGAAGTATCTCTCCACACCGCGAACGGCCATCGAAAAGTCATCATCATAAGGGCTTTCCTTCCGGTCGTTCTGCGTCATCGAAAGGAGGCTTTTTTGTTCGCTTTGCTTTGTGGCCAAGCGACGACACATTATCGCAAAGCTTGAACCGGTTCGGTGGTTTTGTGTGGAGCAAACGTGGGAGAAATTATAAGGTCATTAGGCCACTCAACAAGGGGGAGGCCAATGTTTGTGGTCTGTCTTCACTGGGATTGCATGACAGAATCGTTAAACAAAAAACATAATTTGAGAAAAAGGTGTAGCAGAATAAAAATAGACTCTCCGCGTGTGTATGTGTGGCAATCGTCCTGGTTTTAATACCCTTTTCTTCCTTTCCTTTCTTGTCTTTTTTTCCCCTAGTGAGCTGAAGAAACTCTCGGAGGAAAGCTTAACGCGGCAGCCGGACGAGGTGTTCGACATACTCTGCAAGCTCGGCGAGGGTAGCTATGGCTCGGTGTACAAGGCGCTGCACAAGGAGAGCGAGCAGGTGCTCGCCATCAAGCAGGTACCGGTCGACACGGACCTGCAGGAGATCATCAAGGAGATCTCGATCATGCAGCAGTGCGACTCGCCGTACGTGGTCAAGTACTACGGCAGCTACTTCAAGAACACCGACCTGTGGATCGTGATGGAGTACTGCGGGGCCGGCAGTGTGTCCGACATTATGCGGCTGCGCAAGAAAACACTGTCCGAGGACGAGATAGCGACGATACTGATCGACACACTGAAGGGGCTCGAGTATTTGCATCTGCGCCGGAAGATCCACCGCGACATTAAGGCGGGCAACATACTGCTCAACTCGGAGGGCCACGCGAAGCTGGCCGACTTTGGCGTTGCCGGCCAGCTGACGGACACGATGGCGAAGCGGAACACGGTCATAGGCACACCGTTCTGGATGGCGCCCGAGGTGATCGAGGAGATTGGGTACGACTGCGTGGCGGACATTTGGTCGCTCGGCATAACGGCGCTCGAGATGGCGGAGGGCAAGCCCCCGTACGGGGACATCCATCCGATGCGGGCCATCTTCATGATACCGACGAAGCCGCCGCCCTCGTTCCGTGATCCGGACATCTGGTCGCCCGAGTTCATTGACTTTGTGAGCCTGTGTCTGGTGAAGAATCCGGAGGAGCGGGCCACTGCCACCGATCTGCTGGCGCACGAGTTTATACGTAAGTGGAATAGGCCTTAGTGCTGTAAATGGGGTTGTAAAAACGGGTTAATGTCCTTCTTCTTTTTTTTGGCAGGCAACGCGAAACCGTGCAGCATACTGAGCCAGATGATAGCGGAAGCGAAGGAAATACGGGAAAACCAAAGCTACAGGCACGCGGCGGCCATTAGCCAAGCTAACAAGCAGCTGCAGAACAACAGCAACAACAACAACAATGCCAACGGGCACGACGGGGGCGACTCGGACGACGAGGATCAGGTGAACTCGAGGACGATGAAGGAGTTCCCGGCCGACTGTGGGACGCTGGTGCCGGGCCGGGGCGACGAGGGCGACGGGACGATGATAGCGCACACCGACTACGGTACGCTCGTGCCGGACAATGGGACGATGGTGGAGCTGCAGTCGAACCTGGGCACGATGGTGATCAATTCCGATTCGGAGGAATCGACCATGAAAAGTAAGTGTTGCATTGAAGCGATCGATTGTTGAGATTCGGCATTGAAAACACACACACACTCCATCCCCGTTACAGGACATGATACAAACCCGGACAAGCCGAAGTATAGGCCCCTGTTTCTGGACCACTTCGACAAGAAGGAGGCGGAGGCGGCCAGCTTTGGCAACAGTAAGGTCGCGGCCGCCGTCAACAACCACCACCATCATCACCAGCTGCAGTCGCCACCGTCCGCGATGAGCTCGTTCGACGATGGGGCATCGGTCGACCTGCAGCCGGACCATTCGCCGGGCTACGGCAGTCCACAGGCGGCGACGACCCCGGTCGTTGCTTCCGCCCCGCAGCAGCAGCAGCAGCAGCCACACCTGCCCCAATCGCCTTTAGCATCCTCGCCGCAGCAACCGCAGCCGCAGGTGCAGAAGCTCGTAAGCAATCTGGTGCAGCAGTCGGCCGCAGCACCGGCCTTCCCATCGCCGGCCACCCACAGTCCCGTGTCGCCGTCGGCACCGCCGATGACGCAAAATTTCCAAGACCACCAGCAGCACCAGCAGCACCAAGCATTGCAGCAGCAGCAGCAGCAGCAACAGTTCAACGAAGAGCGGCAACGGTATCAGTCGCATCTGCAGCTGCAGCTGAATCAAATCTCCGCCGTCAGTCCCAATATGCATCAGATGCAGTTTTTGCAACCGACGGCGGCCGAGTATGATTCGGTAAGTGTCGTTTTTTTTCTTTAATCCCTTTTTAAATAACCCTTTCGATCTCTCTCTCTCCCGCAGCTTAAGTTTATGAACTACGAACAGCTCGAGCAACGGTTGGCCAGCCTGGACAAGGAGATGGAGAAGGAGCTGGCGGAAACGAAGAAGCGGTACACCTCCAAACGCCAACCGATACTGGACGCGATCGAGGCCAAACAGCAGAAGCGGCAGCAAAAGCTGGAAGAGTTCTGAGTAGTGTGTCGGCGGTGGTCGGGAACGCTTTCCCCCTCCCAGCTTCTTGTTCCCGTTTGCCTTTGGCGGATGGTGTGTGTGCTTGATGTGGGGTGATTAGCGGATAGTCATATTTAAATAGGAATAGGTTTTCCGTTTCTGTGGCCCCCGCGCCAATTAGTTGCAAATTCCTATTACTTTTTAACAAACAAACACACATCCACACCCTGCTCAGTCGCGCTCAAGGGACCCTCAAGCGTTCAACCGCTCGCTTGAGCGTCTCTGGCAGGCTGTTGAGGAGATAGTGGAAGAGATAGTTTCCTCTCTTTTTAAGTATTTTAGTTGCCCCGTCGGCCATCCCAATACTCTCGTCGGATGTGTGGCTGGTAGGGCTGATCTGATATTTGATTTTAATTAACACTCACACAAAACACACGCCCTAGAACCACCCGGGTGTAAGTCATTGTTGGTACGCAGTTTTTTGTTTAATTTTTGGTAGTAACGCATTGATCTGAACTATCGATGAGATTAATCTGTTTTTAGCTTTGCGCTCAGCTGCTGCTGGCACATGTGGCGCAAATGTGTATGTATTTGTTCGATCCTTCCGCTTTACCACGCGCGCTCCGTCCTCTAACTAAGCTAAGTGCAATGTGTTGCACGGTTTTTTTTTCTTTTTGTCGCTGTTATACATTGAGATACACCCCCACTCGCTGGTTAAACTGTAGAGCGAACACACAGCTTGCGGACGCGGCTACATTGCCTTTTTCCCCTCGTTAACGATTAGTTGGCATTATCCTTTTCCCTTGGAAGTCTCCATGCCAATCCGCAAAAGCATAAAACAATTTATTGACCACTCGTTGATCGTTATTACAACCATTACAGCCCACAGCTGCGGGCTGTGCACGAAAGGGAGTTGGAGAGGGTGATGAAAGAGAACGGTCTCTAGTCAGCAGTAAAACCAATTCTAACGAACGTGAATAAATACCTTGAAAAAGAGAAACCTCAAACTAACCGGAAAAGATTGAAAGTAGAATACAATAATCCTGTAGCGGCGGAAAAGAAAGGCAAAGAAATTATACATATACACACAAATACTACATATAGCCAGCAAGAGCGTGATTTACGATTATATACACCATATAAGGAAGCAAACAACTCAACACACAGAAACACACACAATGAAATTGAAGGACTCGAAATCGATTGGGATTGGGAAGATGATCAGAACACATATTTTATACGCTAATTAAGCCATATTGAGCGCCCGCCGCTCTAAAACGTGATGAGACACAGCAGGGGGACAGACCCACAAGTGGGTCCATTGGTGATCGCAGACGAACAACAGCAATGACGAACAAAAGTGCTACATTTTATTCTTGAAACATATACAAGTTTATTGAGAAAAATAGTAGTGTAATAGCGTGTAACAGGAAAACGGGAGGGCAAAAGATCGTTACGGAAAAGTTCGCCCGGAAAAAAATACAGGAGAAACAGGCGATTGAAGGGCAGAGAGAGTAGGGTGAAAAGAAGAACAGAAGAGCAAAATAATAGCGGTGAACAGGTGAGGCGTATTATTAAAAAACACACAAACACACAAAACAACGGAACAAACATACATGCTCGAGATAAATAAAGTTGAACTTTAAGGTTGCCATGCATTTATATTAAACACCGTTGGGACACCGTTGCATTTGAATCGGTCCGAACATGCACACAGCCAGCTGATCAAGAAGCTGGGGCATTCGTCCTGCACCTTCACAAACTTTCGACACGCAGCCATAAACACGCAAATTCTTGAAGCCTGTGTGTTGTTCAGAGTGACCAGAAATACTGATTTATCTGTATTCCTACCGATTCACAGATGAGCACTCTAAAACTACCGATTTTTCATTTATCCTTCCGAAAATCACAGATTTTCTTACAATAATGACCGAAAAGTCTTAAAACCATTTTCCAAATGATTAAAGCAGTAAACTCCATATGAAATATGGAAATCTTTAGCGACCAGAACCAGAAGAAGAGCTGCCACTGCGAATAATCCTATGCGTGGAACCCCTAGAAAAGGGAATCGCCACCGCTCAAAAGGAAATGTGCATATCAATCAATACCTTCGTTGGCATAGAATCCCTAGTACAGTTTTCAGATTGATGCTTCAGAAAGGCCTCATTCGTGTGACCGATATGAACCAAATCTGATGCATCTCCTTTAAATAAACAAGGATGTATTTTCTCTTGCAGATTAGCACTCACTCCCCCCCCCCCCCCTCCTTTTAACACTTCAAAACATACCGAAAACTACCCATACAAATTGAAACTGAACTGAAACTGAAAATTACAGATAAAATGTTGGTGCTCCTACTGATAACCGCCAAACTAATCTGGCCACACTGAGCTAGTGTGCGGCTTGCTGCGAGTCAAAACAAGTCCCGATTCACCTGCTGCTCTTGCGTGCGCTAGAAAGAGACCGGACAAGCAGCGAGAGAGAGTGTGCGTGCAGGCTGTCCTGCTCGCACTGCCTTTCACCAGCAAGCCGTCTGCCTCGGCAGCAGCACAGCACCGCGCAGCACAACCAGTTGCATACACCGTGAAGCGATGGTCGTGTGGAAAGGTTTTACGTGGCAAAGTAGGCTCCCTCGCGGGACGGTCGTGCTGTATGTTTTAGTGTTTTGTCAATTGTACGTTCTTGTTGGGACGCAACAGCACCAGCAGCAGCAGCAACAGCAACATCCTCCACCTCAGCAGCAGCAGCAGCAACAACATCCACCACAGCAACAGTATCAGCAGCAGCAGCAGCAGCAGCAGCAACAGCCTCCACCACAGCAGCACCAGCAGCAACATCCTCCTCCCCAGCAGCAACAGCCGCCTCCTCCCCAACAACAACAACAGTTCCAGCAACAACCGCCTCCCCAGCAGCAGCAACAGCAGTTCCAGCAACCGGCTCCCCAGCAGCAGCAACAACATCCACCACCTCAGCAACAACAGCCACCTCCCCAACAGCAGCTCCACCAGCCACCGCCGCCGCAGCAGTTCCAGCAACAACAACAACATCCGCCTCCTCAGCAATTCCAGCAGCAGCCGCCTCCGCAGCAACAATTTCACCAGCAGCCACCCCCGCACGAGCTCGGCGGACAGCACCATCCACCGCCGGTAGTGTCGCTGCAGGACATCCCCGAGCACGACCGACCATGGTACGAAATGCTGCCAGCGGTCGCGATGGACTACAAGGTGCACATCGATGCCGGCAAGGAGGATTGCTACTTCCAGTACGTCCAGCAGGGCAGCACGCTGTACGTAAGCTTCCACGTAATCCGGGGCGGTGACGGGATGGCCGGCTTTGCGGTGCGCAATCCGCGCGGCGAAATTGTCCACCCGTACCAGTGGCAGGCGTCGAGCGATTACACCGACGGTGCGGCAATGGGCGGCTTCTACGCCGTCTGCATCGACAACCAGTTTTCGCGCTTTGCCAGCAAGCTGGTCAACCTGTACATTACCGTGATCCGGTACGAGGAGTGGGAAAAATTCACCAAGGAGATCGAAGATTTGAACGTCAACATGAACAACTTTACGGTGCGTGGGCATGGGGAATGGTTTGGTTTATTGCAGTGCAGCATTATCTTATCGTACAATCGTGTTTTTGTCTTTATCTTTCATACACAAACAGGGCACCATTTCGACGGTGGAACGGAACCTGAACGCCATGTTCCAGTATCAGGCCCACTCGCGCAACAACGAGGCCCGCGATTATGCGCTGATTCTGGACAACAATGCGTACATCTGGAAGTGGTCCGTGCTGCAGATCCTGGTGATCGTGTTCACCACCTCGGTGCAGGTGTACTTTGTCCGGAAGCTGTTCGACATCAAGACGGGCAGTGGCAAGAGCCGCATTTAGACGCGCGAAGCAGAAGAACGGGGCGCAGGAACTGACTGCTGTTGTTTCTAGTATTGTTACTTAAAATGTTAAATATGCCGCCTGGTGTGTGTGGCATTGGGAATCACGCACACACGGACCAACGAACGCACGCAACAGACACATTCCCCTTTCTCCCCCGGGCGGCCAGATTGTATTACAGCCGGTCGAGAAAATGTTCTTCCAATTCCTTCTACGTTAATGTAATTTTCTTCCATTACAGTACAGCAAAAGATTGATTTCGCATCCTTATCTGTCAGGGTTTGTGAAAGGGAAAATACAGTCGATTGCTTGTGTAGTGCACTCCACCTCGAACAAGCCATGCTTTCCATCCATTCCATTTGCATTTTCTTCAGCATAGAGGGATAAAAGAAAAGGGCAGTAAAAACGGCGCATTTGAATTTGCTATCGCAACAAAGGGCGCCAAAATTGCTCAACTGCTTGGGTCAGCGGTACAAGAAAAGTGAAAAGTCGTCAATTTTGTTCGGCCGTCATCTTCGAATTGAGCTTCTTTCTGTTTGTTACGTTCAGTGCAAGAGCAATAAAAAAAATATTTTTCAAGAAATAACAAAAACAAAACAATTAACAAACAACAGCTGTGAGCGATCTGTTAACGCATTTTTCCCCCTTGAGTTTTTCCTTAATTTGTACAGGTGTTTTTTCTCTACGCCTGCTTTGCCCGGATCTTCCAGATGTGTCGCAAAAGTTGAAATACCGAGTGACGTGTTGTTTGGTTGTGTTGTGTACTGACCTTTCATTGCGAAAGTGCCGCTTACACACACAAGGAGCATGTTTCATGTAATTTCATTTTGATGTATTTTGCATAAGCAAGCTGTTGTTAAGGATTGGTATTAATAAGCTTTCTCAATAAAGCTTCACGTTTTATGTTTTAAAATTCGTCAAATTGTTTTAAAATTGCAATTTGTTTACAGGTTCAAGCTCCAAGAAACCGTTCCTGTCAAAACGCGCACACATGTCAACATGCTGCTTTGTCGAACCCGTGCTTAATGTGCTGTGCCTCTCTCTCTCTCTCTTTCGCTCTCTGAGTATGTGTGTTGTCTCTCTCTCTGCAGGGAAACGAGACAAACGCATCCCTTCACTCGTATGTCCACCGTACACATACGCGTTATTACTGTTTCTCTATTTCTGGTGTCAACGACAAAGTTCAATTGCAATCTGTGCGTCGGAGAAGCGAAAAACGCATCGTAAGAAAATCCCGTTCCCAACCAAACCTCCCGTTCACCAAAGTACACCAAGCAACGGAGCGCACACTGGCTGCGGGCGATCGAGCGAGCGGGTGTGGTGGTGAGGCTTCACAATTTTCTTCGCATTTATAATTCTATCTTTTTTGTGGTTGTTGTTGTTGTTGTTGTTATTTTTGCACCTTTGTGTGGGGAAAAATGAAATTGTCAATGGCAGTCAATACGTTTTGTGGTGTGTTAGCAGCAGTGTAAAAAAACACCTTCCATTGCTTTGAAAATAGCAAACAGCAGCGTTGTATGTGAAAGTAAAGGCAGCAGGGGATTTTTTGTTGTTTCTTTTCACTTCCTTGACACCCCTCCTCTTCCCTTTCGCACCTCTTTTTCCTCTTCGCAGGCTCATGTGCAATCTTGAATTGGGAACAAAGGCATACTTGGATAGGGCAGGAAGAACTGTACTAAAGAAAACCACATCTTAATCACCATCGTGTATGTGTGTGTGTGTGTGTGTGCGTGTGTGTGCGTAAGTTTGTGTATGTGTACGATTCATGCATGCAAGTATTTGTGTGTGCGAGTCACTGTGAAAACATAACTTTTTTCACGATCTGAATTGGAACAAAATTAATCAGACTCCAATAAGAGTAGTTCATCTGTGTGTGTGTGTGTGTGTGTGTGTGTGTGTGTGTGTGTGTAATGTGTGTGAATTGTGAAAAACCAAAACGATTAGATGAAAATCACTAATTTTCTGTTCTGAGGTGGTGCAAAACAAGGTATTTTCATTTTGGACACAGAAGAATGACAGCTCAAGCATGAAGAGAGGAGTGAGAGAAAGAGAACGAGAGAGAGAGTGAGAGAGAGGGCCAGAGTTTAGGTTTGCATGGAAATGGAAATATGGTGGCAGAAAAGCAGAGTGGCCAGCGAAGGAAAACCAACCAATAGAGAGTTATGCTCCATTGGTGTTTTCTGTTTTTTTCTCCTCTTCTTCTTCTTCTCTTTTTGTTCGCCTGCGTATGCATGCGTATGTATGTTGTGTTTGCTACACCCTGCTGTTGTGTCCTACTTCTTGCTTCCCACGTTACATCTATTAGTTCACACTTCTATTATTAATTCATCTACCCCTTGGAATGGCGTTTCTGGTGCTGTTCGTCATGCGTTGTTTTCAATCAAAACGCAGCATAAAGTAGAATTTCTTTGCAGTATTGATTTCATTCAAGGTACAGCTTGAAAGATCAATGGAAAACAACACAGGAATGGGCAATCGCTAGTGTGTGCGTTTGTTAACACACACACACATACATATGTGTTAACTTAACACTTGAATCCATGTTAGTTGAATGAAAAAAATGCATTTCTGGATCGATTTTGATCTTTTCCTGTGCAAATCGGTCCATTGAGCGCTAATGAAATGTAAATCAAAGTGTGCCATTTGGAGTTTACTTGAAACACTATCCACACAGCAAACAAAGAAACACATATAAACGTTGATGCCTGTGTGTGTGTGTGTGTGTGTATATGGCTGCTTGTGTGGCTGTGTGTGCGTGAGCTCACACCAACATGGTTTTTATGCTTCCAAGTCCAGGCTCAAGCTGCACACACAGAAAAAAAAGGATCTGTAGAAAGGGATATGAATGTCCTGTCCCGTATGCGTATGTGTGTGTGTGTGCGTGCGTGCGTGAACCGAGAAAAAGGGTGCGTATAAAATGTAAACAAAAACATTATACACACTGCACACAGAAACTGAGCCTACGGCGTATAAACAAAGAATTTCGTGTTGCTCGCCCTACGGCTCCCATTTTGTGGCTACGCAAAGGGTGTGTTGTCGCTGCGGAAAAAAAATCTGTGTCACTATGCTATTTTTCTAATTGAAAATCAATTATATTTATTACTTTCCCCCCGAAAGGTGACTATTTGTTAGAAAGGTAGCAAAGAGAGAAAAAGAGAGATATTTATGTTTGGAAAAGCGACATCTACACATACTGCCTCCAGGTGGGAGAAGTTTTAAGCTATTACTCCACAAACTTGCCTAACAAGAAGCTGTCACATTTTTTCTTCCCTTCTGGGGTGTTGGTTCAACCTTAATTGTTCTAGAACAAATAGCTTGCAATGTTTTTTTTTTTTTAAATTAAATTTAAGCATAAAACAAAGATTTTAAGCCCGCAAAACATGAAAAAATTACGAAGATATGAGTTGAGCTGAATTTGCTCAATACACTTCATTTCGAATAATAGCATAATCGAAGAAAGGTCCAATCTCCAAACGAAATCACCCCTACATTGTAGCATGTGTACGCATCAACACATCAGCATCATGAACGAATCAGCTGGTTTTGGGAGTACAAGAAGCGTAAATATTACGCGCTGATGATATATCTCTCTTATTCCTTCTTTCACTTTCTCGCTCTCGCTCGCTAACATCGCAAACGCAACGCTCACACACACACACACACGCACGCGCTCCTTGCACACGCAACACACACATGCCCGTATGTACAGGGCCCGTTGCAAAGGGTTCGTTAGCCGAGGGAAGAGGCAAAAGGGCTACAACAGAGCAACAACGCACATTAATCTCACTGGAAAAAGTACTTTCTTGATTCGATATCGCCCTTTTTGAGCTGTGTTGAAACAGAATCTCTCCCTCTCTCTCCTTCTTTCTTCCACTCACTCTCTCTCTTCTTTTTGGCCGTGCATTTGCGCTACTCGCTAATGTGCGTACTGTAGGGCCACCGTATTTGTATGTGTTGGTTGATTTTGACAGGCCATTTGCTCGCATTCGGCAACCGAGCGAGAAAGAGAGAGAGTGTGCATGTGTGGGGATGAGAAGGAGTGCTGCGCGAGAACGTCGCACTGTAGCAGCGTGCGAGAGTAGGCTAGCGGGCTGGCGCGTGTCTCTTTTCCACTACCTCTCTCTCTCTATCTATTTCTCTCTTTTCCCCAAACCGCCGTTCGTCTGCGGTTGTCCTCAGCCTCTCTTCGTGTACGTCAAAGTGAAAACGATTTCAAGACTTGTCGTCTCAGCAGTGTAGCAAAGTGGCAGCAGCAGCATTCACAGAACACCCTCCAACAGAATAGAAAAGCAATTAGCGCAGCTCAAAGCAATAGAAATTGCATATGGCAGCAGCACCACCACAAACTGTGCGGAAGTAATGTTGTTTTGGAAGTTTTCCATTCCCGAAGCCCCGTAGCCAAAAGCAGGTGTAGGTGTGCAGCAAAGTAGTGTAGAAAATAAGGCAGTGCCCACCCATGCCAACACCACCATCCCGAAAAGGGGGCCAATCGGTATCGAAATCGTGCAAAAATTACCGCCCCCCCCTCCCTCCTGCCCTCACCTCCACCTCAATCGCATCGTACACCACACACCAACACAGGCACAGTGGTGGTGGTGGTGCTGCTGCTGCTGCTGCTGCACCAGCCAGCCGTGACGATGCTTGTTGGGGCAATATAAATGGATGCACTTTTTTCGTGACAAGTGTGCGTGTGTTGTGTGCGTTTTTGCTAAATAGTGATGATGTTTTTTTTTCTCTCTCTCTCTCTCTTCATTTTGCTCTTCCTGTACATCCCCCTTCCCAGCAGTTGCATTGTTACGACAGTTGAGTTCGGTGCATAAAACCTGGACCCGGGAGAACGACGGAACACCACCAACCTGCTTACTGGGGCTGCATCGAAGTAGGTGCAGTGTAATGTGATTTCTTGATCCACACAACAGACACACACACACACACACACAGAGACACTGCAACGCGGTGTGCTGCGAGGGGCCAGGAGCGGACTGGTACGGGGGCCGGAGGAAAGACGGCGGCCACAAGACGTTTCGGGAAGAAGGTGCCCGATCGAAGTAGTAGTAGGCTGCGCGAAAACATCACCATTGTATATGTGTGTGTATGTGTGCGTGTGGAGACGAGCAAAGTGTGTGCTGGGAAGTGGAATCCTTCGCACCAGTCGTGGTTTAGATTAATTTTCCTTTTTTGGTAAGTATTTTTTTGGTGCAAAGGTAACGAAGTAGCGAGGCACGGTGGCCGCGTCCCCTCGATTGCCCTTGTAGGTGAAGTTTTTGGCCGGATGCGGTTCGTTTCCCGTCCTGTTCGAGTCCGTCCGATTCGTGATAGGGTTACGTAGTGAAAATCTCGACATGATTACTTAAGAAGAAGAAGAAAGATTGCGTTAGGGACACATGTTTTTTTCCTCCTCAAAGTTTCACGCCTTTACTTGTCCTGATCTTTGCTCTCTCCCTCTCTCACACCAAGATTTCACACTATTATCACCACCGTGCGCAACAACAGGAGCATTCCTTCTTTTGTCTTTACGCTGATTTTACGATCCTCTTCCCCCGAACGCTCTTTGTTTCATCTGTCTCTTGCCTACATATGGTGTACTTCGCAGAGTTTGAATGGTGCCCGCGATAGAAACTCAAAATTGATTGCCTTCGGAAACCGATTGGCGGCGGCTCTTCGGCAAGGTCCTGCTCGTCCTCGTCGTCGGACGAAGACCTCAATGAACGACCACCACCACCGTCAGCAGCAGCAGCAGCAGCAGCGCAGCGGAGGAAGTACTCGTACCAGCCGACGCAGCAAGACTTGCCCTCGCCGCCGGTCGACAGTATCGGGCTTGTCGTCGCTGTCGTAGACGGTCCGCAGGAGCAGCAGCAGCAGCAGCAACGCACAGTCGGTAGGGGTTTCGCGGTGGCCGCCGAACAGCCGCAGGAGCATCAGCAGCGACCAGCACTCGCAGCCGAGGACGACGAGGAGCAGCAAGGCGAGGAACGGCAGCTAGCGGCTCCGCACGCCCATCGTTCTCGCCCGGCTGTGGCCGATCGGGAGAAGGAGGAACGGGAGGGCGACGACGGTCGTCGTCCTGCTGCTGCTGTCGCCACCCCCACAGCCAGTCGTCGCCGGTCGCGCGCCGTCCTCGTGCCAGCTGCCGGCGGAAGTGGGGGCAGAAGCGGAGAAGGCGGTAGTGAGGAAGGTGCCGGCAGTAGTGGTAGTGTCGGAGGATCGAAGCGTCGCAGCACCAGAGCGTCCGCAGCGCAGCGTCACAGTAGTAGCGTCACAGCAGCGGCGGCTCCCGTGGACAGTGGTGAAGCAGTGCACCATCAGCCCGACGATACTGGCACGGTGAGCCGGCCAGCACGCTCGTCGTCCTCAGCTCCAGCCACTTCGAGCTCGTCCGGCGCTGCGTCGACGTCGTTGCTGCGTCAGCACGGCTCGGGTGGTACGAGCGGCGGCCATTCACTTCACCAGCAACCTAATCGGTCCGCACGCGCGTTAGACACTGCCACCGATAGCAACAAAGACTCGGTGCATCGCGCAGCCGGCGGCGACGACGACGACGACGACGAAGAAGAAGAAGACGGGGAGGAACCGGCGACAGAACAGCACGGTGCAGTAGTGGAGGAGGCGGGCAACCGTTACTCTATCGCCGTGAGTAGCGAGCAACAGCAGCAGCGTAGTGACGACGACGACAACAACGACTGCAGTCCACGCTCGAAGCGCCGTCGAAAGATGCTGAACGATAACGTCGGCAGTGGTGGTGGTAATCGGAACGGAGCAGCACCGGGTGGTGGCACCCCCGCCTCAACTGCTTCCCCGATGGACGCATCAAACTGTGATCAAAATGGTCACACCGTGGCCAACAGCAGCAGCAGCAGCAGCAGTAGTAATAGTAATAATGCCACCGTTAGCAATAGCAACAACAACCCGGCCGAGAACGATAACGGCATGGGCAACAGCAGCAACGGACTGACCACGAACGGTGAGGCCGGTGGCGGCGGCGGCAGCGGCAGCGGTGGCTCATCGCGCCCATCGCCCGCCCACCGCACGGTGAAGCTGGACCGCACCAACCAGGACATCGTGCGGCTGATCGGGCAGCACCTGAAGGACATTGGGCTGGAGCGCAGTGCCGAGATGCTGATGCAGGAGGCGGGCTGCTGCCTGGAGCATCCGGCCGCGTCCAAGTTCCGCATCCACGTGCTGTCCGGCGACTGGAACAAGGCCGACCACGACCTGCAGGAGCTCCAGTCGCTGGTGGACATCCGGAGCGATCGGGCCAGCCTGAACGAGATGAAGTTTCTGCTGCTCGAGCAGAAGTACCTCGAGTATCTGGAGGAGGGCCGCCCGATCGATGCGCTGCACGTGCTGCGCAACGAGCTGACGCCGCTGCAGCACAAGACGCCCCGCGTCCACCAGCTGTCCTCGTACATGATGTGCACGAACAATGCGGAGCTGTACGCGCGGGCAGGGTGGGAGGGCAAGGGGCCGAAGTCGCGCACCCGGCTGATGGACCGGCTGCAGTCGTACCTGCCGGCGACGGTGATGCTGCCCCCGCGGCGGCTCCGCTCCCTGCTCGTGCAGGCGGTGGAGCTGCAGAACGACCGCTGCCAGTGCCACGACATGACGTGGAGCACCAGCATCGACAGCGTGTCCCTGCTCGTCGACCACAACTGCAGTGCGGACGGGTTCCCGCTCCAGCCGCTGCAGGTGCTGAACGACCACTCGGACGAGGTGTGGTTCTGCAAGTTCTCGCCCGATGGGCGCCGGCTAGCGACGGGCTCGAAGGACAACAGCGTGATCGTGTGGGAGGTCGATCCGGTGAAGCTGCTGCTGCGCAACAAGCGCTCCTTCGAGGGGCACACGTACGGCGTGTCGTACATTGCCTGGAGCCCGGACTCGAAGCACTTCATTGCGTGCGGGCCGGACGACTGCCCGGACCTGTGGATCTGGGACGTGGAGCAGGAAAAGCTGGTGACCAAGTTTTCCCACTCGACCGACGACAGCCTCACCTGTGCGGCGTTCAATCGGGACGGCACGCGTTTTGTGACCGGTGGCACCCGCGGCCAGTTCTATCTGGTCGATCTCGACGGCATCCTGCACGACAACTGGGAGGGGGTGCGCGTCAACGGGCTGTCCTTCCTGTCGGACAACAAGACGGTACTGGCGGCCGACACGCACTACCGGATACGGGGGTACAGCTTCGACAATCCGCGCACCGACTACGGCATCGTGCAGGAGCAGTGCCCGATCATGACGTTCTCGGTGAACTCGGCCGACCGGCTCGCCCTGCTCAACATCTCCTCCCAGGGGCTGCACCTGTGGGACCTGCAGGACAAGTGTCTGGTGCGCCGGTTCCAGGGCGTCACGCAGGGCAACTACACGATCTACTCGTGCTTCGGCGGCGTCAACGAAAGCTTCGTCGCGAGCGGCAGCGAAGACAACAAGGTGTACATCTGGCACATCCGCCGGGAGGAACCGCTGGCGACGCTGATCGGGCACACGCGCACGGTCAACTGTGTCAGCTGGAACCCGGTCTATCCGGCGCTGCTGGCGTCCGCGTCCGACGATGGGACGGTGCGGATCTGGGGCCCCCAGCAACCGCAAACCCAGTGGACGGCGAACGGTAGCGGTGTGGCCAACACGCTCCAGCACCATCCGCAGGTGCACACGAACGGTAGCGGTGGTGGTGTGGGTGGTGCCGCCGACAGTGCCTCGATCAGCTCGACCGGTTCCGCCACCTCGACGTCCTCCTCCACCTCATCCTCAAGCGGTGGCGGTGGTGGTGGTTCTGGCCATCCGCCCAACGTAGGAGGTGGAGCAGGAGGACCCGGTGGCAGTATCGAAGTGCTATCGACATCGTCCTGGAATATCACATAATGTTAGGTAAGTGTGATGGGGGTACTGGGTAAGGCTCGAATAAGTGATGTGCTATTTGCAGCGTAACCACGACAAAGATCCAAATCCAACAATTGTTCCGGAGGCCGACTCCGGACAACTCCGACTCCAGCAGGATTTCGGAAGAGTCCGGACGACTCTGAACGACTGGTACCCGTACGATAACTTCGGACGATTTCGGACGGCTCCAGAAGATTCTGGAAGACTCCGAGGGATTCCTAGCCGGACGACTACGACTTTAACTTCGGACGAATCTAGACGACTCTGGAAGACTCTGGACGACTCCGAATGACCCCAACTCCGGTTGACTCTAGCCGGACGACTAAGGACGACTCCGGACGTTTCCGAACAACTCCTACCCCGGACGACTACGACTACATCTTCGGACAACTCCACTCTGGACAACAACAGACTCTGGAAGACCCCAGACGACTCCAACACGGACAACTACGACTACATCTTCGGACGACTCTTGACGACTCCAGACGACTCTGGAAGACTCCGGGCGACTCTGGATGACTCCGGACGACTCCGAACGACTCCTACCCGGGCGAATCCGAACGACTCCTACCCGGGTGACTCCGAACGACTCCTACCTGGACGACTACGACTACAACTTCGGACGTCTCCGGATGACTCCAGACGACTCTGGAAGCCTCCAGACGACTCCGAACGACTCGTACCCGTATGACTACGACTACGGCTTCGGACGAATCTGGACGACTACGGACGACTTCGAACGATTCCGGACGACTCCAACTCCGGTCGACTCTGGTCGACTCTGGACGACTTCGGATGACTCCGGATGACTTCGGACGGCTCCAGACGATTCCAAACGACGTCGTATAATTCTGGGCGGATCTTCCTTCCGGAGTCGGTTCCGAAATTATTCGGATTCGGATCTGAATCGACTCCGGATTTTTACCAACTTTACCCATCACTAGTTCCGATGAGGTATTTAGGGACGTAGCTCTGAACGAAGAGGAAGCATTTGCGCTGTTGGGAATGTGGGGCATGAAGCAGAGCACAAAATGCTCCTCCCTCCCATGCCGCACTGTAATTTGATAAGCGTACTGGTTTTGGTTTGCAATTCCATCTGTTCCATCAGTGTATGTTTGCGTGCGATGCTCTGCGCTTCGCCGCTCTTGCTCCACCATGGAAAGCATGCATCGAAAGTGTTTGCGCAGAAGATAAGCGTACGCGTGGCACGCAAAAAACGAAGGTCGATTGATCGATGCATGGTCGTTAAAAATAGCACCACTTCTGTATTAACTATAGATAATGTAGAAAAGGAGAAGGGAATGCAAGCATACATAATTTGCGCAATTTGCGTGCACGTGTACGTTACTGATATATGCAGTTAGTTGTTGCCGCATTGTCTTTATTCTAATGTTTCTTTTGTGTGTGCGTGTGTGTGTGTGTGTGTGTGTGTGTGGTTTTCCCTTCCTTCTTTGCAGATATTTAATGAACCCCAATCACCCCCCTCCCAGGTCTCAAGAGCGTTTAGCGTTTAAGGAACGAAGAACGGTTGTCCACCATCGCCCCACACGCGCCTGCTGCACCCACAAAGCCGCCATCATGCAGCAACAATGAGAAGCGCTTGTGTTTGCGGGTGTGTATGTGGTGCGTGTGATTCGTTACATTGCTACTGCTGCTGCTGTTGCGCTTGTCGGTCGCCTGCATCGGTCACCATGTGCACGTTGTTGTTGCTGGGCGCGAGAAAGGCGCCAACTGTAAACAGGAAAGGAAGGAACGGTGGTGGCGGTGGTGCAATAAAGCGCTTAGATCGACGATCGAAGACGGCTGCTGCTGCCTGCCTGCCTGCCTGCCTGCATCCGTTAAAGGTCGGCAGTTTCAAATTCGATAGGGGCAATAGTGTGTGTGTGTGTGTGTGTGTGTGTGCGGATTGTAAGTGGCGCGAAATGGAAACCACAGAATGTATGAAGCTTAGAACCACACCATACACACGAGAAACAAAACACAAAAACCTTAGACATTAAACGGTAGTTTTAATAATCGAACGAATATAAGAAAAAGCTTGCAGAAAACGAAACCATATAATCGCAATAGTAAAGGAAGCGGCACTGTGTGTAAGAAGAGGTTAATAAAATGCAAGTTGACGTTGAATAAGAAAATTAATACAACCGAACGAAAGAGAGAGAACAGAGAGATAACAGAGAGAGAGAGAGAGAGAGAGAGAGAGAGAGAGAGAGAGAGAGAGAGAGAGAGAGAGAGAGAGAGCGAAAGATGTGTTAAGCGTTAAGAGAGCGTTTCTCTATAACCACACCGATAGACGATTGTAAAACTTTGTAATGCGCTAGAGAGTGAGAAGCAATCCCGATCGATTCGCACACCCGTAGCAAATAATGGAGCGCTGGGGCGGGCGTGTTGAATGGTTCATTCGATTCGATATGAATCGAAGCAAGCAATGGATGATGAGAATGGGGCTGTCATCATCGTCACCGGCAGCAGCAGTAGCAGTAGTGCAGCAGCATCAGCGGAGCAACATTTGGTTTATTTACCGATTGGCTTAGATTAATTATGTAAGGTAAAACACAAAACTGAGTCCGCGATTATCCGATGCTAGATACCACCGCCGCCGCCAGGATGTCGCGCGTTTAGTAAAGCAGGAGAAAATTGCACCGCACGAAAGGGCGGGAAGGAAGCAAGCGAAAACAACGTGAATATTTAAGTAGCAAGAGGCAAGTGGGTGTGTGTGTGTGTGCATTGCGCTGTGCAGTTGTCTCCCCGTGGAGAAGGTAATAAGATACGGCACAAATGGTACGCGAGACAACACCGTTTATAGAATGGTTTAGCATGCATGCAACGGTTTTTTTTTAATGTTTAGAAGGCTGAAGCGAAGAAGCAGAAGGGATCCTCCTTATCTGGTTAAGCAAAAAAGAAGGAAACCCATGCTACTAGAACACGTTACAAAAAAAACACATTAAATTATACATTGTGACTTACACAAAACAATGCGGCTGAGATTGTGTTTTAAGTGTCGTTCTTTTACATTATTCCGTGCAGCAGAAGAACAAAAAATTGGTTCAATTCGTGTTTGTTTGTGTCTTTTTCATCCCAGCCGTTTTGTTGCTACTAACTGAATGAGGTAAAATAAAAACGAACGTGCGAATCAGATTTTTTCGAGTGTTTTTTTTTTCTTCAATTAGCAGCTTTTTTGTGTCACTGTTTTTAGTTTTTTTCTGGAATTTAAGTTTTGCAATTATGCGACTGAGTTTGAGATATGACGAGACACGTTAGCGTCAACAGTGCGGGAAAGGTGTTTGCATATTCACTGTGTTTAAGGAGAAAAGAGAAGTGTTGCTTAAGAAAGATAAGAAAAAGGAACACACACTCACATAATACAGGGTTTCCAGGGGTTGTCATAGTTGTGAGACTCTTTCTTGAGTCTTTCTTATTGGAAGTGAACTTCAAATGATGGAAATTGGAATCTATGGCACCCTTTTTGGGACAGGATGCTTGGAAATTCCTATTGAGTTTCTCCAACAAGGGTGCTATAGAGTCCAATTCCTACTAGATTAAGTACATTTAACGCAGGAAGGTGTCCCACAGCTATGAGAACTCCTGGAAAATCCTGTAAAGATCAAAAACATGAAGATGAAAAAGGAACATGATCAACTGGGAATGTTGTCAAGAAAGAAAGGATGCAATTTTTGCTGGTTTTGCTCTGTTGAATCTGGTAAATAAATTGGGCAAACCACCCAAACTCTGATACAGCTAATGCTACGTAACGGAAAACGTGCTAATTTCGGTAAAGTGAAACGACGTCTGTTGTGGATTTGCTCGAAAGCACTCGAGCACTGACGCAACGATTCAACTTAAGTAAAGGAGACATTAGAGATCTTAACTGAGTAATGAAACATGCTGCTCTTGTTTTGTTTGTTTTGTTCTTCTGCCAAACGGATACATCCGAAGCTTTTACTTCCAAAAAGGAGCAGAATAAGAAAAACAAAACGCGTTTACTTACTCAGTAATACTTCTCTACTTCGTTCTCAATACGGTTTTTCCCCCCTATCTGGACTCCAATGTTTCGACAATGTTTTCGCTCTTTCACTGTGTTTTGAACTGTATGTAGCACTTAAACTTTATTGACACGATTCTACACCACTAACTTGTTCCACTGCTTGTTTCTTTTTCTTTCTTTTTTCTATTTTGCACATCCCCCTCATATATTCTCATTCCGATTGTTTCTTGTGTGTGATTTTTCGTTTACCTCGCAGAGGGAGAGAAAGGAAAAACGATAGGAGAGAAAAAATATATGTATAATCATTGCTTCATATGCTAAAAGGGCTAATAGTGGGAAGTGTTTTGAAACGATACGATAAACGAAAAGATGGATAAAGCATACGTACGTACAATAGTATCTATATATATATATATAATTACAAAATCTTCGTCGCCGCCCTTTCTTGATTCACCCGCAAAATGCATTATGCGCACCCCTCCTCTCCCCTATTTACTTCCTATACATTACTACACTCAATAAATTACATACATCTTTATGCGCAAACAAAAAATGACAACACTTGACATACACGCGCGCGCGCACACATACATACGTATCAGGAATTACAGTTTTGTTTTGTTTTTTAGATAAAATGACTCTTATGAGGTTCATGGGAGAGGGGGGGGGGTCATTACATTTTTTTCCGTAGTAGTTTTCGGTTGTAAAAATCGTTCTATTTTCCCTAAAAGCACGATTGTTTCCTAGAAGAAGAAAACATATTTGGGATCCATCTAAGAGCTATCACAAAGTAGATTGCACCGGTCGTCTCGTGATTCAATCTTACCAAACGAGAGTGCTTGTAGTATTTCCCTAAAAAATGATGAGGAATAGCATTTTTGACCGCGAGGAGGTAATTTTTTTTTTGTTTTTACTACAATCGTTCCCCCAAAAAAAAAAAGCTGTCTTTCTTCAGTTAATAGTTTAAACGCGGCCGCACCTATTGCACCTGGTTCCGCGACGCCTGGGGTGATACGTGTGTACGTGCGACCGTGCGTGTATGCGCGTGCCCGTTTCTGACTTGTTTCGCCAACCTTGTGTGTTTATCCCTCTGTCCCATTTGATTTCGGAAAATTTTAACATTCGCCCTCACCCCCCCCCCCCCCCCTCTTTCTCTATCTCTCTAGGCCATGGCCAGCCAGGCCAGAAAGATGAGCGCCACGTACAGGAACACTTGCGACAGGAACTGGTCCTCCTCCGATTCGCGCGTATTCTCGCGCGTCACATTGCCCGCGCCGCGAAAGTCGCCAAAGTTCAGCGTGGAGGTAAAGAACCCGAACGGGAACGCCCCGATACCGAACGACATGTGGAAGCTGCCGTCGCCGGTGAAGCTCTGGAAGCCGTGCGGCTGCTCCGGCTCGGTACGCTGGCCGGCCGGTCGGGGCGGTACGGTTTTGCGCGGATCCTCCTTGCTGCCGCCGCGCCCGTACAGCGGAATCACTTTCTCCTTGCTGATGGACGATTTGCACACCGGGCAGGTGTTGCGGTACCCGTTCATCCACTGGTGAATGCACGGCCAGCAGAACAGATGCCCGCACATGCTTACCACCGCGTCCTTGGCCGTGTCGAGACAGATGTTACACTCGAACATGGAGTCGTCCTTTTTCTCCTCCTCGCCGGCATCGGTGGATGGCGCACCTGTCGATGCGCCCTCGCCCGCACCATCGCCGCCGGTTGTGTCGTTTTCTAGCTGTGTCTTGGTTTTGCTACCACCGGCCGCCGCCGGCTGGGTACTATCGTCCCCGGACTGTGGCCGTTTGATGCTGTAGCTGGTGCTGCTGCTGCTGCTGCTGCTGCCTGGGATGGCCGTATCCGCACCGAGCATGGAGAAGCTGTACGATGTCGAAGGTTTGCCACTGTCTGTCGTCGTCGCCGTGCTGGACGATGAGGAGGAGGGCGTGTCCTCGTTGAGATCCTCTAGCAAGGGAGCGGTGGGCGCGTTGCCCACGGCCGGAGGAATATCTGTCGTTGATGCCATGCCGGATTAGAGCACACTGTTCGTATCCTAAAAAGAGATCGAGAGAGAGAGAGGGAAAAGCAATTAGTCAGAGGAAGGCGAACATTAACGCAACGATAACACGGTGTGTCGTAAAATGCCAACGAAAAGCAAAGGTTTCCTGTCGACATTTGCACTCAGTTCGGTGCTGCACAGAAGAAAAAAAAAGTCCATTTCGTCAACCATCGTTGCATCGCCGATATTGGGATGACACTGGGGGGAGGAAACCAGTTTGTCCACCTCATTTCTAATCCGTCTCGTTGGAGTGTTTTTGATTGGGTGGTAGATGTTTTGGAATATGTTAGATACTGCCGCCCACCGACCCACTGAAGGACGGATAATGTGCTTTCAAGCCCCACAAGGTTACGACGGTGCAGTCTTTCAAGAATGAAGAGCGTGTGTATGTGTGTGTTTGGTTTTTGTTAACTTGTTTGCACCTCATCACTATGCCCACTAGTGGTGGGAGCTCGGAATCGGACCTACCCGATTCCGATTCCTTGCTCGGAATCAATTCCGAAGCCGATTTCGATGCTGAAAACGATTCTGATTCGGGAGCCGATTCTGAAATCGGAATTGGCTCTAGAATTGGAATCTTATGGACCTGGGACTCGCAATTTGCCCGGTAATGGAAACAGATTTGACTCCAGAATTAGAGTTAGCTCCGGAATGAGAATCAGTTCTTGAATTGAAATAAGAAGTTGCAGAAGCGAAATCAGTACGGGAATGTACATGATAATGGATCGTTGCGGCTATCAATACGTAGCATCATTGGATCCAAACGTCTCTTCTTGTGGAGGTCCCGAAAACGACTCCGGTTTCGAAGCCGATTTGGCGCCAAATCCGATTCCGGAGCCGATTTCAATTCCGTTACTGATTCTGATTCCGATTATAGTTCCGAAGTCAATTCCGGAAACGATTCCCGACCTACTATCCGGAATCAATTCCGACGAAAACTCCATTTTTCCCATCACTAATGTACACACACACACACACACACACACACCCGCCCTCAGGGAGAGTGCTTTATTTATAGAAAATCAACATCACACTGGCAAACAGAACACGAAACAACGCTTCCCGAGGAACACATATTGTCCTGCGGAACGTGGAATAATTATGATGCTCCCACAAGTTGTTTCCGCTTTTTTACGCTCCCCAGCAGAAGAGTCTATCGACGCTGGTGGCCAACCCACAACATGCACGTATCGAATGGTATTTGTTAAACGGCAGAAGAACGTGGTACACCATATCCGGAGAACCGGCAATTATTAGACACATGTGCGTGTGTTTGTGTGTGTGCGTAACAAATCAATAGGAAAGGTATGACGTGTCCTTTTCGAGGAAGGTGCTTTGTAGGATTGCGCCAGTGCATCGTATGTTAACGAACGTGTCTTCTGCACTGGTTGACACACACAAACACACCACATACGTCATCGTGGACGAGATTAGTGAGTGGCGCCACCCGCCACAGTGTGTAAGAGAAGGTCAATAGGTGAAGGCAAACCTTACTGCTGGCTGGGGTGGGGGGCATTGTTTCAAGCGCGCGTAAAGGAAAGAGAATATTAAATTAATACAAAATCGTAAACAGTGGGACATTTAGTGTGTGTTTTTTGTGTTTTATGATGATTGGATAGCTTTCCTCTCCAGTGACCGCAATCGTCTTCCCACTACTTCGTCTGCACAACAAACTTGATCAGAGCGCGTGTAAACTGCGCCATTGGCAATGAACACAACTAATCATTGGTTAGAACGCACTAGTGCGGACGACTTTCGTTAATTGACTACCAACTGGTTCGAACGCACATTGGCACACCACCACCACCACCACCACCTGTGAGCATAAAAACATACGACGAAAGCTGACCCTGACCGTCCACAGCAATTTTCAAACAGCGGCGAAGAGGTTCGGGTTCAACAGCTTACTTTTGCATATCTTACAATCACTGCCCCTCCCCCCCCACCCCCCCTTCTCTTTTTCTCCCCGCAAGAACATCGTGCCATACTGGACGACCACCGACATGTACAGGAGGGTTTTTAATGCAGACAAGCAACAACAATTAGTCACAACCTAGTTTTCAAGGTTAGCGGTTTGCCGGACGGACGGGCTTTTTGCGACAAACACACCACAGCCTCGTGCGACCGGGCGTGTACCGGTCCCGCACTGTGCCCAACCGACCCAAATTATTGCAGCACGGCACGTACTTGTCGCCGTCCGGTCGAAAACGTTCGAAACTTGCACAAAAACCGAACAGAAAAAAAAAAAGAAGACAGCCCACCCCCCCCCCCCCCCCCCCCGTTGTACATAAATATGTATGCACAAGCGGATGGAAATCGCTACAGCCCCATACGGCAAAACAACCGCCTCCTGCGTTTTGCTTGTGAGAAAGGCTTCTTCACCCCGCCTCGTTGGTTCAGTACGCCCTTGGCTGAAGGTTTCGTTGAAGTTGTGTGTGCTCCGTGGTGTGTGTGTGTGTGTGTGAGTAGCGAAATTTGACCACCGTTGAAAACCGTTACAGATGGATGGATTAGTATATTCATCAGCTAAACGGTTGGCTGGCTGGCCCGTGTGCCCCTTCATTTTCGTGCCTTCGCTCGCGAAGAAGAAGCATTTCATTAGCACCAGCACCGACCGGAGCAACTGAAACCGATTGCCAACCCAACCTTAGGATGCTTAGAAATCGTTCAACCGGCAAACCGGTGTGGTGGTAGCTGCGCACAGTGAAACGTGCGTTTGGTTTTTGGACTGCACACCACGCATCACCCCACCGTTGATGACGTCTTTGGCGGGTGTTTGGGTGTGTGTCTGTTAGCCGCAGACTCTCCAACAACGTCGCATGGAGGAGCCCGCGTGCGGCGTTATCAACCGAACGCATCGAGATCATGTGATGTGCAATGAAGCTGTGCGACGACACGTGTGGAGTGCTGCGCATCTTTAGTCAAAACCTAAAACGAGCTGTTTTCCACTTTTCCTACAAGTCGGTTGATTTTTTTTCTCTTCTTAAGGGGCGGGGGGGGGACAAAAGTTTCAATTAACAGCCGCTAATCGTTTCGCTTCCTGGTTTTGCATTCCCTTGGGAAACCGGTCGTCGGGAGAAGTGGTTCCCGTTGACGGGTCTTGTTGTTTTTGTTGATGTTATTAGATGTATCGATCCAGTTTGTGTGTGTGTGTGTGTGTGTGTGTGTCCCATGACTTCCAGGTTGGGATAAGCGAACCACACAGCACACTTCGCCCCCGGGGCGGCGAGGACGGCGTACACATTTCCTCGATGGTCCGCGTTCTCTTGCGGTCGACATACCTTTCGAAGGTCATTGTGTTTGTGCATTACACGCTCTATTTTGCACTGCCTAAAAAGGAGATACAAAAAATAGTAAAAACCATCATACGCACAGACGGGAAGCTGCCGGACAATCGAGCTAGCCAGCCATCACCGTTCCCGGGGCGCCATTTGGCTGACAAACTTGGAGGCGAGAGAGAGAGAAAAAACAGAGTTTCAAAATTCAACGATTCTCCTTGTTAGTTGGGGACATTCACAAAATTGCAAAAAAAAAACGACACACACACACACACACACACTGTCTGCTCCCAAGGAATTGTTTCTCGAACATTAACGCTCTTGACGCGCTGTGTACCGAACACAAGATTCCTCCGGTCGGAACTGGTTTTACGGTTTCACGTAAGATATGCTCTGGTAGGTCAGCACATCGAAAAAAAGGACACCGTCGCCTACTACGTAGTACTTTGCTGGCGGGGGGGCTGATTGTTTTTAAGTACTGTTCGTTCCTTTGGTTAAATTTCCCGTGTCACCACTAGCCTTCGTTCCCTCCTCTTCCCTAAATTACCACAGCTGAGCGCTTTAGTACTGATCCAATTTAATACAGAATATGCTTACTACGGATCACGGACACCACCCGTCGAAAACTGGCCTCTCAATGATAATAAAATGTTAAAAAAAAACAATCACGGTGGTACGCACAGGCGCACAATAATATGCAATGTGTGTGTGTGTGTGTGTGTGTGTGTGTGTACGTGTGGATTTGTGCGTGTTGTGGAACGTCAATTGGGACACGACGACGATAGAGGCAAAACAAATCGTCGCGAACCCGGACAGACACTGCTACCCTTTCTGCACCCAAACCCCCTTCGGAGAGGACACACTCTACTAAGGGGGGTGGAGGGTGGGAAGGGGGGGGTGTTGGTTGTCTGGTGCTGCACTTGTGACATCCCTGCTGTTTGCACACACACACACACACACACACTCACACATACGCATATCGAGTGTTGCTTTGCTTCTCTTTTAAGCCTTCACGAACGGGGTGGAATGGTGGGGAGGACGAGACAGATGATAGTAGCCAATTCAACCATTTCATATTCTCCCCCTTTTGCGGGTGAAGTTCGCGACGTTTCGATCGAGTTCGATATCCCCGATTCACTTTCCAGCCCACTCACACACACACAAATCGGATCTTTCCTTTCGATCCTGGTTGGCGTTGCTTTTTTTTTTCACGGGAATACACAGGACACAGTCGAAAGGGATATACTTCAAGCGGAATCACAGCTCGAAGGTCTCGGATTTGTTAGAAATGCACCAAAAATGTACGAAATTGGTATGGGACACAAACGTACCGTTTCAAACAAAAGCAGCACTAGCTATTGTTTCCACGCACTGTCACGCACTTTGCTCCTCTTCCTCTACGCCAAAACAAAAGGGCTTCTTTGAGCCGCCGCCGCACAGAAAAGACACGTACGTATGTTTCGCTTTTCGCTGGGTTCCGTTCAGATGGCTGCCCTTCGATGGAGTGGATGATCCGCACCTCTGTACCCGCCCCGAACAGTCACGAGAGCGATTGTTTGGTGTTGCGCCGTACCCTTTTTCCGCCCTGTTTCCTGTTTCCAGATTTCAAAGGACACTGAAGCGTTGCACTTGAACTGGAAACGCGTGTAGGTAATGTGGATAACTTTGCCCTGAATTTTATGCGGAGCTGGTGCGCTGCGATGCATCCGCACCGTACGAAAAGTAGTTTGCGTGTGATGAAATAATATTTTTCTTTTTCAGACTTTGACAGGGCGAGGGAGAGAGAGAGCGCGCACAGCTGTCAGTGCAGTGACAGCTGCGGGTCGCTTAAGCCCGGGCGACACAAGCAGGTGCGCTTTACTGTTGTAACATTTAGGTATTTAATCGCAACGATTGTGTTTTTTTTTGTGCTTTCTGAGGACTTTTTTGTGAAACTCTATTGAAAATTTTGGCAATTACAGTTGTTTGAGGGTGCAAAAGACAAGGAAAGGAAGAGCAATTGTTTACCGCTGATACGCGGTTGTCAAACCAGCTGTCAGTTGGTTGTACCGTTAGCACGGTTTATCAAAACATACCGCGGATCGTTCCAAAGTGCGCAGCATAAAGAGAGGGGAAATATTCGCTGGAAATTAGCTTTTCTTCAAGTGCATTTGTGTAGTTTTAGCAAAAAGTGTATAGTTAATGTCACGAACATTATTATTTACCATCTGAAAGCAGCTCAGTCATCCTCGGTAAGGCCACTTTTCTTTCTTCAAATGACCTCTTTTCCGGCTAGCCCGAACCTTTGACCTAAGCGCGCCGAGGGTTAGATGGCGTGACTGTGGAATTGTTTACCGTCGTACTATCAGCTGGTTGAGGGAGAAACGAGGGTAAGACTGGTGCTTATCAGGTGAAATAATCGTACGTTATCCAACCGGTACGGGGCTACAATTTGGTTGCGCTCTTCGGTGGCACACTTGCATAAACCTCTCCGGGGGAGGGCTGTCCGCAGCGAAGACGAATGCGAAGGATTGTACTATCGCCTGATAATGCTAAAAAAGCTTTCTCATTGCGTACTCTTCCCGCTATCGTTCCCTTGCTTGTTGTCTGACTGATAAGTAGAGAGTTAATTGAAGCTTGAATCCGCGCACAGACGGTTGTAGTGTGCGTCCCATTTCGCAAAAAAAACACAATTTACATACATTTGGTCAATTATATTTGAATTCCATTCCTTTCCAGTGTTTTGTAACGTTATCGAAGGGAACGAAGAAGATTTGTGACCCTCAACCGCCAAGATGTCCCTCTCGAGACCGATTTACAACCTGCTCGGTTCCTATCTGGAGCAGCTCTTCGAGCATCCGCTTCGCACGAAAGCTATAACAAGGTATGCGAGGAGGGTCTGCAGCCCCGCCAAGCAGAAACTGGTTTTGCTGCAACTTACCGCTTCGCTCCCTTTTTACACAGCTGCGTAATTGCATCCTCCGCCAACCTGGTCTCGCAGAAGCTGGGCGGTGCGAAGCAGGTCAACACCGACTCGGTCATGGCGTACGGGCTGTTCGGGCTGATCTTTACCGGTCCGCTGTCGCACTTCTTCTACAGCTGGCTGGATCGCATCACGCACGATACCCGGTTCAAGAAGCTGCTGATGCTGCTGGGCGAGCGGGCCCTCTTTGCGCCGGTCATTACCGCCCTGTCGCTGTACTTTATCTCCCGGTTCGAGTACAAAACACACGACGAGGCGCTCGGCAATCTGTTCACCCAGTATCGTAGCATTCTGCGGGGCAACTGGAAGTACCTTACCCTGCCCGTGTTCATCAACTTCAACTACATTCCACCGATGGTAATTTCAAACGCGTTCTATAAAAAGATTCCATCTGAAACATTAATTTCATCTCCGATTCTTTATACGTAGCTACGCGTGCTGTTTGCCAACATCATCGGATTCTGCTGGATGGTGTTCCTGTCCACGAAGAGAAGGAAGGCGGAACAGTTTCGCCAGCAGCGGGCACAGGAACAGAGCAAATCCACCTGAAGAAATACTCTGGCAAAACGGTTGCGAAGAGACACGTGACATCACGCAAGCATTTGAATTAACGAGAGCACGTTGCATTTAATCCGGGGACACGTTTACTTCTTTCGGGAGAAAATTGAACAAACACACAGACACACAAAAAATCAGTAACAGTGCGTTATTGATAGGATGTAAGGGGTTAAGGGGAAAAAACGGCTGAAAAAAGTGGCTACACTGCGGAAATGTTTAATGGATATTGTATTTTTTGTTTGTTTTATAAAGCCAAATTAAAATAACCCTGGCGAGAGGAGTGTGAAAGTATGATGTTAAAACCGTTTTGTTGTTTGTTTAAATTAGGTAGAAAGAAACACAATTACAGGGTTTTCCAGGAGTTCTCATAGCTGTGGGACACTTTATTGTCTCCTTCCTGTGGGAAATGAACTTAATCTAGTAGGAATTGGACTCTATAGCACCCTTGTTGAACAAATCTAATCGGAATTTTCATGCTGCATGTCCCAAAAAGGGTGCCATAGAGTCCAATTTCTAACGTATGAAGTTCACTTCCAATAGGAAATACTCAAGAAAGAGTCCCACAACTATGAGAACCCCTGGAAACCCCTGTATCGTCATCTGTACATGACACAACGCAGCCGAAACACTGATTTAGTATGATTAGTAATGCATTCCGCTTTTATTCGTTTGTGAGTTTAAGATGGCCGACCTCCTGTGTGGGAAATTTATTGCAAGGAATCATTTTGAGTGTGTTTTGTTTGCTTTCTAGGGATTGCTAAGATAATAGTTATGCTCACACGCATGAGTATTCTTCAAATTCAAATAAATAAAAATAAATAGCATAAATAATTGCTAAAACGACTAGAGTTAGTACTATTATTGCAACCGAATACATAAGCTTTGTGTGTGCATTTTATGGCTTTGTAAACCTAGGACAAGGACTAGAAAATTAATACACTGTAGAAGTAATCAGTGCCTCTATAATATCAACTTAGTCATGCACGGCGCATACTGCAAAATAAATCCTAAACATTCTTTCATTAAATATCCTCTCTTCATCTTCTCGTCTTGGGTGTATGTGTGCTTATTACATTTACACCCAAGGGGGTGTGCTCTATTGCGAATAAATAATTTCATTGAAATGACACACGGATCCATCCATCTGATATGAATATCAAAGGACATTTGATGGTCGGCAATATCCTTCTTTTCCTTTGCTTCTGGAATGTACACAAGATTGATTGATTCCGCATGTGCTTCGTCCTCCTATTCTCATCCAAATTCAAATGGAAGTTTAAATATCGGGCTGCAATAGGGCACAATAGGATACTGCTAGGTTTGACACCTAGTTCTCTTTTCTATTGCTGTTCTGTTTAAACGCTCATCGCACACGCTGGACGAATTGTAAATAGGATAATCTGCTACGATTTCTGTTTGGATTGTGTGTATGGGATGAGTGTCTCTCTTTAGTGTACGGGAAGCTGTGCCCATGTACCGCGCATTGTAGTGGTTAATGGCTCTTGCTACGGCTGCGACTTCTCGAGTGACTGCCACGGCTGTGGTAGCTGCTGGCGCTCGACGGTGACGATGGTGTCGGTCTGCGGTACGGTATAGGACGCTTGCGTGCACTTTTGATCCGAGCGGTGAGTGAGGGGGTAGCATTGTTTGTTAGAGAAATACAGTCAACAGATAAAGAGGTTAGTTAGATTAGGGGTTGCAAGTGGAAAGTTATGAACACCCGAAAATATAATTTAATAATGCTCAAATACTCACGAAAGATCGGCAACAAAATTAAAACACAAGCTCATAATAATACACTACTGCGAAAATGTTCTAAGAAAACGCAACCTAATGAAATGAAAGAAATGAAATACATATAAACGAAAAAAGAAAGCAAAAAACGAAATCCAAGGCTGGAGGGAACATGAGAAATATATTTAAACATTTTTGTCCAACATCTTGTCTTGCAGGTCCAACTTTTTTCTGTAAAATATGCTAATGATTTTCCTCCCCCTCCCCATACTGGGGAAGTGTATCTTAAATGGTAAATTATGATTTCAATTTTCAGAAAAAAAACCACCGCAAAGGGGTCAGACAGTTTGAGTTGAGCATAATAACTAACGATCAGCGCGACGATCTTGGCGCCGGGAGTAAGATCGAGATCGGGAGGAGGATCGATCACGGCGTGCCGGCGCCTTTTTGCTGCCGCCAGAACGCTTGTCGCCCCGTGAACGCGACCGCTCTCGGTCGCTGTCACGGCGCTGCCGGCGCTTGGCGCTTCTCGAACGGCTGCGGGAGCGCGATGAGTGGCGGCGGTGGGACGAGGCGGACGCGTCAGACGACGAACGGGGGGATTTGGACGAATGGCGTCCCCGACGTCTGACATCGGGCCGCGAACGGAAACTACGGGGTGGCGAGCGGGAAGATCTTTTCGGTATTATGGGGAAGGTAGATTCATACAAATACAAAAAAAACATAGAAAAACGAAGAAACATAAGTAAAAATAAATAAATAATAGTGCTTAAACACGCTTGTTTACCGGTGCGCATTGATGGTGTAAAGAAAACATCGCTCTCTTTCCCTCACACACTCTCTTACCTGGTGATGCGGCGCCGATCGAGAAACGAGGGCGACCCGGCACGCCGCGGTATCGAGGGCGACCGGGACGCGGTGCGGGAACGCGGGGAAGATTGGGACGAGTGGCTGCTGGAACGGCTGCGCGAGCGGCTGCTGCCCCGATCGGACGAGCTGTGGCTATGCGACGAGGACGAGCGGCTGCGCGACCGTGAACTGCCCGAATCACTGCTAGAGCTGCTGTAGCTGCGCGACCTGCGAGATACAAACGATAAGAAGATGTGTGAGCAAAGTATGCCACTGGTTGCCATAGGCAACACCAAGCAAAAACATACTTATGCGAACGGGAACGAGATCGAGAGCGGGAACGGCTGCTCTTGGTACTGGGGCGCGTTTTATTACTACCCGAGCCAGCAACGGCCGCAGGCTTCGCTTCCTTCGATGTGCCCGATATTTTCTCCTTCAGTATGCCGTCGACCGCATGCAGAATCGTCGTTTTCGCCAGGCTGGCAGCCGCCTCCGAACCATCGGCAACGGCCCACGCACCGACGGTGGTAAGTATCTCGTGGATATCCTTCTTCAGTGCAGTGCTGGTGCTGCTAGTGTCCTCCTGTGATGCTGCCGGGTCAGTTGATTTGGTAGTATTTGTTTTCGCGCCGCCAGGAAGCTTCTCGTCGGGCGAACATTTCACCGCCGGTGCTGCCTTGCTAGCTGATTCCGTTGTGTGGCTGCTGCTCGATTGCTGCAGTTCCCGTTCGCGTGCCTCTGCGGAGGCCGGTTCGCCCGGTTTCGTGGAGGGTAGAACGCCAACCTTCATCGCTATGGCACTGCTGATGCTGCTGCTGCTGCTGTTTCCCACCTCGGACACGGACTTTTTCTTCTCCAAGCTTTGCTTGGCCTTTGCCGCTAGATCGTGCTTGAGGGCTTTCAGCAGCGAAAGATCCTTCTCCTGCTCCCGGGTTTCGTCGTAAATGGGAAGGAATGCGTCCAGATCATCTCGATCGCGTTGCGTGCTGCTACGCTCCTGCTGCCGTTCTTCGCCGTCTGATTGTGAGTGTTCCGATTCGGGCGAATGGAGCTTCACTACCGGCTGCTGTACAGGGGCGGCGTTTGTCGAGGACGATGACGTAGCTGCTGCCCCACCGGACGATGAAGACGCCTTCTTCGATCGAGATTTTCTCGACTCACTCTTCTCCGGTGTGCGTGTTTCGCTGCGCTTAGCCGTTTCGGTTGGCTCTCGCTCCGAGGTCGGTTTTGTCGTCGACCTTGCTGCAGGAGATGCTTGCTCCTGGCGGCGTCTTTTCACCTCCGGCGGTGACCGCGACCGAGACTTTACCCTCCGAGAGGAGGAGGGCGATGTGGTGGAGCGTTTTTCCGACTTTTCCGATGGCGCCGCGACCGACTTCTCCCGTTTCTTCGCGACGGGAGATCCATCGTGACGCGAGGAGTCCCTTTTCTTGGGCGAAGGCGATCGCCGCGATTTGCCACGCGAAGCAGAGCGATCGCGTCGGGCGGGCGGCGGCGGCGAAGGACTGACAGAAGCACGACGAGCCTTCGGTGCGCTGTCTTTCTTTGCTGTCTTGCTGTCCGCTTTCTCTCCCCTTGGGCTGCTCGATCTACGAGGCTCGCGTGGCGAACCAGACCTGGACGATACAGGTTTGGTGGTTTTGGTTGATTTCCTATCATCCTCTTTACCATTCGTCTCCGTGCGCGGTTTGCTGCTGCGCTGCAATATATCGCTGTACCGTTCCGGGTTACGTCTGGCCGGCGAATAGTCCAGCTCCGATTCGGCCTCTGAGTCGGAGGAGGATGCCTGTTCCTTCTCCTCTGCCACCTTGGCAGGCGCCGGCTGACGGGATGATGCTGGCCGTTCCACCTTATCAGACCCACTCGGGATCGATTTATCGCGCGATGCCGCTTTCGGCGGCGGAGTTGGCGATCGTTTGCGTGCTTTCGATTCCACCACCGTGCTCGATTTGGACTTCTGGCGATCAGTCGAACGGCGCGGAGATTTGTCACGCTTCTTCGCAGTGGATTCCTCTTCCCGCGGCTGGCGCCGTGCTGTCTCCGGCGATCGTTTGTCCTTCTTTTGCGGGCTCGGCGAGCGACGATGCTTTGCCGGATCGCGGTTGCTGTCCCGCTCACGATCCCGCTTGCCTTCACGGCCTCTATCCCGATCGTCATTTCGTCGCACGCGGTCCCTGTCGCGTTGACGATCGACCTGGTGGTCGTGCTCATCGCAGTCACGGTCCTTGTTGCGCTCGCGACGATCCTTCTCCCGATCGCCGTCCCTGTTGCGGGCGCGCTCGTGCTCCGCCTGCTGTTTCGGGGGCGTGCGTTCGCGACGCGAACTGTGCTTTGACCTTTCCTGACTGTGGCCCCGCGCCCCACGATCGGCACGACGCCGTTGGCTTCCTGAGCGCGACCGCGAACGAGAGCGTGATCGATCGTTACGTTCCTGGTTCGTTGGCGATCGCTCCCGGCGCCGGTTCCTTGACCGACTGCGACGTGGACGCTCCTCCGCAGTGCGATTACTGTCTCGATCGCGGTCTCGATCGCGATGCCGGTTAAAATAGTCACCACCACCACGATTATTATTACCGAAGCGCGGTTCCTCGTACCGATCAGGACGATATCCGCCGCCACGGCGAGCATTGATACCTCGTTCACGGCTAGACTCCCGCGTTCGCTGGACATCGGACCGATTTCGACTGCTCGAACGATCCCTTCGCCCACCGGCGCTGCGATCATGCGAGCGTCTGTTTCTATCCGTGTCGTGTTTCGCACCGGCCGAGGCTTCGTTGCGTTTGTCTTGTTTCGGTTCCTCCACGGCAACCTTTTTGCCGGAGGCTACCGGCGATCTGTAATGAACATTTGGGATAAAGTTAGCAAAAGTTTACCATTGAAACAGTAACTCCATCGACACTCACTTGTTACGCGATGGCGATCGGGATTTTGCCTTCTTCTTTTTCTGTGACTTCTTTTTCTGCGAAGAGAATGAAACAATGTACAGGCGCAAATTAATCGGACAGAACGCTACGATATTACAGAAAACAGCATTCAAAGATCAGAAACATCTAACAACGAAAAAGAAGTCAAAGGGTAATCAATTTTACTATGAACTAATGTTTGAGCTTCGAATGAATAACATTATCTAGGTAAGTGTGTGTGAGAGAGAGAGACACTGAGAGTGGCTGCAATGAATAAAAAAAATAAATAAAAACATATGTCACGTACTCTAATTTAAGAAGTAAACTTAAAGGAAAATTTAAAACATCTTGTTAAATCATACTGAAATTGCTCACAAACTGGGACAACAAAAAACAATACTTCAGTATGGACAAATGAAAAAAAAACATAAAATATACTAAATATCCTCACCACCACCTCACACACAGGGGCTAAAATCAAATCGAACCAAGTTAACAAAATGAAAAACAAAAACCTAAAACTCCAAACAGACCAAAAAATATACAAAGCTATATATTTATAGATATATTGGGTGTTGATTTATGTTGTTTTCGATTTAGAATAAGTAAACTATTACAAATATACCTTCAGATCTTAATTTTTCGATCAAGAGTTCCGCTTTTAATTATGCGATAAAAAGAAAGTGTTACAACAGTTGAATAATATAGTCACGACAAACAGAGAAACGGGCAGTAAGAATGGGAGGGGGCATGGGGGGTTTTGAAATCATTGTTGTTTCAGTAGTATATTGTAAGAAGTAGTAGTAGTAGTTTGCTTCATCGGTTTAGCGAAAAGCATCGTAACTGAAGCGCATTTTAGATTACAAACTAGCATCCAAACTCAAACAACCGTATCGTGTGTTGGAAGGAAAAGGGTGTAACGTATAATTCTGAAGCAGATGATGACATAGTTTGGTAACACGCAGAGAGCGAGAGAAAGAGAGTATGAAGAGAGTGGATGTGTTAGGATGGAGGGGCATAATACTGTGATGAAAAGATACTGATTATGATTATACCGTGCAATTAAAAGCTAATTCCTTTTTTTTTCTCTGGTTCATTTCCTTGTTTCAAACGCTCGTCGTACAGTAAAGTACCAGAGCAGAGAGATTATTCACATTCAGGACGCGGAGAGAAAGGGTGTGTTATATTGTGGTGTGGAAAAGCGCATAATGGGTTAGAGTTAGTAGATTTATATATAATTATGGTGTCAAATTTACATAGAACCACGTACGAAATGGTTTGAATGCGTAACAGCGTAGAATGAGCATACCTTTTCCTTCTTCGAAGACTTCTTCTTTCGCTTGCTGCTGCTGTTGTTCTCACGGTCCGAATCCGAGGATGCATCACTTTTCGAATCGGAATCCGATTCCGAATCGGACGAATCGCTCTCATCGTCACGGTGCGATTTTTTCGAGTGTTTTTTCTTCGTTCTATGATGGACCGATTTCATTTCATTTCAACCAGTTTCGAAGATCCGATAGTGCAGCATAGTAATCGTATTCCCACCAGAGAGCGAGCGTTCGTGCGTGTGTGTTTACGTCCAGAGTTCGATCAAAACCAAAAAATATAAGGAAAAATGTGCAAAAACCATATATTAGAATTTCAAAGCTTGAAAGATTTGCTGGAAAGAATTCATACTCCAATTCCCTGTATTTGACGGGTAAAATGAGATAGAGAGATATATATGTATAATAGCATGAACAGAATCATTCAGCGCAAACACCACTTGTAAATCTCGCGCTGCCTGAGAATGCTTCCGATTTGTGTTATTTGTTATTTTATAATCGTTACGAAAAAGATAAAATTCTGACGACGATGTTGGCTCTACCGGTTCTTTTTTTTTTTTTTTTTGTTTCGAAATGATTAGGGAAAATAATGAAGATTTTGGTTAACAACCCTGTGTCGACAGGGCTTTTAACTTTTACCGTAGATTGCGCTACTTAAAACATTACCATAATAATACGCAATGCAAGTTTGTTTTGTTTTGTTTTTTTATATATAATTGGAAAAGCGTTGATAATTGCTACTAAGGTGCATCACTAGCATTAACCATTGGACACAAGTTGTCTCCTATAGTCAAAGAAAACAATCAAAAGCTCAATGTAGGAAAAACAGAAAAGAAATTAATTTTAATTTCCTAAACATGTTGCTTTACTATTATGGATTAAAAAGAAACAAAAAAACGCATTGATTTTTCATGTTTATACCAAAAATAGGAAAGCCGGACGAAAACCAATTTTAGCGCGAAAATGTAAAATAGCGTGAGAGACTGTTGCTGGTTTATGTTCACTACATTTCACCCGCATTTGCAATCAATTTGTCTTGCCATTTCCTCATGTCGAGTGTTAATTGATTAATAATTTAATGTTTCTTTTTTGTAGACCCGTCACCGCAGAAATAGTAAAATAATAACAATATGTGTTTATCTTTACATATGTAGTAGGAGGTAGAGAGAGAGACAGTAAGTAATAAAAGTCATTCCACGAAGGGACAATCAATGTTAAAAATGTAGTAAACAGAAATCGCAGCTTGTTTTTTTTTTATTAAAAAGGGAATAATTAATTTTTACCTTTCCATCATGTTAAATATATTTTCATCATATTATTGGTCTGTCTTTCGGTGGAAAAAAGGAGAGAAAAAAGAATAAAATAAGAAACGTTTCCTATTTGTTTGTTTGTTTGTTTGTTTGTTCGTTGATGTGGTTTTTCTGGGATTAAACACAAATTGAGAAAACATAGTTTGAATCGGGGAAAACACTAGTACTGAATTGCTAAATCATCATTTGGCCACAACAGCACTATACTAAATCAATGCATAAAAAAAAGAAACCTACACTAAAACAAGTAGAAAGGAGCAAGGCGATTGTTTATTAATAAAAAAAATACAATTTTGCAAAAGACTCAAGCAATAAGCAACTGAGAAGATAACCACACTCTATCGGTACACGTTAGGAGCATACAAATTGTTATGCTTATAATGGAACGTTTTCGTGCTATGATTTTAACATTTAAATGCTATCATTTTTAGGTCTTTGCGATGCTCACAGATATTGAATTCTATTCTTATGGCGAACTGTTCCCAAGTCCAGAACGATTCGAATCACACAACATCAATAATAGCCTTTTCAAATATGCAATATGCGCTGAAGAACAGCTACGATGTAGTGTAAACTTTATCTCTAAAACTTATCGCACACCGTACTAAATCACGAGAACTGAAGAAAAAAAACTGCATTGTGGCTGATATGGTGGTGCAACGGCAGCAGCAGCAGCAGCAGCTCCTCAACTAAAAACAGTGACGGAACGCGCGCGCACACATAACACAATGGTGAAATGAGGGTAAAACTTAAACCAGAACGATTAGAGAGAAGGAACAATACGAAAAACTTATAGTAAAAAGGCAGGCACAGCACAAATACTTACCAACTAGAGCGCGTGATTGTATTGATAAATATGAATTTTTGGTTTTGTTTTGTTTTGGGGGGAAAGTTTAGTAGTAGTTTGAATAGTTTTCGTTTGTTTTGTTTCAAAATGAGTTGTGCGCGTTTGGAGATATTTTGTGTTTTTTTTTTGTTTTCATTAGCCACAAATCAAATTAGCACGGTTTATGGTTTTTCCGGGTATGTAGGTTTTAGTTTGGTATGTTTTTTTTTAAAGAAGACACACACAACATTTGGTAGACGCGCACGCACAATCGGAAAGACATATTGGATTGGCAGTAGGTAGTAGTAGTAGTAGTGGTGGTAGTAGTAGTGGTAGTAGTAGTGTTTCGAGAGCAAAAATAAAAAATGAGAGAAAATGGTAAAGAAGATAGAGAGATGATGAGAGATTAGTATTTTGAGAATAACAACAATTTACACAAAAAGATGCAAGGCGTACGGCAGAGACTGGGTCGACTCTATTACCACCACCATATTCTTTTGGGAAGACTAAACCACACAAGACACACAATAATATAACCTCTCCCAATAATGTATGTGCAATCCCTTGCCCTGCAGAAAAGACCGCCCAACACAACTGGTTCCGTTGTGGGAACGAGTGTGTGTGTGTTGCACTGGCTTTGTATAACAAAATGACTACTCATTACAGCAATACCATTCCCACCTTGACCCCAGGAGCATGAGAGAGAGTATGATTGTATGGAAAACAACACAGTTACCACATGAAAGCTAACGAAACACACTGACATGCCTTTTTTGAAACTTTGACTAATTTGGCGTACTTTTTCTCTTTTCCCCTTCCCTTCACGTTGCCCAATGTTAAATTAAAAGAAGAAAAACGAAACAATCTCCACTTCCGATCATTCCCCGCAAAGCTTCACATATTGCGTTTGACTGGATCACGCTTTTGAAGCAAAGTAAAGGCGCGCGTTTGAGGTTAACATTTTGTTTTGTTTTATAATTACCTTTCTTTTTTGTTTTTCTTCGATTTCTTCTTCTTATCCTTTTTGCGCTCCGGGCTGGAAGATCTAAAAACAAAAAAGAAATAAAATGAAAAGGATGGAATCAATATCAGTACGTTTTCATTTTACGCAAACAAAAAACCGGTGATTTTGCGCAACCGTGTGCGTACACATTTTACTTACACATCTCGTGCCTTTTTCTTTTTCTTCTTCTTTTCCTCCTTATCGCGTCGCAGTCCACCACCGGCCGTCGATTTGGAGTTGTTCACCTTACCATCCCCCCCATCATGGCTTCCATTCTCTTCCTCGTCATCGTCATCGTGTTCGCCTTCCTCGCGCTCGTCATTGGAGCTGCCGCGCCTACGCTGCTTGCCGTTACGATCGCTGCCTCCTGCTCCCGCTCCTCCACCGCCGGCTTCCTTTTCCGGGGACGGTGTGCGAACGAGCGCGTACCGCTTCCGGTTCGCCCGCTCCATCTCTTTGGCCTTCTCCTTCTCAGCCAGCTCCTTTTGCAGGGCTTCCGATTTGGCGAGATCTTCCTTCGCCTTCCGATCCTGGTCGAAGCTCGTACCCTCGACGAAGTACTGCGAGATCCCGAACGCTTCCCGCAGCTTGGCGTTCTTTTCCTGCTGGGCCTGTGCGATGTGATGCGTTTCCCGTACACTGGTGCGGGGGGAAGAAAAAGAGAGCAGAAACAAGAAAGAAGAGTAAGTAAAAACCTTGTTAGGCTGATATGGTTTATGGGAAGGACGAAGAAAATGTGGGGGGAACCATTGCATATAGAAACGAGCAGCTTAACGATTGCCATTTTTCATAGAGTGGAGGAGCCGGTGTGTCCCATCATCATGTGGCCTTGCGTGTTTATGATCCATTTCTCTCCCAAATGGTCCCATTACGAAGGCTCACAGGGTAAATATTATCTACCATCTTCTGGGCTCTAAGGAGGTTTCGTTGCTGTTATTGACAGACATTGACGAACCTTGTGACGAACCGACCAAAGGGTAAAAGGAGGTATTTGTATTTTATAACCCAATAAAAAACACTAATTGCAACTAGGGCACACGCTCGGTGATGTAAGCCGGCCCTCCGAAACTAAACATGCCACAACGTAGTTATTTCTACGTTGACAGTTTTCAAATTTCGATAGATGAAATAGCGCTCTAGTATCTAGAACCACCACGGATTGTTTCACAACACGCCAACACACGAGTTTCGATTATTACCTCACAACGCTATGCATGGCATGCATGCAGATCGGAATGCTGGCGGCGGCGGCGGCGGCGGCGGCAGAGGATCTGGAAGCAGCGGCAGTCGTAGTACGGATGCACAGCTTTTGATGAGGAGCAGAAGGATGATGATGTCGACTGTGTGGCAAATGATGCGGATGTAGATGCGGCTGAAAACTGCCACAATGTTCCCGCACTAGCTGTGCGTGCTGTGGCTCGAGATATTGGTGCCGATTCGGACAACCAGACTGTGTCCTGACGTTTAGCTCTGCTTCGTCCTGGTTGTGGTGATGGTGGTGATAGTGGTACAGCTTCCGAACCTGGCACGAAACCACTTCCGACGAGTCACAGGACGACGAGCGCGAAGTGGAACCGCTGTCTTGTGGGTGGCGGTGGTGGTGGCCCTGTCGCTGATACAAAGACCTGGACAAAACGTCGCCCAGGTGTCGGTTATGACGATGGGACGAGCGAACGTGCCCTGCCGCTGATTGCACACTGTCCTCCTGGTTCGCTTTGGGCTGACGTGGTCGTGCAATTCGCACACTGCCGCCGGTCGTCGGTCGGCTGCAAACGTCCCTCCGCTCGGGGTGGAAAGTGGCGTGGCCACCGTGTGTTGGTGGTGGTTCGTGATTTTCGCCGGCACCCACCGGAAGTGTTGCTGCACATGCGCAGTGACAGAAGCATCCGGCGGGTGTACCACCATCGGCATCGATACTACCGCCGGCACTGGTAGCGCCATTGAGCATGCCTGCCAGCTCGGTGCTACGCTGCTGCTGCTGCTGTCCCCCGGCCGCCGAAAGCGACGACAAACAGAGCCCTTGCAGGCGGAGCTGCTGCTGTAGCTTTAGCAGCATCTTTCGATTGTTCCAGTTCAGCATGCCAAAGGGTGGCGGCACTGTCATCTGGCGTCCTCCTCCCTTCGCTTTTTGATACTTGCGTCCAAACATTGTACCACTTTTGGTGCGCTGTTTCCCTTTCACTGGCACGCTGCACTCGTTCACCTGTACGGCTGATTTGATTCTCCTTTCCGAACCGCCGCACAAAGGCGAACCGACGGCACGCGCCGAAACGGACGATTCGGATGAGGAACGGGACAATGCAGCGATTGGCGACAACGGTTGACGGTGTGAAAAGGTTCCCATTTCCGGATTGGTGGAAGAATCCGGTGGATCCATACCATCGTCCTCCTGCAGGGTGCTTTGCTGCTGCTGCGGCGACTCTTCCACGTTGTACCGGAGATCATGCTCGAAGAACTGTTCCTTCGGCTGCTTCCGATTGAGAAAGGGGCCACCAGCGGTTGTGGAAGTGGTTTTGCTGGCCCGTTTCTTCTTCATCGCGGCCAGTCGGCGCCGAAATTTGGTTGCCGGTGAGAGCTTTTTCTTCATCTTCCGTACGATTTTTTGTTAGCTTAAACAATGTAACTTTATCTCTATGGAAGACGTCGATTTAACGAGCGTAATAATGTTGCTATTTTCCTCAAAACTGTGACTATCTCTCTACTTAACCTATCAACTACGTGTATCAACTTTCTTGGAAGACAGTTGGATTACGGATTTTTGTTTTCTACTCTTATTGGAAAGCTGTTTACCTTCCCTTAACACACTCCCTTTTAAGCACAAGCTTTCTTAAACACTAAGGTAACTCCCAGACCAAGGCTGGGAGGTTATTATGGAAGACTTTTCAGTGATTTGTTTGGTGGACACTGAGAAGAGCGCTGCTTTCACATCATTCGGTGCTGTTTTTCTTCGTGTTTTTTAGTTCCATCTTTTCCATACTAATTAACCTCACAGGTGCCGTTCGGTGCCATCATCCTTGCGATGGGATTTAATTTTCCTCCGCCAGCATCAATGGCGTCACATGATGGAAGAACAGTCGGTCCACACAACACGCTCCCGCTCCCGCTGTGTGCTGCTGCTGCTGCGACGCATCCTTCTTTTCCCTGCTGCTTCGACACCATGGTGCGGATGGTTTTAATTTTACGATTATCGATCCGTCGTCGACTGTTGCCATTTTGCTGAGGCTGGCAAAATCACTTCATCAAACTCCACACCACCGGCTGCGTATCCCTTTGTTACCTTAACTTAACATTGCACACTTTTAACGGGAAATGGCCGTTTTTCTTTTACTTTCCATCGCTGCAAAATGGTGGAAGGATGGTGATTCGTTTCTTGCAGCTGGCCATTTTAACACTGCACTACTACACCACAGCAACAGCAACAGCAGCAGAGTGGTTGGCAAGCCTGCTGGAAGCTCATTCATGTAGTGCGCTGTATTGCACGCACGCAGCGGGTTGTCCACCCGCTTCGTCACTTTCCTCTCGCACTGTGAGCAAAAATGGTTAATATCTTTGCGGACGAAGGAACGAAGCTGAGGCCGAGATGGCATTTTTTCGCCTCCGTGAATGGTTCCCACACACCGTTCCGACACACGGCGGTCCATTGCGCATGATACCGAGGCCGAGAGCCGAAAGCCGAGGAGAGTTCGTCCTTTCTCGTCGTGGATGATGATGCTGTACTGTACAATGAAGTTCCAGTGATTTCCGGAAGGAGCCTCTCTCATTGATGTACGTTTTTGATACGATTTTTTGTTGTTGTTGTGTGTATGCTAATTCCAATGCCAATTAAATCCAACTTAAACAATCCTCATCATCATGCTTTTCTATTTCCATGTTCAACATGTTTTGGCCAGGCCTTGGTTGCTGCGAGTAAAAGAGTGCCCTTTTCCGAGTTTGGCTGTTGGATGCGGTTCAAAAAATGCCCTTCCAAGCGATGAAGTTGGGCTGCCCCGGGTCGGTTGACCGGCCGGTTGCTTGCACGTACCTGCCGTGTGGTGCTGTGCACGGGATGGAGATTCTAAAGCAAAGATCATGATGCTCCGTGTACCCATAAATAGAATCATATTTTGTCAATTACGATTACGAAAACAAGCCCCTTCTCATCCTCTCTTCGTATGCGCTTAGCTGCCGAGGTTTTTATATGTCTGCTCTTTTTCCCTCAATGCTTTGCACCACAAGCGGTGTTATTGGGAGGTATTTTCATGTGTGTGTGGTTGTACAACCTGCACTCAATGTTCTCTCTTTCTCATCTCCGTGTCTAGAGCATTTCAATTTCAATCGTAAACTCAAACACACACACCAAACTCCACCACCAATCACCACCACCAGCAGCTCTTGCTCCCCTCGTCGTGCTGATCTCCGTTTGGAGTGCTCTTTATTCCACTTACCGGCGACGGCGGCGGTATGCGGCGGTATCTTGAAGTGCTAGCTACATGCTAGGCCTCCTTCACACCCTCTTCTCCTATCCGTTCGTAACAGAGGGCGGTAGGGCAGAGCAGAGCAGCACAGGGCGGTAGGTTGCATCTTCGCTTCACTTCAACAAAAAAGCAAACGTGTCGCGCAAACGTACACCACCCGCGTGCATTGTCAACCGTTTAACCAGTCGGCTAGTCACCAACCGGCCCATGGTTGGCCATCTTCGTTACCATCATACTCCAGAGGAAGTTGTTGGTAGTTGTTTGGCATCGCTGAAATCAAACGGCTCAGCAGCAATTTCCCCTCTCCACCATACCATGCAACCCAGCTACAGAAGAAGGGTTTAAAAACTCAACTCACGGGCATAAATGTATTGTATGGACATGTATGGGAAAGGCCTAGGGAGCCAAGATGGTACAATCAATTTAACATTCGCAGCGCCCTCTCCTCCCGTCCCGTCCCGTCCGAGAAGTGTCAATCTCCTACTCCTCCTTCTCCTCCACCTCCTCCTTCTCGTCCTTGTCACGGTCATAGCCAGGCGACGAGAGTCATGGAAAAGGGTTATTCTCGTGCATGGTGGTGCTGTCTTTCTCTCCCATTCGCTCTAGGCCTCTTCCCTCTTGGCTTGTCGCTTCTCGCATAATTGTTTCGTTCGAATGCTTCTGCTGCTTCGGTTATTTACTATTCCAATCCATATTCGTCCCGCATATGCTCGCTCTACGCTGATGTTCGCCTTCATCGCAGTTTCTCGTCGTGCGCAACCCCATTGTCATATTCTTTTATATATCGTCCGGCTGCTAGAGTTTATGCTAAAATGGATAAAACAATTTTGAAATCAAATCTACACCACCGTGGTGTGTCTCTGTAAACTTCTTCGAGTTTACACATTTTTTTCACACAATAAGCATAATTCTGAAGTGTACTGACTCTGTCTCTACTTCTTCCTCCTTACCGCCATCTCGCATGGCTAAACATTGCGATCATGTTTCACTATCTCCTAGTCCCCAGCTATTCTTCCACATGCCTCTCTGCCTCTCTGCCTCTCTCTCTCTGAACGCCTTCCACTAATTCTTATGCCTTCTCCGATTGTGGCCGCTCGACTGGCATCTGTTTATCTCATGCTAGATGATATCGTGTGTGCTCTCCCTTTCGATCTCCTGCCACTATCGCCACGCTAGATTTGTTTATTGATTCGCCTATTCGCTTACTCTCCCGGTGGAGGGGTGGAGAAGGCGGCTAGTCATGCTCATGGCGGCTGCAGACAGACACTTAAAAATCATTATTGGAGATGGTCGATTCGTTACCAACATCATCATGCGGTCGCCTCGGTCCTTCTCCTCCGCGGGGGTATGATGTGCGGGACGGCAATCCCCGCGTACCAATCGGATTTCTCTCGCCCTTTTGTTTCAATCCGCTCACTCTCTCTCTCTCTCTCCATGTCATCTCCCGTGTCCTTTCCATCCCTTGCCCTGTTGGTTGTTGTGCTGCTGTCACTCTCACTAGTACGAGTGTCTCTCTTGCTCTCTCTTTCTTTCTCACATACACACAGCCATCGTGCTAGCCGGTATGAACGCCAGGGCCTCCTGTGATGCATTCCTATTTCGCTCACATACACACATATTCTCTCGCTCTCTCTCTCTCTCTCTCTCTCTCGCTAGCTCGGTATAGTTTTCGTCCTGCTGCTGCTGCTGATCATCATGCTGCTCTCCGTGCCAGCGTCACCGGCTTACTGCGCGCCCCACCGGTCAGCCAGCGGGGGCCTACTACGTGTTCCTCGACGTTTGTCCTATTCTCTACGCCATCATCCATCAATTCTCTCAAGAAGCAGCTTCACCAAAACTGAAACAGAAACACACATACACAAACACGCACAATACGGTCCGAGAAGTCTGAGATCGTTCTCCGGGGCGGACTGTGCTAAGTAGTAGTAGTGGTGGTGGTGGTGGTGGTCGGTTAGAGTTAGTAGTTGCAGTACGCGCGTACCTTTGCCGTAAAAGGGGTTCATCATCGTCATCGTCTCCGGTCGCGCACATATCGTTTTGCAGCACAGCAATACCAGCAGCATACATATATCGACTACCAAACATACCGATGCGCGCACGTACATAAAACCGTACCAGAGTCACCAGCCAGTCAAGTCAAGCTTGCCGCATGTCCGTCGGTGGAGGGTAAAAAACCACATTCTCTCCGTTTTGGTGTCTGTGTCTTGTGTGCTGCTGTACTACCTCGGAGTTATTTTTGAGCATCCAACAAACCAACATTAACCAACCAACCAACCAACCAACCAACCAGCCAGCCAAGCCAATCCAACAATCTCGGCTGGTATAGTAGCGGCGACTCGTTTTCTTCGCCTTTTACCATACGGGAAGAATAAAGGAGGTTCGTCGAGGTTTCCTTTTTGCTCTTTACCTTCCTCCTTTTTACGAAAACACCTCCCCACATCGTACGCGGGCTGCCAGAGACGACGACACGCAAGGAGGTTGTTGGTCGCAGCAGCAGCAGCCACAGCAACACGAACCGGTACACAGCAGCAGTAGCAGGGGTAAAGGAGGGAAAACATACAGCGGCGTGTGTTGAGGCACATATTATGCTGAAAAACCTCAACCATACCCTCCTAAAACGACAATCGACAATCCGAGAGCAACCAACGCACGCCATCTACCATCCGGTTGGGTTGGAGGGTATTAGAAAGGGATGGCGCATGTACACGACGAGACGAGCTAGCAGCAAGTAGAATGTGGTGTGTTTAAGACCCAGTCGGTTGGCCCTTGCCCGTCTCTCCGCTGCTCGCGGTGTAGTGCTGCGCCTGAGTGTGTGCGTGTTAGTGTGTCTCTCCGGCATGGTAACGTTAAAGTAATCTTTCTATTCTACGTACTTGAAAAGAACTCAATTCAATCGTTTCGCGCTCATCCGTAGTGTGTAGGTTCCGTGTGTGTGCGCGAGCGCGCGGGCCCCTTTGGAATGGTTGTTTGTCATTCAACCAGAAGCCAGTATCGTAGTGGCGCACAAGGCAGGCAGCCAGGCAGGCAGGCAGTGTGTTGAGAATAGTTAATACCACCGCGCTCACAGTTCTCGCGTTTGTGTACCATTTGCCAGTTTTTGAAGTTCTTGCCAGTCGCGGTCGCGGGCCGATCGGAGGAGCGAGCAGCAGCAGCAGCAGTTTGGCGTTTGTGAGCATTCATCAGCCGCACATACTATTCTTCACCAGGGGCCCGCGAGAAGAGTTTGAAGATAATTGATGTTAAGTGAAAGATAGGCCGATAGGCCGCCGAGTAGTAGGTAGGCGAGAAGTCCATCCGAGAAACCGTGTCCGATAGGAAGTGGAGAGAAAACAAAATCTACGCCCATCATGCACGCAACAGCGGCAACGGTGGCGCGACTGTGATCTTCTAGCGCGCTATTGTGGGGAAAATCGGAAAAAGTGTAATCACAACCGTGTGTGTGCGGGGTGTAGTTTTTTGGTGCAACAAAAGGGCCATAACTTGCACTTTTCATCGTGTGAACACGGGGATTTCGGGTGCGTTACCCGGCTACACAGCATGTCGGAACAAAGCGATGACTCGAAGGAAACGCTCGGCGAGTACGATCGGAACCTCTTGGAGCAGTTGGTGGTGAACGATTGGGGCCTGAGTGCGGCAGCATTTAAGCGCATGGTTTGTAAGTATCACTCGGTGACAGAGAGAGAGAGAGAGAGAGAACGCGCACAAGAGAGCATGTAACAAAGATGCTTCCGCGCATCTGCTCCTTTGTCTCAGCGCAGTGTGTGTGTGTGTGCGTTGTAACAGGCAGAGTGGTTAATCATACCCGCCACAATTTCAGCTCACAGAACGTTGTGTCGTTACCATGACGAATCTGTACTGTTGGACTGTAGAACAGTGCGTAGTCCTCTGCTGAGCGCGCACTAGCAGGCACAACACCGCATGGTACACGTCCTTTCAGTGCGATCGTGCAAGAGTAGTCTATGGCGAACTCATCCCAACGTGCGCTCTCTCTCTCTCGCTCTCTCACTTACACTGGTTTCGTGCCTGCCTATTATTTTTCTACCCCTTTTCCTTCCTCCGTTACCATTACACATCCAGCAACGCATGCGTGAAGCGTGTGTGCGGCGTAGTATGTAGCGTATTTTTTTTTTTTTTTGATCGCGAACGTCCCCCGCTCCGTCACGCGTGCATCGAAATTTTATAACCTTCTTAATTAAATATCGTCACCGTTTTTCGTTTCGTCGCCCTCTAGATTGCGGTATCGACGAGGTCAGTTTGGTGCTGATCGAGGATGCAGAGATTAACGAGCTGTTCAGCGATCCCCGGCTGCTCGGGCAGAAGATACTGTTCAAGCATCGGCTCCGCCAGTGGCGCCACGACCAGCAAAGCTTCCTCAGCAACATAGCCGCCCACCTGCAGCTGCCCAACGGGAACGGTACGGTGCCGCCGACGCAGCCAGTGTCCGCCGCAGCCTTATTACCGCGCCAACTACTACTCCCCGCGCTTAATGGTACGGCGGGCGGTGCACCATCGTCACCGGCCGCCGGCATCACCGCACCCGGATCGTACAAGCGCAAGTATCCGTTCGATGTGGACCTTACCGCCACCGGCCAGCTGAACAATGGCTCGGACGATGATGGCGCAAGCATCAAGACGGAACACGACTCCACCTCAACCAATGGCATCGGGCTGAAGCGGCGTGGTGGCGGCGGTCGAGAATCGCCACTGCTCATACCGCCCACCTATGCGGCCGCCTCCCTGTCCCTGGTGCAGCCGCTGCTGAAGCGAAAGGCCGATCCACCGTCGCTAAAGGAACGCACGTCCGGTGCGGTCGGCGACATACCGGTGCGGATCGATCGGGACAGCATGCTGCGGCTGCTGCAATCGTCCCAGTCCGGGCGCTGGATACTGAACAGCTACAAACCGAACGAACCGCTCGAGCGACGGGGCCAAACCATCATCACGCACCTGATCGTGGACCAGTTTCTGCACTTTAACATCCTGTTCAAGCACCGCATGATGAGCCACTACGCGGACGTGATAACGCAGCTGTTCCCGGCCGAGATAAAGGAAATCTACTACGCACCGCGCAACACGGTCAAGCGCAACACGTCCGGCAAGCTGTTCGATCGGTACACGAACCAGCGGTTACGGCACAAGGAGCGGTTGCCGCGCGTCAAACCGTTCGTGGCGGACGAATGGACCGAGCACAAGACGTTTGCCGAGCTGGCGATCCTGAACGAGGCGATGCAGGGTGTGCGCAGTGTGGCCGGTGGCGGCGGGGGTGATGATGCGACCGGCAGCGAGGATGGCAACATTAGCAACGACTTCCTGCAGCCGCTCACGACGATGTACGTCGAGGGGGAGGAGCAGCAGCCGGCCGGCGGCAATGGGGATGGGGCGGTGGATTACTCTACGCGAGAGGACGACTGACCGTGCGCTTGATCGAGATGCAAGCAGTAGAGCTCGGACGGGAGTGGGAATGAATGTGCCAAATCGAGATACAAGGGTATAACACCATACACTTCAGGTGTGTAAAATAGAGGGAGAGAGAGAGAGAGAGAGCAGCTATAGTATGCACTACTGAGTGTGTGTAGGGGCGAGCAGAATTATTTGAAGCCTTAGCATTAAGCACAAACACACAAATATGACGCTATATGAATTTAGATGGAAGGAAATAAATTAAGCAAACTTTTTCTACAAACCTAGGAGCTACTGGCAGACCTAAGCCCCTTTCCTAAATGCGTATACGTAAGTATAGGATTAATTTAATCGTTACAACCGTTGGCTCCAGCACATCAATAAATATGATTCATCAAAGGATCTTTCCTCTGCTTGTAACAAAACTAGGACAATCGCTCCATCCCCCACAGGTCAAATGGCATTACAACTAAGTCGCAACGCGCACACACGTGGGGGGAGAGACATTGATTTTTTACTAAAAACGTACCAAGAAAGCAAACGGCTCGTCCCCATAAAATATTTCCATTTTTAGCTTTCCCTGGTTTCTGCCAGGGGGGTAGCACTCGTTATGCTTGACCGCGTGCGAGAAACGACACAACCGTCACCACGAAGCCCTTGCAGGACACGGGCACCAACACACATACACACAGAAACGATATTGTGGGCAGGATTAATCACCATTCAAGGAAGGAATGGGATGGTGAACCTGTGCGCAGGTGTGCGAGGTACATACCGCACGTGGGTGGGTGTGTGTGTGTCTATATGGTAGGGTCATAATTATTAGAGGGCTTCACTAGCTACGGTGCCACGACTGAAGAGGGGGATGGTTGTTCCAATGTGCAAAGTGGTGGGCAAAAGAAGAAAGGGGCGAAGCTGCTTTACTTACAGCAATCTTCCGAACTCGTCCTTCGGCAGCTCCATCGTCCCGTGGTCCATCAGCTTCGTCCGGTACAGCTCCACCTTGGCACGAACCTCATCCTGGCTGAGCCTAAAATCGACCAAACAAAATGGGCCACAGATTAGAATCGGAAAATACACATTTGTCACAAACAAACTCTTCGTCTTGACTCTTCGGTCTTCAATCTACCACCTACCCTTGGCTCTCGAGCACTTCCTCCAGTTCGGCACACTTCACCTCGATCTTGCGCTTCCGCTCGTGGTCTAGGATGCCCTGGTTTGGCTGCCGGTTCGACTGTGCGTCCAGCTTCGCCAGATCGTCCTCCGTACGGTAGTTGATGTTGTCCTTCTTGCCCGGCCGGACGAATGCCACGTTCCGCTGGACGTGGCCGTTCGTGCCGGAACCGCGCGGTGTGGTCAGCCCGATGCCGTTGTACATTTTGGGCGGATGTACGGCAACAGGAGCGCAGGATCACCAAGCGCGGAAAGTCACCGCCGTCGACACCGCCTACTGTTTCTCCTGCACACACACACAAAACACACTCACACACACACACACACTTTCAAACTCCCGGCCGTCCGTATCCGTGCCGCAGCCGCACTCCACCACTGATCGAAAGGCAACACACGCACTATATATATTGATGGGCAGCGAACGGGCAAGAAAAATCAATACTCCGCGCCTTCCCAGAACACGGACAAGAACTGCTCTGCCCAAGGCAATCCCACCACCGACCAGCACCACCACGGGTTGTGCCGGCAAAGAACGGTGGCGCGCTGCTGCGTGAATTTGATGATGCTTCCTGTCCGCTGGTGCGACTGGTTACGAAATCACGCCACGGCTGCACTAAAAGCGTCGGGGGCCCCCGTCGGTACGGTGACGGAACTGTTCTAATCACACAACAAGCTACCAGCTACAGCAGCTGAGCAGCGATTTCACGGAGCGTGCACTTCTGCGTCCCAGAATGTTCGGCCATCATTTATTTTTTTCTACATGCACTTTTCCTGCTATCGGGCTTTTGACAGGCGCGCATGTGTTGTGACAGCTGTCAAGCGGTTGGGGTGGGCAAAGCAGCGTGCGTAATTCGAATTGGTCGTTAGGTTGTGGACGGTGGACGTGATGACGGAGAGCAATTTGGATTGGATTTTAGTGTAAGATGCATTTGAATTTTGTATAGTAGACAAAATGTGGTAGTTTTAAGCTCATATTAATTTAAAATTTTTAGTTTGGAACGTAAGTGTCCGAACATTTTACTGCTGTGAGTAGTCCGATTTCTCTTCCAGTCGTTCAGGATCGTCGATTTTAGTTTCTGATATGGAAACTGGATTGAAAATCGCTCGCAATGTAGTAAAAGCCGAGGAATTTGATAAATGGTAATACCAGTAATTTTTAAACATAATCTGAGCTCTTTTGCTACTCCCCCTCCTGTCAGTAATTAAGGTTGTCATCAATGAAAACAAAAGAAAACACAACGCAATGTTAAATTTACATTTTCTCCTCTCCTGAACAGATGTTTTATATTTTTTCTTCACCAGTTGTTATCGTGTGTGCTTCTTCTAACCTTCTGCTAGATACGATTCCAGCACAAGCTTTACACAGAACGGTTTCTCCGCGGATGGGTGTGGAAAGGATTGCGCGCGTACAACGCGCCAGGAGAAACGTATCTGAGGAGAGTAGGAATGCAAAAAGGATACACACGCGCGCACACACCGTGTAAAAAAACTTCGGTACGCACGCGACGCAGCATCCTCTCCTTTTCCCGCTCTGAACACTCCCCCCACCCATCCCCGCACCTTGGCAGGAGAGGGAAGAGAGAGGAGTGTTCGCCAAAAAACCATACAAAACTAGCGCTTTAGATGATGCCGATCTTGTTGGCAATGTCGAGCGCATCGTAGTCGCGCGTTAGCCGCACGTACGCCTTCTTCTTGCCGTCCGGTCGCACCAGCGTGTTGATCTTCAGCACCTTCACGTCGTACAGCTTCCTCACGGCGGCCTTCACGTGGTTCTTGTTGGCGCGCAGGTGAATCAGGAAGACGAGCGTGTTGTTGTCCTCGATCTTCTTCATCGCCGCTTCGGTCGTCAGCGGGTACTTAATTATATTGTACGCATCCATGCTGATAGTATGGAAAGGAAACAGAATGTAAAATTAGGATTAATTAACGAGCATTAACAGCGTTTCTTGAAGGATAAGGGCGTGATTTTTAAGCACATTGTGTTAAAAACTGTCTCTTTCATTAAGTAAGCTTCCTAGTAAGGGTGTGGTAGAAAGCAGTTGCAAATAAAAAGAGGATTCGCTCTAGCATTCAATAGCTGCACGATTGCATTCTTAAAGTTGGAATGCAATCGTGTTGTAAGTATTATTTTGAATTTGAATGCCAATATAGAACGTTCTACTTGTTGATGGATCGGATTACTTACCGGCTGCGCTTGGCGACCGACTTCCTCGGGTACTTGGGACGACGCGGAAGCTTCAGGGTCTTCGGCCGCTTGAAGTGCACGGACGTGCGGATCTTGCGGACGCAGGTTCCATACGGACCCTTGACCAGCTGTAGAGCAGGAGAAATAGAAACATTGTTATCTCTGTTCCATCGAATTTCACAACAATTGCTAACAGCGAGCGACATCCGATGTGGGCTGGATTGGTGTGTGGAATTTCAGTTGGAAGTAATGCAATATTTTCACATGCTCTAGCATCAATGAGATTCCCTCTTCAACATTTCATCATTAAAACACACGCACACACCCGCCGCCACCCGTATCGGTAACCACTGCTCCCCATCATCACACTTAAACTCACCTTGGTCGAGGCACGCTTGGCACGCAGCATAGCGGTGGCACGAGCCTTCTGGATGCCCTTCTGGATCTTGGCCTTCACCTGCTCCTTGGTCAGCTTCGGGCGCGGGGACTTGGTCGTCTTCTTGCCCTTGGCATTGATACGGCGCACCGGCTTCTTCTTCTCGCCAGCCTTGGCGGGCTTGCCACCGGCAGCAGCTTTGCCACCCTTGGCACCGGCACCGGCCGCAGCCTTAGCTCCCTTGGCAGCGCCCTTCTTGTCGGCGGCGGCTGCGGCAGCAGCTCCCTTCTTCTCCGCGGCCTTCTTCTTGCCAGCGGCGGCAGTGGCAGCAGCAGCGGCCGGGGCAGCCTTGGCTCCCTTCTTGCCAGCAGCGCCAGCGGCACCACCAGCGGCCGGGGCAGCCTTCTTGGCATCCTTCTTGGCCTCACCGGCAGGCTTGCTGGTTCCAGCAGCAGCGGCGGCGGCGGCGGCCGGTGCCTTCTTCTTCGGAGCGGCCTTGCTGTCGGCGGCCGGTGCGGCACGCTTCTCGGCCTTCTTCTCCTCGGCGGGCTTCTTCTCAGCGGCCGGCTTCTTCTCGGCAGCGGGCTTCTTCTCAGCTGCTGCAGCCGCTGGCTTCTTCTCGGCGGCTGGCTTCTTCTCCGCCGTGGGCTTCTTTTCCGCTGCGGGTTTCTTCTCACCAGATCCGGAAGCCGTAGCAGCGGCGGCGGCTGCCGGCTTCTTCTCTTTCTTTTCGGCCGGTTGGCCGGCTAGAAATTACGGAAATGAAAACATAATTAGTATCAATTTAAGAAAAGGTAAACAGACAATGCGGTGAAACAGGGTTATGTCCTCCCACAGGGTGTTGTCAGAAACGAAGTAAATTATCTCAAACATTGCAGTTTTCAGAGAGATTCCCTCTTCGCGTAAAGATCATCATTCGTAAACACGTTTCCGGGCGCACGACATCGTGTGCATTGCATTGGGCACACTTTCAAACACGGAAGAGCAGTCCTTTACACTTGTGGTGCGCGCTCCGTCCTTTTGTCGCACCATTCGCATGCGATGCATGCCTCTGACGGAACACAGCCCTCGTGGCGTACACAATCAAACATCAACTTGCTATTTTTCACCGAAAATTCACATTCCCGTGCAAATCACCAGCTAACTACATGCAGCCACGGTTAATGAGTTGTTTCACAGTCGAATTACGACACTGGGAGGACATTTTCACCGCAAAATACACGAAATTTAGCTTACCGGGCTTCTCAGACGGTTTCTTCGGACCCATACTTGAGATGGAAAAGAGATGTCAAAACGGAGGTAGCTAGCATCTATGCTCGGCTTCCGGAACGATGACACATGGTAGAAAATTCTGGACGTCCAAACGAATGTCAAGCAAACAACGTCAACAGTACGCTAGCGCTCCTAGCGGAGTTTGTGCAGTACTACGCGATGAGGTCGATTCACAGTCGACCTAATTCAAATGATGAAGCAGTTTTCCGTTAAAGTTTTATTGATTAGATTAATTGATTAAAGATAAATACATTTATTACATGATAATTTTATCGAACAATCATAAATGTGTATTTTTTGCTCTAAAAACAAATGCATAATTTGATTTTTTTTTATGATACATGATGACCAATAATTGCAACAAAAAATCCGACAGAATTTCAATCGTTTTAACTGTTTCTGAAAATAACACTTTCTCACGATTCATTTTGCAATGTGTTGATTGCGTGAAATGCTACAGAGTAGAACATTGTTGTTTGATTTAGGAAATCTACCAACTATTAAACGCTGATTCTCTTTATGCGACAGTTTTATGCATCGAATCATTGCCGTTTTTCATTCCCACCAACTCAATCGTCTTCCTGTTGGAAATTACATTCTCACCGTGTCTAACGATTATTCCCATACGATTCGAATACACCATGTGTCATACGATAGGAGTCGTTGCGCAAGCAGGCAAGGCGTAAAATGCACACGATGCGCAGTGCGAGACGTCTGATTTATGCTGCTGTTTGTGTGCAATTTTAACACCCTCCGGATGTAAATGGTTCCTCCTCAACCTCATTCCTCTCTGCCATTTTTTTTTTCATTCTTTCTCCATCCTGTAAGTGTTAATAGCCCGAAGGGTTTTCGCACGCGCACACACCGAATCGCTTTCGCAAATGAGCATTTTAACGTTTACATTTGCTTCCACAAGCGGCCAAGTCTTCTACCAGTCGATCCAGGGAAGCGATCACCATCGTTTTTAGTGGACTTTTTTCCTTGTCCCATTGCTTCTTCACTTTAAAAGCTTCAACTTTAGGATTGATTTCGTCGCCGTTTTGTGCTTGGTTTGAGTTTAATTTTTAAGGGGAGGACATGCCATCAACTGAAAAATTACAACTTTGTGCATCCGTTTTTTGCTGCTGCGATCCTTCCCCTCTTTCTCTCTCTCTCTCCTCCCACCATAACCCGTTTACCACAAACGGAAGGAACTTTCCATTTGTCATGCGGCGTTAAGCGGTTTGTGCTTTGTGGCACATTCACATTACCTTCGTTCTTTCCCCGGGTTTCTCTTCTTCACCCGTGAGGGGGTTTTTTTTCGGACGATTTAGGTTGCCCATTAAAAAGTCATAAAAACGTGCCCCCATCATTTCGTGTTGCAGGGTGGAAGATTTAGGGGCAGGAAAGAACAGCAAAGGAATCAAAACAACTTCTCCAACCGTCTGCTTTTTTATGTGTGTCTTTTTTTTTTCTTCTTCTTTCTTGTCTTCTTATTTTTATTGGCCCGTAACGATCATGCGCAACGATCGACACCGATCATATCGCACCCCACCCAACCACCCACCAGCATCGTCACGCGGGTGGCGATCAAAAGCCGATGCTAAACAGTTGTTTCGATCGAAAACGGCAATAAAAGCATAACAGCGAAAACAAGCTTTTGCTCACAAAATGTATTCTAATAAGCATCTAATAGATAGCGGATAGAGTGGAGAGGCTTTCCAGCCTTATCCACTGCAAACCAGGACAGGATCATCTCCAACACACACACACACACACGCAAGTGGTTTTTGTCTAGCCAATCAGCCACCGCGCATACAACACATTTCGATAAGGAGCCTGGCGGAGGCTTTTTCTCTCTTTCTCTCTCTCTCATCCACAGGAACTGAGCGTCTTGTAAGAGCGCAGAGGAGCGGAGGTACAGGGAGGTGGGTAAAGATTATAAAATAATTTTATGACCGAATTTTAAAATCATTTTAAAACGATCGTAAAACCGCCATGAGAGCGCGCTCGTAACCGACCGCGCAGGAATCACATGCAAATGCACAGGAGGCGCTGGAGAAGGGTGTGTGTGTGTGTGCGTATGTGTGTTATGGTTGTCCCCCCCCCCCCCCCCCTCCAATACTTTAATAGCTCAAGCAACCGATAATAGTTTTTCTGAAACAGTCCGATGTAAACGCAGCGTGCGATCGGGAAGCTCGTGTGAGAACTGCCGCACTTTGGCCACACACGAAGCAGGCGACGAACCCCAAATACAACCTTCCCCATCCCATCCCACACTCAGTAGCCCAGGTAGCCCATGCGCTTGACGCGCGTCAGCAGCTCCGGCGCCGTCACCAGCTTCCCGTACAGGGCCGACTGCAGCTCGCGGTACTGAAAGTGGGGCGGGAACGGCATATCCTCCAGCGCGCACACGTGCGCCTTGCCCTCCGCATCGCCCACCAGCAGGCAGCGGCCACAGTTCGTAAACCGTACCACGGTCAGGGCCGTCGTCAGACTGCCGAGCGTCGTTTCCGAGGCCGGTTTCGAGCTGCGGCGCTTCAAATCCCACAGCTGTACGCCGCTGCGCGTAACGCTCGCGATCACCGTGCTGTTGGTGGGCGACCAGTAGGCCGCCTGGACCGGGGCGAACCCGGTGCAGAGCGTCACGATCGGTTCGGGCAGCTCCTCGATCCAGATGCGGATGCTCCAGTCGCCGCTGCAGGTGAGAAAGATGCGCGGGCTCCAGGGCGAGTACTCGAGGCAGAAGATGCCGCGGCTGTGCATCTGCAGCACGCCCAGATGCTGGAACGGATCGTTGATGCTGCACCAGTGCACCGCGCCCTCGTCCGTGCCGATGTAGTACTTGTCCTTCTGGACCGGGTGGATCGTGACGCACAGTGCTTGCGGGTGCAGATCGGACTGCACCCCGACCGGCTGCTGGTCGGCGGGCGCGGACGTCCCGGTGCTCCCGTGTCCCTCCGGTGTTCCCTCGACGCGATCGAGCCGCAGCAGTGGATAGGGAAGCAGATACTGGCCGATCGTGAGCGTGTACTTCATGACCCACCCGTTCTGCGAGACGGCAATCACCTCGTCCTTGCCTTCGTTGTCGAACTCGACCCACTTCAGGTCCCAGATCGGTTGGTACACGGGAAAGCGGTCCCGGCTCGAGACGGCCAGCGGTGTCTGCGTGGTGTCGGTGATGTCACGCACCTGCACCCGCCCATCGTACAACCCAACGGCCAGCAGCTGAGGGGTGCGGCGAGAGAACGCCACACACGTCACGGGACAATCGAACCGGTAGCGCCGCTCGGGGTTGACCGGGTTCTTAATGTTCCACACGTACACGAACCCACAGCCCCGATCGTCACTGCCGGTGTGGCCGTAGATGCCGTACGCTATCGCCACAATGTCCCCGTTCGCCGGGCACCAGCTCGCGCTGGCCACCGGCTTGCCGAGCGTTTCCACCGTCCGGTACGTCCACAGCACGTCCAGCCGGTACAGGTAGCGGATGTCCTCGCGGCACGGATCGGGCGGATACATGTTGCGGAACCGGATCTGCTGCTCGCGGTACACATTGCCCGCGAGCAGCCGCTGCAGGATCATCGACGAGAGGTGAAAGTTGGCGCTCCGATTGAGCCGCTCGTCGATGTCCTCCATGCCCTCGCGGGAGTAGGTCGTTATTTCCAGCTTGGAGGCCGAGTCCGCCACGTTGATCTCTTTCGTGTGCCGCTCGAGATCGTTGTACGTGTCGTACATGTCGTAGTTGGACACGAACGAGGCCACATCCTGCCGGTGGATGCACTCCGTGTTGACGGAGCGCGATTTGCACGGCAGGTCGCGGGTCTGCGCCTCGGCGTCCGCCGTTCGGCGCGCTTTCGGGCGCGTCTCGAAGCGGCGGTTCTGCTCCTGCACGCGGGCTGCCTCTTCCGCGTCGAGCGACACGACATGGCTGGGGCTTTCGAACAGGACGATGTCGTCGGTTTCGGTCAGGCGGATCTTGACGTGGTACGTCTTCTGGCCCGCCTCCAGCGATGGGCTGCGCCGATCGATAACGCCCTCGTAGTTTGGTTGGGTTTCAAAGTTGTCGAACCCGTCCGGTTTGTCGGCGGTCTGGCAGTTTAAATAAGAATCTAATTAGAAAATCATGCAAAAGGAGATTCAAATTCACACACTTACAGGCACGGTGGCATCTTCCATATCGGTGGCCAACGGTTGAAACTGCTCCCGAAAGCGACTCCACACGAACGCTTCCTCGCCGAAGAATGGTGGCGCAAGATTGGCCGGCGTTCGGTCCACACCGTCGATGGGAATCTGTGCGTGTTGGAAGGGACCGAAATGGATCAACAAACAACCATTTGCTTAGTAACGGAAAAAAAAACGAAGGAGCCCTCCTCGCCGCTGTCTGATTGTTTATTGGCCACTGACTGTGGGTTGCCCTAGCAACTGTTTTGCGGATACCTGTAGCCGGTTACGCTCCTCCAGACGGTTCACGATATCCACCACAAATTTACTGTCGCTGGCCGCGCCCGCGCTGAGCGAGGCCGAGTAGAACTTGACCGATTTGGAGGACGGTGCGGCGTGGCTGGAGGACATGTTTGTTTTTGCGTTCGGTTCTTTTCTTTTTTCGGATGGTTATTTTTTTTGCTAACAACACAAAACTGAGCGAAGCAACACACTACGCGGGAGAAATGCGGACAATGAAGAAAACCATTGGTTACTGGGATGATTAAATATGGGCAATAATAAATTAGTTTATTGTACAGTTTAGACATTTGAGGAACTTTTTCTCCTTCTTCTCCTTGCGCAAGAAATACAGATCTGTAATGAAAGTTATGAGAAAAAAAGTAAATAATTGTATTCGTAAAGGAAAAATCTTGTGAATGAATTTAGCTCTGCTCCTCATTTCAGACAGGTATGGCGTTATCCATGAAATACGTAACGCTTACAGGAAGGATAAAGGATATCTACTAGCACTAGTTAATTTGGCTCAGTAGCTCCAGCATATGAGAAAAACTCATAATTTAAATAATTAACCGAGTTCCCATGTATAAGACTGATTTTGAACCCATAGAGATATTGGAACTGCTCCTGAACCCATACTGATGCTGAGGCTGATCCCGATTCCTTATCGGTTCAGTGACTTGTTCGTTAAGGCCAGGGGACATTGTCCGTACTCGCTAGTGTAATTTTGATTTTCAGTAGCGCTTCTGGCGACGGCTGACCGAAGCATGTTGTCAAACAATTTGGACCCGCTTCAGAAGATATGTATTTTTTCCATGGTTTTTACTTAAACTGGACTGGAAAAGCTTTTCAATTGATAGGTAAATATATTGTGCAACCATTTCAGCCATTTTCGCATCGAAAAATGATGAAAGTAATACTTTATGTTGAGATCCGGCCCGACCATTCGCTCGATGATCAAAGAAAAGCTTTCACCAGCCGCCGCCAGATGCGCTAGTGAAAATCAATATTACACAAGCGAGTACTGAGAATGTCCACCGGCCTTTATGCATACCATTCCTGGAACTTGTCAACTCGCACGACTTAAAAACATGCCCGTCATGGGTTCAAGCCCCTAATGGATCATGGATCATAATCAATACGTCACTGAAAGCCAATCCCAATACTGGTACAGGCAGGCCTTGGTCAACAACGGTTGTTATGCCAAAAGAAAAACAAAATCCAGGAACAGATCCCCAGCCCATACCGGAACAGATAGAACTGATCCTAAAAGAACCACTCTTGGAATTTATTCTAAATTCAATCCGGCCCTAAAACTGCTCCAGAACCTATACTGATCATGAAAGTGATTCTGAATTTTAAACCGTCCCGGGAATTGATACTAGCCCCATACCGAGTCTGGAGTTAATCCAAAACTCAAATCGGTCCTGACACTGCTATCGTTTTGTATCGCGCTTCAAAAACTTGTACCTGCATCGATCTCTGTTGCGCAACAGTTACGATAGCAAACCTATGTTGAACCCGTTACGTAATTTATGGACGCAACTCTCTAGCGTAAAGTGCACTACTCGTCAAGCGGATCAAAACATCCCTTTTTTGTGCGTTACGTAATTTATGGACGATCCGCTACATCTCCACCACATTGCGACACACCCCTCCACCACCCCTCAGAACCACTCACTTACTCAGTAAACTGTTCCCGTTCGGTTGCAGCAGCGAAGCGTTCGTTTCCATCGCCCGCTGCACGCCATAGTCGAAGGCGAGGGCCGCCAGCCGGCGGAAAAACTTGGTCACATTTTCGCCGGTCCGGGCCGAAACCGGCCAATACTCGGCGTTGATGTCGTACGCCATTTTAATCGCCTCCAGCTCAATATCACAGAGTGCCTGATCGCTCTGCGGAGTGTCCACCAAATAAAAAACCAAAATCAAGAAGTGCATTAGTTACTGGACGTACGAGGGTTGTTGGATAGTTAAGGACACCATTCAGTGCTTTACCTACCAGCAGATCTTTTTTGGTGCCGACAAGAAACTTTAGCACAGGGGCAGTATTCAACCGCAGTGCCTCATCGAGCCACCGTTTGCCGTTTAGCAGCGTTTCCGGGCGTGTCATGTCGAACGCAACCACTACGACGCTCGCATTGCGGTAGTAGGACTGTGCGATGCATTTGAACCGTTCGTGGCCTGCTGTGTCCCAACTGTCAGACAAAGAAAGAATGCAAAGCACCCAAGACACGCAATTAGCACAATTTTTTTTTTGAATTCCAATGGACTTCACTTGGCACAAACACTTACATTTGCAGACTGTACGCTTGGCTGAGGATCTGAAACCGTTCCACCTCAAAGTCCAGCCCGAGGGTGGCGGTGTAGTCACCGTCGAACGACTCGTGACAGAAGCGGTTCACTAGCGACGTTTTCCCGACCGACACGTCCCCGATGAGGATGGCTTTGCAGGCGGGCAGCAGGAACGGAACCACGGCCTGGGCGGCCCGCTTGGTGCGCTCGCTGAACTCCAGCTCCCGGTACGGCGTCACCTGGCAGCTGTACGGCCGTGGCAACTGTTCGATCCGCCGCGTACCGTAGTCGACGTTGTTGTTCAGCACCTCGTAGCTGGTCGGTTTCGGGCGCTTGTTTTTGCGAAAAATAGACATACTGGCGCACTGGTTTGCTGCGTGTCTGCACGGTAACGGAGTGCGAGTGGAACTGCCGCGAGGACGCAAAGCCGCGGGCAAGCACAAGCTCTGAATCCTACCAGGAGCCAGCAAAAAGGGACACGCACCAATACATGCGTAGGACCGTAGGTAGCACCACGGCAACCGCCACAATATAGAAACACAGGGCCTCAGTAGGCAGTTGCAAGGATGGGAGGAAACGAGAGCGAGCAAGACAACACGCCAGTTCAATAGGAATAGAGCTGCTGCTGCACGCCAGTTAGTGAAGGTCCTGTACTGGGCCCCTATGCCACAGTGCGTACCATTTCCGATCTACTTCACTGAACGCTTGACGGCTCGCCACGATCACCAGCGAATGCTACGGTTCAGCAATTCCATCGCTCGCAAGGTGTCTCTCCCCCTGGCACACTTGGGCACAGCGCGAGGTGAAGCGCACATGGGAGACGGAATAGAAATACGAATATCCCGGGAAAAGAAACAACACAAAAAAGGATAACAGCGGGACAATACGTACACGCACACTACACACACACAGCTGTGCCTCTCGATGGGTGAAGATCGCATGTGGGACACACGCACGCACACATCGGCAAATAGGCGGAAATGGAATGAAACTCCAGGTGTTGTGGTGCTGGAAGAAGGTGAGAAACGAAGATCGCAAGCCAAATCGAAACGAGCGTGTCACTCGCGGGTTAGGTAAACAGCTGTAATATTGAAGGAGGACGGGTTTTTTTTGGGTTGAAATAGGATCCCATTGCTGATGGGTGATGAATTGTACGAAGGATTTGGGCGAATCATTGAAGTGCTGCGTTCGATCCTGCACTCATTGTTACGTACCAAACAGCTGTCCTTGCATGCTGCTTGCTAGACGCAACAGGCTACGGTTGATTGGGATATGGTCTGTCTAGCATTCAGATCTAGACCCACCGATAAACGACCGATGGTGTTGGGACATTGCGATGTACCAAACGACATTGAAAAGACGCGCAGAACCGTTTGCAACGCAGTAAGAACATGAGTTGATGTCTCCATCGGAAATGCTACCCCCGTCTAGAACCGGATTAGTAGCACAGCTAAGCAGCAAACATGGAACAGAAGTCGTCCAAAGCAGTGCTACAGTGCTACAGTTTCCAAAAGCCAATTTCTTAATCAGCTTCTTGCGCGCTGCCAACCACGTGTTGGGGCGTATAGAACAGGATTTTGAAATACATTTACCGTTTTACTCTAGGCGGTCGCGATACACGACGAAGCATGATGATGAGTGGCCTGCCATGGTACGTGCTTTTTTGTCCCAATACAGATTGTGCGTCAATATATTGGCTTCAATTTTAAACATTCTCACTGGCTCATTGAACAGGAAGATAGGCCCACTGCCTACAAGGAATGCATCAATGTTGCAAGTGTTCTATGTGAAGATCCGGACGGATGAGGGTTCAGGGAAGAACAACTTTAACTTGGTACGTGAGAAGGTCTTGGTTATCTTTCTCTGTAGACAGCATTCTGGATCAGGGTTCGACAAAGATCGGCTCGCGAGTTAGAACATTGTTTTAGGACTTCAGATTTGAGCCTCTGGGATGAGAAATTTTATTGTAGAAGGTCCAATCCAAATACCGTATTGCTTCAAATTACGGACACTGAATGCTTTTTTGGCACGTCTTCTTTCTACTAATTCACATTTAATCGGTCATACATTACATTGTATCGAAGTTCGAGTGCATCGATGTACTGATATATGTGGATTAACAAGAATTATTGAAGCAATTACTTTGGCATATGTTTGAAACGAAATTGATAATGAATTGCCTCCGGCGGTGAACAGTCCTACAAAATTATATTTATTTTTTCGTGACATCAGGACCTACTAGTGGTTAGATACTTTTGAAATTCAGTTTAGTACATCATGTCAATTATGTCAAATTATGTAAAAAAACGGCATAATTAGGGATTAAATGTGAAAAATTCAATAAAATCATAATATGTGTCCAGAGTTTGAAGATGTCCGTAATTGGAATCAAAACGGTAATAGCCACAGTATGTAACATCTAAATTTTAATGTCTTAAGATCTTGAGAGATTTGTTTGGCAGATGAGCTCCAACTTCTCGACTATTTGGGTCCCTGATCTTGTCCACTCCCTGACCCTGACCACTATTCGAGTCAATCATTTCAGTAATTATTGCTTATATATCTATTGAGAGACATTTAATAGATTGATTTCTTTTTTCTCCTAAAATTATATTCCATCTAATTCATTATTTTTGGGATATTTTCATATTTTTGGTGGAGTTTGTTAGTCATTTAGAGGAACTTGAAGTGTTTAAGGTAATTCGTAAGATGCAAGAAAAGAACAAATAAGGTTAGTTTTCCACCCCTGACCGTTCCTAAAGCCTTGCGCAATAAACAACCAACCCATTCCGAGCAACCACGGAACCTAGTTACTAGTTCCGTGTGTATCTACGTTCCTGCAACGCCGACTACCGCCCAAAAGTGCTTGCTGCCTTTATTTTCTCACACGATTGCATTCGCATGATGGGCCCACCGATGTGATGATGCTTCCCCCGGCGTTTCAATAGACAACATTTCCAACCAGACGACAAACCGGCCCGAAACTAGTTCGACATCCATCGCTCCCCTGTTGCGCGTGGTCGCTGCGCGCCGCTCGGCCGGGGGCGCTCATCATATTTGCAACGATGATTTATTTCTGTTTATTTATATATACCCCCGTGCCGTGTCGTGCCGCGTCTGGTGCGCGGTGTCCCACGGGTGTTTTGCAAGTGCACCGAGCCGGTTTCGTTTGTTTGTTTCGCTTCCCCCATTCACGGCTTCTTTCGGCCGGGTGCCAGCATCGATCATCGATACATCGGCCGGCGTGCGTAATGGGACGCGACAGGCAGGAGAAAAAGAAAAAGACCCGGGCGTGTGCTAATGTGCTTTTCATTCGCCGATCGTGTGTGTGTGTGTGTGTGTGTCGCGTGTGGCACCAAACGGCCGACCTAGCCCGTTGCTTCCTTTTTTCCCGAGCGCAAATGTTGAGCAATTTTTACGCCAGACGTTCTTGCGATGCACCGACACCGGCGCAGGCTTATGTGACGGAGCGCTGTGAATGGAATGGTGAGTGGTCGGTGCATCCGACACGCTACCAGCAAGCAGCAAACGGTCCCAGCATTATCAATTCCATATTTTGCATCTCATTCCTTCCGAGCGCGGATGGATGGTGTTTCGCGTTTGCATTTTCTCAGCTTGGCGTTGTGGACTCCAGGCGCACGCTGCTGCACGGAAACCGACCGTGGGCCGTGCGTTTGATGAAGAGCTGCCGGCTCACCCGGGGGGAGGGTAACCCCAAAAGCCGCTCAGGTGTCGCCCCACCCCCTTTTTTTTGCTGTTGCTGTGGGGATGACGGATGGCGTCGGCTGTGCAGGGCTCGGGGCGAGAGCAGCAACAGCAGAGTTCGCTATTCCCTCCGGTACTATTAATCAGATCAGTACGGTGCTGGCACCGGTGTCGACTACGAGTGCCGGGGAGTGCGCGCGCGCGCGCTCGTGTGTGTGTATTACAAGTGGTAAAAGGTACGACCGGAGTGAATTAATCAAGCTCCCGCGAGCTGCAGCCAAAGCAGCATCCAGAGTAGGAGGTCAAAAAGCGCGCACAAAAAAAGAACCTCCAAACACCCGCTAATACAGTGACAGTGACGACAAGATCCTCGCGTGTACCGGTGAATGGTGTGGTTTGTTTGCAACCTGCCACAACAACCACCAGTTCAGTGGGTGTCCGCTGCTTTGTGTTTTTGTGTGTAAAAAAAGGGGTAAAAACAAGACAAAAGAGCGATCCCCACAACGCCCCAACATCGTTTTATGAGTGCGTTAGTTAATTATTCTCCCGTTTACGGTAGTGAAAACGGGCTGCGACAATAAGGGCGCCGATCGGTACGCGGCGCGCCACTGCAGCAGCCCCAACGCACGAAAACAAAAGACTTCAACGAGCCAAACAAAGTGACGAACCCTGTCAATGATTCACCTCCCCTCCCTCCGCCACGCCGTTCGTTTTGAGCCGGTAAGAGTAGATCCGACTCTCCTTTCCCCCTCGGTTCTCAAGCAAAGAGAAGGGGGTAGAGAGAGAGCCAAAGAGAGAAAGAGATTTTTGAAAGGAATTTGATAATTTCAAACGGTTTTCGGGCTTGAGATGGAACGAAAACAGCTGCATTGTTGCCGCTGCTGGGAAACTTGACACCGGACAACCTTGCCCCGTTGACCAGTTTTAGAGATCCCCTTTTACCTCACCCCCCTCCCCGCCATTCTCCCTCTTATTTTCGGGCAGGTGCACAGTCGCGTCGTGTAGGGGCTTGAAATTCTACTCCAAAAAATCACAACTGCTACCGTGCGCCTTGGCCGGGGCCTTTGCTCGGGCAGGTTTGCTTTCACGGAAGGGATGGGGGGGGGGGGGGGTGTTTTGCACGCCTTCCTTCCCTTATCTAGTGAGCTTGACATGAGCCGCCGTTGATGGTAGGCTCTTCTTTTTGTTTTTTGTTTGGCTTTGCAACGCGTTCATTGGCATATTGGCCCGCCAAGAAGGTGTGCGGTGATTGTGGTTGAATTTTGGCCACCTCCGAGCTAGAGAGGCAATGCAAACGCAAGCAGGCAGCTGACAGGTTGTGGTTGTTTGCATGGAGGTTAGAAAGTAGATGAAAGAAAGAGCAGAAAAGGAGAAGCTTCGCTAAGCATGAAGCTTAAAGAAGAGCCTTTTCGTATTTCATTTCTAAAATTGAGTTCTAAATTTTACCTTTTACAGAAACTATCACAATTTCATAATATTAATTCGCAAATGGTAGATCAGATAAGCCATGTTTGTTCCTTTGTTTGTTTGAGAAACGCTGCCATCGCGTGTATATCAACTTGTACTTGCGGTCTTTTTTGTTTGCCATCTAGTTCTATGCATTTTAATGTACATCATAAAAAAAATAATCCACCCATTAACGCAATTGTTGATGGGATTAACGTTTTACCCACGCAGAACAGAACAACGCAAATATTTCCATTATACTGGTGGTTGCGCTACGCAGCAGTGGCTCGTTTTTTTGTTCTTTTGGCACGCAGATATTCCAATAGGAACAGCTCCAACAAACACGTTCCTCCCTTCAGCCTTGTTAAGGTCCCTTATAAAGTCCGCCTGTAGTATACACCGACCTACTACGATCGTGGAATGGCAGTGTTCTCCCCCCACTTCTTTCCTCGATGCATTCCACTCTTTGTTTGTGTTTGTGCGTTGCGTTCAGTGTGTGTGTGTGTACATGAAGAGAAACTGCATTTCGCATACATTTCGATCCATTAAAATTAATCAGTGCTTGTGCAGGCGTCCCTTCATCGCTACTGCCCTGCACCAGCAACACCGTCGCGAGACAGAGCCATACAGCGAGGTAATGATTTCAATCAGCGAGAAGGAAGGAACCCCCCTTAAAGCTTCGCCGTAAAATACCGAAAATGACACAGTAAGGTACGGTTTGCACGGGGGGGGATTGCATGATTTAATAATCATCATGATGGTCCAGTTTTTCCTCCGTTCTGGTCGCATGACTTTTGGGCGCTGGTTCATCAAATCGCCCCCAAAGCATCGCTTAATGGAGGGGGAGAGAGAAAATCATAATCCATAACGATCGTGGTGATTGTTTCGTAATAGTAAAAAGATCGTCTTCGTGATCTTTCCGTTCCGCTGGGGGGCTGTGTGTGGCTTCGTGCGTGGTACGTACGTACACAATCCACAAAAAGCCAATTAAAAGAAGATTTAGCACAACCATTCTACGGTACGGTTTTACTGGAGAGGTCTTCGTAAGAGAGGTCCAATCGCGCCGGATGATGATGATGATGCTTGCGGGTGAGAGATGGAAAGCTTCTTCAACCCCGTTTTTAATCACGGCGTTCCACCAGGACGAACAGCAGCTGTTTCGGGCCGGTGGTGGCGTGATGGTGACGGACGATAACTCTTCACACCGTACCGCCGGGTTCGTAGCGTTGGGGTTCAGCGGTCAAGCGTGAAATGCTGCAAGATAAGAATGCGTACCGTACTGGATGGTGTGTGCCACAATTCCCAACAGTCGAAACAGAATTGGGCGCTTAGCGGCGGTGCTAGAGAAAACAAAGCGAATAGAAAAATATTCTCTCCGTTGGAGGCAAGCTGCAGTACAGCTCACGACCGGCTGACAGGTTGTCGACATCGGGAAGAACCTTGGGAAGGCACGGTGTCTTCCATTACGGCGCACGGACTTGGAGCCGTCCCGGGTAGTTTCGTCTTTCATTCCCGAACATGGCGGTGACAGTAAAATCGTGGATTTTATTACATAAACAACCGTTTAAACTGTCTTCCAGAGCGATCACAGCCCATCCAGAAGCCCCTGCTGCATGTGGCTTTCCATATGCTCCTTTTTGCCGCGTGTGTGCCACCAAGCCAGCATCGCTTTGCCAGGGGTTGGCTTTTATTACGGAATTGAATTTAAATAGAAATTGTCACTCTGCTTTCCTAGGACCTTGGTACGTAGTGAGCACGTGCGCGCCCCAGGAATTTCCCAGAATTCCAACATCGCCTAACGAGTGAGACAGAGAGAGAGAGAGAGAGAGAGAGAGAGAGAGAGATAAAGAGGCAAACTGGTGGTTGAGATCGGCTTTATCGATTGATATTTGATGATCTTTTCCTCCTCCAAACTGTTTCCCAAATAGGTTTGAAACCACCGCCGGGAGCATTCGCTCTCCCGGGCCTGGGATGTATTCTAGCCGAGTGTCGCGGCTAGAGACCACCTGCCCGGGCCCTAGCGGCTTGTGATGGATGCCACATTCCAATGGATCACTGCTGGGTGCTCTCGCCCACTGCGCCCGCGCGTGAGGTTAAAATTAATAAGTTTATCGATTTTTTATCGATCAGCGTGTTGCGATCCGGCTATCGAACCCAGAACCTAGATCTGGAGTGGTGAAGATTGTGGAGAAAATTCTCGACGCTGGGCAGATTATCACAGGATGTGAAAGGTTTGTCGGGATCGGTCCCTTTTGATGATCTGAATGTGCAGGTTTGGGCCTTGATGTTGGGAAAGATCGGGTTAGCTTACAAATATTAAGAAGCTGCGGAGCCATCTTCTGTGTACGATCGGGTAAGAGTTGACGTTGTCAAGCAGAGCATAACGCTTGTGGGCAGTGCTAGACGTTTTGTACAATTGTTCAATTGATTGTTCTTCAAGAAAGCAATGTTTCAACGTCTACAGCATAGCAACATACGGCACAGTACGGAGAGTGGGAACGTGGGCTACAAAAAGAAAAAGAAAAAAACAGCAATATATCTGCAAACAATGACTCATCCTCACTGGCAAACAAACACACATGGCAAACCGTGCGGCTTATTACGTACCGTCGTAACAACATCCGCCACAGCAGCCACAATGGGCGCGAAAGCAACGATGCGCGGGGGTAGGGGATGGGAGCCCTGGGGGGGTCTTGTGGAACTGCCCGCGAAGAATCTACCGGACGGTGAGAATAAACAGGTGGTTGAAAATTAAGCAAAAGTTCGTCCAACCATTACCGGAACGGCGGCAGGCCGTTTATGAATTAAACATAAAACACAGGGAGCCAAACCAACCCTCGTACGTGTGTGTCGGTACCGTTTCGACGATGCAACACAGCTTGACCACAGACAGCAGGCACAATAGAGTTTTCCCCACCTCCCTACTTTTCCCCGCCATATGCTAACCACAACTCTCTGTTCCCTTTGCTCCCTTCGTTTTGAACCATTGCAGGAAAATTTGCAATTATTGTCTTTACTTTATGAAACACACACACACGCCGGGAGAGAGAAAAAAGCGAGAGGAAAGAGGAGATTTTCACTTGGGAAACAATGTCACTGTGCAGTGATGTAAACGTCTTCATAGACTCAGCCAGAGAGACATAGAGGGGAGGGAAGATAATATTCGGAGGGAGGGAACCGATTTTTGCCCCCCTCCCCTCCCCCACCAGCCCGGAGAGTAGGACGCTGGCTGGAGAAAGATCTTACACATCGCGAACCAACGTTTTAGCCTGTGTGCACACAAGCATAACGCACCTGCTGGAGGGTTCGTCGCTTACGATCATGAAGTCGGGACGAAAGAAGAAGCATATTGTGCGCCAGGAAGGTGCACTTTCCACGCCGCTGGTTTCGTGGTGGGAGTGGGGGCGAAGCAGTTCGTTGGCCCTTTGCGCGCCTTTGCGTTTGAAGCGTTTCCCCCGGTTAGACAGCCACGGCCTACAGCCCGGCAGCATATGGAGAAGAAGCTGTTGTCTTGGAATCTTGGTTACCTTTTGCTATCCAGCACCACGGACACGGACATCCGGCGTGTGTGTGTGTGTGGAACATCCTGCTGTCGTAGCGTAAAATGATACCCCTCGCTTTCCTCTGCGACAAAGTGCCGTCTTCGTCTGCCAAGCGTAAATCACGTACGCTCGAGAGCACGAGCCATTAGCGAGCCCTGGCCGGGGCCGTTCCGTTCTTCGGCGGAAAGGTTAAGCAAGCGGATGAGCAGCACTACTAGCGATTCATCGAACTGTGTCCACCCGCACCTGTTTTTAGAGGAGCTTCTTCCGTCCAATGGAGAGATAAAGGGAGAGAGAGAGAGAGTGAGGATCACGATATAATTGCTCATGACGAAGACATCAACTTCCACAGCCCAAAAAGGGGACAGCGGGGGTGGACCGTTCTGGTCACTTGGCGAGGCGAAGGTACGGAAGAAGGTTGATTAATATTCCATACATCACCGTGAGGGACTTCTTGCTTCATTGTTCCCTTTTTCGGGGGCAAGCTTTCTCTCTCTTTCTCTGTCTGTTTTTTTTTTTAATTTTTTATACATCCGTGAGGATTTACCCCACCCAAAAAAGGTGTCCCCATTCAGTTGGATTGTATCTGTTGCGATGGCTGGACCAACTCATGGAACACTTGATCGTTTCGCTCGCTCTCTCTCTCTCCCTTCTTTGACATGCTATTTCGTGCGTATGTGAGTATGCTTGTTATTGTTTTTAATTACATACGGAACGTGCATAGGGAGGAACACTCAAGCCGCTGCTACTAAAACGGGGTGCTGCGGGAGAGTGCGGTGGGTGCGAAAGCGAGACACCCTTCCTAAGGGAGAGGGAGAAAAAACAAACAAACAACGCATTAGAGGGAGCTGTACGCTGGTTTTGCGCATTTTGCAGTCGTCGATCGGCGCAACTAGGCGCTCTCGAGCGCATGTATGTGCGTGCGTGTGTGTGTGTGTGTTTGTGTAAGGGAAGGGGAGGGATAGAGTATATGGAAAAATCAGTGCACCGTCAGCTCCTTGGAGGGCCTGAGGGCCTTAGCAGTTGTGACCGTGGGTTTGAGTTTGCGTGAAGATGGTCCTCTACCGCCCGGCCCGGTTGATAGTCATTTGTTAATTTAATGCCACCCATGGGGCTGACATCATCGTTACGGAGGGCCAAAAGGGACCAGTGTGTGTGTGTGTGACAGTGTTTGAGTTCTTTCGGTTGAGAGCATAATTAAGCGTTCACAGTTAGATGCCGGGTGGGTTAAGAATATGCTGGACATTCATTAACCCGACAAAGAAACTCGTTCATTAAATTGAGCATCAAGTTCGAATCGATCGGAGAGTTCTAGTAAAAATTGGTTATTTTTTCCCGAAACAATTAACAGCCATCTCTTTTGTCTTCCTCATTCCCCCAACACAGTGCTCCGCTTCTGCGACCACTAGCAGCCATCAAGTATAGCAAATAAGTGCAGTGCGTCTTTTTTGTCGGTGAACCTTTGGCGCGCGAGCTTTATGAAATTAGATTAATTAGTGTCGGCGTCGGGGCTTTAGCGCGTGCCTGACAAACAGCTCGCTCAATCTTCCACGTGAAAGTTTTACTCTTCAGTACACTCCAGTGTGTGTGTGTGTGTGTGTGTGTGTGTGTGTGTGTGTGTGTTGTTTCCCTCCCTACGTGGCTGCGGTCTTGCTTTCATTAATTTCCCTCCTATTGCTTGTGCCGCCGTGAAAATGAGTGCGTGACCGGTTTTGTTGCTGTTGATCGCGATTGGTTGCCGCCCGGTTTACCTGCAGTGATAGTGGCAGCCGCTGGCATGCTGATGAGCAATGGTGAACTGGTGCGGTGCAGCAAAAGCAAAACTTCCATCAGCCATCCGCAACCAGCCCCGTCCTGTGGATCCTGTGTACGTGGTTAGTACGTGTTGCATACGAGAGTGCACACAACCGATGCCGGTGGTTTGAAGCCGTGGTGAAACGGCGTGAAAGAAAGTGTCGACCGTGCGGCTTGCGGAAGAATATTAGGCCGCGCGCGTTCGGGAAGCGAACGATTAGAAAATGTTTTCGAGATTGTGTAAAAACGCGATCTTCCCTACGGGAGTGAGCCAATCTTCTGCGGCGGCTGCGCCCACCACAGCACCACAGGGCGACAGCGGCACGGAACATCGGACAGGTGAGTGTGCTTGTAATGGAGCTTTTAATTACACTTTGATTTAGTGAAGTTTCACTTACAGTCGTTGTAGATTATGTCTCTAGTTTTGTTATTTATCAATCTATAACTGAATAAGTAAGGAAAAAGTTATCTACTTTCTATGTGGTTTTTAAAGTTTTCCGACTTAAAAGACTGCTTTGGAGCATTAACAATAGTGTTGAATTTCAAACAATTTTTGTGGAGATTCATTCATAGAATCCTTAGCGATAAGGGATTAAAAAACATTAAATTCTGAAGATTCGTGAATCTCTAAGGGTGCATAAATCTCAAAACATCCATGAATTTCCTCGAAAATCTGAAAATCTCAATATCCTCGAAGGATTATATGCAAGATCCATGAATCCATTAAGATTCATAAATCTCTAGGGATGATAAATCATCATGAATCTTTGAAGATGTGTGATTTTCAAAATATTGAATTCACGCAATCCCATGATAAAGTTGTTAACTCTCACGACTTATCAACATGCCCGTCGTGGGTTAAAGCCTTGCATAGACCGTCTCCCCGTAGCAAAACCAACTATCTGGGTGCGTGGTACTTGCCAAGAAGATGTTGTTACGCCTAGAAAGAGAATAATAAAAAGCTCAAGCTCTATGAATGTTTGGAGATTTAGAAATCTCTTGAGATTCCTGAATCCTTGGAGATTCGTGAATCTTTCGCAATATATGCATCTTTAGAGATTCATGGATCTTTCGAGAATCATAATGAATCAGAATCAGATTTATCCAACACTAATTCACAATCTTAGTATTTTAATAACTATTAAGTTAAGTATTGTTTAGATGACTTAAATTTGCACATTGTAAGGAATTAAGTGAAATATTTACAACAGTAACATTGAACTACAATCAATCAAATGCATGTGTTACGGACAATAATTGAGACCAAATTGAGGGAATTAAGATGCCCTAGTCGCAACAATAGATTATTTTAAGGTAACTTGAAACTACTACTACTACTACTACAACTAATTTAATACTGCTACAAAATCGCAGCACAAAATCTGATCGCAGAAGACATTGAAAGAATGTTCTTTCCGTAAGCGAAACTTATCGCCTTGACTCGATCCAGACCGATCACGTCAATGCTACGTATGATCTTCACTTTTTTCTCTCTTCTCCCTCCCCTCCCCAAAACCCATTTGATTTATGCTACGGGGCACCAGGGAAAAAGGAAAGGCTTGACGTCATTTCGACGCTATTTTGTCGATGGGCTCCCTTTATTATCTTCTGCGCGGGCTCGTTTTCCGACCAACCGGGGGCCATTTATCAGCGATTTTGTAGATGATCGTGCGGTGCACTATCTAGCCCTTCCGAACCTCTTTAGAACTAGTGAAGTTACAAAGAGCTACAGAGAGCGCGCTCGAAAGAAAGCTAGAAGGGTGGAAAAAAAAGATTCTTCCCTTATTAACCGCCCCTCCCCCACATCTCTTTCTTACAAACCGATCGTCAAAGTTTTCGAGAGACCTATCATAACATCAGTCATCTGGTGCCCGCCATCGTACCGGGCGAGCGTGTGTGCCCTTCGGTGCAGTCGTTCATCAGTGGCAGCAAAGAGCCTGCCAGATGGGCCTTTCAACGGGCATTTGCTGCGTCCGATTGCACCGCCGAGCAGAGCCGGGCGTAAAACCATCGTCGGGAAACAGGAATGGCAGTCGGGGCAGCGTTTCTTAACGATGAAATCGTGATTGATTTTTGTCGGAATGAAGCTAAGAGCCCCGGCCTGCACGTGGTTTTGCAGCAGGATCGGCTTCGGCGCAGTTAAGGATGTCTGTTCTGGGAAAGCCCGGCGTGGCGGGATTGGTTAGACGCGTTGCTATTTCGAGCATAAATCTCTTGCACCTTGTGTCTGTTTTTCTTCACTTTGCTTTGCCCAGAACGAGAGAACATTAACGATCATGATCATCATGATGATGATGATGATGGTGATGATTTGTCTTCACACTGTGTATTAGGCACTCGCAGGCGGCCCGGCCGAAGATGATGATGCCCTAACGATGAGGCACTGTGAGCTCGTGAGCTTTCGCGGGCTGTGGATTCCTGGCGTTCCGCCGGTGGGAGTGCGGATTCTGGCACCGATCCAACTGTTCTATCGCTTATTCGTGTTCGTTCGCGCATTTAACTCTCCTAAACAAGAGGATGAAACATCGAGAGGATGGAAAAAGGCACGGGCTTTGCGGTGAAATTATAACATAATCGTATACTCGCGATCATAACGCTGGGGAGGCTCGGTCTGTTCGCAGGAATGTTCGTGCCGATCACCGGAGGGAGCATAAATTTTTATGCGAAACGCTGGTGCCAGTGGTGGTGATGGTGCTGAATTCCTCTCCTGGTACGGGAAGAACCACCTTTCCTTTTGGTGGTGGGTTGCCCGCTGGAGCTGGATTTACGATGGTACAGTTGCAGTGAGCAATGCAGCCAGCACAATTCTACCGCATAGGTTCTAAGGCACCACTGGATGGTATAAATCGTGGGAGTGCCGTGGCTCGGTGGTGCAAACGGCCGGCAGTTCGTTGCACAACAGCCGGTTGTTGGTAGGCTTCCAATTTCATTATCATAATTTTCCCGCCTCACCAGGAGTACCGGAGCGAATATGTTCTGCCGCTTTGCCTTGGAAAGGAAATCGGAGGGCTCGCGTAGCGCCCAGAAAGAGAGAGAGAGTGCAAGTTGTCGATCATCGTTCTCTCGTACCGGTTCGGTGCTAATAAGCGTCCACCCGTTTGGTGTGCTGAGGTTGAAATGCATCTGCATTGGGGTGGGGTAAATGTTTGCTGGTGCCCCTTCTCCCCCAACGCAGGGCATTTGCTTCCGAGTGCAACTAGAACAAGATTAATTGTTTCCTACTCGTCATCGGCGGGTTCGGTGCGCGGCCTTTTGCGGTTGCGTGTCGGAATCGTTTGTTACATCGAGGGCACTAAGGTGGACAAATTTATCTTACACCCCTGCCACGGTTTGAGGCCCCTGGCAAGAGGGTTAGAGTAGAGTGCAGGAATGCCGCTTTATCCCGTGCTGCTAGTTAACCTAGTTTTGGAAGGAAGGAATCAACAAAGTATGGGAAGAAGTCGTTGGCGTTTTTTGAAGGATTTGAAATAATTTCTGTAGAAATTATCCCACTATATTACTTGGGGTTTGAGCAGCCAAAGTGATGATTTTTCATAAGCAACGAGTTTGGAGCAAGTTTTGTGTCTGTGTTGAAAAGTATCGAGGGGAAAAATGCGGTCATTGAAATGAATTCCTAAGTCTGAGATATTGACAATTAGTCACTTTCAAATAGTTATACTGGCGATGACCATAAAGCGATTGTAGCACTAGATAAGTAAGTAGGTAAGACAGGTACTGGAATTGTCTCAATTATTTGAAGGTTTCAATCACATCAAATCTACAAGAAAACTCAATTTGTCGAAATCATAGATTATGATAATCATTATGGGAATTATGATGATCACATCAAACTGAAATTCCTCATTAATTGATACATCTTTGCTTTTGATGTCATACAAACTTTAGAAATATGTTGCATTTCAAGGACTCCCAATATTTTTAAAGATTTTATTGACTACCACCACTTTAAGAACACAATACCACAACCTTAGGAGGATATTATTTAACAACTTTAGCTGTAAATTTGCTCCCCTATTTTCATTATTATCTTCCTATTTGCTAGGAATGCAACAAAACCCCAAATTAAAACAGCAGCCAAGGTCCAATGTCAGGGTGAACTAGGCTGTGTTGAAATTGTTTACCATCACCCAACAACCCAGACACTGCTCCGACCCCTTGCACAATCAGAATTATCTTAAACGTTGAGTGAAATATTTTCATTAGCAGCGATAGCAGGTTCCTTTCCCCTCAGCCCGTCGTGGTCGTGCGGCGTGGGGTTAAAAATTTGACATTTAGCTAACAACATCATCATAATCTCGTAATTGCTACCGCAATTATTCCTCACCATCGGTTACTGCGGGTGAGCGTCGTGTAGTGGTCGACTGACCGATGCCAAAGCGACCATGTGGGCCGAAACCACCATCAGCGAACACACCCAGAGAACCAGTGGGGAGGGAGGAATAATTGCGTTCACAGTACGAGTGAAATTGCGCCAAGATAGGAGTAGGACTATGCCAGGCAGCACAACACACCACGGGAAGGGAAAGAATAGAAATTAAACCGGCACCGCACAACAGGTCGATCGTTTGCGTGCGTGCAGGGTGCTGCACTGGACATGATGCTGCATTTGCGGCCCCGTGCAACCGTGCGATCATCAGGTGCATGCGAGATCTGCTTTTCCGCTGCACGGCATTTGTTTGTTCTCGCCTGTTTACCAGTGCAAGGGGTTTCTTGCTGCTGCTGCTGCTTTCCGTTCCTTCCGATTTGTAGGAGGGAAACGTTGGAACGCTCGATGAAGATCTCATTGCACCGATCACCCGGGCACAGGTGGGAAAGGCAACGGAGGCAACAGCGAGCCAGCACTGCGGCGGCCAGCATTATGTCGGCTTCTTGCTACGGGTGGTTGAGTGAATTGAAGATTATAGGGAGTTTAAATTAAACCATACGGTGCGACCAGCCTGGCAGCGGGCTGTGGCACACACTTCGCAAAGCCGTGCTTTGATGCTCGTTATGAGCGTTTGGAAGGCGAAAGAGGCTTCCCATTCGTGTTAATCCAATCCGATTGAAATGTTTAATTTTAAGTGTTGGGGTTTGGGTGAGGTAGGGAAGGCATTCCATTGCTGGGCGGGCTTCGAGAGTGGATGTAACAGGAAGGAGTTAATTAAATTGAGTTTGAAAGCATGGAAGCATAAAGTCGATAGCCGATATAGTTCCTTCTATTTCGGTTTTATTTTAATAAAGTTCGTATGTAACATATATTACACGTAGAAGAGAGATTTTTTAATCAATTCAATTTGTTTTTTTTCCGAGCGATTGTGATGACTCTATGCAAGTGATGTTTGTTTGACTTTAGTGTAGCAGTTACAGATTGTTTTTTTCTGAATTTGGTTACCTGAATTCATAGTGTTTAAAGCCAATTTTGAAGCCTCGGTAATCTCAAATAATTAAATAATGTCAGCTCAGATAAACAATGCGTTTTATAGAAGTGATAGAAAACCATATCTTGGTGTTCATGTAGGCATTTAAGTCAAGTAGAGGAAGAAGAAGAAGAAATAGTACATAAATCCAGATTTGTGTTCATTTTAAAATGCGATGGAAGTATGAAAGTAATCATACTGCCATGACATTCCAAATGCTCATAGTATACAATTTCCATATAAAAATCCGGTTCGAAGGACCAAAACCTAACGTCTGTATCAATTTCGTAGCATTTGCAATCTAATTTCTATATGTTTTTGATAGATTGGTGCTCATATTAAAATGCTATGGTAATATAAAAGTAATCATACTGGCATGACATTCCAAATGCGCATAGTTTACGATTTCCATATAAAAATCCGGTTCGAAGGACCAAAAACTAACGGCTGTATCAATTTATTGTACCTATTTGTTAACAGCTTAGCCGTATTTTTCATCCAAAAATGCTCAAATCCAAATACTGTTTGAAACTTAAGATTATTGTAAAAAGGCGCTGTACGAAATCCTTCATCATATGGGACGAGAGCATTGAGCTAATTCCACATTTCCTTAAGATTGAACCCATCGAACGGTGCACCGAGCCCAACGGTAGATGATGCATAAAGGAGGAAGGATACAAGAAGTGCAGCGAAGAATACTGGCCCATAACAATTTCGGATGTTCCGCGGGGTGCTTTATGGTTTGCCAACCTCCCCGGTCTATATGAGTCTGTGCCATTCCGGAACATGTAAGGCACACGGGCAACATATAATCATAATTCACCATTTTGCCCATCACCATCATCATCATCATCATCGTCGTTGTTGTTGTGGGCCGCCCCACAAAAACGATATGGAGAGTATGTGGAATGCATGTGCAGTTGAACAGAAACAAAACCAAAAAAAAACTGGGAAAGTTAAGAACGGGGAGTGTTGTACCAACAGCAGCAAAAAAAAAACTCCACACACGAAAAACGATTTTTGGTGGCGGCGGCAGTAACAGTCTGTGTGTGTGTGTGTGCATTTAATTTTAGCAATGCATCATCGAAGCCGGACAGCCCAGCCTGGTGGCTAGAATGTGGCCCATCGTGCCTGCCAACGGGTCACGGTGTATTTGTACTTTTTTGTTGTTGTTTTGTGTTTCGTTTGCAAAGCTTATTAATGTATCCGCCGGGCTGCACCAAACGCCTGGTGCATATGCAATTCTACATACGCGGGAGGGTAATCATAATTACATGATGGTGCGCAAAAGTGGTACGGAGCGAATTGTACAAAAAAACCGTTGCCGAAAAGGGAAAAAAGCGCAAAAAACCGAGCCCTGTTGATGGCGAGAGCAGAAGGAAACTGTCCATCTTGACCGGCGTCTTTTGTTTTTGAGAATAGTATAGTGATAAGCAAAAAATTAACAGAAAAAAAAAATCCTCAAAATTTGATCATTCCGGCAATGAAATTGGACAAAAAGCTGGAAAAGACGTTTGGACAGTTTGGATAGCGCTTTGTTTTTTTTGCAGATTAAATAACACCAACCAAACGTAAAACAAAACACAACCGGACCCGCGTGTGCAGTATGAAGTTGCTGCTGCGGGTGTTTGGCGGACCTTCTCCGGTCGGAGCTGGTGATTGCCGACAAATTTGCAGCTCAACGTACCGAACCGGACTCGGTTCCGTTCCGCTTGATGCTTGGTTTTTGTTCGGTGGATTCTTTCTCCCAAAAAAAAAACAGGATTCTTGCACAGGATTTTAAAGGTGAAGGATAGGGGAGGGGAGAGGGGGCAAGCAAGGAAGGGATAAGATTTGATCGAAGCGCATTATCGTTTTGGAAATTGGGGTGGGCAGAACAGAAAGGCGAATCGGCACATTCTCCGGACGGAACCGAACTGGACCGTTGTTGTTTTGCTTGCTCGGTCTGCTGCCGCCTTCCCATTTGTTCCGCGGTAAAACCAGACGGATCTCCGGGCGTCCTTCTCCTTCGACTTTGTGAACCGACGCCCGTGAAAGCCATAAATAATCTCTTTTCGGGTGGGGGAGATGTTGTTGTCGGTTGGTGTTTTGTTTTTAGTCGCTTTAATTCCACCTCGGTACAGCACAGGATGTAAGGAAGTGCGAGTAACAAAATGCCGGACTGGTGCGCTTGATGATGGGTCAGAGAACACTGTGCCTGTCACGGTTTTGCAGGGAGTCAAGGGAAGGGCGGAAAGGATGGGGCGGTAATTGCAAGTACGGTCGTTTAATTTTATTTCGCTTCATTTTAATTTTCACCCTTTACCCCATCAACACGGTTTGACACGGCGGGCGAGAGAGTGTGAGAGAGCGAAAGAAAGAGGGAAGGTTGGCCGATCCCTTTGCCCTTAAAGCCTTAAAGGATAAGGATAAGGAAACGAATCAGCGTAGAAATCGGGAGCGGCACACACGGGCTTAAAATGGGAAAAATTGTGAGCAAGAGTGGAAAGAGAGGCAGCGGCAGAGCTATTCACGATCGATCAGATCAATTTGCGCGATGGGTCAATTTGCAATTGGGTCTTTTGGTGCGCACTTCGATGCATCTTTTTTGAAGGCAGCTTAAAAAAAACAGCTGAAACACACTCACACACACTGAAACGTCAACCATGTGACGAAAGCGCAATTTGGTGAAGGGTGGTGGGATTAAAACACGAAACATAAAGCACGATTGATCGATTCGGTACCGAAAGAATGGCAGCAAGGCGAAGGCCTTTCCCTGCCTTTTTCCTTTAGTTTTTTTTTGTTTTTTTTTTTGGGGCTACAAAAAAGAAACGGAAACGATTAAAGCATCGGGCAGCCCCGCCACCGACGCCAGGATCGAAGGTCAGAAGAAGTCGTTTTAAATTCCAACCTAATGCGCGTACGATCGCAAATCACCATCTCCAAGCGCGCGCGCGCGCTCGCGATATCGGCTCGAATGCAGCGGCGGGCAAGATCGATTGGTGGACTCGTTTTGTCGTTTTTTTGAGATTGTAGCACAAACCCGGGGGATGGAAGAGTGTAATGATCCGGTAATTTACGTGCAAAAACTGTGTTGCAGAAGCAACAAAAAAAAAAGAAACGAAAAATACGGAAAGCAATGGCCACGGCGATGTTTGACGGGTGCATTTCCTTGACGTGCTGGTGCCATCCATACATACCCCCTTTCCACGGGAGAACGCGTACCGAATTTTATGGCACTTTCGAGCACAGCAGTTGGAGGAGACGAAGAGGGAGAAAGAGAGAGAGGATGAAACAAAAAGAATGCAGCTGTGAAAACCGAACCGGGGCGAAAGGACTGTAACCTCTCCCAGGGTTCCAATTTGGGTGCTTACGCCACCACACCTGGTAGCTTGATGGACTGCTTCCCCCCGTCTGATTGAGGGGGTTCTAGTGGGTATTAAATATGTATGCGTTCGGTTGGTGTTTATATTGTTCGCTGGGAGGGTAATAAGATTAAAATAAAACCATAATCCCAAGCAAGAGGAGATGGGAACTCGTGTTTCTTCACCACTCGTAACGATCGTAGTAACCACAATGCTCAGAAATAAAGAGCCAGCTGGGAGGTGAATGGGTGGACACCCACAACGCTAAAGCGACACTTGGCAAGCAAATGTGCACTTCTGAATTAAAGTTAAATTTACTTTTATTATTCATTTACGCACATTATTGCCCGGCTGCTTCCGCTGCTTCCCAAAACCGGACCCAAAGATATTGATGTGCAGTCACGCATCGCTCACCCGGAACGCTGTGCGGTGGTATGGTGGCTCCGGTGTGATAAGGGTAATAAAAAGACAAGTCTTTTGGGCAGCAATTTAATCGCCAACGAGCGGAGTTTTAGACTGTCGCGGCTGTTGTTTCTTTGACGCGCAAAAAGAATCTCTTCACTGCGTTTACTGAAAGGGAGAAGATGGAAAGATTATCATTCGATATCGTCCAGAAGAAGCACGGAAATTTCACCCGTTGCAAAACAATCTCTCTCAAACGCACACACACACACAGGACGATTCGATTGCTTTTATGGGGCAATTAAAAAGTGATCAAAAAAGCGATCGACCAAAGCGCGATGCGATCGTGAAAAAAAGGCCAACAGATTTTCCTTTGCGTGTGTGTGCGCGAGGGTGTGGAGATTACTGTACTTTTTTGGTCCACCCGATGGAGCGTTTTCAGGTGCTGCGGCGGCATTTGATGCTGGCGCATTCGTCGTCGGCCCGTCAGCGGGACAGTATCAATTTATGGGTGATTTTTTTATTACCATTCATAAAATGGGCTTCCCCCCTTGAATGCTTTTCCTACCCCCACTAGGAGCGTCCAGGGGGGGTTGGTGAGAAACTGAACACATTTCGATGTTGTTTTTTTGTTGTGATTTTTGTAGGTGACACTTTAAAAAAAAACTGAAACGAACCAAACTAAACCCACGATCCATGCACGATCGAGCGAGCAAAGGAAGATTCGCTGCTGGGCGAAAGGGGGATAGCGCGGTGTTGAGTAATTTATAGATCATATTTATTCATTTAAACTCCCATGCATAAAATGGCATACATAAAACAAAACGTCGCTCATTTTGTTCGTGTAAATAAACTATAAAACGCTTTGCTTTCTGGCGTTCTGGTGTAGCCAGCGCAAAGGTGGTGTGGTACAAAATGTGTAAAAGTTTGGAGCTTTGGAGCGTTTCTGGTGCACAGAGCACTTTGCTACAATGTTAAAAGGTTAGCGATACGCTTTTTAGTTTAATCCAGCGCGTGATGGTGGCCGTAATTTGCCTGCCAACAACGTTTATCTCCGGCGGAGAGTGAACTGCAATCGAATCAGTGATGCAGACGCGCAAATGCTGCCCAAGCCGAGCGGAGACTAGGGGACGAAAAGGGCTAGGCGGTGTTATCCCTTACAAGGTAATACATAGAAAAAGACCGAATGGGGGGGGGGGGGGGGGGTGTGGCAGATTGTCTAGTTCTACGTTGGATGCAAAACAACAAGAAAACCATCCAACATTAAAAAAACTGACTAAAAATGATTCTTCTGCGAAGAATTTTTGCTTACCCCCTGGATTTGCGCTTGTTTTCGAGCGATCAATCTTCCCGGCAGCGCATTATTAAGTGCGGGAAATTGATAACACGTTTGCGGACGGATGGCGAACCTGGCTACCAGTATTACTACATTTCCTCCAAAATCTTAAAAGAGATGAACGAAAAAAAAAGAAAAAAAAGCGAATCAGACAACAAACACGAGTTGATTATACGTGTGCGCCGGAATCAGTGTTTTTTTGCGGATCTTGGTCGTTATGTCTGCCCGCGCGTGTGTGTGTGTGTTATTTGCTTCGTTCTACCGCTACTGTTACGCTCCCCATTTGGCCAACAACAAAAAAGCGGAGTTAGTCGCTTGTGGGGCGTTGAAATCCATTGCCATCGCCACCGGGATTTGTCCCGCAGTGTGTGTGTGTGTGCCTGTGTGGATAAGCGTCCCGTGGTAGAATCATTATCATCCTCCCTGTCCGCAAAGGTTCCTCTTGCGTCGCACATCACCCGAACCGTTTACGTCGCTCTCGTCGTTCCTCCCTGCCCTGCCCTGCCCCGGCCCGACCGGGTTCCATTTTTGGGACAGGCAAGGAAATTATGCAAAACGGTTGCAAAACGAGCGGTACCACCGTTTGCTGTTCGCATCGGCCGTTCCGTTTTGGGCCGCCGTCACGAACGATGCGCGAACGAACAAACACGGGATAGACACACTGACAGGGTGTGTGTGCTTGTGTCGGGGCGATGGACGTGTTTGCGCGCTGCACTCTGGCTGGCTGGCTGGTTGGCGACTACACGACCTTTTTTTTTGCTGCTGTGCCCCATCCCTGTCCATGGCCGTGCTACTTACATTGTCGGTAGAAAAAGGGAATCCCTTCCGATCACCCCTTGTACGGTAAAAAAGTGGGAGGAGGCAGTGAGGGGAAGCCTCTGGTGCACGATGTTATGCGGGTGATCGCTGGGGCGACTTGCGACTGATTGCGGCCGTTCCGTTGCGGCAGTATCATTTGCACGCGGAGGGACGGAAGGAGCGGCACACCATTCGCAAGTGCCATTCGGAGATATGTGTGTGATGCGGATTCAGATCATCATTACCCGCGTCTCAAGAAGGTGTGGAAGGAGTGGTTGGAAGGAGAAAAAAAGAGAGAGAGAGAGTGCGGGGGCAAAAACACAGAAGGTCGTGCGGTCAATTCGTGTTATCTTCCGGGCGGCGGGAATTGCTTGTCTCAGGATGGGCCCCTAATTTTTCCTTCCCAACCGTGTTCTAGGGGCGAAAGGGTGCGTTGTGCGCCGCCAGCTTCCCGGTTTGTCTGCAGCCGGACCTTCTCTCCTGGGAAGCTGGAGTTGCTGTTGTTGTTGCTATTGCTGTTGTTGCCAGTGCAGTGCGCCATCCGGTGTGCGCTCCATTGTGGCAGATCGTTGACGTTTGAGCTGCACGTTCTGGAGCGCGTCCCCCTGTTCTGCCTCGTAGCGCTGCCAGTGTCCGCTGACGAAAGGATGAACTTGCCCTCCGCTTGCCACCCTTGCTGCGGCTGCCTGGTTGATGATGATGACCGGCTGCCACGGCCAAAGTCACGCATATCACGATCGGGCTATTAAATTCGATAGAGTGTATAATATTTTCCTCCTGCCCGGGCGCGGAGATGGTCCGCTTTTCCGCGTTCGTAATCTTGCGCTATCGCGCGCCGCTGCCCCCGTGCGATGTCGTGTGGACTTTGCCGGTGGTACTGTGCACGCAGCGGTACCGGGCGGCTGCCGGGGCTGTGCAGTGCTGGGTGCTGCCTTGCGCTGGCCCTTCGATGGGATGGGAGCGATGCGGCTGCCTCAGTTGTTGGCAAACATGCACTCTGGAAACCATAAAGCTCGGTTAGTTTGGGTTGATTTGGTGAGCGAAGAAAAGAAAGGAGCAAGAGAGGGCATCTTTCTGTTGCACGATAGCGTACACGTGCAAGAAGGAATTGCGTTCCTTATCATGGTATCGTCTTAACAGGGTTTAAGCTTAATTATTTTGAGTCTCTGCAACACATACGATAGGGATTTTCACATGATACGGCACTACTACTGATTGGACTGGATACTGCTATTGGATTCCATAAAAAAAGATATGACCAATCAGGCAAAGATATCACTTGAAATCATAAATTACTAACGTCAGACGAAATTTTCGTTTATACTAATTTCTATGATTTGGGGTTACAGTTTTTCACCAAATTTCAGCAAATAATGCGGTCCAGGGACATTTGCGTGACTCGGATTTTGGTGTAAGTGGAATATTACGTTATTACGGAATAATATTAATTGTTGGAGGAAATTGTACCAATTTGACGTATGAAGTGTCAAAGCTAAAAATTCCCGTATCTCGAATTCGCGTAACTCGAGTGTCGCGTAACTCAGGGGGAACCCGACTGTACAAAATTTCACACTTTTTAGGCTATTACAACATTTAGTTAAAGCTATGTAATAAAGTAGATTGAGTTGGTTGAGTTATGCGTACCTCCATGTTGCTAGAGACGACAATGTGTGAAACCATTAATGGAAAAGCCTATACAATGTGTTTGGAATATCTTGTGACACAAAATTGTGATTTAAAAAATAGATGTGTTATATGAAGAAGATGTGCCTCCAAAATTTTCTCTGACAACGCCATCCTCTCAAGATGGTTTCCTTCTATTTGCTGCTGCTTTTTTTGAGTACCCTGATGCTTGGTTCTTTATTTTATTTATTACCGAGTCATCTCTTCTTCTTCTTCTTCTTCTTCTTCTTCTTCTTCTTCTTCTTTGGCACAACAACCATTGTTAGTCAAGACCTGCCTGTGGCACTCAAATACTTGGCTTGGCTTTCAATGACTTTTTGATAACCCATAACAGGCACGGTCCTCCATTCGGGGATTGAACCCATGACCGGACATGTAGTTAAAGCCGTACGAGTTGACGACTGTACCACCAGACCGGCCCGTACCATCTCTCTACACAGGCATGTATAACGGACGATTGGAATTTTAACCGATGGCTGCAGCACAAAACGAATCCTTTTATGCGTGTGAGTAAAACCATGCTTGATGCTTCTTGAAGCAGCGCTTGTATGAAGAAACGTCGCCGGTGCCGCCGCCGCCGCCAGCTATTACGCCCCTTGGGGGAATTATGAAAACTCATGAGAAACGAAACGTGTTTTGGCCTCTTCTGTGTCGGCGGGTCCCGTACCGTACCGTTGCCTTGTGGCATTCGCTAAAACACAGCGGCAAATTAGTGTAACGAGTGGGATATATGCAGGCTGATCCGTGGGAATGGGGCGGGAATTAAGGCGTTATTTTTTTGTTTTGTTTTTTAGGGGGAAAATGATGGAATTTCATACTTTGGTTTGCGAGGTTTTAATCACCCAACTTCATGCCCCGAACATTTTGCTGGCAAAAAGAGCAAAAGAGTGCTATCACGGACTGCATGACTCACGCATTCTGCACCGAGAATTAGACTCGTTAGCGAACGAGGAGATGTGGTAAACAATTCCTTTCCTTTTTCTCGTTAGAAAAAAAACCAAAACTCATATAAAGAAGTTTAGTTTTATTGATTTAATTACTCCTGCAAGCTGGCCAAGCCGAACGATGAGGCAAAACAAGTTGTATGCGAAAATATTCAATCAAAAGCTTGAGCGAAACTCCACCGTGCTGCGTTGCCAGTAGCAGCAGCAGCTGCTGCTGCTGATTTATCGTTGTAAATGCAATAAATCCATAAAAAAAAACCCGAATGGGCAACGAACGATACGCGTCAACAGTAGCAAAGCGCACGCTTTGAAACAGACTTCTGAAGTAACAGAGAGTGAAAACAAAGCGACAAGTCATCGTACCGGATATCATAATCGCTCGCGGGCGGGATTTTATGCTCGCCAAGGCACACGGCAGATTGATGTGTGAACATTTCCTCCCCGACTGCTCAGCAGCCGGTATCGATGGCAATCAGACGCATCTTAATGGTTGATTAAATTATTATGATTATTGTGCTAATCCGTTTCCCAACCGTGCCCAATACTGGAAGCGTTTTGCCGACGGTATCAACCCTTAAACCCTGTAGCGTGTCGTGTACCGGAGGAGCAACGGGTTAGGGTTTTTTTTAAAGGTAATATGTTTTTTTTTACCAGTTTTTTTTATTGTTCTTTCCATCACATTCCTAGACCAGCGGGCGGGTTTTTACTTGCGAGGCAAAGATTGACTCCGTGCAGGAATGGGAGAGAAGGGGACAAGAATTTGCCCTGTCACGGGCGATCATCAATCGGATCGGAGCGATCCGCAAGCGATCGATCGAATCTCTCCACCCAAGGGGTAGGGGGGGGGGGGAAGGGAAGAAAATTAAGAACAAATGTGAGGTGCGATAGCTGGACGGGGATATGTTCGGTCATGTTCTTTTTTTGTTGTTGCTGTTGTTGCTTCAATGATCCAAAAGGCGACAAGCTTTGAGATTAGCTCACTCCAGCGATCGCTTCCAGTTTGCGATGCGGGAAGGAAGGAACGCGCCATAAAAAAAGTTGGATGGAGAATCCGTTCGTAGCTGTGGAAAGGAAAGCGCGGGGAAACGATTTGTTTATGACGCAATCGAAACGGTTCTCAAACGAAGGGAGCAAAAGAAGACGAATTGAAACAGAAAACGGACTTTTGCAGCGGATTAAAGTCAACGGATGAAACGTCAATGTCGGATGTGGAGCGCAATGTCAAAGGCCTCGTAGGGGCGTTTTTTTTTTTTTGGACAGATGGGGTGTGTATGTGTGAAAAGTTGTCTGAAAGTGACAGTGGAAAGCGTTGAGAACGAACAGCCAAGTGGTTGTGGGTTGGCGGTTTATTTTTGGTAACTTCAGGGAATGTCTGAGTGTGTGTGTGTTTGAGGATCGAATACTGGTGTTGAAGGTCAAACTTGTTCTCAGAATTGAAAAGGAAAGCAGGAATTGAAATTGAAGGTTTGTTTTGTTGCAATTTTAATGAGACATCAATTCCAATATCTTGAATAATATTAAATCAAAAGAGGTGATATAAGCAGATCTGCCACACATAAATTACTTTAAAACATGCAATAACATCTCTTTCAGTGGCACATGTTATTGCATTGGCACATTAGAAACCTGTGCAATGGGACGTGCAGCACGTCGAAGAAGCAAATAGTTGTTCCCAGGTGTAAATCACTACAAGCGATCCGATAAGATCAGTGACACCATACCTCCGATACCGATCTCTCCCAGCCCAAGGAACACACGCACCCGAATAGGGTTGTTTGCGCCAGCATCGGAATGTAATGCCTTACCCCCACCGTGTGTGTGTGTGTGCGAGTGATGTAATGCGTGTATGTTTCTCCTCCCTCCGCCTGTCGTCCATTTACGGTACCAGCTTCCCCGCTTGGGACCTGCGGACGATCGAAGCGAAGCGAACGAAGCGAGAAGAAGCGCGCTCACCTCTTCCAACCACAAACGAAGGTTCGGTTTGCGGTTCGCTCGATTCAAACGGAATCATCGCTTTTGCACCAGCAGGCTTATGCTACAATTAATTACGTTTAAATTAAGCAAACGAATAAATTAATTGACGACGGCGCGCGCGCACACGCTCGTACCACCCAAACGAGAAATAGCGCACGCACGCACACTAACAACCCAGCCGTCTTGCTGCTGCGGCAAAGCAGGACGCGAGCGCGCGCGCGCACATTGCCAGAAATGGGTAAGCGGAGCCATTCGCCAACGCATTTCCTACGCGATTGTACCCCCCCCCCCCCCCGAAACGCCCCACAAACTCTCCCCCGCCAAGCAGCCTGGATCAACCGCGGTAGCATTGAAAGGCGGAAAACATGTGTCAAACGACAATGGTGTCCAGGCGGTGCGGGAACCACAGTATGGGGAAGCGTATCGGTTGCGGTGGGGATGATATGGCAGGCAAACATGATTTAGTTTATCGCCCGTTCGGAATCTTGACACTTGCCTTTGCGCTACAGCATCACCACCACCTGGGAGAGATGCATTGGGTGTGTGTGTGCTTTTATTCGCCTTTTTCTCGATTGAGATTGGTTGTTTTTGTGCTTCCTTTTTGCTCGGAGGCTTTTGAACCACCTTCACAAACATGTGCAGCAGCGGCAGCGCTGGCAAGAGGTATCGGTGCCAGGAGATGCTCATCATTTCACGTCCATCCATCAGCGACGTGCGACGATTCTGTGCCGCGATTGATATAATTTATGGAGTTTATTTGAACAAGGCAGAGCAATGTCAGCAAATGCAATGTTGTGTGCTACCTCCCACCCCACCCATTTGTGGCAACCGCATTCGATCGATCAAACGGTCAAGTTGCACACGAATGCGGCGATGTGTAAATTACAGCGAGCGTGTTGTTGTTGTTGCTTCGATCGGTCGAAAGACTTGTCTGGAGCACAAGAGACGAACAGCGCAACCGGTGGAACCGTAGGCAACAAAACGGTTCAGGATAAATTACTCGGGCAGGGGAAGGAACAGAAGGAGGGGTGAAAATAGAGAAAATAGTACTGAAATATTGCCTCCTATATATATTTTTTTTGGTTCTGTGTTTTTGCTTCTTCGCGATAAGCTACAGCGGCCCCAGAAGACCCTTAACGAGAAGCTGTACGCCACTGCGATGGGAGGAGAAAAACGATTTTTTCTTCACCCAACCACCCGACTAAGGGCGGGAAAGGGGTGTACAACAAATCAACATTCGTCACTTGAAACCCCCCTTTACTCCCTCCCCTCTTTTGCAGACCGCGGTGAAGCGGCGGTTCTATCTTAATCAGGCAGGAATTAAGACCCTTCTTCTAAACAAACGCACGCGAGAAGCACAGAAACAACACACGGGCACGTGTTGCTTTCGTTTGTCTGTTGCCTTCCTTTAGCCCTTATTCGTGTGCTGGTGTGTGTGTATATGTGTGTGTGTGTTGTAATGCGCATCCAATATGTACGCGTATGGCCGAAAATGGAAGCTAATCTAAATAAATTCACCACCATCACGAGCGTGTAATTTGGCGCGTTACAGCCTACCAGCCAGTGCTTTGGTGCCCTGCTACCCCCCGGCCGAGATTGTTTCAGTGGTGTGGTTTGTCAAGCACGGGAGATGATCGTTAGATCCGCGATACATACACACACACACACATACACCAACGAATGCTTTTGCCAAGCTTCGAAAGGCCAGGGAGAAAAATGTTCGTCGATCGAATCGAAGTTGAGCCAGCCGACCGTCTCGGCACGGTAGAATAGGGTGCGTAAAGGGGTTAAAAAAATCTAATCTCATCAGAATTGGATGAGCAAGCACAAAACAAAAAAGGCACGAGAGGACGAGAGTGAAAGAAAGACGTCCAAAAAAAGAACCTCACAGATGGGACACCAAAGGTGGACACACAGTTGCGCTGTTGGAAGAGGCTGGGCTTGGGTGGCGCGCGTGAAGATTGTTTTCGTTTGTTGTTTCGATTTCATTTTTCTAGCAGCGCGGACGCACAAGCAGCGAGGAGAGAGCACACGCTAGACACCCTTTTTTTTGGCCTGCCCATCTCTCCCAACTGTATCGAAGGTTGGCTTTCTTGGCTTACGAAATAGCCACGCCACGGTGAACGATCCACCCGGATTAAAGGTGGACAGGCTACACCGAATCATCGGGCAGAATCGGGTTTAATCTTTTGTTTTAGTTGCCGTAGTCCGGAGGCGGTTGAGGGTAAGGCTGTTATGCTGCTGCGGGAGCGTTTGCCTATGGCCCGGGTTTCGTTTCACTCCTCACTGTTATGCTGCCGTACCGGCGTTGACATGAAATGCGACAGATCGAGTGACGTAGATACCGGCAGCGCTCATTGCATACACTTTGACTAGAGTCGACCGACTCTAGACAGCAGAGCTGGTTGGATGTTGAACGAGTGGCCGTTGTGTTTGATGCGGTCTAGCAACAGATGGATTCTGGTTGAAAGAAGACAATCAAGAGATGAAATAATCAAAAAAGTGGCAAACATTATTCACTTTTAAGGAAGAAAAGCTTTAAAGCTTTAAAATAGAGTAGAAATTTTCCGTAAAAATTATGCAATCAATAAGTTATGTTTGACCAACTATCAAACGTTACCTCAAAGCGTGAATCCTTTTGCAGCGCTGTCCGTGTGGCTGCTGGCCCGCCCGCTGCTTTGTTGACAGCAGCATAACGCGATGCTCTTCGAATCGTTTCGCTCTCTCGGTTCATCGCCTCATTCCAAATAATCGGCCGTTTCTTTCTGCACTGTGACGGCACGGTACCACGTTTATGTTGCTATGCTCTCGCTACTAAGAGCACGAAGCGAAAGAGAGCAATGCTCTCCCGTGCGGCACGGAGAGCACAGCAGCATCCATTCGGATTCCGGGTCGGATGAAGCACGCGCGAGATAACACACGAAGGCCGCGCGTGTTTTGGGATGAGAGTGCACAGCATGCCGGGAGAGATGAAATGGAACGAACGAACAAAACCTCAGGTGTAATCGGATACAGCCAACAGCGGACAGGGCCCCGGGAACGCGGGACGGCCCGCGTCGCTGTAGTCATCGTCGTCGTCGTCATCCTCGGCGACCGGTGCGACGGAGGCAGATCAGTGAAATGAAGCCCAACCCGAAGTCAGTTTGTGGCAAAGCGCTGTAGCGGGTGGATTGCACTGTGTGACGGAGATCTCGGAGCACAAAAACCCGTCCCGTCCGCCGGAGCTTACGCAAAAAGGTTGCGTCGCGAGTGTTCAACCGCGAGTGTTGGTTGTGAGGTTTTGTTTTTGGTGTGTGCTGGAAGTTTAAGGATACACGGTAGTGCCAGTGCTCAAGCAATGCCTTTGATGCTGCGTGATCGGTTAGTTTAAGCGAGGTTCGTTTCTTTACCCAGCGTTTAAGTCTTTTGATTAATTTGTTAGTTCCAAACAATTGACAAGTGTGACAAGAAATTAAACACAAAAAAATGTAGCCAAACAATCGAAAAACAGGGATCGAAAGTGAGTGGAAAGAGTAGAGAAAGAAAAAAAATACAAATTCCAATAATTTCCAACAAGATACAATTTCGTTCGCATCTTCCTTGAATTTCTTTGTGCCGTTTGGACAAAAAGGGATATCAAAATTCTTCTGCGATCGAGCCTTGGTGTGTGTGCGTGTGTGTGTGTGTGCCAAACAAAACGCGCGGGCAAACCGCGTTCTTAGAAGACCTTGACGGCTCGAACGGTGCTCGAGGCGATACAGTTGGAAGCCTTATAGCATAGGGCCTCGGAAGGAATTTCGACGCGCGAGGAGTCTCGAGGATCGATCGCGCCGTCGCGCCCGTTGCCAATTGGTTCGGCCGATTTTTGGGGGTGCCTCGTCGCGTTCGACGGGTGTAGTGTCTGCCGGTTAGTTTGAGCATACAAGAAAAAGAAGAATAAGAAGAAGAAGAAAATGCCCACAACCACATTAGGAAGGGAATAGAACATAAAAAGGCAGCCGATGGAATGGGTTTCGCTGTCGTTGGGCACCACAGCCTGACCGTGGCGCGGTTAGGAGGCTAGACGGTACGAGCAAACATTCTTCATCACTAAACGAGCGAATCGTCCAGTTTCGTTGCGTAAAGTTTGGTCAAGCTTTTGAGGGGGGGTGGGCTGTTGGACGTGTGTGTGTGTGTGTGTACGCTCGCACCCAGACAGACAGATAGAAACAGAAAAATCCAATCAGATCCAGCCGGCTTGAATTTGGGAGCATAATGGAAGAGTGAAAATTAAAAGTTTCACCCCGGTGGGTTTGTAAGTGGATAGAAGCATAGAACCACAACACAGTGAAGGTAACAACAGTAGCAAAGTAGCAGCATAAAAAGCAGCGTAAAATTGAAATTTAAACCAAACGCGATCTTTGTGTGATCGTTATCAGGGAAGCATCGCGATCGTCCAACGCAACGAGTGTGCCACAAGCACAGCAACACATAGCAGCGGAATGCGTTTGGTGTAAAAAATAACTCCAATCCACAGATAAAAGAACAAACAAGCGAAAGATAAAAAATATGAAACATTCCAAAAAATGACAAAGTGTCGGTGGAGTGTGCAAAAAACGAAAAAAAAAACACGAACAAACTATGCGCTCGGAATGAATGAAATCGTAAAACGGTGAATATCTCTGCCTTTTGGGCAGTGGTGCATGCCCGTCCGCCGACGACATGTTTGAAATTGTTCTGCCCGGTTCGGGGGTTGCGCTTTGACACTCGCTTCGCTGCACAGCGCGCCCGCGGGGAGGGGGCGCGTACCGCCGCATACTTTGTGGGGCTGCATGATTGCACCGTGGACAGGTGAAGAAGATATTACCAGCAGCAAGCCGAGCGGTGTGGTTCGGTCCCGACGTTCGTGCCTGACGTGCCTGACACGACGTTCGTCGTGTGTGATGTGTCTCGATCGATAATTGAAGTATGTCGTTAGCGTGTCAATTTTGATTGTGATTGTCCGTGTGTCTGCGGGGAAAGAAGGTCAGTTGTCGTTTTTTTGTGGGTCGGAAATTGTGTGTGTGTGTTTTTTTTGCGTGTGCCATCTTCAAGGACGACCAGTTTGGACCAGCCAAGCCAAAACGGGAGCAACCTTTTCCCTGCCGGGTTTGGCTTTAAAGCGGTAAGCAAATGATCGGAGCATTTGTATCTGTGCGTGTGAAATCGTTGCAAAGAATTTGCTTGTAGAGCTGATTAGGAATCGATTCTTTGTCTTTGGTTTGACATTAGTAAATCAAAGCGTGCCCATTGAATTGAGGACTAATGAGTTAATTCAAAACGTAAAACAAAACGGAAACTTGAGATGAGGTTCGATAAATTATCTTGTCACATTAAATTCCAACTGTTTATCGCTGCACAATCGCTGTTACTCCCCGCTCCCTCGGGAAGCGCTGTAGGGGAAGAATAAATCAAACCCACGCTTCAGTTTCGGAGTTGTCTTTGGTGCTGCCCTCCCAGAAAGCTCCTAACGAGCTTCGATGCAAACAAATGCTAGGAAATTTCATTTCCCAAAAGCACCCATTTAGTGTGTTCTTTTCGTTTGTACGAATGCTTAAAACAACGCACAAGCTATTATGCTTTCTGTTCTTAGGCTTGTCGTTTTAATATACGATGGGTTGTTTGTTTTGCGTCCATTTGTGCCATTTCTTGTTACGGATAATAGCGGACGGGCAGATATCTGTAACGCAAAACAGTTAGAACTGTTTAGCAGACAATAAATGGCGACATAATGTTCGCTTTAATAGGGCAATTCGAACGGGTGGTTGGCTCTCGTTTGGTACGAACCATTGTGAAACATGTTGATGGAAATATTAGCAGCAAACAGTCGCTGGAAACAGAACGTTGAGCAAGCGTAGAGCGAAAGAGTTTCGTTTGGTGTCAAAATAAACCAACTATCTTTGAGCTCTGTTGTTGCTAAACCCTCGGCTAAAGTTGCCCAATAAGTCGGTTGGTGAAATGAAGTTTTACGGAATTAAAAATGAATCGACTTAACCGCGGTCTTACAGCAAGCGAGCAATGTTGCATTTTTCATGAGCAACCATGAGCACGGTGGTATTTCCGTGAGGCAGTGAACCGAAGCAAAGCCAACTGGCCGAATCTTTACAACGCGAGCCGGGTCATTCCACCTTGGATGTAGCGTCAACGTGTGAACGTGCGTTTAAATCGGCCATCGAAGACAGAGGCTTGCGTGTACTCTCTAGCGACGAAGAAAGATTTTACTTTTTAATGCTTAGAAAAAGGGGAAGAAAACAGTGCCAGATTGAGAGAGGGAACGGTTGAGGTGTGTTACTGTGTGGTGATAGAACTTGGCGGAGAACTAACAGGTGTAAAGAATGGGAGAAAATAGGGTTTGGTGGTGTCAGGCATTCATGTGAACCCCACTATGAGGAAGAGTTAGAGGAGATCGCTATCAAGCGGGGTAGTTTGTCGGTAATTTATTAAGGTCCTGAGATGAGCAGGACTGGTCAACGATGAGTAGAAGCTCATAATTTGTGTGATAAAAATCTGTGTTCCGATTCATTAGGAACTAACAAGAACGCTATGAATGTCATTTGAAATGGAGAGTGACATCAGCCAGCAGGCAGCAAACCTGAGAAACTATTCTCTCCACACACAAAAAAAACCCCAGTGACAAATTTGATCAACACAATCATCCCCAAAACGGTGGCATTTAATGGTGGGAAGAGAAAACACTACACACTTAAAAACTAATTCATTACGACGTGCCTAAGAGTAAGTTGCAACTACGCTGCGTGCTGCTGCGTATACTACGGCGTCTTAACTCCCCGAAAAATAATCATCCCAACATTAAATCACAACCCCCTTGGGTTTTCGGTATGACAACAACGCGCGTTCACAAATTAGCCGCGTGCGGTTTAATTAGCTCCGCCAGCGGTCCCAGTGGAGCACAGAATTTACGACGAATTGTTGTCAACGAGCGAAAGGGAAACTGGTTTTGCAACCATGCGAGAGCCTTGTGGCATGGCATGTTGGGGTCAATTTTCCCACCGGGCAGGGCAGGGCAGAAGATGAGGATGCTGCGACCCGAGATGTGGTGGTTTGTTGCTTTCGCTTTTATTTACAAATCATTCACTCTGCCGCGCGTCTCGCAGGCGGTTGACCATTCGAAATGAATTCGCTCTGCGAAAGAAAGGTGTAACGAGCGGAATGGAATGGTTGCGTTCCATTAGCATGGTCAGCAAAGGCGAGGACAGCGAGAAGAAGAAATTGTGTACACGAAATGCCGGGACGAAAAAGCGCGCGATCATCGCTCGCGGACCGGCAGCATCCGCAGAACTTGGCTTTGACTTTGGAGTCAGAATTTACCCACCGAGAAGTGAGAAGGTCTAACAAAAACGGCACAAACTCGTAATCGAAAGACCTAGCGAGCGCGCGCTCGAGAATGGGAATGGGCGAAAAGATCGTTCCGGGCGATACGGGACAAACACTGGTCGATGTGTGCGCGCGCGCGCGCGGCCATTTTTTCCTGGCAAGGAAATGAAGCACACGTTCGTTCCGCCCTCCGGTCGGAAAGCTCCGAAAGAAATATTTAAAAGCGGCACGCGAATTTCACATATTTCTTGCGAAGCTGTGGTAAGGTTTGTGCGTGTAGGTTCCGTAACCGTCTGGGCGTAACCGAGCCTCGGGATGAAGATTCCGTCTCGGATTCCCCCGGAGCAGTGCGGGCGAATGACGCGATGGCTTTGCATGTTGGCGAAAGCAAAGGAAAGGGAGTCCATGGGGGAGGTGGGTTTGGTGGGTGCAAATATTTAGCCTCTGGTAGGTAGGTAGGAGGTAGTCCGTCTGATGATGTGGGTCCTGCACCGTAAGCGGGTGTCGCTAATCTGGGCATCTTCTCGCCCGAGGGCGAATCGGCGCGAGATATGGTTTTGTAAGCGGTGTGTATACCTTTTTTTTAAGCGGGCGTTTTGTAGCCGCAGTGTGTGCTTTCCGTGGTGTCCTCGCGCTTGAGCATTATCTAATTCTTGGCACGGTTGTTTTAGTTGGCGCGAAAGCTCGTGCAACCGGGAAGAAGAGTTAGCGCGATATGGAACGTACGGAGATGCTGAGGCGGTGTATACATTTTTATGAGTTTGAACACCGCAGGCCAATTTTTGCGAAAGGTTTGACGATGCGGAACATCTCCGCCAGTTTGTCGGCTTTAGCTGTGATGTAATGTCTGTGTGTGTGTGTGTGTGTGTGTGTGTGTGTGTGTGTGTGTGTGTGTGTGTGTGTGTGTGTGTGTGTGTGTGTGTGCGCGCGTGCGTGTGTGTGCGTGTGTGTGTGTGTGTGTGTGTGTGTGTGTGTGTGTGTGTTGTAGATCAGCTTGGCAAGATATGTTTTCACCTGTGTGGATAACGTTGTTTGGTCGATGAAACAAGACATTTTCTTGTATTAATATTCACGTAACATTGTTAGTATTATTTGCGTAAGCGTGATACGTCACGAGAGATGTCCCAAGCATGTTTGAAATTGTTATCAGTTTCAGTAATTGCTTATACACCTCACAATATCTAGGATCTACGTTGTTCAGAAATTAAAAGATCACTCTTTTCAGTCAATTGACTCAAAGTAGAAGTATTCAAAAGTTTTTGAGCGATTAACTCTCATTCATGCCACACTGTCTTGCATCTCACTCAGTGTTAGGTTTGATAAAATTGTTCTTTTTTAAATAATTTCAAACAACTCTCTGTTTCGTTATCCCGCATAGCCTTTGAATCGCTAAATTACGTTGATTTCCTCATAGTTTACACGCTCTTGCTTATATGTGTATGGGTAGTTCTCAGCCACTTCTAAGAACTGATAAAACTGACCAGTTCTTACTTCTTATCTTTACTCCGAGTGAATTGTGTGAACTGCGCTGAGAATTCGATTGAATTGAATCCCGAAATAGCAGCCTAACTCTGCGGACTTAGACAACTTTTTACATACTGGCAAGATTCAACACATTCCCTCAGGACACAGTGCTCTAATTCGAGTAGAACTAATGTGCCGCAGTCATAAATGAATCTCCGTAATTTTGTTTACCTTATAATGTTGAATTGCGAAACTGGAAAGCAAGGATTACATTTCAGAAAAATTGTTTCTGGTATCTTGTATCAACTTTCATGTTTTGGTTAGATGGTCTTATATGTTATATCTCCATTTAGCACCATTTAGCTAATGTCCGTGCCTTTTTTCTCTGCCCAGTGGCTTAGTCATCGCACCATTTTGTTTGATTAACTTCATACATACACACGCATCACTCGTTTAAATGCACCTTTAATGCGTAATACCATTGCTAGGCTTACGACTAATCGTCCACAGTACAAACAAGGCGAGCTGAGCGGATGTTTGCAAATTTGCCGCGCAGAAAAGGGAATCTTCAACATTGTACAGCGCGCTTTTGTCAGCAATGCCGACAATCCGCAATTCCAAAGCCAAATAGGACGGGCGATAAACATGGTCATGTCACCATTGCTACAAAGCCGTTGCAACGGGGATGTAATTGTGCGTGAAATCCACCCCCCTCCTCCAGGCTCGCATGCTGTCATGCGCTCAGCATCGGAAGCCATAGTTATACCGAATTCGAAAAGTAAAAAGCAAATGCAAAAAAAACACACAACCATCATTAGAACAAATGTACCAACAAATGCCACCTTCCAGCACGTCTTGTTCCCCTTCGGGCCATTAAGCATTAATTTCCTTTTGCGGTTTGATGATCACACCGTAGCCGCGTCGCCCCTTCTTCACCGATTGTGCGCAAAATCATCTCCAGATCAAGAATGGAATACCGGCCGGTATGTTCGCAAGGCACTTACACGTTGCACTGTAAACAGTTCTCCGGCCCAGACAGTACGGCAGCGGATGGACATACGCATGTGTACTTGTAGTGCGTGTGCATGTTTGTGCAAGACGGCAAAGGGCAAACTAACTACGGAGGGAAAAAAGAGTGATATTAAAACGCAACCCCACACACATCAAGAAACCGGTTGCCCGTATGCTGCTGCTGCTGCTGCTGATGCGTCCACTCCGATGTATTTGAGGCGGACATTTTCTTCCTGCGTATTTTGTTTTGCGACGATCATGCATAGCCCCAAAACCTACCCCCACAAGATAACACACGAGGTTCCACCGTATACCCTGAATCGGACCGACGTCACGCGCCTGTACACTATCGGTGTGTGTTAATGGGAAGGAAGGAACCGCCCGAGAAGGGTTTAACTCGAGCACGGCGTGTCCACCGGGCGTGTTTTTTTTCCCGTTCCGACGCAACGGGTGCAAAGCACAGGAGGCACACACACACACATGTGTTTGCGATGAGCGATATATGTGTATTTTGTCTAGGCCGGGTTCCGTCCGTCCCCCCGTGTTCTCCTGCCGAGAGAGGTGGCTCGGATTTCATAATGTCGATTTTCCATAAATTAACATGCACATTAGATACGGCATTTTATGATTGGTCGGTCTCGTTGTCGGTGCGATTTATTGGGCCTGGAACCGCGGGATGGCCCCGCGATCGAGCCGTTTGCCTGCGATCGTCTGCGAAGGAGGCTTTCTCACCTCGCGGTTTCTCGCTTCCTAACGCTCTGGAGGAAGCCGCCGCCTAAGTCGAGGATGAAAGTAGATGGTTTACGCTGCCCGGGAACGCTTTCGGCCGTACGGTTGCGCACCTCTGAACTTTACACAGACAATGTGCCGACAACCTGTGCCCGATGGTGTACGATCGTATGTGTGCGCGGTTTGGAAAATGCAACTCAACCGCCCCTGTCTGTGCCACACATGCGCGTTTCCCCATCGCTGCTGGAATGTAAGCAGGAACCACCGTTGCAGCATGGAAATGGAAGTTATGCTGTGGCAAAACAGACATCGGCGCAATCGGCTACTTTGCGCGGACGTAGTGAGGGGCTTCCTATTGCCTCCCTTCCACCCCATGCTATGCTATTGCAGCAGAAGGGAAAGTGTGCAGGGAAAAGGCCGTGCAGCTGAATGTCGCGAGCGATACGATTAAAATATTTACAGCACTAAAACAAAACAGGCGACAGGCGAAGGGGAAAATTGTTAGCAGCGGGAACCGTTCCCTATCATCGACATTTGAGCATGTTTTATGTGTGTGTGTGTGCTTGTGAGCTCGGAAAAATGCATTCGTGCCGGAGGGAGAGAGAACACGGTTACTTTTAAAGCGCGGGTGTTAAAAATGGGATGGATTTTCATGCACCCGAATCCAGAACAGGCAGAGTCTTTAAGTACGTTTTTGCTTATTGAAAAAGTGCAATTAGTTCCAGATATATCTGTTGGACAATTATAACCATACTTTGCTGCTTAACTCGTTCTGCCTGATTAGCTAAGGTTGAAAGAAGTTAGTTTACTGCGGCTATAGAATAGATTTGAACCTACAACAACACACGCTTTGCGGTTGCAGGTCGGTGCGTTTCGATACGGCTCCACGGAGGCGCACCTAATATAGCGATGCATTTGCCGTATTTAAACTGTTCATGTTGGGTTTGCTGTGTAATGTAATATTAAAAAAAAGCAGTTCAGTTACTTGCTCGTTTTAAAGATTAAAGATTAAAAGGGTTAATTTAAACAATTAAATTTAGTGGAAACCCCCAATCCAAATCCAAAAGAGTTCCGTAATAAGTTTGGTCCTTCGAACCGGATTATTCACTAATCACAGCGTTGGATCGTTTCAACTAACACATACTTTAATTGCTGAACTCAATTGAGCAGGTTTCCAAATGACATTGATTCCAACACGAACAATGTACGTGAGAACCCTTGTATCGATGGTGTTCGGTACGTGTCTGCATCAAATTGAGCGATAATGAGACACGCTGCAAGACAATTAATCCTATCCCTCCTGTCTGTCTCGGTGCGATTGCGAAAGTTGTTCCACTTGTCCAAACACACACACCCGTTGCACTCTCCGGCGAATGTTAATCAAACAGCGTTCTGGTTTCCACAACACAGAATCGGGCAGCAGAGATCGGGCCCCCGTGTGCCGTGTCTAGACCGAGGCAGGCCGGTCAGGCCGAATGGAATGCAAGACAGTTTTGACGAGTGCAACCCTCCGCTTCGGTGGTCGTTCTGGCCCGCTAGCAGATGTTGCTCCTTGATGCACTGCCACCCGCCCTTTTGCATGTGATGGACACATTAATGAGCGTACGTTTGCAACCGCAGTCTAGCTGCCAAGATTACCAAAGTGAAGATGTCTACGCCGGTACGGCACAGGCACAGGCACAGGTGAATATCACGTCCCACACGTCGCACACACTGCATCAATTTGCATCCATTGGCCTTAAGTGCAGCTGTGCGGATGTGGGGAAAGACTGGGATGAGCAAGATGAGCTGATACCAATATACCCCGATACCACAGGCCCGATACCCATAAGGCACTCACTGGGAACGGAGATGCAAAAACGTGATTGCACATACCACCCCCGACCGACCGGCCGAACCGGAACCGGGGAGGGATGATATTAAATTCAAATTTACCGAGTTCATTGGATTGCAAGCAGGCCCAGGAACAGACAGAACATGTGGAGGGGATGTTTTTGGCATCGAGAAGAAAAAGGTGCCGTGAGGGAGAAAAGACGGTCCACTTTGATTCCTCTCGCTTGGCTACCTGTGTCGGTGACCGAAACCGAAAGACCCGTTAATTTCGACCTCCTTCGCCTTGGCGACTGGTGCAGGACGGGATCTTCGTTCAAAGGCACGATAATGGAATTCAATTAAACAACCATCGGGATAAATGCTGCAGCTAAAGATCTGGACGGATGGGAAGAACTTGCGATGACCAGCCTGGCCCGGCCACGGGCAAAAGGTACACGACCTTTGACACCGTTCGACGGTCCATCCCGTCCCGTCCCGAGATAGCCGAGACGAGCGAGAGATGTGAACCTGTGAACCGGCGGAGCTTAATCTAGCCGTAGCCGTCTATTGCACCTTTTTATTGCCAGATGGCATACATAGAGGGGGAGAGGAATCCAACAGACAGACAGGGCAGACGGTCTAGGCTCGACAGGAGGCTCAGAGCTCAGATGGAATTATCGACCGCAAATGCTCGACGGAACTGTTTGGGTCGGGACACAAGCGCTCACACTAGAATGGATGTAGTTTTCAGGTTAATTAGTTATTGTGCGATTTATGCATAATTGAGCATCGACACGCACACCAGATGTGAAGATGGTGGCGGACATGGTACGGGCGATGTTGGACAATTTGCCACAAATTGAACCTCGTTTTGGGGTGGAAAATCGAGGCAGCGCTTGTGTGAAATTCATCAAACCCCGTGCAGTATTGAACCAGGGAACCAGTGATGTCTGGCACGTGCTTCCACCCCGGTTTTTATGATGGCACGATACGTCATTAAAACCACACCAACAACAACAACAACCAACGTACTCCCTTCCCGGTGGGAAAGGTCAGCTTTTGTCTCGATCGGAACCTCGGATGTCTTGTCGTCACCTCGTGCGCGTCTATTGTTGGGACCAAGACGTTCATTGGGCCGCACTGGAAAGCGAAAGCTATGCGAACAATTGTGTACACTTGCAATTCCGCGTTTTTGCTTTGGTGCGGCAGGAACGTCAACGCGTTTTCTTGCGATCTAACATCCATCGACACAAGCGTCACATCGAAATGGGGCCATTGGGAAGGGCGATGGGGAAGTGAGCGACATAATTGCAAAGTGTAAAAGTCGGCTGGAATTCCAATTAAGATAGCACCGACACACCGACGTCGGAGGTGCATCACACTGGCAGCACACTTTGTATAATGAGATTAATTTGTGGCAGAGTTTGAAACGGGAAGGAGCGGTCTATGGGGCGCCAATTATTCCTTTGCTAGCTTTGAAGGTAGATACTGCTAGTGAGAGTTTTGCCGGCATGATATGGCATTGGAGTTTTATCTTCGCTATCGGGCTGTGCGAAAGCATAAAATTGAAGTACACTTTGGCAAGCGAAAATAGGCGAAAGTTGTTCAACTGCAATAATGCGAATTTCTGTTGCTTATCACTTCAAAAATGTTGTCTTTGTGTTTTAATGTCCTTGTTGCAAGGTGCCTAATGCCCAAAATATGACAACTAATTAGCTGTAGGTCGTAGTCTTGGAAGTTTTCAAATCGGTAAGGCCCTAAGTGTGTATCATTCCAGTAATAAGATACATCCGAGTGCGCCGTTCATCAAATTTAACGCACGATTGACGAGGACACGTGTTTACAGTTCACTCTCTGAATCCAAATTACTCTCATACCCTATAGATAGATGTTACCCCTTATAGATGATGAGGTTATTAGCATGCGGACAAGAAAGCCAAACCAAACGATCGTGCTATCATGCGCGCTAATAACGAGTAATTGCGGCGCACTTGTTGAGCACCTCGGTTGAGTGATCATGTTCCAACACAGTCGGGTGGAATGAACACTGATTGGGTTGGAAAGAAGATCTTCCCCCACCCCAACAGCCAAACCCTTTTCGCTCGTGTGAGTGACAACTTTCTAAAACAGTCGGAGGGGAGATATGAAACAGTTACTGAATGAAGGTTATTAAGGTGTATAATCGTGCGCATAATTACTGTCAGAGTAGGAGGGCATGAAGAGGGCACAGCACGTCGACGGACTCGTTGGTGTCGTGTTTTCCATAGTGCCCCCGCGGGGGGTTTCGAAGCCAATCTTTCGAAGCCAACCGACAATCGGGTGGCACGATCGGCGTGAATCATGCACTTTACTGTCACGGTTTTTTTTTTGCAATGTCACATGTTCGCATGCGGGTGATATTTGAGCAGGTTGTATTAACCGAGTGTTCGGAATGCATTGAAGGTGTTGCGAACGGTAAATAAAGTGGGCAATAATAAGACATCTTTTCCCGGGGACCACCAAGAATCTCTTACCACCCCATGGATATTCCTCGATTGGGTACGATCGATTGACATCTGTAATATCGAATGCTTCATCATTCGGTGTGTGTGTGTGTGAGATTGCGAATTACGGTAAGGCATGTGCAGGAGCGTGGTTGTGCACAAACGGCTGCAGTTATCGGAAGGAATGAGCTTTCGATCTGCCATTCCAAACGGATTCGCTCCTCTCACCGGTTGCCCGCAGCAATAACTTGCGACAAGTTATGGTCCATGCACGGGGGTACCGGTTGGGATGGCACCACCAGTTTGTGAAAAAAAAGAAGCAAAACAAACCTTCGATTACTATCTTAAGCGAAAAGGGCAGCCTCAACCCTCCGGGGACGAAAGAGTGCGAAAGCATACTAACTGGGCGGTTTTGTGTCCCATTTCCTTTTCCGTTTTCCTTCCGCTTTCGTGCAGCAGCGACCGGTAGTAGCAGCGCGGCCCGAACGTCCCGCCAACCGAGGGCTGGAACGAGCGAGACCACCGCACCGGGCGCATCAGTAGCGGGCGAGCAGCAGCAGCAGCCGCCGCCGGCCGGCAGTTCCGTGGCCGTTGTTGCAGCGGCCATCGTAGCCGATCGACGCCGACGGCGACATCAGCAGCAACAGCAGCAGCAGCTGGGCGGACGTAATCTACCATCGCTGCCGGTTCTGCCGCCGAGATCTCGCGGACCGATAAGGGCCCCGGAACCACCGCCACCGTACTGGGCGCACTACGCACACCGACCGGTTCCAGCTGGCGAGAGGATTGGTGGTGCCGCATCCTCCTCCTCACCGTCCACTGCTGCCCACGGTCGTGGTAGTGGTGGGGGTGGTGTACCGGCTGCTGCTGCTACTGCCAGCAGGCACCAGGCAGCCACGACCACCGACGACAGTGACACCAGCAATGACAGGCCCCGCGCTCATCGTGGCAGATCAACGTCCGGTGATAGCTCGTCGATTGGTGCGACCGTACGCAGAGAGGGTGGAAGGGGAGGCCCGAGAGGAGGGGGGCCCGAGCGAGCGGAACCCGCCGCCGTACTGCGGCATCGCTACAACGTACCGAACCAGCAGCGGCAGCGCATCAAGGAGCATTTGCTAAGTAAGTACGGCGAAGCACCCACTTGGGAGACCATCCTCTATTTTCCCAAGAGGTTATTTTCCCGCTACAGAACACACATCCGGATCGATGGCGATGTTGTCTTATTTGCTCTTTTTCTTCTCCCCCCCTTTTTGCTTCTTCCCCTGTCTCCTGTGGTATGGCGCGCGGCAGGTCAGGATGCATTTTGTCCCGATTTGGTGCGAAACTGTAAGAATATTGCGACCGAATCGCCGGAACGTCAACCATCGCCCGCGCCGGTAAAGTACGCCGAGATTGGTGAAGTAGGCCGCGCTCTTGCAGCGGTTGCCATCAACGACGGTGCGTCAACGTCGGCTGTGGGTCGTAGGGTGCAGCAGGAAGACGTCACTGCAGCGTCCAGCACGAACGACGCGCTGCCGTCATCTTCCGCTTCTGGCACGGGTATCGGTGGTGCTGCACCATCGGCAGCTACTATGGGTCAAAACTTGAGTATTCGTAGACCAAAGATTTCACTAACATGGGTGCTGCGGGAACAGTCGCGCGAAGGAACTGGAACGGCCGGGAGTGGCCCGACCAACCAGACGCATCCACAGCAGCCGCCAGTGTTACAGAGCATCTCCGGGAAGTGCTCTCCAGCAGGGTCATCGCCAGTAGATAAGACGAGTCAGTGCATATTGGCTGGAAGTGGACATGGAATGGCTGCTGGTGTGCAGAGCACTGCAGGGCAAATCACAACTTCCGGTACAGGAATAGGTGCCGCTCCTCTAGGTCAAACCAATGGACCCACCTCCAATGGAAGTACACTAAACGGGCATACACATCACCATCATCACGTGATCGTGAGGAAAAAGTCTAGAACGCGCAGCAAGGAGCGACTGTTTAGCGAGAAGTACGTCAGTGATAACAATCTCTCGGAGTACCACAGTGAGAAGCTGCGCTCCGTGGTGCATGCGAACGAGTACACTGCCGCACCGACTGCCACTCCCACAGGTGCCAGCTCCAACCTGTACCGAAAGAGCAACCGCAAGAACAGTGAACGTTTGAAGAAGAAGGATCGGCTGCTGCTCTACCCGAATGGGACCACCGTGGTGGACGGACCGGTGCATCACAACAACAACAATCAGCACGCGATCAATCTCAACAAGGAGCCGGCAGCGTACGGCGAAGGACTGAAGGAGAAGCTGGCAGTAGCGCTGAAGAATACCTACTCCGAGCCGTCCCTGTACACGACGGTGTCGGAACCGTCGGCCTCTACCAAGCACCGGCATCACAGCAGGCATCATCACAGGCGACGGCGGGAGCGCTACCGTTCGCAGCGCTTCGGGTACGAGATCCAGAACGTGGACGAGTTCCTGTCCAAGTGTTCGCTGTCCTCGCCCGGTAACATACCCGTGGTGCTGTCGTCCGCCGCGACGCTGTATCAGACGCGGCCCGGCAGCTACCAGATCGAGATACCGCTACCACTCGGGATGGTGGTGAACGCGGTGTTCAAGAACCAGAACTGGCTGTACGTGCAGACGCCCCACGCGGAGGAGGGCTATGTGGCGTACGACACCTGTCTACCGCTCGGTATACTGCCATCAAACCAAAGGTAAGATGTTCGTGTGCTCTCCTCTGTTCTGGATCTCTGCAATGTCTGAATTGCCTATGTGTGTGATATTCTTTTCAAAACAGATCTTCATCCAGTTCGAAGCCTACCCCTTGCTGGGAGTCGAACAAGGACGTCTTCCCGAAGCCGTGTGGCAACCTGACGGACAGCGAGAAGGAAATACAGCAGCTACGGGGTGGCACGCGCTCTGAGGGCCGCCGAACGCCCCGGCTGAAGCGAAGCAGTGCCAACAGTCGCAGTGCCGTGTCGATCACCGCCTGCAACAGTGAGCGGGATCTGGACTCGCTGTATTTGCGCACGGTAGCGTCCAATCAACCGAAGACGGCCGATGGGCAGGCACAGTACGCGCAGCTGAAGCTTACCACCAAGGTGCTGAACACGGTCGTTCCTTCGGCCAGGTCGGAGAAGTCTTTGGCAATCGAGCAGCTGGAGAAGCTGATCTGCTCCGGCAGTGGCGATTACGTGCATCTGCTGAAGCAGCAGCAGCAACAGTTGCTCTTCAAGCAGCAGCAGTACATCACGCAGCTGCGCCAGCAGCAGCAGCAGCAGCAGCAGCAGCAGCAGCAGCAGCAACAGCAGCTCTGTAAAGCCGACTCTCCACCCTCGATTGGAAAGCCTACCAAAGTTATCAATGGAAGCAATCACTTGCGCATCTCACTTACCGGTACGACCAACGCGAATGGGACGTTATCGGTGCCTGGGAGTGGAGTTTGCACAGCGGGAGCCGCCGCTGCGGCCGCCGTTCGACAGACACTGCTTGCCATCACGGAGAACTACTGCTCGGATGCGGTTTCGGTGCACAAGGGCGATGTGGTAACGCTGCTCGCCTGCAAGGAGTACCAGGAGAAGGGTTTGAAGAACTACAAGCAGTGGTTTTTCGTGCGGACGCGCGACGGCCACGAGGGATACATACCGGCGGAAGCGGCCGGACATGGGTTTCTGTAATGTCTCTCTGAGGCCGGCAGAAGTTTTTGCAGCGGGAGAGGAGTTTGCCGACTGGTGCGTCTTGGATGCATCTTCAATGTAGACCTGCTTCTGTGCGGGTTAGTCGACTTTAGATAGCGTAAGCGTTACTGTTTAACCAAATGATATTTAAAAGCAGCGTAAAACTTCCATGAAATAAGTGCATGAACGATAATAAATAGTTATCACTCGCCGTGATAAACCATTTCAATTTGAAAGTATCTCGAAGGTTGTTGCCTTATTTTTATGATATCACGATGCCGTCTCCTCGTTGCTGAATGGGTTATTTTTGCGCTTACACCAATTGTATTGTATTTTTATTCATTTGATCCCGCTACAACCATATCTTTTTGGTTCTTGTTTCTTGAATAGGTGAAAGAATTGGAGCAGTTCCACTCCAGATCGTGTCTACAAGATCTGAGTTGTACTTTATATCGGATAAAGATGTCTGGTTTCAGAATCCTGTTATGGAATAAATCCCTGTCCAATAATTCTTCAATTTCTGGAATGTTACGGCAGTATTTCAAGATATTTAATTCCAATCACAAGCATCTATTGCAGATCTGGTTGCAATTCATGAAAGTTTTATGCACATTACAGGAAATACTGATATGAACATATTGTTCCATTAGTTGTTTGGGCTACAGAGGCTCTTAGCCAACGACGGTTGTTACTCAAAATTTGAAAGATAAAACGCTGAAGAAAAATAAATCCTTCATTACAAATTGTAGAATAAGTTATTTGAAATAAATTTTCAAATATCTTATAACTTATTTCTATTTCGTATTATATTCTATTTCTAAGGCAACGATCCTTTCAAACAATTGCCCCAAGTGCTCCATGGTAACCACGTTGCAGAGCTCCTGCAGAAAACACGTTGCCATGGGTATGTGCTTGGTGTACTCGGTTATAAATAAGCTGCAGGCGTGCAAACAACTCCTAGCATTTTGTCATTGGTTTCTTCCGGTACAAATTATGTTAGTAGAAGCTACCGATGGCCGAACCAGTGCGTAGAGAATTAAGGATCTCTCATCCTCCGCTGGAGCCCATCGTTCGTGATGGTAAAATGTAAGTGGTTTTCCCTGTGTTCCCTTTTGAAAGCAAGCGTTTAATATTCAACTTTTCCTCACCCACCCTTCAAGCCGTGAGCAAATCGAGCTGGAAAGCAAGGGCCGCCGGGAGTATCGGAAAAAGTGGGGCTACATCACGCAACCGGCCACGACCGAGTTCTACGACCTGAAGCGCAACAATCAGAAGCTGCGCGAGATACAGCAGGCCCGCAACCAGAACGTTAGCCTGCGCGAGTACGATGGCCACGGGGAGTCGTTTTTCGTCTCGAAGCAGATGTTCAAAACGCTGCTCGATACGTGCCGGTGTGGCCGGAAGCGTACCAACACCCACGCGCTCAAGTGTTTGCAAAAGCCGAAAAATACGTACGAAAAGACGGACGACGAGGAGGAGGATGAGGAGCTGGAGAAGCAACGCAAGCAGCAACAGCAGCGTGAAGGGCGCAGAGCGAAGAACGGTTCCGGTGGAAGTGCACGCGAGGGAGAGGAGGATGTGGAAACCGTCAGCAGCTACATACCGAAGGTGCCAACGTTGAGCTCAGGTATTTTGTGCGAAAAAGGGGAAATTCTACAAGGGGATGTGGGGATAGAAAGTGGAAAAAGGGTCACACGAATGGAATTCTTGGGACAGGATGACGTATGGAGGATACATTCTGGAGCATCTTCACTGCTTGTTCTTCTTTGGCACAATCAACCCTCTCTGTGTTTGGAGTAGACACAGATTCTCTGTGCGACTATTTTTTGTACTGAATTCAAGAAAATCAATTCAAGAATGTAGGACTTTAAACTTAACTCAATATTTGGAAGGATTCTAGTTCGGTTGTAGAAAATTCAGGGTTTTAAAAATGTGCACTGTACTTTTTTGCATGCAACTTACCTTAATTTTATCCGTGAGGAACTGTTCTGCGGCTGAAATGAAGCTTTCAACTGCTCTAGATTTTACTTCCATACGTTCCTTTCAACACGTCTTCACCAACTGAGTAATTAAGTTTGAACTGAAACGAAACGAAGACAGCAATGGTTACTTCGATTAGTGTGCTAATACGAATTCTTGGATGAAGTACAAACTGTCAAACGATAAAATTTAAATTGATGTAACAACTGTCACAACTGTTGCTCCTCTCTCTCTCTCTCTTCTATCTTCAGGTATGTACGGTTGGCCCCAAAACCGTTTTGTAGCGATGGAAAAAACGACGTACTATGTATCACCACGGTACACCATGCCCGGACACCCGATCGTCGACAGCCATCCGTACAATAACATCATTCTTAGGTAGATTACTCTTAACAAATGAACCATTCAAGCCACTGCACACACAAGCACATAATAAAATCCTTCAACACACACACACACACACACGCATAAAGCAATTACGATTTAGCATTAATTTTATTCCGCAATAAACGTACATCGAACCAATAAGGAGTTGTTTGTTTGTCTGTTTCTGTTCCCGAATCAAATCTACGGTCTCCACCACCTTCATTCAACCTAGCTCTGCACCAGCTGCGTCATGCCCTCGCTAATGATCTTGAGCGTTTTCATGTCCTTGTGTATCGTGTCGATCAGGAACGAGACCGCCTTCTGCTGCATCGTCAGGAACGATTGCATCTCCTGCGTGGCGTCCTTATCCAGCGTGTACTCGTTCAGGAAGTTGCCGTGTGCCCACTGGTTCCGCTGCATGCGCATCTGCGACAGCAGCTCGCTCAGCCGGCCACGGAACTGGGTCGGGGTGGACACGAGCGCGTGCATGTTTTCCAGCTTCGTCCGTATCGCTTCCTCCTCCGGGGACAGCGCCAGCCCAAGCTTGCGCGTACTTTCCTGCTTCACAATGACGCGCAGTATGCGGTGGCTCAGCTCGGCAAAGTTGCGCCGATGCTCCGCTATCTTGGCGGTCGTGTTCATGTGCCGCTGCTTCAGCTCGGCGATCTCTTTCTCCACCTTCGCGAGGTACGAGGCATGGATTTCGGTTTCGTTCTCCTGACACTTGATGCGCCATTTGAGCTGGGAGAGAGAGAGAGAGAGAGAGAAAAACATTTTCATTATCAATTAGCACACGTTAGCACAATCATAATCAAAACAACTCTTACATCCTGAAAACCAATCATCGGCACCGGTATGAACCGCTTCGGGTCGGGATTATCCATCTTGGCCTGTTCCCACATGCGCGGATCGATACCCTTCGGCGGATTGTCCAGATACTCCTTCAGCTGGTCCTCCTCCGGCAGCACCAACGCAACGACCGACTCAATGCCGAGCTGGGTAAGCTGCTGCTTTGGCATCGGTTGATTGAGGTAGCTGGCCACCTCGGTGGCCAGCACGCGCTTCACCTCGTTCGAGATGGTTGACTTTTCCTCGATGTAGATAATGACCTGCACCTTCGTGTCGTTGATCGACTTGACGTTCTCCACCACGATCGTAATGTTCGGTTTGTTGCCAAAGATTTGGTTCATGCTGGCAATGAATTGTTGCTGCTGCTCTCTGCAAAAAGGGGAAAGATAAATTAAGCAAAAGTGCAATTGTTACTTCCCTCTTTTGCGATCGAAATCGTATCCGACACTTACTTAATCTGTGCCACCGTTTTGTTGATGGTCAAACCCACCAGGCCGGTTTTGTTGTCCCGGCCGGGCAGCTTGCTGTAGCCCATCGTCTTGAACCGGCACAGAAAGTTGGACGGCGTAATCTCGACCGGCGGTGCATTGTGCGAGTAGAACGATTTGCCCGTCCCGAGCATTGCCTGCAGGTAGTTCCATTTCGAGATGACCGTGTCCCGCTCGTCGCCAAAGATGGACACATTGAACACGGACTGCACGAACGCTTCCTCGGGCGAGAGGGCTTGAGCGAGCTGCTGCTGCTGCTGCTGTTGTTGTTGTTGCAGCTGCTGCTGCTGTTGCTGCCCGAACGCTGACTGTCCAAAGTTTAAACCACCGGCGGCCGGCTGGCCAAAAGCCGACGCACCAAACGTGCTGCCAGTGCCGAAGCCACCGAATCCGGTGGCAGTGCTTGCTTGTGACTGGCTCGCTCCAAGCCCCCCGAAGAACGATGGGGCGGAGGTGGTCGCTAGCGAACTGCCGAACGGTTGCGCGGTCGCGCCGAACCCACCGAACGCTGGGGCACTCGTGCTGGTGGCAGTGGTGGCTCCAAATCCTCCGAATCCGGTACCAGCGGTCGATGTGGCCGTACCGAAGCCACCGAACGCGGGTGTTGCCGCTGTAGCAGTGTTTGTGCCGAACCCGAACGTCGGTGCCGAACTGGCGGGGGTCGCTCCGAATGCCGTCGTCGTTCCACCGGTGGCCCCGCCGAATCCTAGCGTTCCGAAGGCGCTCGTGCCGGTGGTTGCCGTTCCGGGCGCGGCACCGAATGCGGGAGCTGCTGCCGCCGTTGCACCGAACGCGGACGTGGCTGCCGGCTGACCGAAGGCGGACGTTGCACCGGTGGCGGCGGGTGCACCGAAAGCCGGCGTCGACGTTTGTCCACCGAATGAGAAATTGCCAAAAGCCGCTAGCGAAACAAGAAAGAAAGACCAAAAACCGATAAAGTTAATAGGATTAGCTGGGTTTGTACTTTGGTACGCTCGTGTTGGACAGCGAGCACAAGCGTATCACGCCGGACACGTGCAGTACCCGTGGACGTGGTGGAACAGCTCGACCAGAAGACGAGCCGTCAGATCGTATGGCCACGCGATGGTAGGCATGCGCTTCCGGCATGTGCAACCCCTTCGTCGGGAGGCAGAGCTTTGTTTTGAATGCGGTTTGCCTTCCAATTGCAAACAAAAAGTGGAATATTATAGAATAATTCAAGCAAAACATTACAAATAACAATGCGTCGTCGTCTTCAAGCACGAATGTGTCTCGTTCTAAGAATTTCCAATATAAATCACCAGCACCGGATGGTATTATGCTAAAAGACCGTATCGTACCCGTCCTTGGCTTAAAAATGTCTTCCTTCAGCTTACAAAGAACGAACATTCTCGCTTGTAGCCGTAGCCAGATTGTTGCCGACCTGAATACTTTGACTACAAATTGAACAGTAAATCGGTCAACCATCAGACGGTGCGCTGCAAAAAGGGGAGCGCGCTAATTGGATTGCGCGTTTCGTTGTTTATCGAGCAGGACATAAGCATCCCTGGTCAGGTGGCGGCCCCCACCCTCAGGATGTCAAGGAGGCTTTTCAAAACATAGTGGCGCAATAGTGGTTGCTCCCCTCCCAGGCTGCTCCCTTGGATGGATTGACCACGGTTTGGCCAAACAATCGGCAATCAGTGGCTTCAGTTGGTGATAGTGTTCGGAAGCGGAAACACTGCGGGTTTCGTTTTAGTGCTTTCCAATAAGTGTCACTGGCTCCCGACAGGGCTCAGACGTTTTCGGTAGAGAATGTTTGCTTTCTCTTCTACGAAGAGGGTAGCACTGGTTTTGTGACGTAGTTTGTGCTTCTTTTGTTTTCATCTCTTGCGTGTTGCTTTTTAAATTAGTAAAGCAACGTTTTAACGACCTCTTCAAGTGCCCGAACACACTCACCCCGCACGCGCGTATAGTGGAATGTGCTTTTATGCGGTGTTTTAACCAGAAGCCAAAAGACCAAGTGGAAAGGGGAAAAGATCGCGATCGTTCCTGTCAGTTGACCATGTACATTAAATCTGGCCACCGTTTTCTCAGCGATAAAGGTCAAATCATTTTCCCCGGACCACCGACCCGTTCGCCTGCGCTGTACTATCAGACGAGCACCGTGCCCGCGACCACAACCAGCACGACGACCACGATGGCTACCCCGCCCGGAGGTGTTAGTGATGAGAATGGAAACTACATAGGTAGCTTTCGCACGGGCATGGAGCATTTTCGAGGGAGATTAAGTGTTTTCTTTTTTTTTTTGCTTCGCTTACAGTGCCCGACATGTGGCAGAGCAAATCGACTACCGGATCGGACATGCTGTCGGATAAGATCCAGATGTTCTACATCTACATCACCGTCACGATTACGTCCGTCTTCATTATAGTTGTGCTCGGGATTTTCGGCTACATGTGCTACAAGAGGTAAGAACAGTTGTGTTTTTTGTTGTTGTTAAAGTGATAAAAAAGCCCTAATTGGGGGAATGTTCTATTCTCCTGACACTACCACAGGAAAGGATTCCAAAACATCGATGGCCCACAGTCGCCCATCGAAACTACGCGGCGAAGAAGCAGCACCCACCGATCCACTCGAAGGTACTCGCGTAACATGTCCAAGGAGAGGGAAGCCGCCGCTTCCGCCACTACCACCGAAGACAACCCGGGACAAACGTTGCTGCGGTAAACCAGGCGATTAGGAAGCGATTTTTCTATTTGTTCATATTTTTACAAACGACGGTCGCCTTTTTCGCACAGCAGTTTCGTGCGATGTAAATTATCTAGTTGAGGGACAAATTATACTATTCTAGACGATGCAATAAATTAGTGATATTTTACGCCAAGGATGGCGATTTTTGTTGACCAAAGCGAAAGAAGCACTTGACCCCGTTTCCCTGTTTCCTGCTGCTGCCCATCAACACTTACGCTTGGCCGGCGTGCTCGTTGAGCCGAGCGCCGATGTGTTTCCAAAGTTGAACGACATGATACCACAAGCACGGGCGGAGGCAAAGAACACACTTATTGATTTAGCACAACTGACACAACCGGCACCGTGCGATGCGGTTCTTTTAATTAAATTAAATACAGCACAGCGAGGTAGAATTTCCGCGCCGCGTTTCGTTTGGTTGTGTTTACAGTTTTGACAGGGCGCCGTTACCGTGCGGCCAGACAGGGTGAAATATCAAGGTGGATTAAAAAGATCAGGTGGTGGAATCTAGAGCATTTTGACAGTTCGTCACTTGACGTAAGGTGCCCAGAATTCAAACTTTGTTTACATTTATTTAATTTGTTCATTTAATTTATGTACCACATTTTTTTCGAATAAACTTTAAAAATATATGTTGGGCTTTACGAGTTCTTATTAACAATTAGCACATAGATTGAAGTGTATTATTTCGAGTTATTTCGTAAATTAATTCCATAATTCATTGTGTTTTATACACGTTTAGGATAAAAACTAAGAAATCATTTATATTTCATATTTTCAAATTCTCATTATCTCATTATCAGCGAGACCAAAGACTGTGTAGGAAAGAGGTCAGGAAATTTGTTTTTTAAGAAAGACCCCAAATAGCCAGCTCGTACTTTATAGCTGATTTAGAGCTGTTTAACGAAAAATCGGTCCGATGTCGTACTTTGTGGCTGATTAAGAGATAGACGGTACTTTGCGGAACTATGGAGCTTTTTAACAGGCACATGGTACTCTTTGGAACTTTGCGGCTGATTAGCACTATATGTAGGGTTCATGATGGAACTTGAAGGCTTGTTAAGAAAGGGTGCTGAACTTGGTGGAACTTTATAGCTTTTTAATGCATGACATCGGTTCAAGGTGGCTCTTGTCAAAGTGTCAAAGACAAACGCCGGCAATAATCTCATTGCTGCTGCACAAGTTAGATTCGTTAAATGAAGAATGAATATTGAGTGAAGTGATTGTGAATTATCAGTAAATTGTGTAAAATTTTGAGTAATTCATCAATACAAAAGATTAAAAAATATACATATGTGTTTAAACGAAACAAATCTTGTTGTTTATTTCATCGATGACGCTTGCTTGAAAGTAAAACACAAAGAAAAATAATCCCTGGCATCGTGGCATAAGGAAGCTGCTTAGGCGCCGTTTGAAAGACCCACATAGAACTTTGATGCTGTTTATCTACTGCAAAAGGCGAATTAGAGCAGCGATCTTTAGCGTGCCAAAATGAGCTGCTTAGGCAGCGGTCTAATCTTGTTGCGCGCAACATTGTTGCTCGGAAACATATCGCTGAGGTGGTCTATGAATGTTGCTTGCAACATTTCGCTTTGACATTGTTTAGCGTCAAAAAATTGCTAATTAACAGCTCAGAGTTTATTTTTTATCATTCACTTGTTGAATAACGTGTTGAAAAAAACAAAATATACACCAAACAATGTATTATAAATGCTTAAAATCCAAATTTAGCGGATGTCAACAAAACGCACACTGCTGCTGTGTCATTTCATACACCCGATCATCATGACCAAGGTAAATAAAAAATGTTGCCAGACAAAAATCAAATTGGATTGAATTTGGCATGCAACAAAGTTGCGCTAGCTGTCAAAATCCATACATTTCGCCAGCAACAATGTTGCGAGCAACAAGATTAGACCAGTGCCTTAAGCAATTCTGGCTATTTGGGACATGAAGAAAGATTTGACAAATAGCCAAAAGTTCGTTACAGGTTTGACATATAAGAGCCCTTTTCGATTCAAATTTGAATTATGATAGAAATGATAAATTATCATTTTTATCATCACAGGAAAATTGATTGTTGAATGTTTCACCAAATGTTTTGATGTCTCTTTTAATAATAATGGTTGAAGGGTCCCTACCCGCAAATTTCCGTTAAATGCCTTCTAATCGCCTTGTAATCGCCGGCGAATTGAAGGCGATCAGCAGTGCATTTAGCAGCAATTAAATGCCTTTAAAATATGTCAATGAAAAATTTCGCTTTTAATTTGAAATTTGAAATTGCAACTGTCAAAAGAAAACCTTACAAGTGTATTCAACACTGCACTGTTGTAGTGTTCCCAGATATGAGCGTGACCGCGCGGCTACATGAGGTGAAATATACAGCGAAATCAAGGACCGTAAAGATATCAGGTCAAGTTATAAGCCCGTTTTGACAGCTAGGTGGAAGAAGAATCAACGAAGAAAACTGACAGTTAGTTTTCCGCGTTTGGCGAACGCTTCTAGTTCTCGAAGGAAAATTTCCATTTTAAATCACGGGCTGTGTTCTAATAAACTAAAATATTCACCCAAATTGATCTCCACCAAATATTGACCATGCAAAACGTAAACAATCCATCAATACATATACAAGCGGAAAACCATCTGTCAAAATCGGTGCCCAGGGGGGGGGATCGCCAAAATCGCTATAACTGCACCTCATTATATATTCCACCTTGAGCGAAATGAACTATTTGACAGGTGAAATATCTGACAGGTATAGCTAAAGGGTTGGGGGAGACACAACATCCGCTTTCGAAATTCTATTTAAAATAATATCTTCTCAAGCAGAACATTCCCTAATTGGAAGAAATTATTAACTGTTGACTGAAAATTAACGAAGTGCTCTATATTGAAGCTATTTAATGGATTTAATTACGATTTTGTGCACGTTATTTGTTTACATTGCTCATCAGCTGGTTGCTGTGATGCTTTATCCGTCAGATATTTCACCTGTCAAATAGTTCATTTCGCTGTATATTTCACCTCATGTAGCCGCGCGGTGAGATTCGATAGCACGATTTACGTGTTATGTTCTCTTGCGTTAAGCTATGAGCTATTTCACTTTATTAATGATGGTCTGCATTATTCGGTTGTTAAAGACCAACCCGTTGAAAGGTGTTAATATATCAAACTCATTTCGATAAATCTAATAAAATGAGAAATGAGATGCATATTTCTCCCATCCTGATAATGATGGGTGAAGATAGAGTATATTATTATATTTTTTAAAAAGGTATTATTTTCATTTTGCTTCACAAAAAGTTTGTTTATATTCATTATAGAAAGAAAATATTAATATAAAAAGAAATAAGCACAGAAAAAAGATCATAAAAAATCAGGATTTGAACACACGCTTTCTCGGTTCGGAACCAAAAGCGTTGTCACTGCTCTATTTGGCAGTTACATTAAAAAGGGTGCAAAACCAGTATATATACAAGCGAAGATGGCGGCAAGCTATCTGTTCTTGTTGAATCAAAAAGTTGAAATATTTCGAAAAGAACCCGTTACAGCCTTGAAAGTTTCGGTTGAAATCTTAATTCGCCTTCTAAGGCGACTAAGGCCTTAAATGCCTTCTGAATGCCTTCAAAGCCGTTTAATGCTGGTACGGGTTTGATAAGTTTTCTAGGGCTTTCTGCCGTCACATGGCATCCAAGATAGTCAATCCGATTTTGTCTAATACTTGACCTCGTACCTACACAGTCTTTGAGCGAGACACATGGCAATTTAAGTGAGATTAGAACTCTTACTCACATGATTTTAAATTTCGTGCCGAAACAAATCTTCAAATCATTTTTAAATATATCCCATGTTTTCAATAAAACTATACCATAGAAAAATAAAAATGCACTTAGTAACAAAGAATTCTGTTCTATTTGCTATTTGTGTGCGGAAACCATTGGTTATCGGTTTTAAAATGATGTAAAGTCCCTTAACTATGGTGACCCCCCAAAGGCCTTTTCCCACCATCTGATCTCATTTATCCACCTTGGTTTGGACGTCAAAAATCCTCGCCTTGCCCAACGGGACCACAACTGTCAACATCAATATGGCGGTTTAGCAAAACAAATCGTGCGTGTGTGTGCAGGAAAAGTGAAAGAGTTTTATGAATTAAGGGAAAACTGCGTGTAATAGCATCTGTTCCGTCGCTGGATGAATCCATTTCCGCTCCAAGGCGTCTGCTTAGCAATTGGTGGCCGGCAGTGGTAAAGATACCGATCTTCCCAAACTTTCTCGCGTGCACCTACCATCACAAGTTCCACCACGTTGAAAAGAAGAAGAGGAAGAAGCAGCCAATATTACGTGATAACACACACACCGTTTTGGCAGCGAGCGAGCGAGGAACGTTAAGCTCCAACTTGTACCGTGCGGGCGGCCACCGGAATCGCTTCACACCGAACAGCCGCGGCACACGAAACGGGCCCCGAGAACACCCGGAAACCTGCAGAGTGTGGTTCCCCTTCCCACTGGAACACTGAAGAAGAAACATCACGAAGATTCCTGTGGCAGAAAGGCGAACGAAAGGAAGGAACGCGAGCCAGCGGTGAATCGGCACCAGGTAATTCCCAGCCTCCTGTCATTCTGATCGTTCTGGATTCTTTTCCCGCTGCCTGGTTTTAGCGGCTTCCGAAAGGAACCGAGAGTCGTAGATTTCTTTTCATTTTAGACAAAATGCAACCAATTGAGAAGGCACAGTGCCGCAGATCATCGCCTCGCTGGCAGAGATGACAGAGCGAACGAGCGAGCGAGCGAGAAAGAGAGAGCGAGCGTGAAAGGGCGCAGAGTAAAAACACGATTACGTATCCCCTTCACGGGGCGAGCGTAGAGAAAAGAGGAAAACGGGGGTAAAGATTACCACCAGCTGGCGGGGTAGAGATTACCTATCCAGAAACGTGCCATTTCGACGTGCTCCTATCATCCGGCATAGCTGCGGTGCCGCCGGGCCGCTAGGAAGAAAACACTGTTCCGTTCTCCTACCCAACGTGGTTGCGCAAGTGGGTTCATAGTGGGTTGCGGCCAATTGAAGCATAACGCGTGTGTTTTCACCGCCAGATTCCGTACGTACGCGTGTGTGAGTGTATCTATGTGTGTCTAGTAAATGGGTTGGTGCGTGCGTGAACGTGTTCGGTGCTCACGCCAGGGACTGAGAAAACCTGACTCGAAACCCCTTAGTGCGTGTGTTGGTGTTAGCTGTTGGCTGAAGGGAAAGATTTAGGAAGGGGGCAAGCAAGAGGAAGCACCAAAATGACTGCTTCAGTGCGTGCAAGAAAGTGAACGGGGAAGAAACACACATCCACAGCCCATTGCTTTACGCTGCTAGTTCGCGGTGTGACTGTCGCAAGAATGGCTCAACTAACACGATGTCCACCATCATCTTGGTCGTCGCCTGCTCTTCGTGCTTCGTTATCGACAAACTGTGCGGTGGACAAAATCTCAAATTATGCAAAAGCAATCACAGCAGCCGCAGCAGCAGCATTACGCGAGTACGCAGCCGAACTGCTGCTGCTACACTTTTCATGTGCTGGTTCTCTTTCTCTCGCTCTGTGTACGCCCTAAAACTTTCTCGAAGCCCTAGCGCTGGGCAAGCAGCTACAAGTGGCGAGTAGCAGTGGAAGCGTTTATTTTTAATGATCCCTCACCAGTAACGGGGGCGCTGACAGGCGAGCTGGATGATCGCTGGCGGCCGCCCTTTCAGCCCCGCAGTCGCAGTCAGTCCGGTTTTGCATCCCAAGCACACGCGTGTTTGGGATGGTGCGCCGAAGCAAAAGCGCTGTCAAAAATTGCGCAATACTCGCGCGATGAGAACAAAACAACACGCAAGAACAACACACTGGCAGCGGGTAGCCGGCTGTTTGTTTGACGGAGAGGTGCGGTAATTTGCACTGTTCTGTACGGCACCGTGCTTGCACCAGCTGATGATGGGATTCTGTTATTTTGTACCAATTAAAAACAATTTTACATTGGTGTGTGGGCATGTGTGCGCTTGTGTTCGTGTGCACAGGCGTTGGTAGGTAGGTAGTGTGATAGTGGTGGTACCGCTTCCGGTGGTTTTGTTTTGCGTTCGGATGGGCCAAAGCATCCTGTCCGACAAACGGTGGGACCGAGGCATCCAGCCAATCCAGCCAATTCAACCTTGAACGATTGCTCACTGACCCGACGAGAAGGACCGGCAGATAGTGGCGGCTATTCGGTTGCGCACAGTTGAGCTGCTCTGCTCCGGCCCATATCAACCGGTCTCACTGACCGTCGGCCCCGGTTTCTTATATGAAGTCGTCTCGAGCGCCGCAGTGCCATTCTATTTGCTCGTGAGTTGGCGATTCGACCGGGATTCACCGCGCTGCGTGTGTGTGTGTGTGTTTATGGAAAATGCACGATCTCGGATGTTGTGTGTCACAAACGAAACGAAACAAACAGCAGAAAGCTGTCAATTGTCTGCTGAATGATATTGCATCGCAGTAGGCCCCCGGAGCCAACGTCTCGTATCGTTTGCTGCGAAAGGAAGCGAACACGAAGCCCGAAGTTGAAGTCGTGAGTGAAACTGGAACAAAATCTAACGTGTATTGTGCAGTGATCGTTTACAGCAACCGTGTTTTTTTTGGCAAGTACAATCCGCCTGTACCGTACTACTTTTAGGGCCTTGAAACAGACGATGAACCGGCGCTTGAGCGAATCTAGTAAGATTCTTCGCGGGACGGAGCGGCAGTGTAATCAGTTGGTGTCGTCCTTCAGCCGCCGTTACTGCGCTACTCAGCAAATCAATAATGAGACAGAGTAGGCCGCGCGTTTGTACTGTGGCTCTGAGCACCTTCGAAGCGCTGCCAAAAAAAAAAAACGGACATTTAACTGAACCGGCTAAATAGTAAAATATGAAAATATTAAACTCATCACGCACAACTATCGAACGAACGGAACGATCTGGGAACGCAGCAGTACAGGATACACACGCCCAAAAATACCACCACCAGGCCGGCAGAAAAACCGGTTCCACGTGATATTGCAGCAGCAGCTGCCCGCACGCTGAGCTTGCGTCGCGCGTTAAATTCGCGAAACTGCCGATGGTCAAGCGCAAGGAATGCGAAAAAGAACCCTTTTTTTATAGCCCCGAATCGTTTATGGCTTAGATTGTTGCAGCAAAGCATGGCATTTTTGTTGTTGTTGCTCGTTTTATTACACTAACAACGGGACGGGGAAGTTTTTTTTTCTGTGCGCCCAGGTCCCGGTTTCAGTGAGCTTAGCCGGGTGAGATTAAATCAAACAAATAGTTGAACGATGATGAAGAGGAGTGCAGCGTCCGTTCAAATAAGACACGGACACATCTTACTTCACACGTCATCTTTGCAATTGTTTGCTGTTTAGCGCTGGAAAGTACGGGCTACGGCACATTCGCTTTAGGTGCCGGAAGTGTGGTTGTCCGCGGACATCAAACGAGTGTGACATCGAGCAAATACTTGAGACTTTGAAGAGCTACTGTTTGTTGTTGTTCTTTCTAGAAATTGGATCGTGTAACTCATTGCCAAGGCAGAAGATCGCTAGTGTGATACACCGGAGCGTCATCGTTTAAACGCAGCTGTAAATTAATATTGTTATCGCGTTGGTCCGTTTCTGGTTGGAAGCTTTTTATCGTTTATTAATTTAATGTAACATGCTTTCAGACTAAGAAGAAGAACGGCGTTTAAGGCGTTAGAGCTATTTTAAAGGAAGGTCATCATCATCATCATCATGGCGGCGTTCACGTTTGACGTCGGTTTTTCACACAAGTCTGGCCGTTTGAAAATGAAATGCTTACAACTGTACCGTGCGATACTTCACGATCGCCATGAGCTTGTGGCTTAAGCCGAATGGCCGCACACAGTACAACGTGTGTGTGTGTGTGTTTTTTTGTCGCTTTCGAAACGTGATTATCGAGCACTGTTGTACGGCGTGAATAATGAGGGTCGCAATTGTTGGAAAACAAATTACAAATTCGATGACACACGCACACACACTGAGTACAATTTCCCCAAGTGTTTGTTCCCCCGTATTTTGTGCACTTTTACACACTACGAACTCTGTTGCCCTTTTACAAACCCACCCATGTGTGCGAGTAATTTATTTATACCAACTTTCAACTGTTTACTATTTATTTGCAGTATTTTACATCCCTTCATCCCTGCAAGTATTGGGCCCACTGAACGGAGCGAGCCAAGTAGTAGTAGTAGAAGTAGTACGTCGTATGCCGCGCAGCAGAGTAATTGATCGCTGACGCACCGAATTTAACCACCGAACGTTCCTAACGATCACAATCAGCCCGTTTGTTTTCAAAATTAAAAGCCCGTAGCGAACGGAACCTTTTGCTGCGCATCGTGCTGCCTGCCTACCGGTTTGGATGGTACAACCGTCGCTGTGCTGTTTGTGCGCGGAAAAGTCTATCAAAGACGGTAAGTGTATGTACTTACAATCATTTGCACAGTTTGTTCAAGCAGTTCGATTCGATTCGATTATGGTAGTGAACAATGATATCCAATTTGGTCGAGGGGTATGTTTTAGAACATTTGGCTTGTTGAGATGATTCACGGATGAAATTGGTGATTGTGACTGTTTCATGTACGTTTGCTCCAGAGAGTAATACACTCATTTTACAGGATTTTTCAGGAGTTTATATCGTTGTGGGACATTTTATGGACTCTTTCTGACGTGAAATGATCTTTGGGATAGGAATTGGACGCTATAGCACACTTGTGAGACAAATCCAATAGGAATTTCTAAGGAGTCTGTCCAAAAAGGGTACCATAGAGTCCAATTTCCATCAAGTGAAGCTCACTTCCCATAAGAAAGAGTCAAAGACCCTGTATTGGATTTTGAATTTAATACATTTTCCCTTCTGTTCTATACTTTCTCCCTGGAAATAATATTAAAAAAAAAATCATATCGAGTAAAATATGCTTATTTTCGGAATTTTCCTTTCGCCCGCCAATAGTGGTTGTGGTGCCCTGTTTTATTGATTTTTCTGCTGCTCCCTTATTGAACCCAGCAGTAGCTGCGCTCTGGTCTCTGTGCATGTGTGAATGCGTACCAACAGCACCAACACTTGGGTGTATTGGTGCACCACCCTTCGATGTCCTTACGCTTTGTTGGGCTCATCGGGCATATCTGTAGAGGGTATTGCTACATACACGGTAGTGTATTCCACTACTACTCTGTAGCTACCTTTAGAATCGATGAAACGGCACAGTAATAACCTTCTTCATATGCGTCATTCGATAAAAACAAAAATTACACCTTCAATAGCAATGAGATAAGGACATTTGTTTATGTAGAAAAAGAAGAAAACACCCGACGAGACGATTTACGACGAGTGACGACGGTAGAGACTAAAAATAAACAAATGATAGGGTACTTTCAGGTATACTGTATGGATTTAACAACAGTGCTATAGGTTGTCTGCTGTATTTTGTGGTTGTCAACGATTTGTTGGCGACATAAAATCGTCCCAAATCGTATAATACCCTTCAAGAAGCTTACCATTTCGGGACAGCCGCTGGTGCTTAGCTTCATTTCATTCGAACAAACTTTCTCTTACGGCTCATGAAATGTTTTGGCAGGTGGGCTTAACACACAGCACGAATGGTGTGTGTGTGTGTGTGTGTGTGTGTGTGGTGTGCCTTGGTTAATGAACCTTGGAATTCGTTCCCTGAACTTGGGCAGTGCCCTAACCTTGGACCGGCGATGGAAGCTACGACGCTTTGGTGAAAGGGGTTTGGGTGTGTTCTAACGATTTTTGTTTTGCGTAGGACGGGAAAAATCGATTAAGCAAAAAATCTGGTCGTTTTGGTATAGTTTCTGTTCTGTATTACTGGAAAGGTTCTGGGTCGGGATGCATTTCAAAACGAACCGGGAGTCTGATTAAGGTTCTCGATAACCATTGTCTCTGTTCGAGTTTTGCTTTCCAGTACTTCAACACTGCTATTGAGGTCAGAGTCATTGAAAGCGCGACCCTACAGTACATTAGCAGTGTCAGTGTGCATAGACACCGACCGACCGACCGAGCCGTCGCGCGCGCGTTCGCGATGACGGTGCGAATTTCAAGGTCAGGGTGTGATGAGCACAACCCTACATACGTTTGCGGACGACTTGTGCGTTTTGTTACGGGTTTATCAAAACACGAGATTTTTTTGCTTTCTGTTGTTACACAAGCGCCAGCGAATGCCGGAAGGAAATAATCCTATCAGAAGAAGTGCTTCTTTATCCTCGATCCGATCGTCTAGCTGGAATTTGTTTAATCAGCAGCCGATGTTACTCTCTTACGGTATTCCGATGGAATGTAATGGAAGAATCTGTTTGCGCCCGTGTTTGAGAAATAATCATGCAAAAAGGCATGAGTTGTCAACGCTGTTTATTATTCTAATCAGCGGACCTCTCCGCTACCCTACTCAAGGCTATCGAGATATAGTGCTGTGTGTGTGTGTGTGTGGCACGGAAGCTCGAGGTAATGCTACTACATGTGTGTTTAATCGCGTACCATTTTTATTCTTATTTTAGTGTTGCACTATTACCGCACCAAGAGTACGATTCTAGGATCACTACGTAATGCAAACGCAAAGCGAAAATTGCACACGCGATTACGCGCACGGAAAGGCGTTGCAAATGTCGAGACACCAACTATCTTCGAACGCTGGTATGAGGATGGACGACCTGGTCTACGTGTCGCAAACGAACGCGTTTGCATTACTGCGAACCTGGTGCGGACGTGTTGCTAGTAGTGTAGCCACGATCATGCTCCCTTCGACGAAGATATACCGGCTTGGTAGCCGGTCCTGCAATTGACAATTATATGGGTGATATGAGTGATGAGTTTCACCTAGCATCTTGTATTACGCAGTACGCATAGATGTGTGGTTACGCAGCGTTACGCAAACGGGAACAAAAGGAAGGAAATTCCGGTTAAACATTAGCGCATTCGCATACAAACTAGGTTGAGAGGGGACGGCAGTAGTGTGTTTGCACGTATTGCACACTAATGGGAAGGAAATTTGCCTTCAATCTATCTCCTACTCCTGCTCATTTGCCAGTTCAATGAATGTTGTTGTGTGAGCGCTAAAAATAAATTGCAACAGCAGCATCGCCCGTACCCGTCGTGTGTACCCGGGTGCGTTTGGTTGGGTCATGTGCAATGCAGATGGCTGCGTTGCATTGTAACCGCCGTGTGTTGCAGTGCAGTAGCGCAAGCGATGTGCTCAGTTGGAAAAAAAGGTTAATGATTCACAAACTTTTTTGTGAGATATATTCGAATAACAAAAACGTGATGCGTTCCACCGACAACTGTATCTAAGTTGCTGCGTGATTAGATGTGTAAGATTCCATTCTATGTGACAAGATATCGCACGAGATTTACACGATCAGCTTACAGCAATCAGCTTACGCTTCGCGACCGCCACCCGCCAAAGTGGTTTAGTTTTGAAATGCCGTTTAACGGCAAACGTGACCAACGTGACGCACCGATACATCTTCTCGTGCCACCCGTGTTGTCTGTGGGCTCTAGTAGTGGTGCCAATAATGCGCAATGCACTCTGCCATCCCTTGGCGGCGTCAACCGGTTGCGACTGATAATCGTTTACGATGGTTTTTAGTTCGTGCGAAACCGGCTCTCGCTCGCTAAGGGTTTTGACGAATGGTTTGTTTTGGTTTGGCATTCAACCATGTGGCTGGAGTCATATCTCCCACCAACCATCCCACCGGTTCCCCCGGGTGCAAGGTCGAACACGGCGGGTGTGAATCGACTAAGAGAACCCGTTCGCTCTCCACTTGTAGCCCGGCACACGCTCTTTCCCCCTTTACGGCGCGATTGTGGCCGATAATCTCCCGGAACACCACAGGTCTATCGAGCGCTCGTGGTTGGGTTTTATCAGCCGTTCCTGCGCTTCGGCCACCGTTTTGTCATCAATGTCTCAGCATTACGTCACTGTGATTGATGCTACTGTTACTGCTAGACGCCGGCTTGAAGCTATTATTTTTTGCTGCTCCAACGCGCGATAAGCTAGAGTTGAGAGTGAGCAATGGGGAGAGCCACCCTTAAGGTACGCCTGTGTGTTGTGATGATGAGTGTCTGGACCGGGAGACCGGCTTGATGGACGGCAATCACCAACACTAGCATGGGCCGGGGAGAGAGTAGTAAAGTATTTGTAAATATATGATACGCCGTACATGACCAGCGCCTTGGCATTTGCTTTGCGGCAGGGAAACATCGCGAACAGCACAGCGAGTGAGTTCGTACGGCCGGCGAAAAATCGTATCGGGTACGTCGTGTTCAGTTGAGGTTCAGCGATTTCTTATAGCATTCCTTTTGTGGATGATTTGTGGCTTTTCTTAGTAGGAACTGCTGGATGGTGACGATCCTCGTGTGCGTGTGTACAACTATTGAAATTATCGTGTGTGCGTGTGGTACAATGATTAGAGGCGCACTTTTATCGCACGGCGATTACTAAAATCAGTAGTTGATAATGGTTGGTTTGTGCGGTGATCGCGGTTGACATAGTTCACTAACAACCTGCCGCTACTGGGTGTCTTGAACCTGGGGCAGAATGCCACACATTGGATACAGCCACACACACACTATTGGTTTTAGTGGTGGCACACGCGGTCAACACACGATGATGGACTCCTTCCCAACCGTGACCGCTGGAACGAACCCGCGATAACGTGTTTATTTGATAAATGGCGGCCCAGGAACGGAAACAGTTCGATAAGAACAGAGTTGCTGCGCTTCTCAAGTAGACGGCTCTATTGTGCATCCAATTGGAGCAATAAGTTTCGATGTTGCCAGTTTGCTCTGTGCCCCCCTCGTGCACTGGAGATAGCGACCCCAATCGCGTCGGTGGGAAGTTATTCGAAGTGAGATTTTTAGGTGTGTGGATGGATGCGGCATTTTAATTATCATCCTGGTGATTGGACCAGAACAGTGCCTCTGAGGGAACGGACCGGTAACGACGATAATGATTCGCCTTGACATGACCTGAACTCCGCCGGGCTGAACTCGAGTTGCGTTGCGAAATCTGGTTCGCTGGCGGAAAGATTGTTCGATCGAAAGTTGAAGCGAAAATGTTGAAATCGAAATGACTCCCACTTGGGTGATGTTTGAGCAAAAAAAAGCCTCCTTTTATCATGTCCCCTTTGCACTGACCGTTTTTGTCGCTCTTATTGTTTTATTTCAGATTAAGCAGCAGCAGGGATCGGAGCTGAAGCTTGGCGAAGGAGAATGTTGACCATCTAACGATAAGCGAGATAAATCAACACGCGTTCATCGTGCGCTACAATCACCTTCCCAAACGCCTGCGACAAACACGCAGTACCGGCGGAACCTATTTGCAAATACCGGGGTCAGCAGACGGAAAGAGAGAGAGAGAGAGAGAGAGAGAGAGAGAGAGAGAGAGAGAGAGAGAGAGATAGAGCCGACCCGCCCGCTTGCAGTATATGTGATGAATTCGGACGAATATGAGCAGCTGCCGACGTCGAGCGTGCCGGCCATCATGACGGCCGGTGCGATAGCGGGCGTGATGGAGCACTGCGTCATGTACCCGCTCGACTCGGTGAAGACGCGCATGCAGTCGCTCACACACATGCAGGCGCACGACACAATCACGTCCACGCTGCGCGACATGATCCGGCACGAGGGCGTGATGCGCCCGTTCCGCGGCGTGATGGCGGTGGTGGCCGGGGCCGGCCCAGCCCACGCCCTCTACTTCGGTGCGTACGAGTGCTCGAAGGAGCTGATCGCGACCGTCTCCGATCGGGACCATCTGAACTACATGCTGTCGGCGACGGCGGCCACACTCGTGCACGACGCCGTCTCGAACCCGGCGGACGTGGTGAAGCAGCGGCTACAGATGTACAACTCGCCGTACAGGTCGATCATGCACTGCGCCACCCAGGTGTACCGGACGGAGGGTTGGCGGGCGTTCTATCGCTCCTACTCGACGCAGCTCGTGATGAACATACCGTACTCGGCGATCCAGTTCCCCACGTACGAGTTCTTCCAGAAGCTGCTCAACAAAGACAATAAGTACAACCCGCCCGTCCACATGGTGGCGGGTGGGGTGGCCGGTGCGGCCGCCTCCGCCCTGACCACGCCGCTCGACGTGTGCAAGACGCTGCTGAACACGCAGGAGGACGGGGCGGGCAAGACGCGCGGCCTGGGGGAGGCGGCGAAGAAGATCTACCGCACCGCGGGCGTGATGGGCTTCTTCAAGGGTATGCAGGCGCGCGTCCTGTACCAGATGCCGGCGACCGCCATCTGCTGGTCGACGTACGAGTTCTTCAAGTACATACTGTCGCGCGTCAAGAAACCGGTCGGCGGTGGTTCGACAGGAGCGACGGCGGTGGTGGGTGGAGGCAATGGTGACCTGCGGTACATGATACCGGCGAGCGCTGCCGTCAGTGCCGAGGCGGCCTCACCGGCTGCCGGCTGCAGCGCCGTCAACAGTGCCAGCCTGCTCATCCGAAGTCCGGAGCGTGAAAGCAGCGGCGGTGGTGGTGGTGGTGGTGGCAGTGTGGCCGGAGCGGACAGCAGCAAGGGAGGGAGCACGGCGGCCGGGTTGATCCCGCGCGGTGGCCCCGAACTGCCGGCCATGTCCGGTGCCGGCATCTACGGTGCGATGAGCTACAACACGATGCACTCGAATGATACAAACCACCTAACCGACGTCCGAAGGACGAACTAGAGCGCCTGGCAAAACGATGGGGAGGAGAGGGGGGGGGGAGGAGGTGTTGTGTGGAGGGAGTGATTGGCTCCCCTTATTGCCATGCCTGCCTTCCCTCCCCTCGGGTTTAGATGGGGCAAACCGACGACGACCCGGCACTCGAAGTGCGCGGAACATGTACGGTGTGTTGATAAGTTAATAATATTGTTGGTTTAGCGTTTACTAGGTGAAGCAAGCAGAAAGAGAGAAGGAGAGAGAGAGAGAGAGAGAAAGAGAGAGAAAGAAAAAACGAGCAGATACATACACACACACAGTAAGTCACGGCGATCATGCAGCATCATCTCGATCACGGTGGAAATTATAGGAGAAAGGCAAAAACGGCAACGTTTAGATAGCGAGTTAAAATCAGCATCTGAGGCAAAAGAGTGAGCTGTTTGTGCGTGCGTTTGCGTGCATGTGTGTATGTGTGTGAGAGAGAGAGAGAGAGAGAGAGAGAGAGAGAGAGAGAGAGAGAGAGAGAGAGAGAGAGAGAGAGAGAGAGAGAGAGAGAGAGGAAATTTGCGTGAGTCCACGTGTGCGCGCTCCAAAAGAGAACGGCTTCGAAGAAGAATCATCTGTTCCCGGGCGCACGCGCGCGCACACAGTCAGTTTGCGTGTATGAAACCGTGGGCGCACCTTACAAAGTACAGCGTTTTGTTAAGTTTACCTTATCACCGGCGAAATAGCAGAGTGTGTGTGTGTGTGAGAGAGAGGGAGATAGAGAGCGCGGGAACGATGGTTCAGGCAAAATGGGAAGATCACAAGAAAGGATCAGAAAGATCAGGGGGACCCTGTTCCAAGGCCGGCGGATGGAATTGGATGGAAAACAGTGAACGATACTGTTGGTGACCGTTTTGTGATGTTGTGGAAATGGAGAGAGAGAGAGTTACTTCACACGCACAGATCGGTCGCACGTCATTGGCCACGTGATAGGATGTAGGATGTAAAACAGTCGGACAAAGGGACAGGACGACCTGCTTGTCGATTACATTGCGCTGTCCCACTACCATATATATAGAAAGAGAGAAAGAGAGGGAGAGAGCGAGTTATACAGAGAGAGAAAGAGGGATAGAGCACACGAAGCGCATGTCTCGAAGACATCGTTTTAGTGTGCCGTTTTGTGTGCTACAGTCGGTCGGAGGGGAAAGGGGAATACAGTTGGCGAATTCCCGCTCCTGTATTAATCTTCGCATAGTCTTTGTTCCGTATTTTTTCCCTCCATTATTTTTCGGATTGATTTCGGAAAAGGGAGGAAGCGGTGGGACGCTTTGCCTGCTGGCCATACCATCACATCTCATTGCCACCGCTTTGGTGAAAGTGATCATGGGAACGATCGTGTGCTGTTGGCAAACGGGGAGGGTAGAAGTGGCATACAGCTTCACCACGCACGAGCGGAACTTCAACTTTCCCCAAAATGCAGCTGATGATGATGCCCCATTGCAACGAAAAGGATGTTTGCGAGCCTTGTCCTTCGCGAGACGCCCGCGCATGTGTTTAGTGGGCGTGTACGGCAGTTTCCTATACTCATTATCAGTTTGTAACCATTTTACTACGATGCCATTTGTAAATGTACAGAATGTGAAAATGTTGATGTTTTTCTTCTTTTTATTAGCTTTCATTTTCGGTTGTTTTTTTGCTCAAGATCGCGCGCGGGAACTGCGGAAAAGAATGGAAGAAAGGGGGCTGAAATCAATGAAATCAAATTAATTGTATTGCTGAACACACAATAAACACTGTTCTTCAAAGGGGACGTAGATCGCACAAACGCTTTCGCGATCGAGAACCCGCTGATGAGCACTCATTACATTCGACAAGTCAATTACATACAGCGGAACGTTAAAACGAGCACAGGCTAGAGGCGATCGTTTTTGGAGGGGGACGGTGGGCTCGCCACCAGCAACATCCATCTGACGATGCTCCATACCTCAATATGTGTTTCCTTTCTAAAATGAACCACTTTGCTCTACGTTTTTACGTTCCTTCTTTTTGATTGGATGTTGCTTTTCCTTATGCTTATGGCATAAAGCGCAACGCATCGGGAAAGAGTTGGTGGCAGCGTTCGGGAAATGGCAACACGAAAGGGCATCACAATGTGTGCGTTTCTCCCGTAGCTGATGGATGGACAGACGACTCCCCTTTCCCCAAAGGTACAAATAAAAGCAAGGGCTGGATAGAATAAGATGCTGTAAGCGCACTGTAAGTGAAACTTGGGCAGCCAGCGACAAACAACAGTCACAAAACGTATGTACCGTAAAAAAAAACACACACAAACATACCCGTCTCGCCCACAGGAGATTCGAAAAACGGAAGAAGAAAAAGGAATAAAACAGTACTATTTCAACAACCTGTATATGCATTTGAACACACCGTTGAATTACAGCACATGAAATGCGCCTTTGATTTGGAGAGAAAAAAAAATGATGGGATTTATTAATCTATCACTGTGAGCATCCGAAGAGATCCGTCACGGTACGGCGGCCTACAGCCGCTTTGAGCACTGCATCCCCTTGAGCTGTGGGACGGTTACTGCAGATTGCAGTTGCGAACCTTCACCTCTTTCCACCAACTGTCCGGATAGTGGTACTTTTGCAGCTCGATCCCACCCATCGGTACGGTGTAGTGGTGGTGGTGGCCGAGTGGCCGCTTCGGCAGCGTACCCTGCAGCAGATTGTGCGGGAAGCAGTCGAGCGACGGGGTCCAGTCACAGTTCGGCGGCAACAGGCGGCGCTTCCAGCCGATCCGTTTGTACATACCTTGCTGTATAAAGTCGAGAGCAAACAGACCGAAATTAATTGACGATTCTTTTTTTCTCATTTTAGCTTTCCTTACCACTTCATCGAGCTGAAATACCACCAGCTCCACGTACGGAGGTGCATGCTGGGCGGTGGACTCTTGCGCGAATATCCGGTAGATGCCCTCCGAGTGCAGGTAGTGGATGCGCAGCTCGCTCGCGTAAAAGTTCCGTATGAAGCGTGCCTCCTCGTGCCGCATCAGCTCCTCGTTGAGCACACAGAACTCGGCCTTTTCCCGCCACGGCAGCATCTTGGCCATGCGTATCTGCCCCCAGAGCGTCCCGTAGCAGAGGAAGTGTGTCAGCCCGTGCTGCTCCAGTAGCCGGTGTACTCTGGAAGCGTACTGCAGTGAATGATTTGGAACGGAAAAAACAATAAAGAACAAGTGCTTTTTTTATAACCAACCTTTCGAACAATCGTTCCAGCTCCTGCCGGTAGTGCTCGGTCATGTTGCAGGTGTGCTGAAATTGACGGCCGTCTGATTCGGGTCCCGGTCCGAACAGGATCCGGCACCAGCGGTACACCGTGTAGAGCATGATGGCCACACACAGCAGCACCACCATACGATACAGTGAGAACCGCAGCATTTGTTGTGTATGTTGTTGGCTAGATTTTGGTGGAGGTGGAAGTGTGCACTGAACGTGTTTTGTTATCACAGATTCGAAGCTAGAAACTGTCACGAACTAGTATCACAGATAGTTTGTATCATTGCCCTTTTCAAAAATCGCTTCGTTCTGCTATCCGATGCCGGGATAGCTGTGTGCGGGCAGGAGAAATTGTTAACAGCTGACACACCACCACCACGCTCGCGGTTCTGCCTGTCGAGCAAAAGAAGCGATCATGCGCAGTGGACGTGTTTATCCTGTAGAAACAGTGATGTCTTACATTGGAAGGCATATGCACTGGTTGGAGAAGGTTTGTTAGAATGCTATTTGACGTTTGACTGCGACACCTATAGATGACGTACAGTTAGAGTAAATCTTATTGGATTTTGGTGCGGCAGTGCGAAATAAAGATGATGTATGTTCTAATTTTCTTGTATAATGCAACGGAGCATCATCATCATCATCACACTGACGTCAAGAAAGAGAGTAATACCGTATTCACTCTCGATAGACACTCTGTTACTCTCTTGTACACTGTGCGGACGTTCTATCTCTCTCTTTTTCTTTTTTTATTTTTTTCTCTATTTTTTTCTCTTTCTGTTCATTTGAAGTGATCAGCTGTTCATTTGTACGGCAATGCAACAAATCTAAAGTAACACGAATTAATACAACCGATTGATGCTGATGTACCTTATTTGATGAAATATTGTGTTAACATATTCTAAACATTTCGATGTACATGAAGTACAGGTGCAAGTAAGGTTTTTTTTTAATTTGTCACTCTTTCACTATTTAAATTGGTCGCTGTGTTGTGTTGTGCTGAATAATTTCAAGGGTATATGCATAACTCCAGGGAACGGGCAAAGCTATACTTAGGCTCAGGAACTGATCCTTAACCCATACCGGTTCTGTAACCGAGCATGATACCATACCGAACCTAGAAATGATTCTGGATTTATATCGTTTCTAGACCTATTCCTGAAAGATTACCTGTTCTGAATTCTGAACTCACACCATCCCTTGAGCTCGAAACTTGGAGAGAACCCATACCGATCCTCGAAGAAATCGCAAACCCATACCAAATCGGAAACAGATAATATACCTATACTCTACTATGGAAGTGACTCTCAACCCATACCGATCCTGAATCAATTTAGATCATGGAATTGTCGATACCTAACCCATACCAATCATACAACTGATGCTGAAAACATACCTGTTCTGGAACTGATCTTAAACTCACACCGGTCCTGGATTTATTTTTGAACGCATTCCGATTTCATGATTGATCCACTTCTCACACTGATCATGGGAATGATGGAAAACCAATACCGATCCTGAAATTTAGGAACTGATCTGGAAGTGATCTCGTCTCCATATCAGTCCTAGAGCTGGATCCTATTGTGCCCATACCGGCCGTGAGACTGCTCATGAACCGATACCGATTGGGGCACATATCCTGGAACTGTTCTTGAACCCATGTAGGTACTGGATCCATTTATGTACGCATACCGGTTGTATGACTGCTCTCACAGACAGACAGGAATTGCTCCCGGTTCAGAAATGTATCCCAAACCCACATAGACCCACGCATACTGATACTGAATGCATATTGGCCCTGGAACTGAATCCCTCATACTCATACCGGCCCTGGAACTTAGGACCCATACTGTACCGTAATTGGGGCCCGGCAAACTACAAAGCTGGATCATGGACATTAGTTTAAAGAAGCATATAAATGACAATGTTGATACAGGATCAAGGCAAACTCAGACCAACTCTGCACTACTGCTGAGTACAGCAATTGCAATAATGACCTTTGATGGTCCAGCAATACGTAGAAAAGAAAAAGAAAAAACAATTCAATGTTTTATTTAAATTTGTTTATTTTCTGTCTTTTTTGTTTTCCTCCTTTAAAGTTATGACGAAACGATACATATGTCACCTTGTTGTATTACGCATTTTACCGCTCTCTGTGTACTGTTCTGCTTCACTGCTGCTTCTTCTCTTCTATGTATTCCATCTAATCTTCCCTTTCCCGCCTTCCTTAACAGTAACTGTTTTGCTTTGTGTGTGTTTGTGTGTGTGTTTTTTTTGTGTCTTTGTTATGTTGTTTTTGTGCTTATAATATCCATTTGCTTTGTATGGGTTTTTGCTAATCTTTTTTTTCGTTACTTTTACTTGTTTTATGTTGTGTTTTCTGTAGTTTGTGTTTTCTTTCTTTCTTCTTCTTCTTCTTCTTCTTCTTCTTCTTCTTCTTCTTCGTCTTTTGTTCATCTTGCTCCTTCTTCTTGTCACAGTTCTACAATTTTCTTTCATATTAAAATGTCCTAACACAGTACACAAAGTGGTTTTAGTGGAAAATTAATCTCATGCTATGCTGCTTTCTGTTTGTTTGTTTGTTTCGTTACTGCTTGTTTGCCTTCTGTGTTTGTTATCACTATCAAAACAAAACCCAATGCACTGGAACAATATAAATATGCTTTGTGTTTGTTTTTGTTTCTTTTTTTCTTATTTATTTTTGCTATAGTGTTGTTGTTGTTTTTTTGCTTTCGTTTTCGTTTTGTTACCGCTGTAGCTTAAGTTTATGCATTACACGCATCTTTTTTTCTCGGTTGTTCCTTTCTCTTTGCTCTAGTAGTTGCGAACGCTTGTTTCGAACCGATGTTCCTGCCACTTTGAATCCAATTTTTCCTTTCTTTTTTGCCTGCCTATCATCATCATGCAGCTACAGTTCGCTCTACGATCGACTCTCTTTTGCTCGGTTTTGGACATTGCTTTCTGGGGGATTTCCACATCGTTCCTTGTTGCTTCTTGCTGCTATAGTTTAGATTCAATATTGCCCGCGTGCAATTTCACAATTCACAGACGCTCTTGAGATAACTTATTAATTACCGTGTTTTCTCTTCTCTTTCTTTCTTCTCTAGCCACGTGCATTGTTTGTGCAAGGAATGGTGGCGCACGCTTCGCTAGCCTTTTTCTCCATCTCCATCCTCGCTTCATCCATCCTACTGGGGTGCTCCTGATCTGCTGTGTGTGCGTGTATGTGTGTGTGTTCGCCTGTACGATCGCGTAAGTAGTTATTTTTATTTTATAAATATATTTTAACTAGTGGCATTTTGATGGCTATGGCCCGGTTTTTGTTTTTTTTGGATAAAAGTTTTGCTATAACCATTTGTGTAACGGTGGTGGACCGACGGAAAATACCAGCTTAAGGCTTATGTTGTTGTTGTTTTTTTTTCGTTCCTTCTTTCTTTCCTTCCTTTTCTCGTGTTCTGGTTTGCTTCGTACTGTGTTGTGTTGAGTTAGTATTTCTATGTATATATTTATAGTTTTGTTTGTGTTTTTTTTTCGCTACTTACGTTTGTTGGGGAAGAGGAGCAGAGGGGGCGGGGGGTGTTTCTGTTTAGCAAGAGTTTGGTAATAAAAACTGGAATATGTATGCAATTTGATTTTTTATCTGTTTTTATCGTCTCTATCGCTGTGTTTTCCTCACCTACTTGATGCTTGATTATAATCTTCGCGAGTAGAACTCGGGTCTATACTCGGTCATTGAGCGTAACTTTGCTATGAGAAATTAAAACCCAGCAAGAGGGGGTATCATTACCCTTTACCCTTATGACCCCGCTTAGTCGGCTCGGGCTCTCACAGGTGACAGAAAAGGATGCGTGTTTGTGTGGCTTTTTTGTATGTCCTTTTTACCGATTTTCGAAAATAACAAACAACCTAAAACAGGTTTGTGTCTATTTACAAACTATTGTTTTCGACGTTCTTGTGAACGCTTTTTTTCTGTTTTGTATGGATGTATGCCTGTGTAGTGTATTGTTCTGTTTGTGTAACGATTTATCTTAGTTTGTTTCGCCACTCCAGTTCGCCAGTTATTTTTTGTTTGTCTAGTTTTCTAGAGTTTTGCTCCGTTATCTTCTTTCTCTGTTCCACATATGTTCACAGCTCTGTGCGCAAACTGAATCAATGCTGCTGCGGTCATCAGCTACCTCCATTTCCTTTCACCTGTGTGCTTTTTTTTGTTTGTTTGTTTAAGATATTACATTCCTATATAAAAAATTTATATTTATTTAGAATTTTTCTTGTGTTTTTTTATCTCCTCATTTTCTGTTTCCAGTTTCATATATATATAATTGTATATATATATGTAATATTTCCTCGTACATTAGGTTTTGCTGTGTTCATACTTTGCTGTTTTATATGTATATAATTATTTCTCCTCTGAATTGTTGTTCAATAACGCTCGCTACACACCCTTGCGGTACACGGCAAGCCTTTTAATTCAGAGAAGAAAAAAACAGTGCTACTTAACTTTCTGATGTTGTTTGCATCTCTACTTATATACGTTTGTTTTTTTACTGCTTTTTTGTTTTGTTCTGTTCTGTTTTTTTCTCTTTGTTTCACTAATACATTAGAATACAGCGAGTATTTAACACATACTTACACATTTTTCTGTTGCTTTGATCAGTTTTCACTACAATTTGCTTTGTTGCTTTTTGTTTTTCTTTCGTGTAGTTGTTCATTTTTGGTTTTTATGCAACTCGTTTTTGTCCCCTAAATAACATTTAACTTTTTTTTCGTTTTTTTTCTCTTTTTTCTGAGTTCGACTTCGAGAATCACTGCCTTGTGTGTGTGTAAGAGTGTGTTTGGTAAAGTTTCTTATACACACACACACCGAGATCAATCACATTGTTGTGGGTTTTGCCTTACTTGTTTTGATTTGGTAGCTATTTTTGTGTTCTACTGGAACGAGGGAGTTAGTTTGTGGGAGGTGGGGTTTGGAGCTGGTGTTAGTGAGAGTAGAAAGGAAACGGAAGTGTTGGGAAGCGTTGGGCATTTTTGCTTAACGGGATGAATGTTGATAGGGGGCAGCATGAGTCTTGTTGTTTACGCGAGAGTGAAGGAAGTGGAATGAATGAAAAAACAAAATCAAGTGCCTTTAAATCTGCATCTGTAGTGCTTTTCTAAGCGATTGATTTGCATCTTTACCCGATACACTCCTGCCAATGTTGGTGCAAGAGTAGAGTTACTTGGTAGAGTTTCGATTGTGACTTTTGGGAAGAACGAAACACTATTCTAAGCAAAGAACGTTGCCATCTTATAGGATGGAATCCCATCATATGTGTGCGGTTTTGCGCAAAATGATCTATTTGACCAATATCGTTCAAGTGTGTTGGGACCGCCTCACCCAAACAGGTGTTAGCAGTAGTAGTGGTAGTAGTAGTAGTAGTAGTAGTAGTAGAATTAGTAGTAGCGAGCAGCGATCAATACTAAACTACTAGGAGGCTGGTTTGTGGAACGTTTTGGTGAATGGTCCAAAGGCCGAACGCGCCCTGTCCCACTCAAGTAAGGAAGGGAGCTCGGCGAATAGATCGGCACCATTGTTTGCACTACTACACATGCACAATTCGAATTTCATAAGTGCGCTCACGTTGTTTGCTTTTGCTGGTGATAAGTTATTTTTTACTGTGTTTTTTTTGTTGTTGTTGCTGTTGAATGTTTTTTTTTATATTAACTTTTTTGCGTTTTTGTGTGTTTTTCTTTAGTTTACTCATTTCGATTCACCTCGATTATATCTTGCCTAATATAATGGCCATCGTCCTTTCGCCCTGCCATCATAAGGACGAGCTTGTGCACGCTTTTACCGATACCGATAGGCGAAAGTTTTCCCGTTTATTACTTTGATTATTACAGTTTTTAATTTCCTGTTATTTTTCTTTTCTTCTTTTTTGCTTCGCTAGCCAGTATAAGGTATTTTAAAATGCTCTAAACATGAAAAGAGTTGTGGCCTACACGGTTTCATGTGTGTGTGTGTGCTCATACTAATGTGTTAAGAGGGATGTGTGGGTGTGTGTGTGTATCGTTTTTCCGCTTACAAATATATTATAGTGTGTGTGTGTGTGTGGTTACCGTAAAATTGGGAACATACTAAATATTGTGTTATATACGTTTTTGTTCTATCCCTACAAAACCATATGTAACAGTATTATATTGTGCGTGTGTGTGTGTGTGTGATTGTATTAAATTTTCACTACATTTGTACACCCACTTGTCGTACGCGGTATGCGCGATAGAGGCCGGGTTTGCATTCCGTATGCATCGCCCGGTGTACAGATTCGCTTATATAATTGAGCAGTTCGTTCCACCGGAACGGTTCCGGCAACCGGAGGATCCGGAGAAGGGCAGCGGCAGGACAAAACTAAACTTACTACTTACTACTACGGAATTCCGCTTCCTACCGCCCCTGTTCCGCCGTTGGAAAAGACACATTCTTCTACAGATATATCTAGCAGCATCTAGGTGTAATTTCATAATTCTCTTTTGCTTTGTTTTTGTCTTTTTGCTGTTGAATACATTATTCTATTTATTTCCTCTTTTTTTTCTTCTTAAATAGTTTTTGTTTGTTTCTTTTGTTGTTTTCATTTGTTGTTCACTTTTTTTCTGTTCATTAAATGGATCATTACCCTACTATGTATGGTCATTCTTCTAAGTGTTGGGTGTGTTTGTGTAACATTTATATAAGTCATTTTCATCTACATAGAAGCGTTGCACTGGAACGTAAAAGGGAAAGTGTCCTTAGTAAATGTTCTAAAATTGATATAAAACGTCGTGTTGGAAATAGAACCGATAGTAAAAAGAACCATCAGCGCAAATGGGGATTAAAGAAAGTTGAAAGTTGAAACAAAACAAAAAAACAGGGTGCTCAACAATAAGCGGATTGGTTGTGAACCGTCAAGCGGATAATTGCAAGTATTGCCAGTAAGCGAATGTTTACTTTTATAAGATAAAAACACGACCAACAGTTTTGGTTTGTTCCTACTGAGAATTAGTAACTGGTAGTGTTTGCTTAATTTAGTGTACTTTTTCCTCTCTTTCTCACTTTCCATCTCTGTTTCTTCCATCAATGTTGCATACTTTGTTGCTTCTGCTTTTTGTTTTGCTGCTATTATATAAATTTAGAATTTTAAATACTCGTCCCGGCGAGCAAAGTGAATTCGTTTGCTCGTTCTATGCTCTACCCGGCGGCATTGAATAAGTGCAACAACGTATGTGTGTGGTGGCGTATGTTTTGATTTGGAGCGTAATTTAACTGCTCCTTTTACGCTTGTATCGATGCATTCTATTCAATGTTTTGGTTCTATCTTGCCTAGTTATGCTGATCTAGTTTTTTTCACCCCCATTTTCGTATGTGCTTTGGTTTTGTTTCTTACTGTTTAGCATTTTGTGACACACGTTCCCCGTTGTTTTCGTATCTTCGGTCGGAACGCCGCTCTCGTGTAGCTGTGGAAGTTCTGGAACGATAGTTTGTTTGTTTTTATTAAACATCGCAGTAGCCTTGGCCTACTAGTTTCTTACCCCTAGCGTAACTTTTACATCGTCTCTCTCTCTCTCTCTCGTTCTCTGTGCCGTGGTTTTGCCTAATGGTTGGTTTACTTTTATGAATGATGAAGTGTGTAATATGATCGAGAAACAAACGGGAAAACGGGAAACTGTGCAGTAAGTGTTTGTGTTTTGGTGTGTGTGTGTGTGTGTGTGTGTGTGTGTGTGTGTGTGTGTGTGTGTGTGTGTGTGTGTGTGTGTGTGTGTGTGTTTTGCTGCTGTTTTGCCACAGTGGCAGTGTCCTGGAACGTTTAACCAGGCTTCAGCAGAAGTCGGTTGTAAACTGAGCGAAGGTTACGTTGGTTACCAAGGACGACGATTGACTGCTCCGACGATGTGGAGCGAGAGAAAGAGCGGAAAGAGAAGGGATAAAGAGAGCGTGCAAAATGGCCGTGCACTTCCCGTTCTATGGTGATATATCAGCCTACTATTACTACTGCTACTACTATGTATTAGCTTGACAACTAGCGCGTCAAACGTGGGAAAGTGGGAATTGTAAAATGATCCACAATCAGCTCCTACTGTGCATATGCTTTGGTTTGAGGGTGGAGGCGGTTTGATTCCGTTTCAGATGATGAGAACAAAAGTGAAGAAAAAAAAAAAACAACAAAACAACGAACAACGAAATTAGCTTTAGTATGAAAAAAACAATCTATTTTCCTTTTTTTCCAATCAATCTGACAGTTTGGTTTGGTTTTGTTTTTTTTTTTGTTGTTTCTGCAGTTAACGGTTTGCATTTTCTTTACCGTTTTTTTGTTGCTTTGCTTTGTTTGTGTTACGTTTGCAATACGTTTGGTTACAACGAGTTTCTCTTACTAATGTGTGTATAAATGTGTACTTTTTGTTTGTTTGTTTTGCTTGCGCGGTTTCTTCGTTTTGCACGGGGTTTTTGTTGTGGTTGTGTGGTTGTTTCAGCGTGTACTTTTTTGTTGTTGTGTATCGTGTGTGTGTGTGTGTGAGTTGTGTTGTGTACTGTGTGTGTGTGTATGTTTGGGTTGTTTGCTTGTTGGTTTTATCATCTACGCAATTTTCAAGAGCAAGTAATGAAGTATAATGGCGCGCGGGCATGCGAATTCACTTTTCGCAAAACACCCCCAACTCTTGAAGGCCGAAACAACCGAAGCAAGTAATAGTAGTAGTGGTAGTAGTAGTAGTAGTAGTAGTAATAGTAGTGGTAGTAGTAGTGGTAGTAGTAGTGGTAGTAGTAGTGATAGTACAAGTACACTAGTACACTCTGGTGTCGTTCGTGTGGAAGGTTTACTTTCTTTTCTGTGTGTGTGTGTGTATTTGTTTATGTTGTGTGTTTGTGAGTGTGTTATGTGGGGTATTGTGTCACTGTGTTAGTGGTTTTGGTTTTCGCAGCCAAAAACCTCCGAAACTATCGCGCGCGCTCGTGTGTGTGTGTTGTGTTGTGTTTTTCTTTTTCTCTTTAACGGGGTTAAGTGAATTGGTATCGGGTGCCGAATAGTCAATGTCTACGTATGTATTTAATTAGTTTAATTAGAGTTTTCTTTTCCTCCTCATCCATTTTTTCTTATCTTCGTGTTTTCTTCTTTTCTCGTTTTTCTCTTTCTCTCTCTCTCTCTCTCTCTCTCTCTCTTTTGTTTTGCTTCTTTTGTTTTCTTTTATGGGCTGGTATGTTCTTACTGTTTCTGTTTTGTTTTTACTTTTACTTTCCCATCTGTTGCTTGCTCCTCGCCGTCTGTTTCTTCTTGTTTGCTTCTTTTCCTTTTTGCTGGCTCTGTATCGTGCTTCGCTCTAACAAACCCCTATAGGAGATAGAATAACTATAAAATTTCGGAAACAACAACTTTTGTAATCACGATTTTTTGTTTTGACTCGCTTTTTTTGTTTGTTTGTTTGTTTTGCTCTTATAACCACGTTATGATAGAGTTGCTCTTTTTCGCGTTTTCGTTTGAACTACTTTCTCTGGCTTGTTTGTTTGCTTGTGTTCTCTCTGTGTTTGTGTGTGTGTATGTGTGTGAGTGTTTTTTTTTCTTGTCCTCTTATAGGTTATGCACGAAAGAGAGAGATAGAGAGGATGGGAGTCTATGTGGGTGTGTGTGTGTATATACGTGAACAGGTGTGAGAAGGGTGCATCGCAGCATTATGTGGTGGTGAATCGTTTTATTTTGTTGGTTGTAATATCTTTCGCTATTGACGGTTAGTGTAGAGCTTCCTTTTCGCTACTAGAAACAACTTATTCTAACCCGAACCCACACATACACACGCACCCCTACTAGCTGGGTGAGGGTTTGGGGGCTCCACATCCGCCACACATGCCACACACGCGGGTGGAAGAGGAAGGGTGAAATGAACGGAGCCGAGTAATCTAATTCGAATTCTAATGCATGTTCGCTACTAGGGCGTTCGTCGCCTACTCTTCTGGTACCGAAAACAAAAAAAAAATGAGCCACAGGCCGAAAGCTAAACACAGAAAAGCAGGCCTTGCTCTGGTTGGTGTGTGGATGATTTTGGCAAAATCGAGATGGGCTGGGAGGTGGATGGTGCATCGGTTTTTTTGTTCAGTTGCAATTCATTTCGCTCATCCTCGACTAAGATACGTCCTGGAAGCATTTCTCGATCCCCGGAAGTACGGGAACGTGGTTCAAACCAGTGGGTGCGTGCTGTGCCTTTAGAGCATTAGACTCGGTTGAACCATTGAACACACACACACACGGACACGCTTAAAACGCTTAATTTGACTAACAATCTAGCTGTGGGTGGCTCTGTGTGTGTGAAAATAAAGACGTGACAATGGGAGATGCATTGTGCGGATTTCTGCTGCCAGCGGTCAGTGGCAGATCCCTAAATTGGAGGGATCAACACACGCACACAAAAAACAAACACCTGCGCACACAAACCATGAAACCACACTTTCAACGCAAATGTACGTGGAATGAATGAAGGTGATGGGTGTAACACCGATCGATCGACCAGAAGTTGTAATAGATACAGGGTTTTCTTTTTCTTCTTCTTTCTTTCTTTCTCTCTTTCTTGCCCTTGTAGTAGCAGTGATAGAGTTAGTAGTTAGTAATTGGTAGTACTAGTAGTAATAAGTGGTTGTAACAAGTAGTGATAAGTTTCTCTGCGTGTATGTGCGTGTGCTTGTGGCTTTGTGTTAAAATGTGCAGAGCGCGCACACACTGTGGAGCACGAGAGCACCAGAGCACGTGCTCTACAAGGGCATTCACAGGGCATTGGCATGTACTAGGCATGTATGTACTAAAAGGGGTTTTCTGTGTGTGTTGCGTGCAAGTACAACTAGAAAAGGACCAGGGCTGTATATAAACAGGGGCTGGTAGGTTGTTGATGCTGGTTTGCTGAGCATGTAAAAAACGGATCGAACGATCGAGTCGAGTCGAGTCGAGAAGAGTGTGTGTGTGTGTATGTGCGTGAAGAAATGCTGGTGCGCTATTGGAGCTCCCTCAACCAGAATGCTTGATCAGCATTTCATATCCGAGGTCGAAAAAGACCGGCATGAGGTTCTCGATACGCTAAACCGCCGATAGACTCAATAGACGCGACAGACAGCTTATCTGCTACTAATACTACTATCGAGCAATGCGTTTGCCATGCTTCACCGATAGCTTCAAAGGGCAAGGGTCCGGCTTCCTGTGCGTGTCTGTAAGTGTGTTTTGGTTTTGCAATTGGTGTATGGAGTGCTGTTTACCCTAAACTTCCCTAAACTGAGTGTAGTTGAACAGTTGAAGCAGTTTCGCGCCTGTGGTGGTGGCGTGTGCGTCTCTCGACGGGGATTTGTTCTGTTTGTCTATCGATTAAGATAAGGTTGTTGTTGTTTGCGGTTGTTGCTGCTGGATGCTAGCTTACGGTGTGGTACTTTCGTTTAGCCATTCAAACTGTGGACGAGCGTGGTAGTATCGCGCTAGTTGAACAATAAAATCTAGGGTTTGGGGGGTTTTGCTTTTGCCGTTTTGTTTTACCATCTCTCCTTTTTTTTTTTGTTGCTGCTTTCACCTCTGTGCTCTGTCCTCTGTCCATCTAAAGTTAATACTTTCGAGCTGGCGGCACGATCCTCGCCTATTATATATATATATATATATATATATATATATATATATATATATATATATATATATATATATATATATATATATATATGCGCGTGTGTGTTTGTCTGTGGGGTTGTGTGGCTGGGTTTCGGTTTCATCTACACCCAGGTTTGACGCCCTTTTTTGGGGGGGGGGGGGCTTTGAAACACTCTTCCTTCTTCACTCGATACAACCCACCCCCCCAGGAGGATTCTTTACATTTTGCATACATATATATACATACATATGTTTGCAATGTATATATATCAAATCCTGTCACGTCCTGCCCAGTTTACCGGTTGTTGTTGTTGTTTTTTTTCTCTTTCGTCTGTGTGTGCGTGTTTTCGTGCAAATTCTGTTTTTTTCACCCCCTTAGCTGTCAATTCATCGCTGGCACTGCACTGTGTTGTTTGACTACGTTAAATGTCGTGTTTTTTTTGCTTTGTTAATGTTAAGTTGTTTTTTGTTTTTCTCGGTTACTGCTTTTCCTCATCTTTCTTGGTGTATAAGTATAAAAATCGAACCAAAGCCGTAAATATAGGTACAAATTGGATGAGGAGGGGGAGGGCGAAAGTAGGGATTGAGGGAGGAGGAAATGGAGATGAAGTCCTTTGAACAGGATTCGCGATGACAGGGACCAAGGAACTATGTTTCGAGATGAGGGGAATGAGCTGAAATCGAATGAACTGTGTTGACTATTTTTGTTAATTTTCTCTCTCTCTCTCTCTCTTTCTTTCTTTATCTTTCTCTATCTCTCGACTTCATCTGTCTGACTGACTGGGGGGAGGGGGAAAGGGGAAGGGGGTGTTGTAGCGCGATTCTGCCTAAACCTATCATTGGTGGCGCTTACGCTGCTCGTACTTCGTTCGCCCCGCGGAATTCGCTTCGACCATCGTGATGGGGGTTGGAGAGCAGTGTCTTGGCTCCCGGCTTCGCTTCCGCTAGGATCGCTTCCGTCGCGGGCGCTCGGGCGCTGTCTGGTCTCTGGAAGGGGGGGTTTTTTTTCTTGTTTCGGCGCAGGCTGCCGCCGTATCACGGATCGGATTTACTTCTCCTCGCCCAGCAGCACCAGATCGTCGGCCACGACGTCGCTGACGTGCAGGTAGATGATCCAGTACATCAGATTGAAGCAGACGAAGCACACCGGAAACACGATGCGCGAGTACTTGTCGATATCTGACGGTGTGATGCCGAGCAGCTTGTTGATATCCTGCAGGAGTGGGAAAAGAATGACATTAAAAATACATTCTGTCACAATCGCTTAACGGAAATAGGAGCTGCTATTAAGCAATAAGTCCTCTTCACTGTAAAGTTACTCATTTGTATGACTGCTTTGTGAGTAGTGATGGGAAAAATGAAGTTTTTGTCGGAATCGATTCCGGTTAGCTCCGCGATTTTCTGTAATCGATTCCGGATAGTAGGTCCGTGATCAGTTTCCGGAATCGATTCCGGTTTCAGCTCCGGAATCGGTTCCGGAATCGGAATCGGCTCCGGAATCGGAATCAAATCCGGAATTGGTTTCGTAATCGGCTCCATAATTGATTCCGGAATTGGCTCCGGAGCCGACTCGGGAATCGGCTCCGGAGTCAACTTCGGAATCGGCTCCGGAGTCAACTTCGGAATCGGCTCCGGAGTCAACTACGGAATCGGTCCCGGAGTCAACTTCGGAATCGGCTCCGGAATCGGCTCGGGAATCAACTCTGGAATCGGAATCGACTCCGGAATCGGAATCGGCTCCAGAATCGGAATCGATTCCAGAATCGGAATCGGCTCCAGAATTGATTCCGAACACGGAATTGGAATCGGGTAGGTCCGATTCTGAGCTCCCACCACTAATTTATGAGCTCGGCTGAATGGGCTTACCTTGCCGGGGTGTATCAGATGCTGGGGTGCTGCCGATTCCTCGTCCGGGCCGCCACCGCCACCGCCGGGCGGTCCGCCCGGTGGTGGACCGCCGCCGCCCGGCTGCCCACCGCCCCGACCGCCGTTGATCGTGTTCTCGAGCGTGCCGCCCTTCGAGTGGGCCTTCGGGTCGTGCACCTTGAACCGGACCTCCTGGAACAGCGGCCCGACGATGGAGCAGCCGCGCGAACCCATGTTCGGCGGCACGTTCTGCATCGTGCCGCTCCGGCTGCCCATCTGCTGCTTCGGCGTGTGCTGGTGCGTGTGGCTGTGCCCGTGACCGTGTCCGTGGCTGTGGTCGCTCGCCACCGGGGGCGGCGGCGGCGGATGGTTCGCGTCTGCCTGCTGCTGCTTCTTCTGTTCCGCTATTTTCTGTATTGCCATGAAGCGCTGCTTGCGCATCTGTATCCGCTTAGCCATGTAACCGACCGTGGCGTACTCTGGGGTTTGGAGGGGTGTTTTTTTTTGGAGGTTAGCGGAGAGGGGAGGGGCGAAAAGAAAGAGAAATCAGTACAACAGGCAGCGGAACGGTATGTGAGTGAGCGACACGACTACCACTAGAAGTTTACAGCTCTAGAACATCAACACATTGTCACCAGAACGCAAAACAAAAATTAGGCAAAAGCATCACACGCACACACAAAGGTGGTTAGAGAAGTAGATGCAACGGAAGTAGTAAAGACGAAATAAAATTAAAAGTAAAACAAAAAACAAAACAAAACACACACAATCAACACACAAAGGAGAGAAAAGAAAAGAGAAGAAAACAAAACAAAAAATAAATGTAAACAAAGAAACTAAACACATCAAATAAACAGTTCGCTATGTACTTAGACAACACACGAAAACGAAACAAAACACATACACACACAAATAAAAAAAAAGAAAAAGAAGAGGCGATTAAGTAAGTTGCTTGAAGAGACGCGGAGATGTACACGTGAGGCTGTGTTTTGGAGGTTTTGCTCTTTCTTGTTGCACACTGTTGCTTGTTGCCGAAAAGTAAGGAAACCAGTTGTTGCAGTGTTTGTGAAGGACGAAAAAACTCTTTGCACGCGCGCACACACACACACACGGGAATCAGTAACAGAAACACACAGTGAGGTGGTATGGGTGTGTGTGTGTGTGTGTGTTGGTATGTGGCACCTCATAGCGCCCACGGGATTGAATCCATTCGCGAATCCGACGCACGGGTGAGCAAGTGTGCCGATGGTGTGCGCAGTGCGAAAGGGGGGCGGGGGGTTGTTGTTGGAGAGCTAGAACTAACACGACAGTAAAAAAAAGAACGGAAAACGAAAACAAAAAACCCCCCCGACAACAAAACAACGAGTGATCCAATGCACACGCACACTCGTCCGGACCTACTGGATGTGTGATGTGAACGATGGGCAAGTGACGAACCGTGAACCAACCAATCCCGCTCCTCTCCTCACGAGTGTACCAAGAGGGGGGTGAGATGAGCGATGAGCAAGATGGTGAAACACATTTCTTTGCCAAGGCATTTGATGTGCTTTTGTTGCACATTTCAGACAAGCTTACCTTGATTCTTCTCTTACTGGCATACTTGAAGAATTAAGCTAAACTTTGATGCCTCGTAAAACATGTGACAGTGAAGTGATGTGCATGTGAAGGAGAAGGAGGAGGAGGAGGAGGAGTGGTGGTTTCACGATGGGTGCATGGGTTGAAAAAATGGATGCATGAGATGAGAAAATTCGATAAATTCATCAAATTAACTAAAAGTAACGCTATTTGTCACCACCACGTGCCATTATGTTACAGTTTGCGGCTAGTCTGATACTCATTTTGACTCAGTGTGCATGTGTGTTACTGTACAGTTTCAGCGCCGAAGAGAGAAGGGACGAGAGCTTCTTCTCCGTTCGCTGAACAGGCTGCTTACACAGAGAGACAGAGACAGAGCAAGAGTGAGACGATATGGAAAACATTTTCCAAAATTTTGCTGCTCATTTTCCGTTCAGGTTTCTTTTGTTTTTTGCTTTGGTTCGCTGTTCCTATCTGCGTGTAATTTCGGCAGGGCAAAAGCGTAAAATGGTAAAATGGCGTTAAGCACTAAGCGACGGGCTGCGCGTGCCTGTCATGAGTGAGCTTTTCCATCTTTGCTAGCGAATGCGCGCTTGTAGTGGGCGCCATCGCGTTAGGAAGTAAAGTTTGCTGTCAAATTCGGATCATGGGGTGGGATGCCATTTTTATTTTGCAGTTGTTTTTGGCAGAACGGCCGCAATCGGTAGGTGCTGGGTGATTGTTGTCAATGTAATTTTTATGTGTCTCGCTAGCGCGCGTGAAGGTGAAGGTAGCGCGGTATTGATGATGGATGCGCCACATCTGCTGCGAAGCAGCCACACATCGGTTGGGGTGGGGGCCTTTGGTATTATTCAATAAATTCATCCAGATCATTCGTTGTGAGGGATATTTTTTTAAAATGTTTTGTAAAGCTAAAGTTTCATTAAAACGCAAATCCTGCATCGTTGCAAGTTTGGGCTTGCTTAGTAAGACTATTAACGTAGTATGAATATAATTGTATAAGCAAGTTTTTGGTGTAAATAACGATGATTAAAGTTGTAAATCCAACCGATACTTCGCTTTACTCTACTTTGGTAGAGTGTTTCGCTGTTCTGGTTATGGTTTTGTAGATGAATTTATCGAATTTAGTTGAGCTGAGGCGCATGGTAAACTCAAGATCTTTTATGGAAAAGTTTCAAACAATGCAATTGCAACATCATCACGTTGAAGGTGAGATGTGCTGGTACAGTGCGCGGCTGCGATAGGCGTTGTAGAGTGACAGAAAATACAATGTGAAGGCGCAGCAGATCAAACACGGTTCTGCACACTGAATGAGGCAGAGCAAATGACAAAATAAAACGGAGGTGCAGGGGCTTGCGCTTAAAGCAAGCTTGAAAAAGATATTTAAAACTTTTTAAAAGAGAGAGAGAGAGAGAGAGAGAGAGAGAGAGAGAGAGAGAGAAAGACTCGTCCTTGCACTCTGGCTGGTGGCATTTTCCATAGAAGCGATCGATTGTTCGCTTCACGGCATACAGGTTCCATATGTATCAAGAAAAAGGAAACGTTCGGTTACTGGGCTAGTAGTAGTGCTAGTGTTTTCCCTACAGCTCACGTGTGTGCTCCGCCGGGGGGCTTGGGAGGAAGGGGTTGGGTGGTCGGGGGTGGTGGAAGGAACTTTTCACTTTCCATCTCCCGGTTCGAGGGGCAGTAGCCGCGGTTGGTTCCGCTTGCCGTTTGGGCGGTTTTCCGTTTCCCTACACAAAAGCTCTCGTACGGCGCTGAATACTGGGTTGCCGTTTGCCGTTGGCCAACGGCCGTCTGCGCCAGCCAGTATCAGCGTCGTGTGCAGCTTTGATAGAAAGTGAAAATGTTCCCCCTCATTTCTCCTCCTTCCCGCCCACCCCACACCTTCCCGGTTGGTGGATGGTTAGTGGTTAGTGGATTAGTATATTCAGTGCGACGCCATTTACACACGACGGCTAGTCGAGGGAGCCGTTTGCTGGGTTTTTCGGGGTAAGTGGTGTACACGTTAACGCACATAGATGGCACTGTGTATTGGTTGTGGTGGGGTGGGAGAGAGAAGGAGTGAATAAAAGAAAGCAGACAGTAGGAAAGTAATCGGATAGACAAGATAAACAGAAGGAAAATAAAGTAAATTTACAAACACATTAGAAAGAGTGAAAAAATAATTCAAAATCAAAATAAAATAAAACCAAAAGACGTATAAACTACGTTAATAAGCATCGTTAAGCTGAAGTACAAATAAAACGGAAGAAGTACGTTAAACTGAGGTAAATCAATGTGACAAGTACGAGACAATTGCGCCCACAGAATGACGCGAAAGAATAAAGCGATACAAATAGAGTAACAGGGAAAGATAGAGAGAGAGAGAGAGAGCGTTAGCGAAAGCAAGAACAAGTGAAATAATATAAGCAAAACAATATCAGAAGAAATTGGTTGGAACAAGGACTCGTGTATCTGGCAGAGTAGATAAATACGTAAAGAGAAAAAAAGGAAATCAAAAATTCAAAAACCAAATAAACATAAACGATTGTTCTTAACCGTATGTTAACCGCACGTAGGAGCAGTACAAAACGGAACAATGCAACGAAACTAACAGAGTACAGTCAAACAAACAGTGACAACGAATTACTTAGAGCATAAATATATGTATACAAAGAGGTAGTTTTTTTTTGTTATAATAAGAAAAGTAGTTTTATATACCCAGCAGACTGGCAAATACCATGACGAAGCATGTGCCTAAATATACGTCAATCGATTTTACATAAGATATTTTCGGTAAGGCAGCATTCGTTGACGACATCAGTGTTGTCATTGTCAAGACAGTAGTTACACCTAATGCAACACGTGCTGGTGTAGCATTTCTATTTAGCCAAAATGATACCCACGATATGATTACAATTAATCCGGATGGTATATAGATTTGAATGAGATAATAACCCATCGAACGTACAAACTGTATTTCACATGCTAAACGTGAATAATTTCCTATAAAAAAAAACAGAAAAGAAGAAGGTAGTAAAGGTTACAGACAATGTTTCGATTAGTATTTTTGCTTTGATTCTTGCTTTAGTGAGTAGGTAGAGTTATTTAGTTTCTTTTTTCTTCCTTATATGCTATATGCTAGATGTGAATATATATAGTGATGAGAATGGTGCATGAATGGTGCATGAATGTACTGAAGATGATAATGATGATAATGACGGTGATGATTGCCATGAGTGGATGAAGGAACTGATGATTGACAGTAGAAAATTGAGACATGGATGATGGGGAGAGATGATGAGTATTTTTTTTTCTTCAAAATCATAAAGCCAAGTAGTTATTGAAACATTCAAAAAAGAGAAAGTAAGAGAGAGAGAGAGAGAGAGAAAGATAAAGAGAGAGAGAACGTTGATATGATATGAAAGGGTAAAAAAGGGGCAAACACAAAATGCTTAAATAGGTTGACTGGCGCAGTATAATGGTACAAGAACAAAGTGTATCAGAGAGTGTAGGAAAGAATGGTATGTAGATAAAAGATGTAGTTAATATTTCCTAACAGGCTTAAGGGCTAGTGAGGTAAAAAGAAAATAAAAATTCGTGACAAAAAAAAAACAAACTGTAGCAACAGCAAAGTCTAAAAGCTATCAGATTGGTTAAAGCGTAACAAGAAAATTAGGTAAATGTGAGGTGAAAAAGAGCATACACAAGTGAAGATCGGACTAAAACGAAACAATGCAAAATGAGTAGAGTACGCAGTGTACCTAACAATTGCGCAGGACAAGAGAAAGTAGTAATCATGAAAACGAAACAGAACAAACGGTAGATAAAAGTAATCGTTACCAGTAATTTATTTATGATCAAAAAGAGATACAAAAAAAAAAACAGGAACAAAACACAGTAGCTTGTACAGGAGATAAAAGAAGAGCTAGTGAACGAATCTTTACATTCGAACGAAAATTGTTTTTTTTTCTTCTTCATAATAGTTGTAATGAGTAAAAGCAAAACTTGCAAGGTGGTGAAGAATATGGTGAAGAAAAACTCGTACTGGGCAAATTGGAAACGCATAACGTTGTGTGGTGTTGTTGATGCTGGCGGGAGAAGGAAAACAAAAAAAAAAAAAACAAACCCCTTCGATTGCCAGCACAACTGACCTCCCGCTTGATAATAGAGTTCGATATGAAAATGCTTCTGCTAGTGGTGTGTGATGGTTTAGTGGTTAGAGTAATGTCCTAAAACTAAACTTTGCTGATAGAAGATCCAAAAAAGAAAAAAACGCAACGATTAAAATCTCTTAAACACACGCCCGGGCAGCTTAGAAGGCAGCCACGGGTGGGCAAAACATCTCCAACAAGCTTGTGTATGGTATGGTAAGGACAAACTTAAATCCGCTCATTATCCTTCCTATGCATCACAGAACCAGGCACAGAACAAGAGAAGAGAGATAGCAAACGAAACAAAATGTTATAAATAACAAATAAAATAACGTTAAAAGATTACTAAACCGCAGCCAAGGTGAAATAAAGTCAGAGCCAAACCGGTTTGTGTGAATGAATTTGGCAGCTTCACTATCCTAGATGCAACATGCAAGTACATTACTTAGCTAGGTTCAATTAGCAATGGGCAGTTTTTCACGTGTGTTAAGCTTGGTTGTTGGTTTCTACAATACTTTACTTCTTTTTTTATCGCTATGCCTATTTGGTTTTGTTATATGGGTTTAAATGCATAGGTATGGTAATATTAGTTGTTGCTGTTACTTTCATAATGAAGACTCTATCAAATTTAAACATAAAGTTAATGATTTTAAAAAAGAATTCAGAAATTACAACAAAGTAACAGAGACACATTGAAATGGGTGAATTTCGAATAGGAATCTAAAATCGATGAAAATCACACTTCATTTTGGTGTTTTTCGTATTAAAAAAAACGAGCAACTTCTAATTTGAAAACGTTTGAATCAAACCTAACAGGAATAAATAGTACTGAACAAGCGGCAGTATGAGAGAGAGAGAGAGAGAGTTCTGTATGTGGTACTAAGGCTAATGTGCTAATGTTGTTTATCAGGTGGACATGATTTTTAAACCACACAACTTACAAAAGCACTCTTTACATCGTACAAGTCAAAAGTAATTGATGGTTACTGTGTGTGTTTGTGTACGTGTGTGGTGTACGTGTGTGGTTCATTTGATTCGGGTTCGGTTTGATGCCGTTTCGCGCGTTGCATTTGCAGAAGAATGGTTTGGACAGTAGAATGCAATGGATGCAAATATTTATAAAGATTATAAATGTATAAGTAGATGAGTAGATAAATTCTGCCGTATCGAAAAACCCATGCATAAAAACGAGGGGGTAAGGGAGGGAGAAAAAAGAAAATGGGGATGCAGCTATTAGATGGTTAGATAAAAAAAAATGAGGAACAGAAGATAAACGATGGCTAACGATGAGGTTAAAAAAAAGGGGCAAGTAAAACGATACCAAACCGCACGCTACTCGCTCCTAAGCGCCAAAGCAAATGTATGGTGTGACCACTAAGATGTAGTAAAGTAATCCCTTTAATATGTTGCGGTCAAGGAGGGACTTTGCTCACGTTGTGTGGAAGCCTCTTTTTTTTTGGACAAGTATTTTACATACGAGAATGTTGAAAATTAACGAAACAAAAGCTGGATGTGGAATGGGAGATTGAGGTTTTAACCGACCGACTCTTAGCGTTTGGTAGTCATTTTATGGGTTTTATCGTATTTCTTTCGGACGTGTATAATGCGATGCAAAATAGAAGATGGGAAGGAAACGAGAAAAGCTCTAGCGTGGATGGCGTTGGTTAGAGGATGGGGGTTTCCTTTTTCCTATTGCTGGACAGTCGGCGCCGTGTGGTTTCATGCGGTGAGGGGAAGAATTAAAATGGTCATTAAAAAAAGGCACCCTCTCACACACACCCATATAGACACATTTGGGACAGCCAAAAAAGGGGGTGCGGTGAGTGAGATGATATGTTAATTTCCAACAAATAATCCTCCCCTCGAAAAGAAAAACAAAAAAAAAATCTCATCACGATGGCGATGGGTTAAACGGACCCCCCAAGCCGTCATTAAAAGATGCTAATGATTATCCTACTTTATAGGTGTGTGTGTGTGTGTTTGTGGCTTCTTCTTGAAGGTTTGTTTAATGATTGTTGGCGTTTCTGGCAGCTGCTTGTTTTGGGGCGTTATATATGAAACATTCGGCAAAACAAAACCCAAGGCAAGCGTTTTTTTTTTTTGGAACACTACGGAGATATACACTATGGAACCAGTTCGGTAAGAAGATGATTTAAACTCTATTATTATGTAAGAATATGTTAGCTAGAAAGAAGAGCAAAATCAAACAGCACGAACAAAAATGACAAGGAGTTAAACTAGATGCGATGCATATAATGCAATTTTGACCATTTTGATATCACAAGCAGTATGTGTGTGTGTGTGATGAGCGAAAATGGGGGGAGAATGGACTTCGAAAAACCCGCTCGCAACTCTAATGCTATTCTAGATAACAACAAAGAAAAAAATGAACCAAAACGAAACGAACGGGTTCAACGTTAGTTACTGGACGACTGTCGAATGGATGAAGTTCAATGTGGAGGATGGGTTCGCTTTGTTTCTTTGCTATTTCGAGCGATGAGGGCAAGATGGGCGTGGGCTAATAATGTATGTGTGTGTGTGTGTGTGGGGGTGATGCGATTTCGTTTTTTTTCTCTCTGCATCATCAACATCGGTTATGTCGGTTGGTGCATCGTTTCTTGCATCGTAGCTACAAATAATCAAATCCGAAACATTGTCCTGTAGATGCTTTGGAGTTTGAGCGGTTTTGGCTAAAGCGAACCGAGCGCTAGCTTTCTTGGATGGGGAGGAAGTGGGGAGAAAAATAGGGTAGTGTGTGTGTGTGTGTGTTTTTAGAATACAGTGTCCAGCAGAGAGGGGTTTGGGATTGTTTGGCACGAGCAGAGAGAGAGAGAGAGAGAGAGAGAGAGAGAGAGAGAGATAGGGGAGGTAGTTTTCCTTCTTAATTCAAGCTTCCAATACTCTACACCCTGTGGAAGGCATGTTCCATGTTCGGAGCTGCTATTTCGATTGTTCCCGATCGAGGTTCGAGTTCCTATCTACTCGCCAATCAAACGGAATTGCAAAACTAGAAGGGAGTAAGGTGACATACATACATACATACATACATACATACATACATACAAACAAGTGGGACTGGTTGGCATTTTGTGAGAGCATCGGGAGAAGATTAAATTCCCCTAGCTTCCCTCTTTCCACCATCAAGACGGGTGCCGGCCATCTCATCAACCGACCGAGCGTCAATCCGGTTCGAAGGACCAAAATGACGCGCGTGCACACAGGTTTCAGTTTGGGAATTCCTTTCCCACCAAAAAAAGAAGCAAATCCCGGAACTCGAATCGATTGTTGTTCTTTTGCTGTTCACCTCCTCTTCGACCTCGTGTAGTTTAATTTAGCTGAAAATTTGGTAGCTCTGTCCTTTTGGTCCTATCGCAGTTTCTTGCTGTGAACATCCGCAATCTATGTCGCCAATAGGGAGGTGGAAAAGCTGAACCACGGACGGCACTTTCCGCTAACCAATTACATTCCGAACTCGATTTCGATTTTGGGCTATGCCCCAAGGAGGGAGGAAAATTGGTCGAATAATCATTAGCAGCGGGGGAAGCTGGGGGAAGATGGCAGGGGGTGTTGCAAATTTAATTCTTAAAATTTAGCTCCTTTCGATTAGACACTGTATTTGCAGTATTGGGGGAGGGATTTCGTGGGATAGTTTTGTGGGTGGGTTTGTGTAGGTTGGGTTCCAGTTTTCTTTTCTCATTTTGGGTTATTCTCATCGATACGCACCCTGGCATTGAGATCATTGTTCGCGGCTATCGGGTCGTCCCAGCGTACGCTGGGTGGGCGTCTTTGGCTAGGCAAGTATATTTAAGGGGTCTAGTGTGGACTGGTGTGGATACAAAACCTGCACACTGCACACAATTATGCAATACGTTTTTCAACGCGCAAAGTTTGAGTTCACATTACGGTACCAACCAATCACTCTAGAGAATGTTTGGAATGTTTTTTTTGTTTGCCATTTCCATGTAATTATTAGGGACGAAATATGCTTATCTCTTGACCTTGAGGCGTTATTTCGGGTCCGTTTGCTCTGGCTGGAAACAAGTTTACCATAGTGGAGCTCGTTTGCTCGCTGAGTGGTACAGTGTGTACCTCAGCGACATAGTGGCAATTATTTGCGAAAACCAAAAACAGAAATAATTTCATGTTTCCCTACTTCCAGTACGTCTGCCCACCAGCGTTGGAAAGTGTGCTATGATTGATGGGCCATAAGATGTAGGCATTCGGTGTCGTACGGTGGTTGGGCGCGCACAATCACAACCAGGATCGCTCTACCTGGTCCACACATACTGGATGTCTTGTAGAGGGAGCCCCATAAACGACCTGCGTTTGTCCACGCTTGTGGTGGCGGCGTTAATACAAGACACCGGAACGGACGGACGGACGAACGGGTGTAAGAAGAGTGAAAATAAGGGAGATAATCAAACCGGGCACTTACCTGGTTCGGTGGTTCGGTGCACTGTGATTACCTACGGAGAACGCGTGTGTGTCCTCTACGCCAGCCTGTGCGTGCTTTGTGCTTTTTGCCTGTATTCTTCATCTAGTAGTAGCTTGGGTGGAAGCGCGACGTGGAGAACGTGGTGCACGTGGAAGTGGAATGAAACCCTGGGGAAGACCCTGCAAAAAAAGCTCGCCGATAGCTCTAAACTTTCCATCGCGTAGGCGCCTCGCGAATGCCCCTAACAACACTTTGGGAGAACACTTTGCCAACCGAAGAATCTCACGTCCCCGGCCGTCCTCGAGGTGCCTTGAGTAGATAATTAATATTTTCGTTCATTTCCCTACTGCTGCCTACCCCCGCTGCCCAGGGCAGGGTTGTATGTTGCGGAGATTAATAATTGGCCGTCACGCAAACGGCGCGTCGTCTCTCACTACACTACTGTTTCGCGAAATGCCCGGAAGCCGGGGAAACGTGGCGGGGTAAAAATATGCCACGTAAATATCCGGCGTGTTTTGTTATTAGTGTGGCTAGTTGGTTTTTCGAACGTATTTTACAAACCAAACTGAAACAAAACAACAAAAAAACCTTTGCTTCTGAGAAGGAACTATTTTCCTATAGTAGCGGACGACTCAACATGGCGACTCGTTGCTGGCGAATGGCCGCCATACATGACATTGGCGGGTTTGTAATTTTCCCGTAATGCTTGCGTGACTACCGTGATGATGATGACGACGGTGAAGGGCGTACCAAATTAATCCACCATCCTTCGGGTGGTTCTGCCGGCCGGGGTGGCTCAGAAGGTTAAGAGTGGCTAAAGCTTTATTTAAATAATTTTGCAGCCCCACCCCCCGGAACGAAACCTCAATCAAGCGCCGGGGGTTGCTGGCCCCACAAAAACCTGTGCAATAGAGTGTGTGTGTGTTCGCATTGGAATTGAGCCGCGGGGGGTAGTAGGTAGGTGAGCGTGCGAGTTTTGATATTGGTTTGGTGTTGCCGTCATTGCACAGCCAACACACAACACCGAGGTCAGCAGGATAATTATGATGAAGGAGAGAATAAAAGCACACGCACTTTTGTCCCCCCAGGCCGATCCGCACGCTCTCATAAATGGTCGGCTGTCACGGTTGAGCGCACGGTGAGGTGACATCTGGCGGTAACGATCGTTCGCGCAACAAAATCTGTCACCGAGCAGGCACTTGGTCAAGGTGGGCACGAAGAAACTGGGGACCCATCCTCCCATCCGAAATATCATTACGCATAATGAAGGTTATCGTTCTGGCCTTGCGCGGTGTATGCGTAGGATGATGGGTGGATCGCTGCTTCTTTTATTTGGTGTAATATTGAAGCTCCAGTGGCCATTCGTTTTTTGGGGATGTTATTGTTATTGTTGGACTTAAAGTATCCATTCCATTTTGCACTGCTCCACCATCCGACAGTAGGGACACTGGATGAAAGCAGCAACTAATTCCCCGCTGTCCGTTCCGGCGTGCGGGCGAGCTTTTGCGGGGTAATGAGATTTCCAATTATTTGCGCCACCCGCGGCGTGTAAAATGGATTACGGATGGGTGGGGAGGAAGCAAGCACGGCAATGGGGGGGAAACCCAGCAGCAAAAAAGAAAGGGACGCTTTAGGCGTGATTTGAATACTTTGCTTCATTACATTACAGCGCTAACATTTCCTTATTGTGGTTGAGCGCCAGCTACGGCCACCGTGGCTGCTTAATGCAGTCATCTAGGTGATGTATTATCACAACGGTATTGGAATCGTGTTCGCGTAAAAAATAATAGCCCAAAGCTTATCTGCCCTACGAGAGCACGACAGCCACAAATCGAAGGGAAGTAGAGTTTCATCGTTTTGCGATAGTTGCGATAAGAACGGGCTGGAACGAGACAACGGTCTGTGCCCGGTTCCGGTGGCTTCGACAATCCAATCGATCCGGAGGTTCAAGCAGTCATCAAATCACGTTTATTCCTAGCGCTTCTAGAGTTCTGGAGGTGCCTGGAGGTGAAGCGCACTACACACCGTACCACACTTTATCGCAAAACCGATAGGATGGAAGTGTGGCGGATGCGTGCAGCTATAATAAAATAGGTTTCCGCTCCAAACGATGTGTTCGGCAATGGAGATAGTTTGCGGTTTGTGCTAAACCGGCATTGTAGTACCGGCTCGGTGGTGTGTGGATTAGGAGGAGCTAGCAACAAGCGTCGTTAATTTAACGACGAACGATTCTGCGGCTTTTGCGGGTGAAAGCGAGTTTAGCATTAATCGCTCTCTATTGCGCCGCGTTCTGTCACAGCGCCACAGACAACGAATGAACGCACTCAATGTAGATGATCGGAATCGTTCTAGGAGCTCCGAAAAACGATATCTTATCTACAGTGCTCTCGCACGAATTAGGAGAGAAGTTATACAGCCTACTATAGTACAACTGTTGTATAGGAACATCTTCCTGTACTATAAAAAAGTTCCCCTGGCAAAACACGTTTCCATTCGGAGGCAAATCCGACCACAACCACGTGGTATCGACCTGGTACGGCGCAAACAAAAACAAAAAAAAAACCCTCCGACAAAAGCTTTTTCCGCATCGAGTGACGCATGATGACGTCTTCTCGTACGGGCAACAACACCCGAACATGGGCAGCACCCGGGCCAGACCTTCTCCCTGTCGATGATGATGGTTTTCCATTTTCCATCATAACACACACACACACACACTGGCACTCTCTGGCTTTATGATAACTTTTCATCAAAGTTAAACACATCCGTTGAGGGCTATGCATTTTTTTATTATTATTATTTCGCTTCCGACTGTACTCCCTGCCCCTGTTTGGGGCCTGTTTCTGGTGGCCCGCCCTCCGGGTGGTTCGATTTTCCCGAGGCTCGACCTGCCCGGGCTGCTGCTGAGCTCGATTTGAGCTGACCGTGGACCGTGGATTTTTTTAATGAACCTGTCAATCCGATCGAGTTCGAGGGCTTTGCTTCCGTACCCATGAGCCCCATGTCATGTTTCAGCCACACAAGCCATCCCAAGGCTAGTGTGTGTGTGTGTTGAACGCGTAATACGAACGGTCAGCGGGGCCGAGTGATAGATGCAGCCTGCTGCGAAGGTTTCTTGTTTTTTTTGGGTGAAAAAACCGTAAAAATAGAACCTTGGAAGAAATATTCATTCTCACTCGATCGTGCGTACCGGTGAAGTAGGGCGGGGACTCTGTGCGTGTGCATGTGTGTGTGTATGTTGATCCTTATACTTATCCCCCTTTGAATGCTACAACACCAAGAACCCTTTCAGAGACACACGTGCCACGAGAGAAAGGAAAAGCCCCGATCCAATACACATCATTTGCTAATCATACTTTTCTCGAAGGATGAGCGGCGCTTGAGCTTCTCGAGCGCTTGACTGACCCGCAAACCGATTTCGTTTTGGAATCGGTTTTGTTTATTATTATATTCATCTTTTTTTTCTATTCACTGGAACATCAGGGGGAACAGCATCAACAACGTCCGAAACAATAGACGACCCACAGAGCGAGAGAGAGAGAGAGAGAAAATGGGGATTGATGTGTTTCCGTGTGGATTGGTAGGATTAGTTGAGCGTGAGTGTGTGTTGGTGTAGAGGGCTCAGTGACAGAGATTGTTTCGGGGAAGGAGCTTTTCTCCTTTTTTTCCCGTCCTTGGGACTTGCTAAGACTTTATACATCTCTATGTTAGAAGCGAAACGATAAAAAAAAACGAGCCCGATGCTACGAGCGACGATCGTAAATGGATCCTCGGGCCCAGGAATCCAGATACATGAAAGGGAATGGAATGGAATGAATTAAAAAATGACTTACTGATGACTTACGACTAGAGAGAAAAGTTTGCAGAGCAAGATACATAGAATCACACACACACACACGCACACACTTACATATATATAAAAATATTTAAGATACAAGAAAAGGGGGTCACATACAGGCGATATAGATGTTTGGTTTTTAGTTTGCAAATATACTATTGCTCGTTCGGTGATTAAAGAGAGAGAGAAATGTAGAAAATGGGAAAGAACAAAAAAACAAAACACAACAGAGTTTGACAGATAAAATACAACTTTAAACTGAAAACCACACACACACACACACACACACACACTTAATCCAGAGGAACATTACTATAGATGCATTAGATACACTGAGGCTTGATCGTAGTTTTGAGCAATAGAATCATGTTGCTGTGGCAGAGAAAATGGGCGAGAGCGAGTAGCGGTCTATACATACATTTATGGAGATATAATATTGGCTTGTTGATTTGTTTGATTGATATGCGGTTTAAGTATGATTGATCGATAATGCGGCGGAATTGTGGGTGGTGGGATTCGCGTTGCCGCGTTATTGTTTTGTTTTATTTTTTTCCAGCAACCACGTAGGGGAAAGGGTAAGGAGCATAAAAAACAAAACAGGATAAACAATCTCATTGCTTTGCTTATTGCTTTCGGGTACGGTTCGATTGTTTCGGGGGTTTTACGTTCGCATTGGATGGTGAATGAGCATGATAATAAGAGTAGGGTTGAGGTAGAGTAATAGAGTAATAAAAAAAAAACGGAAACAACGAAAACAGAAACAAAAAAGACGAAGGTACGATGGTAGCGGAATGATCGAACAAACGGTGGCAGGGAGAGAGGCTGATTACGTATAAGTTAATGAAGGTTTAATGAAGGAGATTATATTTAACAAAGAGATATCGGTGACCGTCTACAGGTACCTGTTGTGAGACTGATTTCCATAGCACGTTGACGGTGTCCCAAAACCTTAAACTGAGGCAAAGATACTTCGCTCGAGACTCCGACCGAGTTGGGGCCCTCATTCCATTTGTATCGGATATCTCGCATCGTGTAGCCGACTACGCGTGGGGGGAGCATTTGGGCATTGGTTTTTTTTTGTTTTTTTTTGTTTTTTTTTGGTAAACGGTGTAATAGGGGAAGAGAGTTGTGTGTGTGTGTGTTTTTTTTATTCGAAGAAGAACGGGGTTTGGCGTGCGCATACATTCAAGTCAACGATCGCATGGACGGTTGTTACGGGGTTGTTTTATGCGATATTGAATCACAATGTCGGGGTCGAGGCCACCAATCCATTTCGCGTTGGTTGGTTCAGTTTTGCAGTAGAGTAGTATTAGCAGAAGGAGTAGGAGAGTTACAGTTAGTTTAGTTTTGGGGTTTGGGGTAGTTTAATGTTTGCGGGTTTACGAGCACAAACGGTTAATAGGCAAGAAGTAATTTACCCCGCGAGCACCAAATGGTGACAAAAAATGGGAGAAGAATACATGCGTGTGCGCGTGAGTATGCCCAGCGTGAAGGGGAGCGTGACAAGGGGGGTTTTTGTTTTTTTGTTGATTAATTATTCGAAATTTGCAAAACGCGATTTGGAGTGCAGGAACCGTATAGAAGTATTTTTTTTTTTAGTAATTAGTTATTTTTATTTTCACAACCAGGTCGGGCGGGCGGGCAGGCGATGGTTTGGTTCATTTGTTTACCCAAACAATGCAAATATATACACACGCACACGTACACACATATACAGAGACAGAGAGTGAAAACAAAAGAGCGGGATATTGTTTGTATACAGAAAGAAAAAAGAAAAGAGAGAAAGATATGTGAATTAGAAAACTGGTCAGCTTGATACAATTATAATCTACCATGTAGAGAGTTCTGAACAGGGAGGTTTTGTTTTTTATTCTGTTTTTTTGGTTGTTGTTGTATTGGGTTAGTTTTGTTTTTGAGTATTTTTTTTTGTTCGCTACTTTGTGGTGTGATGGCGGTTATCTAGGGTGTTTGTGTACGGCTCTTGTTGGCACTGGGTAATTTTGTAATTTATCTTAACGTCAAACGATCAAATTTATACATGAGAAAACGCGCATTTTCCAACTAAAGGATTTTTTTTTAATTTTAAGATTATTAGTTAAGACAGCTAGCGTGACCTCTGTGGGGATGAGTGTACTGTGGCATGAGCTAAAAAACCGAAATAAATCCACACATTGAGGCACGCGAAACGGAGTACGACTAGCGGGGTTTTGCAGCTACTCTTTTGCTAGGCAAACGTTGTGTGTTTTGTAGAGCCCATGGAGCTTTATTTCCTACTTTCATTTAACTCAAAAACCTCTGCTCTCTAGACAAACACAGAGGAAAGGAAAGGCACAGAACTAGTTCATTATCGTGATACGGTCAAGGTTAGGAAGGGCCTTGGAATGGTTTTCACTATGCACCGTGCAAATAAAGTACCATACAAAAGTGTCTCCCGGACGACTAATTAGGATGGAAGAGATGCAAAAGTGACGCCTTGCTCTCCCCATTAACCGAGTGAGTGATTTAGGTTAAATGGACGCTGCATGTGTGTGCGTGAAAGTCAGTGGCACACAATGCAATGCCCGCTTTTTTCTCCTTTTTCATACTCCTACCAGCTACAATGTTATGGTGGATTTGTTTTGTTTGTTTTCCTTTTGCTTCTCTTTTAATCCGACAAGATAAGAACCGAGTGCCAAGCGAACGGTTGTGTAAGGATTGTTTTTTCTGCTGCTGTGTGTGAAAGTGTATTATATTTATATATGTGTGTGTGTGTGTGTGTGTGTGTGGTAGAAACGTCTTCTTTCAGTAACGGAAGCAAATGTGTCAAGTGTCACTTGTAGTTGACATTTCGTAGCTGCTGACGTAAGGCTGCATTTGAAGCACAAATTACGGAGAAGCACACAACCAACGCACACGCGACGAGACAACGATGCGGCGGACGGACGTGCTTTGTTTTGCCTTGTTGCCGCTGCCCCCGTTGTATTCCGGGTTTTGCAGGGGGAAGGGGTGGCTTTGGGCTGGCACGTCTCCTGCACCTGCAAGGGATTGGCTGCACTTTGTTGGGACCATTTTTTTTCGCTTGGGGTGAAGTGAAGTGGTGAACGGGAGGTGGGAGGATGTGGGCAGTTTACGGTGCGCTATACAGAGCAAACGGTCGGTGTGTATGTAGGGCGTGTACAACGCATTCGAAAAAGGGGCACAGGCACGATTGTGTGCGTTGCCATCAGCTAGAGATGAACGGTTCAAGAGGGCGCGTGTGGTACCGTACTACTGCTAACGGGGCAATAACATAAGGTTTTCACAGCAAATGCGATGCGGGTTTGATGGTTAACAATGGGTAATGAATAATTTGCGACATGAATTAATTCGTATTAGAACGTATTAGAAGTAGGAGCTGAACAAACACAGGGGGTGTAGTGCCCTGTTCGCTACTATTGTCAAACACGGTCACGCTACAGCAGCAAGCCTTACTCGGTAGTGAACGCACCGTACTGTGTGTTTGTGCTTGCCAAACTGTATGCACTGTCCATCGTATGCTGCGCGAATCTTCCGACGGGTTAGAAAGGTAAACGTTTTGTTAATAAAAAATAATAAAAAAAACACCGACAGATAGTAAGATTAAAAGAGTGAAACTAAGACCAAAAGGTTAAAGTTTATGAGCAAGAGTGAAGTAGTGAAACATACGGACAGTATAAACAACCGGCATGTAGAGCGATGAAAACAAAGTCCGTAAAGTAGAACCCTTCTCTATGCACGCCGCTGCAGCACAGTGAAGCGGTGGTGTTGACGCAGGTCAGCACTATGATAGAGTTATGATTGAGGCGCAAACTTTTGATGATATTTGGGCAGGGCGAATTGTAATTGTTTGCGAGTTCTGCTAGTTCGCAGTTCCGATGCGTTTCACGACAGTGTCCCGATCGAAGTGAAACGCATTGTGGCAAAAAAAAAACAGAAACAAAATACAAATGAAAACAACTCTGCGCTCCATAGCAGACGGTACTGCCATGAGGCGCAAAGTGGTGTTTTGCGGAGAAGCGGAGCCATTTTGGCGCTACGATGAATGCTGCGTGAACAGCTGAGAGGAGAGAAATGAAAGCTGTGATTCCTCTATTCCTGGTAGATTGCTGGACTCTCAGCAGAAGAGTTAACATTTAGAGCGAAATATCCAGCGCAGGTTTGGAGCTAAATATCCACTTTATTGTACCTTGTGTTGTGCTCGGAAACCGACGTTGAGTGTTGTTGATTTTGTAGTTAAAAGGAAATAATAACCAAACATCTTTCTTCACCATATTCGACGGGGGAAAATATAAAGGTAAGCCCTTCAAGAGTTACGCAGGCCCTTACTGGCTGTAGCAAAATTTGGCTTCGAACAACAAATAATACAGGAATTAGCCCCTTTTGGCCTTGTTTCAGCGTGACGGAAACCATGTACATCGCTAGTAAAGTGTGAGGAAGAGCAATTATTTCAAAAGTATAAACGATCCGTGTGTCTGCAATGTACATCTCGTTCGGCGCTGGCAACCGTGGTACGTACGTGAGCTTTGCGTCACTTTTGTTACCTTTGGGTGTTGGTTTTGGTTGGTAAAATGTTTGCCGTATAGCCAGAAAATGGACATAAGAAGAACGAACAACGATTTATTGGTTTTGCGTGTTTTGTGTATTAAAAAAAATAATAATAGGTGCACTTCTCTCATTATAGCCCCGATTGAGGGAAGATTTGAAGTATAGAAACGAAAAAAAAGGAATAAAATTACAAGATTTATATTTGCGATTGTTGCTAATTGCCGGTTATAAAAAAAAAAATGCAATTTTACGCGTGGTGTGAAACTGTGAACAACACATGTACTTGCTGCAAATGGTGTGTGTGTGTGTCTGTGTGTTTGTTTTTTTTTCTTTGTTGGTGAAACTAAACATAGTACACACGCTATACGCTTTCAAACCATAAACCAAAATGCACAGATACGTTGCTGCTAAAATGTAAAACACAAATCGGTAAACCAAAAATCGGTAACAAACGAGCTTTAAAAAAGGCTAGGCCCGAACGGCGTGTTCGGTGAGCCGTTCGGTTTCGGGCTGCCTGTCACACAAAGGTATACACAACCCTGAGGTGTATCGAATTGCTTTGCTTGCAGTGTGTTGTTCATCCAAAACGTGACGTGATGGGTAGGGTGTATTAGAGACGCCAAAAAGAAATATATTGGTGCGTGTTTCGTATGGTTGGTAAAATTGTTCTCAAAATTACTGTTCAAACAAGTGCTAATTGTATGATGAAATAAAGTAAAAAAAAAAAAAAACAAAAAACTTATTACATACTGAAAATATAAACAACCACAGGCCTGGTGCCACCCGAAAACCCTGGTAGCGGTTGGTCAGCCAGGTCAGCACAACAAAAAAAAAAAAAAAAACAACGTAAAACGTAGAAAAACGATTCGTTCAATCTTGGACATGTGCTTCAAAAGGGGGAGGGCGTGGGTATAAAACCGTGTGGTGTGTAAGTAATTTCGCTGTGAAAAGTTAGAGCGATGAAAAGAAAGTAAATCGTGTGTGTTTAGTGTTTGGAAACAGAATAGTGTAAGGAAGGAGAAGAACGAAAAATGTTTTGGCAAGAAAACTTAAAAACTGCTTGTTGCCATACATAAAAAACTAAACAAATAAAACCAGTGGACAACGTTTTAACAACACCTTGTTAAGTAAAGGAAATTAATGTATAAAAAAATGAGTAACGGTATGAGTTGGTAGGCTAGTTGATTTGGCTTTGTTGGGGGATGATGAAAATGAGCATGAAGTATGAGATAGACGTAGGACGGTAAGATACACGAAGTAAGAAAGACAGACTGGGACAGTGAGTGTTAAGACAGAAGAAAGAAGGAAGGATAGACTATTACAGAAACTGTGAAACACGACATAGAGCAGGAAAAGAGTGCACGTTGGAAACAGACGTAGAAAGAGGGGGGATATAAGAAAGACACACGGCACACTAATGAAACTGAACAAACTGAACTGTGCAAACACAACTAGCACACTGCGTTAGTGTACTAAGAAATCGAGAAAGATAGCGGGACACACAGAGAGATAGAGAGAGAGAGAGAGAGAGAGAGAGAGAGAGAGAGAGAGAGAGGGAAAGAGAGGAATGACATAGACAGAGTTAGTAGAAGAGACAGAATGGGGGAGAAGAGCTAGAGCAGGAGAACAGACAGACAAACAGGATTGGGAAATGAGTGATGCACAAGTAGAGAGAATGATGAACGAAAGGGTTATTTTTTTGCACTGATAGGGTGCAGATTATTGATGAATTGAGGTGTAATTTTACATTTCTTTTTTTTTTTTTTTGGTTTGTTTGTTGTTTGCTTGTTTAATGATAGGGTACCTGTGGTTAGGTTAATTTCGGTCGCCCTCTGCCTGTGACCCAGTACTCTAAATTGTGGTAGTTCTACTTCGCTGCTCATTCCGACACTACTTAGGCCGTCTTTCCAGAAGTACCGGATATCTCGCATCGTATAACCGACTGCAGACGAGCGGGCGGGGGGAGGTTGGCGGGTGAGTTTTGATTGTTAGAGAATTGGTTGTTTGTTTGTTTTATTTTTGTTTGTTTGCCGCACGAAGTGGTTTTTTGGTGTTTTTGGGTGTATATGTTGGTGTGCAAGTGTTGGTTTGTTTTGAAGTCGACCGTATTTCGACGGTTCCACGGGAGCGCCAGATGCCACACGCGAACCAGTTCGCAAAATACGTACGAGAGACGATGGTGTAATATTCATCCGTGTAGTATTGGTGTGCGTTTGTGTGTGTGTGTGTGTGTATGTGTCGATTTTTAAAACGTTTAATACGACGGCACGAATGTGAGTTTGGTTTTTCAGACGTTCACACGATTTCGGGACGGATGGATTATTCGTGGTAAAGTTTTAAGCATTTGTTGTTGTAGTGTTTTTTTTTTAAATATTAATTATCGTGCGTACATGACACGAGAAAAGAAATGAAAGAAAACGTAAGATTAATAACGATATTAGAGAAGCAACATCCTGAGGATGGGGAGCACAACATGATTCGTCCTCGCTTTCGTTCGTGTACGTGTACGTTACCCTAATTGGTGAGTAGCAGGTTAGTGTGATAGTGAACAAAAATGAAACAACGATTAGCAACATTACAAAACTGTCTCTAGTCCAGTTAGCAGACGCGGACTTTTAGCGCAGATGAACCGGTGAGTCAGGAAAGGAAGAAAAAGAAAGAAGGCTGGACGAAATAAAACAAACATGAGTGAATGTTCCTAATGCGCTGTCGGGAGCATTTGGTGAAGAGTATTCTACTATCATACGATGTTTAAAACGAGTGAAAGCGAAGAAATTCACTAACAGAATTGTAGATGATCGTTGTACTGTTTTATACGCCTGGCTGATGAAAACATTTGACGGGCAAATATTTCAGATGTTTTCCGTCGATTTCGTTACTATTATAGGTGGAAAAGAACAAGAGCTTTGAACAAGATTTTTTTTTTTAACAAGACACACTTCAAATATAAATGATAAGAACCTTTCAATAACACAAAGATATCAACAATTGCGATGCACAAAAAAAAAATAGAAATATATCATAACTGTAAAGAAAGATTTAACTGAAAATGAACTCGATGGCGCTATGGGAATGAGGTACAGACAAGCTGTAAAGGAGATAGAGACAAGGAACATTAGGAGAAACATTGGGAGAGAAAAAGATTCAGAGAGTGAGAGAGACAGAGCGAGAGTACTAAAAGCGTGAAGTTTAAGGATTTTAGAAAAGCTGCAATAAAAATGTAGAAATTTAAACTATGCAAAAACAGTTTGGTATGTTGCTGTATGAAGGGTTTCTAACACGGAGGTAATTATTGAAGAATAATGTTCTGTTAGCTGTTAGCAAAGATCCCAGTGATACTCACAAAAAAAGAGTTTTAGATTTTATAAAGATACAATTAGGTCGTATGTATTGACTTTACTTGCACTTTCTTTTCATGAAGTTTTTACTAGATTTATATTTGCCTAATTTCAAATAAGCAAATCGACATACTACAATTGTGAGCCAGTCATTAATTAGACAAAAAAAAAATGGAAACAGTTTTTAGCGGTAGCTAATTAAATCGCTCCAAGTTTGTTGATAAATGATTCAAAAGAACGTAATCATTCTTCAATGTTAGAATGAGAACAAAAAGGCAAAAAAAAGAAAACTTGCTTAGCAAAAGAGCACAAAACGTCGCGCAAGTTCGTGAATCATTGACTAGAATTGCCAAATTAGTGAAAAGTGTCTGTTAAAACAAAACAAAAAAAATGCATAACAGAACGATCCTTACCAAATGCCAAACTGGAGAGAGAGAAAAAAAGCCCCCAAAACTCCGGAAGAACCGTAACAGTGACGACGATAAATGATAAATTAAACATTGGCAGCCGAAACAGCAAAACCGATAAAAAAACGACCAAACAAATGTGTAGCAATGAAAGGGTAGAAAGAAAAAAACAGAAAAAAGTGAACAAAATGAACACCAATCCCTGACAAAGTATCGCAGATCAGATATGGCACCAACAAAAAAGTTGTGAGTGGATTGTTGGACTTCGCTTTCTTGTCCCGGCGAGGCCCTTTGGCGACTACTAGGCGACTGACTGGCCTTCGGGGTAGGGCTAGAGCGCTGGGAATGAATGGGGCAAAGGCTATAGAGAAACGATTCAGCACGAAGTAAAAACAAATGAATTAAACACAACCGGAAAGATACCGACCGGCCGACTGGGCCAGAAAAAAAAAACTGGTTGTCTCATACGCTTTGAGATGGAAAGGTTGGGATGGTTGAAAAAAAAGGTAGCGTTTCGAATTTCCATTTGCCGGACGCCAAACATTAAATAATAATAACGTGACCGTCGAGTATTCGTCGGTACCAAACTGTCGAGGGAGTTTTACTTTAGCTGTCGGTGGAAGTTTTATTTGGGAAGTAAAAAGTCCTTCCCGGGAAAACAAAGCTGGATTGTTTCTATAAGAAAAAACGTATTTTGCTGCTCATGGTAGGGCAGCAACGGATGAGAAGCAGTTTGATGGAGAGCAGCACTGCTTTGTGCTGCTGTGAGTGGTTGATCAAGTCGTGTGGATTGAAGGTGTTAGGAAAATAAAACAAGATAGAAAAACAGAAGAGATTGATAAGATAAAAAGAAGGAATGTAAGATGGTATGGGTGCTAAATGCATGCACTTTGTCGCAGTCGTTGCCGTGGAACTGATACACTCAGAGGGAAAATGTCATTTTAGGCAAAGAAAAAAATATAGGAAAATTTAAATGCTTTTAGCAACAGATAGAGAGAAAGAGAGTGGGATAATAAATGAAACAAAACTCATAGAAACAGCATATAGAAGTTAAGGTAGGTAAGAATACAGTAGCACAATAGTTCAACTAAATGTTTAACTCAAAAGATACATATCAATCAATGCTATATAAGAAATAAGTACTCGTTTATTGAATTCAATGTTTGAACTTTTTTGCCTTATTTAAGTGTGATTACAATTCAATTAAAAAAGCAACCATCCAAACAATAATTTGATCAGATCACCTGCAAAAGATGTTCGACAATGGGAGGACGAAACAGGGCGCCTTTTAAAAAGCAATACTTATCATCCACATCTCCAAACCGTCCCTGTTACTATCTTCCTTCGATCTATCAAACTTCATCTGCAGTGTCCGATTCAATTATTCCATTATTTGCAGAAGCTCCATCATGCTAGATCACTCGTTACGAGATATTCCTAGTAATGCTTCAGAGCATTGCTTCGGAGCATTGAAAAAACATACACGGACACACCCAGCGCTGCATGAAAGATCAATTCAAAACGTCCAGTAGGTGACATAATACGTTTTGCTAACATTGAACGTAAGAAAACTCGACACTGCTGCCGAGACGAGAACCGCAGCACCGTAGGAGACCGGAAATTGTCTTCGGCCCGCACCGGTTTTTTTTTCTTCGCCAGAGTCCGCCCCGTCTTTATCTTGCTGTCTGTAAATCGAACAATATAACCTGGTTCTGGGACAGGGAATCGGTCATTGTCAATACAGCTTCCCAGGGCCGAACGGGCTCTGAAAGGGAGGAAAGTTTTTCGCCCCCCCCCCCTTGGACCGTCCAATTGTTTGCCGTTTGCCTAAGATGATGGTGACACGCCGAGCACTGTGCAATCGAAAGCCAGTGGTTGTGGAAGTTTTCCCAATGCGAGCGCCTACACGCGTTGGAAGCGGGGGCATAATGACAGCTGACCAGCAAGAGCTTGGCAAAAGGTTGGATGGATGGCCATGCCAATGTCCGTGTAGTATGTTTTTTTCTCTCTTTCTATCTCTCTGTGTCTTTATGTCTAATGTTATGATATAATACATCGTCACGCTGTGGAAACGACGCTCTTCGAACGGATCGTATAACACCCGTACCAGCGTCGCAACGAGATGAGTTTGCTCAAGTTCGTTCTCGAGTTCCGTCCGTGTCCTGAATAGTTCATGTCCATTTGATGCAGACGCTGCTTGTCGATGGCGGGGGGGAAGAGGGAAAAAATGTTGTAAAACTACCGCTTCCTCCTCATCCTTCCTTCCGCACGCCCAAACCTGTGTGGATCTGGGTGTGTGTGCCTTGCGCTCGGGAATGTAAAATTGGCACCATTTCAGCACTTTGCACACAATCGGGTACGGGCCAGTGTGCGGAGTGTGTGTTGGGAAGGTAGAAGGGTAGGAAATTGCTTCGGTCCTTAGAAGAAGCTCATACAGAAACAGACCAAGAAAAAAAAAAACTGCAGAGCAAAGAGTAGGACAAACTTCAAGTATGTAGGCACCGGGCCAGCGGAGAAGTTTCGTTGTGCTGCTGGTATGGCTTTACCCAATCGTAGAAAGCTTCTCGGCCTCATCATCACCGTATCACCGTAGTGTGTCTTGAAGTGGCACACGGGCGCGGGCAACATCTGCGGTGGCTGCCGTTGGGGTAACCGTATGGTGAAACGATGCCATCGGAAAACTCCGCCACATAATGGAGCAGGCGTCAGAGGCGTCAGCTTCGCACGGGCACGAAGAAATTGATCCAACAGTGCCGGTAGCTCCCATCTTGGAACGAGGTCCCGCAGCGGAGATGGTGGCGGTGACACATCGAAGCAGCAGTTTAGCATATACGGCTGTACAGTGCGTAGCAGTAGCCCGATGACGAAGACGAATGTGTGCGGGCGCACAAATGTGTACTATGTAGGACATATTTGATCAGTCAATTATCTGTGCCCCAGTCCTCCGGGTTCCACCACGATGGGCCAGATGGAAAGCAGCTGGAAAAGGCTTCCATTTGCGTTTCCTTCCGCTTTCTCCCATCCTACCCCGCCAGGATAGTGTCTTTCTTGAATGCTTTCAATTTTCTCAAACAATTCATTCTGCCATCGTCTCGGCAATTGTGTATGTGTGTGTGTTGGTTAAGATGTATAGAGGGAGAAAAAATGTGATGCCTAGCATATTGATGTTTCTTTGCTTTTTTCCGTGTTTTTTTTTGTCCTCCGCACTCCCTTGATGTACGTTTTTTTAGTTTTCTCCCTTTGCTGAAACGACATGCTAGTCGCGTAAACGTCGTGTGTCATGTGGCTGTAGCATTATGCTGTTTTGCACAGAAAAAAAAACACTCACCATTCATTGCTTGACGTTCACCATCATTCGGGACTGGTTTGAGCCGTGTGTTTCACGATCCGAGCAAGTTTACAGACTTCCAAAATTCTGCCACAGAGAGAACGCATACAAAATCCATTGTTCTTCCAGCACAAGCACAAGCATGACAAGCTGTTTCGTTAGTTTTTGCTTGCTTGATGGAAGAAAGCAACCAAGGGGGGTTTAAAATTTCACATAGGTACTACCAGCCTGTCGTCGGCGTTATCACCACCAAGACGATCGTCTGTTACCTTGGGACGGGGAGGTGCTTTTTTTTATCTTCCTTTTTTGCTCGTAGAAGCAAAAGGGAATGCTTAAATAGAAAGTTGAAACTTCACGTCCTGTGCTGCCTTTTTCTGTTGTCTTCTTCTCCCTCCTCCAGCACCATAAAAGCCACTTCCTTTCACTTGGGTACACGTAAAATCCAACGCAGCAGGCTGTGTATGCAGCATGCAAACAACGGACAGCAGAAGGCTCCCACTAATCCTCCCATAAAACACAGACGTGGTTTTTCGCCAAACCGCAACCACAAGTAAAATGGGCGGACGGACATGATGATGTGGTGGTGTGGCAGTTTCTGTTTTCTTTCTCTTCGATTTTTTTCAACTTCAAGACGCGCGGGTGTGATAAAAGCCATCATAACGGCATCGATCTCCTTCGAAGCGTCGAAGAAGTTTGAGCGTTGTTAGAGGTCCGAAAGCGGGACGGGGGCGGGTTCCATTATTGAAGCGTGTTTTGAGTACTGATTTATGGCGATTTGTAAGACAGAGAGCGAAAGAGAGAGCAAGAGAGCGAGATAAAGAGAGTGCGAACGAGATTTGGCTGTTTTCGCAACCGGAAGTGGTTCGATTTTTTGGCTTCCGGAACGGATGCCCGGGCGTCGGCCGGGCGTCTTTTCAAAACTACAAGATGGGCCACACTGTTGGCCACTCACGGGCACTGTCGGTGAGGCAGAAGAAGATGATCGACCGAAAGTGGGCTCTGAAAAATATGGTCGATATTACACAGCGCAAAGCCTCGACGCTAGCAGAGGTCCAGATAAATAGCGAACCACGGCACAAGGGTGTGTCCTTGTGTGTGGGGCTGTGTTTGACGTGGGACAGAACATGTACAGAGCACCGGTCGGAGGCGGGGCAGTATTTCCACTTTTCCGAGCCACCTTTTGCTATCAGGTGTAGCAGGTGCAATAAACCGCAAAGTGTTTCCGGTCGTTAAGTAGGATGTTTCGAGGATAGTTTTGTTGCTGTGGATCTGTGTATGTGTCTGTTATCTCTTTTCACTGGTAGGAGGGTGGTCGACGAGCGGGAGTGTATTGAGATTTCTTGTCTTGTTTCTTCCTTTTTTATCATACAACCCAGAAGAGTTCGGGGCGGGTGGCACCGAGAAGATAAAGTCAAAGCGGCAAACGGCAAGAGTTGAAGCGTGGCAGTTAAGTGTCGGTGGGCTGGATGTCGTTCGAAGGACGACCGAAACCTTTGCCTGCTAGGAACCGGAGGCTCTAGTAGGAGCTCTCTATTTTGGGCTTTCCTGGAATCGAAGCCTGGTGGGATGTATTGAGTGACAAGCGACCTTCGGAAAGAAAACTGGTCGCAAGACTCGGGAGCCTTTACCAAGAGTCTTCCCAACCGTATCATGCCAACGTGTTGGTAAGTAACAGTCTGCTGGTTCATGTGCTATCTTTTAGAAGGTTTCATGTGGTGCAATGAAATGCTCGCAATACTACGACAGTCTGAGCGACATTTCGATCGAAGATTTGAGCTATATCTACAAACCGGACAGGGATGAGAAGATTATTCTGTTCATTTTTTGTAACAGATGTCAATACCATCTCAGCAATATGTTTCATGTAAACTTCGTGTTTGCATGCTTATTTAAAACCAGCGAAAAATATTTACAAAACGTTCAGTTCGATACCACCATCCATGTCAGTGGTCGCTAAACACATCCCGGGGTATTTGGGTACGAGCGGCACGGAAAAAGCGGTGCGGAAAAAAGCATTTGTGCGAGCCACAACAACAGCCAAGCGACAGCAGGGCTCACACACCACGGTTTCGTAGCTATTCGCAACAATTTTCTCACCCATCCATCCATCATTGTGCGGCGGCGCTAAATGTGCGATGCGTAAAGCAGCAGTGTCAGTGTCTTTTCGGCAGCTCCGTGCTGACGGCTTGCCTTTCATTGCATAGATTTGTTGCATTAGCCAAGCGATCAACTTCAGATGGTGGCTGTAGCTCACCACTGTGTGTGGATGTGTTTTGCTGTTGTTGTCACGGTTGCTTCTCCTTTTTGTCAGCCGAAGATTGATGACTTAAATCGATCGCTCCCCCGGAGGGCGGGGACAAATGCAATCAGAAAGATAACACGGTTCCGCTTGCGGATGTGAGATCGGATCGGGGAACAAAAACCTCACACGGGGAATAAACGGGAATAATGTGTGGGACCGGTAAGGTAATGTTGTGAGGTGTGCAGGCGTTTTGTCGGGAGTGGAAAGCGGAGGCACAACATTTTGCCGGAAGATTATGGAGATTGAGAAAATTAAAGTAGCTTATCGAGATTGGCTGAAGTTTGTTTCATTGGGTGACATTGTCTGTACGATGTTGAAAGGCTAAATTATATACCACACCCACAGGCATCATCTGAATTAGGCCTGGTGAGTAAGGCAATCATTGTTTATACTTTGTTTTGATAAATATCATTAAATAAAGTAATATAATTAAATAAATTGGGAATGTAGGGGTAGAGGGTGTATCTCTGGCAATTGTTTCAAATTTGCCCTTCGGAAGTGATCAGTGTTAATGCAAAAACAGCACGAAAACTACAAAGATAGCAGAGGTATGGAAAAGAAAACGAAAAGAGAAACGAAAATCAAAAGACACACTTACAAAGAGGAAGGAAACAACACACGAGAGAATTACGCGTTGTGTGTGCGATAGTATTTCACCTCGGGAGTTTGGTTTGGCTGACCAGTAATTCGAGTGTATTCATTTTTGTCGGTGTGTTTGTGTGTTTTGGAAGGTTTTCAGTAGGTAGTAATAGCAATAGTTTCATTTGTTTACAGTTTGTTGTTGTTTTTTTTTTTTGTGAGACTATACAGTCCAAGTCAACCTTCTGCGGTTGCTGTAGTAGAGAAGGCGACCGATAATTAACCGTTGAAATTTGCTGTACTTGTACTTGTACTTGCGGTAGTATGAAACATGTGAATGAAACGCACGGATGGGTAGTGGACGGCGGGACGGGGCTGGCACAGGTAATTGTACGGGAAAAGGTTGGGAGCATAGCGGATCATGGTTTGATTTTCACAAAGGGCATGAGTCGAGTGAGCGCAGTGGGAGCGACCGTGGCGGGTGGCTTAGTCGTGTGAGATGGAATGACGAAAAAGAGAGCGTGATGAGGGTGTGTGGGTGTGTGTGTGTGTATGTGTGTGGGAGCATAGAGAGTGACGATAGAGAGACAGAGAGAGAGAGAGAAAAAAGGGCTATGAGGTGAGCGTAGAGTTAGGTTGTGAGAAAATTGTTGTGGTGTTTTCTTTACGTATGCCATCGAGTTTCAAAGGACGATATCGAAAACTTTTGATAAAGAAGAGATGATCAAAAGAGGCAGAGCAAAATAAAGACTTTATTGAAGAGAGAGAGAGAGAGAAAGATAGCGATACGAAGGTTGAAAACAAAAACATCCGAAACAATAATCCTTCCTTAGGTGTAATGTGAAAAGAACAACTGAAAAATGCTGAAGGAAACAAAGAACAAAACAATGTAAACAATGTTCCTGATTGCAAAGGAGAGATTGTTACTTGTAGCTTTAGATTGGCATTGAAAGTAAAAGTAGCTTGATTGAGTGGCATCATGTCCTGAACGGTAATGCTGTTCGGCTTAACGAAAAAATAAAAAAAAAAACGAGAAAGAAACCAAAACCAAAAATTCACTTCAAACGGTGTGTTTTGTGTGTTATGGGACTAATCGAAGGTATCGTAAGGCGCAGTGTATGTTGCTGAAACAACTTTGCAACTAAACGCATGGATTCACACTGTTGTTGTTGACATTTTCCTTAAAGCAACTTGTTTTGTGGCTGCAGCACGCAAATCTTTCAATTTTCCTAGCCAATGGTGGGATACGGAAAACGCTTTAATCGAAAAAAATAAAGAACTACGCTTTATATTGGTTCACATAAAAATAACGATAAAAAAGCCAAGACCAACTAAAAATTAAAACACAGTCGAGACACAGTAGTGTCATTAAAACAAACAACGAGCAGCAACTTGACAAGAAGAGGGCTTTTGTTGGTACAAAGGAGGAACAGTGTGCAGGCAACAAACGCTGCCAAACACTGTTAAGTCGCAGCTGAAAAAGGAATAACGGGGTGAAAAATACACCCGCTCTTTTCGATGGACGACTGATGGAAGGAATGAAAGAACGATGGAGCGCGCACAGATTTCTTAAACCAAGAGGAAAAGAAAAAATACATAAGTATACATGTAAAAGGTAAGGCCAAGGAAGAAAACTATGAGCAAGAAAGTATGCAAGCTTCGAATAGTAAATTAAAACACATCTTTTTGTGAGAAAACTCGAGAAAAAGACGAGAATTGGCGAATACGGTGGCGATCGTTTACCATAAGTAGGGGGAAAAAACACTCAAACTCGAGCTGGGCAATGAGAGGAAGACAGAGAGAAGGAGAGACTCAGAAAAAAACAGAAAACTAAAGCCGTCTTTGGCATAAACGTAGGTGCTTCCTGCCTTTCGGTATGCTTTACGGGCTCCCAAAAAAAACGAAAGGGCTTGAACCGTGCAAGAAGAGCGCTGTTGGTAGTAGGCAAAAAAGGTGAAAAATATTTCGCAGCCGTATGAAATCGTACAACAGCGTGTTCCCGTGAGTTGCCCGCCTGGGATGCTGTCATAGGTAGCCGTTTTGTTGTAGCCGACAGTTTAGTTTGGCTGGTGCAGTTTGCCGCCGCGTTGCTATTGCGGCGGATCCAGCAGTTATTTGCGTGGCAGTTAGTTGGTTAGTTGGTTGTGGTGTAAAAAAAAAAAAAAAACACAACGAAAAACAATAAAACGAGGGTTGCGAATAACGGAGGGTGGGTGTCCTTGGGTGATAACGAGAGGAGGGTTGAAAAAAGATAAAATACGAAATGTTTAGCACGCAAACTTTCTGAAACAGTACGTTCCTTCCGCGGGCTAGTTTGCACGGCATCGCTCGATGGTGGTGCTTTCGGTGCGTCGTCGTGTGGACGAACCGAAAGTGTGTGTGGGTGTGGATGAGCGGAGGCCGGACAGTAGTGGAAGGATTTTCGGGTTTTCCCCCATCGATGGACCCACTGTGCTTTGCTGCATCTGGCAAATCGGCAGATGAACGAGAGATTTCGTGTCTGTCGCTCATGATCGTGCTTCAGGTACGTTTCGTTCGAAGA